>NC_060044.1:8122500-9515000 GCF_905333055.1 Maniola jurtina
TGAATTGACACATGATATGCTACTTTCTATCCCGGAAAATCAGAGTTTCCACGGAATTTTTAAAAAACGCGGACGAAGTTGCCGGCATCATCTCATAAAAATATAGATTTAGAAAACTCAATGAGTGAAAAACAAATAAGATGGAAAGAATTTCCAATAACCGTATTTTCTCTGGGCCCATAGATTACGAAAGGCAATCCGTTCGATCAGTGAAATCTGCTGGACCAGTTACGAATCAGAGCGAGAACCGTATCCATTTTCTCGCTCGTCGCTCGTAGTACACTCTTAGGTACCTACTCGTAAATCGCGCAAGATCAAGCGCTAGGTACCAAATACCAATAATCCTAACCGTTTAAGCTGTAGGTACGGATTTAGACAACCCGGAAAAAATTGCTTTAGTAGGTATAGATATACCATACTTAACTCAATCTTAGGCGAATTGAGAGTAGTTTTTCCTATTATCTTAATTTTTATGGGATTTTTGTCCTACACAGACACGCCAGTCCCATCGTAGCCTAAATTACAATCCAAATTATTTCATACAACTAAAGAAATATTATCTAGGTAGGTAGGTACTGCTTATGCAAAAAAGAGTAGGGTTTTACAGATCCCCAATAAATGCCTACATAATTATTATTACTATCGTAAAAAAGTCCATTAATGGCCAATTATCCTGCACTCTGCAAAATGCAAAGCTCTCTTTAGAGACTTTAGAGTCTAGATAGTTTATCAGTTTTTTTTTTTGCTTTTATAACAACCACACATACTATACAATGTAGGTAGGTACTTATATATTTTACACCAATGAAAATATATATAAGTACTTATAACAATAAACCTTGTCACGTTATGGTTATTATGAGCTGTAATTACATATCAATTTAAAGTTGAAAAATGTTATTTTCAGGTGGCAACAACGCGCAAAACTTGTTTCTCGAATCTGGCACGACCGTCCAATGTCCCCTCTCGAGAGCGCTATCTACTGGATCGAGTATGTAGCCCGATACAACGGAGCGCCAAACTTAGTGGCGGCATCTGCAAGCGTTCCATGGTACCAGCAAATGCAACTGGATGTTTTGGCCTTCGTCGGCCTCGTAGCTTATATTCTTCTGTACGTTTTGTACAAAATATTGAGCGTATGCTGCTGCTGCTGTTGTCAGATCGAACCACCAACAGAAGAATTAACTCAAGAAAGAAGGCAGAAAGCTGTTAAGTTTGAATAATGAACTGTTTATATTTAGACGCTATCAAATTAAAGAGGATTGATTTAAGTTCGTTGTTCTGTGAATAGAACGAAGTAAGATCTGATTTTTTTTCGTTTTGTAGCTTGAGTTGCAAAATTTTGGCAACGGCTTTAATACAAAATATTAATCTTAATGTGCATAGATACTTAACTGTAAAAATGTGACTACATAGACTGGTGACTTGATTTAGGTATTTATTAATAAATATTTATAGTGGTTTTTGTATATTTTTACCTAATTACCGTAGTTGCAGACCTATATGAAATTAGTTATTTAGCGGTAGGTAGGTACCTACGCTTAGGGCTCTTGTGCATAAGGTAGTCCGATCGGAATCCAAGAAAATACGAATCGATACCGATTTTACCCGTAACGGGATTATAATACATGAAAGTTTGCATGGAGGTCCGTCTTTTTCAAGTTAAATCTATGAAAATTTGTATTTGGGCTTTCGCGAAAAAAATGAAGATGTAAGTAGGCACCTGCCTAGGTAGGTAGGTGTTTCAGGATTTTAGAAAATTTCCCCTCTCACCGATTTTCAAAAACTCTACTCGAGCGAAGCCGGGGTGACTCAGCTAGTCGAGGATAAAATTATTCGTGAGGTCATCGAGAAAATCTTCTGCTGTTAAGCAGATATATTATTGAGTATAATTTTATTATTTCTTCAACTTCAAGTTAATCCTGATCTCATCTTTAAGATTTGTCTAGCTCATGTAAATATTTTTATTTTATATTATTATACTTACTAAGATCATAATCAAAAGTCACAGATATTACAATAGAAGAGCGATTACTTTTTATCGACAGTTTTGTTACCCGTGATATCATTTCTTAAACAAAGGTAATTAAAACTACATGATTAATATTTTTCCGTAAGAACGTCGTCAATCGAAACGCCGTCCCTGGTTGCCCGTGGGCCAAAGGTGCCCATCAAGTTGGCAGCACTTTTGGACCAGGTAGGCCCCAGAGCGCAGATAGCACCCTCTTTCCCTTAGATGACACAAGTATGACAATGAAATCATTTTTACCAGCTCATTCAAAGGTTTTAGCAATGTTTTCGAATTACGGTGTTTCGGGTCTAACACAAGCAATCCACCACGGAGTGCCTGTTATCGGGATGCCTGTGTTTGGCGATCAACCTGCGGCCGTAGAAGAAAGTAGTTTGATAGTTTAAATACTATATAAAACACGCACTGCTTAGGGTTTACAATCGATAATTTATTGAATCACACACTGTCTGCTTTGTACAATAATTATCCAAAAGTCCAACTGAATTTTACAAAAACAAACACTGCTCCTCTCACGCGTAGTCATCTTGACAGTTCATAGCCATCTAGATTTGCATGGCCATCTAGAGTGTGCATAGACATCTAGAGTAGGCGTAATGCTGACTGCTTCACCGCTCGCCCCGTCCGATCGCCACCGACAGCAGCCGAGACACCTTCCATTCCATAGTAGCGACGCCGCGCGTCACATCGGCCATCCTACAAAGTGAATACCACCAGGTATTCACAGCGTGTATTAGTGGAGAATTAAATAGCTAACATAATTAGGTAAAAATACAAATTTGACCAGATCGGACTGAAAGTCAGATATTTAATGTTCCAGAAGATCTAAATACTGAAAATGATTATGTAAATGAACAGATTTGATCAGATCAGACTGAAAGTCAGATATTCAACTTTCCAGAAGATCTAAAAGCTAAAATAATTATGTAAATATACAGATTTGAACAGATCGGACTAAAAGTCGGGTATGCAATTTGCCAGAAGATCTAAATACTTAAATTAATATGTAAACGAACAAATTTGACCAGATCGGACTGAAAGTCAGGTTTCAGCTTTCCAGAAGATCTATAAGATCTTGCGTATCTACAATGTCAGCTTCAATATCAGAATCTATGCTTTTGTATAACCGTAATGTATCAGAAGCAACTACCGCTACAGACATTTTGTAGCCTGCCATTGCTTTACCCTTCGAATTTGATATCAATCACTCCAAAATTACCTAAACTTGCGTTACTTTGCATACTCAGCATAAATATGATCTATTTTGCGATCAAATCAGTGTCAGAATTACTGGAAACATTATTCCACAAACATATTCTCCCTTGTTATATTTTACTCGCGCTTTTCCTTTTTGTGGTGCTGTCTGCTTCCGAGGTATTACTCATTTCTGAAACTAAACTCTCCTTGTGGATGGACACGAGTTCATATGGCATGAATTTTGTCGTATCTTGAACTGTTTGGTAGATTCCGATAACTATTTCAGTACTCGCTCTTATCGCATCTTATAGCTTTCCCTTTACTCGTTCAACTCAATGATTGGCACATAGAGCAGCAATAATGATCAAAGTGTGATGAATCTTATGCGTTGTACACAAAACTTCAAAATATCCACTGGCAAAAGAATTACCGCGGTCAGATAGTATTGAGTTTAGTTATAGAGTATATTCTGCCAAACATCTTACCATAACTTCCCTTCTTATCAGATAGTTCAGATAGGTACTGGCATATTTCTTGATAAAACGTGTCATGCGGGAAAACAGAAGTCAGTCTCACCACATTTCATAGCCCAGTACGACCTACGTCATCATAAAACATTTTCACGATTCACCATCGAGCATCTTTAGACACATCAAGCCGTTCACTATTTAATGTATTCCTTTAAATGCATCCATCTCCGACACAATATCCCTCACATTATTAGGCTTTTTGGTTCACAAGTGACTGTAGATAGACTGAAGTTTTTCATCTTGGAGCTGGGCTGACAGAAACTAGTCTTCAGTATTTGTCACAGCTGAGATCCCAGAAACTGGATTCCCACTCAGTGCATCGACAGTTTTATACTGGTTCTCAGTTTACAACCTACCTCCATAACATAATTCTGAAATTGGATCCACCAACGAACAATTTACTAAATCTCTTTTGGTACAGCTGAACAATCAGTTATGACTTCGAAACGGACTCCAGTCATATAAATCTTAAAGCGTTTCAACAACTCGACCATCACCGGACTTATAATTCGTATTCGTTGTCCCTCTACGAAAATATATCACTGGTTTAAACTCGCCAGTAGGTTTTCTTTGTAAGAGAATGCCAAACCAGTTGTAGTACAAAATTTCAGTTCATTAACCTCGATATTAAAAAAAATCTTTAAAGTCTATGTCAATATCTTAGAACAAGATGTCAAAATCTGATAAATTTGATTTCAGAATCTTAAACTCCATTTAAAATGTTAAACTCAATCTCAAAATCTTAAACTCAAACCAAAATCTTAATCTCATCATTATTGTGGCATACCTAGCCAAAGTTGTCAAAGTACATTCATAGTTCCATCATGGCACACATAACCGAATTCATCATCGAATATAATACAATACAATTTTAATTTTTTTTTAAATCACTATAACGTATAGTACGGTACACACAAATGCATTCGCAGCATACATAACTGCATACATAAATTGTGGCACACATAACTCGTGCTCGCGGCACCCATCAATCACACTTGTAGCATACTATGAATATATTTCCTTTAAATAGCGGCACACATAATCTGCTATCACCATTCGTCTTCTTCTTAGCGGAGATAATGAAACGTTCGACTGAAATTTCTTAGTTACTCCCGCGTCTAACAAATCTTTAAACTTAACCCGCACTATACTCGGTTCAGCCTTCGTAAACCTATATGGTTTGTGAATGGTTTGTTTTGGATAAATTGGTTCCTCCAAGATCCTTTGTGTCGGCTGCGAAACAATCTCCATATTCAATAAGTAACTTATATAGTCTTCACTGATTCTGTCCTACTTAATCACCAATTTCAAATTCGGAGAGCGGCGTATTTGCAACCTTGCGAGCTCGAAGATACGCAACCGTCTGTTCCAGTGCTAGATCATATTATATACTGACAATGTGTATTTCCCTATGAAGTAGATAATCGATTGGGTTTCAAAATGTTCTGCAGTCCGTTCTGGTAATATCAATTCAGGCACGATATAAAATAAAATCTAAAATGAGATAAGAAACAAATTCTATATGAAGGTATCAGAATCAGAATACAAAATTTCCAGAAAGTACACAAAATATATAGTACATAAAACGGAATGTAACTACATAGTATAATAAACAGCATAAGTCGAACTTGAAAGCGGTTAGTTTCAGTTTTGTAAATATGTGAGGCAGAATCCAGATAAAATAAATAAAATCAGAATCAGAATCAGATTTGAAGTCTGAGGTGGAACAGAACAGAAGACGTTCAGATTAGAACCAGTTGGTATCGGGATTGGTTCCAGATAGAAAACGGTATCAGATTAGAATCGCCATCGGATCAGAATCGGTGTCACATCAGAATCATTATCAGAACAGAATCGGCATTGGACCAGCATCGTCTCAGAGTCAATATCAGATCAGAACGATATCGGATTATAGTCAGTATCAGTATTGGTTAGGGATCAGTATCAGATCAGAATCGGTATTGGAGCAGGATCGCTGTCGCATCAAAGTCAGTATTATATCAGAATGATATTGGATTATATCCAGTATTGCAACAGTATCAGTATCGGATAGAAATCAGTATCAGATCAGAATCGGTATTGGATCAAGATCGGTATCACATCAAAGTCAGTATCAGATCAGAACGATAACAGATTATATCAGGTGTCACATTAGTATCAGTGTCGGATAGGAATCAGGATCGTTATTGCATCAGAGTCAGTGTCAAATCAGAATGATATCAGATTATGTCCAGTATCGCATCAGTATTGGATAAGAATCAGTATCAGGTCAAAATCGGTATCGGATCAAGATCAGTATCGCATCAGAATCAGAACAGAACGATATCCGATTAGATCCAGTATCGCATCAGTATCAGTATGGGATAGAAGTCCGTATCAGATCAGAGTTGGTATCGGATCAAGATCGATATCGCATCAGAATCAGTATCAGATCAGTACGATATCGATTAGATCCGGTATCGCATCAGTATCAGTATAGGATAGAAGTCCGTATCAGATCAGAGTTGGTATCGGATCAAGATCGATATCGCATCAGAATCAGTATCAGATCAGTACGATATCGATTAGATCCGGTATCGCATCAGTATCAGTATGGGATAGAAGTCCGTATCAGATCAGAGTTGGTATCGGATCAAGATCGGTATCGCATCAGAATCAGTATCAGATCAGTACGATATCGATTAGATCCGGTATCGCATCAGTATCGGTATCGTAAAGGAATCGGTAACAGGTCAGAATCAGTATCGGATCAGCATCCAAAACAGAATTTCAGATTAGACAGAACACAGAACAGACAGATAATTCAGATTCAGAAAACAGAACAGACAGATAATTCAGATACAGAAAACAGAAGCTCAAGGCCAACAGACAGATTAAATAAAATAAAAAATTACATGCCTTAGTTTTCTCGTCCTGAAGAGGACTCGATTCGTCACCCTTCACCCTTTCCGTATTGTTATTCACCAGTTTACATGGTACAGCGCGTATAATTATTTCGCCCTTCTGCCATAATACATCCTCTCGTCCATGTTATAAAGTATCATAGTTACGTATATTTCAGACTTCCTTTTGAATTAACTATAGATTGACCTAAAGTGTGTCCATATCAGCTTCTTCATTTAATCAATTTTAGCCAGCCAGTTTTCCACATTCTTTAGCGACAAAAGCTGTTCGAGTAATTCATCAAAATCAGAAGAATTGAAGAAATTGATGGTGCATTGTCGTTTATTCGTTCCACATAAAATATCCATCACTATCCATAGGAATTGACGACAATCGGAGTTCTAAGTAGGTAACCCATGTGAACGCACTTCCTTTGTTTACCATTGATCACTTCATTTTTGGATATTACTGACCACGTCCCACTTCTGAATATAAAACACGCACTGCTTAGGGTTTACAATCGATAATTTATTGAATCACACACTGTCTGCTTTGTACAATAATTATCCAAAAGTCCAACTGAATTTTACAAAAACAAACACTGCTCCTCTCACGCGTAGTCATCTTGACAGTTCATAGCCATCTAGATTTGCATGGCCATCTAGAGTGTGCATAGACATCTAGAGTAGGCGTAATGCTGACTGCTTCACCGCTCGCCCCGTCCGATCGCCACCGACAGCAGCCGAGACACCTTCCATTCCATAGTAGCGACGCCGCGCGTCACAACTAGTTATAGTTGATGAGATGACCAAAGAAGCTTTCTTGAAAAAAATTGAAATCGTATTAAATCCAGAGTGAGTTTTTCATTAATATTCTGTACACGATGAATGGTTTAAAAATCCCGTGGGAACTCTGTAGGTGCAGATATAATAGGTGTAGATAAAAGAAATAGGTGATGCCCGCGACTTCGTCTACATGGATTTAGGTTTTTAAAAATCCCATGGGAAATCTTTAATTTTCCGGGACAAAATGTAGCCGTAAGAAATGTCCGATCTCTGTACCTTTCATCAAAATCGGTCAAGCGGATGGGCCGTGAAACATAGCAGATAGACAGACAAACAGACACGCCCTAGTTACATGGTTCAGTGCTGCGAGAGATGGTGTACGAGCTATCAAGGGCATAGTATGAAACTAACCACTTTCTTGTTTTTCCCCTGAAACTTTACGAGCTGTCCGGCAAAATATACTCACAAGTCACAACGCACTGCAGACTCGTTTAGATCACGATTCACGACCCATGCAATAGGATCGAATTATTTATTAGATATGCGATTATTAAAACTTTTGTTTTTATTGTATCCTTGAAAAACTGCAGCGATGTTCTGAAAACATGGTCTGAGGATTTGTTTGTTTTATGTTTATCACTTATTACTATATGCATAATATGACATAGTAATATCATCGTCGGTTTGTTAGCATCCATGTTAACGTTACCTATAAAAAATACTATTTATATTGTACTAGCTGACGCCCGCGACTTCGTCCGCGTGGATTTAGGTTTTCGAAATCTCGTGGGAACTCTTTGGTTTTCCGGGATAAAAAGTAGCCTATGTGCTAATCCAGGATATTATCTTTCTCCATTCTGAATTTCAGCCAAATCCGTCCTGTGGTTTTTGCATGAAGGAGTAACAAACATACACACGCACACTCACACACATACAAACTTTCGCCTTTATAATATTAAGTGTGATAGTGTGAAGTGTGATAGTGTGATATGAATCATTGTTATGGCCAATCATTATCATCATCAAACTATCGCCACCGGCTCACTAGGTACTTATCACGGGTCCCCTCTCAGAACACTCAGGTGGGAAATATTGCTTTCGCTTGCAGGATGTTCTATATTGGCTTAGATCGGGTAATTTAGCTGAAAGATTACCATACCATAGGACACCTAGGTATGCCAAGGAGTGAAAGCAAATATAATGTACTGTCTCATTTAATTACGCATTGAAATTCATCCGTTGGCACGCAATAGAGATCTTTGAATGCATAATGAGCATTTGGAATAAGGTGTTTGTGTTTAGTAAGTATGTACCTACTCCTATGTTTTTGTATAGTATCGTATCAGCAAAACATCTTGATAGCTAATTGTTATTTATTATCTTCAGTAAATGAATGATTTAGTATAAATATAATATGATATAACTGATGATATAAGTGAGTAGGTACCTAATCAAGATAACGAGCCAACGTTATTTTGTTGAAAAATTATTTGTAACTATATTGAAACATGTCGTAGTCAAAAGCAAAACATTAGAGATAATTAGTAAGACCAAAGACTGGTTGATTGTCCCTTTTAGGACTACGTACATAGGCACCAGTGATTTTATGCTTTTGATTGTATCTAAGTCCAGCATACCTCTACAAAACTAATTTAGTTAGTCGCGTTGACGTTTTCACACGAGAAGTACCTAGTTTTTTATATCAGTGATTTATATCTTTTAGGTAGGTATGTTTTTTTTTGTATAATAATATGTCGTATATAAATGAAATTCAATACCAAAGAGAATATAATCACTACGTTCTATTCAATACTAGTCTCGTTCATGCTGCTGACACGATCATACGCGGTCTGAAATGGCAGTCAAGATAATTTTGATTCTTAGTTTATTGTGCTTATGTACGCAATTCAATGAAGTGAAACCTTTGAATATACTCGGCTTGTTTCTGTATCCGGGGAAAAGTCACTTTTTCGTATTCCAGACTTATCTCGAGGAGTTGGCACACAGAGGCCACAATGTGACTGTCGTATCGTATTTCCCGCGAAAGGAACCCCTGAAGAATTATCATGACATAAGTTTGGCTGAAAAATCGGAGATTCTCCAAGAGGTGTTTCAAATAGAAAGATCGTATAAGACCATCATAGAAATCAGTCTCTTCTTGATCAATTCCGGAACAGAAAATTGCAGGACGTTGCTAGGGGATGAAAATGTGCAAAATCTTTGGAAGACACAAGCTAATTTCGACTTAGTAGTAATGGAGCAATTTGTGAGTGACTGTGCTCTTGGATTAGCTTACAAATTGGGAGCTCCAGTTGTTGGTATGACATCGCATTTACTTTTGCCTTGGCATTACAACAGGTTCGGCATACCTTACAACCCATCATTTGTCCCCTGTTTGTTTTTGGATGGAGGAACTAAACCTACATTGTACCAACGAGTTGAAAGAGCGCTATTTAATGTATATTTTAATGTTCTTTACAAGTATATGGGCCAAAGGGTAGACCAGAATACGCTAGCTCAATATTTCGATGATATACCACCGCTGGAAGAACTGGCCAAGGAAATGAAGTTCATGATCATTTATACAAACTTTATGCTATTTGGATCCTATTTATATCCCGCTAATGTGATAGAGGTTAACGGATATCATGTTGCGAAACCTAAGCCTTTACCTGAGGTGAGAGTTAGATAACGGTATCATATCTTGAATTATGACATCATTATTAACCGAAAGACGACCACAGCGAGACATAGGTCTCTTGTAAGGACGCCACGCCACGGTCTTGCGCCGCCTGAATCCAGCGGCTCCCTGCGACTCGTTTGATATCGTCTGTCTACCTAGTGTGGCGACTTCCAATGCGAGGTCACCATTGTAGACCTTGGGAGTGGGACCCCAACGACAATCTCGAATTATGTACAGCTATTTTAAGCAAGCAGACAGATCTATGGATCAACATTTGATGAAATCTGCAATCACTAGAAGCACGGTAGTTATCCTAAAATGACAAAAAACAAGTTATTAGCTGGTTATTAGATACCTAATTGAATAACAAGCAAGGTTTATGTGTCTAGACAAGAGTTTGCAATTATGTATTTTGTAGATAAAATAATAGTTGAGTAGGTAAATAAAAATATAATAGACTAGGTGATGCCCGCGATTTCGTCCGCGTGGATTTAGATTTTTTAAATCCCATTTAATTATAATTTACAGGAACTAAGAAAGTTTATCGAAGAATCGGAACACGGGGTCATTTACGTAAGTTTCGGATCAATGCTGAAAGCTGCTTCCACATCTAAGGACAAGATAGAAGTGATAATTGGGGCTCTCGCGAAGTTTCCACAAAGAGTTATCTGGAAATGGGAAGACAACACTTTGCCTGGAAATCCGAAAAATATCTACTTATCAAAGTGGCTTCCTCAAAATGATATATTAGGTGAGCATTAGGTAATCACGCATGCATGTGTATCCCAAATATGTCGCAGCGAAATGGCATAAGCCGCGAGTTGGCCATATCCCTTAGGGATATGGCTAATTCCCGAAAGATGTTATAACGCCAACTCAATAAGACCATTTCAATAAACAAATCTAGTGATATTATTGAATACTGAGTATAGTTTTTGAAATGTAACGACAGACCGGATTAACCGACTTTCTTCACGAAAATATTCTAGGGGTAGGTAGGATAGATGCATGGGGTCGGGATGATCAGATTTCGATTCTACTCCAGTGAAACAACGTTAATAATTGTAGCCATATCCCTAAGGGAAATGGCCAACGGTGGATATGATCGGGCTAAACTTTGGCATGCACATAGCTATTATGACGTAGACATCGGCTAAAAAAGATTTTTTGAAAATTCCACACCGAGGGGTTTGGTGTTCTACACACTTGTACTAAGTGATTTGTGTTGACTGTTGACTAATTTAGTTTTGGAGTGTTCATTTGTAGTAGTACACGCGGACGCGGAAAGAGTATCTCGTTATCAATTTTATAGAGCTTTGTTATGGGTGAAAATTTATTGCCTAAATGACTAGTATCATTACTTATCTACGTTATAGCTCATCCCAAAGTGTTGGCTTTCTACTCACACTGCGGCCTTTTGGGAACTACAGAAGCTATATACCATGGAGTGCCCATGGTAGGAATGCCTATATTCGGAGATCAGCCAGCCAATGCTGCCGCGGTAGAGGAGAGCGGCCTCGGAGTACAAATCCAAATAACCGAACTTACCACAGAAAAACTTACAGAGAAATTCAAAACCGTGTTGGATCCTAAGTAAGATTTCTTTCAAATACGAAAATGTTTTTGCTTGTTGGTGTGTCCTTCAATCACCGCACAATTAATGACCGCTCTTTATTGATTTGATTTATTGATTTATTGACTTTGCACTTCAGTTTCGCGACTCGTTGAAGTTATAGGTACATTAGGTACTTACCTTGTTTCTTCTACTTATCTCCTCATTTCTGATTAAGTAGATGGTGTAGAGATTTTGCTCTATCGACTGATGCACTGACTGACTCTGAGCATTATTACTAGGCCCATAGTTACGTTTTCTAGTCTGTATTTTATGGCAACACTAGCTGATACCCGTGACTTCGTTCGCGTGGATGTAGGTTTTTTAAAATTCCCGTGGGAACTCTTTGATTTTCCGGAATAAAAAGTAGCCTATGTGCTAATCCAGGGTATAATCTATCTCCATTCTAAATTTCAGCCCAATCCGTCGAGTAGTTTTTGCGTGAAGGAGTAACAAACATACACACACACACACACACACACACACACACAGACACATACAAACTTTCTCCTTTATAATATTATATTAGTGTGATGTACTGCTCGAAGATTGGTTTTCAGGCTCTGTGATATTATTTATAATTTTTTTTAAAGAAAAACGTTTACTACAAGATTTTTTTTTAGCAAATCACTTATTTATTTATCTACCTCCATTTCATTTCAGATTTCGAGCCCGTGTAAAGATGTTGTCGAAGGCCTGGCGAGATAGACCCATTCCACCAATGGATAGTGCTATCTATTGGACAGAGTTTGCTGCTCGCTATAAAAATTTCACCTTCAGGGCAGCTGCAGCCGATGTCCCATTAAACCAGTACCTGTGTTTGGACATCTTAGGAGTTTTTGTGCTAATCTTTTTAGGAATCATATTTGTATTCAAATCTTTATTTTCAAAATCAAAAAAAATCAAATTAGATTAGTTGAACGATGTATCATGAACATAAGTAATACTTAGGTAATGTTATGATATAATTTTATAACAAACTTAGCTAAACTAGGAAAACCCATCAAATAAGTTAGAATAATGCCAGGAGAATGTATGATGATTCTCTATAATTTGTAATAATTATGTTCTATTTATTTCTATTTATGGAAATTATCATGTTTACAAGTGTAAATTAAAAATTTGTAACACCCCCGACAAGTGAAGGTTACAGTAACTAGAAAAGAGCTGATAACTTTCAAACCGCTGAACCGATTTTCTTGGATTATAGCTAAGAACACTCTCGATCAAGCCACCTTTCAAACAAAAAAAACTAAATTAAAATCGGTTCATAACTTTAGGAGCTACGATGCCACAGACAGATACACAGATACACAGACACACAGATACACAGATACACACGTCAAACTTATAACACCCCTCTTTTTGGGTCGGGGGTTAAAAACAATGGGAGTTTTTATTTTAATAGTTAATTCATTTAATTTTTCACATAAAAATTTCTGCTTACCTGCATCGAATTTTTAATTACACAGACATTAATGTTTTTCTGACCAAAATACCTACCTGTTTCAACTAAGATGAAAAGAAAAGGTCAAACAGCTTAGCTTATTACAAAGTGCAATACAGCATGACTTTCAAAATTACATAACGTCAAAACGTTTTGTTGAAAAAAAAAACCCCCGGTCAAGTACGAATCAGACTCGCACACGAAGGGTTCCGTTCCGTACCATAGTCGTACAAGAAATATTTATTTTTTGCTGTGTAACCGCAAATTCACGGTTTTCGGTTTTTCCCCTTTACTTGTGCTATGAAAACTTGCTATCTGTCAAATTTCATGATCCTAGTTCAACGGGAAGTGCCCTATAGATTTTGTTTCAATTGTTTTGACCGACAGATAGACAACGAAGTGATTCTATAAGAGTTCCTTCCTTTCTCTGGAGATAAGGACCCCTAAAAATGCATATTATTTTCTACAAATGACTGCAATCAATTTCATAAAGATTTATGCAAAATATAATTAAAATCTATAAGATTAAGTGTCTGAAATCCGAAAAACTTTTTTAAATATTATTATAATTTTATAATTTTATTTCGTCATTTTCCTTCAGCATTGTATTTATCAGATCAAAGTAGCATGACTACGTGTCGTCATTATATACTAATTACCAAACACCTGTACCTATATTATTATTTTGGCCGAGCGAAGCGAAGGTCGCTATAGTAACCTAGCCATCATCATCGAGCTATTGCCGGCTCACTACTGAGAACGGGTCTCCTCTCAGAACGAGAAGGGTTTGGCCATGACTAGTCTATCACACAGCACACTGTATGCATATTTTATATCAGTCTGAATAGAATAAGATAAAAAATGTAAGGCTTTATCTTAGAAATCACGACCTCAGAACAAAAAAAAATAACTTGTTTCATTACAATCTAAAATGCCGTGTTAGGCTATACATAATATTAAGTATAACTCCGATGACCATAATATACCTATGCATGTATACCATGTTGCTAGCGAAACATAAATTTTTTTAAATCTACCACGCTGGCCAATTGTGGATTTCTGAGAACTTTATGGTATCCTTTAAAGGTAATTATTTGTGTTTTTTAATAAAAAAATAAACTAACTGACTGTCATTAATCCTTAGGTCTAGAAACTAGAGATTATGCATGTAGGTTCGCTCTACAACGAAGACCCGTTATGTATGAAAGCATTTTTGGAAATTTCGCCCAAGTGACGCCTGGGAGCATGAGATAGCTATAGGTTTATCAAAGTACAGCTTGGATCACATTGCATTTAGTACCTAATTAGATTATCTCTCTTACGTAGTTCCCCACTAAGAAAGGATTTTCAGAAATGTCATTCAATCGAAGCTGGGGCGGATCAGCTAGTCTAGGTCATATAATATATCAAAGGAAAAGTCGACTGACTGACTGATCTATCAAGCAGCGCACATCTCAAACTAATGGGTGGATCGGGCTGTAAGGCATGCAGATAGCTGGACGTAGACATCCGCTAAGAAAGATTTTTTGAAAATTAAACCCCTAAAGGGGTAAAATAGGTGTTTGAAATTTGTGTAGGCCACGCAGACGAAGTCGCTGGTGTAAGCTAGTTTATTATAAACCAGCCGAAAATTATCATATTTGAAACAAAAACACTTTTATCAAGGTTTGTTTATTTTGTTGTGTTATTTATAGGTAAGTTCTTAATCATTACATTTAAATACTATCGTAAATAATTGACACTTATTATCATGTAGCTGTACACGTTACAAAGTTTAGCATAGTGCTGAATATTATTGTTACAAGAACCACTCTACGTGTAAATAGATAGGCATTTCTGATAACGTCGAAAAGACCGAACAGATTTGAATGTATGGGGTATCGTTATAGAATCATCCCGAAGATCCCATCACGAATATAATAGAACATAGAATTAAATTATTAGTCTAAGGAATAGAAGGCATCCCGAGTGACACTGGTTAATTTTTTTTTTTTTGAAAGAGTTGGCATGGCAGCATTTTTTATTACTACCTTATAACAAGATAGGCTTGCACTTGACGACAATCATAACAGTGAGGTTCGCAACGAAAGCCGGAAAGGGGTTCCAAACTTTAGAGGTCCGTAGCACAAACGTTGAACGAATACGTTTGGTGGGAGTAGATTGAATGTCGACCACATAAGGACGCCAACACTCAATTTCTCGCTGTTCTGTGGCAGAACGATAAAGGAGGAACAAGGTTGTGCAATAGTTCCTGAAATCCGACAGAAGACCAACAGGCATGCGACATTGCAACGCTATAGAATAGAATAGAATAGATTTTTATTCAAATAAACTTTTACAAGTGCTTTTGAATCGTCAAATAATTTAACACTGATTCGAAATGCTGTTCCTACCGAGAAGAACCAGCAAGAAACTTTATAACTGTGAGCTTAGCAATTTCGCCTACGTTACTGAGGAATGCCGATCACCAGAATAAAATAAAGAATTGATAAGATAAGGTAGTAGGTGTGGTTATTTATTGTAAATATTATACTCACCTAAATTATATTATCTATGTGGTACATATTATGACCCAAGCTCTTCACCAAATAAAGGCCGATTCACAACAATTGCGTATGCAGCAAGTACACGTGACACGTGCGTAGTGACGCGGGTAAACCCCTAACACACCGGGTTACGCATACGTCCACGCTTTACGCAAGCGGTGTGCCATGTTTCATACAGTTCCATACATTACAACGCAACGGCACGCGCTATGTTTGCGCTTACGCAACGCTTACGCAGCCTGTATGAACCAGCTATTAAGCGTGATAGGTAGATGTGCAGGATCATGTACCCACTATATAGGTACATACAACTCCCGGCCGGTTCCATACAAAAATATAAGCCATCGTAACTGCACCCGTTATAATATTTTCTGCGTATTCACGCACTATCAGTCAGCAAAACTAAGTGAGTAGGTACCTACCTAGTTATAACGGCCGAAAATTTTATCCGTTACTTGCGACGTTGTTATAAATTTTGTCAAAAAAGACCTTTCACTTTTCAGACAGGTAGGTAATCGATTGGTAAAAACGTCGCTAAGTAACTATTTAACCGTTTCAGTTTACAGATAGATTGATTAATTTTGTTAATTTCAGCCAATAATCACCATAATATCATTAGCAACACAATCAATCCTTTCTACTTAAATTAATCAGATTTGACTCTAATAATAATAATCATAACCTAATAGGAAGTCCTTTTTTATCTTTTTAATGATATTATGCATTTGCAGTTATCAATTATTATTAATGTCGTATCAATACTTAAATACATAAAAACCCTGCTTTTAGTAAGTTGAATAATAATATTGATGTACTCTCAGTAACATAGTAGACGTACCTATCACATTGTGTGAACGAAAAAAACATTTTTACGAGGTCAGTGATGCTATTTTTAGTTACAACAGCGTAGTTTTAGCTATACGTAGTTGTGTCGAAGTGAATTCATTCAATATTTTGGGAGTTTCTACCAAATCAAATCACATTTCAACCGAGTAAAATATGAATCTTTTCCAGAACCAGAATCTTTAATAGAAAGTTCGTTATATAATGTCTTCAGCCTTTCATTTAATTACATAATATGGACTTAAATAAATAAAAAATCGACGCGATATAGTAAATAATGTGTGATCGAAACAAACAATATATTTTACGATGACAGTGAAGTTATCTTTAGTTAGAATAGCGTTGTTTATAGTTGTAAGTAGTGTCCAAGTGAAATCATTAAATATTTTGGGAGTGTTTCCAATTCCAGCAAAGAGCCATTTCTTCGTATTTGCGCCGTATTTGGAGGAATTAGCAGAACGAGGCCACAATGTGACAGTAATATCCTACCATCCACGAACAGAGCCCATACCAAATTATCATGACATATGCTTAAACAAGGCCTTACAAGATTTCCAACCCAGTCACCCAATCACTAGTTCGATTTTTACAGTTTATCTTTCACTCACTCTAGTCCACGCTCTCGGGGGGCCTATCTGTTGTAAGCTTTTACTTGAAGATGAAAACGTTGAAAGTTTGTTAGAATCGCAAACAAAATTCGATTTGGTTGTTATGGAGCAGTTTAACAGCGATTGTGCTTTAGCAATAGCTCACAAGTTGGAAGCACCGGTGATTGGAATCACCTCGCATATGCTTTTGCCTTGGCATTACAGAAGATTCGGTGTTCCGTACAATCCCTCTTACGTTATGTTCGATTTCTTAAAAGGTGGAACCAAACCTACGCTATTTGATAGAATTATGAGATCTATTTTGTATCAGCATATGAATTTCGTTCACGAATACATTACCCATAGTCTAGAGCAGAATGTTATACAAGAACATTTGGATAATGTACCTCCCCTAGGAGAGTTGGTAAAAGATATTAAACTGGTGCTCGTGTATCAAAACTTCATGTTAACTGGTTCGACCCTCGCACCGCCCAACGTCGTAGAAGTCGGGGGCTTCCATGTAGCCAAGCCAAAGCCTTTGCCTGATGTGAGTGGTTAAATAATATTACAAACTAAACACAAAAATCTTGAAAGTGAAAAATGTTTTTCATTTTTCTTAATTTTACAGGATTTGAGAGAATTTATCGAAGAGTCCAAACACGGAGTCATTTATATCAGTTTCGGAACGATATTAAACGCTGCCTCGATGCCAAAAGACAAATTACAGCATATTATAAACGTCCTAGCTGAATTACCGCAACGTGTTATTTGGAAATGGAACAAACAATCTCTTCCGGGAAATCCGAAAAATATTTTCTTGTCGAAGTGGTTGCCTCAGAATGACATTCTAGGTAACCTTTGATACCTATACTTGCACAGATTGCGGAAACAACTGTTATGAATCTTTCTATCTTCTATCTTGACCATAATTTTAGGTTAAGCCACTGCCATATTATATCCTATAGCATAAGAGTCAAGTAACCAGAAAAGCAATGGTCGAAGATAAGCGCAAACTCAGCTAAATTTTCTTTGTGTACTAAATCCATGTTAATATTATAAATGCGAAAGGGTGTCTATCTGTCTGAGTGTCTGTCTGTCTGCTTGCTTTTCTCGGCTCAACAGCTTGACACGATGTCCGTGCCCAGGATGTAAGCTGAGTTAGCTTACATCCTGGGCACGGACATAGGCTACTTTTTATATCAGAAAATCGAAGAGTTCCCACGGGATTCTTTAAGGCCCATCCGTTTAACCGATTTATATGAAAGGTACAGAAGTAGCTTGCGTCCCGGCATCTTTTATGCCGGAAAATTAACGGGATTTTGAAAAAACCTAAATCAACGCTGGCAAAGTCGCTGACAAGATGATACAAATTTTAAAGAGAGAGTTCATTTGAATTTGATTCGAGACAATTTTACAGCTCATCCAAAAGTCCTAGTGTTCTTTTCCCACTGTGGACTTTTAGGAACAACAGAAGCAATGTATCATGGCGTGCCAATAGTAGGAATGCCAATCTACGGGGACCAAATCACAAATGCCGCAGCAATTGATGAAAGTGGTCTTGGTATACAAATCTCCTTAGATTTTTTAACCAAGGATTATTTACTAGAGAAATTTAAAACTGTCTTGGATCCTGAGTAAGTCTGTCTTTATCAATTGTTTCTGTAACTATTTGCATTCATTTCTAGTTGATAACACTTTTTTTTGTAATGATTTTCTGATAAAATGCCTTATAATCGTATTATACCAAATTTTAATCGTACAAGAAGAAACACGCTCATCTCTCTATTACAATAGTATCAATATTATATTCTGCATAGCACTTCTTTATAATAACCGACTTTGTCTAATTAATCTGTTGAGGTATTGGATGAATTCTTTCATCCAAGGTTGAGGTTCGTAATAACTGAACTATAAGTCATAGCAAACTTTTATGTTTTTCCTCAAACAGAAGCTAGTTTAATAATAATAATTCATTTATGCCTTTTGGCGCTACCTTCTAAGGCTTAGAGCTCGAGAAAAAAAAATACGTTTTAAACCTACAGAAATCAGGTTTAACATCTTAAGCCTGGTTGCATGACAGCCGGTTAAAATAACGTTACGGTTGCGGTTAAACTTTGACCGACAACAAAAGCTAAATGGGTTGTAAAAGTCAAAAAAATATTTTCGACCATAATTTTCCCTTTAAACTTAATCATGTAAGTAAGAATATTTGCGTGCGTAATTAATCTTTCTTTAGTTTTTCTGTTATATCAATGCTTTTCCTTCTTTACTATTACAATTTACTCTACAAAAAGGAAAAAAATAGATAATTTTTCCTTTTTGAGAAAAAGTATCTTCAAAAACAATTTTTTTTTCTAGATTTCGACAAAAAGTAAAGCAGTTGTCCAAAGCGTGGCATGATCGACCAATAAAGGCAATGGATAGTGCAGTCTATTGGACCGAGTTTGCGGCAAAACACCGAAACATAACCTTCAGATCGCCGGCTGCTGATGTTCCTCTTTATCAGTATCTCTGTTTAGATGTCATAACAGTTTTAATTGTTTTATTTGCATTTTGTACATTCGGTGCGCGAGTCTGACTCGCACTTGGCCGATTTTTTGAATACGTAATTCGTAGACTTCAAAACAACTTGAGTTGAGCCTACAAATCAGTAGCGCGCGGGCAACAGTTCTTCTGCCTCGTGCAATTCGAATAGCATGAGTCATGAACTATCATACAAAAATAATTACGTTACTTTTCATATTATTCAACACGGTGAATGGATTAAACATTCTTACAATACTGCCATATCATGGAAAGAGTCATTTCTTCGTGTTTAAAGTGTACATTCAAGAACTAGTGAGACGAGGGCATAATTTGACCGTAATATCACACTTTCCGGAGGCCAAGCCAAGCAAAAACTACCATGACATAAGTCTAGCTGGAAGCATTGAACCCATAGAAGATGGCGATTCCTTTCACACGTCATATTTAACAATATTAGATATGGGTGTACAATTATCGAGTTCAGGAAAAGAGAACTGCGAAGTGATGTTGGCAAACAAAGATGTGAGAGATTTAATAGAACAGAAACAGAAGTTCGATGTAATAGTAGTCGAACAGTTTACTAGTGATTGTGCTCTGGGTATGGCGTACAAATTACGGGCACCCGTAGTTGGTATTACTTCGAATATTTTAATGCCATGGCACTACAATAGATTTGGCATTCCAAACAATCCATCATTCGTTCCCTTCCATTTCTTGGAAGGAGGAACGAAGCCCACTTTTGTTCAAAGAATCGAAAGAATTGTATTTGACGTTTACTTCAAAACACTTTTCTACTTTATAAGTCAAAGAAACAATCAAAACGAACTTGCTAAGTACTATGATGATATCCCACCTCTCGAGGAGTTGGCACGAGATATAAAATTCCTGCTTTTATATCAAAATTTCATTCTCACTGGATCGAGAATATTTCCCGCGAATGTAATAGAAGTGGGCGGATATCATGTAAAAGAAGCTAAACCATTAAGAGGAGTAAGTATTTCGAATTTCCCTTCCATCCATGTTGGTAACTAAGTATTTATCGTAACCAGCTACTAAGAAAGATTAATGAGTAGGTACTTCGTCTTTTCGTAACTGGTTATTAATCAAGAATATTTTATCCGGGTAGGTAGGTACTTACTTAAACGAATAAGATTAAATCCTATACTTATAGAAATTAACAATACTGGTATTTTTCTTACGACTTATAAGTACAGCGTGCTTATTCACTGCGAAACGGAGTTCATTCCCGCTCACTCCAACTTTCCGAAATGTATTCGTTCCAATAACCAATAGTGTATGTCGGTGGGATTTGTGTAGGTGTGCTTCTAGGAATCAACATGTCATGTCGGCCAATCTCAACTTTGGACAATGCAACGAATCCAAGGCAACAACTACTGTTCCTGTCCAATAATAATATGGGTACCTTCAAGACAAGAGTGAACAGGCATCTCTAGGCAAGCGCGCTCCATCTTAGGCTGCATCATCACTTGCCACCAGCTCTGATTGCAGCCAAGCGCTAGTCTATAAATTAAAAAAAAAATTGACTTCAGTTATTATGGTCAAGAATATTCGTTCATATTACAATATTACCTACTATTTTTTACAGGATTTGCTCAGATTCGTGGAGGAATCAGAGCACGGAGTGATATACATTAGTTTCGGATCTCTCATCAAGAGTTCTACAATGCCCGCAGATAAAGTCAAAGATGTTTTAGACGTGATGTCCCAACTGCCTCAGAGATTTATTTGGAAATGGAAATCAAAAACAATTTTGATGGACAAAAATAAACTTTACGTTTCCGATTGGCTACCGCAAATGGATATTTTAGGTAAGTGTAGCAAAACATTCTCACAAAGACGACCTTTATCGTTTTAGTGATAGGTAACTACATAGGTACTTTTATCTCATAATATTATTTTTGAGTTATCTGTGAATAACCAACGTTCCTAAGTCCTTAATTATATTACCCGAGATAAGAGGAATTTGATAAGATTTTTAGTGTCAAACAAACTTTGTTAGAAATCTTACGAGCTCTCTTTCATTCCTAATATCAATGATTTTAATAACCAAATTGATAAAAATCTTAAAGGCTCTGTAGTTAGTTGTCATCTGTGTATCTTTCGCCATTCATAATGAAATGGCATCATATAAGTTATCAATAAAATACTCTACATCATAATAATATCGTACCTTGTATAACCAATAGATCCTTCGTTCACCGATTACTTCATATCGGGCATAAAACAAGCGGAAACTTAAATAACATCTGTGTCACATAATATTATTTGTCTGCAATTACAGGTCATCCCAAAACTTTAGCATTCTGGTCACATTGCGGTATGGCTAGTACTACAGAAGCTATACATTACGGGGTACCCATGGTAGCTATGCCTGTACTTGGTGATCAGCCAGCCAATGCTGCAGCTGTGGAAGAAAGTGGGCTTGGTGTACAATTGCAAATCAGAGATCTGAATAAAGATAATTTACTCGCAGCCTTCAACAAGGTTTTGAACCCAAAGTAAGACAACAAAAGAAAACAATGCACGATGCATCCGTTTAGAAGGCAAAAATTAACGTTTGCAACTAAAAATGTAACTTATCAAAAGATGGAACGATACAAAATGGCTGATATCAGTATCACTCGCTTTACACGCATAAGGTCAAGTGTTCTTGATCATGAATGCTTTATCTCATTGTTAATGTGATTAATTATTAATATTATCATGCACATTATAAGCCACTAATAGTAATAGCAATAACATGTAGGTACTATTACTGTACCTGTACTAAGTATCTAAATGTACAGATGAGGCGTTTGCTTTGAATACGTTTGAATATTTCTCCACAAAAGAGTTTTCTATATACCTATATATATAATTACCTTTTTATAGATGTCATTAGAATTCCTCAAATTCTTTCCTTAGTGATCCTACCTGTAGAGTACTCAACGACAAATAATGGGGTGTGCTCCAAATCGCAAATCTCTGTCTGGTTTAGGCTGTGCATTGTCTATCAGTTAGTTAGTCAGTCTGTCTGTCAGTCGACGTAAAAAAGAACTAACCATTCTTCTGTGGCAATTTTTTCGAGTATTGCCTAAAATCTAAATAATTATTATTGCTATCGGGTGCTAAATTTGAACGCGTAGTGTCCCCAGAGCAATTTATTAGATATAGAATAAAATAATTAAAATAATTCTTTTTCCAGATTCAGAGAAAATGTAAAGCAAGTATCAAAGGCCTGGCATGACCGTCCGATATCACCATTGAATTCTGCAGTTTACTGGACGGAGTTCGCCGCGCGCTATCCAAACTTTACTTTTACTGCTGCAGCAGCAAAAGTTCCTTGTTACCAGTATTATAATATAGATGTTGTAGCTACGTTTATTCTATTGTTCCTAGTTTTAACATACTGTAGTAAAAGAATATTATCATTATGCTGCCGAAAAGCGCAATCTCAAGAGCAAAATAACCGGAGTAAAAACAAAAAAAGGACTAAACGGGACTAAAAAGTGTTGTTTCTCTCTTATATTATAATACCAACTCATGTATCAACTTATATGTGCTAGTAAAATTTTTGCCGAAGAGGGTTGATGTATTATATATTTTTTCTCCCACTTGCTTGAACATTATTCGGTTCTTAATACTCTCCACACCCAACAATTTCTAATAGCTTTTTTTTTTTGTTGACGCTGGGGAATGCATTTACGCATCCCCCCCGGAAGCTAGCCAGCCAGCCGTGAGGCAGCCAGCCAGCTGAGGGAGGGTATGTGAGACTCGCCGGCCGAGAGGCGACCGGAATACCCACTAAACCCCAGCGGCGCCACTGCGCGTCGCCTGGCGACTGGGTCACGGGAACGGCCGAAGCAAACAACCGCGATCCAGCCAGCGACGTCTGCCGAGGCAGACCCTCCACCGGGGACCTGCTCGGTCCCCACCACCGCACCTTCGGGACGCACCAACGAAGTGCGTCCCCCGACCCTGGGACGCGCACGTCGCCCGTGTCCCGTCCTACGCTTCGTCCACTGTGCCCTCTGCTAGTCAGAGGGGCACGTGGAGACCTCCCCCCCCTGCCAGGTCATTAGCCATAGCGAACAATATCTCGGAAGAGAAATTATTAGCCATGTTACCGGGGCGCACCGGCCCGAACACTGCTCTTCCCCTTGGACACATCCAAAAGGGACCAGCAGCATCCAGGCACACTGGGAGGTTACCTGGCTGGCGCCCCAACAATTTCTAATAGCTAGCCGATAATAGAAATTGCTGGACAGTTTCATACTGGTAACGAGGTTTTATGAATGCACACTAAGATAAATTGGGGTTTTTGGAAAGTACACGTGATATTTAGAATTATAAAGCAAACAGAATATAAAGGCTAAATGCGCAAATTTTATTATTATTGCAGTGTAAGTTTTTTCTTGAATTCATTTTTTTATTGTTTGCTAGAAAATGGAAGCAAAGCACTATACAAATCTCGGCTGAAATAGCAAATTAACAGCTTCGTTTAGTTTAAAAGGGCAAGGCGCCAGCCGAGTTCTTTTCCAAAAAAGAATTCACTTAGGAATCCCTCGGTATTTCTCTGCCGGCAATTGCTTCATTTCCGGCTTAGAAAGTAATGTATTATTTATTAAAATAGTTTTATAATATACATGCACCTATAAATATTTTTATAACTAAGTCTTTATTTTATCTATTACGTACTTCGCAACTGCCTACTAGTACTACCTAGTGTGTACTAATAAATTCTATCTTTATTAAAAACTATCACGATAATGCAAATCCACTTTATGAATTAATCGTAAATGACCAGTACATTAATAATTATGTAATGCGCGTCGCTATCAGAACTGATTTCAAAACTACTTGAGTTGAGTACCTAGGTATGTACAGATCAGTAGCGGGCGGACAACTGTTCATGTGCCTCGTGCAATTCGAATAGCATGAGTCATGAACTATCATACAAAAATAATTACGTTACTTTTCATATTATTCAACACGGTGAATGGATTAAACATTCTTACAATATTCCCATATCATGGAAAGAGTCATTTCTTCGTGTTTAAAGTGTACATTCAAGAACTAGTGAGACGAGGGCATAATGTAACCGTAATATCCCACTTTCCGGAGGCCAAGCCAAGCAAAAACTACCATGACATAAGTCTAGCTGGAAGCATTGAAAGCATAGAAGATGGGCAACCCTTTCAAAGGTCATTTTTAATAATATTAGGTGTGGGTGTGTATCTAGCAAGTTCAGGAAAAGAGAACTGCGAAGTGTTGTTAGCAAAGAAAGATGTGAGAGATTTAATTGAACGGAAACAAAAGTTCGACGTGATAGTAGTTGAACAGTTTAATAGTGATTGTGCTCTGGGTATTGCGTACAAATTACGGGCACCCGTAGTTGGTATTACTTCGCATATTTTAATGCCATGGCACTACAGTAGATTTGGCATTCCAAACAATCCATCATTTGTTTCGTTCCACTTTTCGGAAGGAGGAACGAAACCCACCTTTTTTCAAAGAATCGAAAGAATCGTTTTAGACTTTTACTTTAAAACAGTTTTCTATGTTATAAGTCAAAGAAACAATCAAAACGAACTCGCTAAGTACTATGATGATATCCCACCTCTTGAGGAGTTGGCACGAGATATAAAATTCCTGCTTTTATATCACAATTTCATTCTGACTGGATCGAGTATATTTCCGGCGAATGTAATAGAAGTGGGCGGATATCATGTAAAAGAAGCAAAACCACTAACAGGCGTAAGTATTTTCAATTTCAATTAGCAATAGGTAGGTGATAAATACTGATATTTTCCTTATGAACTCAGTTATTACCCCCCGTCCACACACTGCTCTGCTCGCACTGCAACGCGATGAACGTCGAAACTGCAGCGTGCGCGCTATTGCCTACCTACTTACCGACAAAATAGGGAGCGATGGGCATGAACGAGGAACATGCGAGTAACGCGGCCACACTACGTCTCTGCCTTCGTTCTTCGCTTCTTCCCATGCCGCACAGGCAGTGTGTGGACGGGGGGTTACGGTCAAGAATGTTCGTTCGCTTTAGTTTATACTCATGCTAGCTAATGTTTTATAGGATTTGCTAAGGTTCGTGGAGGAATCAGAGCACGGAGTTATATACATTAGTTTCGGATCTGTCATCAAGAGTTCTACAATGCCCGCAGACAAAGTCAAAGATGTTTTAGACGTGATGTCCCATCTGCCTCAGAGATTTATTTGGAAATGGGAAACGAAAACAATTTTGATGGATAAAAATAAACTTTACGTTTCTGATTGGTTACCGCAAATAGATATTTTAGGTAAGTGTAGCAACAAGTGACTCAGAAAGACGACCTTTACCGTTGTCGTGGTAACTACTTTCACCCCAGTTATCCTTCAATACGTTAATTCATATTACGTACCTATAGAGTTATGTGTAGGTAAATAACCAACGTTCCTATAATCTTTAATTAGGTGTGATAAGTGGATATAGTGAATAGTATTTAATTTTAGTATTAAAAAAAATTTCGTTTGAAATTACACCTACGAGCTCTGTATCTCCCTATCTCTATCTTTTGAGAAAAAATAACAAAGCTCTGGTTCTTTCTGCATCACTACACTAGCGGCACGCTATGATGGCCGGTTTGACACATTACAATAGTGATGTGGAATGTCAATTTATTCTCGAACAAAAAACAATTAAGTTTTGTTTTTGTACCTGATTAAATAGGTTTAATAAAACAAAAATGTATATGTTTATTTAATTTATTTGAACGAACTGAATATTTGAACGAAAATGAATATACATACTTTATATGCACACAAGAAACATATGAATACAAAAGATACCAAAAAAGGTGCCACAAAAGGCCATAATTAATCAGATTCGTCCATACTACTATTTTCACTGTCGTCACTGCTATCATCACATACATTAATAATTATATGTTCGTTTTCTATAATATTATCTATTTTCACATCTCTTTCATAATCTTCCCTTATTAATTTAACAGTTCTATTCACAACCTTTTCCCAGTCTCCTTTAGTCACATGTTCACAAGCTTCTTCTAATAATTTTAGCATTTTTTTTGTGGTAAATGGGGGTTCTGTATTGTGTCTTGCAGCATATCCCTTAATTTGAGCCCACACCAACTCAATCGCATTATACTCACAATGGTAAGGCGGTAACCGTATAACTCTGTGCCCATGTTCTAATGCTATTTCGTCAATGACGTATCGGATCTTGGTTGGTTTGTTTTCTTTTAAAAGACGTACTAATTCCGCTTTTAACATATTCATGTTTGCATCTACGCCATTTTTACGAAGCCATGCGACGATATCAGCTTTCTTTTGGGATTGGGCAGGTGGCTTGTCAATTTGCATCGAGTGGTATGGGGCGTTGTCCATAATTATAATAGATGGTTCAGGGAGGCTACACAACATTGAGGTAAACCATTCAGTAAACTTTTCTCCATTCATGTCTTCATGATAGTCTCCAGTGGTTTTTGACGCAAAAGCCATGAGAGAACCTTCGACAAACCCGTTGATGGTTCCGGCGTGACAAATTATAAGTCGCGATCCTTTTCCTACAGGAACTTTGGAAGTAGATGCTGCTGTGTCATCGTTCCAAGAACGGCCTACAGTATGGTTAGCATTAAGCCATGTTTCATCCAAGAACACAACATTTTGCCAATTTTTGATTTCTTTCACTTGCCGTAAAAAAGTATACCTTGCCATCGCTATATCAAATCTTTCCATCAATATTTTGCGTTTGTTACATTTTTTGTATCGAAATCCAATGGTCTTCAAAATCTTCGTTAAAGAACTTTCCCCACCGAAGAATAATCCAGCTTCCTTCAGTGAATGCACCAACTTTTTTCTTGTTGGATACTCCTTCTGTAAATAGTAGCCGTAAACATGTCTTCGGATAGCATCGGCATCAAAGCTATCGATGCCTACGACTGGTTTTGCTCGTTTTCTCTTTTTTGGTGTGTGAAGTTTATTTTCTTCTGTGCCAGTCTCGCCATATTTTTTTTTAGTTATCCGTCTAACAGTTCGTTGTCCAATATTAAGCGCATCAGCTACGCGTTCAACCACTGACGTTATAGGTAAAATTGGCCCTCCATTTTGAGCTTCACGATCGAAATAGTTACGAAGGCGTATTACGAACTCACGTGTCTGACTATTTAGAACAGTTCTCTGCGTACGTTCGGTCATATCGACGAAATCCACAACAAAGGGCTTGAACAGAGTCCAAATTAACGAGCAAGGGTCAACAGTAATGCAGTATCAATATTTGAAATCCAAAGCCAGGTCAAAACTATATCACAATCGCATTGCACTGACAGTTTATACTTTTCGAAGCAACGTCAATTAAATAAATAAATAAATAAATAAAGGTTTATTCAGCTCTCATATACAGAATCACACACAAAAACAAAAAAAAGAACAAGAATAACAACAAAGATAAAATCAAACTCGAATATAAATCAAACTCAAAACTAGAAAACACCATTATCCTATTGCTGTGTCTGTGAGCTAAAAGGGCTCTGCCTCAGCAAGATGCTGCAGTATTTGACTACTGCAGCGCTGATTTTCAGGCAGAGCCCTGGTGTCACGACCTGACAACGAAACAGTGCATATTAGATTTAATCACAGATATAAAAAGCAACCAAAAAAGAAAAAAGAATTATTAGTAGGGTAGAAAAGATATTATATATATATTATCATTTATTGTATATACATATATATATATATATATATATATTATGCAAATATAAACATGAGTAGGGTCGACATGTCTTCAGCAAGGAGTACGATTTATTTATTTTTTATCTTTACTGTAGACTTCATGGAGTTATACGAGGCAGCTTAGCATTATGGGAAACTGGTGTAGGTAGCAGGTATAAGTATAGTGCAGTGCCTGGAAGATCTGGAATGAACCTTAACCCAACGCTTTTTGTTTTTCTAAAACATATTTTTTTATAATTTTTTTAAAAGAAATTGCGGATTTTAATACACGGGCTGGGGGCGGGAGATCATTCCAGATCTTGCAGGCTGCGTGTTTAAAAGTGCCTCGGAATGCGGCAGTTTTGTGCCTTGCCATAGCGATTCGGGGTGCAGATCTTATGCTGTATTTGCTGTTTTCTTTGACCCATTTTATTTTAGCGTGCAAATAAGCTGGCTTCCCTGTAGAAATTATACCAAATAGCATTGTCGCTAAGTGTAGTTTACGCCGCGATTCCATGTTTAACATATTTGCGTTGTTTATATGTGGGCTGACATGTGACCGCGGCGCTATGGAGAAACAAAATCGGGCACAAGCGTTCTGAACCCTCTGCACCAACTTTGCTGACCTGGCTAGCAAACATGGCCCGTAAACAGTGTCAGCATAGTTTAATTTTGATAGGATCAAAGCATCACATAGACGTATCCTAACGTCAGTACTCAGATAGGGGCGCATTTTGTAAATGACTTTTAGTCTATAGAAACAATTTTTAACGATATTTTTGAGGTGTGTTTCGAAACGCAGATTTGAATCAAAAATAACTCCTAAATTTCGTGCTTCATATACTCTTTCCACCACCTCATTTCCTATTTGAATGGTAGGGTTATATGATTCAATTTTAGCTATAGTTCCCTTTGTCCCAATAATCATTAGTTTAGTTTTTTGAGGATTAAGGTTGAGAGAGTTTGAATCTGACCAGTTTGCTATATTTGCAAGATCCTGACTAATTTTTATCACAGCTTCAATTGTGTCTGATGGCTGGAAGGAGTAATAAAGTTGGACGTCGTCTGCGTATAAATGATATGAGCAATGTTTGATCGTGTGAATCATATCTGCAGTGTACAATGCGAACAATATGGGGCTTAATATTGACCCCTGAGGAACTCCCCTACGGACTGGCAAGGTTGAAGAGGTTAACGTGTTGCCATTCGTTTGGCTTGTAAGGACTAACTGTTCCCTATTTTTAAAATAGCTGTCAAACCACTTAACCGTCTTGTTAGTGAAACCATAGTAGGATAATTTGGATAGGAGTAAGGATGTATTAATGGAATCGAAAGCCCTGGAATAGTCTAGCAGAACCAATATGGTCCCCATGCGCTGATCTTGTGCAGTAAGTATATTATCTACTACATCCATGAGTGCTGTCGTTGTGCTATGGCTTTTACGAAAGCCAGATTGAAAAATAGGTAGTATGTTTTTGTCCTCAATGTATTTGGTCATTTGACTGCATATCACCTTTTCCAAAATTTTTGAAATACATGGGAGAATACTAATAGGTCTGAGATCTTTTAAGGTTGTAGGGTTGTCGATTTTAGGGAGAGGCTTAACAATGGCTGTTTTCCATACATCTGGGAATGTTGAAGTTACTATGGACCTATTTACTATGTTGGTTATAGTGGTGAGGCTTTGTGGGAGTGTTAACTCTAACATTTCCAGTGAGATTTTATCCACGCCAGTGGCATTCGATTTCAACCCTTTAAAAATCTTTAATATTTCATTTTCGTTAGTTAATTTAAAATCAAAAGTGTCAGGACCAAACCTATTAAATTCAAAGAAAGTATAAGTGGACAATTTGGTCGTATTTTTATAAGGGATTTCTAAAAAGTGCTTATTAATAAGTTCTGGGTTATTTAAAGACGTAGGGAGCTCATGTTCTTGCTTTTTTTTAATTACTAAAAATGATTTTAGATTTTTCCACATCACTACTGGGTTCTTAATATGTATGTTTATAAAGTATCTATAATAGGCATGTTTTTCTGCTTCAATGGCTTCGAGTACAGTTTTTTTTAGGTCTTTGTAAAATATTTTATGTGAGTCCTTTTGCGTTGATTTGTACCTCCTGTAGCTTGCATTTCGTAATTTAATCATTGATTTTATGGTATAAGTTATCCATGGACACTGCTGTTCTTTAAGAAGCGTTTTTTTACGCGGGGCGTGGAGATCAAAAATGTTTGATATATTGTTATTAAATGAAGCTACCATGCTATTTACTTCGCTCTCAATATTTATGTCCTTCCAGGGTACGTCGTTCAGATGCTGGTTAAAAAGTTGAGGGTCTACGTCTTTTAGAGGTCTAGTCATTATCCAGCGGGGTTTACTTTTTTCTTTCTTCGTATTTAATGTGGTTGTAACTACCGCATGGTTTCCTAAATCGGGGATATGTTTCACAGCAACTTCTCGCACCTTTGCATCTGTACAGATTAAATCTATGAGAGTTTCACTATGGTCGGTGAAGTGAGTAGGTTGCGTCACTAACTGAGTCAGGTTTATGCAATGAATAAAGTCTTTAAAAAGCTTTGATTTAGCGTCCATTTGATTTATCAAATTTATATTAAAATCGCCCAATAAAACCATGTTATCACAATCGGACAGACAAGTGACAGATTGCGTTAGTGCGTCTAGAAACAAATTAACATCCTGCCATGGCGGTCTATACGCTGTGCCCACGACAATGCGTCTACCATTCGTTTTAGTCTCTATCCACATTTGCTCTACAGAGTGAAGGTTGGGGTGATCGCATATTTTAATTCTGATGTCTTTTTTTAAGTAAAACCCCACTCCACCACCTCGGCCGCCACGAACGTCAGCTGGGCGAGGCTTATGGCGCAGCTTGTATCCCGGAACTATCGGCGCGAGTCCCTCTTCCCCTTCACGAATCCAAGTTTCATTAATTGCAACTATGTCCACATTTATTTCAGCCATTGCCTCAATAAACTCCTCATGTCTAGTTCCTAGAGAACCGGCATTAAATAATCCAATTTTAAAGTTTGTAGACTTATCTTTTTTTAACATTTATTTTTTTTAATATTAAAAGAATTTTTGTGTACGTTAGAATTTTGTGCCGGTGTTTTAGTTTTAAAATAAAATATAAAAATACATAGACATATAAAATACGTAACTTGTTTACTAGGGAATTTACATTAGAAATCTTAAAAATATCATACAGAGTAATCTTTCCTGAGACAGCGACCCGTCGACTTCGCGAACTAATCAAATTATAATAGATGAGTATTTGCGTGTAGCGTTTTATTTCTATTATAGTAATATTTTTATAAAGATTGCTCATGACCAGGTGTGCGCACAGCAGAGAAGCACCTTGTATCTGTACTCTACATAATTTCCGGGAGAAAAATAGTAAAACTGTTCGAATATATACTCGGAAATGTAAATAGCTAAAACATAGTAATATAGTAACATAGATCTTAAATAATAAAGTTTTTATCTTAAGATAGTTCTTATTTTTAGAAACGCCATCATGGTTGTAAAAATAAACACTAATAAGTGGTTGATACAAAGTCATTACAATTGCTAACAACAGTTTAGAGACATATTTTCTTAGTTTTTCTTCAACCCAACTGGGATATCGCCAAAAATCCGTACTAGATCACCTTCTGATTTTATTAGGTGCGCTGATTTACCATCTCCTTGGCGCACGTATATTTTGCCGCGCTTGGTCCATGAGTATCTCCACTGCATATGTTTGGCTATTTCTCGAGCTTGATAAAAAAGATGCTTGTTTTTTCTCGTTAGCCTCTCGTTCACGTAGAACCGCCTAGCCGGCGAGTCGAGGCCCAAGGCTTCAGTGGTGACACCTCGGCGCGTCCGGGCACTGCGTAGGAATTCATCACGCAAGTTTCGTCGCGACAGCCGCACCACCATTCGACGACCGCGGCCGGCCTCCGCTGTTTGCGAGCTGTTTTCGATCTTTTTACCGACTCTTTCCGCGAAAATGATATCCCTTTCATCGAGGCTTAGCCCTAGTTTGGCGGCTATAACCGTGACAGTATGCTGAGGATTTTCCCCGCTGATTTCTGGTAGATTAGAAATCTCGATGTCCGCCTGGAGGAGCTCCTGGTCCCGATCATTTAAGTCCTCTGTGAGTTGAGAAATTTTCTCTTCGAGTGTGCTAGTTTCCATGCATTTGTGACTCGTTGAAACCTTGACTTGGTTTTCAAGGTTTAACAGTCTTCCATCAAAGTCGTCCATACGTAGGTTGCAGTCGGCGATAGCGCCTCGTATGTCACTCATTTCTACACGGAACTCTTTTAGCTCCCTTCTTAGTTCCTGAATTTCCTCTCGAAAAAGACGTATTTCGAGACCCAGCTCTAAAGTTTGGGTGGTGTCTAGAGCGGTGTCATTGAGTAATTCTTTCTCTGGTGTAGGATTCCCCAATGCAGTTCTAGGGGTGTCGCCCTGGATACTAGGACTCCCCGATGCAGTTCTGGGGGTATCGCCCTCGGTTTCAGTCCCACTTGTACCTTTTATCGGTGTATCAATATTTCCTACTTTAGGTATTTTTGCCACACATTCTGGGCATTTCCATTGTTTAGGCGATTGTGCATGCTCGGGGAGTCCCACACAAGCCGTGTGGTATTTACTTGGACAAACGGTGCAGTTTGCAGCACAAAGGGCAGATAGAAACCGTCCACAGGCAGCGCACTTCACCATATCGACAGTTAGTGCAATTATCCTTCCAATATAATTGTTGTGATTCACGCTGCTTACAATCGACAGCGCTGTACCGTGGGCCACTTGTAGGTAGATACATAAAACAAAATCAAAAAGTACCGTCTTCTTGATATTGTAACGATGAAATCGAAAATAAATTTCAGATTTACGCACCCTTGCCAGTAGCTTTTACGCGGGATAACACTTCCAGTACTTTATTATGCCACTATCTACCCCGTTATCTCTTTGGGGAGGTTTTACACTCAAAACTTAAATTAAAATAACACAAAACTTGTCAGAGACGCACATGTTGTTGTCACGATCGTGACATCGAATTCGAAACTGCTTTGTTTTGCATTGAGCATTGACGCGAGTTTGCCGGAGGTAGTAGTTGTGCTAGCCAGCGATCCTATGTGACGATCGTATTAGATTCCATTTTTAAAAATTTATTGATATTTTTTTGCGATTTCAGAGGTTTGTCCACATAGTGAAAATTGTTCATATTCACAAGTACATTCACCCCTTAAATGGTGCAAACTGATTTTTCTACACTTGTATACATTTAAGAAATCAATTTAATAAATAAATTTTGAGTCCTAAACCTAAAACTACATTCGATAAAATTTATGAATCTCTGCACATCACTATCGTCAATAAAGTAATACAATTATTTCCTTCAAAGTCGTTATCAATTAATACGGAACTTCATGAGCGGACAAACGTCAAACCGGCCATCATAGCGTGCCGCTAGTTTAGGTACCTACGCACTTTATAATGCGAAAGTGTGTTTGTTTGTTGGTTCGTCTTTCAATCACGTGGCAACAGAGCAACGGACCGATGTGATTTTTCGCATTGGTATAGTAGGTAAATACCTGGAGAGTGACATAGGCTACCTTTATTCCGGAAAAATCAAAGGATTCCCACGGGATGTTTAAAAACCTAATTCCACGCGGACGAAGTGGCGGGCTCAGCTAGTTCATTTTAAATAAATAATGATATCTATATCAGTTATATGGCTCGAACTAATCTCTTCTGAATCGATAAAATCACTCTGCATTATGTAGGTAGGTATGCACTCTGTATGTAGGTAGGTACCTAACTACATTCATCACGATTCATCAGAATCAGTCCTTCGTTCACTAACTACCTCATAACGGCCATAAAACTAGCAAACTTAATTATTTTAACATCAATGTCACATATTTATATTCGTCTGCAATTACAGGTCATCCCAAAACTGTAGCATTCTGGTCACATTCCGGTATGGGTAGTACTACAGAAGCCATACATTTCGGGGTACCCATGGTAGCTATGCCCGTAGTTGGTGATCAGCCAGCCAATGCTGCAGCTGTCGAAGAAAGTGGGCTTGGTGTGCAATTGCAAATCAGAGATCTAAATAAAGATAATTTACTCGCAGCCTTTAAAAAAGTTTTGGATCCAAAGTAAGTCAAAAACAAAATAATTGAGCCGAGAATTGAGAGTAGATTAAAGTTAACAATTGCAACTGAAAATTAAAACTAATAAAAAATGGAACTTTACAAAATTGATGTCATCAATCTAAAAACACACGCTTGACAGACTCAAGATGTTTGATGTAGAGTCTGTAAACTTGATCATGAATATATTTTTATCTCATCGTTGACCTGATTATCATGCACATTGTAAGCCACTGATAGTAATATCAAGTTAGGTTGATTTATTATAACTATTTAAAACGATATGTTTGACCGCTGAACTCACGTGTTAGTCGGAATATAGGGCATATTCCGACCTCCTGCTCCTTGGCGCCAAGTCGTGAGCGGACCCTTTGAAAAATGACCCCGGTCTGGTTCGAATTTAGTCAGTAAACTACTCGGATAGACATTTATAAATCCCAGCATCCCCAGATCTATTGAATAGATAATTTAAAAATATTTCGTTTTCCAGATTCAGAGAAAATGCAAAGCAAGTATCAAAGGCCTGGCATGACCGTCCAATGTCACCACTGAATTCTGCAGTTTACTGGACGGAGTTCGCCGCGCGCTATCCAAACTTTACTTTTACTGCTGCAGCAGCAAAAGTTCCTTGTTACCAGTATTATAATCTAGATGTTGTAGCTACGTTTATTCTATTGTTCCTAGTTTTAATATACTGTAGTAAAAGAATATTATCATTATGCTGCCGAAAAGCGCAAACTCAAGAGCAAAGTAACCGGAGTAAAAACAAGAAAAGGACGAAAAGAGACTAAAAAGCATCTTAAAATATCCTTAAAAGGCATTGGCACAAAGTGTCTCTTTTGTAAAGTTCTCTCATCAACTCATGATAGTACTCATGTATCAACCCATACCTATCAAAGGAATAAAACTTTTGCTATAGAGGATTCATGTAAATATTTTCAATAAAATATTTGTAAGTATATATCTACATGATGTATTAATATTTTTATTAAACCCATGTTTTCGCAACTCGTCAGCTTGGGGCCATAAAAATGATTTTAAATAAACACAGCGCAGTATTGAGTAGCGCAGTAGTATGTACCTACCTTCCTAGACTCGTATTTTCATAATTATGTAGACTGAACTAAGCCCTTGTATACCTAAAGTAACCTATCAGTCATCAGTCGAAGTATTGATGTGAGTATAAACAGTTCTGCGTTTTTAAGTGATGGATGGACGAAACGGATGAACAGAGATTTTATAATAGTAGGTAGAGAAGATATTTATCTAAGATTATACACTTAATATTATAAAGGCGAAAAGTTACCTATACCTACTCTTTCACGCAAAAATCACTAAACGGGTTTGGCTAAAATTCGGAATGGAGATAGGTTATATCCTGGATTAACACGTCATAGGCTACTTTTTATCCCGGAAAATTAAAGCGTTCCTACGGGATTTTGAAAATGTAAATCCACGCGGACGAAGTCGCGGGCGTCAGCTAGTTATTTATCAAGGGCTCATTCACCTAGATGCGTTATTTTGTACCTGGTTACAGGTTCAAGAAAGAGTAAAATAAAATCTAAGTACCTATGACATCCTTTAAAAAGCAGCACTGTCAGAAAATGGTCAGAAATATCTCGGACTTGTCAGTCCTTGACATTTTCCACAAACTCAAAAATGTTATCAATATAATTGTATTTTACTCTGGTCATATAAATAAATAATAGTTTGGGTAAAATGGCTCTAAACAACTACTGCGACGGATAACAATACAACCATTCAAATGGCTAACGCGCAATAATTATTTTCTTACATCATATCACCCATACAATAGGTAAGTGAATCAGCCGTATGCAGGCCGTATGTGCTAACCATCGATGGTGCTAAGTTGCTAACCAATTCCTTTACAGACTTCGTGAGACTTACCAAAACGCCCGAATTATTAAAACCACGCTATAAGCCACGCTATCCAATCTGACGCTGTTGCTTGAAGGTTTAATACTGTTTTTCTGGCCACAGAAAATAAATATACTTAACAACAATTGAATAAAACTCAATATATGTTACGAAAAGTCAAAAAAAGCAGTGATAGCCTAGTGATTAAGATGTCCGCCTCCTGTTCGGGCGGTCGGGGGTTCGACCCCGGGCACGCACCTCTATCTTTTCTGATAGTTATGTGAGTTTTAAGCTGGTTTTAACCTAAACCCACGCGGACGTCGCGGGCATCATCTAGTCATTAATAATAATAAATCAATAATTTACGTATTTTTTTATCACTATAGATTTCCAAAAATGGCTTGTTGCTGTAAACCTGGCCGATGTAAGTTGACTATACTTATTATGACTTGTAAATTGTAATAAAATGAGGTCGGCAATTTACTGTTTTTAAACGTGTTTGAGTGGTAAGCGCTGTGGTCTTATTAGTGGGAGGTCCCGGGTTCAATACCCAGCAAAGGTTTGGAATTTCATGATTTCTAAATTTCTGGTCTAGTTTGGTGGGAGGCTTCGGCCGTGGCTAGTTACCACCCTACCAACAAAGCCGTGGCGCCAAGTGATTTAGCGTTCCGGAACGATGCCGTATAGAAACCAAAGGAATATGGGTTTAATGAAAACTGCCATAAGTATTAAGTACTCCTTCCAAGTTAGCCCGTTTCCACCTTAAGACTGCATCATTACAAGATGAGATTGCAGTCAAGGGCTAACTTGGATGTGAAAAAAAAAAGTAAAACCTTTTCACGTTTATTTTGTAGCAAACAAATCATCAATTAGTTGCTTGGGCCGATGCGATCTACCAAAGCATCGATGTCTGGAAAGAAAAGACATAAAACCCGGACCGGTGCCGAAGCATATGGGATGGCTTTATACAGCTAAGGACTCGCCTGAACATCAGGTTGTTGTTTAATGTTGTCTTAAAATAAATCTAAAGGTCACCACTTGGACTGTATATATCCTTCGATTAAAGGTCGCTGCATACGTAACGTGTTTTTTCCCGTCCCGAAGGTCCCCGATTTCTAACGTCACCCGGACGTGGACTCACGTCACTGCCTCGGGGGCGCGCGGACTAACCAGTCCAACTAATCCACCCATCCCAACGTTATCCTATGCCGTGGTCCGAGCCTCACAGGAAGCGCCCTTAGGACGTTGCCCCCCGACCTCTAGGGCTCACCTCCAGGCAAAGCTTTGCACTCGCCACTCCACCTGGTAACGCTGTAGCGGCCAGTAGGGCCTACGCAGCATACTCAATCCGAAAAAAAAATGCAGTCGCGTTCTGTGCAAACTGCGTGACGTCGCCTTTGCACGCAGACTGTGCATTGTGAAGGTCTAGTCTTTGAAAGAAGTGAATACAACAGTTTAGTATCCTCTTAGCTCACCAAGCTACTGTGATTTTTTTTAAATATACCTATCAGTTTCATGCATCTAGAGTAGGGTCTTTATCGTGTCTTTCTGTTAAGAAATTCTTACCGCGTATCTATGCAGACTAGCCATTCCATGCATTCCATACATTTAATTCAATGCTTTCGCACTTGTTTCAGCTAAGATGTGGCTGGCGTCCAGGCCACATAGCCTGCTCAGTTCTCAAAAAAATCGAGCAACACAACTGCATGAAATCTAGCGACTGCACACCTTGTACATCAACCTGCTCCAAGTCCCCTTGTTTGAAGCCATGCTGCGCGCCGCCAAAATGTCTAGCCGTCTGCCCCTCATCGACATCCTGTTGCAAGCAACCTCCATGCACCCAACCTCTTATACGAATCATCAGACACGGAGGCCAATATAGCATATGCACTAAACCTTCTAACATATCCAACGCGCCGTCTGGACCTAACCCATTAAAATATGTCCTTAACACAGATGACAGCCCAGACACTGGTGCAAAATACAGTGTAGAAGCAAAGTTCAATGATTACCATTTTGATTACACTAGCTCCCAGTCATCCTTTGTTCTGGATTTCTCCCCGCCAGAGCAGAAGTGCTTTAAACCGTGCTCAAAGAGAAGTACGACTTGCATGACGGGTGGAACAGAAAACAAAAACAAATCGCAATCCAAATAAAATAGTTACATAGGAAAATATTACTTACAACTTCTAATTGTCATAAATTGTCTTACATTGCCACCATTACAATTTAAAGTAAATAAAAATTGAAAATTAAAATCTCGTCTTTTTATTATTCCAATCTTAATCAAAATATGTTATAACTGTTTAGTTACTTACTTCACCTAAGGCCGAAATCAATAATACATCTATCTGTAATTACAATGATATTGAATTATCATATTAATTGTAGTTTGTAGTATGTATCCGTTATTCACATAATAGTTAGTTATTAAACCATAAAATAAGCTAAAATCATTAGATTACATATAGATGAATTGTGATCTCAAGGTTATAATAGGCTGGTTCAAAATAAACAAAATATTCAACATTTTATTAATCAACATTCAAACGAAAACACTACTAAAATAAAAATTATAACTAACTTAAAAAGCAAACTTTAACTTGGATTACCCGACTTTTGGGCTAACGCTATCATGTTCTCATTGGCTATCATCTGGAACTCGTGGAACCTTTGTGAAACCCGTTGGTTGGTCCTCAAGTACTTCTCCATACAATTTGCTGTGCATTTGTCCTGGAAACAAAATTTTAAATATACAAGCAAGCTTTACAAAACTGATCGGTCAATTTAACTCCAATTAAGTTTTAGGGCACCTCAAAAATTAAAAGATGGTGTTTTTTATAAAAATTTTGTTCACTTAGATTTAAAAACTTAATACTTGTCTATTTTAATCTAAGTGCTTTTTATCTTTAAGCAAGCTTTGCTTGCATTGCATTGCAAATGTTTGCATGCAAATTATAACTTATAAGCTGGTTTCCTTGCCAGAATTTCTAGAGCTTTGGCACTATGATGGTAAGTTAGAAAGCCTTATGATGCTAAAGATGAAAGATGCTATGTAAATTATGTACAATATTACTTACCTCTGAGGCTCGCAGATTTCTCGAAGTGAAGTCATGTATGCAGTCATTGAAGCAAAGTTCTGACAGTTTATTGTACTGAACCAAGAAATCTTTGAACTGGGAAAAAAACAAGAATTGCACAAATTAACGATTGATACAACATATTTAAATCGATAATAAGAAGTTGAGTTTTATTGATAAATTTTTATTTATATTTATCTTAATACTTATTAATACCTACCGTTTTAATTTGATCAGCTTCACTCATTACTTGCGGGGAAGTCATTTTTGAGAAAAATTAAATATATAAAGGAATGTTTTACTTGCTGAATGTCTACAAATGCATGAAATGCTCTTGATCTATAATATCAAAATTCCTTTTAATAATTCAAGCGCTAAAAATCTGAATTCCAAAGAAATCACAAAAACGGTAACTTTTGAGGTTAGATTTTTGTTATTGACACATGACACCGACCAGAAAAAAGTTTATTGACAAATGACAATTGATGTTCTAAAGTGACAGTTTGGATAATATATACAGGGTTAGCCAACTTAGAAATATTAAAATAAGGATTAGAGCACACTAAAAGTTTGGAGTTAACCTGACCCTTTGGTTACCCGGCCCAGCCTACTGCAACCGTGCAAAGAGCTGTATAGGTACTAGCTGTAATGCAGCTGTATCATATACTAATTAGGTACCATTTATGTTAGTACCTAAATGGTACCTAAAAAGTCCTCTAGGTAGGTAGTCCTACCTAGAGGACTTTTTCTTTTTTTGGTATTTTTATAATCTGTTGAGTCGATCGTTGTGTCAAAGTCAATTATTGTGCTGTCAATTGTCAAAATCACAAACAAATTGGTTTGGTGGTGTTAAATTTAATAATTTTATTTACAAAATGAATGATAATGAGGATGAAATTACAACTTTTTGTGATTCAGCTGTACGTCACTAATTATTTGAAATGAAAACACAGTTATGGTTTTAGTAAAAATGTTTACTAATTTTCCAACAATAAACAGGCTTCATTGGTGGAAGGATGCAGGTTACCAGTTCGAATGCAGGGTGGTGATGATTGGCCCCTTGCAGAGATTATAAGCATCAAAGAGGTCCGAGGCCAACGAGGATACTATGTGCATTACGTAGATTGTAAGTTATCATAATTTATAACCTGTAAACAAAAATTGTTAAAACTTGAATAGTTTGTATCAAAATGTTGATACATTAGGTAGTTACAAGAAGTAAGTTATATCTTCATAAGCTATGCGATGTTAATCTAACTTAACATGGACATTAATCTAACTTAACAACTTTCTAAATATTTTGTTTAGATGCAATGAAAAACCAGTTAGTTTTAAAGAGTAAATATTATGCATATTCTCTCTAAACTCTACATAAATATTTTTGACTATCTTGTTAACTACCTGTAAATTGGAGGAATCTGAAAAAATCTTTCATGTCTTTGAGTCTCATTTGTTTCGCCAGAATAAAACTTATAACTCCTAAAGGAAATGTTTTCACCAACCGTTGTGTGACTGAATTGATTTGTATTGACTGGCATTGTGGTTTTGAGGCTAATTTATAGTGTTTATGACTTCCTAGGCTCATACTCCCAATTTGGGTCACAAAAGATTGTTATTGGTGTTCTGTCAAAAACTACCTAAGTTGGGAAGCTTGTAATATCATCATCACTACTGAGCACGAGTCTCCTCTCAGAATGAGAAGTATTATGGCCATACTCTTCCAGTCAAGTGGAGATTAACAAACAATCCTGTGTCTGATTTCCATGGTTGTGTTAGCAACATGTTTAAAACAAAATTATAATAATAATAATATTTTTTATTGAATGCAGCTTACGACTAGTTTTTTATAAATTACAAATTACTAATTACAAAGTTTTTATTAAGGCACTTACAACTAAAATAATTTAGTAAACCTAACAAAAAAAAACACATTTAAGGATTATAAACTCTGTGTGTTAAAATGTTTTCAGTCAACAAACGCCTTGATGAGTGGGTGGGAGAGTCATGGTTGGACACAAGAAAGGTACAGTTTCCCCGGAGAGATGGCAGTGGACTCACAGGTGGGACGACAACACCAAAGAAGACCCACATTGGATCTGGAGGTGGCGTCATGCCTAATTTTCTTAGTATGTGTGTTTTTTGTTTGCTATATCATTTTCTTGTATTTAATTGGCACCTTTTTTTGTATTATGACATATAGCTGAGAGACATTTAAAACCAATCAAACAATGTTACAAAATCACCTTATCAAAAGAACTTATCTCAAAAAATGCTGAATTGAATTGATCCTTTCTTTAAGCCCAGTCCTTAAGGTCTTACAAAATTTATTCTCTTGAACAACATAATATACAATTATTGACTTATCGCTTGTTTAGATTTAGGCATTAGTTATTTTTATTCATACACAGCATGAATTTACTACCTAAATATCAAAAGGTAGCTTTGGCACGTACCTTTTCTTGAGTTTTTAGCTGGTTGCACATTGCTTATATTACACGAGCAGCCTCGTTTTAGCTGCTGGTCATATGAATTTTAGCAGCTTATGATTCTATCGAGATGCTTAGGGGCGGCTCAGATGTCCGAACTGAAACATTTGAGGAGCTGATGAACAAAATAGTGTAATCACGGTTCTGATCGAAATAATTTTTTTTCTGGATTTTTTTGGTGACTGCATAGAAATTAAACTCATTTCCAAGCAAAACGGCCTTAAACAGAGCTTAACATTAGTTCAAAGTTTGTGATTTTGATCACTGAATACAAATCTGGATGTATCTATACTAATAAATAAAATTGGAGTGTCTGTCTGTAATTTCGAAATAACTACCTCATATTAAGCTCATATGGTTATTTGAACGATACCATAACTGAATCACACGTTTTTAAAATTTTTGTCTGTCTGTCTGTCTGTCTGTCTGTCTGTCTGTCTGTCTGTCTGTCTGTCTGTCTGTTTGAAAAGGCTAATCTTTGGAACGGCTGAACCGATTTTGACGAGACTTTCACAGGCAAGTAGAGGATTGACCAGGGCGTAAAATAGGCTACTTTTTTAACCGACTTTTAAAAAGGGAGTTGTGTTTTTCTACCTATGTACACCGAAATCTCCGAGATTTCTGAACCGATTTGCGTCATTTCTTTTTTAATCGATAGAGGAACTTTGCGACATTGTTTCATAAAAAATTTGGAGTCCAACTCCTCAATCCTGATGCTGCAGGGGATCTGACCAATCCACGCGGGCGAAGCTGCGGGCATCAGCTAGTATCTGATAAAATAGCCTAAAATCAAGCCCAAAGTTCATCATTCATGCCACCTTCTTCATCATTTGATTTTGAACATTTCATGGATGGTGCAGAGAAGCTTAACATGTTATGGCTGCTAAAGATGAGATGCTCAGGCGATAGTAGGCAATGTGCGGCCAGCTTTCAAGTTTAACCTAATCACAGCCTCTTATACAACATGCTCAAATATAATATTTTGGTTGATTACAATATTTTGCAAGAACATGTTGTCACTATATAATTCAAACAGCATACTGTATAAGTTGTTAAAACTAAACTATTTTCATTTATAACAGCTGTACTTAATATTGTAAATGTTCTTTTTATTTATGTTGTCAATTTTCTATAATTTCGTACTCCTTGGCCATTTAAGTGAAGTACTCATAAGTTTTTTTTAAATTGTACAGACTTACGGGCCAGGCGCATTTATAACATGGCGGCTGGCGCCCACTCCACCCACCTCCACGCCACCCACTCAACCAATACCCAATGTCGCGCCACATATCTTTAGCCAGATCAATTTTTTTTTAGTATTTTCAACACCAGAAGCAGACTAACCCAACAACACATTGCGTTATTCGATTGTTGTGTGCTACTTAATTATAGAAAAATCAAAGTATTCAACATTAATAATCTCTGTTTAGTACTTTGCACTAAACATGTCATTCTGAACAAATTTTTGTGGGCTACAACTTAATGTCCAGTGTTATACTAGTTTTGATAGTTTCATTAAACAGGAATTTTGTTCAGAATAGCCATTCCATATATTTAATACAATGCAAAATATAGATGTTTCTATATCCTTCTAAACCAGATGTTTCTACGTACTTCTAAACTTATAGATAAGAGTAAAAAAGCAATAATTTCGCCAAGAAATACTTTTCAGACAGTTTTTCAATTCATAAACTGTTAAAAGTAAAAATAATCGGACAGACGGAGAAAGTCGCACCATAAGAGTTCCATTTTTGCCATTTTGGTATGAAACCCTAAAAAGAGTTGATGAAACCTAACACATGGAACCCCTGTACGCAAGCGGCACAAGACTGTGGAGTGCAGAAACGCTTTTAAGACACCTATGTCCAGCAATGGGTGTCCTTTGTGTCACTTGATGGCAAGGGGTGGGGTGAGGTGGCGTGTTGGTGGCTAAAATGAATAAACATGAATTTATACTGAATATTAACTAACAATTAAGTATATTTATAACGTTTTTTCTGCAGATGATCATAACGTCTGCAATGAAAGTCTGAAATGTGTTAATAGTAGAGAGATTCACCAAACAACGCCTAAAATACCTGAGAAAATTTATAACAATGCACTCAATGGTTCCACACAAAGATTAACACCTGGTACGTTTGATTACTGCTTATATTTTTTCTTATTGGAAAGCTTTTGCTCAGGTTATAAAGAAATATTAATATTAAATGAAAATAATTTACCTACCTATTTAAGTTTTTCCACAACACGTTTCCCAATTTTTGCATACTTTAATCATTTAAAATAGACTCGGCCGAATACTGAATCGTTTCTGTATATACTGAAGAGCTTCTTAAACAGGCAAGTTTTTTCTGACTAATAGTTCTAGCCGATGCCCGCGAGGTTTATCGAAATCCCGTAGGAACTCTTTGATTTTCCGGGATAAAAAGTAGCCTATGTGCTAATCGAGGATATTATCTATCTCCGTTCCAAATTTCAGCCAAATCTGTCTAGTAGTTTTTGCGTGAAGGAGTAACAAACATACGCACACACACACACACATACTTTTGCCTTTATAATATTTGTGTGATGATGTGAATATGTATTTGTAAATTGGTTCGTCTTTTGATCACTTCGCAAAAGAGGAACAGATCGACGAGATTTTTTTGCATGAATGTACATAAAGACCTGGAGAGTGACAATACTTTTTATCCCAGATAGATAATAATTAAAGAGTTACCACGGTATTTCATCCCGCACAATGATAACCACGAGTCCACGAGTTTTTAAAGAACCTAAATGGTGCTTATGTATTAAGAGACATTTAAATTTTCAGTATTCGATCGTCTATTCCATATTATCGTTATTGCTTTACCAATTTTGACGTAAAAATTCATAAAGCTCAATGCACATCTGTCAGCCACGTAAGTCGTTGCATATACTTAATTCGAGTAAACCCTCTATTAAATGCTCAAATCTAAAGTAAAAGTAATAAGGATAATATGCCTTTGATTCTTTTGGTTTCTTGCCTATAACAATACTCTAACTTAGAAGTTTGTAGCATGGTTTACTTTTATAGAACTTTTAGAAAATAGAACTAGTCTAATTTAAATCTAACTTTCACAACTTTATGTAACAGGTGTAAGTTTTATTTTGGGGCTATTTTTTGGTGATGAAAATGGACTTCTGGGTTGATTTTAGTAGAATACCTACTAAATGACCTGCTCAATCTTTAAGGACTCCACTAAGAAAAAACCCTATCTTAGTGAGAGATATAGAAAATCGACATAATTTCAAAGTTCTAAACCCAGCGATTTAGCTGTTTGTTGGTTTACTTTATTGATGCCTGAATGAAATACATTCGAATTAATTTGGTATGAAGCTGATAATCCATTACCAGATTATATTATTGTATATGCGAAAGTGTGTCTGTATGTCTGCTAGCTTTTCACGGCCCATCCCTTTAACCGATTTTGACTTTTGCCATGGAGATAGCATGCAGTCTGGGTAAGATACTTTTTGTCCCAAAAAATCCCTTGGGATTTTTAAACCCTCTGCAGTGAAGAAGTCGTGATCATAATTTTTTTGGTTCAGAGATAGCTAGCATCCTGGAGATGATATAGGGTACTTTTTATCCCAGAAAATCGAAAAGTTCTCACAAGATTTTTGAAAACCGAAACTTTACCCGGATGTTGTCGCGTTTGTAAATAAATCCTCTTGATGACGCGTAGGCACGCCAGGCGAGCCCCGCCAGCTGGTGTCGCGGCCCGCGAGCCCTACGCTGGGCCACGACTCGTCATCGCTGGTAAACGGCGGCGCGGTGCTGGCCGCGGCCTTGCAAAAGAAGATGAACAGGAAACGAAAGGCTAACTCTTTGGAGAACGACGTAAGATTATTATCTGTAACTAAGTCCCCTGGGTCACGCGTAGGCACGCCAGGCGTGCCCCGCCAGCTGGTGTCGCGCGGATATTTTTAAAATATCTGACTGACGCTAGAAGTCAACGAATGTTACGTAAATAGGCCACTCGGAGTCAATGCCGCGTCGTAGGCGGGACATTGACCCGAGTTTTGCATTGACGGGCATTGCGGATTTGAAAAATACGAAATCGCTAAAACTACAAGATAAGGCAAATGATTATTTCCATTGGGCTATGTTTAGGTAGTTTCATAATAACCCTAAGTTTTTGCTAGCGTCCTGGTTACACCTTGTATAATACAAAGTTTGCTCTAGAACGAAACACAAGAGTCTCTCGATGGCGGCGAGCCGGTCGTGAGCGGCACGGCCACGCCCACGACTCGCCCACGGACATCGGGCAGTCTGGTGGCGCACGGGCATGATGACCTGGTCACGCGCATGAAGAACATCGAGATGATCGAGCTGGGCAGGCACAGGATACGGCCCTGGTACTTTGCTCCTTATCCACAGGTAAGTCCCTGGCCTTTTTAGGATTCCGCACCCAAAAGGTAAAACGGAGCTCTATTATTTTAACTTTATTGATTAAAACCAATAAAAGGCGGACCTAAGAGCCGATTCAACCAAGCACGTACACGTGACCACGCGCGTAGTGACGCGCGTGAATCCATAGGCATGACAGCACGCATTACGTCTACGCGAACGTTCACAAGCGGTATGCCATATCTCATACAGTTTCATACATTACAACGTCATGGTACGTAGCGCGTACCATGACGTTGTAATGTCTACGCTCACGTGCTGCGTACGCGTTTGGTGTGTTCCAGTTCCAGGTGTGTCTCGAGGACCTTTTCTGTCAGCCATACTTGGGCCTTTGAGCTGTTTGGGTTCGGGTTTCGGCGACAAGACGTTAAAGTTCTGAAATATTTTTTATTTTCAGGAAATGGTAAATTTAGCCTGCATATACATTTGCGAGTTTTGTCTCAAATATAGAAAAAGTAAAAAGTGCTTGGAAAGACATTTAGTAAGTATTTTATTTTATGTTATTTGATAGCGATATCAGAATAACTGGTACCGATATTATTACTAGCTATGTTTCGTTATCGTTCCAAAATTATAAAAATAAATAGTTTAATGAATATTTTTTTTTTCAGATTAAATGTAAACTAAAACACCCACCTGGCAACGAAATATACCGAAAAGGCAGTATATCCTTCTTTGAAATCGACGGTAGAAAGAACAAGTGCTACGCTCAGAACCTGTGCTTGCTTGCGAAACTGTTTTTGGACCACAAGACTCTATATTATGATACAGACCCTTTTTTGTTTTATGTAATGACTGAATTTGATTCGAGAGGTTTGTTTTTCACTTTTGTTTTTTTTTTTTTGTTTAAAAAAATAAGAATATCTTTTGAGTTAGTAGTTCTTAAACTTGTGAACTTATTTCAATGTATTTGAAAACGTTACTTTACTGAAAAGTAAGGGTTATAATCACCATATCAATTCATTATTATTGATATCAATTCATTATTATTGTATAGTTTTGAATGCTATCCGTGGTTTTTAGGGTTCCGTACCTCAAAAAAAAAAACGGAACCCTTATACAATCACTTTGTTGTCTGTCTGTCTGTCCGTCTGTCCATCTGTCGTGTCTGTCATGAAAACTTATAGGGTACTTGCCGTTGACCTAGAATCATGAAATTTGGCAGGTAGGTAGGTCTTATACTACAAGTAAAGTAGTACGGAATCCTCGGTGCGCGAGTCGGACTCGCATTTGGCCGGTTTTTCAAGCTTATTTTTCTTTCTTTTTTAAACTATTATCAAAAGTTTAGTTTACAAATTATTATTATTGTAACTGTATAATATGTCAACTGTTTTAGGATTTCACATAGTAGGATATTTTTCAAAGGAGAAAGAAAGTACAGAAGACTACAATGTAGCGTGTATACTAACTCTACCTCCTTACCAGCGGAAAGGATATGGAACACTACTCATAGAATTTAGTGAGTATTATTTTGACTTTTGTCGAATTTTAATTGATTTTATTCTGTGAACTCGATTGATTTTTCCAGTACGAGTCGAAACTCATATAAATCCTACCAATATTATAAATGCAGAATTGTGTTCGTTTGTTCTTCAATCACGCCGCAAGTGAGCAACGAATCGATATGATTTTATGCATGGATATTGGATATAGTTAGAGTAACATAGGCGTCAGGCGATTTTTTCTCGAATTTTTACGGGGTTTTTAAAACCCAATCCACGCGAACGCAATCGCGGCTATTATGTAGTCACACTAATATTATAAAGGCGAAAGTTTGTATATGTTGTTACTCTTTCACGCGAAATCTACTGGATTTGGCTAGGAAAGGAGATAGAATATGACATGGATTAACACATAGGTTACTTTTTATCATGGAAAATCAAAGAGTTCCCACTGGATTTTGAAGAAACTAATTCCACGCGCACAAAATCGCGAGCATCAATTATAAATTATATCAATTATAAATAAATTAATACATTAATTATTATAAATTAGGAATACAATAATGTTGCCTTTCAGGTTATGAATTATCAAAGTTCGAAGGTAAAACGGGTTCACCAGAGAAACCACTATCGGATCTTGGATTGCTCTCGTACAGGAGTTACTGGGCGCAAACTATCCTGGAAATCCTAATTAACATTAAGCCTGTTGGGGACAACGAGAAACCTATCATTACTATCAAGTAAGAAATTATTATTATTTTTTAAATTTGGTTCATTTTATATTCATATTTTTATAGGTTTCTTACTATACTTGTATATAGGACAATTAGTATATAAGATAATTTATAAGTTTCAGTAAAGTAAAACTACTAATTAGCTTAAAGTTACGCTAGGTCATTCTTCAGTTGAGTAGCTCATTGATACTCACTACTCAGTATTAAGATAGAACCGGTAAAGTGCGAGTGGGACTTGCACACGAAGAGTTCCGTACAAGATATACGTACCTAACATTTTTATGTAGAACACTGCTGTAGTTAATGTGATTTAGTAAATTATTTTTTTCGTGAGCACATTTTAAATGTTTTTGTAATGTAATCACAAATTCATGGTTTTTGGATTGTTTCCTTTACTTGTACTATAAGACCTACCTACCTGTCAAAATTCATGATTCTAGGTTAACGGGAAGTACCCCGGGTTTTATTGACAGACACGACAGACGGACAAGACAGACAGGCAGATAGACAACAAAGTGATCCTATAAGGGTTCCGTTTTCCCTTTTGAGGTTATCCCTAAAAATATGTATAATCGATATGTAATTTTTTTGCAGGGAGCATTATGAAAGGGATAACATTATACTTGTCTTGTCAGTTTAATTTACAGATTAGGTATGTACTACAGAATTAGCCACGGTAAATACTTACATAATTTTATATTAATTTCAGTGAAATATGCGAGTTGACGAGTATAAAGAAAGAGGACGTCATAAGCACATTACAGAATTTGAACCTCATCAATTACTACAAGGGACAGTACATAGTATCAGTTAATCAGGTAAGTTGAGGGTTTATTTTATTTCTTCTGTCACTGTTGAGGGTCGTGACTCCTTTCCATTAATCATATAATGGCATGAAATCTCTTGGGATAATAATGCGGTGGGTTCCCAGATCCTTCCGCATACAACTCAGTAAGAGAATGAAATTTCGATTCTTAGGTTTTACAGTTATTATCAGATGTTAGTGATAATAACTGGAACCGACAGCCTAACGTGCTCCCCGAGGCACAGAGGCGAAATGAAAAGGTTAGATAAGCTAGTCACTACCTGGCCAGGCCTGAGCTAATTCAGAAAAGAAAAATACTGATTTTATTTTACTTTACCAACCTGACCCAGCCGGGAATCTAATCTGAGATCTCTTGCTAATGTCCAGAGCACACTACTATAAAAAGTCACTTTTGATAATTACCTCAATGAGAGCGGTAATTCCGCACTGCATCCGATCCGAATCCGTGAAAGTACGGATATTATAAAAAACTCAGACCAAATTAGAATTTTGCTTAAATGCACAAAATCCGATCTGTAATCCAAATCCAAGCTATTCATCCTTGGCGCGGATATTTCCGATTTGAATCCGAGATAATGGAGGAGTGCAGCTACTTCGTTTTGAATATTTCTTCCAAATTGGAGACTCACGGATGATGGAGAGAAATCGGATGACGGAAGTCTGATCTAGTGCGTATACTACCATACTAATAGTTCTATGACTACTTTGGATTCGGATCGGATGCAGTTCGTGAGGGCGTTTGTGCACTCATTCGTATTCAATTCGTTTTCGTGATTCGTGAAAATACGGCTCAATGTGAAAAAAATCACATATATAAAAACACGTCATACAATCCAAAGTTTCCTTCATACGCATGTGCAATCATTCGTGTTTTTACGATTCGTATATTGACGAGCTCTTACTATTTACAGGAAACAATACAACAACACGAGAAAGCTATGGAAAAGAAATTGTTAAGGATCGATCCAAAATGCTTGCACTGGACGCCAAAAGATTGGTCCAAACGAGCTAAATGGTAAGTTTTCTTGTTCTTAATTAGTTCAGTGATGTTACTTCACAAGATTATTTTATAGTGGGACCTAATATATCAAAAAGAAATATTTAACAAAATATGGCCATGCCAACATCAATTTCTCTAAATCCCTATTTTCAGTCTTCATTGTCTTTTAATGTTTTAATAACAATGTATTCCTGTAAAAAATAACTAGATATAGGCACTATAAAGATATCCTACCAAATAGCTATAATGAAATGTTGTTAACAGAAACAGTATAAAGATGATTTTCTTTTGTCGCCAGTGTTTGAAGTGTATCGGAGATGCGAGCTATCTAACTCGGGCTTCAACACGTATGATCATTTTGTATCTAACGAAATATTTCAGGGTACTTTATACAGCGTGCAATTTTAATGGTTGTTTTCCTGCGACAGAACCATTTGCACTCAGTAGTACTTACTGGATAAATGAAGTTTTTAAAAATTTTGTGTTGAAATAAGTACATAAAAAAATATTCATCAACTCGAAAGCGTGAGAAACGATAGTAATTCACTACACATAACGTACCTGTACTAGTCGAATCGCTCGCGCTGCCAACAGTTATAGCTCGTTCACACAGGCTGCGTAAGCGTTGCGTAAGCGTAGATTCAGCGCGTACCATTGCGTTGTAATGTATGAAACTGTATGAAACATGGCACACCGCTTGCATAAAGCGTGGACGTATGCGTAACCCGGTGTCTTAGGGTTTTACGCGCGTCACTACGCACGTGTCACGTGTACGCAATTGGTGTCTATCTAAAAACTATCACGAGATGTTACTGTTGGTTCGAGTGCGCTTTCGAGTTTAGTTTTTCATAATTCGTAAATCTGCCATTTTGTTTTTCTTATAAGCAATTTTTTTTAATAAGTCGATTTTACTACCTAGTCAATATTGTTTCGCTACGGGGAAACAACTATTAAAATTTCACTCTGTCTGTACATGCTTGTATATCATTCATTTTTATTTTTAACGGCTAACATATTATGCATTGGGCGTTCATTTGTTTTATGTGCGACGTTTTGCTAACTCGGCCTTGGGATGCACTAATATTGTTTTAGAAGGATTATATTTTTTTTTATTACACGTTTTTGGAGTCCGTGTACACCACCTATTCAATATATTGATTTTTATTAATAAATGCATCCATAGTATTATATTTTATTGGGTATTCATAGGTAATTTATCAATGTCATCATTCCATTTATTTTTGATTTATAATTTTTTTGTCTGAATTGCTGCTATGTACTAATAATATTACAACATTGCATCACTGCTAAGTAATTGCTTTGTTGAGTCATGAGTATTTATTTTTTTACATACACCATCATTGTTTCTCGTCAATGTAACGCACACCAACAGACTTGAAAAGAGACCAATTTAAAACATATGTCAAAAAAAATTAAGCTGATTTTAAGTTTTTATCAAAACAGACACTGCTGCGCTTCAGGTCCACTCCATTCTGTGGGTGTGCGTTGCGCTTTATTAATAGAAATGTTATAATTTATAAACATCTAATAAAATCGTTTAACATTGCAGGTAGGACAATTTACAAGGATGTTACATCAAAGGGTACTTTCAAACTCCTCAGGTCCATTATATTATGTAAATCCTTTTTTTACAACTGTTTATTTTTCATCTAAATGAGCTAAAGAGTTGATAACTTTTATTGTGAAAAGTTGTAAATACAATATGTGTAACTATGTCCTTGTTTAATGTGATATTAAATAAATATTTTTATTTCTTTTTCGATCTTTTATTTATTTTATTCAAAACTCGTTATAAAGTATCTTAATAAATAAGGCTTTCACAAGTTATTGTGCATATTCCTCACTAGATGATACCCGGCGACTTTTAGTCTACGTGAATTTAGGTTTTTAAAATTTTTATGGCTTTTCAGGGAGCAAAAGTAGTCTATGTCCTTCCCTGGGATGCAAGCTATCTCTCAAACGTCGTGAAAGGCTAGCAGACCGGCACACTTTTGCATTAATAATATTGTGGTTTTATAAGAGCAAACCTCTAGACGTCAAAAAGCGGTCTCTCAAAAGCTTATTTATTTTATTACTAAATAATGCCCGCGACTTCGTCTGCGTGGATTTAGATTTTTTAAAATCCCGTGGGAACTCTGATTTTTCGGGATAAAACTTGCCTGTGCCAATTTCCGGGACCCATAACCCATATAAATCGATGAAACGGATGGAAATAAAACAAAATATTTCAATATACGATTTATTTTTCAGTAGATAAGCACAGTAATTTTGCTTCGATTGTCAAAATATTTATATTTAAGAAGCAGGTACAAGTGATGTTTAACACTTAGACAATATAATATTATGTATTAGAATAAAATTTTACAATAACAACTTCGTATCTTTAAAACTCTCGAAATTATTAAAGTAACAAGAATCCATTTTATACACTGGCTACAAATTTTCGCAATCTTAGGGCATAAAATGTATCTTGGTCTCGCTCTAGTTTATTGGAAAAGTAAGAAACAAACATTTAACACATTTTTACATTGCAGTTTGGTCTGGACCTTCGGTTTTGCGCTGGCCGGTACATAGGCGTTATTTTTAAAACGAATAATTTGTAATCATAAAATTATCAATCAATGTATATACTTACCTAATGTTTTCATGTTTATAACATACTTACAGGACTTACATATGATAAAATTTTAGACGGTATTAAAAGCTTTATAAATCATGTAAATAATAAGGATTTTGTATACTTATTTACATAATTATTGTTATAAGAAGTGCGACATAAGAATAATAATAGTATTTTTTTTTAATAATACAATAAATTCTATGTATATTATACTCATATTAAATACAAATAGATATAAAAAATAAATAAATTATTACAAAAATAAGTGTCATTACAACCTTTTAAATGTTAAAAATAACAGTACGCACTTTATTATCAATATGCAGGTGTTTTAAATACCACAAAGTATAGAAAAAAAAATAGATTTTTAATATTTTGTTTAGGCACTTTTATATAAAAGCTACAATAAAAATCAACATTATTTTTCTGCAAAGATAACATCGTTTGCCCCACCATGTGACACGCTTTTAAAGTAAGTAAATAAATAAAATCATATCTCTGACTTAACAATATCGTACAAAGTTAATCTTAGGCGTAAGATTACTGCGACGATATTTTCACATGATCATTTTCATTAGAAAATGTGAACTATACAAAAATGTTCCATTCATACAAAATAATAACGTACAATATTTATATTTATAATATCAAAGGTTTTAACAAAAATAGAATTTACTTGAAAAATCTAGAATAGAATAGCTTTAAAGATACCTAATAAAAATACTCAATAATCAGTGTTATTCTGGTATAGAAATAGTCGGTAAGTAAAAATATTTTGCAAATTTGGTAAAAGCTACGTAATCTGACTGAATATTTCAAGCGCCGTATTTAGTCAAAATATTGGCGCTTATTCTGTTGTACACAATCTCTAAATTGACAGGTTGAAATCTAGTGCTGTCCCTTTCCGCAGGGAGTATTGTGAAAGAGATAGCAATACATTTAGACCAGTTTCATTTTACATATCTAACTGAAATTAGGGGTAGAGTAAATTTTATGTTTAGCAAATGAAGAAGCATCCTAATCAGATATTTTTAATTTTCTTGAACAAGAGCATAGTTTGAACAGCAGACTTATAAAAATAGTAAGTAATGTATTTTTTATTTACTTTACAATTTTTGAACAAACTATCACAAAGAGAATATAAAAATAAATGCTCGCGCGACTGGCTGCGTCTATGCCGTCATACCGCATACGGTGGGCAGCCGTGAGACTAGTTTCACTGGTAGTAAAAGGCACTGTTTCAGGAAATACTGTAATTTTATATACCCATTATTTTATACCTTGATCTATGAGGCGAGCTAACATAGGGTGCCCTCTCTCTCTTGCATAGAATCTATGCATTTGTGCAAGAGATAGAGTGCTTCTGAAGTAAAAAGGACACTATGATTGTGATTGGTCTGTGTGTGATCATTACCTAAAGTGTAAATCTGCCCTTCATATTGAAAACGTAGCACTTGCAAAATAACGGTTCAGAAAAACTGCACTTTTTCTTAGCACAGCTAAAATTTTCAGCAAGTACTGGCAAAATCCTTAGCAAAAAAACATATTTCCAATGAAAATTTCCTGAAAATTATTTTTTGTCGTGTCGGGAAGCTCCTCCGGAGTCCATTTCTCTGAACTGTTACTTTGCAAGTGCTGCGTTTTCAATATGAAGGGCAGAAATGTAAGGGTGCGTTTATATTGCAACAAAACAGTCAAGTCAACGTATCAAAAAGTGAACAAAGTAAGGAGCTACAAAAGATACGACTTCCCTGGCCCATGAGAGACAGTTAAGACCAGATTACTGCGTAGTTAAGACTGACATTTTGATCGCAACATGAACGTGCCCTATGTCCGTTGCCGTTTTTTTTACTCCCCTAGTAGCTCATTTCACTGAACATAGTATAGGTTATCTTTAGTTATCTTTTTACAGGTCACTCAGCACCTTGTCTGGATTATTATGTATTACAAATGAAAGTAATCTTTCGTAAAAATTGTTAAGGTGTGTTTTCTTTCCACAAGGCACTTTATTTATGTATTCAAAAACGAAAGGCTCCACATTTATTAGAAACAGTGCAATGCGAGGTGTGTTGCACTGTTTCTAATAAAATTTGTTGTACAATAAGTTCATAATTTAAAAAGTGGAACCAATTAGCCATGTATATTTTTACATATAAATATTATTTCATCCAATATATTATTATTATTTGTTGAATTTGAAACAGGCACTTTCTGCGGTGTTTTATGTTCGAACACTAAGTGTTATTAAGATAAATTATTATTAGTACATAAGCTGAATATGAAATATTTCTATACTTAAGTAATATATCCATAATAAGTAATATTATCACGACTTAATCTGAGTTAAAGCGTCTTACATCTAAGTCTTAGTGAACAACATTTATGGAATATCCATATCCCATTTAAAATCTGTGTAATATATTTCTCTGTAAATAAAATATACGGAATTTTAACAGGAGGTATCTATTTTATTGTACTGAAAGTTATATTTTATTATGTGATGCTTGTATTTTAAATTTGGCGTAGTAAATGGAGACTAGACACTTAGATATCGGTTATTTACAATCCATCCAGCAAATTGCACCATCTCTACAATAAATCAGATCTAAAACAAAGATAAATATTTTGTACAAATCAAAGCAAAATTATAGAACTTAAAAATAATGAATGCTGTTATATTAGAGTTAATCTAGAATCAAAAAATATATGTACCTACCTATCTATTAACTGTTTCACAGTCCTATTGTTACACAGCAATGGTGAATCTTATTATTTCACAACACTTGAAACATTTAAAACAAATAAATTAACATGGTGTGACATCGTAAGGCCGCATTGCGGCGACTATCTGTTTTACTCATTTTATTTTTTTATTTGCAACATTTTAAATTAAGGCAAGTTTTAATGAAGAAATAGACGTGCGATGACAAAAACCGTTAATCCTCTGGATACAAGAATGAATGCCTAGCGACGTCCTTCTTCACCGAAACGTACCTTAACGTTACAATCTCCATACTAATCTACGTTGTTGTTCTACACAGTAGACATACGATTTCGTTTCGAAATACCTTTCCGACGACGTGACAAATCAAGAAAGTGCTTTTAATATCGAAAATAACTAACTTTAGGTCTTTTTAATAACAATTTTTTAAACACGAAGTAAAATTAGCTGATTAATTTCCAAGGTCTAGTTATTACAGTACGTATACGTGTGAAAATAATTTTGGACCCCAATAATGTGAGAACGGCGAGCTACTAAACAAGACAGCCGTCGTTGAGGCTGGTGCCGAGTTTAGTTTGAGAATCCTGGAGGTTTATAGGGTAGCTGTGGCATTGCTGAGTCGCCACATAATTTAAATCGGCTTCATAGTATTCCGCCTCGGGTTCTATGGGGCCCAAAATTGTCGTGGCCTTAGGGAGGAAGCCGTCTGTGGTTATGTAACTCGTGTCGGAGTTGGGGGGTAGGCTGAGGACGCTGTCCGGTCTGTTGTATTCTAAGTCTATCGCTTGAGGGGTCATGTACGTGGCGTCGAGGGAGGATATCGTGTCCGCGGAGTCGCCGTTGAGGGAGGCGGCGCAGGTGTAGCTGGACGCGAGGATGTTGGCCGACTCGGGGCGGATGTAGGGCGAGTGCGTGTCGTAGGTCGCGGGGAATGTGGTCGGCGGCTCGTACGCTCGCAGCAGGTTGTAGGGCGCCGTGGGCGACGCCCTCGCGTTGGAGCAATTGTTCTTGACGCACGAGGCCGAGTGGACGGAAAGCATGTCGATCAGCTGCCGCTTTTGGACTTCCAGATCCTGGAAAGATTTATTTTACTGTTAAGTCTCTATAAAAACACTTATGTATTCTTTCTGGCTCTTATATGATATTCTAGCCATAAATATATACCTGTCTTTAGGTTTAATTATAACTTTCGCTTTCATTGTGGGTAATTCTGTCATTCACAATCTCTAAACTAGACTAAATTGTATTGCTCTTAAGACACAATCAGGAAAGTGACAATTTATTTTGGAGATTATGTTCAGCAGAACCCACATTTTATGAATATTCGATAGGTAACATTATTAGTTTTTTGATTGATAGGATTTTCGTAAAGGTAGAAAGGTGTTGTATAGAAGCAGGCATTATTTTGTTGAAGTCCATGACCTTACAATGCTCTAATGTAGTAAGGTCCTGAGGATCCAGGTAATCTCCTGAGGATGCTCCGGTGTCGGGGCGAAACGTGCGTCGAGTGGTTCGTCTGGTTTAGCGGATTATAGCAAATTAGGCTTTTGGTTCCTTGTATAAGGTAGATAGCCATAGGTTCTAGGTAGACTACGTAAACGATGCATAAACGCAATGCATTTTGTTTTTAATTTATTTAAGAATCAAAGACGTTCTAGACATACAAATTACAACAAAGTAATAAAACCTTTTTTAGATCGGGGGTTCGATCCTGGGCACGCATCTCTAACTTTTGGAAGTTATGTGCATTTTAAGACAATAAATATAACTTGCTTTAAGGGTGAAAGAAAATATCGTGAGGAAATCTACATACCTGAGAGTTCTCCATAATGAATACCATACCTGAGAGTTCTCTCTAAGGTGTGTGAAGTCTAATAATTTGCGCATGGCCAGCGTGGTGGACTATGACCAAACCCTTTTTATTCTGAGAGGAAACCCGTGGTCGGTAGTGAGCCGGCGATTGTTGATCATGATGATGATGATAAAAGTTTTAGTGGAAGGGAAGGTAGATACCTACTCCTTATAAGGGTTTCTGTGGTTTTGGACAGTAATAAACAGAGTACCCGTACATAAGCATATTAATTATAACATCGATAAGCTAGTTTCCTTTTCTATTTAATTACGGATGAAGGTGGGTTACCTTATCAGACGTTGGTATTTCTATTAACATTTAAATTAACGCTAACGAGTGGGCCGATAAACTTGCATCCGTGTCATTACAAAGCGATAAACATTTAACTTTTTTAGGTGGATAGGTATGTAAAAATAACATTTTCGGTACAATGCTTCGTTGGTCTGTCTGCTTCGACTAGTCTGTCTGCTTCGTCTAGTCTGTCTGCTTCGTCTAGTCTGTCTGCTTCGACTAGTCTGTCTGCTTCGTCTTGTCTGTCTGCTTCGTCTAACAACGGACCGACGCGACGTCTTCCTGAATTCGACATACTATAATACATTACCGGCAAAAGCCGTGCCACTAATCAGTTTAAAATTCCGGTACGATCTAATGTAACAACCCTGCAAACAGCTGATCGCGAAAATGAACTCGTAACTAAAAAGCTTTTGTGAACTCGAGGGTCTGTTCGAACGTTTGTCAAGTAGCAGAAAAACGAAAATATCTATGGCACTAACTACATATTTGGTACTACCACGTACTACATACCTTTATCAAACATGCTGCGTAAGTACCTATAATTTGCGACAGGTCGAGATGGCAATCGGGGGGACGCCCCACACACCCGCATGTCACCCGCGCTTTCCTGCACCGGGTTAGCGCGTAACTATACCTGCATAATTTGTTTCACGCTTTTCTTACGCTCTGTTATATTTCCTGGTCATTTTAACTAACCTTTAGTTGCGCTTTGAGGTCAATGTTCTGATTCTCTAGAATTTCGCTCTCGTTCACCAGATTGACTGTTCGTTCTCTTTTCTTCATTCTGCACTTGGTTGCCGCTATCTTGTTCCTTTCTCTTCGCCGCCGTCTTCGTTCTTCGTCTTCCGGGGTAAGCTGTGAAAGAAAGAATCTATGAAAACATTGAACGTAGGTATGTAGGTACCTATACAGACGACATCGAACATATAGTATGGAGCCGCTGGATTTAAGCGGCGCGTGACCGTGGCGTGTGGACGTCCCTACAAGAGACTTAAATCCAGCAGTGGACATCTTTGGGTTGATATTTTATAATGATGATGATAATGAGCTACCAATAAGTCCTTACGATCTTCTTTAAACCGTTTAGAGAACACCCACTCATTACTTATGATTTACTTACTTACAGTAGGTACATATTTTATTGGAGATCTTATCAATACAAATATCGTGGATTGAAATTTGTAGGTATGTATGTGGTGGCAATCTTCTCATTTGTTGAACTAAAATGGTCACTAGTACCAGCGGGAAAACGGCAGGATAAAGGAATATAAGATCCCCAACCTGTTTATAAATTAAGTAATATAACTGTTATAAAGTAAATCGATCAACAAGCTAAATATGGAGCTGATTGTCGTCATATTTTGCCCTTATATTCATACTTATTGTCATAAAAATACATCTACCTAAGCTCCTCAATTAATTATTATGTTTAATCTTTCTCAATAATAATTCTCGAGAATATGCCTTTACGTAGGTACTTACTAGCCGACCTATCAGATGGATTTGCTGAAAATCCTTTCTTAGTTCAGTCTACGTTATACAAAGGTATATGCACAACCTTAAGTGTTAAGAGCTAACTGTACCTTGATATCATTATGTCACTTAATTTGATTGTATAATTTTAATAATTCATAAAGATTGTTTACCTCCAGGCTACATTAGAATCAAAATGAATATAAAATCGAATACCTCAACGAACCCACATGTTAATTAAACTGTCGAAGCTACTCATTGATGGGTGTACCAGGAACTCATTCATAGGCCAGGAAGATTGCGAATCGAAACTAAACTGGCTTTATAGCTGCCAAGCTGCATTATAATTCAACGGCTTTATTGAAGTTTTATGAGCTTACAAAGAAGGTTGGCTGCTGGCATTGCAAATGTGTTTCGGTCGTGACTAAACTTCGCGATCGAAACTTGATGGGAAATTATTGTCATTGGCAGTGAGTTTACTATCGTTACATTCGAACAGGATGCATGCTTTAATTTAGAAATGTTCCTTTGACTAAACTAATTGAATCGGAAACTTTGATTGGAATTCTTTTATTTTAACGTAAGTTTACCAACTTTTAATATTGCGTTCACTTTGAAATGATAAGAGTTTCAAAGTTTATTACCCATTTTCTTTTTTTGAATTGAGATGTTTTCCAATAGCCTATGAATGACCAAAATTCAAGGTATCTGTGTGCGAAGTATCTATCCCTATCCAAAACCATTTGAACCGTGAAAAGGCCTATATATACCTACCCTAATAGATACATGACAAGGACAAACTGATGCATTTTGCATTTATCCATACTAATTTATAATCGCGACATCATGTGTCTTTCTGTTACTATTTTACATCTCATCCGCTGATCCGATCTTGGCACAGAAGAATCTATCCTGGCGACGTATATAGATACCTGTCCTTTTTGTACCAGAACATCAAAAAATTCCCACGGGATTTTTAAAAATCATAAATCCACAAGGCATCAACTAGTAGTGTTAATTTTTTTAGAGCTGATTGCTTCTTAATTTCGTACCTCATTTTTAGGTGCCAACGTATGACTACTGTCATAGTCGTCATCACTTTCTTCCTTCTTCATCCGTTTGATTCCACCATCGGTGTCGCTGCCCGACATCTTCCTCTTGGACTCGATGGAAAGCTTCAAACCAGCTTTTATTAGTTCCGAGCATGTCTGGAAACAAAAAAAAAAACCACTTAAATCTCTTGTAGTATTATCAGATCTAGTAGATAGGTACACTACACCTCGTATTACGAAATAGGAAACAATTTGCAGTAAAATCCTATCAAACGGTAGGTTAAAATGCAGCCTAAGTGGCCTAAGGCCGAGCGCGCCTGCCTAGACGATGCGTAAAAACTTAGAGGAGGCACGCCCAACACCGAGAGGAATGGCGTGCATGTGAGGAGGCCTATGTCCAACAATGGATTAAGGGCTAAGAAAGAAGAAGAAAAAGAACCCAGAGTCGCGCTTTATTGTCGAAGTCGAAAAGACCGTGAGAAGTGGATCGATCGTGACGACCTAAGTTCAAAACAGATGAATCTAAAAAAACTAAGTAAGTATTTAGGCTGTTTAGCTATTTCTTCCCTCCCTAGTTGGTATTTATTAAGATCAATAATTAAGTAAATATTCTAAGTACGAGTATATTACTTGTAATAGAAGTATAGATAGTAAGTATAAGAAAAGTTAATGTTTATTCCACTATTAGGTACATCGTGATGAAGTAATTACGAAGCGATTACTGTAAGAAACTGGATGTTTAATTTAACTGATTTAAAATTCTTACTAATGATAAACATTTAATTTAAGTGCCAAAGGATAAACATTTAATTAAGCTTCGCACGTTTTAAAAAGTAATTAACAAATTAATGATGTTGATTTTTAATAAAATCGTGAGCTTAATCTTCTTAACATTGGATTCTATTGATTGGGTAATGTTAATTCCGAAGTCGTGGTCACGCATCAATTTAAATTTTTAACTTTTACTTTTTTAAGTTTAACTACCTACCAATGTTAAAAAAAAAATTTTATCATTTTTTAATTGAATTGAATAGCTTTGCACTTGTTACAAACTGATGCGCAGGTTTTTTTCAGTGTTGCACATAACCCATAAGTTTCACAACAAGGGAACATCCATGTTACGTATCATGTAGAAATACCGGCCAAGTGCGAGTCAGACTCGCGCACCGAGGGTTCCGTACATAATTAGGTATTTTTTCCGACATTTTGCACGATAAATCAAAAACTATTATGTATAAAAAAATCAATTTTCTCTACATTCTAAAAATCCGTTTTAGAATGTAGACCTTTCATATGATACCCCTCTTGGTATTAGTTATCCTACATTAAAAATTAAAAATACTAATTATTTGTTCATGAACACATTAAAATTTTTTTGTGATGTTACCACAAATTCTCGGTTTTCGAATTTTTTCCTTTACTTGTGCTATAACCTAAGTGCTCAGTATAATAACTAGCCGCAACCTGAGCCTACAAGTGGAATCTAGACTTCTAGGCAGATACCTACTTACTGTAATGTTAAAACTACATGATCCTAAGTCATAAATTATTACCTATACGAGGCTCCGAACAGTCTACTAATGGATTTTATACTTACATCGATAAGTAATGGTAATTATTATGCCGTCAATTATATAAATTACAATACTTAATAGCAGATACCTATTGGCACTGCAAAACAAATGCAATCGTAATTTTTTACCACTGTAATAATAATAATCGTTAGAAGTGTTCATTCTCACATTAAGAACGTCCGTCCATTGTTCATGTTGCAAGAAAAAAATCATCGAGAATATTATATCTGATTATGTTACTAGAAGAAAAATTCATAATATGCATAATTTCTTAGATAACCTTGGCGAAGAAAAAATTTCCAAATAGGTCCAGGGGTCTTTGAGTAATCGGGGAACATACATAAAAAAAAAGAATCCGAGGAATTGATAACCTTTTAATGAAGTCGGTTAAAAAAGTTAGCTAGTATGCTCAAATTAAAGCTGCTACTTAAACTATTTCCCAAGTGTTATTCAGTAGTTTACCAAGAATATTGAGCCTGATCACAGCTTGGAAGTATTTTTGTTGTATTGCTCCTCTTTTCAATATGTGGACGACGAAAACTCTTTTTTATAACCCGACTGCGGCAAATCCAAAAGGAAGGTTTATGATTTTAGCAGTCTATGTATGTATGTATATTGTATATGTATGTATGTATGTTCCACCCTAGCGCCTAAACTACGGGGCCGATTTTGATGAATTAGGTGTCAATTGATTCATCGTAAAGGTCCGGGTGACATATGCTACATTTTATACGTAAAATTGACCTAACGGATGTTACTTACATGAAAAAAGTAGGAGTCTCCTAATTTATTTATTTTTTGTCATCTCCAAAACTTTCAAACGGCTGAACCGATTTTCTTGGATTATAGCTAAGGACACTCTCGATCAAGTCACCTTTCAAACAAAAAAAAAACTAAATTAAAATCGGTCCATTAGTTTAGGAGCTACGATGCCACAGACACACAGATACACACAAACTTATAACACCTCTCTTTTTGGGTCGGGGATTAAAAATACTCGGTCCCTTCAATTTCGCTATTGAGAGTTTACTCGTATTTCTATGGTCGGAACTTTTTCCTGCGGTTTGTTTCATTCCATTTTGACTTGTAACTTCCACTAAGTCCTATTTAGTTAAATTGTGTGCAAAATGCATCATCCATGCTATTAAATTTTAACTTTATTTTATCTATTAAATTTTAACTTTATTTTAATTTTATTGGTACAATGATTCTACTACACCTACTTATAACTTAATTGTGATTGTTTCTAAACTAAGTTCGTGTAGGTAAGTAGGTATATTTTTTATCGGTCTTGGCCCTTGGGCGTGGATTTTTATTAAAATCGTGATAATTTTTGTGTTCCGCCTTCATAAAGATTGTTGGGGGCGGAGCTGATTATGATAAGTTAACATTCAATGTCATTAATATGATTATGTACTTAAACGTGAAGGTGATGCTTTATCTTGATTTTACCATTTGCAATTATTTTAACGATTAGATGATGGCAAAAGCTATGTGGTACCTAATATAGTTACGTGCCTACTGATCACCTTTGATACTAGGAAAACCAGATAGGTATCAAATAGCTAGGTAATGTGAACAGAATTTGCAGTGTATGCATTTGGCATTCCATTTTAAAATTCAAAGAATCGTAGTGGTTATTTATTTTATAAACACCGTCTACCGCTGGAAGACGATAGGGGTAACTATAGGGCATATGAAATCTAAAGAATATCAGTTTTGCACCTGACATACACGAGGAAGGAAGTGTAGCGATGGATCATTGGATGCGTATGTGAAACCGCCAGTAGAATCAATTCACTTTCATCTTTTCTAAGCTTTGAAAATGATGCGCTCATAATAAAAAAACCGGCCAAGTACGAGGCTGACTCGCACACGAAGGGTTCCGTGCCATTGTACAAGATATACCTAACACTTTTATCTATAAGTTGATGTGTGATTTAGTAAACTAATTATTTTGTCGTGAACATATTTTAATTATTTTTTTTAGGTTTTCGGATTTTTTACTTGTGCTATAAGACCTACTACCTGCCTGATTTTAGGTCAACGGAAAGTACCCTATAGGTTTTCTTGACAGACACGACAGACGTATAGACAGACAGACAGGCAACAAAGTGATCCTATAAGGTTTCCGTTTTGTAGACTAAAATAGAGTAGAGGAAAAACTGTTACCTTTTGTATGCTGGGCGGAGTGCCTGACGCTGGTGAGGTAGCTGACGAGCTATTCGACATCGAGGAGTTGGAGTCGTTACCGCTTCCATTCTGTAATTTGATATTCATGATTAAAACCAGGCTGCAAATTTTTCAAAGCCGAATATGTTCAGACATCACAGGAAAACTAAACTGATTTCAGTGCGGTTTTCCCGTTAAAATCCAAGGTTAGTCTACGATTAACTAAAATAAATAAGTGTAGCCAAAGTTTCATACCTAATACTTGTACATAATATGAACCTACCTATAGTACGCGATAGATCGAGATGGCAATCGGGGTATGAAGCGAGGGGACGCCCCGCACACCCGCACGTCACCCGGGATTTCTCCCACCGAGTCAGCGCGGGGGTTGTGCGGGTGAGCGGAGCGTCCTCACCCCGATTGCCATCTCGGTCTGTCGCGTGCCAAATATACCAAACCTACCTAGCCACAGAAAACTCAGCGGATTATAAGTTCAGTCGAATCTGAAATTCCGTATAAAGTTCTCAATAGCAGCCAGGAGTTGGGAAGTTGCCGATGCCACCCTAAAGAACACGTAGGTACCTAAGGCTATCTACTCTACACCTGCCCGGCTAGCATGGGCAGTAGATAAAAATTATATCCCCCGACTGATGTCATAGAAATCAGTGGATATAATCGGGGGATATAATTATTATCTACTGCCCATGCTTGCCGGGCTGATATCTTTCTGGTCGTATCGATATCTTTCTGGTCTTATCGGACTATGAGGTAAAGGAATCAGAGTTTGCACACACACTTGTGCACTATAGCCTCTTGCATAGCTGGTTAGTTCGTTGAGACTGACCGCCGTGGTCGAAATTCTTATCATTTTTGTATTGTATTTGTAAGTCATGTATATCTGCTCTAAAATAGGTATCTAGTCTATCCATTACGACTTATCTAAAGCCATAGATGCTATTTTCGGCTCGCCTGTAGACGGGAAACGAGCGTCGGGCCTGAGAACGCCTGTCAGCTCCTAATGGAACATTTTCCATGTCACCGCCCGCCTGCTAAATGGACAATGTATGTTCCTTGACGGTACCATGTTTATTAAAGTGGCTTTTTTATGTGCTTCCCTAGACATGTTTTAGATTATAGAGCCACTAAATTAAGTTGTTTGGTCATGAGAATTTACTTAAGCGTTCCATGAAAAACACTAGATTATGAAACGTAGGTCCTGGGTACTAGTTGGGTAAGTAAGCATGAATATCCAATATTTGTTGTGGAATGAGGAATTTTAATAAATCTTTTACGGGCTCTACAGTCTCTATATATGCTAGAGCAAATAGGTACTTAATTTTTCTTGTGCTCACAACAATACAACACACAAGTATAGGTACAACTCTGCTGTTAAGTTTTTTGAATTGATTTTACCAATTAGACTATAGGTATGCGAGGCGTATGATTGTGCTTTGTACAAAAAAGATCTCAGCTTGGCCTATGTATACAGTAATCCTTAATTTATGACCTCCGCAAAAGGCTATGTTAACTTCCTTACGTTTACGTTACGTTTTTTAAACATCCCGATGTTTTAAACGGATGGCCGTGCGGATGAATTCTGCTACGTACCTAATACAGAACTTTCCTGCCTAAGGCAGCATGTAGGCAACAATGGCAACCTACAGACGGATATGCAAATAGCGGAATTAAACATAATAGCAACGATCGACAAGATGTCGCACCAGATTAGCCTTTTGTTCGTGGCCATTTCACGCTCCACATTCCGCGCCGCATACAATTCTGATGGTAGCACATTTATAACGACGGCAACGGGTAATGGCGTACGATTAGTACGTGTAAACAATTACGAAACAAATTACAAGCGCATATTTCCCTGTGTATGTACCTTATGAGTTTTGATAGCTTAGTGGTTAGGAGATCCGCCTCCTAAGCGGAGGTCGGGGGTTCGATCCCGGGCACGCACCTCTAACTTTTCGGAGTTGATTAGATATCACTTGCTTAAACGGTGAAGGAAAACATCGTGAGGAAACCTGCATGCCTGATAGTTCTCCATAATATTCTCAAAGGTGTGTAAAGTCTGCCAATCCGTACTTGGCCAGCAGGCTGTAGCAAAAAACCATCCCTGAGAGGAGTCGCGTGCTCCGTAGTGAGCCGGCTATGGGCTGATCATGATGATGATGATTTACCTACCCATTTGCACGAATTTAATATCTTAAAAATTGAGAAATTATTACATAGGTCTATTCTATCAACTTAATTTACCTTATAAGAATAGGTAAGTAAATAGTCTAGTTGAGTCTAGGCATATATCGTGCTTGGTCTTGCTTGAGTAAGTACTTTTTACTATTTTATTACAATTATTAGCTGATGTTCACATAGCAGCTTTGTCCGCGGAGATTAAAATCTTTCAAAAAGTCTGTGGGATTTCATTTTCGGGAATTCATCTCCAGGCAAGCTTATTCTGTGCCTGGTTTAGCGGTTGAGCCGTGAAAAGCTACCCACTTTCGCGTTTATAATTATTATTAGTATAGGTAGGTTAAAATGGATTAAATCAGTTATATCACCTTATTTACTTGATAACTACCTTCTCATTAGGTATACATCATTAATTTCGAAGGTTTCAAGCTTGACATGCCAGGCTAAGCAATCATTTTGTGCAAACATACCAACTTGATTTTTTTATTTGTCTACGTAGCCACCTAACACCAATAGGTACCTGCTTCATATAGATTTGTATATTTGTTATGTCTATTAAAAAATAAAAAACGGCATAAGACATCCTTTCTCGCATTATCTTACTCAAATACGTAAATCCATACGCAATATAAAATTTAATTCATTCGAACTGACCATATCAATATAATTTGTCCTCTTTAACCGCTTTATAAAAACAAGTCGTTAAACAATAATTAACAGCGTCAGATAGTCTACTTTTACATTAAGTAACCAAGACATTGTGTCTGAGGCTGTGAGGTACATGACCTCAAATTGCTTGGCGCTTAGAATTATCCAATGTTTGTAATGGTTGGTAATGACGGCTAATGTCACGTGGTGTTACGTGGCCAACGCTTGGCAAACATTCAATAAGCTTACTTTACCTACTTTGCATTCGAATGAGTATTTCGCGTGCAACAGACCTAAATACTGCAAGGAGCTCTTTTGCATTTTGATCGATTAGTAATCTATAAAGTGCAAGGTTGGTAGCTGGGGTTCTAGGGATGTTTTTATGACGGTTTAGTGCTGAAGTCGCTATTTTACGGACCTTAAGCTACTTAGTTAAGTACGTACTAGGAACTCATGTTATCTCTAAAGGTTATTTTCTAAATTGATCCAAGTAGGAACCGAAATCCGGGAAAGCCTGCAAGAAGAGAAACCCCATCACTGCGCAAAAAAAGGCCTTGCTATGGCAAAATCATTGGTCACCATCTCAATCCTACGCCGCCCCGACCCACAACTGAGCAAGGTTCCTGTCAGAATCAGAACGTTTAGACCATAGTCTACCACGCTAGTCAAATGCAAACTTCACAAACTTCCCGATTATTTTCTTCAAAGCAAATGATATTTATTAATTGCTTAAAAAGCATGGATTTGACTCGCTCCAGCAATGCGCGGGGCTGCAATTGCTTGAATAGTATGGAATATTAAATTAGTAAATAAATAAATGAATATTATATTGTAAATTGAACAATTGAAAAGAGCAACCGCCGAGTTTCTTGCTGGTTCTTCTCGGTAGGAACGGCATTCCGAACGAGTGGTAAATTATTTGACGATTCAAAAGCACTTGTAAAAGTTTATTTGAACAAAAATCTATTCTATTCTATTCTATTATATTCTATAAATGTGCGTGCCCGGACCCCGGCCCCCCAACCATTAGGGGCGAAGGCTAAACCACTAAGCTATTTCCGCTTCGATAGTATAGTTAGCCTAACCTTCTTGTATCAATTTTGCCTGCCATTGTAAATCTTACTATGATTGTTACTGGAAATTTTGCCAAATGGTTACAATCAGACACTTAATCTAAAGTGCAGTTCTAACTTTAAGTAGGTACCTACCTGTCTAGGTCACTGGAGTTTAGTAGGTAGGTACCAAGGTCAAGATTAACATAAGCTACCAATTAAATAAACATCTATACATTAGGTACCTAGTATTTGTTTTTCCATTATTCCGCCGGATGATTACCTGAGACATGACCATTAAATGTATTCTAGGTATTCATTAAAATATAAATACTTAAACGTGATGACTGCATCGTTATCGATTACTAAGTTTCAACTATTAATAACTTCATCTTACATCGTCAATCTTTTCAATGTACGAGTAGGTACCTACAGCTACCCGCAAAATCAAGTCCAAGGATCTTAAATTCATAATGGGCAAGTCAAGTAGTACGACAGAAGATCACATTGATGGCTGAATGTGTTAAACTTTTCTTTATTTTTTTTAGCGTTGTACTCATACATCCCTTCTTATATTACAACTTCTAAAAGCTAAGTTAACCTTTACGAATGTTTGATCCTTTTTACGCGTCATAACTCTCATCTGTCGAAGCCTTCATCAAAATCTCACACTTAATTCTACTTAGAAGGAATAAACAAGTTATATTTACCTTTAAACTAGAATTTTTGTCGTAGTTATACTGATCCAAGGGGTTTGTCATGGTGATGACATCGTTCACGATTTCTGGAGTCCGCAGAGTGGTGGTACCACCGGTTTCCGCGGCTAGGAGGTTCATCATAGCAGCACTCAAGTTCACGTTCACACTAAGGTACGCCCCTGACTCTCCGTCCGTTCCCACGGGGCCAGTCGGCGAAGGGGAGGTATCCTCACATTTGATCGTCGGCACTGCTGAGCTAATGCTCGACGAATTCATTATATCCTTGTACGGAGCCAGCTTCGCTTCTTTTTGGTTACACTTCACACTAAAACTATCGGTTAACACACTAAGTCTATATCACGGTTACGCACTATCACTATGTTACTAAGGCTAAATATCACTGATTGTGGTAAACTGGTTCCCAATGGCACATAAGTCTTCCGAGGAGAAGTCTTCACGGGGAGGTAACGTTGTTACGCGATCTGTAAATAAAAGAAAACCGGCATAAGTTTATGGAGTTGGTAAACAAAAGTGAGGATACATTGTGTAACGCGAAGTGGACCGTATGATTGTAATGGGCTTTTGTTTATCCCCAAATATGCAGTAAAACTGTAGACATGTTGATGTGCAATAAAAACTTTAAAGGGTATGCTTGGGTTTCGCAATTCAGCGGGGCCCCGGTTTCGAAAGAGCCCGCGGGCAGCGTTTAATTAGAGCTATCCGAACCACGCATGACCTCGCAGCCAGGATGCGACTCCAATAAAACGGTTTTTTACAGACCAATTGAAATTGCGCTATAAAATTCAAACTAGCGCTTTTTTATGACGGACTTGTAGCGTGTCGTCTTGTCCATTGTGTATCGTGCGGATCAGCGCGGCAAGGACATGTATGGATTAAGCAATTAACAAACAAAAAGATACCGATGTTAGTCGAAACAACAGTGTGGAAATTAAGGTGTTCGAAGTATAAGTAGAACACGCCGTGATCGTGAACACGATCTACGAATGCGATTTAAACAGGAGCTAAATTAAGCCTATTCCCTATATAGCTTTGCGAGTCGAAAGCTGTCGGCACCTTAGCCTTGACCCGGCGTTCATATAATACCAGCATAATACACTACTTATATTCTTATCTCAACATTTTATATGTATGCAGATATCTATAGTCATATCAGTCACGTAAATACAATAAAGCACCGAGCCTGACTAACCTAGATGCGAACGTTTTCCTCCGGCATGCAAGTTGAATTCTTTACCGACAGAAATATGGCTAGGCGCCCGTCTAATAGATTGTCGTCTTCAAGGTTCGGGCCACTTATAGGTATTTTAGGTTGCCACTCCCCGTGTCGAGTTTGTCTAGTATACGATAATTAAAACCGTTCGCCGGAAAATCTATGCCCGAACATCACTCTTTGATAAATGGTGTTTGGACTACGGAACGTTTATAAGTATGTAGGTAATTTAAATAATCGCGAGTGTCGACAAGTATTGAAGGATTTCTGTAAAACTAACTTTTGGCCATTTTATCCGCGTAGATTTAGGTTTTCCGACCCAAGATCGCGATTATTCAGTAGCGCATTCTTTCGATCGATTTCTTGGTCGGGGCTAAAAATTATCCTATGCTTTTGTCACCAAAATGCAAGCTACTTTTGTGCCAAATTATGTCAAGATTGGTTCAATAGTTGAGCCGTTAAAAAGTAAGAATACATCAACTGACACAGTTTCGGATGAAGTAGGTATGTGCGTAGTTGTAGCTTTGCATTATGATTAACTATTACCTATGGTATTATTGATTACTCATTTAGAAAGAGAAAATTGTGTGTGACTGTGATTGTAAATACGGCTAAGGTAAAGAGTGTGTTGCTTTGACGCAATATTGAATTTCACGGCGGCAGCGCGCTGCCGATTGTTTTGCGAGTAAATGAAACATCTGTTCAAATACATAGCTGGAGGTGTAAGATGGCAAAGATTGCCTACATAACACACTTAATAATGAAAGAGTCCATAAATCTTTTAATTCGTGTATAGTTAGTTATTTGATATGTATAGTGTATTATGTAAGTTTCTAAAGGCGCAAACACATTAACACAATGTGTTGTGGTGTGTCGCAATGCAGCGCAATCTGGCGCGGTGTTCGCGGATCGAAGTGCGCCTCGATCTTCAACGCATCAGAGCGAGTTTTGCGAGTAAATGAGACATCTGTTCGAATGGCTGTAGGTGTAAGTTGGCAAAGATTGTCTACATAAAATGTAAGAGTGCATAAATCTTAATAATTAGTGTTTAATGTAAGTTTCTGAAGACGCAAACACATGACTGTGTTGTGGCTTGTGGTGTATTACAAAGCAACGCAATTTGGCGCGACGAACTTGAATCGACCAATCGAAGTGCGCCCAAATCTTTGACGCACTACAGCGTTGCATGTTATTAAATGTATGACGTTGATCGCACTGTCGCGTCACAACACAAGACATCACAACATTCACAATTCACAACACAGTAATTTAAACATGGAATTAGTAGGTACGCAATTATCGGTGAGGAAAAAGTTGTAGACATCCCAATTTATTTATCCTGCCAACCTTTATTGGAATAAATGAGTGGATAGCTCTTTCTCTAGCGAAGGAGCGCAAGTTGTTCAATCTGGGAATCAAACCTAGCCCCCTCACTTCGCATGTTGCAGAATGCCAAAGCCAATTTCTCTGACATGACCAAAATCACGACCTGTTGATAAATTACTAGCAGGTATAAATAAAATACAGAAAAAGCTTTCAAAGTTAATGCCACGCATTCCATATAGGGTATCCCGAATGGTATATAAGAAAGGATATAATATTATGTACTAAATAACAACAGTTGCTTGGCCGCGTGGGCTGATACAACCATATAATATGCAAATACCTGCCTGGCAGTAGGACGTCCGTACCTCAAAAGGGAAATAAGAAAAATAAATGTATCCGGTCGATACAACGTGGGCTGAAACTCTTGTAAAATATGATTTTATCCCTCATTTATATATTTAAAACGCTCCTATAGCACGCTCATTCCATTCAAAAATTGTTAAAACGATTTGGTGTGACTCGTTGGGAACCCATCTCTTGTCTTAGTCTCGCCGTTAAACCCTAATTCTGCCACTCTAAGCACCAGTTGCAGTAAAGAATCACTCTATTACCATCCTACTGCTGTTCAAAGACCTACTTTCTCATAAACCAGATATGGAGACCCGCCTCGCTAGTCCTTTCAGGCTATAGCGGGCTAAAAAGAAAACCTTTTGTAGTACTTGGGTTTTACATTCTGAAACTATTTATTTATACGTATTCTCCATCTCTGCATCGTATTTCTTATTATTAAAAGCTGCGAGACTTTCTATTTATCACGTTCTACTTATCACTTAGTGGAGGATTTTCTTGGGATAAGACACTTTCGCAAAAATTCTTAATCCATAAAAAAGTACTCCATAAGGTAGGTATTCGCAGTCACATTTTATGCACAATAGTTCTTTGTTATTTCATTACCTCCAAACAAAGAAGCTTCCTGAAAATCTCATAACTGCGTAGTTCTGAAAACTCAGTCAACTTTCATCTCGCTTTATCTATTGATGTTTCAGTAATGAGAGAAAAGGAAGAAATGCATCTACAGAGTACAAAGCTCGGGAGCAAGAGGGTCGAGGTTCTAATTTCTAAAACGACGTAACTACTTGTTAGAACAAACGTTGTTTTGTCTCTTTGTCCCTGGACGCAGGGGAAATGGGTCACCTAGTTTCCGCCTCACCCATGGCAGCTATAACGTTTAAATATATGTCTACTTAATTGCATTGGATTTTATTACGGACTGAGCGAGTGAGTACTTCGCAGTGAATGGGCTTTTAAAATGGCACTTTGATTGATTTAATATTCTATACTACTTACTTTAACTTATATAATCTCTACTATGCTTTGCTCCTACCTATTGAGTGGGAATTTTATGATTTTCAAATCTGCCACAAAAAACTGAGAGCGTTCTTGTTTTTTAATTAAATTAAATAAATAATTATATAAGTACCTACTTATTTTAATATTAATTTTTAGTAAATATAATATTATTTTATCTGAAATTATTTTTTTATTCGAAGTTGGTATTATTATTGCAAGTTTGGCAACCATTGTGGCCAGTTCAACAACACAACAATAATCAACATACACTTATTTAAAAAAACATGGGTACATTTTATTTACTTTTAGCCAATCTTGAACTGGATTTTTTAGGGTTAAACGTTCGGATTCAGCCGAAGCCGATGATAGTAAGGCGATAGCCGAAGCAGCCTCGGCCAAAAAACGACTTTCGGTCGGCCAATAATATTTTCCGAAATTCATTAGGTATCTTACTACTACTACTACTATTTACTGCTTAACTTACTACTACTTACTTACTGTATTATATAGCTAATGTCAAAAATCAAAATATTACAGCATTGTTAGTTCACTCTGGCATTGTCTTTCGTCACTATGATTAGCAACCTACCCAATGCCTACCCATGAATTGTTTAGGTATCTTATTTTATTTTCTTATAAAATATATGTTTATTTATAGTTATTTTTCGTACGTGCATTTAAAGAGGTTCTTAGCGGTTAACTTCAATAAACTGATCGTAAAATAATGAATGAACGTATCTTAATAGGGAAACGAAGGTCGTATATACCTACGAGTTAGTACATGAACGCGCACATGTGAGTCTACCAATTAAATGTTTACCTAAATGTAAATTCATTGATGTGAATATCAAACGTAGATTTATTGAATTGACCTTATGGAGAATCGAATCGTTTCATTACGTATTGACATTTAGATACCCAAGTTTTGCCCATAATAATCGGATGAAAATTGCTCTACGTTTTCCAAATAAATGGAAATTTCTAATTCTAATCTGCTATAACTTTAATTTCATAATTTATTAGTACTTCTAGTTACCAAAGTTGAAGATTTAAAAAAACAACACAATTGACAACGCTTTTTTCTATCGGTGTAGATGAATCTTTATTGCAGAGTGAAAATGTTTTTCACAAAGTCATGCAAGCAACTGTTTATCAAACTAGGAAGGTACCTATTATTTATGAGTTAATTTTTTAGCTGACGATCTCAATAATAAGCCTTTTTTAAAAGTTAAGGGTAAGTCTACATGTTATTCCAAAAAAATATTCAAAAAATGAACTAATTAAGTACCTATCTGCATAGCATTATATTCAGTCTTAGTTGGTCTATTTTTCATTTGACTTTTAATCATTAATACATACATTTGTGTTAGGATTTCGTTGCAATCACAGACAATAATTTTGTATCTATTCTATTAAGTTACGAATGACTAACCAGCTAAGACTGATCATTTATTTGAGACCTAACCTCAACCATAACGAGTGCAAATCATTTATTAATCTGTCAAACCACACACGATATCGAATTGCATGTCTATTATGATTATTGTCGTCTCTATGTACAAAGGGCCTAACTACATATTCATTTGCGTGAAATTAACCAACTGCTCTCCATTTTCATCAATACTGAACTAAAACTAAGTTCGTATCGCGTGGGTCTAAGATTTTGAAATTAATATTAAATATTTTCCATTACTTATATCTTTCTAGAATATGATCCGACGAAAACATGATTGGACAAACTTTTTCGATAGAAAAAAATCTGAAGCTTGGTCTAAAAACTTAGACTTATGAATGTTTCTCTTAAATGGCAAAGCTTTTAAATAAATAAAATCGTTTTATTGCAGGTCAGGGACCCATATAAACAGTAAAAATGCAAACTATAATATAAAAGACAAAAGATTTTAAAGACGAAACTGTCATCATAGGTGTAACTAACAATCAAATTAACAAACATATTCTGTTTCGGATGATTTTCCGGTAGTTAACCTATTTTAAATTATACTCTTGATTATTTGATTTGTCGCTTACCTAGATTTATCCTGTTTAAATCGCATACTATATTATACAGACCGAGTACAAAGAATTTTTGAATTATCGTGTCAGGCACCAGACAAATCTATAATCCACCTAATTAAACACACAAAATGTAACGTAGGCGAATAAAAGGAGTCGTAGCGAACTTTCATTTAACATTGACCAAAAAAATATTATTTAAGCACTGTTATTTTGCAATCGTTAACTAAAGCTGAGACCTATCCATTGATAAAAAACTGGTCATGTGCGTGTCAGAATACCATAAGGTAGAATTCCGTAGCTAATTGCTAAAACTATGGCGGCCATTATTTCTGCAAAAACTATCTACAAAACTTCATATTAATAATTTTAAAATACAAGATATTACTAGAGGGGGTAAATAAAAAATATTTTTTCAACTCAAGCTTTTCCTGTTCAGGACTTAGTTACCCTTAAAATATATTTTCTACAAAAATATACCTTTATGTAGCAGTACTAGATGATTTCTTTTATAAATATAATGATTAATGGCAAAGTTGCGTGGAAGCAAAAGTCTGAGCTTTTAGTTGCCAACAAGGCGGTGTAGTGATTACATTAATAATAAATATTTTAACTTTTTACGATTTTAAAAAAGCAACTGCTGGGTTCCTTGCAGGCTTTTCTTAGTAGAATTTGCTTTCCGAACCGGTGGTAGAGTCACTGTAACTTTTTAACTAGTCTATTTTGTGACAAACAACAGAGTGGACGAAACTATAAGGATTCTTTGTATTACTACGGAACTCTAATAAAAGTCATTCAAACATTCAGGTGGGCGAATCAATAAAACAAAAAATAATATAGACACCAACGAGAGGTGTCATAGAGGTACCTCCTAGAGGTTATAAATAAATCCATGTCCGGCAAGTCGGTCTCAACTTGACATATGAACAAAAGTCGCGCTTTTTGTCATTCTGTGATTTGGCGATTTACCTGTAGGTTTCCCGCTGTAGTTGGATAGCAACAATGTAACGATCACTATCATTGATTAATTGACTGAGCTAAATTAAAATGACAGTTCCAAATGTATTGATGTCCCTGTTATATTGTTCCCTGCAGAAAAGGATAGCATTAGATTTAGACCTGTCAATTTAGTTCGGTTATTTGAGAGAGAGATTCATCTCGAGATCACAGAAATTGTGTACAGAATGTTGTGTTGTGTTCAGAATTTGCCACAATGTCGTATGTCAACGTATGCAATTGTTGAACTGTCGCTGTCAAATAACGGCGGTAGACCTCTTGCTTTACCTGATCTGTTAACGATATCTTTATAATTTTATCTTATAGAATAGAATAGAATAGAATAGAATAGATTTTTATTCAAATAAACTTTTACAAGTGCTTTTGAATCGTCAAATAATTTACCACTGGTTCGGAATGCCGTTCCTACCGAGAAGAACCAGCAAGAAACTCGGCGGTTGCTCTTTTCAATTGTGCAATTTACAATAATATTCCATACTTTACAAGCAATTGCAGACCCGCGCATTGCTGGAGCGAGTCAAATCCATGCTTTTTTATCATTTACATAATCTTCGATTGTGTAATATGCTTTTGCCAGGAGCATACTTTTAATGGATTTTTTAAACTTTGGTAAAGGCAAGTCTAATATTGACTGTGGAATTTTATTATAAAATATTACACTCATTCCCACAAATGACTTTCCCACTTTTCTGAGGCGGAGCGTAGGAGTTGCGAGCTTATTACGATTTCTAGTTGGCCTGTCATGGAAATCACCGATTTTTTTGTAGCTGAGGATGTTTTGTCGTACAAAAATTATATTATTGTAAATGTATTGAGAAGCTACTGTAAGAATACCTATTTCCTTAAATTTCTCTCGTAGGGAATCGCGCGGTTTTAAATTATAAATTGCGCGTATTGCCCTTTTTTGTAAAACGAAAACTTATGGGTCGTCTAAGAGTAAAAAAGATAAAAAAAATTATAAAAGTAATTGGGTAGTCACATTAAGTACATTACATATTTGGAAGGGATGCTTTTTTGAGGATTGATGTTAGTCAGCTTCTCTATGATTTATTTATGTACATCTCAATGACCACAAGGCAGCAATTAAGATACTTAATTCAAATTCAGCCACTAATGATTTGTGATTATTTACGCTCAATTAAAGTCGGATTTAAGATTAAGTTTTTTTTAATAATTAAAAAGCCGCTGTTTGAAATCTGTGCTATTTAATCGCCCATTACAAGTTATTAGGGTCAAAGACACTCTTAAAATCAGAGATTTAAAACAATTTTACGATTTTAATCGATTAAATCTCTGCTTAAAATATAATTTGATGGATTCTACATATATTCCGCTTAAAATCATCTATTTGATTAGGAATTATCATAAACTAGCTAGATAATGCCTGCGACTTCATCCTCGTAAATTAAGATTTTTTTAAATGCCGAGGAAACTTTAATTTTCCGGGATAAAAGTAGCCTATACCCGAATCTGGGATGCAAACTGAACCAAAAAAATGATGTCCGTGACTTCGGCCACGTGGATTTAGGCACGGTAATATTACCATTACCGTGATTTAGGTTTTTAAAAGATCTGTGGGCGGGACGGGATCTCTTTAATTGACAAACAGCCTATGGTCATCACCAGGATGCACGCTATCACTGTACCTACATTTCATCAAAATCGATAAAATGGATCGGCGAAAAGCTAGCAGATAGATAGACAAAATTTCGCATTTATAATATTTAGGATGGATTATCTACAGAAAAAGTAGTAGGTACCTAGTTAGGTAGGTACGAGATGGTTGGTAGATGTATAATATCTACCGACCATTTTGTACCTAATTTACATATAGATTATCACAAAAATAATAATAATTTTATTACAGCTACAATATACCTACTTACTTAATATACATACCTACTTACTAGATTTCATTGACATAAATAAGCGCATAATTATTTTATTGCGGGTCCAAAATCCAAGTAATTCCAATAGCAGATTCCAATTTCCAGTCAATCCGTTCAATCCAGCACTGGAGTCTGGACTGTGTGGGAAATAATGTATCTTGCGTAGTGTAAAATGAGTTGGTAGGTACATATCTTAATAAACCTAAGTAGGTAGGTAGGTCTAGGTACCTTCTGAAAATGAGCTAACTTAACCGCTAACGGCCTATAAATGACTGACGACCAATCCATTCTAAATTCTTCCAGTAAGTGGGTAAGTAAGAGAGTAGCTGGTAAAATACCGTGAATTTAATAATAAAAGTTCAGAAACCGCAAAACCTTCGAAGTTCAAATTCCCGACGCATACGACCAAGTTAAAAAGCAAATGAAATGAATAATTTTAACTTGTAAAGTTTCCGAACGTAGCAACAGAAGCGCGCGTGTCCTTGACACTCGGCAGCGGGCAAAAACTATCGGCCCGAATTTTCGGCGTCCGTCGGTGGGTGTGTTCCCAGACGCACACACGCAAACCAATGCCATAGAGTAAGCGCACACAGATGCTCCACAATGCACGTGGTGACTCTTGGAGACTGTTAACCTTTGGAGCCGAGAGTAAAAATACAAAAAAATGCTTTATGCTATGCATCTGATATAAAAGTTCATGTTTACTTTGGTACCGTTTTTATGACTTTACATAATATAATCTCTGTCATAAAACTCTCAGATGTATTTACCTAGATCTTGTGAGAAAATATTTCTTTGATATTTACTTAGAAACAATCAATCATTATGATTGATATTAATAAATAATTAATGTCAGCTTAGATAGGTACTAAAATAAAACTTTGTGTTACCTTACCGGTGAAAATTCAATTTACTTTTAATGCATCATAAAATAATTGAACTGCTGATCTACTTTATTTAACTTGGTCACCTCACCTTGCCCTATTTCGGACAATTTAGGGCGTTTGTCGTGTTTACGATGTACTTTAGGTGCCTGCCTATTAAAAACACAATAATGGACTTATAATATGTATGTATGTATATGTATAAGTACATATTTTCTTTCACAACACGACGACGTGAGGATTGTTCCGCTAGGCAGGTAAATTGAATAATTCATTCACAAAAATTATGAAGATTAAGTACCATTTAATGTTTCCGTGGCAATTTTATTTGAGTCTAGCTATTATTTCATGAATCATGAACTCCAGCAAAAAAACTTATTTTAAGAATATAATTAACGGCTCGTAATGTTTCGTTGCTACTCAAAATTTACCAAACTTAATAATATAAGTGTTTAATTGCTAGCATGTGATATTTTATGCCCTAAATGCACGTGTCTTTTGGTAGTCGCTTATCATAAACATTAAGTTATATATTATTATTTATTACGTATGTCACATCTGTTTTTTTTTATTAATCTTAACGTCCACGTCTCCATAGTATATTTCGGCGCCTGAATTTACTGTAGGTACATACATATCCACTCATCCATAGGTATATCACGTAAAAGGAACAAAGGAAGTTTGGCAATGTATTGTTCACGTTTTTCGCGTCTGTCGAGTTGTAGACGCAAAAATTTGCATTCAATATTGACGCCCACATGTCGAATTTGACTTAAGAGGAAAGCCAATGCGAATGACATAGACGATTTCACCTTCAAACTAGCAATTTTGACATGTCATGACCCTCTATTGACAATTAATCAAGCAGACATTTCAATCTGCGAAATTTACGCGGACTTTTAGTATTTTGACGTAGGAGGGTAAAAGATCCAGTACATGAACGAATAAGGACTACCCTGACATTGACCTAAAATTAAGGTATATGAGAATCGTTCTATATATAATTTTTATATTTTGTGTGTCTGTACACAGTAGGTATACACTCTTAAATTATTTAAATATCAAAAAATCAAATAAAATGCGTGGTATTAATTATTATAAATTATTTTATTTAACAAAAGGATAAATTGCCAGTAAATGAACTGGGAATTTCAGTGAATGAACGAACTCTATCTAGTGCATAAACTCTTGATTCCTATTAATAAATAAATTCTTAAATATATTTTCGGCTTGGAATTCAAAAAAAATTGTCAGATTTTCACAGTTTTTGACTTATTGTATATTTTTTCTACATTTTGCGCGATAAATCAAAAACTATTTTACATAATAATAATAAATAAAACCTGTTTTAGAATGTATAATAGAGCCCTTTCTGTATAATAGAGAAAATGAAACTTAATGCCCATGTTGCACCCAAGTCGCTGGAAGTGCAACATCAGCTGCTGAATGTTTTGAGAGTAGTGAGAACAATATACCGTAACACATGTTATCAGATTTGTTCCTTTGAGCCGAGAAGCCACATGTTCTGATGCTTTTTAGACAATCTAAGATCTCTCATTAAGTGGTCCAAAGCATTTTGATTGAATAGTCTAAGTTGAGATGTAAAAGTCACTACATCGTCACTACCTTCTGAAAGTTCTTGAAGTAGATTGGAGGTACTGGGTTGGGGCTGAGGTACAGATTTATCACCAGAAGTCAGAATCGTTCTAATTGTAGACTGCAAGTTACAATAGAGTCGCTTGGAACAATTTTTTTGCTGTTTCTTCTGGTTATATTCACAATGCAGAAATAATAATCATCATGGTGTTTAGATGGGTCGCGCCAAATTATAATACTTTTTTTTAGTAAAAGTAGGGTCTATTCTTATTTGCTCATAAACGCAATGAGGAAATACAGCTTCCACATATAAAAATTTGGAGTCCAGGCCTTGCTGTTAGCTGCTAATGGGTTCTCAAAGTAGCCCGAGTATGCTTGTTTTACAAAGTTGGACACACTTGCACGACATTCTTTAATACGTACTCGCCACCAAATGGTACAAAAATGATTGGAATAACTTGCAGATGTTCTTCTTGATGTTAACACCTCGATAAATTTTGGAAATTACTTGTCTGATCCAAATCCAAATGAAAAAAAATCCAAATCGGTCCAGGCGTCTTTGAGTAATCGGGGAACATACATTAAAAAAAAAAGATAACGAGGAATTCAGAACCTCTTCCTTTTTTTGAAGTCGGTTAAAAATATTTTTTAAATTTTGGTAACAGTTTCCTTTTTTGTGATGCCAGGGAGCTCTAAATATCGATTTTGAACGAAATCGGTCAATTAACAAAGAATTTCAAAATGGCGATGACTTTTTTAAATTTTGGTAACAGTTTCTTATTTTGTGATCCCGGGAGCTCTAAATATCGATTTTGAACGAAATCGGTCAATTAATAAAGAATTTCAAAATGGCGTCGACTTTTTTAAATTCTGGTAACAGTTTCCTTTTTTGTGATCCCAGGGAACTCTAAATATCGATTTTGAACGAAATCTGTCAATTAACAAAGAATTTCAAAATGGCGTCGACTTTTTTAAATTTTGGTAACAGTTTCTTATTTTGTGATCCCAGGGAGCTCTAAATATCGATTTTGAACGAAATCGGTCAATTAACAAAGAATTTCAAAATGGCGTCGACTTTTTTAAATTTTGGTAACAGGTTCCTTTTTTGTGATCCCAGGGAGCTCTAAATATCGATTTTGAACGAAATCGGTCAATCAACAAAGAATTTCAAAATGGCGTCGACTTTTTTAAATTTTGGTAACAGTTTCTTATTTTGTGATCCCAGGGAGCTCTAAATATCGATTTTGAACGAAATCGGTCAATTAACAAAGAATTTCAAAATGGCGTCAACTTTTTTAAATTTTGGTAACAGTTTCTTATTTCGTGATCCCAGGGAGCTCTAAATATCGATTTTGAACGAAATCGGTCAATTAACAAAGAATTTCAAAATGGCGTCGACTTTTTTAAATTTTGGTAACAGTTTCTTATTTCGTGATCCCAGGGAGCTCTAAATATCGATTTTGAACGAAATCGGTCAATTTACAAAGAATTTCAAAATGGCGTCGACTTTTTTAAATTCTGGTAACAGTTTCCTTTTTTGTGATCCCAGGGAACTCTAAATATCGATTTTGAACGAAATCTGTCAATTAACAAAGAATTTCAAAATGGCGTCGACTTTTTTAAATTTTGGTAACAGTTTCTTATTTTGTGATCCCAGGGAGCTCTAAATATCGATTTTGAACGAAATCGGTCAATTAACAAAGAATTTCAAAATGGCGTCGACTTTTTTAAATTTTGGTAACAGGTTCCTTTTTTGTGATCCCAGGGAGCTCTAAATATCGATTTTGAACGAAATCGGTCAATCAACAAAGAATTTCAAAATGGCGTCGACTTTTTTAAATTTTGGTAACAGTTTCTTATTTTGTGATCCCAGGGAGCTCTAAATATCGATTTTGAACGAAATCGGTCAATTAACAAAGAATTTCAAAATGGCGTCAACTTTTTTAAATTTTGGTAACAGTTTCTTATTTCGTGATCCCAGGGAGCTCTAAATATCGATTTTGAACGAAATCGGTCAATTAACAAAGAATTTCAAAATGGCGTCGACTTTTTTAAATTTTGGTAACAGTTTCTTATTTCGTGATCCCAGGGAGCTCTAAATATCGATTTTGAACGAAATCGGTCAATTTACAAAGAATTTCAAAATGGCGTCGACTTTTTTAAATTCTGGTAACAGTTTCCTTTTTTGTGATCCCAGGGAACTCTAAATATCGATTTTGAACGAAATCTGTCAATTAACAAAGAATTTCAAAATGGCGTCGACTTTTTTAAATTTTGGTAACAGTTTCTTATTTTGTGATCCCAGGGAGCTCTAAATATCGATTTTGAACGAAATCGGTCAATTAACAAAGAATTTCAAAATGGCGTCGACTTTTTTAAATTTTGGTAACAGTTTCCTTTTTTGTGATCCCAGGGAGCTCTAAATATCGATTTTGAACGAAATCGGTCAATCAACAAAGAATTTCAAAATGGCGTCGACTTTTTTAAATTTTGGTAACAGTTTCTTATTTTGTGATCCCAGGGAGCTCTAAATATCGATTTTGAACGAAATCGGTCAATTAACAAAGAATTTCAAAATGGCGTCAACTTTTTTAAATTTTGGTAACAGTTTCTTATTTCGTGATCCCAGGGAGCTCTAAATATCGATTTTGAACGAAATCGGTCAATTAACAAAGAATTTCAAAATGGCGTCGACTTTTTTAAATTTTGGTAACAGTTTCTTATTTCGTGATCCCAGGGAGCTCTAAATATCGATTTTGAACGAAATCGGTCAATTTACAAAGAATTTCAAAATGGCGTCGACTTTTTAAAATTTTGGTAACAGTTTCTTATTTTGTGATCCCAGGGAGCTCTAAATATCGATTTTGAACGAAATCGGTCAATTAACAAAGAATTTCAAAATGGCGTCGATTTTTTTAAATTTGGTAACAATATCCTGTTTTGTGATCCTAGGGATCCTCAGATATTGATTTTGAACAAAATCTATGACAGTTCAAGAAAATAGATTTTAAACACTATTTAAATTATTATCATTAACATTAAATTAAATGAAAACACGACGCGCGACGTGTACTGCAGCCCCTGAGCTTGAGCACAGGCCGAGCCGGTATAAACCGATTTCTCTCCGTACGCGACGTAGCGCCTGTGCTCACGCACACACGCGCCTCAAGCTTGTAGTAGTGTACCTATCGTAGCGCGCTTGTATGAAGCTTTGACTCTGTTCGCTACTCATGTGGTTATACAACGCAATACCACACTAACAAACACTCGTACAAACATTCAGACAAGTATATACTCACACACACTCACACACACACATGGACGCACGCACACGCACTTTTGAACGGTTTGAACGGAACACGGTTTTGAAATTGAAATTGAAAAAAGTGTAAGAATTTGTAAGAAAATATTTAAAAAAGGTATATCAGCCGGTTTTTTATTCCAGCTCTTAATACATGTAATAACGTCCAATCTGTTCATTTACTTGAGCCTTTACCCTAGTACCTAATTATATCGACCGCCCCATATCAAAACAAAGTAAAAGTCATTTTTCCGAAAATCGTTTTATGTCATAAGCCTAACTTTCATAGTATGTCCCGTTGTATTGTAAGGACACCCACATTAAAGTAAAATTAAAAGCTAGTAAGTCGCTTTGACCATTTTAAAACATAGTAAGTCTATGAACTGGCTAGGTTTTTTATAGATTAATGCGCCTTACTAAGTTTTTCAAAGGAATTAGATTAAATAAAATAAATATCACCCATTATCTAAATACCATGTCAAAACAGTAAATACTTAATGATGCATTAAAACTTAAAAGTAAGATAGGAAAAGTCAATGACCTCTACATGTCAACTGTTAAATATGGTTTGCAAGGGAAATACTTTGCATACTTACATAATGTTTTTAGGGTTGCATATCTCAAAAGGAAACACGGGACCCTTATAGGATCACTTTGTTGTCTGTCTTTCTGTCCGTCTGTCCGTCTGTCGTGTCTGTCAAGAAAACCGATAGGGTATTTCCCGTTAACCTAGAATTATGGGCAGGTAGATAGGTCTCAACTCTCATAGCCCAAGTAAAGGAATAAATCCGAGAACAAATTTCGTGATACTAGATCAACGGGAAGTACTGTATAGGTTTTCTTGACGGACGGACGGACAAATGGACAGACAACAAAGTGATCCTTTAAGAGCTCCGTTTTTCATTTTGAGGTACGGAACCCTAAAAAAGAAAGTGATGCACATCTAATGAATAAATGTGTAGGCCAGTCTTCACACTAAAATATTTAAACCCCTTTAATTTAAAAACTGTCATAGCCTAGTGGTTAGAACGTCCGCCTCCTAATCGAAGGTCGGGGGTTCGATCCTGGAATCACGCACTACTAACTTTTCAGTTATGTGCGTTTTAAGCAATTTAATATTGTATATCAAATCTTTGAAAAGAGCAACCGCCGAGTTTCTTGTTGAAGACTACGGCCTAAACTTCTCTTGAATTTAAACCACTTACTAGGTTTTGATCTGAGAAAGAAATTTGACATTAATTGACAAAATTGAGAGACCTAAGCTTGTATAAGAACACAGAAGTGTCATAATTCGTGTTCACTTTGCCTAACGTCTCTCGGAGAGCAGAGAGAGATTTAAACTGTTTCTTATAATCATTGGCCATATTTCAAATGCGAAAGTGTGTTTGTTGGTTTAATATTCAATCACGCTGCAACGGAGCAACCAGTCGACGTGGTTTTTTGCATGGATACATTTAAAGACCTTGAGAGTGACATCTCTCTCCGCATCGTATTCTTTATTGCTGAGGGTTGTGACCTCTTTCCATTATTCCTACATCTAATGGTAGGTTTTCTTGGGATGCGATGAGTTCAAAGAGCCTACGGAACTCGACTAGAAAAACGAGATTTTGACTCTTAGGTTTAACGGTTATGAATTAGTTATTATTATCAGTGATAAAATTGATTAGGGCTGCCAGGTAAAATGACATTTATCTCGGAAAATCAAAGAGTTTCCACGAGATTTTTTCCAAGTTTTCGCTACTAAGTACATATATTATGAAGAGGAAAGGTTTGTTTGTTTGTTATCGATAAACTCTGAAACTACTGAACTACTTGCACTAAAGACATAATCATCAACATCAACCGACAGACGTCCACAGTGAACATAGGTCTTTAATAGGGTCTTCCACATGCTACGGGTTTGCGCCGCCTGAATCTTTGCGCTTGCGCTTGACGACAATCATGCTTTAAAGAAAGCAATGATGAGGTCCAAGTTGGAGCACGCTTACCTGGAAGATGCCTATTCACTCTTGGCTTGCAGGTATCTATGGTATATATGGCAGGAAACACGGCCGCAGAAATGGCGTTCCAACCTTTAGGCTCTCCCCATTGCCCGCAGCATGAATCTGAGCTTCCTTATGATGGTTATATTATGTACATATAATATCTCATAAGAAATCTCTAACACACAATCCAGCTAAGTAGGTCCAATTTCAAAAAAAGCTAGCTAGCCGACAAATCTAACTCAGTTAGGCAGCCTTCGGGAACCTTCGAGATGTCTCTCGTCCAAAATTCCTCAATGCTTGAAGACCAGTCTTTGAATAGTGCATGATGTCAGTGATGAAAAATGGATCCGAAATATAGGTCTTTTTTTGTACACAGGAAATGCCTGACGCATACCCCTCCGTCATGTGGGACTTACACCAAACTTGCACTACTACGAAATCCATTTCGGAACACGGCGCCCGAAACGAGGCGCGCTATCTCCTAAAAAACATAGGTATAATACCTATTTAGAACACTTACTATCTGTCATCATAATCTATGACAACCTCCGAGTATTTACCTGGTAAAACCGTAACTTTCGAATAAATTTTAGTATATAAGCAGGCTTCATTTAGAAATGAAAAAATCCCTATTTTATTTTTCAACGATTATAAACACAACTTTCATTCAAAAATAATAAGCTTAAATTCATTTTAAATAATATTTTGCGACGAAATGACGCGCACAGTCCTTCCGCCATGACAGTCCAGTGGACACTGAATTCCATAGAGCGCCTGCAAGAAAATAAATAGCACAGGAAGTTTTTTGGTTAGTTTTAGATTATTTAAGAAACGAAAAACATTTAGTATAAAACTAACAGTTAAAATTGATTGCTAAACCTAAACATATCATTTTCTGGAGGTTGGCTTCAAAGTATCAAGATGTTAAAGAAAACTTTTACAGAACAAGTTGCGAACAGCAATGTTTTCAACTTGGTTTTTTTTTTTTATTGGGATAATGTATACTAAATAAAAAGAGGCCCTTATAATCTTCACAAACTGAAGTTTTTAATTGCATGTATTTAATAGCTGTTAATGCTTTAGAAAAATAAACAATTTACTTCAAAGTACAGCATTTTTGCGATTTGTCAAATAGCAATTACCTTAATATGTGTATTATTTTGTTCGAGAAGTGGTATATTATGGTAAATAAATTATATTATACAACTAGCTGATGCCCGCAGCTTCGCCCGCGTGGATTGGTCAGATCCCCTGCAGCATCAGGATTGAGGAGTTGGACTTCAAATTTTTTATGAAACAATGTCGCAAAGTTCCTCTATCGATTAAAAAAGAAATGACGCAAATCGGTTCAGAAATCTCGGAGATTTCGGTGTACATAGGTAGAAAAACACAACTCCCTTTTTGAAAGTCGGTTAAAAAAGTAGCCTATTTTACGCCATGGTCAATCCTCTACTTGCCTGTGAAAGTCCCGTCAAAATCGGTTCAGCCGTTCCAAAGATTAGCCTTTTCAAACAGACAGACAGACAGACAGACAGACAGACAGACAAAAATTTTAAAAACGTGTGATTCAGTTATGGTATCGTTCAAATAACCATATGAGCTTAATATGAGGTAGTTATTTCGAAATTACAGACAGACACTCCAATTTTATTTATTAGTATAGATTACTTCATCGCATAATGAAATAGAATCTCGCCCTCGTAGTAGGTACTTAGTATTAGTATAAGACTGATGTTGTGTAACAATTTAGCTTCAAAATATATTAAAAAAAAAAGATTCCGGCGAATTGAGAACCTCCTCCTTTTTTTCGAAGTCGGTTAATGAATGTAGATTTAATTTAAATAAGTCCGCGAATCGCAGCTTTTCTTATAGTAGGTAATAATTTTTAAAACCTCAATTTCATTTTCATAGTATTCTTATAAGCCTAGCTTAGCTACACAATGCATAGGTATACCTACCTACCTACTTATAAATTACAAAGGCGGGCAGTGCATGTATAAGTTCCTCTTGCCTAAGGCATAATTTGCGTGATTGTTCACTGTAAAGATTTTCTTTTTTGTAAAGTAGGATAATTAATACTGTTGTAATTTTTATAAAAAGTCGTATTTGATTTATATAAATATAATGAAGTTTTTTTTTTCAATTTGTAAACTATATTTTGCAAAGTTTCGAGGATTGTTAAAATTACAATTTTCGTAACTCTAAACTATTCCTACGTACTTGATTCTTAGAATTTTCAATGTTACCCATGTACATATCTATTATAATCTATGTAAGTCATTATCGCCTAACTATTAATGCGCATTCTTGCTTGGTCACGATTAAGATATCGGATATAACTATCTAGAAGTTAACTCACGAGTTGCTCACAGGATAGGCAATTACCATAATCGGTTAGACGTACCGGAATAAACGTAGCAAAAATTACATTCAAACGAATATCAGTCAAATATTTTGTTTGTTAAAAAAAACTCCAATAAAAACGTGACCTCATATTTTTTTACAATTAATATCTGCGTGTAAACATAAAAATTATATCATTTCCTAGCAGAAAATTCAGATTTACATTATTTTATTGAATGTAAGTGAAGCATCTATGTCAATTAATGAAGATGCTGTCAACCCTCAATTTGCCTCAAGCATGGCTTGCCTCAAACGAATGCACCAACTGAGGCTTCTCAGATGTCTCATCTTTTTGTTATTTTTTCTAGACTACTACTTATCTGAGTAGCCTCAGATTGCTCGTGGCTGCATGATAGGAAACTAGATTTACTTCCATCTTTGTCGGCTCCTTTGGATTTCCTTATTCCTATAATAAATTTCAAAACCACGACAGCTCAAGAGCTTAAAAGTATATTCTTCTGGAATCCGAAAGGTTCCAGGTTGAAATTGAACGTAAATCTACTGTCTACTCCTAGCGCTAGAAAAATAACAAAATATTGCTTCAGTAAAGTAAGTTGAGAAAAGCTGCGTTGCCAAGCGGTTTAGTTAGCGTTCCGGTACGACTACCCATAACTAATTTAGTCATTATAAGTGTTTAAACGGGAAAATAGGTGCAACTTTCCTGAAACATTTCTCAAAACTATAATAAAATTTTCAAAGAACTAAAAAGTAGGGCTTTAGATACTGATTCTCATATTATTACACATTTGACCCAAATGTTTTTACCAAGAAACTTTGCAGTTTAGTATGTAGTAGGTAAGTTAAAATAAATAGGTGCCTACTAACTTAGCGTGACATAAATCCTACATTGCGTTTGTTTTCCTTAGTATTCAAAGTCAAGGTCAGAGGCGATAATGATGTGTGAATCGCAGTGCATGTACACAAAAATCAAGTAATTTCAATGCTCATTAGAAGCAATTAAAACTAAACAAGCCATTGTATTTATAATATGCAATGGAGTTCATTGTATCTTGATTTAATCTTAAATAAATACTTTACTTTTATTTTTTTATCCAAACCAAAGTAGATAGGCATTCTTGTAAGTCGTAAATTAATACGAGAAAATCCTATCGAAATAGCCGTAGAACTAGATAAACTACCATTATTATTTTCTTGGACGCCGAGTGTAGTAATTAGTAGTTAGTAGACGATTTGTCGTTACTCGTAGCTTCTAAGCAACTATTTTCATTAATGCATAATGCACAATATGCCGTAACTCGTAGCTTCTAAGCAACTATTGCATTAATACACAATGCACAATTTGTCGTAGCTTCTAAGCAATTATTGCAATAATACATAATGCCACCATAATGCACAATATGTCGTAACTCGTAGCTTCTAGGAGTTCTAGGCAACTATTGAACTAATGCACAGTGCACAATTTGTCGTAACTCGCGGCTTCTAAGCAACTATTGCAATAATGCACAATGTCTAATTTGTTGTAACTTGTAGTAGACAACATTTCTAGTTACTTAGAGCAACTATAAATGCAAATAAGCAAAAAGGAAACTTCCAGTATGACTTCTAAGTTCTATTTGTTACAGATTTCATGATACTATATCTAGTTTGTACTGTAATACTAGGTAGCTTTCAAAGAATTAAAATAACTACGTGTATAAAAGTAGTTATGATAATATGACATTTGTATGTTACGGTTTATCACAGTTGACTGAATTGGATCAAAAATATTAACCTAGATCAAGTTTCAAATGAATAGGGTCGATAAATACCTACCTGCCAATAAACGAACTTGAAGTAGCCAGTAGGCAGGTAGTTTGTCTAGATCATTTTTGAAAAACATACCTTAGATTAATGAATCCTTACCTATTTTATATAATTTCTAAATTCTCTTTGGCACGGTCTAATGTGAGCCGTTGGCTGTGGTTAGGTACCACCCTTGACCCTACCGACAAAATCGCGCCCGCGCCGTTTAGCGGTCCGTTACGCGTAGAAACCGATTAGGGTTAAATATATAGGTATAAGATATTAAAACGAAGACTGCATCGCTGCTAATACAACTAATTATCTTAGATGAGATCGCACTGATCCGCAAATAAGGCCGAAGGAGGGCCAAATAATTATTGTCATTGAAGAAAAACAAAAAAGCTTCGCGATCGTTGAAATCCTTTACTCTAGGATGAAAACTATAGAGCGTACTACTCAGACCTCATTTCTTAGATCTTAGATTCTGTCTCGTCATATATCACTATCTCGTTTTAACAGTGTCTTAAGTTTGAGCAACGTCAAAGTGCGCTCTAGTTTGAGCCTAATTACAGAATATTAGGTAGGTATACACAATATTAATAACTGTTCCGAAGTGCTAACAGTAACAGTGTCTTAAGTCTGAGAAAGTGCGCTCTGCAGATTTTAGCCTAAGTCTAGAATATTATAAAAATTATAATAACTGCTCCGAAGTGATAAAAGTTACGTGACCTACGTATTGTATTTCTGCATAAAACCCAGCCCACGTATGTTAGGTAGCTAGGTGCCTACGCGGAAAAAACTGCAACTTTATAGAGGATTTGCAATTTTGTCGCGGCCTCGAACATTTTACGACAGGAAACTAATAAAATGATAATACACTAAGGACTCACAAAGCGTCAAACTAATTACTAAGGTCTATTGTGCTACGAGTTTCATTTGTAGCTCTTATTCAGCTCAGATTAGATACTAAAATGCGATAGAAATCTTGCTTACAGTCCGTGTTATTAGGATTAAAACATACTACCAACTTTTTGCAGCACTTTAGGTCTAAAATTAGTTTTGCATTACGTGCTCGAATTAGAGAAAAGGTGCGACACGCAATCACGCGACTGAAACATTATATAAATTTAAAAGGTGTAGGACTTGTTTTATGATTATTTTCAACTAGCTGATGGCCGCAACTTCGCTCCCGTGGATATAGGTTTTTAAAAATCCCGTGGGAACTCATTTATTTTCCGGGATAAAAAGTAGCAATGTGTTAATCCAGGGTATAATCTATGTCCATTCCAAGCCAAATACGTCCAGTAGAATTTGCTTGAAAGAGAAACAAACATCCATTACATCCATCCATCCATTCATTCATTTCATTTGACAAAGAGCAACCGAGTTTCTTACTGGCTGGTTGGCTCTTCTTGGTAGGATAGGTATTCCGGACCAGAGTGGTAGATGCATTTGTCGAGTTCTTTCTATTTCTGTTATTAAGTTAGCGACTAAATTGTCCAGACATCTGTAAAGCCCTAAGGTCCACGGTAACACATGTTTAGTTATTCATGTAAACAACAAAAACTCATCATGTGGTCGTGAGGCGGGCAAGGTTGTTCAATTTAGTTTTATGCATGTGTAATTTTAGGTGCGCTACACATAACATTTTTCATTGTCGATCGGAGGCATTGATTCTGTCGATTGAGACGATTGTCCTCAAATGTATAGTTATTTGTATTATTGCTAAATAAATTGACTTAACAATAAGTACGTAGTAAGGCGAAACGCTTAATGCATAACAATTGGAAAATTACGATAACAAAGATTATATGTTATAGCAAATAAACCAGTGCGCGTGTCCTCGTTTAAAAATTCAATACTATTTTTATAATTCGATGATTCGATTCGATGAGAAGTAAGTAAGCCCTAGGGATTATAAACACAGCTAAGCGAACACCCTTAGATGAAAGAACACTAACCTGGAACGACGGGATATGCAACATGCATCATTCGGAATACTTAATGTTAGATGAATTATTTTACCGACACTCCTTTTACTATAGATAATAGTATAGTACTACCTAATTTAAATTGGTTTTCAGTTAATTTAAGGTTTAATTTCATATGGCTATTTGTGACATTTCTCAAAATTTTAGAACAATGCCCACTTAATTTAACACTATTGTTGATTGACAAGCGTAACCGCAGATTGACCTTGTACGTTAAAGCTCACGGAGAACAACTTTAATAGGACTATAAAAATTATACTTACAACAATATTAACAGATGAATCTTTTTTATTTATCACACTAATATTATAAAGGCGAAAGTTTGTATGTGTGTGTGTGTGTGTGTGTGTGTGTGTGTGTTTGTTACTCCTTCACGCAAAAACCACTGGACGGATTTGGCTGAAATTCAGAATGGAGATAGATAATATCCTGGATTAGCACATAGGCTACTTTTTATCCCGGAAAATCAAAGAGTTCCCACGGGATTTTGAAAAACCTAAATCCACGCGGATGAAGTCGCGGGCGTCAGCTAGTTTTTTATAACGCTAACGTACGCATTAAAGGATACATAATTAAGGGTTCTAAAATAAAGCAAAAAAAGGCAAATAGTATTCATGTACTTGTGAGGTTTGGCAAATCAAATTGAATACTTACCAACTCGAAAGTCCAACGGTCTAGGCGAAACTACAGATAACCAGAAACAAGGGAGTAAAATAGTCGCTCACGCCAGTTCAATCTCAATTCAACCCCGATCCAAATGCATTATTTTAACACGTTTTCGTTAACTCGCTTTCTAGTCGGTCTGTTCGATACAAAGTATTTTGCAATCGATTTTTTCATTACTAGCACAAGCTTTACAAAAATCTTGCAAATACTCTTTCATTGTAGTCGAATAGCGGCCGCTGTACCTTATAGGTATATTTCGTTGCGCAAGAAATCTATGATTTTTCAAAGTCGAATTTACTTTTCATTTTTTTATATGATCGCCTTAAATTAATTTTATGATGTTTGAGAATTTTCAACGTTGTCCGACCTCGAAATGGTTGTCTTAAATCAATTAAAGTCAGCATTAGTAAAACGCTAAGCTTCTTAAGGCAGATCGTGTCCATGTGAGTTATGAGATGTAATATTTTATTCAGATTTGGATGAGAATAGACATTATTCAACAATGTTTACGAAATATCAACGTGTGTAAACAGTTGTTTTATCTAAAAGAGTCTTTTAGAAGCGCATTATTGAAACTAGAGGTCAAGAATCAAGATGAATCATGTTGTCAGTTAATGCGTAGGTGTTATGGATTATGAATTATTTGTTTGAAGTCTGTTGCAACCTTTAGAAGCTTTATACAGATGTACTTGCTATATGTATAGTATATTTAGATGTAGGTAGGCCAGAATACGGAAACGTCTCTTTTGTCGAACGAAAGACACAACAACAATGTCAAAAATCAGTCACTTATTTTATATGTGGCGCAGCAACAATTTCTACCTATATCTGAAGCAGTGACGATAAAAGCATTTACCCATTCCATGTTTCGACTTTCGAGATCTAATTCAACAACAATGAATAAATCAGGCTTGTTGCAGAGTGAAATAGAGTGAGGGAACTCTCGGTTTGCTTCTGAATCGACGATATGTCAAATATTAGGCTATGGTGACGTAAAACCATAGAAAAATAGGGCTATCTTAGTGCTACCTGCGGTCAAATGTTTGCAAAGCTCTCTTAACAAAATTTGTTAAAATATTATGTTATAAGTAAATTATAATAATCGTATCATATACCTACGTACTTTTTGACTCGTAGATAAAAGTCAAGTTACACCATTTGAGCTACGCCGTGGACAAGTCGCGAAAGCTCTAGCTTCGAGTAGGTAATTGTAGGTATATACTTTATAAGTAATTTCCGAAATTGTTTACATTTTTACTTCAAAAGTCAGGGGTCAAATAAGGAAAATCACAAGACACTTGTAAAGTCTTGAAAACAACCTTAACCCAGTAAGAAGATAGGCAGATGCGCGCTTTAAAACAATTATTACACGATCTTTATCTAGCTTGTTCTTGATTTATTCATCATTTTAATTATTGTAATTTTATGAAATACTCAACTGCTAGTAATACACTATTATTATATGTTTCTGCTCGAACATGATCCTTTTAAAGACTCTTCTATAATTTATATACAAAATATGAAGAAAAGTAAGATGCCTTAATCCAAAATTCTCTGAAGATGAATACTATGTAATGTATCTGGATATTTAATCTTTTGCGCTTGCATCATCACGTGAATCTACCACTGCACTGGTTCGGAATACCCTTCCTACCGAGAAGAACCAGCAAGAAACTCGACGGTTGCTCTTATTCTTTGTCTGTCCACCTCTTTTGTTCTGTATTTCTTCCTTAAGATTGCCTTCCCCAAAATCATAAAAATAAACCTATTTCATTTAAAACATTGGTTTCAATTAGTCATAAAAATAGAACGCTCTTAATGAAGACCTCTATGCGCACTGGAAGAAATATCAAACAATGACATTGGAGCAAATATTCGTTAGGCACGTTCGGGTGTGGGCTGAAAAGATTAGGAGCAACTATATAGGTCACGTTACTCGGATATCATATTATCGTTATGCTAGTATAAAATGTGTGGTAAAATTATGCTTTTTACTAGTTTTCATCAATGTATTTTTAAGCTTTATCGATTCTATCAGATAGTTAGTGGTTCTGTATCAACCGATTTACGTAATATTCCGGCCGAGCATATCCTGCTTCAAGATCCAGGTGGTCCATTTTATCAATTTGTATTAGCATTTACCTCCTTCCTTGTACTCACCTTTAATACTCCTCAAGAATCGTTCAGTAACTAGAAAAGAGCTGATAACTTTCAAAACGCTGAACCGATTTTCTAGGATTATAGTTAAGAACACTCTCGATCAAAGCCACCTTTCAAACAAACAAAAAAACTAAATTAAAATCGGTTCATTAGTTTAGGAGCTACGATGCCACAGACAGATACACAGATACACATGTCAAACTTATAACACCCCTCTTTTTGGGTCGGGGGTTAAAAACAATAAAAGAAAACGTCAACTGTCTTTTAGAGAGGCTACATATTTTACATCCGAATATTCAAATGAGGCAGCAATTTAGCAATTGCAGTAAAAGATGTCGTAAAGAATACAAAGAGAAGCCGGCATATTGTTGTGACATGCACTTGACAACGCATTGCATACACAAGTGTTGTGACAAGTGGATCTGCAGTGAAAATTGACTTAGGTACTTGTAATAAATAGGTAGAAGACTTGAGATTATTTTTGAAATATAAATAGCGAGCAAACGAGCAAGCGGATCACCTGATGTTAAGTGATTATCGTTGCCCATAAACATTTGCAGCATCAGAAGAACTGCCTGTGCGTTGCCGGCCTTTCAGGAATTTGTTGATCCACCCTATGAATAACGCCATGTTGTGCTCTAGTCGGAACAACGCCGCTGTAGCATGTAAGGACTAGGGAGAGTTGGTTCCGTTACTTATTATGTTGTTTATGTAACTACACGTGTAATATATGCAATTTCTAGTCTCTTTTTAAGGCTCCGTACCCGATGAATGCCATCGGGTTGAATATCTTTTTTTGAATGAATTATAAAACCAAACGCGTGACAGTTCCACGTGATTTAATATCGCGAGAAATAATAAATATTTAAAAATATTTTTAACGTCTTATTTACCTAATTGAGTTATCCAAATCCTGATAAATAAATCTACTTTAACAATTTATTATGAAGGATTTTAGTAAAAATATTTAAGTAGGTACTTAAAATAACAGCTTAAAGCTTGTTTTTTTCTTCGCTATCAAAGTTTTTTTGTTGCAAAATATAAAAGGTATTGCAACCGGTTCCACGCCCACTTCACAATTTCGAGATGACATTTTACGAAAGTTCAAATCTTTCTACCTTTTTTACGTTTATTGCACGAAGGAATTCGAAAAATCTAAAAAATAAGAAGCATAGATAGGTATTGGTAATGGGATTTTTTTTAAGTCTTATGCACACAAACTTCAAATTAATTTTATTCAGCTCAGTATGTCTTTTTTTTCATTTTCAAAACACAGTTCTTACAAACCCTACTATTAGCAATCCCTAATTTCGACGATCGACGTAATTTTTTGCATTGATATACCCAGTTAAAGACCTGCAGAGTTACGCTACTTTTAAACTTGAATTCACGCGGATGAAGCTATCATCTAGTATATTATACCTGCTTGAGTTTAGTACTCCAGTGTTAATTATTTAATTTTGCCACTATTTGCCCACTAAAGAACACCGTTTTTCACACTTCTCAAGGTTTAAGGACATAAGGTAGATTAGATTTTAAGTTTTGTATTTTGTACTAAATGTACCTTTGTAAAATTATTGTGAAAATTGACTAAGAAACCTAAAATCAGTCGGTTGCTTGATTTTGTTTACAAAAGTTAAAAAAATTAAAAAAAATGGCAAATACAGGTTTTGAAGAAAAAAAATACAGTTCTACTGCATAATACTGTTTTTTTTTTGTTTGTAGATATCTAACTACGTATGTAAGCTAATGTAATGGCAAGTAGACAGATAAACACTTTTACAGAAAATGTAAAAAAACTAAGTAAAAATTTAGCCATAAATAACATATAGCAGGTTTATTTTATTTTTTTAAAGGAATTTTTAACTATGACCTCATCCCTTATGTTCAGATCTTCGTGAATCGAGGTTTGTGGTTAGAGAATTCTATTGTAAGTTCCACTAAGAAGCGAGTGTCTGTTTTCCTTGAATTTAATCCGAAGTTGTAATTTAAATGGAATAAGTATGTGTACGTGAGTTTTAATACCTATTTTGTGCCTTATCTTAAGCTAAGGTTTAAACGTCAGAAAAAAATAAAATCCTGTGTAATGCCTACCTAATTAGTAACTATTATTTTAAGCTTATTAGTGTTTACTCTTTTTTGTGTAGTTAGAATAATTTTACTAAGTATACCAATATACTATCCAATTTAACAACTTTTCTGCCATCAAAGATCAGCTGACAGTGCTCACACCTTCAAGAGCACTAAAAATCTTGATTACTGAAACCCAACCTGTTACTGACTTGGTTCGGTGGTGCATAACCATCATTGATAAATTACTGTATGCTACTATTTGATAAGCGGTGATAACTGATAGCCTAGTGGTTAAGACGTCGGTCTCCTATTCAGCAGGTCGAGAATTCGATTCCAGGTCTAATTTATCGGAATTACCTACCTGTTATATGTGCGTTTATAAAATTATATATTACTTGTTTTAACGATGAAGGAAACCTGCATGCCTGACAGTTCTCCATAATGTTCTCAAAGGTATGTGAAGTCTTTCAATCAACTCTTGGCCAGCGGCGTGGTGGACTATGGCCTAAACCCTTCATATATAAAAAGAATCGTCCAGACTGACTGATATAATATCAATGCACAGTCTATAAAGTCGCTAGTATACGAAACTTCATAGAGATATCACACTAATATTATAAAGGCGAAAGTTTGTATGTGTGTGTGTGTGTGTGTGTGTGTGTATGTTTGTTACTCCTTCACGCAAAAACTACTGGACGGATTTGGCTGAGATTTGGAATGGAGATAGATAATATCCTGGATTAGCACATAGGCTACTTTTTATCCCGGAAAATCAAAGAGTTCCCACGGGATTTCGAAAAACCTAAATCCACGCGGGCGAAGTCGCGGGCATCGGCTAGTAATAGTATAATACGTTCATGACGAAACTTGGACATGCTTTCGTGACGTAGGCGCATAAAAAACATTTTCGGAAATTCCACCCCTAAGGGGGTTAAATAGAAAATCAAAGGTTGTTTAAGAATTCTTCTATTTTCGAGTTATACTCAGGAACATTGGTCTTTGGACTTTCAGTTAAAAATTAAGTAATACGTGTTTAAAGGTTTTTAGAAATTCTACCTCTTCACCGATTTTCAAAAAGTCCATTCAAGCAAAACCGGCGGGTCAGCTAGTTTCTTAAATTATCTTAAATCTAAATGCTCTAGGGAAAATAATTAACAGGATTTTACTGCGTTAGATACAATCGTACCAAGTAATGTTTATGTACGGTTACGGACTACGGTACATTCCGTGGCCATGAAAAAGACGTTAATTTTATAGTGCGACTCGAACTTTATGGCGTAAGATTTATTAGCACGGCGCTTTAGAGCCTTATTTGCGCGCTAAACCCTTTAACCACTCTTCAATGGGAATTTCATTATGGTCCAGTTGCATGGCTAAGCTTACCATGCCTTACAATGCCAAATACAAAGGTAAGGTCTACATCTCCTGATTCTCCGGTGTCGGGGCGAAACGTGCATCGAGTGGTGTTGGGATTTGTGTGGTGCTGCATGGTGCTGGTGCGTATTGCTTGCTTGGTTTTCCTATATGTTTATCAGTGGAAGGGCGGGCGGTGTGAATAGGTACATGAAAAGATAGGTAGATGCCTAATATGTATGTGGGATATAGGTTTTATTGAGCCGCATTTACAGCTTACCAACGATAATACGAACCCAAAAACGGTCAGACGTATCTTTAAAATGAACAAAATGTGAGACGTTCGGCTGCAACCTACGCGGAGCTCAAAGTAGAATAACTGCAAATCTGCTTTTAAATTGCGTTGTCCGACAGGTAAATGCCATAAAAGATGTCCACAAGCCTACGCAGGACAACGGAGATAGGGTTACAATTTACATGCACGTTGGTAGAAGCTGATCGCATATCTGACTGCCCCAAACGCACCGCAGCCACGGAACCCATAAAATTCGAAATTCAAAATGTTTTTATTCAATTAGACTTATACAAGTACTTTTGAATCGTCAAAAGCATCCACTGGTTCGGAATGCCTTTCCTACCTAAAAGAACCAACAAGAAACTCGGCGGTTGCTCTTTTCAAAGATTTGATAACAACATGTAAAAAAGTAATTGAAGTCCCGCGCATTACTGGAGCGAGCTACAGGTCAAATCCACCCTCTTTTATCATTTACATAATCTTCGATTGTATAATAATATGTTTTTCTCAGGAGCATAGTTTTAATAGATTTTTAAATTTGTGTAAAGCAAGGTCAAAATTGATTGCGGAATGATATAGGTACTAGCTTAAATGCCCGCGACTTGTCCGCGTACAATACACTTGCAAACCCCTATTGTACCCCCTTAGGGGATGAATTTTCAAAAATCCTTTTTTAACTGATGTCTACGTCATAATAGCTACGAGTATCTGTATGCCGAATTTCACGCCGATCCGTCCAGTAGTTTGAGCTGTGCGTTGATAGATCAATCAGTCAGTCAACTTTTTCTTTTATGTACGGAAAGTGTGTATGTCTGTCTGCTACACTTTCACGGCCCATCCGTTTATCCTATAGTTACGAAAGGTAGAGGAACATTTTGACACCACTCACACATAATTACGGTGTCATAATAAAAATCAGAAGGTACTTAAACATGAAATCAAAAATCAAAATACGTTACATTATGTGCATGTAAGTGTGCCATCAACTTTACAAAATTTTCCTTACTCCTTTGCAAAACATGTACCTATACATAACAAGCTTTCTCGTATTATGACAATGAGCTTTCTCCTTATATTGTGTGTGATTCATATGTCTACTTAACGAATTTATGTCTTTTAGGCTTTCATGTTTTGCATAAATAATTGTAAGTAGCTAATATTCATTAACTTGTTCGGTTTCAAAAAAAAATACCTTAGGCAACTTTAAATTTAAAAAATCTTTTATCACGTATGTACGTAGCATGTAGGTACGTATCCTTATTATAATCCTGTAGTTTACCCTAAGTTAAATATGTATTTCGAATTTTCGTCTAGAACTGACGAAACAACCAAATATACATACAATTATGATTATTAGGTACTAAACTAAGACGTCTGTTTGACCAGTTACAATTCTCTCCGCTCCCTCTCTTACCCTAAGTTTGCTCCTGCGAAACGTTTACATAAAACGTTTTGAAAACTCAGTTTTCTGTTAAGACGCTCCAAGTTTCGAATGGCCTCGAACATTTGGTTCCCTCTCGCCCCTCTACACCTCGACATTAATTTACTTTAATTTTTACCGCCATCTAGTGGCGGTAAACTGTACTACGGCTACAGGTCAACCAAGTTAACAACCTCAACATTGGCGAAAAAAGAAACGACATAGCACCGATGCGCTTAGCTTTTTAGGGTTCCGTGCCTCAAAAGGAAAAACGGAACCCTTCTGGGAACACTTTGTTGTCTGACCGTCTGTCTATCTGTTTGTGTGTCCGTTTGTCGTGTCTGTCAAGAAAATCCATAGGGTACTTCCCGTAGATCTAAAATCATGAAATTGGGCTGGTAGGTAGGTCTTATAGTACAAGTATAAAGGAATAAATCCGAAAACCTTGAATTTGAGGTTACATCACAAAAAAAATATTCATTCAAAATTCCAAATTTCATGATTCTAGGTCGACAGGAAGTACCCCATAGGTTTTTTTGACAGACACGACGGACGGACGGACAGATAGACAACAAAGTGATCCTTTATGGGTTCCGTTTTTTCTTAACCCTAAAAATAGATAAAAAACTTAAAAACCACCAACACTAAATAGTAAAAGCAATTTAATTTACCATCCAAAAAATGATACTATAGAACTACATTTTACTCTAATATGTTCGATAAAAATTAAATTATTTTTTATTTTTTAGTATTGGTGGGGTTTTTTTTTTATTATGCATAATAGTGATTGATTTATTATGCAAAATTGAAAAAAATACCCGAATACGGGACCCTCGGTGCGCGAGTCTGACTCGCACTCGGTTGGTTTTTTTTCCATAGAGCAAAAGCGTGTTAGAAGCGGCAATGGAGAAAATTTAATGTGTGTTGATATCGTAAAAGACCTGAATTAATATTTTTTATTCAATTATAAATTAGCACTTGTTTGCTATCTCACCTGGTAAATAGCAGTAGGTAGTAAGTGACGATGTGAAGCGTACTTTGACTTTACTAAGACTACATTCAGAGTCAATATTGAATCGTGCTATAATGCATAAAATTTAAGAAAGTGCTTGCCATTTAAGTTTTATCCGTCAATTGATATTTGAAAAAACCGGCCAAGTGTGAGTCAGACTCACGCACTTAGGGTTCCGTACTCGGGTATTTATTCCAACATTTTGCACGATATATCAAAAACTGTTATTCATAAAAATATGTTTTATAATTATTGGCGTCACTCAGAAAAACAGGTATTATTTAAATATTTTTATCGAATTATTGGAATGTCCTCTTCAAAACCAACACAAAAAAACACAAGTTTAATGTGTAAGGTTATCCGAGAGTTTTAATCTAAACAAACTAATGCCAAAATAAATAATTTAATTAGAGCGTGATTGCTATCACAACATCTAATTATTCAGTTCACAATCCAAATACCGAAAATATGCGATATCGCTCCGAATCTCAGAAGGAGACTAAACTAAAACCTTCGAAACACCCGTATTTATGCAAGTTCAATCTTGTTGGCCTCCTAGCAACAGATTGCATGACATCGAATGAGCGAAATATCGATTTTATCAAACTACCTGCATTAGATAAATTAATAATTTTATATTATTTTTGACAACTCAAATCAATTTTTAAAAATAACCTTACAGTTCGGCCGTCCTGAATTTAACACGTCCTCGTGTTTCTAATCAATCTTGTCATGTCAGTCGCGGGCTTCCTTGCCCATAGTCAAATGAAAATCGTGGGCTATCCTGCCCTCCGTCAAATCATTAAAACCTACCCTTGAACTGCCGAACTCTCAGTTTTAATATCCAGTCAACAATAAATCCAAAAGACTAACTTCTCATTCGATGTATACAAAATCTGAACCACTTATTGCAAATTACTTTCCACTTCACAAAAGACTAAATTATTAAAAAAAAACTAAAAATTTTAATCACCAAATCAAACTCAATAAAAATTTTAATAAAATGTGGGTTGTTTACAAAAAGATACCAAAGCGAAATTAAGACAACGTGAGACACGTCCCGCTTCTGAATTATTGGCGTCACTCAGAAAAACAGGTATTATTTAAATATTTTTATCGAATTATTGGAATGTCCTCTTCAAAACCAACACAAAAAACACAAGTTTAATGTATAAGGTTATCCGAGAGTTTTAATCTAAACAAACTAATGCAAAAATAAATAATTTAATTAGAGCGTGATTGCTATCACAACATCTAATTATTCAGTTCACAATCCAAATACCGAAAATATGCGATATCGCTCCGAATCTCAGAAGGAGACTAAACTAAAACCTTCGAAACACCCGTATTTATGCAAGTTCAATCTTGTTGGCCTCCTAGCAACAGATTGCATGACATCGAATGAGCGAAATATCGATTTTATCAAACTACCTGCATTAGATAAATTAATAATTTTATATTATTTTTGACAACTCAAATCAATTTTTAAAAATAACCTTACATAATGTACAGGTAAAGCCCTTTCATATGATACCCCACTTGGTATAGTTACCTTAATTTGAAAATCAAAGCACATTTAATTTTTTTTCAAACGATGTAACCAAATTCGGGGTTTTCAGATTTATTCCTGTACTTGTGCTATAAGACCTACCTACCTGCCAAGTTTCATGTCTCTAGGTCAACGGGAAGTACCCTATAGGTTTCTTGACAGACACGACGGACAGACGGACAGACGGACAGACGGACAGATGGACAGACAGACAACAAAGAGATCCTATAAGGGTTCCGTTTTTCCTTTTAAGGTCCGCAACCCTAAAAAGGGTAAAGGATAATAATATGTAAACCAGTGTCCTACCCGTTCAGAGTTCAGACCTGAGCCAATTTGGAAATTGTAAAATACTGACTCGATCGGGGGCTTGATATCGAACCCAGGACCTCCCACTTAAATGCAATAGGTATATAAATAAGATCATGTTAACAAACTGGATTAATTGAATTTATACACAAGGATTGTTGGTGAGAAATAAAAATGGTTTTGTAGGGGTAATAAAAAGTATATATTTTTTATATTAAATTTATGAATGAATAAAATATATGAAAATAGAATATGTTTGGTATTATAAAAGTGAGGCAGTATTAGTGATTTTCATCAGTTTATTTTAACACAGAAAATTATTTAACTTGTTACTGAAAATTAAATCTGATTCAAAAAATTAATCAGTGATTTAGATATTTTTATTTTATTTTTAAATTTCACTCATAACTTTGACCACAGTGCCGAGTGAGAGTGCAGATTGTGAGTTATGAATAAATTTACAAAATACCTACACTTAAAAGAATTCAGAAGTCAATTTAGATGTGAAAGCCCTAAGGGCAACAATAATTTAGATAATTTTATAAGTTATTAAAATGTTCGCGTAGAAGCTTATCAAGAGTTTTGATCTTTTAAATAACCTAACTGCAATATTAATTTGATCAGAATGCACTTGATTTTGCAATCACTTAATCAAAATGGCGACCTTAACACAAAAGCGTTTAATAGTCATTCAGTCTCGAGTCGGAACGAGACTGGCTTAAAAATTATTATAATTTTTTTTTTTATAATTTAAACTTTAATTATTACATTTTAATATTACTTTTAATTTACGTAATTTAATTTGTGTAGAATTAATTATGGACATATAATTACTGTCTGAAATAAAATATTTTTATTTATTTATTTATTTAAAAACCGTCATGCAGCCGTATTTGTACAAATTGATTGAAGATGGCTGCCCGGAAGAGATCGTGTGACGTCGAATGGGTCAAATATCTGTTTCATTACTTTTATTTTAAAACTAGCTGATGCCCGCAGCTTCGCCCGCGTGGATTGGTCAGATCCCCTGCAGCATCAGGATTGAGGAGTTGGACTCCAAATTTTTTATGAAACAATGTCGCAAAGTTCCTCTATCGATTAAAAAAGAAATGACGCAAATCGGTTCAGAAATCTCGGAGATTTCGGTGTACATAGGTAGAAAAACACAACTCCCTTTTTGAAAGTCGGTTAAAAAAGTAGTCTATTTTACGTCCTGGTCAATCCTCTACTTGCCTGTGAAAGTCCCGTCAAAATCGGTTCAGCCGTTCCAAAGCCTTTTCAAACAGACAGACAGACAGACAGACAGACAGACAGACAGACAGACAGACAGACAGACAAAAATTTTAAAAACGTGTGATTCAGTTATGGTATCGTTCAAATAACCATATGAGCTTAATATGAGGTAGTTATTTCGAAATTACAGACAGACACTCCAATTTTATTTATTAGTATAGATATAGATAATTCTTGAGAAATAAATTTTGAAAAGCTAACAAACTGAAACAAAACTTTCCTGGCTTCTTCACGCCTCGTGAAATAACTCCTCGTTTGTTTGCAAGTAGGTAGGTAATAAATATATCGATTAAATTACAAAATCACCAAAGATGTATAGATAGATCCAATAAGAAAAAAACCGGTCAAGTGCGAGTCGGGGATAATATTAATCAAAACTATGTAATGTATTTACAGGTTTCCCTAAAATTTGCCTTAATAAGTAGGGCTATATATTTCGACATAATACTATGTACTATATACTAAGTACTAACTATTTCTGAAACCGGTAAAGAAGTTTTGCTTTAAATAAAAGTTGAAAAAACTATAACCCGACTACGGAAAAATGAGACAACTTGAACTCGACTTGGTACAAGTAAAATAAACTAAAAAGAAAGAAACAAGATAGGTGCTTAGTGCATCGTCTTGAGTAAGATTCAATACATCCATCTGGCCGATTTTTTTCGTATGAAATATAGCCTATGCCACCCGGGCCTTTACAACGAATCGATTGACACCTCATTCATCAAAATCGGCCCAATAGTTTAGGCGCTACGGTGGAACACACAGAATCTGGATACAAACATAGATACATACATACATACATACATACATACATACATACATACATACATACATACATACATACATACATACATACATACATACATACACTGCTAAAATCATAACCCTTCCTTTCGGCTTTGCCATAGTCGGGTAAAAAACGCTCAAGGTATTCTGTCTTTTTTATTTATTTGCCGCCTCTGCCACTTTCATAAGCTGCCGCGAAAACTCTGCGTCATCACTACATAGTATAAAACAAAGTCGCGTCTGTCAGTCCCTACGTATGCTTAGATTTGCAAACGCTGGCTATGAGATAGGTCAAAAAAAGGGTTCCGTTTTTCCTTTTGAGGTACGTAACCCTAAAAATTTATGCCATCAAGAAATAATTAGTATTTTCAAATTTCAAAGGTAACTATTTATAACAAGTGGGGTATCATAATATTGTGAAAGGGCTTTACTACGTATATATTTTTATGCACAATAGTTTTTGATTTATCGTGTAAAATTTCGAAAAAATACCTGAGTACTGAACCCTCGGGGCGTGAGTAAACTACAACTAAAATAATAAAAGTAAACAAAGAATCTGTTGTTAGTAACCTACCTATGTACCTATCGTACAATTTGCAATATTATGAAGGTATATCGTACACGACAAATCGAGATGGCAATCGGGGTGGAGACGCCCCGCACACCCGCACAGTCCCCGTGCTAGCGAGCGGTGCGGGCGAGCGCAGGTGTGCGGGGCGTCCCCCCGCCTCATATTCCAATTGCCATCTCGACCTATCGCGAACTTTAGTCGGCGATAGGTCGAGGTAGGTAATTATAACTAGCATCTAATTATAATAATCTAATTATAATTATATATAGTACGCGACAGGTCGACATGGCAATCGGGATGGGGACGTCCCACTCACCCGCACAGCCCTCGCGCTAACCCGGTGCGGGATAGCGCGGGTGATGTGCGGCTCATTATCCGATTGCCATGTCAACCTGTCGCGTACTATGGGGTGCTATTATAGGTACCTCTACCTACTTATAAATAAGTTTTGACCACTATTGTAATCTGTGTCGGTAGGTAGGTAGGTACTTAGTACTTACCTACTTACAGTATTTTGCCCAGCTGCTTACATGAATGACGCAACAAGGAATGGTGTGTGTTTATTCATTCATATTATAAAGAAGTAAAGTTTGTATGAAGTAATCTCTGGAACTACTGATCCAATTTTGAAAATTCTTTCATCAGTAGAAAGCTACCATTATTCCTGAGTGACATAGGCTGTACTTATTTATTTTCAAAAAAGCCGTAGGTACGAAGCCGGGGGCGAGGCCGTTTATAGTAAGTAGTAGTACCTAGTTAGTCAGGAGTTTCAATGTTCCACTATGGGTGACGAGGTTTCGGATTCAATTCCAGGGATCGGGCCAAAAAATAGTGTGCCGCACAATATTTTTATGTAATAATAGGTATATGGGAAGATAAGTAGGTACTTACGCGATTTTCATGCTTTCAATCTTTTGTAGTTGGGATCGTTTTAGTCGAGATATTTTCGGCATCCTGATATTTGACTATGATACCTTCGTACCTACCTAACACAATTTAAAACAACGAAATAACTAAAAAACACTTCTAAGTACCTATTTACTATGGAGTTCACTAAATGGATGATAAAAGTTTCTTAAAACTAAAACAAATCATCCTTATTCAATAATTTATAAATAATAATTTCGCTACAATAAGATCACACAAAAAATATTTTTCGTAAATCGAGAGCGATTGGCGGGAAAAATTGCGCACATCCACCACGTCTGAAGGGCGCCTGCCGTATGCGTCGCGCAGTGTTGCCAGTGGCAGATAGTCAATTGTAACACGAGACATCTCAAAATGTAACATTTTCACGAGAAAAGTAACATTTCCTTATTTTTCGTGGAAAATAAAAGTAATAAGGTGCACAGGTTAATATGGCATTTTATTATACAAAAATTTAAACAGTTTTCTTGTCCCATTAGTTAAGCTTAAAAAGAATCGTAATAATAATTGTTGATTGAATAAATTGACTGCTGATCCTGAAAAAGAAAAACAAATCAATATGTAAAATAATAATATAACAACGGATTTAGAAATGTCTTTGAATAGCTATAACTTATTTTGTTAATCAATTTATAATACAAGTGTAAATTAAAAATTTATATCACCCTAACAAGTGAAGGTTACATTAACTAGAAAAGAGCTGATAACTCTCAAATGGCTGAACCGATTTTCTTTGATTATAGCTAAGAACACTCTCCATCAAGCCACCTTTCAAACAAAAAACTAAATTAAAATCGGTTCATTAGTTTGAGAGCTACGATGCCATACACAGATACACACGTCAAACTTATAACACCCCTCTTTTTGGATCGGGGGTTAAAAAGATTAAAATCGTCTTATATCGGGCGATCTGGCAACACAGGACTGTTTGAGAGGTTACGCACTAGGTGGACTTTGTCTGTGTAGCGTTTGATGGCGCGCGTGTGGTGCCTTTTTGGAGCGTTTTTTTTTTTTTGTTAAAAGTGGCTGGTTTTTGTGTTTCACTGGCGTGTTAGGTGCTAGAACCATGCTGGAACTAACTGGGAAGCGCTCTAAAGGGGCGCCGTGCGTATGTCGGCGAGCGCCGGCACAGACGAAGTCCTTACTTATATAGTTTCCCTAACTTGAAAATATCTACAAACTTGACATTGGCTAATCTTTGTAAAGCCAGACGAGAGAATAAAAAAAAAACGCACTAGGTAGGTACGCAGTGAAGAAAATTACGCGGGAATTTCAAATTCGTTTTGTTAACTGAACAATACTAGGTAGGTACCTAACTACTTACCTTGGTCTCAGCAAAGAGATCGATAGATTCGATAGCAAAACTCAAATTTTAGGTTACGCCGGCCGGTATCTACTCAGCTCGCTCTCATTCCTGTAAAGAAAACCGAAGTTACCTACAACAATAACTAAGTACTTAGTAAATAGCTAAATGAACTTCTGGAAACTAATGTGACTTAATAATAAGATGACAGTCAATACAAAAACAAACTGCTTTCAGTTGCAAATACTATGACTTTGTTTTTGCATTACTGATTCCCTAATTAGTTAACTACTTACTTATTTACTTAAAACTACATTGTATACAACATTTGCTTACCAAGCAAGTAGTGTTAGCAACATATATACAGAGTCGATAAGGATAACGAACAAACCAATCACTTTCGAATTTTGACGAAATAAAGATATAATTTTTTTTTGTACTTAGATACCTATCTACAATATCACTACCCCGCAACGAATAACTTTTTTTTTCTCTCGTCTGGCTTTACACTGATTAGCCAATGTCAAGTTTGTAGTTATTTACAAGTTAGGAAAACTATATGTATAAGAATGGACTTCGTCTGTACCGGCGCCCGCCAACATACACGCGGCGCCCCTTTAGAGTGCTTCCCAGTCAGTTCCTTGGTCAGTTCCACCACCAATAAACACTAGCAGAACACAAAAACCGGCCACTTCTAACAAAAAAACACTCCAAAAAGTCACAACACGCGCGCCAGCAAACGCCACCACAGACGAAGTCCACGAATAACTATTAGCCAAAACCAAAGACCTTACACTTAAGGTCTTTGGCCAAAACAAAGTTGAGTCACAGAGAAAAACAAACAAAACACTTTTTTAATCACAGAGTAATTACAAAACAAAGTGAACTTAGACCAATAACTTAGAGAAAGTGAAATAAAGTAACAAATGGGCCAATTACGACAAACGAAAACTGTTTTGGATGCGTTCCGTTTCACGATTATTTTTGGTTTGCTGGGAAAAATTTGAATATTTTTATGAAGTCCTAAAAGTAACTTAAAGTAACATTTTGAGTCGTGTAACATGGAGGAAACATGAGGGGGTCAAAAGTAACGTAAAATGTTACAAAAGTAACATTCTGGCAACGCTGGCGTCGCGTCTCCCGCGCAGGGCAGACTAGGATTATTTGACCCAAATGTGAATTTTTCATAAAGAATGTCGAAATAGAATAAAATACGTTTCGAAAGTGTATCATATATATATTCCCTATTATTAAATGTAAGATTTACTTTCGTGGTTGCACAGGTAAAGAAGTTGATACACGATCTTAAATGAAGCTACTATTGTATCAGATTCGTGTATTTATCGTAATAAACGATTATTTAAATAAATAACTCTAAATAACTAAAGACCATTAACCAAACTATTGTACATATTTTTTTGAAAATTTTGTGATGTCATTTGTAGGACTAGATAGGTGTTGAATAACAATACTTTCAAAGGAATAATGTCGGCAGGCCCTTAATGTATTTGACTACGCCTGCAATCTGCGTCATCATAAATAAGTTGTTGAAGATGAACTTGTTTGACATTTCAGTTAAATCTTGAAATCTGCCAAAAAATTTACTTGATACTGTGCAGTGCAAACGAAAATTACATAGATACAACAATCTATCAAACATATTTTGTTTTTTGGTGCAAACTCACGGTTATAAATCAAAATGTTACGAAACACTCTACATACGTCAGAGGGATAATGAATAGGTATTTTTTTCATGAGCAAATTCACTTAATGGAAATCCATTACGATCTCGCCCACAAATTCTACGTCTTTATTAATAGGTCACGCATTTGGGTCGTACCTAATGTAGGTACCTATAATGAAATCTATAAAATATATATTTTGCAATTGTACATAATCTCTATGCTAAACGTAATACTAAGACAAGCACAGTAATGCTATTGATTTCTACAGACTCATAATTATGCGTAAATACAATACTATGTAAAACATGACCATGCCCATTCTCTGACTTGGGCGCGTTTGGAACCCTCGTAGCTTTAGTTTTAAGTTACGTAATTAATTATCACCACTATATCGTACAAAAACAATTTCGACCATCAAAAGAAGTACAATTGTACCTACTTTGAATAAATGATTTTGACTTTGACTTTGACATGTAAGTTTAGTTTTGATTTCATGTAGGTACAAACGATACGCATCGATTCACTTAAAGAGCATAGATTTCAACTGCGCTTTTATAAAAGGGTAATTCTTTTACAATGTTTCGCATTACTTTCAGATAAGGTTGTTCCTTTATCTTAAACTTCTTCGCCGTTCAGTGATGTAACAAAATCTGTAAGTGACTCTCCATTTTTATTGCTTCTTGAAAAATATTTCAAGTGTTTGATTATAGAGTAGATAGGTATGCTTATCTAGTCACGTAATGTAGATTTCCACAGAAGAATGATTTTAATTATTGTCAGGTGGCCCGACTCATTTGTCCGTGACTTAGCTTTATGATAAATCTGTTAACCTAAAATCGGGTTCAAGTTTCCAAAGTTCTCAAGCCTTCAATCTAATACCTGAAGGTCAACTCGTATTCACCTTGATTAATAGGATTTAATAATACATTTTATACTCGATGCACGATCAACTTATACGAAAAAAACAAGTAATTTACTATATTTTGACAATAATTAATGAGATCTTAGATAGTGAAACCTTATATGGTTTCCGTTTCTATCTGTTACTTAATAATTATTTGAGGTCATGCGTGACCTTTGAATTGGACGACTTGAAATAATAAATCTTTATCAAAAGATAGCTGTAAAAAACTAGGCATTGTTTTTGGTACATGTGTTCATTGTTTCAATATGTAAAAAAACTTCGTATACAATACAAATGAACTTGAAGAAGTAAAGTAATCTCTACATACTTGAAGGTTGCGAATAAATAATTGGCAGCTAAACCTAGAATTCTTACGCAAGGCACAACAGCTTGATAGGTAGACCATATGTTGCATTAAGCTTATGCGACTGTCCAAGAAATGGCAAGACAGAACAGGGTCATAATATGATAATAAATAAAGCTTGAGAAAGAAAATTTACACAAGTTGACAATGCATTGAAAATAAATCTGGATGCTTATAAGTTTCATAACTTACAAAGATAACGGCTTCTAAAACAAATGGGTAGATACTAGTAGTACCTAACTAGGTTCTCCTAAGAGGAAATCCTTCAAACCTGAACTTTTTAAAGAAAAATTGTCTGATCTATCATCGTCTAGGTATATTTCTTACTGCACTCGTCAAAACTCCTTAATATCACAGTGAGTGATAAAATCAACGTTCAATCTTTCCAATAAACCATAAAGCTATCCAGAGTATACCAGCAGAAAAAGAGTTCTCGCAACATTCGTGGATATGAAGGTCCAAAATGGTCCAAAATCTCTAAACTAATTAGTGCCAACTGCCATCCTTTTCACAATGACCTCTGCGGAGCCACTAATTTTTCACCTGTCAATTTAGTTACGCTAGAGATTTTTGCATTCAGGTGTATTTTTGTAAAACCAAATTATTACCAATAATTCTAAAAGTCATCAAATTGAATTGCCACTTATCCTCAACTTCAAGGTCGCCCACAAAAATATTGGCATTCGTCTAACCTAGGAATCTTGCGCAAGCACTAGACACACAAGTGTATGTAACATAAACCGCAGGTCAGCACGCACATCAGGTGGGCGTGGCCTCGTTTGCGAAGGTGTCTTATTGGCGGATTGTGTAGCGCAGTTGCATTTCACTTATCCGTCCTGACTGCTAAGTAGGATTGATTTTCACGACTGACTCACAGGATTTTACGATCGGCCTTAGCTCGTTTGGATTCTAGAATAATAATTAAAAGCTTGAATCGATTTCTTTTGTTCGTCGCCGTTATCAGTTATAGGCGATCATTATCTTTATTTTTAATAGTTCATACATCCATTTCTACGCCGCTTGAATGCAGGTTTGCATCTAATTTTATAGATTTAAATAAGATTTAGAAAGACACAACTTTCTGCACGGAGAAATTCCTGGCTCACTAATTTTCCAATAATTAATTTTCTAATTTTATAGATTTAAATAAGATTTAGAAAGACACAACTTTCTGCACGGAGAAATTCCTGGCTCACTAATTTTACAATACTATTAAGACAAGGATGAAAATACAGTCAAATATTCTCTAGAATTTTCATATAAAACGCCAAGCTTATTAGTAGGTAGGTACTTATTAAGTACCGTTAATTCCTTATTTACCATACCTACTTACCTATTTATTAATTTGAGTGATAATAATATAATATAAAATAATATATGTACCTAGGTATAACGCTCTTTTTACATGTCTCAAGGTTGACTCAGAGATAAGGCTTTTTAATTTCAAATACAATGTACCTATATTTTACGATAATTTTGCTACAAAGTGTTAAAAACTGTAATAAATGTGTTATTGGGTTTGAGCCGCGCATTTACTGTTAAGTAGATGGACATTATACCTACTTAGAAATTGTTAAACCAACAACAACCAACCGACTAACCTGGAGGAGTGGAACCGCAAAAGCTTATATACTACTACTACTAGCGACCCGCCCCGGCTTCGCACGGGTGGACATTTATTTTTTCTATTTTCCGGGATAAAATATAGCCTATACGGATTCGGAAGAATCCCTCTAAGTAATGGTAAAAGAAATTTTGAAATCGGTCCAGTATTTTTTGAGCCTATTCAATACAAACATACAAAAATACAAAGGTTTCCTCTTTATAATATTAGTATAGATATAGTTATAAATATGGGGTTCACTGTTATTCAGCTAATTTGGTTAGCCCATCTATCTCGTCTACCTGTCTAGTGATCGTCTGCCAATTTTGAAATTATTACAGCCCAATAACCCAAATATCCAATCTACATCACCGATAAAGCAGCTTGTTTCTTACCATACCTTACTAATAGTCCTGTATCCACAGAAGATTATATTATGACTTTTTTTCCAATTAAGAATTAGATAATAATTTACTGTTTAAAATTATTAAGTACGCTCTGTTTAACTGTTTTTATCATGTACAGTGATAAAATACAAAAGCACTAAACCAAAAACAGTTCCTCCTCGAATATCACAGCTAAAAGACATAAAAAATGTCACTGCTTTGATCACATCTGTTAAATGACCTCGAAACCAATATAACTTTGATTTGTGTTTAAAACAAACAAAAGTTGGATGTAAATTAACATGCTCATAAATATGCTTCGACTTCAATTATTACGAAAACAATGTTTTATTCGTTTTATTACTGTCCTACCTTATCGTCTAGAAATACCTAGCTATCAAATAACAAAACAATAAGCAATTGTTCTTTTTTAATCTCCATTATTTTCTTGTAGTTCTATCAGACTCGATATAATAATAATAATAAATGATAATATAAAAGCGATAAAGTCAGATATTTTTATTTTTTTAACATAAAAATATTTTCCTGCAGAAATTATTCTATTTTTATTTTAAAAAATTGATTTTTTTTATCGTTTAAGTATGCCTTATGATGTTATTGATGGCCTTTCATACAGCGTGACGTTAATAATAATTAATTATATAAAAATTTCGAAAAATCTATTAATTTTATCAAATTATTTTCTGTAATAATGAATTGTAGCCCCATAAACTACCGCTATACAAAACATCACATCATATTATTACCTACTAAACCTTATTAACAACTTCTCAACAGATTACTGGTTGATTTTATTATTTTTTTCAACCATAAATACTTATGGTCAAACTTAATATTTTATCCAGATTTTATATTACTTAGGTATACATGTTAGATAAAATCTGGTTTTACTTGATTCTTTATATCGTGGGAACTTTTAAATGCATCTAAAATCTAGGTCAGGTTTCTGCAAACAAAATTACATAAGTCGTAATACCAATGAACCTATTATGCAAAATTTTAAATGTTCTTTATATTAAACATATAATTTGTTTATATTTTATCTTGTCATTAAATCTAAATGAAAAGCACTGATATCCTATTTACATGATTACAGAAATAGTTTCATTTCATTTATTTGCATAGATTGAGGAGTACAATAGATGTTATGCTTACTTCGTACTCAAACTCCTACTTTAGTAGCTAGCTACTATAACTTTCTTTGTAAGTTTGTCTCGCTTTTGTTTTCTTTCTCTCTTGACTTTATTACACCCATAATATCTCTTACTTACATACATATGCAATTATTTATTAATATCTGTAAACTTCCATAATGTATACTACCTAGTAGGCTAAGATTTGGTATCTTCTAGGTAGGCCCTACGTGTAGTTAAAAAATTTTGATCAAGTTCCATTTCAAAACCATTCGTTGCGAGATAGCAGTAGGCATATCTAAGTTTCTACCTGTTCTGATTCTATAATCTGAAACTTGCTAGTTAAGTTAAAAGCTCCGTACAAAGGCATGCCGACGTCCAGAACAACATTTTCATTAAAATTCCTTTTTCATTGATATCAATTCAGTATGTCAATCTGGCCTAGATCTCAGACAAACATTGATATATTGACAAGGAGACGGTGATAGATGTATTTTCGTCGTAAACGGACATTGTAGTGCATCTGAAATACTATCCATCAAACATTGTTTATACTGGAATTGAGCTTTACAAACTTGTCAGTCCGTAAAGGCGGATTTTGCTGTATTGACAAGAGTTACTAACTCAATACAAGTCCGATGTAAAATAATTTCATTTGATACTGACTTGAAATGCATACAATTAGCATAAGCGATAATATCACTATTGGGTTCTACAAATTTGTCTGCTTGCCAGTCCGCAAAGATAGATTTAGGCGTATAGGAACAGATAATGCTTGAGGCTTAAAATAATTTGGTCGAATACTGACTTGTGAAATCCATATAGGTATTACTTAAGTGATATCAGTATTCAGTACTGATCGGGTTTTAATTGACTATTTTGTGTTCTATTCTATTTTAACACTTTTTGAAAAGCTTTCAGAAATAATAATTCCACTTTCTGTAAAGTCTGTAAGGTTATCGCTATGAATAATGCAAATGCCAACATAATGGAAAATATCTGTGACGGACGGCCATTGATGTTATTACATAAATATCTGGAACACAAAAAGGTCGTCTAAAGAATTAGGCTAGATACCAACAGGCACAGGATTACTACTTATAATTTAATTTCGTATAGCGTTTTGACTCTGACATAGTGTGGAATCCAAGCTAGCCTTGGATTCCACACTATGTCACTAGCTTGGATTCCACACTATGTCAATGTCTTCAAAATGCTTGCATTTTACTTTTCAATCAAGTGCATGTAGAGTCTAGACTCTAGACGTATAATGAGAATGTCTAAATTGATGAGCCCGTTAATTCCAGTCAGCACTAGAATATCAATACTAGATTAATGCAAATATCTAATAGACAAACCCCTTATAACAGACAGAAGTACCTACATAAAAACAACGCGAATGTTTTCGGTACACAATGACTTTAGAACAAAGGGCTCCAATAGAGAATAGATATAATAAATTCAAAACAAACACGTCAAGAATAATTTAGACTCAAAACAACTTGCAGACGGCACATTGAATACATGCCGAACAATTTGTTAGTTTACTTTTATGAGACCCGATGCATGTCCGATGTAGTTATGTAGGCTATATTATTAGGTACTTATGCCTCCTCTCCTGTAAATTGCACAAAATATTAAAGTTGCAATCCATGTTTATATATTGTCATCAAACTTCGGGTTCTTACACCTCAATCCATATATTTGATACTAGAGGATGCCCGCGACTTCGTCCGCGTGGATTTAGGTTTTTAAAGATCCCGTGGGAACTGTTTGATTTTCCGGGATGCCTTTGTCAATTACAGGGACGCAAGCTACCTCGGTACCAAATTTAATTCAAATGAGTAAAGCGGATGGGTTTTTAGAAATCCCGTGGGAACTATTTGATTTTTCGGGATAAAAAGTAGCCTTTGTTCGTCCCCGAGATATACCTAACCCTGTACCAAATTAAGTCAGAATCGGTTTCACTTTTGGGCCGTGAAAAGGTAACAGACAGACAGACACACTTTCGCATTAATTATAATAATAGTATGGATTGCAGGAGCGATGACCAGAAAAACCGTAGTTTAGTTTCACCATCATCATTATCAACCGATATTCGAATTATTATTATTATTATTATTGGACAACTATGACGAATCACATCTTTCAGAACATTCAGCTATTCTACCCTGGAAAATTTCTTAAATAAACTTTTCAATATTTGTTGTTATGTCACATAGATCTCTTAAATTATTATAATTAGAATAATGCAAACTCATCATACACCTTGAAAACAATATCGATATTATTTTGATTAATTACTCTAGTACTTAACTAAAAGTTGTTATCAACACTTTACATTAGACAGATAAGTACTACAGACTTACCTCTAACTACAAATTATTAGTATAGAGATATTATTAATGTAGACTTCTAAATAATTATGGGAATTGAGTATCCAAGCAATACCGTGACTTGAATATACATACCGTGCCTTATAATTAAGAATCAAAACCAGAACAGAATAGACTTATTTTTATTTTATTTTTATTTGTACCAGAAAGTTGTAACAATATAAATAAAAGGAAAGAAAAAGTGGACAGGGAAGCACTTATCTCTATAAGAGATCTCTACCAGTGACCCTTGGCAGTGCGAGAGGTTGTAAATGGAGTAGAATAGGTACAGCAAAGATAGACAGTAATCATGAAAAATGAAAAATAAATATAGTAGATATTATGTTATAATATATACTTACAAATATTTATATATTAAAATAGACTTACAAAAACATATATACCTTAATACATAAATATATACTTATAGTCATAAATATATCTAACCTTCTAATTACCTACTAATGTTAGACACACGAAGTAAACATAAGATTCAAAAGAAGTACGTCGTTTTGTGATTTATCAGATCGATAGAACAACGTAAAGTTAGATGAAATTGATGATACCAGCATAATTCAATTTCATTAACACCTGCCATTATGTAATATAAATCGTTAATAGACAAAATTACATTGAAATCTAACACAGCTAATTTCAATGCTGATACTTCAAATTCCAATTAAAACAACTTTGTATTCGATGCGCTTGTGTGTAATGTGATCCACTTTAAGTATAAAACATTTTTTCACGTGCATAATGCATAATATTGATATGTGTGTCTTCTAGGTAAGTAGGTAGATATCAATTTCAGCGAACCTAAAACGAAAGGTAATGAATGCAATTTAAGTTTCTTTAAAAAAGCCGCTTTGCTTATTCTGGGTATAATAACTTATTTAAAGTACTTAGGCAAGTATTGCAATTTGCAGTTTTTTCGTTACGCAACGGAAACTTGGGACAGTAAGTCAAATAAGTAGGCGATACTCCTCTTTTAACAAAAAATATTTTGGATTAAATAGATATTAAGTTATAAGTATTAAGAGTAAGTTCAATTGAGTTCTCATTGATTGATGTTGTTATCATTCTCCCCTAATAGCAACGAAGTATGCTAAATATACTTACAAATAAAATGCAAATTAAAGTCAAAATACAAAATAATACAAAGTATGCTTAATAAAAATGCCCCTATATCTAGGTAGGGTAGCAATTTTATCAGATAAAACAGAAAAATGCACAATTAACGAAACCGGCGTAGGTATAACGACCAAAGATTTTTTTAGATAACGACCTAATTCAAACTGACAGTTTACAAATTACACCTCTTCCATTCATAATTTGACATAAAACGAAGTGTGTGCGAACGATTTAGTAAACTAACCGACGAAAATTAATTTAAAAAATTACGCTAGGTAAGGGACATAAAAATTCGATCAGCAATGATAAAAAAAGAAATATGAAACTAAATATCTGCAACTCATAGTAAAATAAAATACAATTAGTATTAATTAACAGATGTAGTACATAAATGGTGAGTATCCTGCATCTTGAAAGTAGGAGACTTTTGGACTTAATATGTTTCGTGTCGTAAAAGTTGGCTGCAAGCTGTATGTCGGGTGAAACTTTTTTGCCCAAAATATGAGACAGCCATCTCATCACCTAAAGACGCAATTAAACATAGCGTTGAAGACGTCGATTAAGAGTTTTTTTGCACCACATGATAGTTTTGACTGAAATCGCATTATAACTTTCAAAGAGAAAGGCATACCCATTTGTATTAATTCTATAATTTGCAAAAACCATTTGTGTCATAAGGTTAAGCCGTGATTTATGCTAAACTACATTATGTCAGTAAAGGCGTGTCCGCATTCAACTTAAAATACCATTCTTGTCATTGACACTTATTATAATGCAAATATAAAGTTTCATTCACGTTTTATTCTACCTTGAAGTTATTTTTAACCCCCGACCCAAAAAGAGGGGTGTTATAAGTTTGACGTGTGTATCTGTGTATCTGTGTATCTGTGTATCTGTGTATCTGTCTGTGGCATCGTAGCGCCTAAACGAATGAACCGATTTTAATTTAGTTTTTTTTGTTTGAAAGGTGGCTTGTTCGAGAGTGTTCTTAGCTATAATCTAAAAAAATTGGTTCAGCCGTTTAAGAGTTATCAGCTCTTTTCTAGTTTTCTTGTAGAAAAGAAGGTTAGATAACCGTTAGGTTCATAATATTATGTCAATAGACAAATGTCAAGCTGTCAAGATGGACGTTGCCTAAATACATAATTATTTATTTGAAAATGATGTTTTGGAAAACTCAGATACTTTGGATCGTCGGGGGTGTTATAAATTTTTAATTTACACTTGTTATTGACTTTGACGCGAGTTACCGAGCCTCTATGAATTAACAATAAAAAATATAACTTGCAAGTACTTAGTCCATTCATACAGTGTCTTATATATCTATATTATGTCATGAATTAATTATAATATTAATGAATATAGTCTGAAAAGACAAGGTTTTGTGAAACAAGCGTCGAGGAAATTACATACGCCAATACAATTGATAGGTATGAAAATATTTTGTTACATGAAAGAGTAAAATCCTACTCGTATGAGGTCCGATGGAGAAGTTATGATTGTAGTTTGAAGTAGATTTGTCTTTGTGATCACGGAAAATACAGAGAGATTTGTAGACCAAAGACTCAGAAAACAACGAGTTACGAATCTTACTGACAGTTGGCAGAGGTTCCTTGGACGAATAAACCACAACGACCTCGGAAGCAACCTTGGAGGACCAATCTATGTTGCGATTACGAAATGCAGGAATGGCGTCCATGCATAGGCCTACCTACCTACCCACTTACCTGCTAAATTTCATGGTCCTAGGTCAACGGAAAGTATCCTACAGATTTTCTTGACAGACACGACGGACAGACGGATGGACGGATAGACAAACAGACAGACAACAAAGTGATCCTATAAGGGTTCCGTTTTTTTCCTTTTGAGACAAGGAACCCTAAAAAATTGTTAAAAGCTAGGTAAAACGTGATGTGTGTACGTACACACAGATTATATGTGATTATTTAACACCTTCGAGCGCTGGAGTAATGCCAAGCTTAGCGCGGAACTACCTGTCCAACGAACTCTACAGTTTCCTCTGTGACGACGATAACAAAGCAATTAGTAAAACAAATGCATGAAATAAAAAATGGCGTTTTTTTTTGGAACAGCAACTAGGTACATATTCGTAAGTGTACTTTTAGATAGGCGCCTCGTGTTTCTTAAATTACAATTCAAAACTCAAATTAGTGCTTTTAGTGGAGTAAATAAAGCCGTAAAATAGCCAATCTTAGGAAGTCCTCAGAAACAGCTCCGATTTTGATGTTTTTTTTTTTAAATTCTTGTTTTTTATACATTATTTAAAATCAGAAACGTTTTGAAGCGGGGAAATAATTTTTAGTATTTTTTTATCCATATGTGCGATATTTATACACGAAGTCCAGAAAAACGCTACCTTCTCTTTGAGAAGTTGTAGAGGAGGTCAAATGCTACAAATGACCTCTAAACACTTATGGGCAAAAACCACCCGTTTTTGAGTTATTGATCGTTTTCAGAAAAATACGTATTTGTTTCTTTTAAAATTCATTAAAAAAAAGTAAGGCATATTGCCGACTTTTTATTTAATTTCTAAGTACTAGACATCTCAATTAATAGTTGTTAATACTAAAATAAAAATAATCTTTGTATGTTCCCCGGTTAGGGATCCAAGACTGTACCAGTTTCATAATTTCTATTGGGTTACTTTGCCAAAAATGCTATTTTTTTTTTTTAAAGTTACAAAAATTTTTGGCCTGCAAATTACTTGCAAAGCTTTTACATACTCTCAGCTATCTAATGATGCACAAAACTTTAAAATAAGTTGAAAATTAGATAAAAAAATGATAAAATAATAGCACAAGGGAGAAATATCTTAATGCTTAAATTTTAAACACTCTCACTCACAAAACTCACTTTAATCACTCTTCACACTTACACGGCTTCTCAAGGAAGTTATTAGGCTATGTTAAGCAGGCAACTAAATTGATACTAAACGATATTTTAAGAGGTTTCTCTGTCCATTTGTACTCGAATACTTTTTTATATTTGTTGTTAAAAACATAAAAGAAACACGCAAAAGGAAGCGAAAACCATAAATCAATTTAAATCCTATGTACCTATTACGGTGCCCGCGATATAATAAAACAAGTTCCATTTATATTATTCAATGTTGATAAACGATCGATACAAATTTATATTAGACGCGTAGGCGTGTATTTTTTATTAAAAACATTTTGCCTCTATCGTGTTGGAAAAGTTCCAAACTCTGTTAGATAATACCTACCTGCACATCTTTTGCTGTTCACTATAAAACTGCTGAAATAGCAGCTCAATATTAATTCATAATATGGTTTCTATCAAAAAGTACTTGCCAGTTTTTTAAAAATAACATACTTACAAACTTAGAATCGCTTTTTTTTTAAATATTCAAAACAAAAACAGAATGATATCAAATTACATATTTCCTTAATGAATGCATAATATTAAAATGTCCCTTATTGAAAACTTAAACGCAAGGATTAATTACTATTTATTATTAGTACTTTCCGATAATACGAAAATGAGTACTTAAGAAAGTACAAATTTAGTATATTAAGAAATATTGACTGACGTAAAATTGTGTGGGCAATATTTTCAATACAAACTAATGCCCGGTCATAAGCGCACATGTGAACCAAAATGTTCACACCCAATACACATTAAAATTAAATAATAGCTCAAGGCCTCGCTATTTCAGTTTTATACAACGCCGCGTGATACTTTTTTAACTGATCAACACCTTCCTGTCACGATTTGATAAATTATAAAACCTTGCGGCATCTTGGTTAATGGATTATGCATCTTGCATCTTGTGTGTGCATCTGCTTAGTAAAATTCTTCAACTGACTGATGGATAACGCAAAGCAAGTGTGGTAAAGAAACCCAGGAAGAAAGAAGAAACGTTGGATCTAGAATCAAAAGGAGTTTCTTTTTATACCGTAAATGAGCACTAAGGAAGGATTTTTGAAAATTCATCCCCTAAGTGTCGATTCATACTTATTGGCAGCGAATCGGAGCGAAATTCTAATTTACATAGCATATTGATATGTATACCTACCTACTGCATTGCCTGGAAGAGATCACTATAGTGATAAGGCCGCCCTTTGCTTGCAAATCTTTCGTGTACTTTGAGATGATGATTATGATGACGATTGACCTCAATCTCCACATCGTATAGCACAATTTGTTTCTCGGTTTGATTCTGAATCGAGGATATGTCAAATATTAGGCTATGGTGACGTAAAATCATAGAAAAATAGGGCTACCTGCGTCAAAATGTGCTAACATTTGACGCCTGCCAATGACGTTGAAACCTCGACGTTTTGTTAGAAGTTCCACAACTGTCGTGAACTGTGGTAGTGTGCTTACTTACTTATGAACCCTACGAAACGAAAGTACCTGTTTGATTTTCATTACCACGAGTCAGTTGTCACTAATTAATAGCTACGTACTTAGGTAGGTACTCATAATAAAAATAGGTTACCTGATTTGTGATTTGTTTTTATCAAAAAAAAAATACCTAACCAAAAAAATTATGAACTTAATAATTAGGTCGTCGCTGATTAGACACAGTGGTACTTGATATTATGACAGTTAGACGACTATATACTTCATTTCAATTATCTCTGGAGAATTGGCAATTTTCGCTTCACTAATTAACTTCAGTCACGCTATTCGTACCTACTGTTGGTTTTTTAACTGTCATAGAGTCACTGCCTACAGTATAATTAATTAGGCCAATGTTGTTCTTTAAAAATTCATTTCATATATTTATTAATATATCAATCATGAACGCTAGACGTAGAATATGTTTATCGACCCGGAATTCTGAATATAAGTAGGTATTAAAAAAATCAAATTTTATTTATTTTATTCAAGAGTAAGATATTTCTTAAGAACCTACGTGCCCATAACTCCATAATCCTCTACCTATTTAATGTAGGATATACCTACCTACTTAACTTGCTAACATACTTTTTCTGAGATAGGTATCGATAAAAATTTAAATTTTTAATATCATTTTGTGAGAAAACTTTTTATCTAGATACCTATGAAGTTATACCTACGTAGATGTTTATATCACTTATAACTTATTATAGGAAACCTTGAAAGTTATGTTATATATAAATAAAAATAATAATCAATGCCTTAATAAATTAACATATTTTATTTACATTTTATGGCGACCATAACGATAAAATCGTATAATTTTTCTGCTTTACAGTGTTTATTATATAAAATTAATTAAAATTAAAGCCATAAAGATATGAGAGTAAATAAAGCACGTTTTTCTGTCTTAATATGTAGATACTATTAGCTGTGCTATTATGTAGGTATCTGTTTTGATAAGGGCAACTCTAACTAATTACTCGAACTATTAACTATTTTATTACTTAGTAGTTTATTAACTGAATACTTTAATGGTAAAAAGTTAAACCTCTATAACTAATCTAATATTTTAAGTAGATACATCTACTAGCCGACTATTACGTTTTCAGTATTTCTGAAAATCTTTATTTTTTGAAGGGGTAGGTAGGTACATGAAAATCAAGTTTCTAAACCTAGAGTACCTAAGTAATAAGTAAGTAGATATCTCCTCAATTCTGTTTGCAACTTGTTACAATACACAGATATACGATACATAGGTGTAAGAAATACGGAGTCTTGATATGAGTTTTAGTAACTAAGAGGCAAACCACAAATAAAGATTATTATTTATTTAATGCAAATGTATTTTTTACCCCCGACCCAAAAAAAGGGTGTTATAAGTTTGACGTGTATATCTGTGTGTCTGTGGCATCGTAGCTCCTAAACTAATGAACCGATTTTAATTTAGTTGGAAAGGTGGCTTGATTGAGAGGTTCTTAGCTATAATCCAAGAAAATCGGTTCAGCCGTTTGAAAGTTATCAGCTCTTTTCTAGTTCACTTGTCAGGGTTATAAATTTTTAATTTACACTAGTCTTTCTTGAAAATCATAATCAATCTCATAACTTCTGTCATGTCCAAAATAATGTCCACAAGTGTTCAGATTATAATTCAACTAGCGACCCGCCCCGGCTTCGCACGGGTGGACACTACCACGAAAAATCCTATCTATTTTCCGGGATAAAATATAGCCTATACGGATTCGGAAGAATCCCTCTAAGTAATGGTAAAAGAAATTTTGAAATCGGTCCAGTAGTTTTTGAGCCTATTCAATACAAACATACAAAAATACAAAGGTTTCGTCTTTATAATATTAGTATAGATGTTTCTTAAATAAATATGTCAAAATAATAAATTATTTTATAGAAAGTATCGAAGAGTTTTATTGCAAAACTAATTGAGGATATTATTATATCTTTATGGCTTCAAAAGATTAAGTTCTTTACATATAAAAACATTAATAGTTACCTGTTTGAGAGAAACTTGTACCTACAATACTACACAATAATATATAAGTTTTGAGCTCAATGTATGTAGACACTAGCTGATACCCGCGACTTCGTTCGCGTGGATGTAGGTTTTTTAAAATTCCCGTGGGAACTCTTTGATTTTCCGGGATAAAAAGTAGCCTATGTGCTAATCCAGGGTATATTCTATCTCCATTCTAAATTTCAGCCCAATCCGTTCAGCAGTTTTTGCGTGAAGGAGTAACAAACATACACACACACACACACACACACACACACACACACACACACACACACACACACACATACAAACTTTCTCCTTTATAATATTAGTGTAATTTCAAAAATGTTTCTGCTTCTATAAGTTTTATAATTAGAAAAGAAATCGCACACAGCGAGACGCAAGAGCCTCAAGAGGCGTATTTTCCAGTCCTAAAAATCAGCGGCTTACATAAGCAACTAATCACGTCATCGCGAATGATTTTCAAAATTTCTTCTATGCGTGCGATGCAATGGATCCAAAGGATCGATCTTGCTACATCACGGACATTTTCAGTACCTACAGAAATGCACCAGGCGCCTTTAGCGTCTCTGTTGATTTGTACGCTTTTCGTCGGTCATTTTGCAATATGCGATCACTTTTATAAATATTTAGACATCTTTGTCATAATTAACTGCTGAACTAACAATATGACAAAGTAAGTATGATCAATGTGTTAAGTTTTATCACAGCAATATTTACTTACTTGGAATTGATAAAAGTAATGAATGATGCATCCTAGGCATAATAACCAGGTTCAATTAGTTCCTAATGATGGCTAGGTCTCTTTCTGTAACGTGATAACTTGCGGCGACCTAGCTCGTCGTAATTTAAAAAATTATAGGCTAAATTACTATCGTCACATCCATGGCAAATTAGCCTAAAATGGCTAATTTGCCATGGATGTGACGATATTAAAGAGATACACAACTTTATCGTTGAAATGATGATATAGGTAACGTTATAATAAATCAAGGACAACAAACAAAAATACATGAAGACAAATAAAATAAGAGCTTGATAAATGATAGCAAATGAAAGGTAGAGGCAATCGGAGGAAATGATATGTAAAAAATAGTAGATATTTTATTCATCACCGAACACGAATTATATATACGCGATGTAGATAATGATATATACGCCATGTAATACGAACGTAACGTGTCTTTGGTATAATTTGGGTAAGGTTCCGAAAGTTTTCGTCCTTTTTAACCGACTTCCAAAAAAGGAGGAGGTTCTCAATTCGTCGGGATCTTTTTTTTTTTTTTTTTTATTTTTTTTTATATTTTTTATGTATGTTCCCCGATTACTCAAAGACCCCTGGACCGATTTGGAAAATTTTTTTTTTGTTTGAAAGGGTATACTGTGCAGGTGGTCCCATATAAATTCGGTGAAGATCTGATGAATATCTTCGGAGATGGAGAACAGAACTCCTCAATGGATAAGAGCAAATTGCTCGCGATCACTGTAATAGCTTAGTAAACAGTAGGGTTTTAACTGGGCATAGCATATTATAGTACAGTGGGGCCACTAAAAATTTTGAAATAAAAAATTTTCAAAAGAAAAATAAAACCGACTTCAAAAACCAAAAACACTAAAAAGTAGAAAATAATTTTTGTTTAGCTACACATGTAATGTACCTAGGTATGAAGTCGGGCGAGCTTCACTCTTGGATTTCTAATTTTGTTTTAATATGCTCGCTCGACTTCATACCTAGGTACATTACATGTGTAGCTAAACAAAAATTATTTTCTACTTTTTAGTGTTTTTGGTTTTTGAAGTCGGTTTTATTTTTCTTTTTAATACTTATCGGTCGGTAGGTTAGAGTTGGAGAAAGCCACGAGAAAGCCTATCACCGCGCAGGTCATTGATTTAAAAAAAAAAAAGAATATTAGCCATGTTAAATGACTAATATTCCCCTTTCCTCTCCAACTAAGCGTCAGGCTTGTGCTAGGAGTAGGTACGACAATAGTGCAACGGGCGGGGTTTGAACCGTCGACCTTTCGGTTTTCAGTCCACTCCTTTAGCGGTTGAGCTATTGAGGCTCAAACATCATCAACAACAATTTTAATCATTAAGTATTTATTTTAACTTTAAACTTTAATTTCTACATCAAAAATATTTATATTTTTGTTTGTGCGTGACTTCGCGATCGCCACACCTGCAAGACGGAGGTGAATTCAGTAATAACCGTACTTTTTATGACAAACATTCCTAATTTATGATGCTGTTTTATTTTTAAATGACTCCTTATTTACTTATTTGTTTATTCGACCTGCGTAAAAAGTTTCTTTGCATATTTCCAATAAAAAACCGGCCAAGTGCGAGTCAGACTCGCGCACCGAGGGTTCCGTACTCCGGTATGTATTGCGATATTTTGCACGATAAATCAAAAACTCTGGTGCTGCAAATGTTCATAGGCAGCGGTGTCTATGAACATTTGCAGCACCAGAGGAACCGCCAATGCATTGCATTGCCAGCTTTTCAGAAATACGACGAAAATCGATCAATCGAGTAAATTTTTTTACTACTACGGCCCTGGTTTTCTTGCAAAGTATTGTGGTATTTTCTTTCATTATAGTTGCATTTTAAAAACACCGCGTGTTATCGCTGAGATACTTACGGACAAATTGTTATTGAGTCGCTACTCGCGCCCGATATAAGGCGACCTCTTTGCTCTCTGCAATAACGTTATCGTGCTATGTCTAATGTACCTATTTAGTTATTTACCTAGACTGTATATTATGGTTTTTTACGCACTACATCCGATCTAGGGCCGAGAATTTTTTTTAATCGAATCAGGATGTCGATTTGCATCTATTTCGACGGATGTTGCTTGAGTATTCTAGAGTTAGAGGACTCGGATTCTATCGAGTATCGATAAGATCAGATCAGTAGTGCGCAAGCGTTCATAAAAGTATTATGTAATGTGGTTTAAAATCGGTCCGTGAACTATGAATGATGATATGAATACGAATAAGAGATATTCTTGACTTCGGAAAAGAAATTCGGAACTAATGCGTAAGCTCTCATATAAAACATTAATAGATAGGTATCTATAACTACGGCTACTTCAGATCGAGAATTTCATTCTCGAATTCGGATCGGATGCAGTGCGTAAAGAGCCTATTCGTGTAGCGAATTTTTTTTCGTAAACTAAGATTTATTGTTAAGTATGTAATATGTATATTATTCTAGATCTATCAAATTCCGCGATTGAGCCGGGAAAAGGAAACAGACAGACATACCAGACCACTTTCGCATAGATATTGTATAAGTGTATAGTCTATAGATATATAGACTTGACTATAGATTTGACAATTTTACCCTTCTGTTATATGCAAATTCCCCACGCATAATTACAAAGGATGCACAAATTATTACTATCGCACCCGACCAGTCTGTGCTATCATTAACAGCATTCTCTAGAATATGTACCTAGGCATTTTCAGTCGCGGCGGCACGCTTTGATGTAGGCCGGCGCGATAATTAAGAATTAAGGTCAAGCTCCAGTGTACACTGTATCGCAGCCCAATGATAAATAATTCATTGTTTCATTCCATCTTTCGCTTATAGCAGTACAATTATTATTGCCTTACATTCCTGTCTTGTCTGTCAGTAAAAAGGTACACCTAGGTACTTACAATTTTTTATTTTAGGAATTGAACGATGGTTTGGTTTTAACAGCCATTCCAAAAGATTGAGTTGATAGAGAGATTAACTTTCTATTACATGTTATTTATATTATGATAAAAAGCAAGTTTAAAAGGTCTCCGAGTCCAAGATGTTTGGAAGCTTAATAAAAAAGATTTTATGGCAAATCTCAAACAGTTGCGAAATAAATCTACGCAGAAAACGTTAATCAATGAGCGAGACTCATTAATTATGAACATTGAAGGTCTTCTCGATTTTTGGTTTATTGAATTTTTAGGGTTCCGTACTCGAGTGCCAACGGGACTCTATTAAAAAGCCTTCTCTGTCTATCTAACTACAGCAACAAATAAATAAATTAAAAATGATCACCATGTAAATGAAAAAAAAATTAAAGTGTTATTTCTTGTACGATGGCGCGGAAGTCGGAACCCTTGACCGGTTTTGTTCTACGTTGTTTGCACTTATTTTTATCGCGTAGCTTAGTCTGTGGATAATTAGTCTTAATGATCTGATAAGCTGAGATGATATAGAGCAGTTATTGCGCCAAATTGCTAGTCAAACGAAGCGGAAGACTTGTGTCTATCGTGTCTATTTTTAGGGTACAGTATCCGAAGAGCGCCATCGGGAGCTTATTACTAAGCCTCCACTGTCCGTCCGTATTTCTATTGGCGCTATAACGACAAATAGAAAAAAAATTAAAATGCCCGCCACGAAATTGGAAAAAAATTAAAGGTTGTAAACATATATAATATAGTGTTATATCTTGACAATGGTAGGAACGAAACTCTTCGTTTGCGGATTCGGCTCGCTCATTTTTATTTTTTCGTACACCGGGAGTAGTAAATGCTGTGCTTAGTTATTTTGATACAAGGAAGCTGACTTATACAATGATCTATCGCTCGCCTGGCCGCTTGCAAATTAGATTGTCTTCTTTTTAATCTCTTCCTAAACTCTGATCATGCATGCTTGGCCTTAGTGATCCCAATCAATCGCCTTCTCCTTGCAAGAATATTAGTGTCTTTTTTAATCTCTTCCTCAGCTCTGATCGTTAATGGCCTAAGTGATTTGATACAAGGAGATTGTGTATACCAAAGTAGGCATCGCTTGTTTATTTGTTGTTATTGTTTGTCCTTCGGTGCTGTATGTATTTTTAACCGACTTCAAAAAAGGAGGAGGTTCTCAATTCGTTGGAATCTTTTTTTTATCAGTTTTTATTTTAGGGTCGCTTTTTCGTATTTCAAACTTCAGGTGATATTCATCTCTCTTATTTTTCAAGTCCTGCGCTCAGCTCTGTTTGTGGAGAGTCTGTTTTGTTCGCTAAGAAGTGCGCTCTGGGTCACCACGCTCTAGTGCTTGTGCACTAATTCACATATTTCAGACCTTGAGATCGGTTAGCCGATTTAGCGGCTCCGAAATTGAGCGTCGGGGTCACACAGATTTTTACATGAGTAATGTAATTGCAAAAATGGGCTGAATCTATTTTTGTACCATGTACATTATCTGTTAACTGTATAGCCACTAGGCAGGCCATTACAATTTAAGGTTATAGTAACGAGTTCATAGGTATATTACATATCTACCTTACGATAAGGTACTTTGGTTAAACAATTTTGATTCATAAAGTCGTTAACTGGAAGAATTACCGAATTTCGATGATGGTAGAAGTATCTATACTTAAGTATAGTTCAATACTTACCTACCTCATGTTGTTGTGTGGTTGTAGATTTTTTTTCCAAATAATCTTTATCGCTGTAACTAGAAGACAATAGCAGATAACAAAAACACATACCTGAAACAAAACAAAATAATTTTTATATAATGAAAATTTATTGGAAAAATTTTACTTTACCGGTGCAAGTTTTGTAATTGCAACATTTCGATTGTAATCAAAAGAAAACGATTTGTAATTATTAGCTATAGAACATTTTGCTGTCCTCGTAAATATTTTCGTAATAATTCTAACCTACCTACTACAGATTTTTGTTATCTTTTCGTTAATACCCTCCCGAATATACGAAGTCATACTAACCCTGAATTTCGATTATAAGCTCCTTAGCAATGTATACGAGTATAAATAGGTAAAGGTATAGATACATAGGATGTTTTACCGTCACATACCTACTAGGTAGGTAATTAAGATGACAATCGCTATGCTCCCTAGAGAGATAAACTGTTATGTTTGTAAGTTCAAACGGCTGCAATTAACATTTGTCGTGCGTGCCTAAGTAGGTAATAGGTATCTATGTTAACATTGCTTGTACTTAGTACGTTTGTATTTATTGCTAAATAAAATTGGCTAGTATAGCTTAAACGTAGTATAGACCTCATATAGATAATTTTTGTCTAGTAGGTACTCGTAGAAGAAGAAGACATAGTTTTCTATAGGTCGCTGATTTTGTTTTAAATTATTAATTATTATTACATTATATACGTACAATATATTTCACCAATGCAAAAAATTACTTTCCTGAACTCAAGTGATGCAAAACCGTTTCAGATTCGGTTCGAAAGACCAAAATATGGGCAATAGAAATCTTTAGATTTTAACTCAACGATATTTTGAATATTTTTATATGCTTTTTGAAAGATCAGTTTTTATTAACCTAATTTATTCCATGATCAAACAAGGTTTGATTGTTCACACAATAAAAATTATTCAATATCCTGCGCTTCTTGAATGTATTCTTTCGCTATTTTTATCATTGTTTGTTATCCATTAAACTTGTTCATTAACATTCATCCCATATAATGTCATTACACGCTGAATATATTAAAAGGTACATTATAGTTAACATTCAGAAAAGAGTCGACACCGATCAATCTTGATACTTATGATTCATCTTGAGAACATTCCGTGGATTGAATATTGACTTAACTATAATAATCAACATCCTTGTAGGAAATGATGTGCACTTGTATTTTATGTAGGTAGATATATTTAACCGGACCTATTGGTACTTCAAAGAATGGTGGTACGATAAAAAATCCACTTTAGGTAACCTATAAATTGCTCCTAATTGACAAGATCTACCTACATTATAATTTGAAGGCTTTGGGTAAGGATCTGTAAACCACAAAGTTAGGTGTGAAACAACAAACGGAAAGCGGAGTAGGTATCATTATAATACGAATTTATTACCTTGCAATTTTAGATATGTAAATGTTGGACTAGCTGTTACCACTACCACTTTTCCGATTGCTTATTCCGTGAGCCTAAAGTTATGTTTCCGTGAGCCTAAAGTTATTTTTCCGTGAGCCTAAATAAATTTTTCCGTGAGCCTAAATGAATTTTTCCGTGAGCCTAAATTTATTTTTCTGTGAGCCTAAAGTTATTTTTCTGTGTATTTTGGAGATTGTGTAGCATGTCGTTATAGACGTTGATGAGTAGGTGTCTGGCTGTCCTTTTCCTTTAGAATCTGCTTACCATCTTCCCCAAACTATGATCACTAGAAACAAGTGTAAATTAAAAATTTATAACACCCCCGACAAGTGAAGGCATCTTGACAGCTTGACATAAATTTGTCAATTGACATAATATTAAGAACCTAACGGTTATCTAACCTTCTTTTCTACAAGAAAACTAGAAAAGAGCTGATAACTCTTAAACGGCTGAACCAATTTTTTTGGATTAAGTATAGCTAAGAACACTCTCGATCGAGCCACCTTTCAAACAAAAAAAAAGTAAATTAAAATCGGATCATTCGTTTAGGCGCTACGATGCCACAGACAGATACACAGATACACAGATACACAGATACACAGATACACACGTCAAACTTATAACACCCCTCTTTTTGGGTCGGGGGTTAAAAATAAGCAAAACAAACAACAATTGTGATCTAAGAAATACCTATTATGATTATCACAACTTTCGTACTAAGTTGACTTATAGCTCCATGGTATTAAGATTGCTGGTGGTAGAGTCGCTCAGACAGATGAACTTGACTTTTCATAAGCGTACCATAAAGTAGACTTAGTTAAAAGTAGCCTGAAATAAAACATTTTGATTTTTTTTCTGTAAAAGAGCAAACGATAGACATGCATACTTCCGCATTTATGTGTGGATTACATTTTAGCGCCTTCATCGTTTAGATTCGGCCATTATTTTTCATCACGGAACGATAATTTACTGCGAGTTTATCACAGAATCCTTAGTAAGCCCCGTTGTTAAGATTATTTTTATCTCGGAAATTTTGCACTTGCAAATGGCCAAGGCATTTTGTCTGACCCGAGCGAAGTCAAATATTGGTACGGCGTCGTGCAAACATCTTTATCCGAGAACGTTTACTTCGCTCAATATGGACACTTCCCCCAAATGTTTTATCTACGGTAATTAGGTGAAGAAAATCGTTACGCCTTTGAGGTTTTCCCTAAGTGATCTTATTTTCCTGATTGCTTCAATGCTGGATAATCCTTAGCCACGTAAACCACAACTTTTCAAGATCCAATACTTAAGAATTCAAATTGCCAACAACTAGGTACAGCAGCTGGGCACGGGAGTGGGACCACTGATCACAAAGTGTCATGTCACGTTAAATTAAGTAAGTAGGTTAGGTACCTATTTTGAACCTGGGTATTGTATTTAAAGGTAAGTTATGGGTTTCAAAATCTGTTTTAGGGTTTCGTACCTCAAAAGGAAAAAGGAACCCTTATAGAAACACTTTGTTGCCGGTCTGTCTGTCTGTCTGTCTGTCCGTCTGTTCGTCGTGTCTGTCAAGAAAACCTAAAGGGTACTTCCCGTTGACCTAGAATCATGAAAGGCATTATAAACTAGGATTCCTACTAAGAATTCCTACTACAATATACACCTATAAGTAGTTGGAACTTTTCAAGTTCCAATTTCCAACTCAGAGTCAGTTTTTAACCGACTTCGTAAAAAGGAAGTAAGTTTCATAAAAGTTTACGTATGGTTCTTTCCAGAGTTTTAAATTTCGATCAATATAATGAAAGAGGTCATTCGTATATAATAATCGAATAGCCAGTGACCCAATAAGCGCAGTAATCAGGTTACGGGTCGGGAATGCGCGTGTACATACTACAGTCATATTATATTGACGCCTCCATTGTGCCATTAGCCTTGCGAGCTATTTAGGCTGTTTCGACGTCTGTTTGCTTGCTCGTTAGTGCGTCCTTTGGTCTATCAAATTGTTTGTCGGCGATTTTTGTATGTGCGAAACGAGTGGGTGGATTATGCTGTACATATTATTTTGTTTTTTATTGGTTTAGTTATTTAGTTTTGTTCTTGTGTAATTGCGAAATGTAGGATGTTTTGGCAACTCTATAGTTCCCTGACACATAAAGGTCCCTTTTATGGGATCAGACATGAACGATGCTGTCTCCTTCAGATGATCACGGTGAACAAATTTTGGGGAAAGAGAAGCATCGAAGAACAAAGTCGTAGCAAAGGAACATTTGGAAATAGACCGGGATGGCCAACGTAGTATAACTTTTCCATTCAGTGAAGGATAGAACCACAGAGTAGATATTATCTACTCATGAGTTAGAACATTATATTATGAAGAGATGACGCCCAGCCTCCAATGGTGGAGAGACACGAGAAAAAGACAATGTCACTACCCTATAGTTGCATCATTTAGAATCAAGTCAGTTAATAATATTATGATAATAGCAGTTAATAGATACATAGCGTTTAAAAATGTGCTCATTTGAGATATTTACAATATGATTATAATACATTGTAAAATTATAACTTTGGATGCTAGAGGTGAGGAAAACACTGACGACGTCGGAATCACGGTATTTTTAATTTGCACTTGAAAATATTATTCATGTAATATGTAGTAGGCATAGTACAAGAAAAAAGGCAGATGGCTCCTACAGTTTATCACGACCTAGATAAGGATGAAAAAATAGACTTCAATATCTAGAATAGGCACTCTTTTCGTACCTAATAAAAATATTTTGTCGTGACAATAGTTCAGTAATAATGTGACGAGTATGTAGTTTAGTGGTCATAAAATAACTAGGACTACAATATTCTGGGCTCTCCGTTTTAATGGCTTGTGTAATTTGAAAAGGACCTTCAACTGTCATTATTAACGCCGTTTGTGTTGTAGATATTAATTTTTGGCAGCCGCCTGGTGTAGTCGGAAATTCTGATGTTTATTTAATTTCGTGACATCTGCCGTTTGTAAGTTTATTTAACATATTGATGTTTATTTAATTTATCTTTTTGTATTTTATCAGGTGCATATTAAACATATTAATATGAACAGTGGTTTGATTACTGTGAGCAATCCTCTCCAGTTAGTGTAGATTATCCTCACCACAACCGTATTTGACCCATGAGAATCGTATTTGACCGTATTTGAAACATGAGAGCGTAAACGAAATACCAAAAGCATACCTAGGAACGAGCACATTAGATTCAAAATCTGCCAAATGACTCAACAGGTAACATGCTACAGGCAACTTTGGAATAAGAGGTAGAGAAACGGGTTTGCAGCATATGACTTCAGAATAAACAAGACAATTATTTTGGTGTGGATATTGTGCAACTGGGCGCATCCAAATATAACATCCAATTACCAAGAGCGGACGTGAACGTGACACCAATAACCAGAGCTTGGTTCCCAGGATTACTATTACTTACATTTTATTATACTTAAAAAAACAGTGGTTAGTTATATTATCTAATATAGAAAGATGTATAGGTTGAATTATACTTAAGCAGGTACATAATAGATTTGGAAACAGTGCTGGAAACAATCAATCTGCGATATTTTTTAAGTTTATGACAGTTGAAGTGGTTCAGGTACAATGTTCGAGCGACAGTTTTATTTTTCAACAACCTGCAATATTTTTAAAATAGGTTCAGAATCGATTAGAAAAATCAGACGACCGATGGCAGAATACAGATATTACAATTAAAGCATTGCCTGTATCTATAGCATCTATATCTGGCTTAAAATTTTAAATAAGCCATTTAATACAAGAAATCCTAAGCACATTTGGCTACTAGTTCTAAAGCTCAACAACAAAAAATCTCTAACAGAAACAATGATTTCTTTTAAGAAGCTTATTTAAGAGTTCCAAACAGCTATGGACTCTGCCTACTGTTTTATAAAGTTGTGTAATCGTTATTTTATAATTTATGGATGGCAGCCATTCATCGATGCCCACTTGAAATATTCGAGAGCCTCTTAAATTTTCCGAATACACGCTAAATAAACAAATAAACACCATTCTGTTGATGTATCGCAACTAAAAATTCAAAAAATTGACCTCAAACCAAGGGCATCTTTACGTAGGTAGTTACTTACTCGTAACTATTGTATACATAGAAACAGCAGCGTTAATTTATTATTTCTGTAAATGCACGACTTCCGCCCTTTGAGCTGTATGTACTGTAGGAAGTGATTAAGTGCTGATTCGATATAAAAAATAACAAAAGTTTGAACATGCTATTCTCACGAGCGCGCTAACACTTGGCTAATACATGTGTGAAGGTAACACGTTTTATTCCACTAGGTTTGCTATACGTCCGGGTTAGCCCGGATTCGTCCTCCTTGAAACCCGTGAGTCGTAAGTCGTGACCAATAATAATACTTAGTGCAACAAGTTAGCATATTATCTAACAAAATTAGGTGTTTTTGTGCTTTTCGATTTTTGCAACATTTGCTCTGCGTACTTTTTATTCACTATCCACTGCAGTGTTGTAAATAACTGTAGTCTCCTTTTTGAAATGTAGAACAACCTTCTCAGTAAACAATTTGTGGATGATTCGGTTCAGATAACAAATTCGGCCAATACAACTACTCTTTTCTTTTTGTGAGAAGTGTGTCATCATTGTGTACTTAGGTACAATAGTCACATAAACTAAATAATGCGGCCTAAAACGAACAATAATTGTAGGTATGTCTAAATAATACCTAGGTATAAAATACATATACCTAGATATCAGAAAACATGCGGGGAATACCAATCTAAATCCGCACGTACCTAGGTAGGTACCTACAGTACACAATAGTTAAATGAAAATTAGCCGAAGTAGAGGCACAGAATTTTTAGTTATCTGATAGAGGCAGAGATTAGTAATTACTTGTAATTACGAATCTCTGGTAGCAGCACAGACCACTAAGTAGTAGTAAGAATCCAAGATAGAGGGTTGGAAAAAACTGCAATATGTCACCCGGACCTTTACAACGAATCAATTGACAGCTCATTCATCAAAATCGGCCCAGTAGTTTAGGCACTACGGTGGAACACACATAATCTGGATACAAACATACATACATATTATTTTACATACATACATAGACTGCTAAAATCATAACCCTTCCTTTTGGCTTTGCCGCAGTCGGGTAAAAAGCTCCTCACTTGTAACTAGAGTCGTCTCGATAACTTTAAAATACATGTGACATAGGTATTTGCATCGTTTTTCTGTTTAACGTTTTTTTTATTCGCACAATATTATGAGTTGGTGCCTAAATGTTCCTTTGCGTTTTATCTCACTTTGCGAAAGCATTTACATTATTTGAATGTCCACTGTACTCGTAAGTTTGGTTTATTTTCTCTAATCAGCAGCAGTTTCAATGAGAAGGCACATTATGCACGGTGTTTACCCTGGTGTGCGTAGCATATGTGTGGGTAGGCTATAAACAAACATGTACTAATTAAGAGGGCTCTCTCCGTCACTCGTTTCTACTCGTTTCATACAATCGTAGTTCCAATTTCATTTGAATACTAAGCAACCTAAGTCCATGAAATTTTGCAGACATATTTTAGAAACTAATATCTATGTCTGTGGTTTTCCAGATTTCTGTTAAAATATTCGGTTTCAAAGTTACGCGGTCTTAAAAATTTTCATACAAATCTTGGAGTCCCTGTAATTTTAAAACTACATATTTTTAGAAAAATCTAAAACACCACAGACACAGATATTAGTTTCTAGAATATGTCTGCAAAATTTCATGGACTTTGGTTGCTTAATATTCAAATGAAATTGGAACTACGATTGTATGAAACGAGTGGAAACGAGTGACGGAGAGAGCCCTGTTAACATTCATTCATATGTGTGGAGGCCTTGCCTGATTCATGTGTGCAACCTCTTATCGCGGGTACGTACTTAAACAATAAAAGACGCGACTAAACGTTTCTTATTGTCACTTTGCAATAACTTTTAATGTCTCCCGTTTTAATATGTTCAAAGAATTAATATTAAGTGGCACCTACCCCACCTACCTCACTACTTTATATTACGACGAAGTAGTTTTATGTTATCGCGTAACTTTGTAGATTTCATTTTTACATGGTTTTATAGGTATTAGCGTTACAAAGTTCTTTTACAATTATGTTACAAAGACAGACTAGACAGAAGCTAATTTCGCTTGCAACTTTGTTACAAAGTTATAAGAGTATGTAATTGACTTTTTAACCCACTACTAATTATCTACCTACTATCAATTTGAAACAATTTTCCAACATTTTAAAGTTGCTGGAAGAAATCTCTCCCTTCTACTATCAATTTATACAGTTTTCTAATAGTAATTAATTTAAGGCAGCTCTCCAGTATACAGAATAGTCCTTGGTGCACATCTTTTCATTTAACGTCATTGGTACATGAATGAATGAATAAATAAATAAACTCTGATGACGATACACTTGGACTTTAACAATTAATTAAACTTTGGTGGTGTCCGGCAGGGGGTTGTCATGTGTGGCAAATGCAATGCGTGACGTGATTTCTTTGACGAAAGATTTTATACGTCTTTGTTACCTGTAACCTGCAAAAGCCACCTTGATCCAAACTTCATTGTCGTTGATCGTTCTTCCCAGTAGTGCCACAGTTTCACGATATAGAGCGTAAAACTGTGGTAGGTACCTACTACTTATAGATTTTTGGTAGTACCATCAACGTACAGTAAACGGTCAAACAAAAGAGGCAATGCATGCTGGCCAACGCATTTAGACCTAATATAATGTCTAGATAATACTCTTCCGGCTGCCAGTGTTCAACTATCCCAACTATTGATCAACGTTCGTTTAACACTTCATATAACTTAGTCGATAAATGCACGTAATCGAGCCACACTATTCTAAAAATATTACTTAGTAGCTTCACAAAATTTATGTCCCTCTAAATAAAATTGTAAATTTAATTCGTACAGTTTTGGCTAGGGCCGCTAAAACATTTGGTGTGTTGTTAAAACAATTATAACAGCTCAGTGTTGTTCAAGGTCGGTTATAAAAACGTTCGTTAACGCGTGGGCGTCCATCCATTCATATGTTGCTATTAGCAATAATATACTCGTTATATCATACTTTGGAACAAGGCTTTGAGGTTCAGCCACATTGTAAAATACTTGTAAGCTAAGTTGCGAGTCTTCCGCCGTAGTTTGAAAGCTTCAATGTAATCGTTGGAATGGACATACAGCTATTTGTCGCTTTGCCGAATTTTTGAATTTAATGTAAAAATTCAAACCTAACTTGCCAACTTACTTACTAATTGGTACTTTAGACAAGGAAATGATGATATCAATTTGCAAAATGTCCTGCCAAAATCACACCAACATATTTCAGTATGGTTTAGAATAATTTTAACTTAGAATAAAATAGAATAGATTTTTATTCAAATAAACTTTTACAAGTGCTTTTGAATCGTCAAAATATTATTTACCACTGGTTCGGAATGCCGTTCCCACCGAGAAGAACCAGCAAGAAACTTTCGTGAGTGGTGGTTCATTATACCACAAAGAGCCCCAGACGGCTACAGAACTACCTAGTCGGGCGTCTATAAAATAAATGGGCGTTGATTCCATTGATAGGAATATACTGCCATTCATACTATCTGTATGTGTGCGTACCTATAAAGTACATAATATCTTATGTCATATTAAATTATTGTGCTGGTTCGCTGAATTTCTTGTAACAGAATAAAAGGGAGATAGTTCCTTAATAACACTAATTTCAAAACTAGTTTTTTACGGGAACAGTAATAATACCCATCTGCACTTTTCCGATTTTGGAAATTCTTAGGGCGGTTAAAAAACATGGATAATATGAGTATACTCGTCGTATGTGGACTACATTCATTTATAATCATGAGCATGACCATCCATATTGCTCGTTTTAATGTTATACATTTTTCTACGACGGAAACGCACGCAATATTCGTAGGAACGTAATATTATTTGAGTAACTAATGAAAGGAAAATTCAGAATGTAAATCTGCCTAATAGAATTCTTTTTAAATAACGCGAACGCTAAAAGCTTTGCATATTCCGTAAAGCAATTTACCTAGCTACCTATTTTTAGGGTTCCGTACCTCAAAAGAAAAACGGAACCCTTATAGGATTACTTTGTTGTCTGTCTGTCTGTCCGTCGTGTCTGTCAAGAAACCTATAGGGTACTTCCCGTTGACCTAGAATCATGAAATTTGGCAGGTAGGTAGGTCTCATAGTACAAATACAGGAACAGATCTGAAAAGCGCGAATTTGTGGTTACATCATCTAAAAAAAAAAAATGTGTTTCAATTTTCAAAGTAAGATAACTATACCAAGTGGGGTATCATATGAAAAGGCTTTACCTGTACATTCTAAAACAGATTTTTATTTATTTTTATGCATAATAGTTTTTGATTTATCGTGCAAAATGTTGGGAAAAATACCAGAGTACGGAACCCTCAGTGCGCGAGTCTGACTCGCACTTGGCCGGTTTTTTTTTTTTTTTTTCATTTTGGTGTGACCAAGGTTAGGACGGATATAATTAAGATCGATCAATATTATTTTATGAAGGTACACCACACCAAATTCATTCAGATACTCTTTGATATTTTAACATTATAAGTAGGAGAACTTTTTATTTAGTAGAAAAGTCATTATCTAAAAGTTTCTAGTTAACGCCCACAAGTGGGATGCACTTTCTTAAAATAGTTACGCCTATTTTTAACCGACTTCCAAAATAGGAGAAGGTTCTCAATTCGTCAAATGAAGTCGGGCGAGCTTCACTCTTAGATTTCTAATTTTGTTATATGCTCGCTCGACTTCATACCTAGGTACACTACACGTGTAGCTAAACAAAACTTATTTTTTACTTTTTATTTTTGAAGTCGGTTTTATTTTTCTTTTGAAAATTTTTTAGAGTTCAACACACGAGTTATCGCTGATACAATAATTTCACTCCAAATCTCGGCTTAGTCATAACATCAGACAAGTTACTACTTACATAACAATTGATAATGAATATTCAGGATATCTGTTAATGTCATGTGGACGTGTTGACTCAGTTCAATATGTAGCTATATTATGTATATTAGATATAGATAAGTTATAATATTATGTATCATATGCTGAGCTTTGTGTAACGTTTTACGTAATTTGTTTCCGTGAAACGACAGACAGACTGCACGGCGCTTTTACTAATGTCTAAATTATAAAAAGACGTCCTTACTGTCTGATAGCAAAATACAGTGAAATTTTGATAGTTTTCTGATGTAGGCACACGCTAAGAAAGGAATTTAAGAAATTCTACCCCTAGGAGGTCAAAATAGAGTATGAAAGTTGTATGAAAGTCCGCAATTTTCAAGTTACTATCGATAAAAATTGCTGTTAAGACAAAGAGTATATAAGTATAGTTTTTGCAAATTCCACCCTTACTTGTTGTCTGTCTGTTTAGTATTTCTTTTATTATGTAGCCGGTTTTGATGATGATGGTTCAAGATGATGCCCTCCACCCCCAACTTCGCGTTTTAGGTTTTTTAACCATCCCGGGTAATTCTTTGATGTCTCTCGTCGACCCGTGCGTTCCACCGTTGCGGCGTGACTAAAGGACAAACTAACAAACAAACACCCTTTCGCATTTATAATATGGATAGTGATGGATAAATAAATATATATGGTAACAAATAACAACAACCTACTTATCGTATCTACTGTATTTTTTATAGTATAGATAGGTGTATATTGAACGTCTAACATAAACAGGTGCACCTCAAGGTTTAGATGGTGCTAGTAAAATTATTACAACGTTATATATTTAACATACATATCTACAAAGTAATTGGCTATTCTTAAATTTATAGCCGACGGGTATAAAATTAGCGATTCTTTGATAATAATTATTATTAATGTTTAGAGTTTATGTTGTGTTGTACTTGTCACCTTGTTGGCTTTGAATTTAATTAAACTATAAAATTAGTTGATTTTGAGTAAAAAGTAAAAACATATTATATACTTACTTAAGTTTTTAGCAATAGGTCCTACCTAAGTTTTTGATTAGCAAACAATAAGGTCTCAGAGATCTTAAAATATTATATTCAGTGATTCAACCATAGTAAATACTTACCTATAAATAATGAGAGAGTAAAACCTAAACCTAATAGGCACCGTTTTAGGGTAAATTATGAAGCAGGTTTTAATCATACTTACTAGAAAACATAATATTCTAATAGGGTATCTATATTTTAGTAAATATTCCTTAAAATGCAACCTCAAATTATCCGACCTATTTTTCTTGATTCAAATGTGATTTCAAAGGATTGAAAAAATTAACAAAAACATCAGAAAGTTGTTTTATTTCAGCGGATTTACGCGAAAAAGCCGCTTTTTGGCATAACATGCCGTCTCCTTAAACATTTGAAAAATTCTGCCGATGATACTCGTATACTGATACCTATTAAGTAGGACTTTATCTTTAAGCAAAGGATCTGCAGTTCGCAATGTTCAGTTTAACAGGCAATTTTAAATTGGCACAGGTCACAGTATATTTAAGTAGGTTACAAATGTCGAATCCCATAATAAAAATACAGAACAGTAAAAACGTCTGGAAAATGTTAGCTTGGTAGAGTTATGACTTATCAGTTATTTCGTAGGTACATACCGCTTTAGATACTAATATAAACAAACAACAGAGTGTATCTGAAGATAATATTCTTGCATAATAAGTACTGAAGAATGATTGAAGATACACATTTTACTTTCACTGGCATCCGCATCTGGGTCAAAAAATATAAACATACACACACAAAGGAAGTACGGTACGTAAGTATATGCGTACGTCCTAGGTGTACAAACCGAAATCTTCCATACTAATATTATGAATGCGAATGTGTGTCTGTCTGTCTAGATCTGTCTGTCTGTCTGCTACGTTTTCACGGCCCAACCGTTGAACCGATTTTAATGAAATTTGGTACAGACTTGGGATACATCCCGGGAAAGGACATAGGCTACTTTTTATCCCGGAAATCAAAGAGTTCCTATACGAGATTTAAAAAAAACCGAAATCCACGCGTGCGAAGCCGCGGGCATACGGTAGATGAAAATAAAAGTTCAGTTTTATAATAGGAAATCGGAATACTAGACAAAAGCATGATAACATTAATCAACTGACTGACTCGTCTACGCGTAATAGAAAAGCTTACAGCATCTAATCAGAAAAAAAAAAAAAAGATCTCGACGAATTGAGAACCTCCTCCTTTTTTGGAAGTCGGTTAAAAAGCGGGAGATTCATGGTCTGATAACGGCATATATTTCATGAAAGCTTCATAAAGGCACTGCCTACCCTACTATAATTTGATATTGCCAAAAATTAGACTATCTGGCAAGTAGAGAAAGAGGAGTAATATATTATTATAAATTATTATTTATTTTGTGATTTACTTAGTTTAATTTTGTTCTAGTATTACTACTAATCAGTGTTACATAGGTATAAGAGTTTTCTTTGGTTAGTTTTCTAAAGTCTTGCTCTAACCACTATAAGTGCTCGTACCTATAACTAACTGTGGCACAAAATACTAGTCATCAGTGTTATAGGTATGTGAAGTATATTAATTATAATATATTTTCCTACATCATACAAAAAGGCATTGGGTTATAAAATACGTATGTGTGTTGAGCATGTGTTAAAAAATCGGTCAAGTACGAGTCGGACTCGAACACGAGGGGTTCCGTACCATTGTACAAGATGTTTTATATGCAACACAACTTAATGACGGACAATGCCATCTACATGTGATTTAATAATTAATTAATTATGTATTTTTTCATAAAACACCTAAAAACACATTTTAATTTTTTGTGATGTAACCACAAATTCACGGTTTTCGGATTTATTCCTTTACTTGTGCTAAATACCCTACCTGCCCATGATTCTAGGTCAACGGGAAATACCCTATAGGTAAAGGTAAGGTACCCTTATAGGTAAGGGTTCCTATTTTCTTTTTAAGGTACGGAACCCAAAAAAATACTGTTGCTAACGCCAGTACTAACTAATGTAGATACGACTAAATGAGCGTTAGTTAATTATTTCCAGAGTGGTTGGGTTTTAATGGGAAATGTAATAAAGATGATTGTTGTACGTACCTAGTAGGTTAGTAGGTAATAATTTTATGTAACTAAGTACCTACCCACCTATTGTGCTGAAGGTAAAATTTTTTAAAGTAAATAATATGAGCTAGGTGAGTGTTACATGTACTATGTACACGTTTTGGTTGTCTGGAAAGGATCGCTAGGTAGGTAGCGCGATAAGGCCGCCTACCTGCCTATATTTTTGTTTTGCTTTTTATGTGGTTTTTCTCTGGACATCCTAAGTAATTTTGTGGTGTACAGTAAAAGTGTATTCATTCATTCATACATTGTTATTTTTACGTCAACTATGCGTAAATTGGTACGGTTAATACCTACCTAGCTACCTATTTACCACGCTTTCATTTAACGACAAGACGGCATCAAACTTTTATTTGAAGCCTGAGAAAGCAATATAATTTGTTAAAAATACTTTAAATGCTATTTAAGTAAGCAGGTACGTAAATTTTCAATTCTAGTTAGAATCTAGGTAGCTAAGTAGTAACACATTTTCAAGTGAAAATCTCTCTCCCTACATTTTCGCTTGAAGATTACGTTCCACGTAATTAAGTAATGCTTATGAAAGTAATGAAAATCATATCATGAAGACTTACAAACCATTAAAGAATAATATTATATTATTACTTACACTTAGAACTGAATTTCCAATTCCAGTTAGAATCTGTAAGACATTTTCAAATGAAATGAAAATCTCTACATTTACGCTTAAAAATTTTCATTTTGTACTCAATAAATGCTAATTCAAGTCATGAAAATCATAACACGAAATCACCTACTTAACATTATAGAATTAAGTAAGTAGGTACCCACCTAAAAAATAATACCTACCTACCTACTTAGAATAAACATGCTTCAATGTAGAGACGACCACATTCCTATTAGAATTTAATAGGACATTTTCAATGCAAAACATTTTCCTTTGAATTCATTTTCCTACCTATCTTGTATGATATTCTAATGAAATGCTAAGCAATATTAATCATATGTTACAAGTAGCAATCCATACAAGATTCGCTAAGGCTTAGTTCAGAAGCGGAAATACCTAAGTAAATTCAGCCGGATTAGGAAAGAAAACGTGCTAAGGGTTTGAACTTTAAAGTGGTGCTTAAATACAAGGTCACTCTTATTTCTTTGCCTAGTGTGACTTGGAAGGCTTCGGCTAGTGCTAAGATACCAGGTAGAGAACCATATGGGTATGGGTAAGTACCTACCTATCTATATAAAACCGCGATCCTCTTTCAGGGTAGCGGGTTAATTAGTGGAGAGTGGAGACGCAATCAACCGTTTAACTGCCAACAAATTACCAAAGATTCCTCCATGATATTTTCCCCAAAAAGCAGGTAAGTCATATTAAGTATAAAGTCATATTTAAACTTAAAGATACGTCTCAGTGATTTGAATGCGCAACTCTTTCTACAGATTCAAGCACTCTAACCACTAAGTTGACTACAAGTTCTACATAATTTTCTTTCTTCCTTAAACTCACCTTAGCATTTGCCAGGCACCGCGTGGAGCATCTGCACCAGATCCTTATTCCGCAGTCCCAAGACCCTCAGGCTCGAGGGCTGGCAACACTGTCGCAATTTCACAGACTTGGAGAATGCGTCGAACGCATCCGCACCCGGCACAACACGCCGCGCGATCAAAACATAGCTTCCAACCTTTTCGACACACAGACTCGATTTGCAAAATTTATTCATCGCATCCGCCGAAAACACCGATAATTTTTACGAGTACCGAAAATAGGTACGCACGATCTATCTATCTAGGATGGATGATAGTCTCGGTAAATAAACGCTCTACACGAATTAGCACCAGTGAACTGTCGGAAAACACCATAGGATGGCAGTGGAAGTCGGGAGGCGCCGGGAAACTCGAATTCGCGATAAACACGTGAACACGAGGCGCTCGCCGGCCACAGAACCGTCCGGTAAACAGAGAGAACGAGCCTCAACAACACACGCACGCACACACAAACTCTACACAAATTCACACATGTGTACGTTGCTCAGCGCGCGCATTCTCGCTTCTGACAAAAATAGATATCACGACATACTTGACCAATCGTAACCCACAGCGATCACGTCATGAACAAAGCCGATTGGCGAAGACTACATTGACGGATTACCTACAGTTCAATTAGCGATTAACTGAAACTTTTTGATAAAACTTAACTGATATCAAATCGTATGGCCAGTTATCGAAGGAAGTATCGGAAAAGTAATTTAGATTATCATATCACATTGTCTTATAGGACCTTTGAAGAACCTTTTCCTCGGAATTTCAAGAAAACTCGTTTTTCGTGTGATAAGTCTCCACATAATGTAGGTAGAGTCGTTGGTAACACGACTTTTAACGAAATGCTTTTTGTTTTTCATCGGTAATAAATAATAATAATATGTCGTGATATTTTATAAAGGAAAATTATTTAATGGAGTAGGTATTAATAATAATTTGAATACATTATTCATTATTCAATACCTACAGATAAAGAAAATAGCCAATGCAAAAATGCTTCATTGTATCGATGCATAATTTTCCACTAATGTGCGAGTCACGAACAAGGATTAAAATCCCGCTTCTGATCAAAATCCTGATGATTAAAGTTGTGATTTAACGGAATATAAGACTCTTTGCTAAAAAAATCTTGAATAATAGGAGTCTTTTAGGAGAATATTGGCCATAGTCGCCATACCCGTGCACGGTTTGGTTTCTTGTCTCGGATGGGGGACCTTCAGAAATCTGTTATTAGGTTCCGCACCCGAAAGGCTATTACTAAGCCACCGGTGTCCGTCCGTCCGTCCGGGCATCCGTCAGTCCGTTCGTCCGTCCGTCTGTCTGTATCTCGTAAACGTACTGTAGATAGAGATGAAATCACAGAAAGTGTATTTTATTGCCGCTAAGCAACAAATAATAAAAATTTCAAAAAGGCCGCCGTGAAAATTATAGAAAATTAAATGTTATTTCTTGAACTATGGTACGGAACTCTTCGTGTGCGAGCCCGACTCGCACTTGGCCGATTTTTTGTTTTGCATGAACTAGTAGGTAGGTACATGTAATTTCCACGCCCGCGACCCATCGGGGTACTAAACTATTGACAGTTTTCCGCCCTGCCAAGTTCGTGATGGTGTATCGTAAATCATCCCTTATACACGTGGTTGTAATAAAGGGGAATATACACAATAATGTATCTATAATATTATGTTAAGAATCACAACGTAGTCGATGGATAGCGCCTTTGCCTGCATATTGAATTCAGGGGCCAAGATTAATGAAAAACAAGCAGTTTTCAAGTTTAATATGGCATTGAAACTGTTTTTTTTTATCCCGTATGGGCAGCTAATCTATCTTTAGCCTCGTATGGACGACTATCCTTTGCTTGCAACTTCGTCCGCGTGGAACTTCGTTCGGGTTTGTGAAAATCCCAAAGGAACATTTAGTTATCCCGGGACACAAAATAGGTCTGTCCTTCTCGAGGATCCAAGTTATCCGTGAACTTATTTTTCTTGTTAATGAGTAAATTACTTAAAGCGTAAAAACTAACAAAAAGACATACTTACCTACCAACCTTCAGATTTATAATTTTGTGCGTGCGTATTCAAATTAAGCTTATTGATATTGTTAGTTGTTAGAGCTTTTTGCACATTTTATCATAATTATTTATGTACATTGTACATATATGTCATTCAACTTCTGAAAGAAATGGGGTAGACGTGAATAAGTATGAAAATGATTAGGTTTTCGTTTTACAAACGAATTTCTTCTACCGATAGATCATAATATTAGGTACCACCAATTACAATCCGGGTATCTTTAAAACAAGAGTGAATAGGCACGTTCTAGGTAAACGCGTCCCATCTAAGGCCACATCATCACTATCCATCAGGTGTGATTGTGGTCAAGCGCTAGTAAATAAAAATAAAAAACTACTTATGGTTAGCCCCGGCATCGTTCGAGCGTCGTACCTAATATGACTTTTTCCTATAAATCTTTAAACTTATAGATGAAAACCTCCGATAGGCACTGTCTTTCGATAAAACGAATAAAATCCCTTTAATACTTTTATGTTCAAATAGATACTTAATAGATTAGCAGTGGTAAATTTGGGCCTTTCCACTATGACACCACTTTTAAAGATATTCATTAAGTACATGATAATATTTTATCAGAGCCTCAATCACAGATTCCTAAAATATAGATAAAGAGGTGAGTAGATAAAAGGTACAAACCTATCTTTTTGACAGACTTATTATAAAGTAACAAGTGTAAATTAAAAATTTATAACACCCCCGACAAGTGAAGGTTACTGTAACTAGAAAAGAGGTGATAACTTTCAAACGGCTGAACGATTTTCTTGGATTACCTATAGCCAAGAACACTGTAGATCAAGCCACCTTTCAAACAAACAAAAAAAACTAAATTAAAATCGGTTCATTAGTTTAGGAGCTACGATGCCACAGACAGATACACAGATACACACGTCAAACTTATAACACCCCTCTTTTTGGGTCGGGGGTTAAAACCCACTTTACTCATGTGGTAAAAAGTGCCTAAATGATCGTAGCGTACTCCAATCAAAATTTAAGTATGTAATGATCATTCATTAGCGTGTTTTGATTTGTTACAGTAATATCATGAAAATCTCTCGGGATTAAAAAAATAACTTTGTAATTAGGTATCTATGAATGGACCGTGAAAAACTATCAGACAGACGGACAGACATACATAGTTCTGCATTTATAATATTAGTAGGTACCTACTAGGTAGGCAATGGATTAGATAAACCTGCGTTGAATGGTGCTAAGAATACATAATAGCTGCAATTGTACGCTGAACAGCCAGGGTAGTTCAAGGTCGTACTCTAAAAAGATCAAAAATCTCATTCAAAGATTCAAATCTCCGTTTTGCCTGAAAAAAAGCTTTTAGCATTTGCACCGCGGCAAAACAGCAATTTTGTAAAAAACATCGACTCTGCCAAATTAAACATTACTAGCCACTTCGTCCGCGTACATTTAGATTTTTTAAAATCCCTTGGGGACTTTGATTTTCCGGGATAAAAAGTATCCTATAGCCGCAGTTGTCTATGTTCCCGTGGACTTGGGTTTTTCAAAACCCGCTGGAACTTGTATTTTCCTTCCTGAACTTCTGTCCTTAGGACGCAAGCTATCTTTGAACTGACCCCTCAAAATCTAACGTTATAAGATTTCTGTTTTAGTATATCAGGTAGGTCCTACATCATAAAAATTCGTTTTTTTCGATTTTATAGTAATCATTCGGATGCTTACAGTTTTATGCACGACATAAGCATAAAACATAACGTTTAAACGTAAAAATATCTACGCAAAAAATAAAACGTTTATTTTAAGCTTATTTTTTTTGTACGTACTTATGAGTTATGACTAAGACGAAGTTTCGTTCCGCGGCAAGATTCATGCGTGAATCGGTTATTAGGGTTTTGATTAAGTACCTAACTTCAATGCAATGAAAGAAACTTATAAGATTTTCGGCTTGTAAATAAGTAAATGTTTATAAGTAATACTAGCTTATTCCCGCGACTTCGTCCGCGTGGACAACACAAATTTTAACCATTATCAAAAATACTAAATACCTTAAATAACCTATTAAGAATAATTACTACCCAAAATTACTTCCATTAGAATTATCTCAATATTTTTAATAGTCTCCTGTGTTTTTGTTATTGGTAAAAAGCTCGCCAAAAGCTCCTTAGAAGCACAGCCAATACGAATGGATAGCGACGATTGCTTTGCCACAAACAAAATCTACGTAATTTAGGACAAAGGTTACAACTTGAACGTAATATTAATATGTTACTTACGTCAGACTTAATAATGATTATCGAATCATTATTTTTTTTTCGGAATATTTTGAAGATTACGTCTATTCTTGAATTGATTATGCTCAATCACTGCTCAATCATCTGAATAGATAATTGATTTGAAGATTTGAATAAAAAATAAGATGACTAACACAACTAAACTTAACCATGTTCTGTGCCAATAGAGAAAGAACAGAGCCCAACAATCACTTTGGTCACCTCTTACTTGCATTTTACAAGTCTTTATAATTAGCTCAATTTAAGAAAACATAATTATTTTGTGTAATGCATTAGCTACAGCCTTTTATTTGGCTATAACAGCTAATATCACATCACACTACTATTATAAAGGCGAAAGTTTGTATGTGTGTGTGTGTGTGTGTGTGTGTGTGTATGTTTGTTACTCCTCACGCAAAAACTACTGGACGGATTTGGCTGAAATTTAGAATGGAGATAGATAATATCCTGGATTAGCACATAGGCTACTTTTTATCCCGGAAAATCAAAGAGTTCCCACAGGATTTCGAAAAACCTAAATCCGCGCGGGCGAAGTCGCGGGCATCGGCTAGTCAAATCATAAATGAGGAGATCCACAGGAGATCCATAACTTAATGGATTGCGAAGCTGAAGTGGCAATGGGCAGGTCACATAGGTAATTCGAAAAATCATTATAGCCGTTGGGGTCTCAAGTTGCTAAAATGGCGACCATGCACCAGAAAGCGCAGCCCCTAAGAAGGGGGAAGACTCTTACTAAATGGGCAGACGAGTGGCAGGGGACCGCTGGATTCAGGCGGCGCAAGATCGTGGCGTGTGGTCCTACAAGAGACCTATCAATTAAGAGACATATTCGTCAATCGAGAGGCGCCCAGTGGTGGGCGCCTCTCGATTGACGAATGTCTGTTATGTAAGCAACAGTGTTAGTTACGCAACAAAAAATTATATAGAAAAAGTTAAGGTATTTATAGCTGACATGCCTGAATTTTAATCTCAACAACTGACATACAAGCCACCTTTCAAACAAAAAAAAGTAAATTAAAATCGGTTCATTCGTTTAGGCGCTACGATGCCACAGACAGATACACAGATACACAGACACACAGATACACACGTCAAACTTATAACACCCCTCTTTTTGGGTCGGGGGTTAAAAACGAAAGTGTTGAGTTTTTTCCAATATTTAAAAGTTCTATTTAGCTTTCGTTTTGTATTTAAATTGACCAAAACTATAAAACGTAAGTACGTCTCAAGTTATGGTTGAACTATTTCGCAACCTGATTGCGTATGCTTGTAGCTAATAATTATAATCAGCTAAAGTAGATACTCCTTGATTAAGATTGGTTTAAGCAAACAAGTCAATGTCCAAACGTCGGAAACGTCGCTTTGGCTAACGTTGGGCTAACGAGATAGCATCTCGAATAATCTCTACAATGATAAAGTCAGCGAACTGGTGGAAAAAATCTTCATTCTGAACCATTTCCGAACCGGCGGTGGTAGTCACAAATACGTACCTAATATTATAGGCTCTCTTATAATAATAAATTATAAGAGAGCCTATAATTAGTTAAATTTTGAATTTGGGGACCTTTATTAAAAAAAATATTTTAAACATTATTAAACATCGTCATGAAAGTGCAGGTTTTCTCAGTTATTTTCCTTCACCTCAAAAGCAAGTGATTGCAAGTTGCTAGTTGCTTGAAAGTAAAACGCTTGTACTCGACGTACCTAACTCCGAAAAGTTAGATGCACGTGCCTGGGATCGAACTCCGAATCCCCCAAATGGGAGCCGACTTTTTAACCACTTAACTATCATCGCGTTCCACTGGTGCAAAAGGTAGGATTTGAACCTATGAACTTTCGTAATTAACGATACTAAACAGTTGAGCTTTTAGGCCACTTATTTGAAGACTACCTTATAAAAACTGGGCTTGTACATTATACATGCCAACAAACAACACAATATACATAAATAAAGAATGAAAAAAAGTTTGTCTTCGGGAGCACTCTTTTGGCTAAATTCACCAAAGACTGGCTGCCATATACTCATTGCCGTGCTTAGTAAAGGTACTTCATTACTTTGTATTCAGAGTGATAAACCTAATTACTTTGTATATTAGGTTATCTTCATCATCTTCAATCGATAGACGTCTCCTGCTGGACATGATCTGTTGTAGAGACTGCTACACGGCACGGTTTTGCGCTCTTGAATGCAGCGGCTATCAGCGACTCGTTTGATGTCGTCTGTCTATAGTGAGGGAGTCTGCCATACAGTAATTTCCAGTGGAAGTCGCCATTCTAGCATCTAAAGAGTTGGGACCACAACATCTATCGGTTTTTCGAACTATGTGCCCTGCCCATTGCCACTTGAGCTCCGCAAACCGTTACTTTGGTGGTGGTATTAGATCCTACTGGTCTCCTCATTTCCGATTTGATTCCATAGGGAAACTCTAGGCATCAAAGCATAGCTCACAATGGTTTAATTTATCAATGCAAGTAGCACCTACTTAAAGATTACCACCAACTCATGGACCATAATCTCAACGATGCTTAAAACATGGGCAGCTGTAATTAAACGCTTCTGAAAGATAAGTACCAACTAAGTACGTTCGTACCGTTCTAAGCCTCGTACCTGCCTTATGTGATAATATGATCTTATAACGATGGAATGTAGGTAATATAAACGATAAGTACCTAAGATAATTTAAACTTATTATTAACCCAAGAAAGGAGGAGAAAATTAGATAAAAGCATTAAATATCTACCTACATCGAGGTCTATGAATTAAGTAAATTGAATTAGGTAGGTCGAACGAAGCTCTGATTTTTCCTAAACCCTACGAGGGCAAATCCTGCTTAGAATGAGTGTGAAGCAGGTGACCGAGGCCAGCAATCACAATATCGGATCAGGCGAGGTGACCTGCGATACGACTAGACTCTCGTGATTAGTCGGAGTATGCCCGACTAATCACCTGTTTTTTTATTGAATTTCAAAGTCTTAAACCGTGAAGGTATCTTTAACCGTCTTTCATGCAACTGGATCAAACAAAGTCGTAGTTATCTGCTAGTATGCCGTAAAAGTATGGTGTTATGTCATCGCAATGTAAGTGAGGAGCCCCACACTCGACATATTGACGGGACAAAGGCATGGCATACGCTCACTATAAATCTACCACTCCACAATCTCTACCGCGCTTATACGCTAGAATAATATAGACTGGGTTTCCGGATTTTAAAACATTGTAAACTTTAAAATTATACTTTTTGTCATAGCAATGAAATCTTTATTTGATTGAATGCGCAAATGTTGTTTCAAATTAAATGCCAATGACAATTGGATCCGACCCGCCTCTGTAATCGTGAGGCTTAGTTGATAAAGAAATGATTGATTGGATTGGAGCGCTTAAGCCTTGTACAATTGTATGTTAATAATAATATTATAGGTGATATGTACTGCCGTCTGTCAAGTATACGCGGGTTACTGCGCAAGTTTAACGAAATTAACTTTGGAACAAATTCTTATTAGAAAAGTTCAAATAGATTGACTTTTTTTTTTGTGCAAACCACAAAAAAAATGTACTGACTGAATTTAGTATACGGAATTAATAGTTAAGATCCAGGGATCATAACCATCATGATCAACCCATCGCCCGCTCACTACAGAGCACGGGTCTCCTCTCAGAGTGAGAAGAGTTTTGGCCATAGTCTACAACGCTGACCAAATGAAGGGATCATAATATTCTACATCAGTGGGAACGCTGTCGAAGAGGGAGTCCCGTTCGACAGTGGTCCTACTAGATTTAAACATGGAGTTATTCAAGGGGTGGCTAAATAAATTCCTGAAAAGCAGACAACGTATAGCAGTTCCTCTAGTGCTGCCAAAGTTCATAGGCCGGCGGTAAAGTTGTCTAAGTATGTATTATTGACACCGAGGGAGCTTGCGTCCCTGTACAATTACAATGACGCAAGCTACCCCGGTACCAAATTCATACAAATCGGCTAAGCGGATAGATCTTTAGGAATCCCATGGGAACTCTTTGATTTTCCGGGATAAAAATTAGCCTATCTCCTTCCCCGGGATAAAACCTAACCCTGTACCAAATTTCGTCAGATTCGGTTAAACTGTTGGGCTGTGAAAACGTAGCAGTTACTTATGCATTTAAAATTTTAGTATGGATTTTATTTTACTATAAACTTTACTGTAAAAAATCATACTAAAGAACGAAATGTACCTAATATCTACACAAATCCCATCACAAACCCGTACCTATCCATTCCGGTATGCCCCATAGTTCACATGTCACATACAGAATTGATGTCTTTTGTTACTCTTTTGTTCTACACAGTAAATCTGCCGTAGACAGAGGGCGTTCAGTGTATCGTTAAGAGGGCCCTCTCCGTCACTCGTTTCATACCATTTCATACAATCGTAGTTCCAATTTCCTTTGAATATTAAGCAACCAAAGTCCATGAAATTTTGCAGACATATTCTAGAAACTAATATCTATGTCTGTGGTTTTCCAGATTTCTGTTAAAATATTCGGTTTCAAAGTTACGCGGTCTTAAAATTTTCATACAAATCTTTGAGCCCCTGTAATTTTAAAACTACATATTTTTAGAAAAATCTAAAACACCACAGACACAGATATTAGTTTCTAGAATATGTCTGCAAAATTTCATGGACTTTGGTTGCTTGATATTCAAATGAAATTGGAACTACGATTGTATGAAATGGTATGAATCGAGTGACGGATAGAGCCCTGTTAATAACTAAACGTGGGGAATTTCTCACTAGAGAAAGAATAACACGTGCGCCTATGATAATGGGAACACATTAAAATTATTTAGGGCTTGAAAATATTAATGAGAAACGCCATCTTTGACTAACGATTGCGTCGTGAACGGGACAAATGGTTCTTTGTTAATAATTTCGGAGAAACGATTTGAGAGACGTCGGGAATCTGTCACGATAGAAAACAAACATCGAGTGAGAAGAAAAATGTGTAGTGTCGTATTTGTTAATGTAGGTAGGTACTTTTCGAGTATTCTCTTTTCTACTTAATAGGACGAGCATAACCAAGGTATAACCACGTATAACTACAAAATCATAACAGCTTGTCAGTCAGTATGTACTCGTATGTATGCGCAACACGTAGGTTCTACAACTTTAATTTTTTGAAAACTTGATCTAAGGGCTAAGTTGGATCTAAGTTCACTAAATAGATTACCTCAACCTTTTCAGGCCGGAAAAGCCGCGAGGGAAATCTCTTTCAAAATAGCTGTCTAACGACCTCTGTGTAACAGATTTCGGTAAATATGCTTTCTAACTTTATAATGTTAATGGAACTCGTTAAAAAGGTTGAAATCTTGTTATGAATAAATCAAACAAAATGCTCGCTGGCAGGCTATTGATTATAATTAAACAAACAAGATAGGCGTATCAACCGACAAGCCAGCGCGGTGGTAGAACCTTCGCGGTTAAAAGGTGCTAATTCTTCAAGCATTGCTCAAGGCGGGTGGCATTGTTGCGTTTGATTAATAAAGTGGATATGTCCAAACATTGAGATCTTTATAATGATCCCACACGCAAAAAACTTGAACAAACATTCGATGTTAGCAATAATTGAATAGATAGGTATGTACATTGTTCATAGCTGGTCATAATTTGATATTGTTCTCGCACTTTGGTCAGAGCCTTTTTTTTAACTTTACGCCTAGGCTTCCGATTAACTGCAATCACTCGGGATGTTGGTAGAGCACGTCTATGCTACGATAATAATATTACCTAAGTACTTACCTACTATTCTACATCAATGCATACTCTTCTGTTGAAGGTGTATACCTACTTATATTCTAGGTAGTGGTAGCGGGAATGAAATTCCGTAGAGGGTTAGCAGGGGGTTAACGATGGGGAAAGTGGTTGCGGGAATGAGATTCCGCAGAGGGTTAGCGGGTTAGCGAGGGTTTTACTCAAAGAAGAAACCTTTATTCTGCGCTAGATGATGCCCGCAGCTTCGCGCTCGTGGATTGGTCAGGATTGAGGAGTTGGAATCCAATTTTTTTATGAAACAATGTTGCAAAGTTTCTTTATCAATAAAAAAAAAAATCGGCAAATTGGTTCTGAAATCACGAACATATCCGTGTACATAGGTATAAAAATTAAAAACACAACTCCTCCATTTTTCAAAGTCGGTTAACTCCTTGGTTAATCCTATACTTTTCTGTGAAAGTTCCGTCAAAATAGTTTTAGCCATTCCGAAGATTAGCCCGTTCAAACATACAGACACTTCCATTTGATTTATTAGTATGGATATCTGCCTTCCAAACCGGGCGCGGTGGTAGAGTCATAGTCGGCGACACTAGGTATGATGATATAAATTCATTTTCATTTTGAATTTTTCATTTTATTATTTTTTCACATCCTCCTCATAATATAGTCAGTCTCTCTGTCCGTCCGTACAATGTGCGTCTATTTATTATTCATGTAATCGTTGCTAAGTAGGTAGATAGGTAGGTAGTTACATAAATAAAAAATCTTTTCAGTAAAGGAAACTCTTCAAACATATTATACCTACCTATGCGCAGAACTCAGGATTTTAAGTAGGTAAGACCTTGGCATTAAAAGTGAATGAAAGATGACTTTAAACATTTACCGCCACTTAGGTACAATCGACGCCGACGTGTTAATTTTAAACATAATATTAGTAGGTATTTTCAAAAGTAGATACTCGTAAGTATATAGGTACAAAGATAAGCCATCTTATTAAAACTCAATAAATACTTAGTACTAAAATATACAAGAGCGTTTTTAGCAGGACAATCAAAGTATTAAAATTGCATTAAAAATGTATGTTTTTGAGTTAAATTTTTGAGGTCAGTCACAGATTATCACTTAACATATTGACTTGAATAACATGGGGAAATCTTATTGTATTTTAAATACACACTCAGTTCTTTTTTAAAGCGCGCCGCTCATCTCGCATAATAGGTAAGTAGACCGTACCTACCTACAAGTATGTCCAGACTCCAGACGTGTTAAAATGTTCGGGACGCGTAATCCAGTACGTAAATACATTAGGTACCCATATTATAATTATTTATATCACTGCGTTTTAAAAGTTTTTTACTGGAAATCGGTGAAAATATCTTTATCCATCAGTTTTTTTTTGCTATTGAAAAGACAGTCCAGCCAAGTCCCCTAGTTGTACTGTGGTGAGGTAGCTACCTATAATACTGATCATATCTTTAACAATAGCCACTGCCGTGAAATATGATTAGCCCAGCTTACATTCATAAACAAGGTACTTACAAGAAATGATACGGTAGATGAGCGTACTCGTACGATGGCGCTATGCATCATAATTCATCCTACATTTATAAAATGATACTGCAGCGGAAGATATGATGCAGCAATGAGCCAGTGCATCACATGTCGCAATTTATCATAACGGACATTGAGCTACTTAGGCCATAGAGCAACAAACCTCATGCATCAATCCAATTACTTAATTAAACTTAATCCTTCTGCCTTCAGCTTTGCCGAAACCCCATAGGTTTTCGTTTGATAAATGCTTTGGTTTATGCTTTTATTAGGTACTCTTTGCGTTAGAATATTATGTAGTAAAGATAGCTATACTTACGAGTTATAACGAGTATCTTCAATGCCAATTTATGAATGTACAAATGCATGACTTCTTTTTTTATTCGCATAAAAAAATTTGTTACAATAAGAAGAACAATAGGTAGTAAAAAGAAAAAGTAAACTTATTATAAGAGAGCTCTACTTATGTCCCTTGACAGTGGGAGAGTTCTTTCGTTCGGTCAAGATGAGGCCATTTTCGTTGAGTATCCACCTCTAGTATATGGCATCTCTCTGATCGTGAACGTCACTAGTAAACGAAATAATTGTTTACAATATTGCGGTTAGTAGGTTTAGGTAAAGCTCTGGTTTCCTCCAACAGCGGTGCCGATTTAAACGGACGCAATATGATGACCGCAAAAAGACGGCCGTAAACATGTGGAATGTTCGAGACTACATTGACCGTTTTATTACGGTGAACAGTCCACAAAGTACGTGTCAATGGTTGAAAATGGACGAACATGATTTAGCGTTACTCGTATATTTGGAAGATGAACAATCATCAGAAGACGAAAATAGTCTAGTCTTTATGTTTTACATTATATAGCACATCATGATCCCGCACAAAATCAATTAAAATTTCATCATCCTCGCTGGTCCAGTTGATGAAACTCATTTTGAACATTAAATATTTTAAAATGGCACGCAAATTAATATTACGCTTGAAAATACCTTCACCGCTATGAAAAAAACGTTGACAGACACTTTGGCACCGACAAGACGGCCGTCATGCAAATGGCGGTACCGCTTTTTGACGTTACGGTGTCAATTACCGTTATCTAGGAAACCGCGCCATATTGTTTACATAGACAACGTTCTAGGGACGTCACTCACCGCTGTATTACGGCCGCTACATGATGGCACTGCTTTTGGAGGAAACCAGAGCTTAAGTATGACCTAACTTATATCTGTGATGACTAAAAGGATCCAAGCCCACGGACAATCAGGACTCAGCTCAAGGCAACAGGTTGTGACCGTGACTCAATCCTTCGATGATGTAATGCCTCGTAATTATTGATACAGTGATTCGATTCTAAGATCGTTATAGTGATGCCAACATTGTTTTACTATGTCGATGATTTAACGTAAAGCGTCTAAAGTCTAGCCAAATATTTTAGCGTCCATAAATTTATGCGTGGAAATTGCACAGTAGCGTAAGAGTTTTTAATAGGTACCCTGTAATACTTCCTATGAGTATGTGTCACAGAGCACCTACATTGGTATATGTGCACTGTGCAGTGAGGCATCAAGATGGTTGTAAATGCAGATGTTATGATTGCTAATGCTTTCTAAGATAGAATTTACCATACGATGTAATTCTCATAGAATCTAAAATTGCTATGAATGAATCTAAAATCTCATAGAAAATAAAATAAGCTACTTACCTAGTCGTAGATAATATATCGATCACATCATACAGTTACAATAAGGTCACAAATCAGAATAATATCATGATAATTTCAATAAATGAAAAATGTTATTTATTGAGCTGCAAGTTTATCTTCGAAATAATATTCATAACCTCTGACTTTATCAGATTTAATATCTATACACTTATCGTTTTAATGGCGACATAATTATAAAACAAAATTAATTCTGAATAAACATTAAGTAATATTATGGTTTTGTTATACCTAACACTTGCTTTTGATAAAACTAAATAATCGGGTCATTTTTTACTACCAAACTTGAAAATTATATGACAAAAAGCAGCTAAGTATAATATTTTTTTTTTATAAATTTATTAAGTAGTTAATTCCTATTTATTATTAGATACTTACCACTTATATTTTGAACTCAGTAGGGACTGATCAGTTATTATATTTTAGAATATCAAAGCTGTTAGTTTTCCTGAACAATATTTTGTTCTTTCAACGGTTAGATAGGTAGGTACCTACTTCATTTTAGATCTACATAAACCTGTTAGGATTAGAATATGAAAATATCGATATCGATGTAACGTAACAATCGTCCCTTCATCCAAGAGATGTTTAACGTCATGGGTGTTACACGTTTTAACGTCATCCATGACGCCGCGCGCTAACCGCCGAAGTGACTGGGCAAAGTATAGATCTAATAGTATCCGATAGGTATAATAATATTATGCGTTTTATGCTATTATTAAACGCTTACATCACACTAATATTATAAAGGCGAAAGTTTGTATGTGTGTGTGTGTGTGTGTGTGTGTATGTTTGTTACTCCTTCACGCAAAAACTTCTGGACGGATTTGGCTGAAATTTGGAATGGAGATAGATAATATCCTGGATTAGCACATAGGCTACTTTTTATCCCGGAAAATCAAAGAGTTCCCACGGGATTTCAAAAAACCTAAATCCACGCGGGCGAAGTCGCGGGCATCGGCTAGTAACTAATAAAATATGGCTCACACCCTGTTTCGGTTGTTGATTTAATAGATAATGAATCATCATACAGGGTTTAAAAATTCATCTATATTATAGTTTATCAATTAAAATAAGTAAGTACCTATACCTTCTTATCATCAAGTACAACCTACCTATAGGTATTTCAGTAAGTTAATGTCTTCAAATCTTAGGCCCCAGGACATTGTGTAGATTTCACCGAATGTATGAGATATATGTACCAACTTCCTTAAATCGTCACTGGAAGGATACTTGCTTTGTTTTCAAGGGTGATCAAATAATAGGTAGGTACAAAGCAGAAAAACAATTTTCACAAGTAGCCACAATACCGGAAATCTAAAAAAAAAAAAGATTCCGACGAATTAAGAAATCCTCCTGAAATGAGTTCCTTTTTGAAGGCGGTTAAAAATTAAAATATTATATTATAGAAGCAGGCGTTACCTACTTTGCGGAAGTCCATGATATACAAGAAACTAAAAGCTTAGTTTGGTATAATCCGCTGGAACCGACAAATCTGTATGGTGCAACATGCAGCATGCGATATGCACCGCCCGCCCTCCCATTGCTTAACATGCAGGAAAAGCCAGCCACCAAGCAAGCAATACGCACCACTACCACGCAGCACCACACAAAACTCAAAACCACTCGACGCACATTTTGCCCTGACACCGGAGCATCCTCAGGAGTTGCAGACCTTACAATGCACATTGCACAATTGCAAACTTTTGGGAAAATTGCAAACAATTGCACATTGCACACATCTCAAAGGTGTGTGAAGTAGGTACGCCAATTCGCACTTGCTTAGCGTGGTGGACTCTGGCCTAAAGCCTTCTCATTCTGAGAAGAAACCCGTGCTCAGTAGCAAGCCGGTGATGGTTTGATGATGAAGCTAACCACAAAATTACCTACACTCAAGTATTTTTTATCAGGTACGTTCAAGTAGATTTTTTTGTTGATCTCTACCTACCTAATGATGCAGTCTTTCTTAGCCTACCTACGATTGGTCTACAGTTCCACACCAAGTGTCGAGCTTAGCATAAAGTTCACGCGCCGCTAATGTATTCCACGACGGCTGAGCTCATACCCTTTAATAGAATTCTCAATCAGCTTAAATGTTGAACGGTATTATGGTAAGTCTTGGTGAAACAATTTTCATAGGCTACCTATCGCTTAGAGAGGCTCGATTAAAAAAATATCTTCTCAAACGCTTCATTGAACAGCATTTTATTCTGAAGTAAAAATCGATTAGCATTTTATTATTTCAAGGATGTTAGACCTCCTGGAACTGCATAGTTATTTTAGTAAGTATTATTCTTAACCACTCGATAGGTAAATATCAACAGCTCTACTCAATATTGAAAACAGTGCATTTATTGGAACTTAAAGGGCTTCGTGATCTCATACTCCGATATTTTACACCTAGGTACCTTAGAGTTAGAACCTTCTGAAATATCCAATTACTTACGTATTTAAAAAGCCTAAAAACCCGACTGCATAGAACAAACTCTAGACTTTACTGGTAGCTGAAAAGCAAAAAACAAGCGTTGTCTCTATAAACTAGAATTTGATAAGATCATAAACATAAAATGTTAGAAAATGAATGGCAGGCGGGGGCAAGCTGATAGTCATGGGTAGTTGGCTAAATATTGTTGCCTGGACGCTAGTCAGAATATCTGGTCTCTATGATTTGAGGAAATGAATACTTCAATGCCTATCTCTATGTAGGTATGCTACTTACTTACAGAAGATTTGTTGAACTTTAGTGCTTAGCTAGATAAATCAAGCCTATTGGCTGGATTGGTATTCGGATGGTTTGGCCTATGGTCTACTAACTACATAATAGGTACCTACTTCATGTTCAATTTAATCCCTCTTAATTATTGTAATAATGTGCGTGTCCTAGGTAAGGTAGGTGCTCTATGTAAGAGACCTAGGCCTAGTGCCTACGAATAATAATATCTGCCTAGTGCTGACTTCATAATGAAAGGTGTGTCGCTAAGGAATTCGTATTAGCGAGGAACTAATTTCTACTTTGTACTTACGCAGCTGTGCGTAAAACCTATGATTAGTTGTTCTGTTCTGCTAACATTTAAGATAAATTATATAGAATAAATAATCGTAAATTGATAGGTATCAACGCAATTTATGTGCCTACTGCTTATCTTCGGCATTATTATTTGAAAGGTAGGTATCAGATGCCCCTCTTGATCATACGCTTTTTACCAGACGACCGCGACCGTCGAAATGACTTAATCGAACCCATCGAAGGCCCGTAGCATTATAGAGTGAGGCCCCCGACTTAATTTTTGGTCATTTACTTAGGTTTGCTTTCTCAAAAAAAGTTCGGAAAAGAAAAGTGAACTGAAAATCACTAACCAGACGCTGTATAATAGCTAGGTATAGCGAGTCATGCAAGTGTATTAAAAAAAAAAAATGCCGAGAGGCTTCCAACTAAGTTAAACTGGCTCTTTTTTATTCAAAATCTTCTGATTTGTGATTTGACTACTGAGTACTTCTCTAAGTGTGGAGGCCCCACTAGACCCAAGGCCCGGGGACGAGGCCTATGTAGGGCTCACCGCAATTTTTGCCTCATCTTTAATCCGCTGCTTGTTATACATCTTATTCGATCTGCCTAATCATAAGGAAAACTCTGCGAAAGAGTTACGATTTTAAACACAAGACTTCGACTATTATTGAAACTTATGAGTAAACTTCAACTATGCATATTTATTATGATTCACGGAAAACATCCTAGGTATATAAACAATTTTCCTATTCAATATTATTTATATTAATCCTAACTGAAAAGACAGAAGATCGGTTTTAATAAATACCTAAATATGTAGTTGAAAACACCCCATAGTCGGAAACTAAATTTAAAAAGTCGTTCAGCTTTGTACTCAAAGCTCTTTAGGAATCATCATCAGTCATCACCAACCCATCGCCAGCCCTACTACATAGGATTTTCGCAAATCGATTCGCGAGCGTTATGATCGCTGGTTTATATAATATAAGTACCTATGCTTTACTTAAACAAATGTAACTAACCAAAAGTAACACGAGCAGGGACAGTTTTATTTTGGACTTTGATCAAAACCGAAACATACTGTTTCAGTTTTGATTCTGTTCGAGCCGAATCGAAATGAAAATGATCTTTTTGTAATGTGCCTAGGTATGGCATTTCTGACGAGCTGGTTAAAAAAATTAACCAGGTTCCGAGCCCTGCTAAACACAGGTCTCTTAGACTGAGAAGGGTTAGGTCATATAATCCACCATGCTGCACAAGTGCGGATTGAGGAATATAGAAATAACTCAGGAAAATTCAGTTTGCTGGGGGCCAAAATAACTACAGTGCAATAAATAAGAGGGCATTTCTTCGCTTGCAAACTGGGGCGATTTCAAATAACATTTCTTAGAACTGACAATACAGCTGCCAAGAGCTCTGTGCACCACTGCCATTGCCAGATAAAATTTCGTGTGTGACCTCTAGACGATACAAGAAATATTTTGACTTCTATAGACGCGTCGGCAATAATTTAATGTGTACCAAGTACCGCCATGTATCTTCCTATATAATTGTGGACTGTGGTAGTGTGGTAATGGGCCGGTGATGGGTTGAGATGATGATGATGATAATTATAATCGCCACTTCCATGGTTGGCTAGCCTAACATCATTCATTAAGTAATGAATACTATTATAATAAGTTATATTTAAATATTCTGCTAATCAGTAAAATGTGGGCGTTAGGTAGGTCTATTTATTAGCAGTGGCGATCTCACGCCCATAATATGAACCTAAGTCGTGCAATCACTGCCGGCTACTGGAATGCAAAGCCTTATTGAATCGAGTGTCAGGAGTCGGGGCTCAGGAAGGATGACCTTATAAAATCTTCATAGCCAAGTACTAGGTGACCTAAGCACTGCAGCATATTCAGCTGCCTGCTGCCAGTGAAAAAAAATCTTAGTTATTTTTACCCTTTGCAGATTTTACATATTGATTTAATGAACTAAATAAAGTCAAAAATTTCAATTGAATCAAAAGTCCAATAAACATTATACCTAACTATTTATTTACCTTATTAGTATTGTGAATTATTTAGGATTCTCTGGGACCAACAAATTCTCTGTGGGAACCACCCTTGGATGGATTAAATTCATCCAAGGAACCACCCAAATCCAAACTTTTAAAATGGCATCATAATCCTCGCTATTATATGTATCCAATTATTGTATGCAAGAGTAGGGGGCAAGAGGTAAGTTTAAAAGACAAAGCTTTGAACTAAAGAAAACTTCGCTGATGACTTTTATTTTTTCATTTTTTGTAGATTAACATCATAACAATGTTAGCCGTGTCTACTGTAACGTGCCTCGTGCTCTTGGCCTAATCCTAACCTCAAAATCCACGCTCTTATCATCATTGTCAATGTCATATTGACACAACAAAGTGTCCACAGACTAAGAAACTGTCAACGTCAGTCGTCATCTCGTCAAGTGTCATTTTTCAAAACATTTTGCTATTTTTAGTTTTACAATTTATTAATTTTCCCACGTTTCAGATTTAGATTTATTCAGTTTGTTTCTGGTCGGTGATTCAGTCGTTACTCGTTACTTAAGAAGTGGTTTTAACTTAATTAAGAATACATTGAGTACTACATTGTGAATATTTTTGACACGAAATAATGGGTCGGAAAGTGCAATCCAAGCAGAACTCTAGAAAGCGCAATGCAAAGGAGGGTAACAAGTTTACTCAGCAATTGAGAAAAGAATTATCAATATTAGTTGATAAACTGCTCAAATTAACCAGCATATTCCAAGCTACGGGTACAGTTGCAAAGAGTTGGGAGCACCATTTACAAATAGAGGCAATTATCAAAGAGATACTCAAAATTGAGACTGCTTCAACGAAAGTTGGAAAAAGTCATAGAAAATTAAATTTAGAAAAGTATGTCAACTGGCTGGACGAGCATGGAGCAAAATTTGAAGGTATAAATTCTGTAAATTATTTATGAAGTTCTGTATTTTGAAAGAATAAAGAAATCAACCTTAACCTTGGGTATGAAAAGTTAGGTACTTACCTATTAAATGTTCATTGGCGCTGATTCTGTTGTCTTTCTGTCTTTCTCTAGGCTTAATTATGAAAACCTGCTTACAGGGCAGAGCGCTCTGTAAGCAGGTTTTCATAATTAGATATCTGCCCAACTTGTACAATTATTTACTATAGGTATGCTAAGTCTTTAACTAACTCAGAATTTCTTTATTGATCTAGAACAACATAATTTTTTTTTTCAGGTGTAGAAATCAGTGAATTTGATGGCTATGAACTTGGACTGAAAGCAACCAAAGATTTTGCGGAAGGCTCGCTCATACTCACCGTACCTACAGAAGTTATGATGACTGAGAAAAATGCGGCTGAGTCGGAGTTAGGAGCATTCATCAGTATAGATCCACTTTTACAGAACATGCCAAATATAACTTTAGCTCTATTTTTGTTACTTGAAAAAAGTACTCCAGGTAAACAAAATGTCTTGATTAATTTAGCTACTGCTTACTATTGTTGTTGAGATTTTAACCTCATAATAAAATGTAAAATATAATATAATATAAGTAAAATGTGTGTTCATAAACAAACTATGAAATATAATATTATCATAATTTGTATATATGAAATTGGCATCTTCAGAAAGTATAATCATGCTAAGTAGATCGAAACTTTTAAACTACATATATTAGAAAGTTTTAGAAATTATAATCTAAGAAATAAGTAGCTGTACACATCTTTAATACTTTTCTTTTCTAATTTTTCAGATTCATTTTGGAAGCCATATATTGATGTTCTGCCAGAAATATATTCTACTGTTCTCTATTTCACATCTGAGGAATTAGCAGAACTTCGGGTAATCATTTTATAATTTTTTTTTGTTTTACTTAAAAGGCAATATTTATAATAATAATTAAAAGTTTGATTAAATAGGTACTAATACATTTTTTTTTCAAATCCATACTTATAATTTTAAATGAAAAAGTGTGTCTGTCAGTCACCTTTTCACCAATTAAGAGACTGACCGATTTAACCAATTTTTATAAAATTGGTGCAGAGATGGCTGTATTCTGGAACTAGCATAGGCTACTTTTTATCCAAGAAAATCAGAGTTCCTACAGGATTTTTAAAAGAATAAATCTAATTGAGGGAAGGAGCAAAATCTGTACCAATGCGCGGGACTTCAATTGCTTTTATACATGGCATAATATTGTATATCAAATATTTGAAAAGAGCAACCGCCGAGTTTCTTGCTGGTTCTTCTCGGTAAGAAAGGCATTCCGAACCAGTGGTAGATGCTTTTGACGATTCAAAAGAACTTGTAAAAGTCTAATTGAATAAAAATATTTTGAATTTGAATTTGTAATTTATACAATAACATTCAACAAGCCTATTAGCATTTAAGTAAATGTTATTAAAATTCATTAACATCTTACAGCCTTCACCTGCATTTGAGTCATCTCTGAAGATGTATAGAAATATTGCGAGACAATATGCTTATTTTAACAACAAAATTCATGCAATGGATTTGCCTGTTTTCAAAAATTTACAAGAAATATTCACATTTAATAATTACAGGTGAGATAAGTACATGTATGTTTTATAATTTTGCATTTACCTACTGTGGGTTTCAAATCTGAAGATCATTACAAAAGCTTGTCCTGGATGTGAATCAAACCCATGACCTATGATTTTGAACTCGGTTATTAATCACTAGACTAACAAGCCAAACCATATAAATTTTTAACATATCTTATCTATAGTCATCATACTGAATCAGTAATAACATCCATTTCTTTTTGTCACACTGTGTATTATAACCAAAAACTGGCAATGCAACTGGCATTGTTTAATTAAAAATCCAACTGTATAATATCTTGGGTTTATTTATTTAGGAGAGGGAATAAAACAAAATTAAAAAACCTTTAATACTTTATTATTAAAAAAAATTAAATTACCACACTCAGATAAAAGATAATGCTTTCCACTATCCTTTATTGCACTTGCCACATAATACTGAAATTCAGTAAATTAAAATAACAAAAGTACGTAGGTAATTATTACAATAAAATAGGAAATAGCTTATATGGTAATATCAGGTCACTAGTTAAGTTCTAAAAGCAAATTCTAATAGCAAAATAAAATACTAGTTTCTCACCATTTATAAAATAACAAATAAATAGTTAAATAACATTGAATCTTTGTCTTTTTTTTTTCAAGCTTAGTCCAACCTCATAAAGTAAAATGTTGTATGAAATTAATGAAATAAACAGACTTTATTGTATACCAACATTAAAAAGTATACTAAAAAAACAACAACAACAAAGATAGAAGTACAATAGGCGGTCTTATCAGGTCTTATCACTTTAAAGCATTCTCTGCCAGGCAACCACAATGCAGAGGGTATAATGGCCAGTGAGAAATGGTTAAAGGTGTACGCAAGTTAACAAGGAAATTAGAAAATATTGGTTCCAGTGTTATATAAAATATTTACTGAAAGGGTTTCCTTAATGTATCCCACATATATTCGGGCGATTCAGAGCCTGCACGAGTATCGATAGTATCAATTGAATATATATTGGGAGTGGCAAGCATTGGACTCTTACTGCGAGTACTACTGTTAATTTTATGACCTTTTCTGTTTTCGAAAACAGGCGTTGGAACAAATTCATCCTCTTTTGCACGCTTTGTATGGAATATTTTATTTTGTTGTTTCCATTTCAATATTGCATATGTTAATAGAAAAAGTATGAGTGCTAGACCTATAATGCTTGCAGTGGCCACTGTTACAGATTTCGTATCACTTAACACCATATTTGAGGTATTCGATGTAAGGGGATTATTTCTTTCATGTATTTTGAATTCCGATAACTTATCCGACGTTGTCTTCTGCTCCATATTTCTCAAGTGCTGCAGATCGTCCAGTACTATCAGACCATCACCGACCGAATCCTCCTCTAGATCGATTTTCTTTAGCGTCTCCGAAATGGGTGGATCTGCTAACAAAGTAATTCAATCTTAAATGTTGTAATAATGAGATTTTAAAACGTTTCTGGCAGCGGCGAATGATATAATTGTATATTATGCTTAGGAATAACTAAGACACAATGCCACAGGAGTAACTAAGACATAAAGAAACAGTAAGTTTAGTTTGTAAAAAATGTCATACAGATAGATATATTTATTGTGAGTATAATGACATTTTACAAATAAATATATTTAGAAAAATGTTTATTGTTTGTGCCTTTGTTACTGCTCAAAAGACTGAGTTTTGTCGTTATTGTCGATACTTGCGTGAAGGTTTCTAACAATGTTACCATCAACGTCTTATAAGAAGCGCAAGTCGCATTGCAACGCATGCTGGGCATATCTACTCTAGTAATCCATACTTCCATACTAATATCATAAATGCGAGAGTAACCCTGTTTGTCTGTTTGTTACCATTTTACGCTTAAAGAGCTGAACCGATTTCGAGTATATTCGGCACAAAGATAGCTTGCACCCTTGAAAGGGACATTAGTTACTATTTATCCCTGAAAATCAAAGAATTCTCACGGAAATTAATTGTATTGTATAATCCATCCATGACTGTAATAATAAAGCACGATGATTTATTTCTTACCACTTTCCGTTGGCTTTTCGCTATCAATATTTTCTTTTTGATGCTTCTTTTGCATTAAGTTAATCAAATCATTCCATGTTACAGAATCTTTTTCGGAGTTCAACATACGTGCTTCCCGTGAAGTTCCTATTCCTTGGGTGTTAACATTATTTGTGTTGTAGCTTATTCTTGCGCTTGAATTTGATTTATTTCTGTCTGGTATACTATAATTTTTAAAAAACGATGTAATACCCTTATTTTCGCCATTTTCGTTTACATTATTGCCAAAATCCATCACAACTGGTATATTTGCATTATTTATTTGAAGTACACTAGGATCTATCGTTGTAGTTCGTGGGTCATGTAAATTTGCTTCTAATAACGCTCTCAGAGGATAAGTCTCCTTAGAAATCGGCTCTATTAGTGACTTAGAGAGAAAAGGCTCTGGCGGATTTGGTTCTCTGGAAGCGTTATGGAATATATCAGCTAAATGCACATGACTGGATCCCCGCTCTCTATGTTCTACCAATTCTTTCAAAGTCATATTCCTTTCTTTAAGTATTTTCGAAAGTTTTGCACTTGCTGAAAACAAAAACAAAATGCTTTGAGAATCCATACTAGTATGAATGTCTGTCTGTCTGTCACAACCCCCTACATTTAACTGATTTTGATGAAATTTCGTACAGAGATAGCCTACCTCCCGTAGCCGAACATAGGCTACTTATGTTTATCTCGGAAAGTTAAAAAAAAGCTAAATCCGTGTGGAAATCTCATATAAATATCTCTATCATATATTTATAATATTTATTTCATATTAATGTACTTACTATGATTGTCATTAAGTATTTCTTCAATTTCATACTTTGCGGTTTCTTCAGTAGTTACGTATATCTGCTGTATAGTAAATGCTGTATTTTTTGTTTTTATTGGTTTTTTAGATCGATAACGGCTTGGAACCTTTTGGGTAGCTTCTGTAGTCAAGAAATCTTCCAATGTTGTAAAATCGTTCTCATCTACAGTATTAGTAGTTCTTTTTTGTGTTTTCGTAATAAACTCTGAAGCAGATACTACTTTACCTATACCAAATGTATCTTTTACTTCCAGTTCTTCGGGAATTTCAGTAGTTGAAGTCCTTTGTTTTATTCGTTTTCTTTTCAATCTGTTGTTTAAAGCTTGCCGTCTCAAATCAGATGACCTCATCAAAGGATTTATGATTGGCTTTGGCTTTCGTGTTATGGTTTCTTTTTCTTGCTCCGTATTGACCTCTACTGGTGTAGTTGTAAATTGAGCTATATCACTGCCTTCTATTTCCAAATATGTTGATTTAGCATCGGTGGTTGTTTCTGATTCATCCCTGGAATCAGCGATTGGCTCAGTGTTCATAGATGTATAAGATGAGTCAGTAGTGGTTTCATAGATTTCTTGAGTAGTCGTTTCGGTAAATGAACATGGAGTTGTGGTTATCGTTTCAGTTTCGGTCTCCATTTGTATCATAGCCTCACCATTCGGAGGTTCTGCTTTCATCATTGCAGGCACAACTTCCTTCCATTCTCTTGCCTTGGATAGATTTCTGTTATTTTTGTATTTCAATGAAGTCAACGCTATCAAATCCCTGCTTAGTTGACCTTTATAAGTGTTGTTTTCGGTTGGTCTTGTTCGAAGTTTTCGTCGAATGCCGCCAGGAAATCGACGTCGCAAATTACCTCTTCTATGGGTTTCGACCGGTTCATTTTCTTGGTGATTGTATTTATAAGATTCCTCGTCTCCACTGTTGTCATTATTATGTTGAATCATATTTTCTGTTGTGGTAACAATTGTGGTTGTCTCAATTTCTGCAAGTTCGTTTTCTTCTTCCTTTTCTGATTCAATAAATTCATTTTTATTTAAAGTTTCTATATTTTCTATAGAACTTATGGGACTGTAAAAAGCTTTATTTGAATGTCTAGATTGACCCATATCTTGCGTTATAGTTAAACTTTCCTTTTTTAATATAGATAAAGCTTTCTCTCTGCCGTGTAAAAGGTCAGCTAGAGATAAGTTATTCTGTTGAAGTATTTCACTTAAACTTTTTCCGTTGGATTTTCTTAACAATGCTTTTAAAGTAAATGGATCTAAGGGCTCCTTATCCTGAAATGTAAAAAATTGTCACTTTAGTATCATTTATGTTTTTTAAAACTTGTTAATAATTTAATTACAATTTTTAGTATGGGATCAGACCAAATCACAAATTGTGAAGTAAAAATTCTAGTCCATTCTCTCTTCTCTCCCATAATCATAACATAAGTAAATGTTTTATCTGCAACGCACGTAATATTTCATAGCACATGGTAATCGTGGTAAATAAGTATTTTATACTAGATTAATAGATTAATAAGAAATAGAGAAAGTATTATTATAAAGTCAAATAAATAAATAAATAAACCAATAAAAGCATGTCAAATCCTTATAAATTAAATTAAAATTGATGAATTGTAAAGAAAAGCTAATTTTTATCGTGATATTTGATTAGTTTGAAGAAAATAATATAAAAAAACACATTCATGTTACTGACAAAGGTTATGCGTAATATGATACCCACAGTTAAATTACTGTTAACTCACAGTTAAATTACACTGATTAATATTTTAGCAGCATACTAAAACGGTCTTGATTGTTATAGGTTGTATTACTGAAGTAACAAGTAAGTTGGCTGTTGATGTAGAAAAATATATTTAGTATAATTTTATAGTTAACATAAAACTGTTTAATTTAATATTAGTCAAATTACGCGTAAACTTAGTTTTTAAAGTGTCTTCCGTTGGCCTTATTCAAGCTTCTAATTTTTTTCAAAACTTTTTTCCAGACTTTCAATAGGTATTGTCAGTTAGATCTGAATCTAGTCTAATCTTAGTCGTCGTTAGTAGTCTTAATCTACAATTACTTTTGTTAATATTCTTAAGTTGTAAAAATAATCTTATTCAAATTAGGAAAAAAAATTGTATATTACCTTGGGTGGTTCGATATTATTGGATAACATTATTCCTTTTTCTCTCGCCTTTTGTTGTAAATCAATCCTAGTTTTATTTAGTTTTTCAATTGGTCTAGTTGACTCTATTGAAAATTCAGACAAAGATTCTTCATTCTTTGTAACCACTTGGGGCTGGCTGTCGTAATTTACCATTGGTTGTGTCGTTTTTTCGATTTCTGGTTCATTTTTATTATAAATTTGTACTTTCGAATTAACATTCCCGTTTATGTATTTTTGATTATTAGTTTCGTCGCCAGGGATGCTATCTATTTGTAATTCCTTATAGTCTGTAGTTTCTTCACTACCGTCGGTTTGTTCTCGATACTCACCGAATTCGGCTAGTTCTGGCCTAGAATCTGCCAACAGCCTCTTCCGTTTTTGTCCTCTTCTTCTCTTGGGTCTGTTTGCTTCTTCATTCCAACTATTTTGTCCTTTGTCGTCTGAATTTTGGAATTCCATTTTCTTTCGTCGTCTTCTAGGTCTTTCTATATTTTCTTGAAGACGAGGTAGGGAATCTTCGTTGTACGTATATACTCTTTCTTGTGGAATAAGATCTTCTTCTCCATCTAGCTGTGGTCGTCGTTTTCGCTTTCGGCCTCGTCTAGGTCGCATTGATTGTTCGGGGTCAATTTCGTCCCATGTCTCACTCGGGATAATTTGCGAAGCTTGTTGTGTCTTTGGGGGTGCTGTTTCTACCATTCTCCATGGCTGAAACGGAGACAAAATATAAAAATAATGCCACATCATAAAGTCGTAGATATAACAAATATATCGTATAGTCACTAGAGTTGTATAAACTAAATAACTGTTGGAGTTTAAGAGGGCTCTCTCTCCGTCACTCGTTTCATACAATCGTAGTTCCAATTTCATTTGAATATTAAGCAACCAAAGTTCATGAAATTTTGCAGACATATTCTAGAAACTAATATCTATGTCTGTGGTTTTCCAGATTTCTGTTAAAATATTCAGTTTCAAAGTTATGCGGTATTAAAAAATTTTATACAAATCTTTGAGCCCCTGTAATTTTAAAACTACATATTTTTAGAAAAATCTAAAACAGATATTAGTTTTTAGAATATGTCTGCAAAATTTCATGGACTTTGGTTGCTTAATATTCAAATGAAATTGGAACTACGATTGTATGAAACGAGTGACGGAGAGAGCCCTGTTAAAGACTCTGTGCTCTAAACATTCTGCGCATTGTTTGCTGACCATGTGAATATAGCTAACAATAACTCTCATAGCACGTTATATAACATTTTATAAAGATTTTCAGTAGGTAAGTAAATGTAAGATGATTTAAAATCTCAATACAGGCAGATTATGGGCTAATAGCTGCTAGCTTACTGATCTACAAATTTTATTTATTTATTCATTTGAGAGACTACTTGACTGACAAGCATAATCCAATAATATAAAACTCCTATTAACTTTTTTTAATAAATTACAAAACTTAATATTCTTGTTTGAATGCAATTGATATTCGAGAACAAATAGAGGTATAGTGTTGTTCCAAGCATATAGAGTCGATCAGCAGAGATACTTAGATATGTTTTGTTCCGGATTGCAAATCCTAGAGGCACGGATGGCGGAAGAATACATACAAAACTCGTAACTATAGTTGAAATCACAGAAACACGTCTCACACGTTCCATTTTAGAAATTATAGAGATTATTATGTAGAAACATAGATAATCCGCGTCTACACCAATAAGAAATTTATCGTTGTGCCTTGTGTTCGACGCATTTGTATCGAACCCAAATGTTCCTCAGAGTAGATATTTTCTATTTAGAAAAAGATTCGGATCCGAGGCCAAAATATTTAAGCCGCATGTAGCTTTTAACACACTTCGCTTTATTATAATTGTGGACGTGGTTTGAATGAGGAAAAGTTAATAAGACTTATATAATATCCGTAATGCTCATCCATACTATTATAATTGCGAAAGTTACTCTGTCTGATCAATTAATTTTGACGGTCCAACTGATAAACCTATCTTGACGAATTTTGGCACAGAAGAAGCTTGCATCTTGGAGTCAGACATCCGTACTAATATTGTAAATGCGAAAGTGTGTCTGTTTCTCTGTTTTCTGTCTGCCTCTAGCGCTTCACGGGCCATCCGTTTAACCGGTTTGACGAAAAGTACAAAGATAACTTGCATGCTAGGAATATAAATAGGCTACTTTTTGCTCCGGAAAATCGAAGAGTTCCCTTGGGATTTTTTGTCAAAGTCAAAGCCATTTATTGAAATTGGTACTATTGTACACCTTCTGATTGTCAAACAATGATATTGTGGTGATAATTAAATACGTTAACTTAAAACTAAAGCTAGGAGGGTTCCAAACGCGCCCAAGTCTGAGAAGAGCCTTTAAGTGAACTAAATCCACGCAGATGAACATATTATTAACAAAGCAAGTTAGCTAACGGTTACGTATCTATAGATACGACGTAGGTACGTACAAACTGTCAAGTCATTTCGGAGATAGACGCTTCAATCACTTCAATATCGTAATCAGTTTATGTCATTATCGCAAGTAGCCAACTGTCGTTTAATTATTATTCGTTATCTCACCAAAGAAAGCTGTTACAAAACAGATGTCATAATGGTCAAGGAAAGTTGAAAGCGACTGTACCGGTTCTCAGCCGGCAGTGATCTTATACCGTACATAAATATTTATGCAAATAAACCCGATATTATTACCCGAGGAATTTTTATTAAAAATATCGATATAACCTTTCAATTAGTTTCCGCGTATCAATTGTGATGTTAAAATAATATCCCGATATTTTTACTATTGTGAAAGTATTTTTTTTTTTAGTTTTAACTCTATCGCAAGCCATAGTTTCATTTCATTTCATTCAAAAGATTTTAGACTTAGGTATTTCTTGGTTTTGTTACATATTTTTTTTATAAAGTACCTACTGGGTACACACCATATTGACATAACAGTAACGTGTTATTGTGACCTCTATCACCTCTGTCTTCCTTTTCTGAATAAAAGTGAAATGACCTGAATTTAATGGTGCCTCAGAGACGTTGCCTATTCAAAAATAAATAATTTCTTAGTGATTAATGATTATTGAATACAGGGCCTTCCAAAATACTAAAAATTCATGTCCTCTGTTAGTTTTAAGTTTAATAAACAATTAAAGTTATTATCGATTAAACTACTAGGTAAAGCTCGTCGAATATTTATGACGTAACATTTCATACAAGTTCCATATAAACAGCCGCTTTTACGTTAAATGAAGGGTTGCTTATTTGATTAGTTGGCAACATCCCAAATGGACCTACATCCGATATAACCTAATCTAGGGCATGGTCTACTTATTCCTCGGGAACCTGTTACAATGTCTAACCAGACTAGTTTCTAAGTACAACTTACAGGTAAGATCGGTCTAGTTTCCGTTTCCTACCGATATGGCATCGCTAACCGGTCGTAATTAGCAAAGCCAAGTGCAATGTTACCTATTAAAGCCTCTCATAACTACTCTACATAACTAAAGAGCATTAATCAAAGTTACCTACATATTTTTTGAAAAATTTGTGATGTCATTTAAAGGACTAGATAGGTGTTGAACAACAATACTTTCAAAGGAATAATGTCGAAAGTGCCTTAACTTCATAGTCTGATAATGATTTTAACACGAATAAATTGTTCATAAAATCAGGGGGCACGGTAGTGCCCCCGCCAAGACGAGCCAAACGGCGGCCGGGGCGCTACGTACCTTTTTCTCGAAGTGTTTCGCCGTATTTTCGACCCGTCATAACTTCGGTCGGGGGGAGGGGCAACACACGCACAACAGACGGAAACGTTTAAGTGCGGAAACCAGCCCAGAGAGAAGAAGAAGAAGAACTTCGGTCGGGATGACGCTAGAAAGCTGAAAAAATTTCAGTATAAGGTGTCCTCAGCAAATTTACCAAATATACCAAGTATCAAATATCTAGCTTTTATGGTTACAGATTTATTGATACCTAAAATACGCCGATTTCGTCCCTCACTGATGATCATCAAAACCTCTACTCAAAACCTCTAAGGTACTTCCCGAAGTCCTAGAAGACTGAAATTTGGTATGTAGACTAGAAATTGCATACAAACTACAGGAAAATTAAGAAATTGAAAATGCCCCCCCTCTACGCCTCTTATGGGTGAAGCAAATCTGTAAATTCTGTTGCTAGAATGCTGATATTTTCAGGATAAGATGTCCTTGGTAGATTTATTAAACGCATTGAGTATCAATTGTCTAGCTTTTATAGTTTCAGATTTATTGACAGTCAAAACTTCTAGTCTGTAATTCTAGGGTACTTCCCGAAGTCCTAGAAGACTGAAATTTGGTGTGTACACTAGAAATTGCATACAAACTACAGGAAAATTAAGAAATTCAAAAATTTCCCCCTCCACTCCCACGTATGGGAGAAGCAAATTATTTGTAAAGTCTATCGCTAGAATGCTGATATTTTCAGGATAATATGTTCTTGACAGACTTATCAAACGTACCAAGTATCAATTGTCTACCTGTTATGGTTTCAGATTTATTGCCATTCAAAACCCCTCTAGTCAAAAGTTCTAAAGTACTTCCCTAAGTCCTAGAAGACTGAAATTTGGTATGTAGGCTAGGGGTTTCATTCAAACAACAGGAAAATGAACTTTTCCCAGCCTGTACATTTAAAAAATGTGTTTCCTGAAGTCCTAAAAGACTGAAATTTGATATATCTGCTTTAAAATTGAGTTGCAAGATTCCACCCAAACAAACAAGTTACATACATTGCAAGTGGAATAAAAGCTTTTAAAAAAAGAGGTAACGATAGAGAGCGGGCCATGAAAATGATGTAGGTACCTACAAAAAATAGATCCAAAAAAAAAAATCTAGGGCACCTGCCAAAAAGAAATGAAATCCCACCAAAAACATTTCATGTAAAATGTTGCCAAGACTCACAAGTTCATAATGCTTTCACTGTTAAAAAGTTATGAGATCTCTAGTAGAGCCAAGCCCCTAACTGAGCTTAGAATTGCGCTGCCCATGGGACCTATCCCAAATCCAAAGTATATAGCTCTTAAATGCTCTTGAGTATATCACATTTATAACAATAAAGAACAAATAACTCTACTTACAAGCTCTGATTTTACAAACCCTAAATCTTGGTTAAAAAAGTACGGCTTGGCCGTTTAATGTTCGTGAAACTATTACATGACATAACATATTATGTTAAGGTCATAAGGAATAGTTTGTTCGACAATTACTAATTTGTATTATACTTCATGATTGTCGCACAAGCTATTCCGAGCTTAAATGTCATATCAGATAAAAGTACCACGAACATTAAACGGCCAAGCCGTCCTTTTTTAACCAAGATTTAGGGTTTGTAAAATCAGAGCTTGTAAGTAGAGTTATTTGTTCTTTATTGTTATAAATGTGATATACTCAAGAGCATTTAAGAGCTATATACTTTGGATTTGGGATAGGTCCCATGGGCAGCGCAATTCTAAGCTCAGTTAGGGGCTTGGCTCTACTAGAGATCTCATAACTTTTTAACAGTGAAAGCATTATGAACTTGTGAGTCTTGGCAACATTTTACATGAAATGTTTTTGGTGGGATATATGTTTTCTTAACAAGACACATTCATACCTTTAAGTTGAAGTAAAATAATATATTTGGATAATATGAGTGTTTTACATCTCCTTTTATAGTCTAAATAAAAAACATCTTTCCTATTTTAAGGGCCGATTAACGATTTTGCGATTGTATCCACGCTGCATCCCTTTTTGACTGACTTTTACTGCGTTCTATCGCTTATTGAAATCGCCCGTTTTAGCGTTCGGACGCGGCATTGAGCTTCTGAAAATTGACTTCATCGCTGCGACTGAGGACTGTACAGTACAACCAAATTAATAATGCGCATGCAGATCTTCGCTAATTGTCGTATTCCGAATCATTGAATCTTAAGAGCCCTAAACAATGCACTTGCATTTTGCACCTTGTGATAAACAAATAGGAGTCAATATCATGTGTATCATACGACCGTTGCCGAACAGTGACGAAGATTTCTATGCGCATTATTAATTTGGTTGTACTGTACGATAACATTGTTGTGAGTATAGTAGAGCGTTGAAACGCGGCGTCGAGCTTCCGAAAAACAACTAAATCGCCTTATAAAAAAAGATTCTGACGAATTGAGAACCTCCTCCTTTTTTAAAGTTAGTTAAAAAGCATCGTGTATGCTATGACCTTAAGATCCTTATTGAAACAAGTCGGTGAACTTTGATAACTAATTTATTTTTAACAGACATCTTGAAGGTGTAAGTTAGCATAATATTAATTGCATGTTTTAAATACAAAACTTTCATAGTTTCCCATTAAAACGGTACCCAATCATTAGAAAGTGTCACGGCTCTGTTTAGAAAACCATAAAAATTAGCATCAAAAGGCGTAAACGATCAAATGAAAACTTCCTTTGTTTCACTTGTAGCACGCGCATGTTTTAGAGCATTTTTTAGCAGGAAAATCCTCCATATTAAATTCATTAAATCCATGTTTAATAAATGTTTATTTAATTGTAAAAGTACGGAATACAGAATTATTATGTGCTTCAATACAAGCATACCTATTCTAATATACTTTTGCAAACTAATAGAGTGAAAATTCGAGACTAGAACTACCTATTGTAAATATTTACAAGACTGCACATATTATACACTCGTATTTTAAAGACATGTTTCATTCAAAATAACAAAAAACTTTCTTCATACAGTTCGTACATACTTTTTAGGGGTACTTAAAGGATCACGTCGTTTTCTGTCTGCCTATCTGTACAAAACCCGTCAAGAGAATCCATACCTATATACTTCCCGTTGACGTAGATCCTAGAATCATGATATTTGGTAGGTAGCAATAGTTTACTCTTGCTGTCTTATAGTCCTTATAGCATAAGTATAGGGAAAAATCCGAAAACCGTGAATTTGTGGATAGGTACATCACAAAATTAAAATTGTTATTTCTTATACGATAGATAGTATTGTAGGTAACTAGGTAACCTACCCTTCGTGTGCGAGTCCGACTCGCACTTGGCCGGTTTTAATTTTTAACCCCCGACCCAAAAAGAGGGGTGTTATATGTTTGACGTGTGTATCTGTGTATCTGCGTATCTGTCTGTGGCATCGTAGCTCCTAAACTCATGAGTCATGAACCGTTTTTAATTTACTTTTCTTTTTGGTTGAATTTGTCTTTTCTAGTTACTGTAACCTTCACTGGTCGGGGATGTTATATATTTTTAATTTACACTTGTTAAATAATGTATGTGTATAACTTTTATAAAACAAGTGTAAATTAAAAATTTATAACACCCCCGACAAGACGTGACGGTTACAGTAACTAGAAAAGAGCTGATAACTTTTAAACGGCTGAACCGATTTTCTTGGATTGTAGCTAAGAACACTCTCGATCAAGACACCTTTCAAACAAAAAAAAATTAAATTAAAATCGGTTCATTCGTTTAGGCGCTACGATGCCACCGACAGTTACACAGATACACACGTCAAACTTATAACACCTCTCTTTTTGGGTCGGGGGTTAATAAAATTAAAAATCGATAGTATTATTTTTGTAACAACCAATTAAGTTAATAATGGGTTAATATTATATCAATAGATGCCACCTTTTTCCGGGAAAGTAAAAAATGCTTGTTTATGTTTATACTTCCTGCAAACTGTTTGTTGACTTTCTGAATGTTCTAGCAGGTTGTAGATTGATTCGTTAATCGCACGATGAATAGCGTGACAATAGCTAGGCCTAGCATCATTAATTTCTGATAATATTTCCCTTTTAATTTCCATTTTGGCAAATATGTAGATGAATTCTTCCAAAATCGGCAACGCGTATGAACTTGTATTTAGCAAACTATAATAATGTCGATGTTTATTGACGATGAAAGTAGAGTATATGAAACGGAGAAACTGACTGACTGAAATATCAACATACTAGGTACTTACTTATCCTAGTTAACCATGAAAAATATATCATTTCTCCTATTAAGGTGAACTTTGTCAACTCTTTGCTTAGGAGTATTCTGATATCCTAATTTCGTAGTTCTAGCTCTAACTGATCTTGGTGCAGGTACATGTAATTATAAAATAGTACCTACTAGTTAGAAATAATGCCTAAAATAGCGATAAGTTATTTAAAGGGCAATTAAAAAGAAAACTGTACCTACCTGGTCATAATTTGCTCGTGTGTCCAAAGTTCTAGGCCTCATCATATGGTATTCCCGCTCGTAGTTCTCCTCAGCAGAATGCACGATGATCACCAAAGCAGCCAACGTGCTTAACAAAGGCATGATGACTCCAACAATACCCATATTACGCCAATAAATGTTAAACAGAACGCACTATGTACGCCCGAAATGCACTGAACTGACTCTAGAGTAATTAATAACTTCAAAAATACTGTTCACTAAGCAGGCACTACAATTAAAATTCGCAAAACCAATTTTAACGCGGCCTTTAGTCGAATTAAATGCATATACCTAGTCTAAAAAATGAACGCAACTTTTTTTGCACCGTAACGAAAATAGTTAAGCTTTTTCAAATGCGCAATGTATGTCGTTTATGCACTAAACGTTTTTACACTGGCTATTAATTCAGTAGCTAAATTCACTTGTATTTCCTATGCACTTCACAATAATAACGTTTATCTATTCAAAAGCATAAACAAACTTAAAAACGCAAACAACTTTTTCTGCACTGTCACTAAAATTGTTAAGATTTACTTAAACTTTTATACACTTATCTTAAAAGTTACTTTTGCTATTTCACTTTTTGTAGATATAGGAAAATGAAGAGAAGAATATAATAGTTAGGAAATGGAGACAAGGAAGAAAATTCTATAATTTGTCACACATGCACTGCAATCGATTCGCTGCGATTTCTTTTATAATTTATTTGTAAACACACGGATAACGCTCGGCCCGATGTTGATAATGAACTGGTTGATTAATCGAGAAAAATTCACCGATTTCTAGTGTGAGTTTCCCTCTTTTTTATTTATTTTTTAAACGTGAAAGTGACGCACGTTCGCGCGCAATGCCCCGGTGCCTAGGAGTGGTAACGTCGTTCGCCATACACGAACTTTAGATAGTCGTTTACGGGCTTATCGTTCTTCCAAAGGGTTTACCGTTTTGATTTGTTCGTTTCCAAAACAAATGAAATCAGTTATTGATGTTTTGAATTGAAGGTGTAGAGTCGTGCATGCGCATTCTGACGATCCATTTTCTTTTTTGGTAACAAAATGGCTCTTAACCACCAACTTAACTTGTAATTGTAACTGTTAAGAGGGCTCTCTCCGTCACTCGTTTCATACAAACGTAGTTCCAATTTCATTTGAATATTAAGCAACCAAAGTCCATGAAATTTTGCAGACATATTCTAGAAACTAATATCTATAATGTCTGCAAAATTTCATGGACTTTGGTTATGGCACCAATTCTGATGTAGATAAATTTTTTATTCAAGTAAACTAGAAGTACTTTTGAATCGTCAAGTAAATCTACCACTGCGCACTGGTTCGGAATGAGTTAAGCATACCGAGAGAAACTAGCAAGAAACTCAACGGTTGATCTTTTCAAACATTCAGACAATTTACAATAATAAACCATGTATAATGAGTAATAGCAGTCCCGCGCACACCGAGTAAAATCCAGGCACTTTTATCATTTGCGTAAAATAATTATGTATAAGTAGGTTTTTAGGAGCATACTTTTAATAGATTTTTTAAAGGTTAGATTTTGAATAAAGACAAGTCTAAAATTGGTTGTGGATTATTATTTTAAACTAAACTAAATTGACAGATCTAAATATATTAATTAGTCTCTCCTCACTTTCGCTGTTTTTTGCTGAAAAAAATTAAATTCATTTTAGACCTGTTTAGCTTAAGAGACTGTGTACTTACCTACAACAGATTTTTCATCAATGTAGACTAAAATGAAGCATTCTCTATTTTTGTTGTATAAAGTATCGTTCTGAATAACTAAAGCTCTGAAAGGCTTTTCCAATAAAATACAACAATGGTCTAGGTAAATTATACCATCTCCAGACAAGACTTCTATTGCTTAAAGAACCGTAGAAAATATATCTATAATCTGTCTGTCTGTTATCTATATATAATCTGTCTATTGTTTAGTGATTGTATAATGTAATAGTTAGTATAATGTATCTGTTTTCTATAAAATCTTTTTACATATGTTCTACAGAAAAAACTTGTTGAAATACTTTCTCATTGTTCTGAATAACGTATGACTAAACAGGCCTTGTTGACGGTGAAACCGCGTTATGGTAGATCATAACATATTGCCATGTAACAATTTCCATTCGAACATGAAGATGATCGCATTATGTGAAACGGAATGCCGCACGCGCCGCCTCCCGCGCGGAATGCTCGGCGAATTATCATTCGCGAATCTATAAACATAATGTCATACTAGCGACATGAAAATTAAACAGAATTTTATTATACTAGCTGACGCCCGCGACTTCGTCCGCGTGGATTTAGGTTTTTTGAAATCCCGTGGGAACTCTTTGGTTTTCCGGGATAAAAAGTAGCCTATGTGCTAATCCAGGATATTATCTATCTCCATTCCGAATTTCAGCCAAATCCGTCCAGTAGTTTTTGCGTGAAGGAGTAACAAACATACACACACACACACACGCACGCACGCACGCACGCACGCACGCACGCACGCACGCACGCACGCACGCACGCACGCACGCACGCACGCACGCACGCACGCACGCACGCACGCACGCACGCACGCACGCACGCACGCACGCACGCACGCACGCACACACACACACACACACACACACACACACACACACAAACAAACTTTCGCCTTTATAATATTAGTGTGACAAGCTGATGCCCGCGATTTCGTCCGCGTGGATTTACGTTTTTCAAAATCCCACTGGAACTCTTTGATTTTCTAGAATAAAAAGTAGCCTTAAAAAAAATAATGTCTTATTTGTGTCCGCTTCCTTCTTTTCCTTAGGTTTTAAGCAAACTATCGATTTTGCCGGTCAGCTGTATATTTCACACGATAATTATAGTTGGCCGATTTTCTTCCGACTCAACTCCTGCTTTTTGAGTAAGTAGCTTACGCGTACTATATACTACGAAAGTTTTGAGTACTACTATTTGAGTAAACTAATAATATTGTCCACCACGGTAGAGTTTTCATTACGCCATAATAGAGTGCACCGTAAGCTTCTATGTTTTATCCTTCACTGGTTAAAATTAAACTTATTATTTATTAATATGCTCTATTTTTGCCGACCTTAGTCTGATCGATTATTTTCTATTGTTATTCGACTGCGATGTACATTTTTTTTTACACCTGTTAAAGTAACTTGTCTCACTTGTGCTGTCGTATGTGTGTATGTACTATGATGTTGGAAGGTGACGACAAAAAGTTTTAATACAAAAAGCCGTCAGTATGAGACGCCTATAATAGAGTATTATTATGATTTATTGCTTGTACGGTCTCGCATTGAGGGTTCTTTGCGAGTCGTTAAGCGTATTTTCACTTTTGTTTTATTAATAAACAGTTTTTCGCAGTCAGCGTGTCTTAAGTTATTCACAAGTGCATAAGATTTTCTTCTAGGTGAATGGATATTCTAGGAAAAGTATAGGTATTTTTGAGTAAATAAGAGTACAGCTACCTATGTTATGTTTTGTTCCTTTTGGATGCAGTCATCGATTTCATTCGATATCAAATCAGTCATTTGATATCAAAAGTGTTAGTAAAAATTAATTAAAAAAAATAAAAATTGTAAGTTGCCTTTAATGTATTCAACTAGGTATACTCTATATCACCTATTATAGCGCGTTACGTTTTCATTCTTCACCTATCGACTAAGGCCGTGGGAAGTCACCTTTTCATCAACAAAAAAAATTAATTAAAAGTCTTTATTTCCTCATAGTTATTTCTTCGTTTTATTATATCTATTTGTTTGGTTAATGGGTATAAAACCACTAAGTACTTCCGCGGTGGTAATAACTAACAACCCGAGAATTTCAATTTTCACGCCCGCTTGCGTCCTGGTATTTCTCTCTATTTTCTAGCGACAGGTAGGTACTAACTATAGATTTTACATAACTAGATGCAAAGTTAGATGACAAACGAAGGGTCATTGTTTTGAATTTTAATTGGTCAATCCAGAGAATAACGTTGCATGTAATTTTATAAGTATGAGTGAGGCTAATTGATTACAAAAATATTACTTTAGGTAGGTACACTAATTTAACGGATGTTTAAAAGACAAACAAGTTGACCGCGTATCGTTGAAGTCGTTTTGTTTGAAAATAAGTTGTTCCTTCTTCCTATCTAATTTACCTACTTATTAAGTTAGCACGTTTAACAATGCGTTGCAAATTGTAATGCCTGATTAAATAGCACGCCACCTTAATCTATTGTATGTTGACAATCCTGTGCTAGAAATATTTACGCAAGTGCCAACAACAAATGGTATACGAAGTTTCAACTCAATCAGAAAGATCAACGCATAGAACTGTACTAACACATAAACATTAATTTTTATATTTATATAGATAAATAAGTAAGTACCAAAAATAATCTCTAAAATTGTCTCTGTAAGTCATGATTACATTTGTATAATTTATACCTATATAAAATATAAATACAATTTACTCCTTAGTACAGGCTTAGTAATAGGTAAGAATTAGAGCTAAATAATGCTTTAACTGAAGTTGTAATCACCTAAAAAGGAAAGTAGGTCGTGATACGAAGCACAACTTATTTTGCTAACGAGACAGCTTGCTCATTTTGCGCCATAAAAAGTATATTGTCAATCGGCATATCCAATAGGTAAAGTATAAAACCTTTTCGCGTCAAGTTAATTGCTCAGTTTCTTAGATCAAATAATGGAATCAACTCGATCTCATCTGTGTACGGGTCATTGTTTGCGCAATTTTCGCACACTCTTACTTTCCGAGCAAACTGAATCACATAATGTGTGTAGTTAAGTGTGTAGTCCGAGTCGCTTGTGAGATTGTTACACAAAAAACTCGTTACGACGAATAACATGCGCGATCAATGTAGATCAACGTGTTCAATTTTAACCGACTTCAAAAAAAGAGGAGGTTCTCAATTCGTCGGAATCTTTTTTATTTTTAGGGTTCTACACACTACACAAAAAGCTCGTTACGACGAATAACATGCGCGATCAATGTAGATCAACGTGTTCAATTTTAACCGACTTCAAAAAAAGAGGAGGTCCTCAATTCTTCGGAATCTTTTTTATTTTTAGGGTTCTATATACACTACACAAAAAGCTCGTTACGACGAATAACATGCGCGATCAATGTAGATCAACGTGTTCAATTTTAACCGACTTCAAAAAAAGAGGAGGTCCTCAATTCTTCGGAATCTTTTTTATTTTTAGGGTTCTATATACACTACACAAAAAGCTCGTTACGACGAATAACATGCGCGATCAATGTAGATCAACGTGTTCGTTTTTAACCGACTTCAAAAAAGAGGAGGTTCTCAATTCGTCGGAATCTTTTTTATTTAGGGTTCTATACCCGAAGGGACCCTATCACTGAGCCTTAGCTGTCCGTCCGTCCGTCTGTCTGTCAGCGGACTGTACCTCGTGAACCGTAATAGGTTGAGAGTTGAAATTTCCAGTGTGTATTTCTAATGCCGTTTTAAATTTCAAAATGGATGCCATGTAAATTGAAAAAAAAAACGTAATTAATCTTGTACGATGGTACGGAATGCTTCAATTGTGAGTTCGACTCGGACTTGACCGGTTTTGTTTATCTCTGCTTAGAGCCGGTTTTCGATTGAGGACTTTTTAAACTACTAATACAAGTTAAAAGTAAATACAGTCGCGTTATAACAGCACTAGTATTTTATACTAACACTAAGTGATGCTCGCGACTTCGTCTGTGTGGATTTAGGTTTTTTAAAAATCCTGTAGAAACTCGTCGATTTTCCGGGATGAAACATATCATAGGTTAGTCTCCGGTAAGCAACCTATCTTTTATTGGCGTCACTCAGAAAAGCAGGTATTATTTAAATATTTTTATCGAATTATTGGAATGTCCTCTCCGAAACCAACACAAAATAAACACAAGTTTAATGTGCAAGGTTATCCGAGAGTTTTAATCTAAACAAACTAATGCCAAAATAAATAAATTAATTAGAGCGTGATTGCTATCACAACATCTAATTATCCAGTTCACAACCCAAATACCGAAAATATGCGATATCGCTCCGAATCTCGGAAGGAGACTGAACTACAACCTTCGAAACACCCGTATTTATGCAAGTTCAATCTTGTTGGCCTCCTAGCAACAGATTGTATGACATCGAATGAGCAAAATATCGATTTTACCAAACTACCTTCATCAGCTAAATTAATAATTTTATATTATTTTTGACAACTCAAATCAACTTTTTAAAAATAACCTTACAGTTCGGCCGTCCTGAATTTAACACGCCCTCGTGTTTATAAATAATCTTGTCATGTCAGTCGCGGGCTTCCTTGCCCTAAGTCAAATCCAAATCATGGGCTATCCTGCCCTCCGTCAAATCATTAAAACCTACCCCTGAACTGCCGAACTCTCAGTTTTAATATCAAGTCAACAATAAATCCAAACGACTAACTTCTCATTCGATGTATACAAAATCTGAACCACTCATTGCAAATTACTTTCCAATTCACAAAAGACTAAATTATTAAAAAAAAAACTAAAAATTTTAATCACCAAATCAAACTCAATAAAAATTTTAATCAAATGTGGGTTGTTTACAAAAAGATACCAAAGCGAAATTAAGACAACGTGAGACACGTCCCGCTTCTGAATTATTGGCGTCACTCAGAAAAGCAGGTATTATTTAAATATTTTTATCGAATTATTGGAATGTCCTCTCCGAAACCAACACAAAATAAACACAAGTTTAATGTGCAAGGTTATCCGAGAGTTTTAATCTAAACAAACTAATGCCAAAATAAATAAATTAATTAGAGCGTGATTGCTATCACAACATCTAATTATCCAGTTCACAACCCAAATACCGAAAATATGCGATATCGCTCCGAATCTCGGAAGGAGACTGAACTACAACCTTCGAAACACCCGTATTTATGCAAGTTCAATCTTGTTGGCCTCCTAGCAACAGATTGTATGACATCGAATGAGCAAAATATCGATTTTACCAAACTACCTTCATCAGCTAAATTAATAATTTTATATTATTTTTGACAACTCAAATCAACTTTTTAAAAATAACCTTACACTTTGTACCGCATTTTGTCAAAATCGTTTAAACAGATGGGCTAGAATCCCGTGAGAACTCTTTGATTTTCCGGGATAAAAAGTAGCCAATGTCCGTCCCCGGGTTGCAAGCTATCTCTCTGCCTATACCACCAAAAACCACTTATGGATCACAGTTATCTACATCGTTGTATATAGGTAACTACGGATGTGACGACCTATTCGTACCTATCTACCTAACTTTTCTTGGATATGCCTACTGGAAACTCTTACTATTACAATAATTATAAGCTTCGCGTTCAGCACATGATCTTTCGTAAATTGTAAAATATCCTCAAAATGGTTTGCGTAAAAGCTAATTTATCTTGCAAACTATTGCTTCATGTATTTCCACCAAACCACATTCAATTTAATATACAGAAAATAATAGGGATTTAAGAATTTCTAATGACACTACCATAAACGTACTATTATTATTACTGTGTGATTCAATCCTGTTACTTTTACTCGTCGTAACAATATTGTGCAACTAATTTAATATTATAAATTGCTGTGAAGATATTATTGTGACTTTCTCTGCGTTGTACCTACTTTATTTCTGAGGGTCATAAGTTTATCATTCAAGTAATTCATAAAAGTGGTTATGAGTTGTAACCACTTCTATCAATTACTTAATAATAAGAGTTTTCTACTCATATCAAACATTGAAAACAAAAGTGACCCTATCCAAAATTTTCATAAAACCTGCATCAATCATTATTACAATCGCAATTGTTGTGATTGGCTGAATTTATGGTAACTATTCTTGTTGCAACAATATAATGTTGTTGCGTTTTAGCCAATAGTGAGCGAGTGTCAGCCAATCAGAGGTGATACGATCGGCACACCGTAGCTGTCATTATACCCTAATCGAGCTCTAGGACTCTAATGTAAGGGGTAGAGCACTGTAAAATCCTCTCTAAACTTGTTTATGAAATATTCATTTAAGTATATTTTGTGTTAATATTCATAATAATACTTTTGTTTGCAGATGGGCGGTGTCGACAGTAATGACTCGGCAGAACAATATTCAACTCTCTGGAGCATCGATGACAGCATTTATACCTCTCTGGGACATGTGCAATCACGAACATGGACGGGTATGACCTAAGTATTTACCTTATCTAAATCTTCTAATTAGCTTTCAAATATATTCTATTGGATATGAGTGAGTATCGTGAGTTCTCATGGGTATGATTGGTCGGCGTATGCCAGACAAATTTAGGGTTTGTTCAGGGTCCGGACATAAGCAGACAAAAACGAAGAACACTAGAGTTAAGTCACTTCAACGTTAATCATCATCATCATCATCATCATCATCATGTATCGCCAGCTCATCACTAAACACGTGTCTGTCCTCAGAATGAGAAAGGTTTGACTCTAGGTAGGTTGGCCAGCTTGGTAGGTTTACCAAGCTGGCCAAGTAAGGATTCTAAGACTTTACACCTTTGCAGAACTCTCAGGCATGCAGGATTCCTCACGATGTTTTTCCTCACCCTTAAAGCAAGTGATGTTTAATGTATTAACCTATTTTTTTATACAAAATAAATTTAAAAACAATAATTTTCAAACTACAAAATATAAAACCTTTTTATATTTTTTGTAACGGTACAGATAACGACGGACTACAACGAGGATCTGAACCGAGGCGAATGCTACGCGCTGCGTGACTTCACGTCGGGCGAGCAAATATTCATATTCTACGGGGCGCGACCCAACGCCGACTTGTTCCTGCATAATGGGTAATTATACCATACTTGCACACTTTTCTTTGAGTGATTACCTTTTGTTAAGTGATTACCGCCGCCCATGAACATTTATAGCACCAGAGGAACCGTCAATGCGTTGCGGGCCTTTCAGAAATGTTGATCCGTCCCTTGAATAACCGCATGTTGAAATCTAGTAGGAACACCACCGAAAGGAGTTGGACCCACAGTTTGCATGTGCGTGGAAAAAAGATCTGGCAAAAGGGGTGGTCGAAGTGCTCCAAGAACCCAAATGGTTAGGGTGAAATTGCTCACAGTGGCGTGCGTAGTTCTAAGCAATTATGGTGAAGGAAGACATCTTGAGGCGTCGATTATATAAACTTCAATATTTTATTATTTCGACCCAGTCAAATAATGCCAAATGTAAATATTTTGTCCCATTAACAAGTTAATAAATTAACAGATCAAACAATCGTGAGCATACACAAAATATCGCACTTCATTACTCTAAGCACATAATATAACAAAACTGACGTAACTTCATGCGGTAACCTGTTGCGTTACTATTACATTATATCATAGACCGATGTGAGCGTTCTTTCGGATGGGCCTTGCCGCAACAGCTGATTCTGCTGGCTAAATTGACCAAGCGGTCAATTCGAACAAATTAAAAATCTATCGACATAATATGGGTAAATTGTCGATGTGCTGTTTTTATCTCTCTAAAAATGACAATTCTCGTTTTTGCTCCAATAGTACAACAAATAAAGCTCCATTACATAGTTTAGGTTTAATATTTTCCTAAAAAGAGACTTTTTCCAAATATCAGCTTATATATCATGTAATTTTGATTTTATTCACATTCTTGTATCTCCTGTAAAACTGCAATTTTGTATATACGCCCTTTTGTTACGAAGCCCTCGTTACTTATCAATGCATTGTGCTGGAACGACATTATTTTCAATCAGTATGCATGTGAAACGGCGGGGCTCCAAACTTTGGTAGAATTTTTCATTATATCACAAGCGCGCAATTGCACCTACAGTCAGATTAAGCCAACATATTGATGCTTGATTGAGAATTACATCATACAACCAGATGAAAATAATGCGGTAATTACTCGGTAATATGTGAAAATGTTTTATATTCACCCGTGCGTATACAATAACCAAATTTTTAATGTGTGCGAAATATTTTTATAAAAGTACATAGTTAATATGAATAGAACAATTATGTAGGTATGCAAACTGAAAAGACCATTTATGTAAAGAGGAAATAGAAGTTTTAAATTTGTACGCTTTAAAGATTTTTATTTAAAATTGCGAACTTGAAATTATTGTATTCCAAACACATTTATTCTGGACTCTAGAGCGGTAAATAGCCTAAGACCTCGGAGGACCGGTCTCGGGCACACACCTCTAATTTTACGGAGTTATTTTCGTTCTTAGCAAATAAATATTACTTGCTTTAACAGTGAAGGAAAATATCGTAGGGAAACCTGCATGTTTGAAAGTTCTTCATAATATCCTTAAAAGTGTGTATGTCTGCACTCTCTCTCTACCCTTCTCGTTCTAACAGGAGACTCGCTTTCAGTAGTGAAATGATGATTGTAATGTCATCGAAACTAAATCACATATACTTTTGTTTACAGTTTCGTGTACCCCAATAACCAACACGACAGCCTGTCGTTAGCGCTGGGCATAAGTACGGGAGATGTTCTACGGGAAGCTAAGTTGTCGCTCCTAACGAAACTGGGTCTAGCCGGAGTCACGCACTACAACTTGTATAAGGGAACCAATCCGATTAGTGCAGAGCTGCTGGCTTTTATACGGATATTTAATATGAATCAAGGTAAGTTCAACTATGTATTGTTTACTTACCTTTTCTTATTCTATTACAATATTATTCAGGGTTACAAGTTAACCCTGTACTACAATCTCACCTGGTGGTGAGTGATGATGTAGTCTAATGCTCCGGCTACACGCTCCGTCTTGCCTGCGTTTAAAACTGCACAGACAAAGAACAGTTAAGAACTAGCTTTTTCTTCATTTGCAAATCATTATGATGATTTTTTGTTATTACTTTACAGAGGAACTATCAAAATGGGCAAGCCACAGTATCCCTGGCGACCTGGTCTCTTCGGACGAGTCTAGCGCGACGATGGTAGGGGCTGCCATAGATCGCAGAGCGTACACCTACCTCATGACTCGCTGTGGACTCATCAAGGCGTCCTATAAGAAGAGTGAGGATGAAACTGACTCCTTGCATAGGTATTATTACTTTTTACTCTTTATCCCAGCCACATTTTATCAGAAATCCCAGGCTTCCCGGCGCAGTGGTAAGCGCTATTGTCTTATAAGGGGAAGGGTTCCCGGGTTCGATTCCCGGTAGAAGTTTGGAATTTTTCAATTTCTAAATTTCTGATCTGACCTGGTGGGAGGCTTCGGCCGTGGCTAGATACCACCCTACCGGCAAAGCTGTGCCACTAAGCGTTTTAGCGTTCCGGTGCGATGCCGTGTAGAAACCAAAGAAGTATGGGTTTAATGAAAACTGCCATACCCCTTCCAGGTTAGCCCCCTTCCATCTTAGACTGCATTATCACTTACGACCAGGTGAATTTGCAGTCAAGGGCTAACTTGTCCAATTAATTCAATTTTGGCCGATTAGATTTTTCTGATTGATTGAATTTGGCAAAATGAGTGCCACAGAAAGTTTTTTGATAGAAAATTGATATAGTATATTCAATATTCATGCATTTACCCGCAATCATACCTGAAGTAAACAAGATATGGTTGGCAGATATTGTATGTATATTTGTCTGGAACAATCTTCTATCTTATTCACATTTTTATTTAGATTTTATAAAGTTGTACCTGTCAACTTTGGGTGCCCACGTAAAATGGCTAAACCTAACTTTAATAATAACTAACCTAACTAAAATAGTATTTTGTTTTTGTCCTGGTGTTTTTTCCTTATTATTGTATTAAATCGGTTCTCAAAGCAGATTTTTTGGAATACATACTGTTGCAGTACCACATACCCAAATACTAAAACATATTTACCTAAAAACTTGATCTTAATTTTTTTTCGGTGTATTTTTGGCATTTTTTCCGTGTGGTAAAAATGTGTCTCTTATTTTAAATATTCGTCTGTGTCAAAATGATTTTTTTTTTCTTTTCCAGGAAAAACATCAAATTATTGAAGGAATGTGAAGTACAAATATTAGACGATGCCATAGAGTACTTAAAGAATGTTTTACAAAAACTTCCCACCGCTGCCGAACCGTAAATACAAAATATCCGAATTTAATAGTTATAATGATTTTCCACCTTATGGAGATTAGTTATAAGATTTAATTTCAAGGTATAACCTTGCTATACATATTTTACAATTGAGGAGCTGGCTTACAAAAGGGTGTAGTTACAAATCTGATCAAAATACTTTTTTTTCTAATCCAGATGTCTTTGGCCCACTAAATACAAGCCTGAACTAATTTTCAAATAAAACGGCCTAAAACTGCACTGAAATTGAGTCCAAGTTCATTATTCTGAACACACCAACTTGAATTCATTTCCAAGCAAAACGACCAAAAACGACTAAAATTGAGTCTAAAGTTTGTGATTTTGATCAAAAAGGTACAATTACAGTAGAGTTTCAATCGCTTTCACTGAGTTTTTTGGGCTTCTTGAAAAATATTATTTCGCAAAATTGTACCTTTTTGTTCGCCAGCTCCTCAATTCACCTAAGAACAAATCATGACAGTATTGAAATATTTTTACACCTTGTTTTTACATTATATTTTGTTTGTTATTTATTTATAATCGATATTTTAAACAACGAATACCGAAATCATTTTTGTGTTGTTGCGTTCCTGTGTGTCTGTTTTAATTGTTTTGATGTGATTTTTTACTTATTTTGATTAGTGTGCATATTCGCAATATACTGTGTTCCTTTATTAAAACCTTATTTTCATTTTAAACCCATTAACTGTAACAAACTGTAGCCATCAACAAACAAACATGTAATTTTATAAGTAAATTTATTTTTTTATTAAGGTACCGTATGTTTCTTTTGAGTACGAAATACTAAAACTACGTGAATGACGAAAAGTGATAAATAAAAACCATATAGTATAATATTTTTACTTTGTCTTTAATAGAAAGTACAAAATAACTTATATCTATATAACTTAATTTTAAAATTAAAATAACTTATATAATAATTATGTACATTTTTGTGTTGCTGTGTCGCCTTATTCTTACAGACTTTCCTAAAAATGTTTGTACATAAATATTTGTTATTGTGAGACAATTTATCTTATTAGAGAAAAATCCGCAAATTCAGAACAGGAGTTTTTTAACCAATGGCAATTGTTCATAGTTTTTGAACGAATTCACTTAGGTTAATCTTAAAAGTTAAAATAATAAATAGAAATTCGTGAGTCAAGTAGTTATCGTCCGTACTAAGCCTGCATTTGAACTTCCTATGGTCCTTCCATTCTAAGAAATATGGAAGTCCCATACTTCTTGTCAGAACCGGGGTGCTGAAGGTGTTTAATATTGAAATCGTATCTTACACATATTTTTCCACTGAAAAGGACATATATACAAGTACACTGGAAGACGTGTGCCGTACAATATGACAGTTATTTTTTGTGCCAATTCGAAGCGCCGAGCGTATTGCAAATTAAAATTGACACTTTATCTTTGTGTCTAATGGTCTTCATGTTGACACTATGTTGACTGATGTCTCAGCACTACGTAACATTTAGTTCCGAGTAGCTCATTACTGCTATCAGCGCCAAAATGGCGCAAATCAAGTTGCTTCAAAAACAGGTCGGCAATCGCAGGTCCAGCGTACTTGTATTAGTAGACGTCATTGTATTCTTCAAAAATTTACGTCTCAAACTATAGAGACCAGGAGAATACGATATGAATATATTATTGCGAATAAAGCCTTAGGTATAAAAATATTTTTGCTCTTTTGAGCTCGTAAAAGACTATCACAATTTGAGATAAGTATAGGGCAAAATGGAGGAGATGTATTTCGTTTTATAAAAATACAAATCATCACAATTTGTCCTCATCAATTATCATACAATGGTTTGCATTATCATTAACTCTGGCTTTTGCAGTCGTATTGTATAGGCATAAAAATACGACTACTAAAGCGGTGGTTTGGCATTAGACACCGATATCTAAGCCTTTAAGAAATAAGTTTTCGAATAAAAACATTCTTCACTGGAGTTGGCATCAATCTGACAGTGGGGAACGAAGAATTAATAATTTACTAGAAAGCCATCTTTTTCCCCAATAAATATATTATTTAAAGGTGAGTTTAGATTTGAAGACATGTTTTAAAACTTTTTTATAACTCTGTTCTTAGATTCGTCTATATTACTAACTCAATGAAATATGTTATAGTATACATATAGTATTGTTTTATTACATGTTATAGTCTGTACGTACATTACGGTTTTTAACTACGCCAACTCAAATGAAGCGTGTCCACGCAACAATTTACACTCAGATCTAATAGTTGTTCGATCTAATTACTTATTAATCTCTGTGGGCAATAATTTACAAAGATACATAAGAGCTTTCTATTTAATCCGTCCTTTATGAGGAACATAAGCGTGTATTGGTGTCCTGTTTTCGCTTCGTCGCCAACCTCTGGCGGCTACCAGTAGCGCGGCCAATAGAGCAGCCACTAGAATCCCGCATGAAACTATCATGGCTGACAACGCTGACGTCCGCATGCAGGTTTGCCCTTCTGCCACTGAAAATGAAAATATTATTTTAGGAATCTCTCTTTTTCTCTCTCGGGATAATTTTAACTATGAATCTGTGTATAATCCGTTGTAATAAATTAAAAAAGCTTGTTTGTGTAATGCCAGTTGCAGATCGGACGGGTATCATTAAATACGACACTAACATTTTCCTAAATAAATGTTGCACATTGCACCCAAAATGTCCATCCAGGTGGATATTACAAGAATAGATGACAGTGTCCTATAACTATCAATATATTTCGTACGATGTCTTCTTTAACTTCATATACGCAATCCTAAGCGCAATTTCTTGAGAAAAGAGATCTGCACGACCTTTCCGGCACAGTAAAGTCGTGCACTGATCAATCTAGGTACTAGTCATCATAAAAAAATATCGTCAGAGAATTATTCTTTCAAGATAATCTTACCTGCACGAGATTCCTCATCTTCCTCTCCCTCCTGCAGTACCCGGAGGGACTGGAAGAGTGAGATGTTCTCTGACAGCCTTGGTGCAACGCTCGCGGCCTCTGTTTCTACTGATCTTCTTCGCACGCTCTTCATATTACGCCAATGGCATGGTTGGGACTGTAATCAAAATACACGATGACTTATCGATGTAAGGGTTTCACGTTTTTCTGCTGCCTAATCTCGTTTTGAATAGTCGACGAGTCGAGGAAATTCCGAACAATGCGAAATGTGAAACTGATGATCTATGTACCTATACCAGCTGAGAAAATCTCAAAATCCCGCAACCAGCTATGCTTATGAATATTTTATTTTATAATGCGTTTTAGTTTAATTATACCTAGATTAAACAATTATCAAGTTATTACCATCTGAATCTTTGGTAAAAAACGATATTTATATCGTTTGCAAAATAATTCCCAGACAAAAAGAAAGATTTATACTTTTCGAATACATTTTCCTTATTACTTATGCCTGGTATTTGGAGCTTTTTACAAAACAATTCCTAAAATTTTGCCAGCTGTAAAATCAAGAAATTCAAACTAACCGGGCATCTTCCATGGCACATTCGCACGTCGCATTCAATGTAGAGTGCTGGAGAGCCGGTGAAGCGAAAGGTCTTCATATAGGCGTACACCTGCGTCTCGAACACGCCTGCCTCAGACCACGAGCCGCGAAACCGGGAGATCAGCTTGTCGTCCACTGGACATCTGGAAATTATACATAACTGTATAATTATACAATTATAAACTGTATAACTATATTATTATACAGTTTGATTGGATATTGGGGTATTAGATATGTGGAACTTCCAATGCATGGATGGATAACGCTTAAGTACGGAATGGACTCAGAAGGAAAAAAAAGTAAGATGAGGAACTTCTGGGTGCATTTAAAGAAACGGATCTGATATAAAGCATATCACAGTCGCTGGTAAACGTAATGTCTCTACAATTGTTATGACCGTTGGGGAGAGCGTCAGCCTATGGAGAAATTAGGTATTCAAAAATATTATCTTACCCGAATTCATCAATAAGTTTTATCCTCTTTGCCGCTCCGTTATGCGCAAAACAGTCGTTCACCACGATATCAAAGCCATCTGAAATGAAACAAATAATATTAAGTACCTAACTACTAACTACCAATCATTTTAAATACGTAGTTTTGTAATAAAAAATCTATATTTCAAATTCATCGACTGATCAAACCATTAAAGTTCAAGCCAATATCTAAACATTGCACAACCTAGAAAAAGGGTCCAGCTCAGCATCCATCCAGCTACCGTAATCCATTCTACAAACAAAAGACCATCAGCGCTGATTTTCAGTTCACGGATTCGAAATAGTTTTGCGTATAGCCTAGAGTACCGTATCATAATCTCCTTAAAATTAAATTACGATTCACGGGTCCATAAAAGATCCATAAACGTAACAGGCACTTTTATGGTGCCCAAAATTAACCCAATTCTCTTGAGTCAATGACACGCTTACCGCTATCTTCCATGAAGACTCATTCAAAATAGGAGATCGACGACCTTTGGATTAATTTGTGCAATAGAATGGTAAGACGACACGCGATCGGCGGTAACCGTTAATTTACCGCCCTTGTTTGTCACGGTGCATCATTGACGACCAACGTAATTTTCATTTAACTGCTTTTATCGCCTTTAACCTAGTCACTGGTGGCTAACCGCGGATTGTTCACTGACGCCGAACAATCAATCTGTTAGAAACAATTAACATTTACAATGGGAAAACTAGTGGGTTGTAAAATTCTATGTTGCTCCAACGCCATGCCATTCGCGCCGCGAATTTTCTGTATGGTAGTTACATGGTGATAAAGTCTCTTTGTTCTTATCTTTCATATTCACAAAATAACAGCGTGATTCAATCGCACAAAGGAAAGGATCGTTCCACTGATCAGATTATTATTAGATGACGTGATAACATTTGTGACTGACATAGCCCAAACTATTAGCAAGCTGAAGTGGCAGTGGGCAGGCCTTGGCCGTCGTAGAGTCGATGGCCGTTGGAGCCGGAAAGTGAAGACTGCGTATAGCAAGCGTAATGTGGGACGCCTTCCAGCAAGATGGACCGAGGATATAAGGCGCCTGGTGGGAAGTGGCTGGATGAGGAAGGAGGACTGGGTGTGGAGGGCTCTTTAGGGAAAGCCTATGTCCAACAGTGGACATCCACAGGCTGGTGATGATGATGATGATACTATTTGTGATTGCGTGTGGTGACTTCTTTTTCTTTACGTCGCAAATTCGGACTTAGACCACTGTAACTGAAATCTACTTCAGGAAACTAAATATTAGTCTTCGGATCCATTTAGGCATCTATTAGTTAGCTGACTCTGAGCTACAACGTCGCATACTGCGTTCATTACGCGTTGTATGAACGCTCTATCTAAAATACATGGGAGGCAAACCGTCAGCTGCAAACTATTTGCCTAATGGATCCTGTTGCCCTATAGTACAATCTTACCATAAGCACTCCTCATGTAAATAAGCAGCGTCAGAGGATCGCCGACCCGGACCGGGCCGGTGACGCGGGCGCCGGTCGCGCCGTAACCGGATCGGATCTCCATGTAGCACTCCGGCGGTTGCAGAGTAAACACCACTGGATTTCCCGTCGCTACTCTAAAATTAAAAAAAAACCGGTCATGAACATAGAAGAAATAGCAGTTTTAGGGTTCCTTTTAGGGTTAGGTAAAGAAAAAACCTTTATAGGATCAATTTGTTGTCTGGCAAGAAAGGCTATAGGGTATCTACTATCTACTTCCCGTTGACCTAGAATCATGAAATGTGACAGGTAGGTAGGTCTTATAGTACAAGTAAAGGAAAAATCCGAAAACCGTGAATTTGTGATTACGTCTCAAAAAATAAATTCGAATGTGTGAATGAACAAATAATAATTAATTAGTATTTTCAAAGTCAGGTAATTATACCAAGTGGGCTATCATATGAAAGGCTTTACCTGTACATTCTAAAACAGGTTTTGATTTATTTTTAAGTATAATAGTTTTTGATTTATCGCACAAAATGTCGAAAAAAATACCCAAGTACGGAACCCTCGGTGTAATTGGCCGGTTTATATTAAATTAAAGGTTAACTTACTCCACGTCTAAAAAGGGAAACGTAACAGTTTTCCAAAAGTCGTATCCATACTCGCAAGTGACTTTGAAATGCTCGTCCAGTTCTTCCTCGATGAGAGGATTGTACTGAACTGTTATGGTGTTCCACATCAGGTTCTTCTGTAACAAATAAAACTCATTCATCATCATCATGATCAACCCATCGCCGGCTCACTACAGAGCACGGGACTCCTCTCAGAGTGAGAAGGGTTTGGGTTGTAAAATGCCTAACACTTACTTAAATCTAAAAAAAATCTCATAAAACCCTGACTGCGGTTTGCACTGTATCTTTTTCCAGCTTACAATTTTTTTTTTTTAAGTAGGCACCTTCCCACTCGCGCCATCAAGACGAGTCTAATGACGTACCTATCATTTATCAAAATCGGTTGATCCGTTGAGTAGTTACGAGCGGACATAGGAACGTACATACATACAGGTCATAGACATATCTCTCTTTTTAGAATTCGCCGTAGTCAGGTACAAAGGTATAAGAAGTAGTTTCATCTTTTACTTACAGTGGGATGCTTCCTAGTGTCTTCGTGAGGACTGTTTCTACCGAGGGTGCCACAGCGGTTCAGTTGTATATAGAACTCGTAATAGTCACGACCTGAACCGTTTATGTACATGCAGTCGGGATCGTATGAATAACCTGTAAAAAAATATCATGAATTTCTTTCACAATTTTCAGTATAAATTAAAAAGGCTATTAAACTCTCTAACACCTACAGTTCTTTTATTTATTTAATATAATTACTGCTCTTAATCTATTTTTATTAGTTACCCTATACACCTTAACAGGGCTCTCTCCGTCACTCGTTTCCACTCGTTTCATACAATCGTAGTTCCAATTTCATTTGAATGTTAAGCAACCAAAGTCCATGAAATTTTGCAGACATATTCTAGAAACTAATATCTGTGTCTGTGGTGTTTTAGATTTTTCTAAAAATATGTAGTTTTAAAATTACAGGGGCTCAAAGATTTGTATGAAAATTTTAAGACCGCGTAACTTTGAAACCGAATATTTTAACAGAAATCTGGAAAACCACAGACATTGATATTAGTTTGTAGAATATATGCGCAAAATTTCATGAACTTTGGTTGCTTAATATTCAAATGAAATTGGAACTACGATTGTATGAAACGAGTGGAAACGAGTGACGGAGAGAGCCCTCTTAAGGCCAATTCACACCAAGCACGTACACGTGACACGTGCTTAGTGACGCGCGTAAACCCCTAAAACACGGGTTACGCAAGCGGTTTGCCATGTTACATACATTACAACGCAATGGTAAGCGCTACGTCTACGCTTACGCAGCCTGTGTGAACGAGCTATTACAGTTATTAAAAAAAAATTAAAAAAAACTGCTTATAATCAAAAGTACCATAAATAAAGTTATTAAATACGGTTTTATACAACCTTGACCCTGAAAGACTGGAGTATCAATTCTAACTGCAATCACACGATAATATTTATCGTACTGTACCTACTGTCTGTTGATCCACAAATAGAAATGTATAAAATTAAGTACAATTAAGTAACAGTCTACGATAAGAGCTACAAGGTATTTAACCGAATTTTGTAGGATTGGTCTTTTAAGCCATGGATATTCGCTATCTTTGCAAATTAAAAAAACAATGGTTAGGTATTTTTCCCGTATTCAAATTTACATTTCTATTTTTTAAAACTCCAAAATAAATCCCAATGAAGTCCAGATAATTTAAAATCATATCCGATATCATTGTGGTCAAATAAATGGTAACCCTACCAGTGACCTGTTGGAATGTAAATTGTTCCGCCAAATCTAGGATAAGTGCCGTCAGCCAAGTTTTTGGGTAACAAGGCTGCCGAACTGTGTGTTAGACTAAAGCAATAAACAATTTGTTTGATTGTTTCGGTTATGCATATCAACGCCTGACAATCTTGCTTTTTATTGAAACATGTTGGGATTAACGGGTGATAATGGGAGATTGATTGCCAAATATAGTATTATAATCGATAATAATAGTTCTACCAAAAGTAGCACATAAGAAAAATAGTGATATGCGAATAGGATTACGAAAAATACTTCTTTAATTGAGAATTAGCGGTTTCGCTCGGCGAAAATATAAATCTCTTTATTCCCTATCCCGTGGGAATTCCAAAAAATCCAGCCTTGTCTACATTATTATAAAAGAACCTCGTAGGTGCCTACACAACTTTCTGGGTTGAAGAGCTTTGGCTGGCCATTGACGAGTCAATGAGTGAATCAGGACTGATTAGTAGGTGTCCAGTCAAGCTAGTGGTTTTCTTAGATCTACAGCTGGCAATACATAGCCACTACCGTGTTGTGATGCGGTGGTCTCTGATTGGTCGACCATCGTCCATCTTGCGTCACTAGCGACAATGTGACGCGAAGAAGAGGAATTAATTACTAATCTGCGTCCGTGACGAACTGCTGTTCAGAGCTCCCTTTTTCGCGCCGTGCGTGTTAAAAACTACAAAAACTCTCTAATCCCACATTTTACCCCACCGGTGGACGATTGTGCTGTGCCGTGCTCATCCAAAAGTGCCTCTGGTGACATTGGACGTTCCAAAACAAGCGGTAAGTGGTAGTTGTTATTGTAGGCTGTAGATTTTTGGGAACCTCTGGTATCTGAACAGACCTATTTCCACATTCTATTATATTTTATACGGTCCTTCGTTGTTGCGTCAACATTTTCTGGCCTTCGAACCGAGATTAAGGCTATATATTGAAAAAATAAACCAGTGATAACCTTGTCATAACCTTGATTATATGAAATATTTCTCTTATTTATTCTATAATTTACGTAAATATACTTATTTATACTTATTTATATATATATTACGTATATTTCACTATTAGAATCAAGAATAATTCGTAATTAATTGCTAGTTGCAACGTGGTCGCAACGATATTCTTCTGCGTGCGTGGGTACTCGTAGTATCGCGCCGGTGAATCAAAGATGGCCGAACCGACCATTACAGAGAAACTGGAGTTGAAATTGAAAACTTTGCATTTTAAAAAGGAGTACCTATTCGGAAAAGCACAAAAATTATACGATTATGCAAAAACGGTCAAAGATGATGACAATAAGATGCAAAGTTTTCTGGCTCAGTTCTCCGAGTTAGACAGTGTTCGAACAAAATTCGAAAATACGGTCATGGAAATATTAGAAATTCACATGCAATTAAAGCCAGGTATGAAGCTAACTACATCGGAATTAGATGCCTTTGATAGTTTATACGAAAGTTGTAGTTTGCTTGCTCGAAAATACCGAGCTAAAGAAACCAACAATATGTCGTTGAAAAGTGACCAGACCAAACCGTCGCTTCCAAAATTAAGGTTATTTGAATTTGACGGTGAGTTGGAGAATTGGACCACATTTTATGATACGTTTTATTCTCTCGTACATAGCCGAGACTTTACAGACATCGATAAGTTTCATTATTTGCTTTCGTGTGTAAAAGGCAATGCGCTTAACCTTGTTAAGAAGCTACCTATTACCGCTGCTAATTACCCGCTAGTGTGGCAAAGCTTGTTAGAAAAATATCAGGACAATAGGGCACTTGCGGGTCGGTATCTCGACAAAATGTTAAATTTCACTCCTTTGCATAAAGATACAAGTGCAAATCTTACTTTATTTATTGAAACGTTTGATCACTCACTTAAAGCGATTCAAGCGCTTCGGATCGAAAACTTAGATGATTATTTAATGTGTCATTTAGCCTTGCGTGGCCTTGATCCTCATACAAAAAAGTTATTTGAAGAAAGTAGGGATCAGAAAACTATTCCGAAATTTAGCGAATTAATTGACTTTGTTAATAAGCAAATTAAAGTCTTGGATCACGTGTTTCCGAGTACTTCTGCTAATACAAATACGCAGTCTAAAACTAAGCAAGTTTATAACAACAAAGGCAATCAAAACTCGAATTCGCGACAAACGTCAAAATCGGTTCTGACTACCTCACGTATTAATAAGTCAGATGACAATAAAAATAGGTTAGTTTGCCCGCATTGTAATCTAGGACACATGATATATCGGTGTGATATTTTTAGGAAATTACCAGTCGAAGAGCGGATTGACCGTGTCAAGGCTTTAAGTTTATGCGTAAATTGCCTAAAGAAGCATGACCAGATCTGTAATAGTTCTATGACCTGTGGGGTTTGTATGGGCTCTCACCATTATCTCCTTCACAAAGACCAGGGTCGCGCGATCTCTGTGGGCACCTCGGCCGTGCCGTCAAACCCACCCGCGCAGCCCAGCTCATCGTATGGGCAACAAGCGCTCGTGTCGTCGTCTCACTCCGTGAGTGACTCGGTGCCAGCGCAAGAAGCGCTGTGTTCTCTTAGTGAATACGGCGTAGTATTAGGAACGGCGCGGACACACATTCTCGATTTTAGCGGACAGTTTCAAGACTGCAGAGGAGTCATAGACTCCGGGGCGCAGACGTCCTTCATTACCGCAGAGTGTGCCCAACGTTTGGGACTCCCGCGTCAAAAGTGTCCTTTTTCGATCTCCGGCCTTGGCGGGGAATTTATTAAAAACCAAGGTATGGTAACGTGTACCATAAAACCGCGGCATCAGGACTGTCCTAAGTTTACGTTAAACATGGTCGTCGTAACTAAAGTCGCCGGTGACATGCCTAATGTTAACTTCCCGCGCGAAGTAATAAATCAATACGATAAATTCGAATTAGCTGATCCTCAATTTTATAAAAAAGCGCGGGTTGATATTCTTTTAGGGAACGACATAGTGTCGCAAATTGTAACAAATAAACCGTTGTTTATTAATTCCGATATACCTAGCGTAATCGAAACTGTATTCGGTTCTGTGATTAGTGGTAAACTCGTTACTGACAAAAAGGATCCACGGGAAAGGTCTCAAAATTATTGTTTGTCGGTGTCAGAGGGTAAATCACTAGACCAAGCGTTACGTGCATTTTGGACAATCGAGGAGGTGCCGTGCACACCCTCCATAAACCCTCTCGACCAACTGGCCGAAGAGATTTTCGTTAAAGAGCACACGCGGGAATCGAACGGACGCTACGTCGTACCTTTACCGCTCGCGCCCGGTCACCCGGAGCTCGGTGAGTCATACGCCATCGCCGAGCGCCGCTTGCTGTATACCGAACGTAAACTAGCGCGCACACCTGTCTTGCAGCAAGCGTATGCAGATTTTATGCGGGAATACGAGGCTTTAGACCACATGGAGTTATACGTTGGAGCGTCTCCTAGTAAATATGTAATTCCTCATCACAGTATTTTAAGACCTAGCTCATCATCGACGCCTCTTCGCGTCGTGTTTGACGGTTCCAGTCGTTCTAAAAATAATCTATCGCTTAATGATATATTATTAACTGGTCCGAAACTTTACCGTGATATTTCGGCCATTATTCTCAACTTTCGTCTTTTCAATTATTGTCTCGTGTGTGACGTTTGTAAGATGTACCGAGCGATAAGACTAAAGGAAAGCGATAGATGCTATCAGCACATATTATATAGATCATCGCCCACTGAACCAATTAAGTTATATGAATTAAAAACTGTTACCTACGGACTTAGTTGTTCACCTTTTCTCGCCATACGCACGTTGATTCAGCTAGCTCGCGACGAAGAGGAACGTTTCCCCCTCGCCGCGCAGGTGATTAGAGAAGGAGTTTATATGGACGACGTCTTATATTCTTGTAATACCTACGAGGAGGCGTGCACGGTGCAAGACCAACTTATAGGTATATTTGAAAGCGGTCAGTTTTTATTAAAAAAGTGGACGAGTAATAGCTCAGAATTGCTGAATCGAGTTCCTTCGGATCATAGGGAATGCCCTTTGACCTTTATGAAAGACGGAAACGAATGTACCATAAAGGTGCTTGGCTTAACCTGGACGCCTAAGTCCGACAATTTTGTTTTCGCCATAACTAAAACAGACCCCGTTCTGACCAAACGGTCGGTCCTAAAATTATTAGCTTCTATTTATGACCCCGTCGGATTCATTGCACCTTGCACTTTCCTTGCTAAATTAATAATGCAGGATTTATGGAAGTTAGGTATCGGATGGGATGATCCATTACCGTGCGAGATAGGTAACCGGTGGTCGACTTTCATTTCGGAACTACCGCGACTAGCGAACATACCTATTGAGCGTCACATGCTGCTGCCTGGACAAACTGAATGCGAGTTAGTAGGTTTTTGCGATGCGTCATCGCGCGGGTACGCTGCATGCATTTACGTCGTATCGAATGATGAGCGAGGCAACGTCAAGGTTCGCTTAGTGACCGCCAAGTCTAAAGTGGCGCCGGTGAAACCTATAACGATTCCCCGATTAGAACTAATGGGAGCCGTGCTTCTTAGCAAATTAATAACGTTCGTTCGGGATAATCTAACACGAGTTAAAATTAATAGAATTACATGCTTAACGGACTCGACAATCGTATTGTCATGGCTTAACACGGACGCCTATAAATTAAAAACGTTTGTGTGTAACCGTGTTGCACAAGTCACAGAGGTCGTACCTCCTCATACTTGGCGTCATGTTAGCAGCGAGAATAACTTAGCCGATTGTTGCTCGCGCGGCGTGTCCCCGTCTCAACTAGTCTCCGAACGTAATCGGTGGCTAGAGGGCGCTGCGTGGTTGTATAGTCCCTCGACTGACTGGCCCGTGTCGGTCTTCATTCAGGAAAAGGAATCTGAACCTCCTGAATTAAAGCCGACCCAAAATCTAATTTCGGAACAATTATGTGACAATTATACTGAATCAAAAAGGGAGTTTAGCGATAGACTGCTGAATCGATTTTCAACTTATTCCAAATTACAAAGAACCGTGGCGTGGATTCTGAGATGGCGCAATAGAATACGCACTTCTATTCACTCCAAGTGTTTAACTACGGAAGAATTGAATTCAGCTCAGGACTCACTGATCCGATTGGTACAGGAGGTTCACTTCTCCGACGAACTCGATCGTTTATCGCAAAATAAAAAAGTCATTACTTCACTTAAAAAACTCTCACCTTTTCTCGATTCCAGGGGCTTTCTCAGGGTAGGGGGTCGTATCACCTACTCCGAGTTGCCGTATAATGCGAAACATCCTCGTCTCTTACCAAAAGATAGTTTGTTCACAAAATTGTTCATTGAATATTGTCATAAAAAATATTTACATGCTGGGCCACGCGCGCTTCAAAGTTTAATCATGGAAAACTTTTGGATATTATGGGCTCGTCGCCTTATTAGATTCGTCTTAGCGAAATGCAAGGCTTGTTTCAAAAACAAACCACCTTTATTGCGGCCTCTGTGTCCATTGCCGTCAAGCGATAATCCGGATGAATTTAATGTGTTGACAGCCGGTCATTTTCTGATAGGCAAAAGTTTAACGGCCGTGCCGGAATATCAACTTGAACTTGAGCCAATCAGCAAATTGTCGCGCTGGCAATACCTTCAAAAAAGCTCGCAATTATTTTGGAAGCGATGGAGTCGCGAGTATTTAAACACGCTTCAACAGCGTGCAAAGTGGTTCACCTCAAATATTAATATTAATGTGGGTGACTTAGTACTTATTAAAGACGACAACGCGCCTCCTTGCCATTGGCCGTTGGGCAAAATAGAGGCCCTACATCCCGGTCCCGATGGTGTGGTTCGTTGTGTAACCACGCACGCAGAAGAGTCGGTTGCAACGACCGGTTAATAAGTTAAGCCCTCTACCTTATGTTAACTAAATATCATAATACATTATTATAAACTTTAGAATCTTAATATATTTCTCTTGTTTTTAGTTTAGGGCTTACTAATTTATTAATTTGTATTATATTTATGTTTATTTTAATATTTATTTTTCCTCACTGGTAGGAAACCATTTTTATGGTTTCGGTAGGGGGTGTGTCCAGTCAAGCTAGTGGTTTTCTTAGATCTACAGCTGGCAATACATAGCCACTACCGTGTTGTGATGCGGTGGTCTCTGATTGGTCGACCATCGTCCATCTTGCGTCACTAGCGACAATGTGACGCGAAGAAGAGGAATTAATTACTAATCTGCGTCCGTGACGAACTGCTGTTCAGAGCTCCCTTTTTCGCGCCGTGCGTGTTAAAAACTACAAAAACTCTCTAATCCCACATTTTACCCCACCGGTGGACGATTGTGCTGTGCCGTGCTCATCCAAAAGTGCCTCTGGTGACATTGGACGTTCCAAAACAAGCGGTAAGTGGTAGTTGTTATTGTAGGCTGTAGATTTTTGGGAACCTCTGGTATCTGAACAGACCTATTTCCACATTCTATTATATTTTATACGGTCCTTCGTTGTTGCGTCAACAGTAGGTAACATGGAAATTGATGATAAAATGTAACACACATGGAGATACTTGTGAGTTGTGATATTTTTAGCCGCCTAGTATAATAAAATTACTGATACTGAGCGCAGTCATGGTACAATTATTATATTAAAAATGTAGCACATAGGTATGATCGTAAAATATGCAACAGTCAAGAGTAACAATGCGAGTTTCTGTCACTCCTAACTTATGTTTGTACAGTTATTTTAATAATACATATACAGGAAGACAGTTACCTACCTGGATAGAAGAAAATTATAAAATTATGCTTTCGCCTGCGGCTGTCCTCACTTATTATCATGTCTCACTTACTTCGATCGTGTATGAGTTATGACTTATGACAACTTAACTTGTTTTGAAAACAATTATTTTATGAATTAGATAACTTACTAATTGATTTTTTTAACAATTTTTCACCTGGTGGTAAGAGATGATGCAGTGTAAGATGGAAGCAAGCCTAACTTGAAAAGGGCGGGCAGTTTCATTAAACCCATACCCCTCATCGGTTTACGCGGCATCGTATCGGAACGCTAAACCTCTTGGCGGACAAGGACCGTACCTAGCCACGGCCGAAGCCGCTCACTAAACCGATGGGAGGTTTCTCACCAGGGGTTAAGTGATGATGCATCCTAAAATGGTAGCTCGGAAGGGGTATGGCAGTTTTATAAATCCATACTCTTTATATGATGCTAGTAATTATAGGGCTGCTGGAAGAAATGCCTGCAGTAATAAGTTGTCTTTTGACGCACGTCTTTTCATTGTATGTATGCTTTAGCTTTAATTTATCAGTTGGTATAATAAATAAGTAAACACCTAATAATAGAAGATTCCAGAGAAAAATATTCTACCATCAATCCAATTTAAGTACATATTATATTCTCGTAAGTAGTTCTAATCAATGAGATAAATAATAATCTTCCTGAAACCTTCTAGATACGTTACTTAATTATCTATGTAAAAGAAACTGAACTCACCTGCTGAATAGACTAGGCCGTTGAATGATCCATTGAAACCCACTCTGATCTTCATGAAGTCGTCTTGACATTCCGCTTCAATATCTAAAACGAAAAAGTTTTTAGATATACCTACTCGTATTTCTAACTACCTCTATAGTTTTTTTTGTAGTAGGTAATTAGGTACCTATATAATATTATAGAAAGTCTATAGTGTGGCGATATGACAATCGACGAGTTATTTTTAAAATAACCGGCCAAGTGCGAGTCAGACTCGTGCACCGAGGGTTCCGTACTCGGGTACTTTTTCCGACATTTTGCGATGAATCAAAAACTATTATGCACAAAAATAAATAAAAATCTGCTTTAGAATATACAGGTAAAGAAAGCTCTTTCATACGATACCCTACTTGATATAGTTATCTTACTTTTTTTAAGCATGTAGGTAACTATAAATTAACGGTTTTCGGATTTATTCCTTTGCTTGTGCTATAAGACCTACCTGCCAAATTCCCGTCAACGGGAAGTATCCTACAGGTTTTCTTGATAGACACGACGGACGGACAAACAGCAAAGTGATCCTATAAGGGTTCCGTTTTGCCTTCTGAGGTAATAAACCCTAATAAAACGACACGGCTAAGATTATTATTGACTGGCAGTGAAGATCTGAAGTTATTATGCTTAAAAGTCATATTTCCTGAAAAGGATTCTTATTATAAGATCAATATTAGCCATTTCATGTAAGGAGATTTAGTTACAGCGAGCAATATACTGAATAGACAAAAGATTGTGTAAGTTGGGCGCCAAGTGCGTGTGTTGATAGATAGCATCACAATTTGTCCGGTTTTGCAAAACAGACGCAATATTTATGATGTTTACATGTTTAGGATATCCGCTGTTTAAATAAAATTGGTCATATTCTTATTGCTAACAAGGAAAATACAAGTAGATATAATATAGAGTTTACCTACTCTCAGTTGAGATCGAATTCGAACGCTAAGGCTTTATTCGCACTGCATCCGATCCGAGTCCGGGAATTCTCGATCCGAAGTAGCTAGCTAGTAGTAGATCTATATTTGTACCTAACTACCTACCTATCGCGCACTAGATCGGACTTTCGTTTTATGCATCGATGTTTTATGGCTTCAGAAAATGATAGATAGGTAGAAGACTTTATTGGACACAAAACAAGAAAAAACCAAGTTTAAACAAGAAACTATATGTATATAAACTAGTTACAACAATTTTACAAATAAAATAAATTTGGATCTAGCGCGCAACCTTTCAAACGGATTCGGATAGGATGCAGTAGGTACGTAAAGTCGAGCCTTAAATACTTGTCATCAAATAAAAAATGTCAAATCCATTTTTCTCTAAGATTGTCGATTGCACCTGTATTTACCTCTCACGCTTTATTCGTAAAGTACCTATAGAGACTACGATAAATACTCACATTGCACTCTACTACCATTGGTGCGATGTCGTCTGTACTCCCGCTCCCAGGCGGGGGGTTCCCTCCAACTGGAATCCACGGCGGGGGAGCGTGGCTTGATGCTCACTGGGATGTAGCTATTCTTGTCTGCGAGAAACACCACCTGCGATTTCATAATATCTCTTTTAAAATTCTTCGATCACATGAACAAATTATGGAGACGGTATATTATGCGTTTAGGATAAAGAGTTTGGTTTCCTGTACATGAAGTCGGAGCTTTGGCGCCGGACCATAAATTAGTGTCACAAATAAAAATCATCACAGTACATAATTATGAATGCAATGTTGGCAATAATGCCATTGCGTATTCGTATAGTATGAATAGAGATACACTAAGTTAATATTTACATATCGACGCGTAGTTCGGCGGAACACCTGATAGCCCTGAGATAAAGCCTACAGACTCGTAACTACGTCCTTCCGCCAAACGCGACTTTGTCTGCCTCCGACGAACATACATGTGTACAACTTCCTTTTAAATTAGCACCATAACATTGACCCACAAACGTTTTGAAAGTAAAACTGAGCGATAGTAATTTACTGCGAAGATTGTAGTCGACAAGCTTTCAGCCTTTATGGGCAAAAACCAACATCAACCGTCGAATTACGGTAATTCACCATTTCACAGTCACGACCCCTTGATAGTTTTTCACCAAAAACTGTTCGAAATACCAAGTAAAAGATAAAGTGTGCCAGGGCAGTTCGCACGCCGGAACCTACTACGGGTATTATAAAAATTGGGCCAGTGGAGTAGGTACCTGGGTAAGCCAGTAGTCACTGTCACCACACCACTCCGACAAATTGATTTCAATAAAAGAACAAAACTATTTCCGCCGGTAGAAATGAATAAAATGGTGTCGAGATGGCTAATGTGATCTGTACTTATTCTATCTTGAAAATTGTTAGTTCTGATGACTTAATTCGAAATATCTGCAATTCAGTGGCCATGCGATGTACGTATATGTATATGTTATTAGTATCAAGATATTATTATGCTTAGGTAGTATATCATGTGACCATAAATAAACTTTTCATAAACTTTTTGATGTTGCACAAATGCTTTTAATAAGGGCAGCATTAATAGAGAAAAGAGAGGGAAAGTTTTGAAAGAAAAAGCAGTTTCAGAAATGGGTAATTTGAAGGGAATTTGTGGTGCGTCGTGGTCTCTACATTTGCATTTGTTATTTATTCCTGTGATGATAGCGCAGGTAAAGCGCTGGTCTTCCGTGAAAAGAACATGCGTCAGATCTATTTCACGAATACAGAAGAAAAAAGTTTCTCTTCTTTTAAATGACCCAAGAGTAAGATAAATCTATTCGGTAGGTACTGTAAGAATCAGTAGAATCGATCGCGTCGTACCTAGATACTTCTAGAGCCTCACTTGTATATTGTATGTATATCAAATCTTTGAAAAGAGCAACTGCCGAGTTTCTTGCTGGTTCTTTTCGGTAGGAAAGGCATTCCGAACCAGTGGTAGATGCTTTTGACGATTCAAAAGAACTTGTAAAAGTATAATTGAATAAAAATATTTTAAATTTTGAATTTTTTCGAATTTTGAATTTCACTAAGTATCAAACTAAGATATCTATCTACCTGGCGGATAAACACAAAGGTAAGGTAAGGAATATTTTGGTCAGGGTATCGTTTTCATCAATGAAGACGTTGACAACAGGTCGTCTAGAAATTAATTTATTTTAATTAAAATGGCATGGGAAGCTGTCAAATGTGGGGCAGGTAAACGCGACCACGTTTATGGTGGCGTGCAATGTGAGTCAAGTAACTGACACTCCATCACACGCCGGCGGCGACGCGTCGGGTCACAGATGGCTATCTCTATATCTTAACAATGCTATCAACTTTGTACCTAGAGTCTATACGCACTTCTCACGAAAGCTAATCTAATCATACGCAAAATCTGCATTATCAATGTACACAGCTCAGTGAATGTTCATAACTTTGTATAAGCTTAACTTACTTTGGTATCATATCATTATTAAATACTAGATGATGCCCGCGACTTCGTCGGCGTGGATTTAGTTTTTTGAAATCCCGTGGGAACTCTTTGATTTTCCGGGATAAAAAGTAGACTATGTGCTAATCCTGGATATTATCTATCTCCATTCCAAATTTCAGCCAAATCCGTCCGGTAGTTTTTTCGTGAAAGAGTAACAAACATACACACACACACACACACACACACACACACACACACACACACACACACACACACACACACACATACAAACTTTCGCCTTTATAATATTAGTGTGAAGTGTGATCTTGAATTACAAGTGTTTTGCGCTCAACTAAGTAAGATATCAGTTGTCACCTGATGCAATTAAGTGCGCTGTGCTTGATTGTGCCAGTCTGAGATAAAATGCGTTTTTTTAAACGCGAGCTACCTACCGCAATTATAAGGATCTTATATGCCTAGTGACCGTGGCGTAATTCTTTAGGCTTCTATCAGAACTAAGAATGCTTTCTTACTTTATAAAGCAGTTTTATTCTAACCTAAGGCACGACTTTTCCAGAAGTACGTCGTGGCGCGGATGGAACATATTGTCTTTGTCTCCTTTGTGTCCGAGACAAATAAAAAAAAAGTAAGGTTTGGGTTATATCACGTGGTTATATGGAGGTGCAGGTCCTGACTTCTGCCACATCGAAATGCCTACAGGTATTTAAGTAACAGGCAGGTTAATTAGGGTTACAGGTAGGTCATAGGCCCGTAGATTGAGAAAAAAATGTTGTACCTACCTACTCAGATGTTACTTAGCCATTGTTTTCATTTTCGTCATTCGTGTCACGTTCTTTTACCTATCTTAAGATTTATTTTTGCAAAACTACCAAGATCACCACAGTCACGAACCAACGAAAAGGTTGATATTAAGATCTACTTAGATAATACGAAAAAAATAACAAATAGTACATATGTAGTTCCATTGCTATGTGGTAGTCGTTCCTCTACGAGTAAATCTCTTCTTTTCTTCTCTACGTAATATAAAAAAAATCGCAATGCGCCTTTGTCTGTGTATTCGTACTTCTAGTGGATTTCAATGCGGTTTTCACTATTATTTTAGGGAGACAGTTCAACGGTTTATATACGCATCACAGTCATACATGAAACCCATACGTATGGTAAAAAAATTTGAAAAAGCCCCCGACACAAAAACCTCTTTAAGAAAACTAGAAAAGAGCTGATAACGTTCAAACGGCTGAACCGATTTTCTTGTATCATAGCTAAGAACACTCTCGATCAAGCCACCTTTCAAACAAAAAAACTAAATTAAAATCGGTTCATTAGTCTAGGAGCTACGATGCCACAGACAGATACACACGTCAAACTTATAACACCCCTCTTTTTGGGTCGGGGGTTAAAAAGAAGCAGGGTGCAATTTTCATTAGCAAGACTGGGTCTACAGAATGGATAAGCCCACCCGTGCGAAGCCGGGGCGAGTGCGTTTGTCACACTAGTATTATAAAGGCGAAAGTTTGTATGTGTGTGTGTGTGTGTGTGTGTGTATGTTTGTTACTCCTTCACGCAAAAACTACTGGACGGATTTGGCTGAAATTTAGAATGGAGATAGATAATATCCTGGATTAGCACATAGGCTACTTTTAATCCCGGAAAATCAAAGAGTTCCCACGTGATTTCAAAAAACCTAAATCCACGCGGGCGAAGTCGCGGGCATCGGCTAGTAAAGAATAATAACCGATCGAGATGGCCCCTACGCAATGTGTTATTGTGTTTATTGCACAAATCTCCCGGTGGCCCGTTGTTCTCCACGTGTATGGAGGAATTGAGCAATCAATGCGTGCTGACCACCTGCGATAGCAACTCGCGCGTGAAATGTACGTACCTTTGTCGATCTCTAGCTTATCGAATTATCACAATGCCTTGACTTAGGCCTGATTTACACTTTGTGATGCAGGGACGAGTGATTAATTAATAAGTATTTTGTTGATTGTTAGGTTTACCTAATCCAAAAGTGTTCGTTAGTATGCTGATTTTATTAAGTGATCACTCCATACTTACACTTCTCACCTGCATTTGCTATTTAAGTACCTAAGTGTAATCAGGCATCAAGGAAATCACTACGACCGCAAAAGACGAATTTTTCAGTAGGTACTGAAAATGAAAATGACGTCAGCGGCATAAAGCGCGCCGCAAAAATGCGTGTCAGCGTCGACCTTGCGGCGCTTGCGCTATACCTGTGCATTTTGCGGATCGTCTTTTTACGATTTTTTTTTTGTTAATAGATAAGCCGGAACACGTATTCAAATAATAATTATGTATCTTTTTAAATAAATAAATATATTTTAATAAAAGTTAAACCTTAGCTAGTTTTGTTTGAGTCCTTGTCCGTGCAAAATAATACTCAGACGCGCACGCGGCGTCGTCAATCGCATGCGTAAGAAAATACCTAGTGTACCTAATTTTAAGTTTTCATTTTCTAGTTTCATAGTTTATTAAATAGTAGATTTCAAATAAACTATTTTCGGGTAACATTATTGTATTTTGATTTTCATTCCATGTAATATTTAGGCGTCAAGGTAGGTTAGCTGCCTCAATCAGGGAAAGTTGTAAAATCAATACTTAATCCATCACTAACTCTCATATTTTTTACCGATTTCAAAAAAGAAGAAGCTCTCAATTCGATCTGTATTTTTTGTATAGTTTGTTTGCGATGCTAAGCAGGACAGAACAATAATTTACTTAGCTGTCGTGCGACACTTTTACGCTGCTACGTTTATAATAAAAAACCGCAAATGCAAGACTTCCATTGAAAGTGAGAGTTTTCGTTCGTGACTGTCATCATACAATCAGCACTTTTTGCCACATTTTTTTTCTACCCACTCAAAACAATCGCTTTTAGATTAGGTTAGGTCCTATCTATGAGAGGACACTTTTTAGGACAAAAAAGACAAGGCTGGTGTTGAAGAGAGTTAGAATATTAGGTCTATTACAATCCTGATCCGGTTCGAAGGGCCGTGTGGCTACTGGCTAACTAATATAACCTAATTTAAGCGCATTGATAAAAAATAAACCCTATCTAACCAACTTGTAAAAATAAAGTCTAAAGAAAAGTTATAGATAGATACAAAATATTTTTATCAAGCAAAAATGTTGGTTGTTGCCATCATAGTACGGATTTTATTAGCGACTTCTAAGAACAATCATCCCAAGTCATCGTCTTTTAAAAATATTTTGTACTAGATGATGACCGCGACTTCGTCCGCGTGGATTTAGGTGTTCTAAAAATTCTGTAGGAACTCTTTGATTTTCCGGGATAATACTATCCTTTGTCCGTCCCCAGGATGAAAGATGTATCTGTACAAAATAGCTGATGCCCGCGCCATCATCTACTGTATTGAGGTTTTTAAGAACCGCGTGTGAACTTATCAACGGGTAGGCTGGAAAAAGCTAGCAGACCTACAATTTCACATTTCAAAATATTTGTAACTAGAGGATGCCCGCGACTTCGTCCGCGTGGATTTAGGTTTTTAAAGATCCCGTGGGAACTGTTTGATTTTCCGGGATAAAATGCCTATGTCAATTACAGGGACGCAAGCTACCTCGGTACCAAATTCCATACAAATTGGTTAATCGGATGGGTTTTTAGGAATCCCGTGGGAACTAAGCTAATCCTGTACCCGTCAGATCGGTTAAACTGTTAGGCCGTGAAAAGGTAGCAGACAGACAGACAGACATACTTTCGCATTTATAATATTAGTATGGATGAATAATAATATTTCTCCGCAAGTGCGGTATTTCCTTACAATGATAGCAACTGACATTGAGCTAGATATTCGTAGCAGCCGTTTGGTAAGCCGCTAATAAAAGCGGCATGTCTTTATTCGCCGGGATGGCTCATTGTTCTGGGAGTGTTATCTCTTGCATTCGTTCAAGGTTGTGTTGTACATAATATGTATATTAAGTAGCTGTGAAACTTTATGCTAATAACATAATACATTTTTTGTAAGCACCTACAGTTTTTGCGGGCAAAGTTTTCAGATAAGGTTGTTTTTAATAAAACTTACCGGGTCTTGTTCGCTGCCATCCGATTTTAAAGCTTCTCTTGTTTCATTCTGTAAAATAATTATAATAGTAAACATTAATAAATAGTACTTAATTCAGGATTGTGTGAAGCGGTGATAATGTGGTGGTAAGCAGTGGTAGGGCTTAGACTTTGGCCTCCTTTTCGGGGATTCAGGGTTCGATCCCGGGCATCCATGTTTAACTTTTCAATATAGCATCTGATATTAATGGCCTACATATCTAAGAGTTCTCTATAGGTAATATTCTCAATGATTTGTTAAATCTGCTAATCTGCTTGACCAGTGTAGTATGTAGTCTAAACATTTTCATTTTGAGAGAAGACCCAAATTCAATTTATGGGTTGGCACGGCGCGGATAGGTTAAATACTTCTACGTTAAACTTATGTTGATAAAGATTGTTGATAAAATGCTCTTATAATATCTACTGAAGGTAATAGGAGCATTAATTTGGATGATAGAAAACTTCCTTACCTTACTAACAGCAGTCGGACCTGGTGGGTCATCTCCTGATCCTTCGTGCAGTTCTGCAGAGCCGCCTATTGAGTCCAACGACTCCGTGGAATGTTCTATTGATTCGGCCGATGCACTGTCTAATCTTGTGTGGGATATCGCTGATTGCACTCGCTATAAGAAAGATATCCCTAGTGTTATTATTTATATGTCTGTATATATCTACCTACTTGTAAGTTCAGAAATGTCCGTTGAGAAACAGAGTAACTGACAGCTAAACGGTTTACGAAGGTGAAGTGGCAATGGGCAGGGCACATAGTTAAACACAAGTGTAACAAAAAATAATTCATTTCACTTACATGGGAAATAAACAGGCTGCAAACGATGATAAATCTGGAACAAAACATGTATTTTAAAATTTTGAAAATATTTAATGTATTTAGTATTTTCATTAAATATTTTCGAAGGAAGAATTATTATCGATATAGAGCCCAAAAATCGTTTTCATAATGGATTCTTCATTTGGATCTCAAATACTATTTGTCATGGATATAACTTGAAAAAAAATGACAGACTTTCATACAAACTTTCATCCCCTAGTGGAATTTCTAAAAACCCTTTCTTAGTGAGCACCTACATCATAGAAGGAATCCATTGTCCAAATTTCCAAAGCCAGGGCTTAGTCTGTGCATTGATAGATTAGTCAGCACAAGACTTTTTATATGTACAGATGTTGTTTTGACTATAATAGAGGTATCTGAATAAAGGTAAATGTCGGGTCAAAAGACACGGCAGGGTAATGACAGGCCAACGGAACGAGCCAATATCGGCGTCATTACCCTGCACTGTGATCTATGAAATTGTTTTGCCAGCGGTAGCCGTTGCAAAGGCCATAATCCAATTTAGAACTTCATCATTACTCTAATCAAAAACACACAAAGAATCTGCTCCCGTCTAATCAGAGACAATGGCAAAAACCTTTTCAATCGGGATTGGTTTTAATATTCTGAAAGAAAATAGATTTGAATTCAAATAGCTTCGCAAGGCATGGATCGCAATGTAATTCGTTATCTATCTCTAATATACTGCTAGGTATTCGTAGGTACTTACTTTGTTTTCGTTTTATTTAGTGAGTTATAAAATTGGCAATTTAAAACAGTAATAGAGTCTATAGTAGCTATCTAATTGAGTTATAGGTACTTGTTTCAGTTATACAGTTGTGCTTTATTTATATTATTACTAAGTTTTAACTATTACTAATATTAACTACTAAGCTATTACCGCTTTATCTTTCTTTGAAGCGGTAATAGCTTAGTAGTTAAAACGTCGGTTTCCTATTTGGGGAGTGCCGGGGTTCGACCCGGGCACGCAATGCGCTTCTAACTTTTCGAAGTTATGTGCATTTTAAGCAATTAAAAATATAACTTGCTTTAACGATGAAGGAAAACATCATGAGAAAACCTGCATCCCTGAAAGTTCTCCTTGGTGATCTAAAAGTTTCTTCGTGATGTTTTCCTTCACCGTTAAAGTTTTTGATATAGTGTGATAAAATGTAAGTTATATTTAATTGCTTCGAAAGTATATAACTCCGATAAGATAGAGATGCCCGGGATCGAACCTGGACCCTCCGGATAGGAGGCTGACGACTTAACCGACTTAAAAGACGTCTAAGCTCTTCCAAGGTATTAAGTTAGATACCTTATTTTTCCCTAAGAAACTGCTGCTCTGCCACTGTCCTGTGGGTAGGAAAACCAAGTAAAAGAACAATTCGTGCTTGCAATCACAATTAATCATATTGGAATGTTGGAAGCTCAGTTATAATCGGCGCGCGTGATCACGGTCAGGATTCGGCCCGTTACCGCTGGACGGTGGACCATGGCGTAATTTTCAATTTGAATCGACGGTCATTTGTTTATTGCATTGCTGACAAACGGCGTAGCTTTTATAGTATTCGTTTTCAATATTGAACGGTAAAATTTTTCGGCGAATTTATTTTAGTCTTGGTAGGTACATTGTTCATTGCCTTTACTGAGTAAGAGTCACTTAAATAAACAAGTACAAGACCGCTGGACGAGGTGTGCCTTATTTTTCAGAGCAGTTATTTTTCCTGCCGATTCGAAGCGCCCTACCAAGCGTACCGGGAGTTACCTACAAATGACACTTTGTGTCAGATGGTTTTCGTGTCCTTCGTGTTGATGCTATGCTGTCAGAATGTCTCATCTTTTTTTCGTAGTGAAGAAAGATGTTCATTCTAGTATGATGTACATTTAGTTCCGAGTATTCTCACAAGAGGCTCACCGCTCACTGCTGCTATAAAACGGCGAAAATCAATTTGCTTCAAAAACAAGTCGGCAATCGTAAGTCCAATTACGTACTCACTTATTGTAGTCGTAGAGATCAGTAGTAAGAGCTAACATAAATTGCCGATTTTGGTCTGAAACCGACATTTTTATCCAACAATCATTTGTAGAGAAAAGTTGACCTGTGTTCTTTTCGCGGAGTCTTATCATTATTATTCTTTCATTCGGTTTTCTTAGATAGGCATTATATGGACATTATTCAGCTTCTGTAATGTCCACATATGGCTTAACTATGGTATATCTATACAGCCTGATATTTGGTTTTTATTAAAATTATATTAAAATCACAGCATGAGATTTTTAGCATTGAGGCATGCGCTCTACCGCTGAACAGCTTTAGAGACATAAGAATACAATAATATATTCTATCAAAATTTAATTATATATGAAGACTTAGTGAAGTAGATTCACTACTTTGATAAAACCCGTTAGTCTACTTTGTTTCAGATTGGTCTCAGACTGATAAATTAATCGTCGTAGACATAAGTAATTTTCACGTAGAACAAAAGACATCAACGAGCGCGCTGCGCCATAGTCGACAAACGTTTTACAAAGCTATCACCGTTATGTTAAACCTTTTTTTTGCATTCATTTTCACGAGATAACACGTAAATTTTTATTTTCACTTTATCTATCTGTCTTTTTGTTAATTTAATACTTAAGTATTATTAACTTTCGCTAAAAACGGCCTCCCTCCTTGTTAAAATCTGGAATTGATCCTAATTCCTATGAGAACCGTTTTCCAGCTAACTGGAAGTTTGGTTCATGGCTACTTACATGTATCCAATTCTCTAATCTTAAGGTAAATTATTTTGACGATTCAAAAGCACTCGTAAATGTCTACTTGAATAAAAATCTATTCTATTCTATTCTCTTAATTTTTGCGCCACAAGGAATTCAAGGAAAAGAAAAGAAGAACAGACAACAATCAGAAGCAGATACTTAAAAGGCGGCCTTATCACTTAATAGCGATCTTAACCAGGCAACCTTTAGATTAGGGAAAATATACATACAAAGATGATAACCACATAGATGATTAATTAGTTTTGTAACATTTTAATATACTCGTATTATCAGATAGTGTGTAATAGTGGAAACGGTTCGGAAGCGTGTCGACCTCGGCCAGCTTCCTACTTCTCGGCCTCGGGTCTTCCTGAGCACAGCTCCTCAGCTGATGTATCGAGGTCGGTAATATTAATTGCTGTAATTACACTTATGCAATATTATCTTCATGAAAATTTTATGTAGGTTAGGTCCATACTTACTCAACAGTGAAGAGATAAAAAGTAAAAGATAATCAAGGTATAATAAGTGTAAGCATAATTATTTATTTATTCTACGTCCTAGCATGATATCTAAATTAAATGAGTGTAGATATATTACGTTTATTATTTTTAACCTATATTTTTATACTATTATTACCTACCTATTATTACTATTATTATTTTCGAGAAAATCTGTAATTAGCCATATTTATCTATGTAATTAGCATTTAAGACTCTTATTATTATTACTTCGCAGTAGATTTTCCTTCTATAAATAAAATAAATAAAAATAGGTATACCTAGTGTAGGTACAATATCATTTTTTTTAACTAAACAGACTTGCACTTACTTCAATTAAATTACATGGTGTGATAGGTAATACAAATATTAATATGCCTAGATACTAACCCACTATGCTTATTGAAGTCACATACCAAATATTAGTAAGAAATCATAAGATCTACCAGACTTATCTGCATCCACAGCCTGTACCTAATCAGAAATTACAAACAGTCACGCAAAACAAATATCAAGCACTTTAATACTTAATTACTTAATTTTTACTTTACTTTAAATTTTATATTTAATAACTTACTGTATTATTTCAACACTTATAATTTGTGTAAATGACATCAGATAGTGGTTTTTTATTTTATTTTTTATTTACAGACTAGCGCTAGGCTGCAATCAAACCTGCTAGCAAATGATGATGCAGTTTTTAGATGGAGCACGCTTGCCTTGAAATAACCTATTCACACTTGACTTGAAGGTACCCATATTTATTAAAAGTATATACCCATATTAATGGTTTTATAAAGATATAGTTTTGCTTGATCAGCATAAAGTTTATGAGCAGTGGCGGAACGCACCGTTAGCGCACGCCTCGGGTCACAATAAGCACTTTAAACCTTGCACATTGTTTACTTTAGATTATAGAGCAGACTTACTTAGTAGGATATAGGGACTTCCTAAAATTATTAAGTATATTTTTTTTACTTTTAATTTATTTAATATTTTATTTACTATATTTTATTAATATTTTATAGAATTGTCAGTTATTATTAGGTATACCTTTTTAAACAAATCTTTAAAGAGATAAGAAATAGTCATATAAAGTATCTTTAAGAAGGTAAGCATTTAAGGAAGCCAATGAAAGCTAAAACTCAAGTTTTTTAGGTTTCCGTACCTCAAAAGGAAAAACGGAACCCTTATAGGATCACTTTGTTGTCTGTCCGTCTGTCCGTTGGGTCTGTCAAGAAAACCTAAGGGTACTTTCCGTTGACCTAGAATCATGAAATTTGGCTGGTAGGTAGGTCTTATAGCACAAGTTAAGGAATAAATCCGAAAACCGTGAATTTGTGGTTAAATCATTAAAAAAAAAATTAAATTGTGTTTAAATTTTCAAAGTAAGATAACTATACCAAGTGGGATATCACATGAAAGGGCTCTTTACATTCTAAGACAGATTTTTATTTATTTTTATGCATAATAGTTTTTGATTTATCGTGCAAAATGTCAAAAAAGATACCCGAGTTCGGAACCCTCGGTGCGCGAGTCCGACTCGCACTTGGCCGGTTTTTTACTAATTACTACTATCACATAGATTGATCATAAAGCTTACCTACCTACTAAATTTTAATGTCTTTTATGACTAATTTTAATTGGAAATCTCAAGCTTGACATAGCTTCCCACAATAGCAACTTTGTAATCATGGGTAATAAAGGATATGAAAAACTGAAATAAACCGAATATTTGAAATTTAATTGTTTATTAGCAGTTCATATTTTTGTACCTACAAAGTTCCATTACTCTGCTCGACTTTTTATTCTGTGTTGCTGTTCGCATATTAGACAGATACGGAACAGCCGATTAGAAGTAGGTACTGAATTAATGCTGATATTCCAATTCAACAAAGGATTGTGGATGCTGTTATCAGCTCTCAGTGCCAGTAATGAACAAACTAGCTTCAAAACGCGACCAGGTACTGCTCTTAAAAAACGACCATGGACAAACGACTAAATAATATTTTATATATAGTATAATGCGTACAAATTGAGATCTCACTCGCTATTTTAACAAGTGTCATGTGAAAAGTACGATTTTAGTCCTTATTTTAAAGGTGACCCGTACTATCGACATGACAGTATCGACACATAGAGTTTAAGAGGGGTGTCTCCGTCACTCGCTCCATACAAACGTAGTTCGTCTCTCATTGGAATACTAACCAATCATACTCAATGGAATTTTGTAGAAACGTTCGAGAACTAATAATATCTATGCCTGTGGTTTACAGATTTCAGTTAAAATATTCGGTTTCAAAGTTACGCGGTCTTAAAAATTCACATACAAATCTTTGAGGCCCTGTAATTTTAAAACATATTTTAAGAAAAATCTAAAACAACACAGGCACAGATATTAGTTTCTAGAATATGTCCGCAAAATTTCATGGACTTTGGTTGCTAAATATTCAAATGAAATTGAGACTACGTTTGCATGGAGTAAGTGACGAAGAGAGCCCTGTTAAATGGCCAATGAGTTCTCATTTTGTACGGATTATATTTTAAAATCTAAGCTATAATACTTCTTTCGTTTGATAGATCAAGAAAAGGTTGTATTTTTTGTCATATGGATTTTTTGACGTCATAGTATAATAGGTCCATGACGGAACACAATTAGACGAAGTCCTAAACGTGCACAGAGTAGCTTTACTTCAATATTAAGGTAACCTACTTGTCTACCAAATTAGTAACGACAAAAAAGACATTTAACATAATCAATTTTCACTAAGTAGATACTAGAAAAAGCTCGAGAAAAGAAACGGTTCACTTTTGCCGGCGACTAACGAATTAAACGGCAAGTAATAACGGCCACTAGAATAAAATAAACTGGCAGCGTTTTAATTTTTTTGCGACAAATAAATTAATGTCTGATAATAATCGAGTTCTTAATCAACAAATATACTCGGAGACAAAGTTCGAGAAAGTTGAAAAAGTGAGCCAGTCGAAAAATACTCTACTTACTGAAGTAAACGCAGTGTAAATGATAAATATTTATATTAATTAAAAAAACTGTTCAGAGCTGACACCATAAGAGCAATCTGACACCTGAAATGATTATTTTTATTTGCCATTTAAATTTTTACATTTGGTCGGAATTATTGGACGCAAATCATCGACGGCATTTATTCCATTCAAGCGTAGCGGGGTCACAAAACTAGTACAAACATAATTTTTCGCGGCAGCTTTATGCCTGTTAATCCGTCTGACACCGAACCGAAGATTTGCCAATATTTAACTATCTATTTCTATGCATTGAACTTTTAACACCTACTTCCGTAATGGAACCTTTGCATTCTTTACTGTGGTCCGATAGTTTTTCTGGTGCAAAATTCGAGCTTCGAATTCTTCGCAATATTTTGTAACACCAGCTTGAAGTAAAAAACCAAGACCATTATTTTTCAAAAAATCGTAAAAATTTTGAAAACGAGACTTTAAAAGTTTCCAAAATCCGATTACTTTTTTACGGTCACTAGAGTTCATTAATATGTCGTCACTCTAGTTGAAGGCAGACATATTTTTTTTAAATATTATAAGTATAGTACACAATAGGTCGAGATGCCAATCGGGATATGAGGCGGGGGAGGTGCTCCGATTGTCATCTTGACCTGTCGCGTACTATAGGTAGTGCCTTTAGTGCCTCAAAACTTTTTTTTATGCTACGATCACTAATATCCAGACAAAAGCAATTTTCAGCCCTGAAAGTTCAGTACTTGAACTCTAAAGAAAATTAAAATAAACCCGTTTCACAGACAGCTTGTTTTTGATAAATTATAAGTACATTGCAGAAATGGATATCAATTTATATATTTATTTAAATCCTTTATGAAGGACTAGTTTATGCCTGTGACTTCGTCCGCGTGGACTTCACCAGTTCTAACCCTACATTTTACCCCCTTAGGGGTTGAAGTTTCCTTTATATATTTAAATTATACAGTTTTTTAGATATTTTACAGTTTTTTTTTAATACAGTTGAGGGACGCGTGGTCTAGTTGTGACGATAGATCTATCAAACGAATGCAATCGTTAAGCGACGTTGACCCGATTCAGTAACTGGAAAGGTGACCGGCTTTGGAGGTCCGAATTTGGCCTTTTGTTTCCTCCGTGCCTTGAAGAGCATCCCGGTTATTATCACTAAGTACGTCTGATAACAACTGTAAAACTTAAAGAGTCAAAATCTCGTTGCCTTAGTGAGTTGTATGCGGAAAGATCTGGGAACCTACCGCATTATTGTCCCATAGAGAACTCCTACCATAATATGATTAGTGGAAAGGAGTCACGACACTCAGCAATGAGGAATACGACTATAAATAAGGGTATGAAGCGGTTTGTTGAGGGCTTCTTCTCAGACCAGGGTGCGTTTGGAACCTTTGAAGCTTTAGTTTTAACGCACATCTTTAATTATTATCTTACAAAAATTCCAAAATTGACAATCTCCTACCCTATTTGAATAAATGCTTTAATATGTTTCATAGCAGTTATGTATACATTTTTATACCATAAAGTCAGTAAATAACTTTTTTCGTAAATAACGTCTTTTTCACTTACCTCACATTTAGTACCATTTTGCACAAACGACTCACTTTGCGGTCGACACTTTCCGCCTTTTCTCATTTAATCATACACCACACAAACCGAGGTAAGATACCATGAATAAAATACTCGTTTATGAAGCACTTAACCGTCCGCGTGAACTCGCGGTTAAAGTTAACGCCGGTTAGTTTAAAACGTACATGCGTCTTTCACGGCGGTTGGCGGTAAAGTGCTATTGCAGCCTCTGAATCTCTTCATCTGTGAAATACTGCATCGCATATTTCTTCGGTTGGTGATGCCTTAATGGCCTAGGTGAAGATGGTGGTATACTAGTTTTCTAGTTAAATATTTTGGTAATTAGTCATGACCTCAAAAGAAAGTGTTTAAAGGCCGCTTTTTCACAAGGTTGCGTTGTAAGAGATCTGTGGAGAACCTTTTATTACTTTTTTCATGACTTATAGTTTAGATATAGAGATATAGATAATATAGTAAAACCTTACATGAACTGAACGCCTATTAAATTGATGAAAATAAATGTTACAAGGTATATTTAACTAAGTACATAGTTACATTTTTTTTTATTTTGAGGACTTATACACCCCGTTGCACAAATGCTTATCAACTATGAGATCAAATAAATTCAAACGAATTCGATAGAGATGCTGCATTATATCCACATAGGTATCTAGAAATACTTCACTTTATAGAGGTACATTTGAACCTTTGACGATAGGACAGGAACGCAATAAATTGCAAAAATCAAACAAAACACAGCTCTAAGTTGATTAAAATAGTTTATTAACATTTACTGGTAGTAATTTTTTAAACAATTTAAAAAAAACATTAGATATTCAATCGATTATTTCGATTGTTGATGTCGTGCACAATAACGAGACCTGTAAAGTATGCGATTTCTCACTGGCACTTTTTCCTGTGACCCAATGTTTTACAGCGAGCAATAAATTTTGTAGTTTTAAACCGTTTTCAGGTTTTGCGCACTGTATAGTGACGTCACTAGGTCTCATACTATTATACACACGACACACACTAAGTATTTTAATAATAATTATCTCTGATATGCAACTATTGTGACTAATTCTGATGTACAATTTTATCTCTAAGCTAAGCTTAATTGGTAGGTATCTAGTGCTAATCCTTTTCAGCAGGAGGCATTGTGAAAAGAATAAAAATATATTTAGACTTGTAATTTTAGTTTAGCTTGAGATTATGCATAGCAGAATTATACCCAATATACATAGTATATATTATATTTTTTTAATACATTTAACCGTATTATTTCATTGAACACCAATCAGCTTTTCAATTTTCAGTAAGATGTTGAAGGCAATCACAAAAGATGTTATTGTTACTACGGTGATTGTGACTTTCATGGCTCTGCAAAAGAGAAAATATTTATGAAAATAATGATGTCATACTAATGAAAATTATTCTTTATGAAGAGGCAACTATCGTATCTTTTTGGCTGGGCGCCCTTTGGCTTCTGCCCACCTAACAGCGAATTTTTAGCAGTTTTGGCTTCCATTTAGCTAGATGCTTGTAGCGGAAGAATTTGAGCATTTTAATCGTTGAAGAGAGAAAGCTTGGGCTTTTTTCTTTTAACGTTATAGACAACTCACATCGACATACAATTTGTCGTATATCCGAACTTATAGGACGCGGAATCAAAAGGAATAAGTTCGTGTGAAAAACTTCCTGCTCCATCAGACCCTAGTCAGGATAGAATGTTCTATCTAAACTCCAAGCACATCTGCTGTAGGGTTATCGAAGAGACAAGTAAAGACAACAGCATCAGATCAAAGTTACACTTTAATATGGGCACTTTTAAGTCAAGAGTACATAGGCATCTTCGAAGATGCCTATTTATTATTATTGCCTAGAGGCAAGCGCGCTACATCATCAAGAGATGATGCAGCCCATGCTAGCAAGAGCTAGCATGTTTGATTACATCCAAGCGCTTGTCTGTAAATAAAAAAAAAACATCGAGATTATCAGTTACCCATCAGCGTTGTGGAAGTATAGTGCGCTTCGTAACGTGTAGTACACAAGTTGCATGTAGCAGTAGATAAGGTAGTACAGCGCGAGCGCGGTGGCCGTCACCGAGATCTGGATCAGCTGCACCAGCTCGCTTATCACGTGCCATGTTCTAGCACTCACCTACGAAGAAAAAATATTTAAAAAATTAAGAAGTTCCTGTTCTGATCCTGATATAAAAAAGTCCTGTGTCTGCCATTTCCAGGATATAAGCTCTCTTTGTGCTCATCGAGATCAGTGCAGCGAGCCTTGTAAAGACAACAGAAACACGGCATTTGACTTTAGCATTTATTATACGAATAAATGGAACCTGTGACGGATGAGCCTGACTCGCACTTGACCGGGTTTTTCTTATATCTTACATTATTAAAATAGGCTCTAAAAATATAAAATGTAAAAAAGTATAGTATAAATTAAAAACCTAAACCATAATTCACGTTACTTATTAGGTGCTTACATACATAAATTGGATAACTTCAAGCATCAACATACACGCGAAACGGAAGGATACACAAGATGATAAGTGCTTATGTACACAAACTCCTAATAAAATGGTAAATTAATATCTGATTTCAATTAAGATACTGCTTGTTAATAAAATTTAAAATAAACTGTGCGGAAATAAGTTGGCCAGTGGTCTTCACCTAGAGAGATAGACATCGTTACGTTTAAACTGAAAACAAACATTGTAGGTCGTTAGTGTGGCCTTCTGTGGGTTCATTAAACAAGGTAAGCATAATAAATATAATAGTTTTCTACGAAAAAAATAACAGTGTAAGTGTGACTTTGGCTTTAATTCGGTATAGTCCGACATTCTTTTGAATTTAAAAATATTTTACTTTCCCCTGCAAGGTCACAGTCCCCTGTAACAGTTCGGAAATGTGCCGAAATCTTTAAATGTTTATAGGAAAAATGAAAACGCACACAAGTCGGTAAGCCAATCAATGCCTGTGGCAAATTCCGCCAAATAACACTGTTCGCTTTCACCGAATGCATTGGCCGAATTCGTTGATCAATATGTACTTATTAGGCTTTTAAAACGTATGGATTAGCCATACGGATGCACAATCATATTCGTATAATCATAATAAAGTACTTAATGCTTCTAAATTCATACGTGAGGTTCAAAAGATGTCGCACATCATTTTAGATCAGCTTTTTTTTGAAAAATTTAGACACGCCCGCCCGCCCTAGATCTGAATTCCGACCAAAAATTATACACTTAGTTGTATAGACTATAATATTTACTATGGAAACTATGAATAATAAAAATTAAATTAAAAATTTAAAAAACCCCCGACACATAAACCTCTAAAAAGTAAAAAAATAATAGGTAAGTATGTATGGGCCCTTTAAGAATAGTATAAATAGTAAAGTTTTTATCCAAGCGCTCGTTGCGCCAGGGGACCGCTACCTATCATAAACTATGAAAGTCATCTGTTGTAGGAAGAATAGTTTTTGTTAACTTTAGCGGTCCCCCGACGCAACGAACGCTTGGATAAAAACTTTACTATTTATACTATTCTTAAAGGGCCCATACATACTTACCTATTATTTTTTTACTTTTTAGAGGTTTATGTGTCGGGGGTTTTTTAAATTTTTAATTTAATTTTTATTTCACGCTTTTTAAACTTTTATTCATAAATTACCGTTTATTTGTGCCATTCTAAAACCCAATTTCTATAATAATATAAATCCAATAAGGCAGCTAATATCTCTTCAAAAGTAACATCAGTGTTATGTTAATTATACGTTCCATGAAATATTTTTGACCGAACATCACTAAATCAAGAATTATCTGAATGACTCACATAGTTTAACATGACCAAAACGAAATATCTGTTTCTAACATGTCGTTGCTTTAAAAATGTAATGTACCCATTTTACGTAGTCGTATAATAGTTCGCTTTTCAAGATATACCTACGATTAAATTGAAATCGACTTTCACCCGATGAAATAAGGAATAAAGTGGCTTGTATTTCATTTTGTTTGTTATTGCATGTCAAATTTTTATTTGACATAACTTTCAAAAACCGGTCAAGTGCGAGTCTGCCTCACACATGAAGAGTTCCGTACAAGTTTTTTTTTATGTAATGACAATTCAGTTGTCGGATTTTTCTGTTTACTTGGGCCACAGGAGTAGAGTGCTTGGCCTATAAGATATTGCTACCTGCCTTTCATGATTCTACGTAAACGGGAAGTACCCAATTTATAAGTTTTGATTCTCTTGAAAGATGACACACAGACAGACAACGAAGTGGTGAAGGAAAACACCGTCAGGAAACCTGCATGCTTAAGAGTTGGCCATAATGCTCCCTCAAAGGTGCGTGAGGTGTGCCAATACGTGCTTGGCCAGTGTGGTAGCTTCTCATTCTGAGAGGAGACTTGTGCTCAGTAGTAAGCCGGCGATGGGTTGATCCTGATGATGATGAATTTTTAACGTATTTTGTCAAACTAAATAAGCTGAGTTCAAGCAGATAAAATATAAAGAAGGTGCGCCTAATGCATCATCCAAACCTGCGCGACAAAGCGACTACGATGCGGGAACCTCAGCCGCGCGGAGGGTCATCGCCTCCTACGATATTTAATGGTGCCATGCACACCTACGCGACTAAAACAGTCGAGGCTACATCTTTTTTTTTTCTACAGATACCTACTGAACCCTAAAAATAGTTTGACTATGGTTTGGGTTTGGGTTGATTGTTCGTGGCCTTTGGTTGACTGTTGGATATTATAATTGAATTGATGTTTTCTCGTTTAACTGTGATTATAATATTTAATAAATTAGAAACTCCGCGCCTACGATCCAAAGTATCGGAGTTTTCCAAAACATTATTTTCAAATAAATAATTATGTATCTAAGCAACGTCCGTCTTGACAGCTTGACATTTGCCAATTGACATAATATTATGAACCTCTGTTACAATAGTGAAAGATCCCAGGGCCACCAGGCGTCACGTATTTTCTGACGAACGAAATGTGGACGATTGAGTAGTGCTAGTATGTACTAAGAACGCATGCCTACAGACCTGCTAGCTTGCTTAGACGGCCAATTTTCAGGTATCAGGTAATCAAGGTACATAAAAACATTACTTACCTCACGTGAATTCTCCAATTTTTTTAATTTTTAGCTGTTTTTTTTTAATATTAATAATTAATTGACATAAGTAAACTATAAGAGAGTGACAGAGAAGTCAATATATCCTAATACATATCTTACTCAGTCTCATGCGCGTAGATAATGATGCCCTCGCGCACAAACCCACAGAGGCATTAAAATTGAATTTAGGGGATGATTGGCCCTCTGGATCGGTCTGTCTTCTTGTAAAAGGTTTTAAAATAGTTGTCTGGTGGACATATACATATAAATATGGAGCATCAGAATTTACGTGCAGTTAAGTAATTTCTTATTTTGGGAGCTTTAAAGCGTCTGCAAAGCAATACGGCCGACACGGGAAGTGTCTGGGAGTATTGGCGACATATTTTTAAGGATATTGCCTAAAATATACGTAAAAATCAGTTTGGAGAATTTACGTGAGGTAAGTAATGGTTTTATGTACCTTGATTATCAGATACCTGAAATTTGGCCGTCTAAGCAAGCTAGCACGTAGGCTAGGCATGCTTTCTTAGTACTTACTAACACTACTCAATCGTACATATTTCCTGTGTCAGAAAATACGTAACCTCTGGTGGTCCTGGGATAAAAGTAATAAGAAAACCAGAAAAGAGCTGATAACTTCCAAACGGCTGAACCAATTTTTTTGGATTATAGCTAAGAACACTCTCGATCAAGCCACCTTTCAAACAAAAAAAACTAAATTAAAATCGGTCCATTCGTTTAGGCGCTACGAGGCCACAGACAGATACACAGATACACAGATACACAGATACACAGATACACAGATACACAGATACACAGATACACAGATACACAGATACACAGATACACAGATACACACGTCAAACTTATAACACCCCTCTTTTTGGGTCGGGGGTTAAAAAAATCATTTGGCGACTGTTTTGAATGTTGAGATTAGATTAGAAGCGTCCAATTAAAAATTTCATGGCTTAAAGATGGGACCAAGATTTATCTAGTAGGAAAGGAATTTAAAAAGTTGTGCTTTCCAGTGGTTATCTACTATGATTGTATGGGCGTGGTGATCCCGCGTACTTCATGGTACTTATAGATAAAACATCAGTCCAACAATAAAATGTTAGTTTAACGTCCTCTAAGAACCGTAGCTAGGGCGCTTGGTCCACGTCACGACGCTTACAAATCCGATTCTATCTCTTTTCACGATGAGGTACATTCCTGAATCAAGCCTACGTAATTTAGGATCAGATATTTTAATTTGATAGCTTAGTGGTAAACATGTCGGCCTTATAGCCGGAAGGTCCCGGGTTCCAGGCACGCGCCTTTTACTATTCGGAGTTATGTGCATAAGCAATTAAGCGTTTCAGTCCGTTATTTCGCAGGTATCACTTGCTCTAAAGGTAAAGGAGACCTACATGCCTTAGATTTCTCCATAATGTGTTCTCAAAGGTGTGTGACTAATGACTATGAAGTGTGTCAATCCGCACTTGGCCAGCGTGGTAGACTATGGCCAAACAAATATGAAACCAGCGATGGGTTGATGATGATAATGATTTTAATGATAACATACCTATTACATTAGTTTTATTTATACTAGTAGAAATCAAAGGTAACTAAGTTCACACTTTTCCGAAAAATGCTAGGTAAGTAGGTCCTTATGTATGAAAAAGTATGAGTTTATCAAAAGAATGTGGTTCTTGGTTGCTTACTTTTTTCATAGGTTTTTCTGGTTCAGACTCTTCCAAGGGTTCTTTGAGAAGTTGCACAACTTTGTTAGGCGTTGGAAGCTGAAGGTTCGTGCAAGGATGGACATTTGTGCAGAATGCAGATATGCAAGTTTTCGCAAGCTATAAATCGATATACTTAGTTAATATCTAATAATAATTAATTTATATATAATAAATAATAATATATAATGGTCTACAAAGTTTGGTGTAAAATGTTCACTTTTCATTAAGTCTTTCATTAAATAAATAAATAAAAAATAATATGTCCGATTTTAATTTTGCTTCTATTAAGTTTGTATATTTTTTTTAACTTACCTGGAGGTTGCGACTAGTTCTCCATCAAAAAAGGCGTATGCCTAGGTATCTAGCCGACAAGCGATGAAGGAAATGCAGGACTTTTTGTCTATTCTAAAGATTCTTTTCTGCACTAGATAATCCTATTTTTTTAAGACTAGTGACCCACTCTGGCTTCTCAAGGGTATTTAAGGGTAAGGCTTATTATAAATTTCGTAGGGATCTCTAATTAAAAAAATATCACACTCAGGAATAACGTAGCTTAGCTTTCTGCTACTGAAATAATTTTCAAAATCAGTTCAGTAGTTCCAGGGATTCCAATTGGTATGGTGGTCTTCTTCCTGTTTCTAAATAGATGTTTTAAACTACCAGGTATACCTAATTTATTTTTCCTTAACCGACTTAAAAGTTAAACAAGTACCTATAGCTTCTGGCTGAAATAAGTAAGAGACGCATTATAATACGCGGCCCATACGACCTTGTTACCACGAACTGACAATGAAATCATGATATATATGATTGATAAACCTACCTCCGTAGGTCTAAAGCGCCGGGCAATTGTAATAGACGCGTTCTCCAAGAAGGCTTATGCGATTTTTTTATCTCGTAAGTCAGCTAAGGAAACTAAAGTATATAAATGATTGAATAGTAATATTTACAGCGTTGGTTCCATTGGGATACTCTGGTGTAGGCGGTGGTGGAGGTGGGAAGCATTCGAGAACCTTCTTCAGTTTCTCACTGGTTCGAATACACCCGCAGCGGCGTCGCCAGCTGTCTTCTTCCTGCTGGTGCCGAGCCAGCGTGCGATGCATCTCAGACTCCATGGCGGTAACACTGAACACAGGTGTATTTACCTACTGGTGTCAATTAGAATGGAATTTTCGGAGCGCAATCATTTAGTCCCCCGATTTCCTCTGGTAGAGATCAGAAATCGGGTTCACGAGTGATTTCCACCCCCTAAACCCTTTAGAGAAGCCGTTATCGCGTATTTGGGAGGCTTTGAAATCTGTTTTTCTACCTTCTATCAGGTATTGGAATCTTAGAAATACATTTTTCGTAAGATTGGGCCCGCGTCGTATGACAACGCCCGATGGGTTTGGTCTTTGGGTAGTAGCGGTAGGTAAAGTATTTCAGGACGGTGTGTTCTATAATATAGTTAGTACTATCTACTTTGTATATATCGATAGATGGACTGAATTTTTATTAGGTAGATTCTAATCATTGTTGTATACCTAGTTCCCTTAGACCAGTTTGTATAATGTAAATGAGTAAAAAGTAGAGCCTAAGGTACAACACCTTACAAGTGCGCACTTGTAAGGTTTTGTTAACTTACTGTTTTCAAGCCGATTTGGTAAATTCAGGTAAGTTAACAAAAATATCCACTTACTTGGAACAGCTTAAAAAAACTTGTGAGGTTAACCTTTCTTTAGCAATTCCCCCTGAAAATGTTAAATTCGGATATCAATTTAGTTACAACATCAAAATATTCTGTAAATTACAGCTGCAGTGACGAAGTAATTTGAAATTATTTTAAATATGAAACATTCGCGGACATTCTCCACAACACAACACAAACAAACATTCTCGAGATGAACACTATTGTTGTTATTGTCTAATAATTAAATTTTGTCTTCAATTTTGACAATTTTTGGGGGCTTTATGCCAGTAAATTCTCTTTTTTTTTTGTAAAACAAATAAATAGAAGAGCTGATGGGAATTTTTATGTAAGTAGGTAGGACGTATAGCTACTTGAGTACAATACGCAAAAAAAAAACGTGCCGTATTCATGTTAAAATGAACTTCAAGCTTTGAAGAAAATACTGGGTAAATTTTCCATGTATTTAGTTATTTTTATAGCCCTGTGAAAACAATTATTATATTATTAATTTATTACAAATATCCCCTAGAAATTGAAGCAACTGCAGCCTTTGCAGTAGGTAAATAATAAATATCCGAAACAAATCGCCGAGGAATGCTTGTAATTGCATTCTTTGTTACAGTGAAATGAGGATCGGTCACAGTTAGTACCTACCTAAATACCTGTACTTTTTCTACAACAGCCAATAAATCAAATGCAATAACTATTGCATAATGTTATAGTTATAATACATATAGTTACATAGTTATTGTTATAGTACCTAGTCAGTATTTATCAGTTAAGTAAAAAACTTCCTATTTAGACAAATGTTTAGGTAGGTATCTAGGTAGGTAACTCCTGAAAAAGTTTATTTTATGGGCCAGAGAAGCGATCAAGATATTTGCATAGGTACTTACGTACACACCTACCAAATAAACAAAAGTACACTCGTAAGTTTGATCCCATATTTTATTTGGGCACTAATGCCTTTAACTCTATATTACTTATACTTATAAGATTGCTTATATGGCGCGCTCTTGAGAAGGCCTATGTCCAGCAGTGGACACAAACAGGCTGATTGATTGATTGATTGATTATTTATATAAGATTAAATATAAAAAGTCAGTGAGAATGAAATTTAAAGCAAAACATAAAATATTATCAGCGAATAGAGCTTACAGGGTACAGACAGACCTATCACTCTAAGAAACTGGGCAGATGACGGCAAACCCAATTCTATCGGTAGATAGGTAAATAATATACCTACTAATAAGTCGGAAATTATGATCAAACTTCAAAGTGTCCAGTTTACGGGAATCTTATAATGTGATTAGGTAAGTACCTATTTATACATTAAGGAGTAAAAATCCAAATATTAAACAGGTAGATACGTAACTGTAAACTGTTATATAAACGTACGCAAGTGATTACGTACGAAAATTTGCATGAAAGCATTTAAATGTCAACATATGGAATCTCACGGTCACCGCGCAAGCTCCGACAACGAGCGAATATACCGAAATGTATAGAAATTTTGGTTTACCGCTAGCCGGTAACCGTTTGTAACAGAAATATGAATAAGCCAAAACACGCACAGCTCTTAAACCATTATTGGTATAAGAGTTAGTGGATGGATTTTTAAGAGTGATGAAACATGTCCAAATGAAGTTTAATAACAAGGATTCTAAACTATAGAACTTAATAGATTTCAGCCAGGGACCGCACTTCATCCGATCCGAGTGATCGTTGGTTACCTACCTTCAATCAAACTTCATTGCCCTATTCTTATACTTAGCATAAGCTTTTTACGCTATGTTGGAGGAGAGAGAGAAATATATAACTAGAAATGTATAACTTAAGTAAGCTCCTACCTAGGACTAAATTAAAAAAAGTAATATAAAAAAAAATAACGCTCCCGGACTATATGACACTTTCCATTATAGCATTCGATAATACAGAAACCGCAACTTTTATGAGCTTTCATGAAAAACTTTTAAGAATTATTTGAGCATGACTTCTAAATTCTAGGTAGGTACGTTTTCTCTTTAACAGGGCTCTCTCCGTCACTCGTTTCATACCATTTCATACAATCGTAGTTCCAATTTCATTTGAATATTAAGTAACCAAAGTCCATGAAATTTTGCAGACATATTCTAGAAACTAATATCTGTGTCTGTGGTGTTTTAGATTTTTCTAAAAATGTGTAGTTTTAAAATTACAGGGGCTCAAAGATTTGTATGAAAATTTTAAGGCCGCGTAACTTTGAAACCGAATATTTTAACAGAAATCTGGAAAACCACAGACATAGATATTAGTTTCTAGAATATGTCTGCAAAATTTCATGGACTTTGGTTGCTTAGTATTCAAATGAAATTGGAACTACGATTGTATGAAATGGTATAAAACGAGTGACGGAGAGAGCCCTCTTAACAAGCAATCTATTAAAAAGATTAAATTCGCACCTACCTAATATTTACTTATTAATTTATCACAATTACCCCATACACGATGCTTTTTAGAGTTCCTTAGTAAAATAAGATATACCTTTACAATTTCGTCCAGTCCGTCTGTGTCTGACTGCGTGCTTCAGCTGTTTTAAAAATAAGCTCTACTAAAGATGAAAACGACCTACTACATAGTAGCATGTACATATTCAATTTTGAAAATAAAATACGTTTTAATTCCAAATTAACTATTTACCGTACAATGTAAATCCTGTAGGTGAGTAGCAGTGAGCATTGAAGTGTTTGTAAGAGATCCCGAAGAATCCTAATACGCGCTGAATGTGCGCTGGTTTTAGTAGGCAAAAATCCTACATAACCCGATGCCTTTCTTAGGACGTCAGGTATCTTTAGAAGATTTACCCACGTTAACTAAAAAACCGGCCAACTGACCGGACAGACACACAGACAACAAAGTGATCATAAAAGTGTTCTTTTTTTCAGTTTGAGGTACGGAACCCTTAAAAAGGGTTATAAAAGGTAGATTGGCATTTCAGTTAGATACCTTTTGTGTCGTGGTGAAATCCTCATAGATATTACCTACTGCGCCCGGGGAGACAAGGAGGTTATGTTAGACTCTTACCGGCTAACACCCTACGGTGTTCCAAGCATCGCCTGGTGGCTGAGCTTCGGGGACAAACACATTCGTGCAGCCCAGCCAGCGGCACCTGCTGAAGACCCTCCTCCAGGTGCAATAGAGTCCCTTAGAGTTCCTACACACCGTTTGAGGCGCACCAGGAACACTTCTGAAATGTCAAGTCACTTCCGTGAAATACCTACCTACTTATAAAATTAATAAACGCCAAAAGCATAGCAGGTCAGTTGCGGTTGTGATCGACAACCAGCAGTATTTCTCACGGTTTTGACACAGTTGCTGCTGGTATGAAATTATACTTTTCACTGAGCTTTGAATGAAATGAAGTTATTATTATAGTTTTAGGCGAAGTAATGATAAAAGCTTTCTGATTCATGTATCACTTTCGAAAGAGTTAATGATCTATCATAATATTATAGGTACACTTTAAATTCTTAGTAGTGTCGGTACCTACTCATAGTCGTGATGGACTAGTGGTTAAGATGTATGCCTTCTATTTGGGAGGTCGAGGGTTCGATCCCGGGCACGCACCTCTAACTTTTTGGAGGTAAGTAATTAAATAACGGTGAAAACAAAACGTTCGTGAGGAAAGACGAAAACACTGAGAGTGCTCACTAATGTTCTCAAAGGTCTGCCAATCCGCACTGGCCCAGCGTGGCAGACTATGACCTGAAAGCTTTTCGTTCTGAGAAGAGACTCGTGCTCAGTAGTAGGCCGGGGCTGGGTTAATCATAAAGGTGCCCACGCACTCGAACTGAACTGCAGCTGAACTGCGCGTCGCGGCAGCGCCCCGCACGATATTCTCTCCAGCCGCGACGCGCGTACCGCGTCACTGCCGCGCGTCGCGGCTGGAGAGAATATCGTGCGGGGCGCTGCCGCGACGCGCAGTTCAGTTCATGTGCGTGGGCACCATAAAGATGACGACTCGTACAGGTAGCTACAAATTAGTCAGTTTATAACCATAACTATCAACCATTATAAGGTTTTAGGGTCCCTAAGTATAGGTAGGACATTTAGAAACAGAAAACTCCTTTGGCTTTGGCTCTACAGGTGTTCGAATATGAATACAGTATATCTCAACTGCAGCTAAAGGTACCTGTTATACTAGGGTTCACTACAAATGCATCTCAGAAGGTTTCCACACCCGTGCGAATCCGTCTATTTCGTTCTGATAAACAGTTATGAGTTGGGTCAGTAGTAACTAGTATTTCTTATTTAAAGTCATAATCCTAATTGCTGAGGGTCTTCACTCCATTCCATTAATCACATAATAGTAGAAGTTCTCTTGGGATATTAATGCAATGGGTTCCCAGATCCATCCGCACAGATACAATATTATACTTACTACTTCCGCGTACCTATAGTACGCGACAGGTCAAGATGGCAATCGGGGTGGAGACGTCCCGCACACACGCAGAGTCCCGCGCTAACCCGGTGCGGGATAGTGCAGGTGACGTGTTTTTGGGCGGGGCGTCCCCCCGCCTCATACCCCGACTGCAATCTCGACATGTCGCATACTGTAGTTATAGGTAGTAGAAACTAGAAAACCATAGCAAACCGCATTGGTATTTACCACGCGGTGACGCAATGTGTCGGTCAAAGGAATAGATGCACCAGCTGACGCGTGTCGCTCGCAAATCGTACGGCCATTCACTCGGGGAAATATCTCAGGATTGTTTCACCTTCCCTTGCATTTGCGACGTCTCCGGCACAGCCAACGATCTCTATGTACCAACCTACTCATCTACACTAATATTATAAAGTAAACTTTGTAAGTTTGTTTGTAGGAGGTAATCTCTGGAATTAATGAACCGATTTCGAAAATTCTTTCACCAGTAGAAAGATACGTTATTCCTGAGTCACATTTTTTTTTATTAGAGATCCCAGTGAAAATTGCAATAAGCTATCCGTGCAAAGCCGGGGCGAGTCGCAAGTAATATTACATATTAGTCGTCTTCATGAACAGAGTTTTACATCCCCGTGCCGCCCCATTTTCAAATTTTCTACGCTAAGGTTTACCTAGTTTTAGGAAATTATCGTCACTTATACCAATCAGTAGGAGATAGCAGACAATCGATAACATTGCATTGAGTGCTACCTAAATGATATGACATCTAATACAAAAGCATATACCTACCTACCTACATAGTGCTAATAACTTACCTACTTAATAAGTATTAACTACTATTAAGACATACCTACAAACAACCATAAGTAGGTAAGTATAGGTACCAAGGTAAAGTTAGGCTTTGATGGCACAGATTGAAGGAACGAAATAGACTGAGCACCCGCAAATTGTAAAAATGTAACTTCAGTCTTATTCGTATCACCAACACAACATTACATAAAGTTAATAGTAGGAATTATTTTTTAATCGGCTTCTCCAGACTTGTTTCATTTATTTGCGGCCCGTTTATTATCTGTTTGTTTTAATCTGTAGGTATAAAGCACAGACAATACGTCAGTACAAGGCTAAGTATACAATAGCCAAGTGATTTTGGAAAAGCTAAGGCCAAAGATGATACGCCCTTCCTCCTTGCCTCGCCTTGTAGAGATGAGCTATTACACGGGCCGGCAAGCACGAAACGAACTTAACCCTTCAACCATGGCTTCTATTAAATCAGCTGACATCTTCACAATAAGCCATTGTTTTCAATCTTAATTTAAAGCAGCTGCTTGATTTTTTACGCGTGTTTTTATTTTAATTATCATTACTAAGATGGTCGTTAAAGAGGTTCGCGCATCTATCAGCACGTTTCCAATACCTACTCGTACCTATTTAAGAAGAATTCGTCTAACGGATGAAATTAATATTATCAGTCCTACTTGGAATCTATCGATAAGTTTTTCAGCAACATTGTTATTTGTCACTCATCAAACAATTGCGATAGAGAGAGAGAGTCAGCGCGTGTCAGACCTTGCGTTGGTTATTTTGTAAAAGCTGAAAGTTTCTCTGCGTATTGTCCCCAGCACAGGGAGGAACGCTCAGCGTCTATGAAGTTTGGATATGGTGGCTTTGGGAGATGACAGGTGATAAAGGTGCAAAAAATCTTACGTCAAGGTATAGTCTATTTTTTTAAAATATTTTCTTCGGAATATAGTGCCTATTAGAAATCACGTCATGCATTGAGAGGCAGTACCGTGGCAACCCCGTACCCCTAAAGTATAAAAGACTGTCTCGTTGGTCTAGTGATTAGTATGTTTAACTGCGCATGACGAGGTCTCGGGTTCGACCCCCAGCGGGGTGATTCGCGAACTCAGTGTCTAACACTGCATGATAGCCACCGAGCTCATTTGACATTAGCCTAAGGTTCAATTAAAACCATTCAGTATTTTGCCAAGTATTTAATAAATAAACACGTTTACAGTTTACGCTGCTGAAGCTTTACAAGGGACCAGCCTTAGCACTCTGTGTGATTTCCAGCAAGCAGATCTATAAACTTAATACTAAATACATAACTATTGAAAAATAAAATTAAACAAAAGTCAACAAAATATACAAACAATAAACAGACAATCTCAGTATCTCACTCGTAATAACCTTTTTGTATCACATAATATTTAACGAGGATTTTGCCCACAGAATTTAGAATAGGCTTAGAAGTAGCTAAGAGAGCATAGTCGCAGAGGATGTCTAGTGAAACATCATAGCGCGTAATTCTAAAAACACGTATTTGCATAGCTTTAGTTTAAGTTGCATTGCTAGCGTAGTTGTATTCGTAGAACTCTGTGGCGCTACCTGACGGCGCGTTTCCACTATGTAGTCATCGTAATTTATCATTGTTAGAAAATACTCGTGGTCGAAAGTTAATCGTGTCGTCCTATATGTGAACACATCCATTCAAATATACAAGCCATTACGCTGTTAACTGTATAACTATTTATCGTCAAGACAAAGTGGGAACGCGCCCTGAGGGTTCCAGCTGAAAATCAGTGCTGTTGTGTTTGTGCAAAGGCATAAATCATTATGCTGAGCCGAGATCTTTTTCAGGCTGTGCCACGCATGACACTGGTTGTTCCGCAGACGTTTCTTCTGATTAGCTTAAATACCCAAGTGGTGGAGGCGCTGGGATAACCTACCCTGTAGGTAAAACTGGGTACGTGTTGAACAATTCCTAAATAAATTCTTTCTTTGTGTGCTACAATTAATTGGCGTTTTCAGGATATTTTGTTAAAAATCGACCAAAATGGAGGTAAGGTAGCAAATATAAATTCTACTAACTTTTTAGATTTCTGTGGTTCAGCTAAATAAATATAAGGCTGCCTTTTCACCAGAAACGTGCGAGGAAAGATGATTACTCTCATAACTTCGGTCAATAAAAGCTTTTCCACTAGGCTAAGGTGGCTTAGTAACAAAAAGATAAAATAGCCATTTATTTCTTATGTCACAGTTTTTATAAAGTAGTTTGTGTCATACTTTTGATAGACTGCCAGAAAATAAATCGTTTGGCTTCACAATATTAAATGGTGCCAAATATTTTAATAGCTAGGCTGCACAACAAATTAATTATTACATTTCTACGCAGGTCTTATTATGTACACCTACTTATCTATCCTAGTATTTTACTAGCATGAAAAACAACCCTCCGTTTTTCAATAGGCTAAATCCTCGGTAAATAATAATTTCAAAATTCACTAACTAAGAAGAACGAGTATGTTAACTTAATCAATTAAAATCGAAAATAAATGTAAAATTTTTAAATACATAAATACACCACATACAATATATAAAGTCTCGCGCACATCGAGGCGAGTCGCATCGATCGCAACGCAAATGCCTGCTATATTTTCCATGTAAAATAATTGAATTATAAATAAGGAATGTTTGACAGCGAAACTTTTATCTTTCCCAGTAAAATTGCTACCATAAAATTCAGAAACTTCAAGAAGAAGAAGTGCATTCATTGGGTAGAGAATTTTACAAAATTGAGTTTTTTGTAATATCTACGAGTTCAGTAATAATAAGACATCGGCAGTTACATCAATCAGTACCTACGATACTATACCTAATTTGGCTATACACAATCTCTGAATTATTAAAGAAGTGTAGGATATACTGCATATATTTTGAAATCTCTCTCGCCATTTTAGCTCTATAAAAAAAAAGATTCCAACGAATTGAGAACCTCCTCCTTTTTTTAGAAGTCGGTTAAAAAAGAGATCTCAAAATGTAGTACGCACTATACTTATTTGTTTCATGTTTTGTACAGAACGGGATTGTGCAACTTGTCTTTTTAACTTGGTTATATTGAACTGAATATAAGCACCAAAAATCAAAATACCTAGCTAAAGAGGTAATATGGAATGTAAAATTATCACAAACTTTCAGTTCTTTTCGATTCAAAAGCACTTGTAAAGTTTATTTGAATTTTCAAAATAGGAAAATAATACGATACACAGAAATTGCGTTGCGACCGTTGCCTTGCGATGCGACCGTTAGCCTGGACCTAGCTTTAGTGAATATTGTGCTTGATTTTGACGTAACACACACACGGGTGACAATTAATTATTATTATTACCAATGGAATACACCCTATAAGTCGCACCGAACTTTACGGCCGGCCAAAACTCCTCATTATATCAGTCAAAAAATTTTTTCTCCACGGAACACCTACGCGAAACATCTATAGCTGCATTTGCACTATTTCGGTTGCCTGGAAGAGATGGCTAGGTAGCGATAAGGCCGCCAAATTGTACCATCTGCCTATATTTTGTTTTGCTTTGTATGTGTTTTTTCTGCATTAATTTTGTGGTGTATAAAAAATGTCCGATTCATCCATTCTTTTATTCATACGCGGTCTAACTTGTCCAACGAATTAAATTTTTCCTGACTCTTAGGGTGCTTCAACGGAACGGAGGTGCCTATAGTTGGCCTGCTAATCACATCTTCGCTTAAGTGGATTGACAACCTTACAACGCGGTTAGTTTCTATACCTATGATAAGCAACTCCAGGCAAGTGTTTCATCTTGTTAGATGAGAATCTTGAAAGATGTCTTTTCTTCATCTTTTGTAAGTTTTACGTCAGCAGCATCTAATTTGCAAAGGTCAAAATTTTCTTTTCTTGAAACATTTTCGACTTTATAATAGACTCGAGTCCAGTTAACTATAACGACCTAGCTATGTGTACCTACTAGTACAGTACAACCAAATTAATAATGCGCATGCAGATCTTCGCTAACTGTCGTATTCCGAATCATTGAATCGTAAGAGCCCTAAACAATGCACTTGCATTTTGCACCTTGTTATAAACAAATAGCAGTCAATATCATGTGTATCATAATGGTATCATACGACCGTTGCCGAACAGTGACGAAGATTTCTATGCGCATTATTAATATGGTTGTACTGTACTACGAACTAGACGGGTCATCCTGAACAAATATTACTGCGGTAATTCTTGCTTGCAACTTCAAAGCCATTATTGCTTAGAAGTTACAACTTGATGCCCAATGTTCATACTAATTTTGACACGTATATTTATATACACTCAATTTTTTATTGTAATAGCCCTTTTGTAGGCACTAATTTAGTTCAATGCTTGACTAATTATTTTGTTAATATATGAATAAACTTGTTGTTAGAATGAAATTTAACGCAAAATATTACTATGGCATTGGCTTATTGAATTGGCAAGGTTTGGAAAGGCCATCAAGTTTGGTGCGAGTTATACATTTTTATTAACCTACCTATTTCAAAAATATACTGCCATTCAGTTGTATAAGACAGTTTACACAGACACACCTATTAAACACTATTATAGCAAAATATTTTAAGGCAGTACGCGTCAAGAAAGATGAACTTACACTGTGGTAATTACGTTGATCGCACATTCAAGCACGCGTCACAAGCCATCAATAATAATGATCGTTTAGCGAAGAGACAAAGTATTACTCTAATTCTAAGTTATTTATTCGTCACTAGCCGGTTAAGGAATACGGTTTGTTTGCTTGGTTGCTTACAGCAGAAACAAAAAAAGAAAGTACTTAATGGCTTTAAAATTGCATTGAAAAAATTGCACCTTATCCAGATAATTATACGTAATTATACGTCCAAACTCCAATTGTGATTAAGAGGATATTTTCATGACATCTCAGGATAGGAAAGGATATTTTTGACGTCCACATTTTGTAATTTTTCGTCCAAGGATTAATGGATCCGCATTAATCGAAGATGCAGAGCGGAGGGCGAAAAACGCTCACACTACCAGCGTACTGTGCACCACTCCACCACGCGACGGCGACAAATACCCAACAGTTGTCAACCTTCATGACGCGTACTGAAGATGTTTTTAATGTCGTGAAAGCGAAAGCATAGCGTATTTCGTGACTATCTACTTTTAGCTACTTTTCAACATGTTTGTTTAACAATCGACGGAATCAGTGTATCATTGATGAAAATGTCATCAGTTAAGAGGTTAAATTGTGTTGTTAAGCCGCTTTTGTACACGAATATAATTACGTAGGACCCGGTTCAAATATGTGTTTCATCGTTCATTTTAAATATTATATCGTTATCGTAAAACAAAAAATTGGACTATTTTAATTGAATAGCAATAGAAATTGGACTATTTTGATTGATTTTAATGAGGTTATTTAGATAATGGTATCAATTTGGCTGCACTATCTAAAGGACATTCAGATTATTTTAATAGAGTTACGAAATATTTTACTGTACTACAACATAAGTGATTTTTTATGAAGCTAAGTAATACAGAATTGAAATCGAAATTCAAGAAGAATAATGTATAAGTAGGTATATTAGCTCTTTTACATGATATTAAAAAAATCACACTAAGAACCGGATACTACTTAATTTCCATAAAAATATTGAATGCCAATAGATATCTTAACATCAAGTACATCAGTGCTAGATAAATTTGTACATACGTGAATTTTATCGATAATTTTATATTTATCACATACATTATAGAAACTTCTATGCGTATTTGTCCAATTTAATACTTAATTGTGTGAAACTATTCTATACGCTTTCATTTTTAATGGCAGCCTTATCATGAACAATACACAAATAATTACATTACACAATGACTTAGCAGAGACCGTTACGTCAAGATAAATAGGTAAATACATGGTTTTTGTTAATTTTAGAAAATAATGTTTCTTGCGGAAATTCATGAAATCTGTTACAGCCCTGTAAAACTTTGGTTCATAAGGCAAGCGATGGATAAATATTATGTAGGAACGTTAACTAATGTATACCTCGATCAGGGAGTCGAGCTAACTGGGTGCTCGGCCTGCTAGTCGGCGCGACAGCGGCACCGAATACATATCAAATACATTGAGACAAAGTCTCGATTTTACGGTGTCACTATAATAATATAATTATTATAAACAGCACTGATCTACTATTAAGTAGAATGATTAAAATCCCTCATCCTGTCTCGCCCCTGTTACCCTGCAGGATTGCTCTGTTTCAACTGAATGTTTGAAAAATCTGCTAGCTGTGGTTTGGCATGCTAACGCGTTCTCATATTAAAATAATCAAAACGGGGTATGTTAATGATTCAATCTCACTTATACAGTATATCTAGTGAACGAGTGAGACGGAATGATTAGCACCGCTTCATTTCGATTCATTACTTTATTGGTACGCGTTATACGCGGTAATGAAAGCATACCGAGCGACTACATTACAGTGAACGCAGAATATCCGGGAATGGGGCAGGATCGCTCCGGCTTGCTGCGATTCGGCGGGAACATCTAACAGCACTCGGAGTTTGCAAAAAACAGAATGGCAGAAAGAGACATCCAAGCAGAAATATATCGCTACATGAGAAGATGACGGCAACGTGGTGGTGGTTTCGGTAACCGGTGCCGCACCACAAAATGACGAAACGGGGTATTTCGAAATAATATGATGCATTTTCCCCATACGTCTTAACATATTTTAGCATCAACAGCCAATAAGCAATACATATCGGTGTCGTATATTATGTTACCCCTACACTAGACGTTAGACTAGACAAACAGACGTCGAACATTTTCAAGATCTCCAAATCTTAGCGCTAATGAATTCGAACACGTCACAGATAATTAAATTGCCAAAAGAATTTAAACTTTTAATTGAATACCTATGTTATCATCTAACATAATTAAATGTTATTTAAGCTCATTTGGGTATTTTATTGCATATTAAGTATTTACTACTTATTGAAAACGAAGTATAGCTGCATAATATTCGGATACGATTTTCTTTGTAACTGTGACAAAAGCTCAATAAATTGTAGGACTATAATTATAATTATACCTACCTATAGGCGCATTAACGTCATTACGGATGCGTTATAGAAAAATATAATGAAATCTTGTAACGCTTTCGATAGACGCTGCCACGTCTAAACGGCTACCAATTTTGATACTCACATCCAATTTTCTAAATTACTTACATAAAACAAACAGCACTAGTTTCCTTACACTAAAATGTTAAAAAAAAACAATTAGCCGCTACAAACTGTCAAATATACACATATCTACTAATAAGGAATGTCATCATCATTACCTACAGTGGAATTATACATCAGTCTCAGTTTTGCTGCTTGTGCGCCGACTCCTGCCGCCAGAACCCGAATTCACCCAATGGGGCCCACTTAGTAAAAATTTCTTCACGTTATATTCCATTCTAGCCAAATCTTCCGGAGAAATCTCCTTTTCACCTTTATTTTTCAAAGCATCACGCAATTCTTTGCGAACGTCAATGTCTGCGATACCACCGCGACTGTACACTTTTGAATTATCGTTGATCTCTGTCACTGTTTCATCTCCACATTCAACCGGAAATATCGTCTCCTTCACGATGTTATTTATTATTTTTGGGTTCGAATCACTCTGCTTCGTTGCTTTATCCTGGTTCATATTCTGACTCGTCACGACGTTATTAGGCCAATTATTACGAGGCTCCCTGGTGTACATCTTGGAATATTTGCTGACGGGATGTGGCATGTTCAGCGCCAGTTCGTTCAATGTCTCAGTGAGTCTGTTTATTTTACTGTCTCTCCTCATAGCACGAGTTGTAAAAGAGCATTCATCTTCTAAGGGATCGTTCAAATTGTTTTGTTGCTCCAGATTCTTTTCAACCCATTCCGCAACTCTGAGCAGTTGCTGCTTTTGCAAAAGAGCTGCGCTGTCATCGCTTGAAAGTGAACTAGTACTTTGTTCGTTTGTGAATACTTTTTTGCTTTCATTAACTTTCAAATGGGTTTGAGTCAAATTAGGATAAACATTGACTATGTTTGGTAAGGTTGGCTTAACTGTTTCTGCTCTTTTGTTTTCGTCATCTTCTACTCCGACGGGAGGAAAATCTTTTGAAATTTTAGTACTTTCAATGGAATGGAGCTGTGACATATCGATTTTCTTGAGCGGTCTCTTATATTGATTGGCTTTGCTTTGCTCGTAGCGATCAAAATTAAAGATTTTTATCTCTTGATTTTCATTGGGCGACGCAACATCTATTTTATTGGAAATATCGATAGTGAGATCAGTGTTGTTCTGTGTATTGTTTGAATCACCATTAAAGTCATTTAACAAATTATCGATTTCTGCCGCGTTATGCTGGCTACCGAGCTGAGAATTATTATTATACTCCGAATTGTTAGAAAAGTTGTGAGTCTTTAATGGTTGCAGTGGCGATGATGAAACATTCAACAAAACTGGATTAATCGGATTACTTTTTACGGACATACTCGCTTCTTTATTGTTATTATCGACATGAACATCTATCAGAGTACTTTCCACCACTACATTGTCATTTTTAATAATATCACTTTTGGCGTCGTCATCGTTTTTATCTAAATCTATAAAATTGTCTAAGCCATCGTTGAGGTCCTTAAAAATTGAATTTTCGTTACATTTGCTCTGACGGCGATATAACACAGGTGGAACGTCTGGCTCTGCGTTATCTAGTAGTATATTTTTAGAACCCGCTTGCATACGTAAGTGGCAAAATCGAGGCCCTGGGCCTACTTGTGTATTGGATTTATGAGTGCTCACAGTTGATTTCGCTATAGATGATGTCCGACTGGCAGCGCCCATTGAACTATGAGAATTTTTCCGTTCGTTTACATTCTCAACTTGGAGAATAGGAGTTTTTGGTTTTATTTCTTTATAATTCGGTACATCTCTAAGCATATCATTCCCTACGCTGTGAATACTGCTTTTCTTGCTAGAAATCGAGGTTTTTGTGCGATCACAGAGCTTGTGATGTACTGATGGCTCCATATTTACGCTATTCTTGCGCAACTTGAAGTCATCCTCTACATTAAGCATAACTTCCCGTTGGACATCTTTATTTAGTTTCAATTTATCTTCACTTTTGATCATATCATTAATAACATTGTTGGGTTTATTGTTCTCAACTAAATGTTCTTGAGTCTCTTCCTGTTCGGGAAGACTATTTTGTGGCATAATGTACAAAGGGCTGTGCGACATTCTGTCATTGACAAGCCTTATTCCAGGCGGGGAATGGCTTCGTATACTCAGACCTGAATGCATCGATTTTATTTCAGCATTGCAGTTCAAGCATAGATTGTTTTTGATTTCTCCACTCAAGACAGTCTGTGTAGATACTGTATAATAACTTTCGTTATAGCAGAATGGTTTATTTTGAGATTTAGAACAGGAACATGTGTCACAATGCTTTGTTACAGAATCTTGAATGCTGTCTTCGAGAATTTTAGACATGAGTGATGCAGAAATATTGAATTCATACTCACTTGCGTCAAAAGTGTCAATGTCATTTCCGTTTTTAGATTGTGTAGAACCAGCAGACTTGGCTGTTTTGGACATTACATATTGTGATACTCTTGCTTGAGTATCAACAGGGAGCTAGAATGAAAAAAGTACTTTCATTAGAGTACAACCAAAAAAATAAAAAATTACTTAATTTATATGATATACCTGGTATGAGAACTTACATTATCTAGCTTCTGAGACACAAAATTATCAGGCTTGCATTGCAATAATTGGATTGCTAAGTTCATGTCATTTTTATATCTCTCCTGCAACAAGACAATAAGTACATTAAAAAAATATAATAAAAATCTACAATAGTAAATCACTTAAATATTCAATGATCCATACATTTTCTTTCTGTAGCATACTGTAGTTATGTTTTGACTCTGCTAATCTCACAGATATAGTAGCGATATCTTTGGTCAATTGGCTCTTCTCACTTTTCATCTTATCCACCATTTGAAGCAACTTTTCCTCAAGAACTTGATTCAATTTCTGTACCTTTTTGTGTGAATCATATAATCTGGAAACGAGTTGTATATTCTGATTATTTCAGAATTTCAGCGGCACTCATATTCATTACCCAAATTATAAATGCTAAAGTGTGTTTGTTAGCTTGTCCTTCAATCGCACCGCAACGGGGCAACAGATGGATATTTATTGAAGCCTGTCTAATTATGACAGGAGATGCATGTTCAGTAGTCAGTACTAAGTCAGCGATGAGATGAAATGATAATAAACATATTGCATTATATGATTTTTTACCTAAAGACAAAATAAACTATATCATTAAAAACCTATTAAATTACTTCCTTTAGTAATTCTTAATCGCATGCTCTAAGATAATAAAACATTGGTCATTAGATGGCAATTAAACATATGATCTAATGAATTATCTAATGAAAGTTAATGGAAGGCAGTACTACTTTTACAGGTTTTTGATTAGAAAAATACTTTTTACTTTCACAGAAGGTACTTGTTTAATTCATACTAACTAATATTATAAACCCTGAAAAGGAAGACCCTATCCTGATGGACAGACAACATGAAATGAGTCCAAGGCAGTATAAAACTGAAAGAATATCTTTCCTGTTTGTAACTTTTCTGAGCTGGCTGAACTACTCAATTGAAGAATTAAATACTACTAAACTTCTTACAGAATGTGCTGTTCTTTCTGTTGCTGCTAAATAATAAAAATTTCAAAATGGCCACAATGAAAATTTAAAAAATTAAAGCAATACTTCATGTACAATGGTATGGAACGCTTCGTGTGCGAATCCAACTCGCACTTGACAGATTCGCTAAAAACCTAAATACACAAAGGCAAATCACAGGCAAAAACTAGTATTTAATAAATTTTTACTAACCTTTCATGCTTTTCCCTCCAAGTACTGACTTGGTCTTCTAAATCATTGGCTCTTGCAGTACACTTAAAAAATTCAGCCTCTAGTGCGACAAAGTGCACATCACGCTCTGCAAGATGCTGCCGTAAGTGTTCCACCTCCTTGTGTAACTGGGCTTCTGCACCGTCACTACATTCCTGGTAATTTATGTGTGCATTAAAAAAAATATTAAAAAATAACACAATGTAAGACTTAATTAAGTAAGTATATATAAAATAATAACAGTATGTGCATTTCATCCTAAATACATGTTTAAAACACAAAAGAAATTAAGACACTCTCGCAAATAAGAATTTAAAAGCCAAGCATGCTATTTTACTGTGATTAATGTAATATTCAATAAGAGATTTACAGAATTTGAAATACAAAATAATACTGCTACTAGTTAACTACAGATTAAAGATTATAGAATAGTTGCTATGACAATACAAAGCATTGATATGATTAATATAATTTACAAGATTTAGAAAATATATTTTATACTTATTTCTCTTACAAATAAATCTCCCCTTGGTGAGTAGATAGCTAGTCAATGTTGATAATTAAACATAAATTATAAATATTGAATATGTAGACCAAAACCAGCTAAGTATAGTAAATGCCATTCAACAAGACAAAAATACCTTTATTTTTACTAAAACAAGGTACCAGAAAATATTCAGCAGAGGTTTTAGAGAAACATACGAACATTATACTATTATTCATCACAAGAACAGTAATATTGCTAGACTACTAATAGGTACATCATCAAATTTTTACCTTACAAGGGGAGTTCTTTATTCTCTCATCCATCACTATAACAAGTTATTCTAATCACATTTCACATTATGAGACGTCCAAATATAATATAAAACACGTAAAGTGATTAAAAACAGCTATTATTAATTAACAATAAGCCACTGTATAAAAAATTAAATAAAAATCAATCGGACACAAAAGTGAAAATATTTACTTCAATTTTAAATCGACATAAACAGCCATCTGGCTACAACGATTGTAGTAATATTGATATTACAAATTATCGTATTGCTAAATAAAGTTAGTTAAAATGACAACATAAATTATTGGAAAATCCAAAAAAATTTTAGACAAGACAACGCAATTTTCATAAAAAACAACTTGACAATCGTGACAATTATTGCTTGACGTAGGTACATTACGTCGCCCTACGTCTACAGAGTCCGAAAAAACTGTCTCAATCATTTCATTATTATGAGCGCAATTGTTGTGTGATTGGCTGAAATTTTACCCTTCTTGTTGCAACAGTGTATTGTAACCAATAGTGAGTGACCATCAACCAATCAGAAGTGATTGCGATCATGACATTGTAGATGTCATTCTACCGCAATCGAGGTTGGTCTATGGTCTATACAATTTACCAGAGACTAAGAGAGAAACTTTTATTTTAATGTTGTCGAACTTGACTTCTGTCTATGCCTGAAATCTTAAGTCCGCAATGCACTATCAACATAATAATTCATTTCTTTTGCCCACTTTACACTTGCATCGCGAATCGTGAGCGACCCGAAAAATGCGCGAAATAAGTTTGAAGCTAGTTAAGTGTGAATAGTCCTTTTGTTGGGACAATGATTGCGGACAACAAACCAACTACATAACCAATACATAATAATATAACTATACCTATATCGATAGCACCGAATGAGCAGTCATACAAGGTCTGGACTGCACCATGCCATCTACCTAAATGTGTTTTCTTGAACACATTTTTTGTGCGCAACTACAAATTCACGGTTTTCGGATATTTTCCATTACTTGTCTTATAAGACCGACCTGCCTACGTTTCATGATTTTAGTTTATAACGGGAAGTAGGTACTCGTACCCTATAGGTTTTCTTGACAGTCACGACTCACGACAGACGTCCAGACAAACAGACAGACAACAAAGTCGTCTTAAAAGGGTTCTTTTTTCCTTTTGAGATAGGTACCTACGGAACCCTAAAAATATTAAATATGCTCATTGGCAAAAACCAACAACCAACCTATCTTCTCTAGTAATCTCAAACACTCGAATATTTATTACGTACCTATCACACTTGCTAGTTATCACACTTTTGAAATTAGAACTTAATTTTTCGTTGCATGAAAACGATCATACAGGACCATACCACTACACTTTTCTTTTCCCTAGAGTAAAATGTTATGTTCCTTGCTTCCCTTGACCTAGCCCTAAAAATATAAGCAAATTAGAACAAGAGGTCGGAGATCATGGCGCTTTTATGGCGTCCGACCATCATAATTGGCGTCACTTTTGCCATGGTGGCTTCAAATAGGGACCTACCTATTTAGTAGGAATGCGAAGTCCACTTTTACTTAGAGGCTGCCTCACCAGCAGCTCTGTACCTATATACATGTACGTAGATAGCTACATACTTACTTTTGGATGTGAGGCGGGGGGACGCCCCGTACACCGGCACGCCACCCGCGCTATCCCGATTCCCGCACCGACTCGGCGCAGGATCTGTGCGAGTGAATGGGGCGTCCCCACCCCGATTGCCATCTCGATCTGTCGCGTACTAAACTTACCTACGTACTTATTTAAAAAAATTCAACTGTTCAGAAATGGATATCGAATGGAAACTGAAAAAACTTGAAATTATTGCAGGACGTTGGCCAGCCAGGAAGTCAGACGAGGAAAATTGAGACGAATTTACGAAGGTAGTTCATAAAGAAGTTAGCTGTAAATTCATAGCTATGAGACTGATCAACTGTATTTTACTATTTGAACGATCTAGGAATCTACTCTGAATAGGAGCCTTGCAAAATTTTCCTGATAAACAAATATTTTCAAAGAACTTCGTAAAACCAAGGTCATTTATTATTATCTATTCATGGATAGGTATTGAACGTAGGTATTTTCCGAGAGATATCCTGTTTAAAATGAGCTTGGTAAAAATAAATAATAGTCAGAGATTCGTGAAAGAGAAACTTTGCTGGGCAATACTGCGCATACTTTAGGCGTCACTACACGTCTCGGGGTGACGGGGGTTCTATTTCGGGAGCGCGCACCTCATACTAATGTCGATCCAACTGGGCACTCCTTTGTCTTATTAAAAGTATATCGGTCAATGCGTAAATAATACAAGTTCGTTTGATTATAAAAGTAATCCAAAATGGGAAATCTCCTCAGTGGTGCTTCGGCCGAGGACGCTGCAACCTCGAGTAATATTCGTAACATGGATAGTGAAAGTGAAACAATGGAAGACGTAAGCGTAAGCTGTTTACGTGATGGCAGTGAGGTTGCTACCGAAGAACACTTCTATGACACTGTTAGTGACGACGACGGAACACGTGCTAAGATGAAACAAGAAGAAATGAGTGAGTTCAGAAAAGAAATGAACATTAAACGCGAGCAAAGAAGAGAAATACTCGTAAGACACAGAACAGAAAAGAAAGAGCTAGAGAACGCTTTACATAACGAAATGAAATCCAAGATTGAGCTGTGCGAAAGCAATAGACTACTTCGTGAATTACTGTTGAAAAATAATATTCAAATCCCTGAAGATCTTCAGTGCGATCAACAACCGTCTTACATTACAGACTCAATTTCACACATGGCAGAAGAAATCGAGAAATTAAAATCGACCAATGTCGCATTGAGATGTGATTTAGCGAAAACGAATAATGCACTCCAAGCCGCATATTCGGATGTGGCAGAGTTGAGTGCTCAGAACAGTGCATCTATCAAGCAAGTTAATGCTCTTAAGGAAGTGATTACCGTTAGTAAGACTATGATAGGACTTAGGGAACAGCAACTGAATGAGGTAAGTTCATTTATTACACCGCTTTTTATGTAACCTATGAATTTTGAAATGAAAAAAGAGTTTGAAATCCAGTTTGAGAGCACATAGAACTATTAATGCTGAATTGAAATGTTTCTGAATATGGAACAATATGTAGGTATTTATATTATTTAACGTTTCTTAATGTAAACCGTACCTACCTCCTACGGGAAAGTCGTTAATGACCGTTATTTTTTAAACTACGAATTGAGAACTTACTCACTCCTTTTTGACTGTCGGTTAAAAGTATTAAGCACAAAAAAAGTACCTATCTAATCGTTGCATCACTTGTAACAATTTTGGCAATTTATTAAGGTTTTCTTCCATTTGATTTTATTAAGTTTTTGGTTTTTTCCACTGCAATGTAGCTATAATAAATTCTAGAAATAGGCCATAAATGTAAGTATAAAAAGAAAACTAGAACTTCTCAAGTGTATCAGTACCGTTGAATGCATTAAAGGCAACGACCTGCACTTTGTATAGTAAGTTCCTATACCTTCGTCGTCGGTCAGGGACCGCCCAAGTACGTAGCATGTCGGCTGACTCGTTGGCACGTGGACTTGACGAATCGCCAAATAATACTGATAATAAACATCACTCTCTCGAAGATGGACATGAATAGTGCCAGAATATATTATTCATTTATGGCAATTTTTCGACGCATAATTTAAATCAATTTGTAAATCGATACTTTAAATAAAATATTATAAAGCTTATCTATAGCATTGGGGAATAATGTAGGTACCTAATCGGTGAAGGAATTCTTGAAATCGGATGAGTAGGTTCGGAATCGGAAGTAGAAGATAAGATAATTTAGAACCTGATATTCGTACCTTCCTTTCTTCATTCAAACTTACAAACTTGACCTCTTTATAATTTAGATTTTACATTGCGGCTTTTATGTCTGTTAACGATATCTCTAATCTCTATAGTTAGCGATGTATTTTAATTAATTTTGTAAAAAAACATGATACAAATTGTTGATATCATATACCTAATTAAATGTATGATATCGTTTTAAAAGTTATAACTTCTAAAAAGTGAAACCTAGCTCCTTCTAAGAGTATGATGAAATTGATCACGATTTATTCCTAAGTACCTACTAACGAACAAATTGATTTCAGTTAAAAAACAAACTCAACGAAATCGAGCAATCCTTAGCTGACAGAGAAACAAGCATGCTTTCAACCGATCTACGACAAGAATATGAAAGGCAATTACAGAATATAAGGACATTGCGTGGACTTTACGAAGAACGAGCAAGATTGGCTGATGTGTCCAGACAGGCACTCTCAAGAGAACTTGATGAACACAAAGTATTATTGGAAGCCGAGATTAATAAGTATGTTGACATCAATACTTCTAATCTTTTAAAAAAAAAAAGAATATTACCCATGTTAAAAGACTAATATTCCCCTTTCCTCTCCAACTAAGCGTCAGGCTTGTGCTAGGAGTAGGTACGACAATAGTGCAACGGGCGGGGTTTGAGCCGTCGACCTTTCGGTTTTCAGTCCACTCCTTTACCGGTTGAGCTATTGAGGCTCAAATCAATCTATAGGTGTAAAACTTAAAGCTAGCCTAATTACTGTACAAATCATGCCCACGTGGGATGGTGCCAAAAATACTGGCTGTGTTTCCACGTTGGACAGCCAAGGTTTGCGCAAAAAATGAGCCAGCCCTTCTGTTACTAGATGAGGCTATTAACCGCTCTTGGTTATAATATTAAAAAATTTGTAGATGACAAGTTATGTCTGTTTGTTATCTTTCACGACTAACCGTTGAACCAATCAATGAACTAGGCACAGAGATATCTTGCATTCTGGAGACGCACATATTTTTGAAACATCCTATTACAAAAAAATGTAAAAATTAGACATTCCATCAATTAGAGTTTGCATTATGTGGGGTTAGCGCGGGATACTACTAGTACTGTAATAGGTAATGATTTTTGTGAGTTTGTAAGCAGAAATTGTTATATTAGATAATAATTGTGCATTATGTAAGCTTATTAATAATGCATAGCTAATTTATACAATATTGATTATAGGACTAAAGATCTCACTGCAAAAGTTAACGATCTCGAAGCCAAGGTCAATGTTTTAGAAGAAACTGTTGAAGATAAAAATAATTTGATAGCATCGTGCCAACGAGAAACCCGAGGAATAAAGGCAGAGATGTCAGTCGTAAACAAAGTAAGTGCTTAACTACTTACATCGTAAAACTTAAAAGTAAAAGTTAATTTCAGGAATAAAAACATGTCATAACTCATAATAATATAAGATTGAGGTATTTAACATTTCAGCTGTTCATGTAATGTTTACCTATTACTTTCAGTTATTTTCTCAAGTGCTGCTAGGCTATAAAAACAAGCAGGATCTGGACATGCTGGTACATCGACTTGAAGAAAACCATGGGATACTCACTCAAATGGCAGGAAAAGAAAATAGTTCGGAAGCCTCTTCGGAGTTGCCTAAATTGCTATTGGAACTCGTTAGCCAAATTGACGAGCCTAATACATTCAATGAAACTGCGATATCTGACAGTGTAGAGGCACCAGGTAAATTACCTGAGTATTTTATTGACTAAAATATAGATAGTGAAAATTCCATAATTATAGGTACCTACCAACACTTTGAATGATTTAGTTCAAATCACAACTCAATTCAATTCAAAATATTTTTATTCAATTAAACTTTTACAAGTGCTTTTGAATCGTCAATATAATCTACCACTGGTTGGGAATGCCGTTCCTACCGCGAAGAACCAGCAAGAAACTCGGCGGTTGCTCTTTTCAAGTACCTATGTATTCAATTTACAATAATATGCCAAACTTTTTTCGAATACGTTAAAAAAATTAACTTTTTCAGGTGTACAAAATACTTCTGCCGAAGAAATAGTAGAGAATCTGCCAAAGGTTTGGCGCGTGCTCATTGAATTGCTCAGCCATCAAAGTGAAACAGAATCAAAAACTACAGAAAAAGTAACAACTTGTTACAAATCCGTCGAAACGAAATCAGGCCCAGTTCTAGTGCCAAGTGTTAGTCAAACCTATATTAGGCTTAAGGTAAGTTTCCTGTGTTTATTTTAGGATTAAGTAGGAAATTTCCTTTTAACTGTGAGTCACGTTTAATTCATGCAACAAAACAAAAATAAGCCCGTGACCAACAATTTGCATTTTTAATAAAAATACATATGAGTTTTGGAACAAAGCCAACTTTTTTTTTACTTTCTTTTGCAATATAATCAAATAGACACGACAGTCCTATTACATGTTTTTACAATTATTACGTATGCTTTTATTTTTCAGGATCTGATATTAGAAAAGTTGACCTTGATCAAAGAAGTTAATCGTATGAAACAGCTAAACACTCATTTGGAGTCACGTCTAGAAGAGCAAGAGAGAAGACTGTGTCTTGTAACAAGCGAACTAAGCAAAACATGGAATGTTGTCGGAAGATTACGACGTCATCATCATCAGCTCCACACACATGAAAAAATTCTAAAATATGAATTGCAGCAGAAAAGGAAATTACTGAATGAATTGAAAGAGGAGCTTGAATACTGTCGCGAAAAGTGGGAACAAGCGAGAGAGAAAAATACCCAGTCAGAAAAGGACTGGAAAAAGCTACGAGCTGAATTCTCTAATAGGAAACTCAAACCAGACTTAGCTTTAATTAACAATTCAGCTGAAAGTGGTTACAGTGACGAAAAACCATCTGATGAATCATCTGAATCTAACGATGAAAGCGAATATGTAGAACTGAAAGTAAAGTGCAAGAAAAAAATGAAGAAATCATTTGAAACAAACATAGACTCGAGTGCTGATTTCAATTTAGCTGCCGAGAGAGAAGATCCAGTCAGCGATATGCTAGACGTAGCAGATCTTCCACTTGATACTCAAGACGATAACCATGAATGTGATGATGTATCTGATTCTTTTAATAGTGAGAGTTTATTCAAAAACGACAAATTGTGTGAAGAAACTGAAGATGAAGCGGCAGATATGACTAATGAAGATCATTCCATTGCTGAAAGATCTCCAGACTGTAGTATCAAAGAAGACGTGGTTAGTAACGAAACTACTCATAATAATAGTGATGTACCTGGAACATCTACTTCTACTACTAACCTACTTATGACTATTGACCCAGCTGCAATATTAAAAAGTATTAGGGAACAAAATGAAAGACTGGCTCTAAGAGATAAAAGACTTGAAAAACTAGAGAATAGTGGCAGTAATTTATTGAAAAAAACGCAAACGATTGCGAAGTTTAGTGACCAAATTAATAATACATTGGACAATATACTTAACCGACCAACATCCGGCAGACAGTGTGATGATGAAAAAAATACTTTTGAAGTAGTTTTAGATAACCGCACTACCACCGAAAATATACAATCTGAAAATAACACTGAAGATACTTCAAACATAGAAGAAAATTTCGAACATTCTAATGTGTTGGATCATCCCTCTGAAAATTCTAACCAGCCAAATCCAGAAGATGAAATCACGACAAATATTGCTTCAACATCTCTACAAGTAATAAACACCTTAACAGATGCCCAGAATCTGAACTTTAGTGCAATATTAGAAAATGTAAGAAAACAAAACGAACGTCTTGAACTAAAAGATAAACGGTTAGAAAAATTAGAACAAGGGTGTTCTGAAGTGGTTGAAAATATTTCAAATACTCTCAATTTTGAATTAGCTACAATTGCTAAGCTAGACGATTTACATGAAAAATTTAATGCAAAGGAGACAAATTCGCTCCATGAACCTGATCCTAACGAAATTTTTGATGTGGAGTCTGAAAGCACTAGCATTACAAATACAGAAGAACCATCAACATCAAGAGATATAGATCACGAAGCTAGATTTGCTGCTCGAGATCTCCGCTTAAAGAGACTTGAAGAGCAAACTAAATCTCTGGTAAAAAAAGTTAACAAAACTACAACAAAGGGAGTAAAAATCAATTACAAGTTAGAGGAACTACATAATATTTACGGTTCCGAAAACTCTAGGTCTGGTACTCCTTCGGAAGATACTGAAGATAATTCACAGAATGATGACGACGTACCAAACGAATAGACTTTCATCATTTTGCACTTTTAGAATTGGTAATTTTGTCAATGTAGCTTCCTTTTTTAATATAGCTAAAGAGTCTATCCTTAAGCAATTGGCCAGTAGAATTATGTTAAAAATTGTTGTCAGTTCTTATTGTTATTATAGTAAAGAAAGGGTAATAAAACAAAATTATTCACTGATTTGTTTTTATTATTTAGATACAATATATAAAAAAATAATCAGGTACATAGGTAACTTGTATTGGCGTCACTCAGAAAAGCAGGTATTATTTAAATATTTTTATCGAATTATTGGAATGTCCTCTCCAAAACCAACACAAAAAAAACACAAGTTTAATGTGTAAGGTTATCCGAGAGTTTTAATCTAAACAAACTAATGCCAAAATAAATAATTTAATTAGAGCGTGATTGCTATCACAACATCTAATTATTCAGTTCACAATCCAAATACCGAAAATATGCGATATCGCTCCGAATCTCAGAAGGAGACTGAACTAAAACCTTCAAAAAACCCGTATTTATGCAAGTTCAATCTTGTTGGCCTCCTAGTAACAGATTGTATGACATCGAATGAGCCAAATATCGATTTTACCAAACTACCTTTATCAGCTAAATTAATAATTTATATTATTTTTGACAACTCAAATCAACTTTTTAAAAACAACCTTACAGTTCGGCCGTCCTGAATTTAACACGCCCTCGTGTTTCTAAATAATCTTGTCATGTCAGTCGCGGGCTTCCTTGCCCTAAGTCAAATCCAAATCATGGGCTATCCTGCCCTCCGTCAAATCATTAAAACCTACCCTTGAACTGCCGAACTCTCAGTTTTAATATCAAGTCAACAATAAATCCAAACGACTAACTTCTCATTCGATGTACTTATACAAAATCTGAACCACTTATTGCAAATTACTTTCCACTTCACAAAAGACTAAATTCTTTAAAAAAAAACTTAAAAATTTTAATCACCAAATCAAACTCAATAAAAATTTTAATCAAATGTGGGTTGTTTACAAAAAGATACCAAAGCGAAATTAAGACAACGTGAGACACATCCCGCTTCTGAATTATTGGCGTCACTCAGAAAAGCAGGTATTATTTAAATATTTTTATCGAATTATTGGAATGTCCTCTCCAAAACCAACACAAAAAAAACACAAGTTTAATGTGTAAGGTTATCCGAGAGTTTTAATCTAAACAAACTAATGCCAAAATAAATAATTTAATTAGAGCGTGATTGCTATCACAACATCTAATTATTCAGTTCACAATCCAAATACCGAAAATATGCGATATCGCTCCGAATCTCAGAAGGAGACTGAACTAAAACCTTCAAAAAACCCGTATTTATGCAAGTTCAATCTTGTTGGCCTCCTAGTAACAGATTGTATGACATCGAATGAGCCAAATATCGATTTTACCAAACTACCTTTATCAGCTAAATTAATAATTTATATTATTTTTGACAACTCAAATCAACTTTTTAAAAACAACCTTACACTTGATACCTACTTCATCGCTGTACTTCTATCCGATCAAAGACATCAATGCAGATCACAACTTATTCATATTATATTATCTAGTGTTCTATTTACAAAAAGAGCCTCTTCTTTTTAATTTTGTTCAAACGTAAAATTAGGTCTACCGAATACCTAAGGAGAGAAGTGGAGCCAATTGGATACGCACCGTCTTTTTGATACCTAACTTAAATTCGACTTTACTTAAGTACCTATTACTTTTAAAGACGATTGGAATATTGGTATAATTATATTAAAAAGCTTAGTTTGAGTTGTTACGAAAAAAGACGATGGGCATCGACTTGACTTCACTTCACTCTGCAGGTGGGCGCTGTGACTTAGGCACTAGACTTCTTGACTTATACAAACAAATCAAAGATTTCATCTTCGATTCATGTGGAATCACTAGTATTCATCCCGTTTCATATCATTTTTACTGCCATAAATCATGTTGTGATTCCCGATATCGTTGACTTTCTCTAAAGAGTTGAGGCTGTCTTCGAGCACCGCGACCACTACATGCTGGACCTTCTCCGCGTCCTTTCCTGGAGCCACTCTGTACAACCTCCACGCCAAAATTGATAATAAGAGCATCTCAAAAATCATGACGATGTTATGTATCACTGAAAAAAAAGAGAAATGCTTACAAGATTTTGAATTATGTTTTGAAATGAGATATGAGATAGCTAATAAGTAGGACCCAATTGACAGCCTTATAGTATAGAAGCAACTTCTACCAGGATACCAATACCAATACCAACACAATACCGCCTTCTTTCAAAAATCTTCTTGCTTTCAAAAACTGTATCGAATATTATTAGAAGCCCTAGAAGCCATAAAAAATAATCATACTAAACTTACAATTAACAAATACTGAAGGATGCAGCTCCATAATGCAAGGCAAGGTGGCCAGATCTGGCAGCACCTTCGCAAATCCACACTGCAGTTTGACAATCACTAGCACCAACTGCAGTGCGAAAAACCTAGGTCTAGGCTTGGCACCTGTGGCTTCAGCTACGCGCACACACATGATGACCCCCCAAATCCCTGATAGGATCGACGTAATAATGAATGGCTGGATGTATATGAAACTGGTCAAATACAGCATCTGGAAATTAAAATAAGAAAATTAACATACAATAGGGATGATGACTAACTACTAGTCAAATCAGTGACTTTTTATCAAACGTCAAAACGATCGCTTAGTGAGGGAGCTTGTATGAAATTCACAGATATGACGTCATTAAAATTTGACATTATTGACGCACTTTTTTTTAGTTCAAAAGATAATTTAAAATGGTTAGCAAACTTGAAACTAACAGCGAATGTGGATTGTACGAGTTTCAGAAGACTCTCTATTTAATAACTCCTAAGAAATAATTTATTTTTGACGTAGGCATCATCCCCACTATGTAATTTTTGGGGGCTATACAGGGTGTTTGGTAATTAGTATATTATGACGACACGTGGGTACGTGTCGTCATAATATACCATGAAACTTGAACATAAAAAAATAAAAAATTTGTCATTTTGTATGGAAATTTTTATAATTTTATTTCATCATTATACTTCAGCATTGTATTTATCAGATCAAAGTAACATGGGTACGTGTCGTCTTTATATGCTAATTACCAAAAATGCTGTATATTAGGCGACTAGTCACCCTCTGCCGTGTTTTTGATTTGCGGCGTATTGAGCGTTCGTTATCTCACCCCATAACGGTACCTAGATATGAAGTCCACAGCACAACCCAACAACCCGTGGCCCGATTAGGTAAGTATATATTATTTTAGGTTGAAATTAGACCGCACTTTGACTTCTCACAGTCAAAACGAGACAACGTTATATAGCAAATCCGTCTTGTTTTAACTAAAACTTAAATGCAAAGTCAAAGTATGCTTTACAGATTTCAGCCGAATCTATTCCTTGAAATAATCCTGCACCAACCGGGAACAATGTCAATTTTGGACTGATACGATATCGCTGCAAGATTCGTCCCGTAAGAACAAAAAAAATTTAAGCAGCTTAGTTTTCTCCACAAAGTCAATTCTTAATCGATTGATCCTCCGCTCTCTCGGTTGATACTTGATAGCGTAGTCTCGGTATCCAGTATCCACCAAATCCCTCACCTTAAACCTCGTGTTTTAGGTTACTATGGCTATTACCTACTCCTGCAGCATCAAGATAGAACTATTGCAATTTTTTAGTGTCATAGTGTGTATTGTGTGTGTACAATATAGGTACATTTATATCGGTTAAGTTACTACTGCGAGATTGCAAAGTTCAACTTCCAATTACCTGTCTACCTACTAAACTACCACAATATATTATCTACCAAAAAGCCGGGTTTTTATTATTAGGTAAGTAAGTATACATAATTATATAAATTTTGTACAGAAGGCACAAATAAATATTTGTATGCGCAATACACATGTTTAATGGTATTATCACTTATCGTTATCTAATCAACTTGTATGTAGTATTTACCAATGGAGATACATACCATATCTTCAGCCCACAACACGAGAACTATGAGATACAGGAACCCTTGGATAACAGGCATCTGCAGCACCAGATATCGCAACCAAGCTAAACTTTTACTGCAAATAAAAGCAAAAAATAAAAATTAAGTTTCTGCTAGCTACTACTTGCAAAGATTTTACCAATCCAAAAATCCTAGCGCCAAAGCAGAAGGCAAGAGCAAAGGGATAACTATATTTGAAGACTGAAACCCACCACTAGGATTTTCCATTTAGAGACCTTATCCTCTTTAGCTCATTTTATTCTATCATCATCATCATCATCATCATCAGCCTGTGGACGTCCACTGCTGGACATAGGCCTTCCCTAAAGAGCGCCACCACACCCGGTCCTCAGCCTTCCTCATCCAGCCACTTCCCGCCAGCCGCTTAATATCATCGGTCCATCGTGCTGGAGGGCGTCCCACACTACGTTTGCTTAAACGCGGTCTCCACTCAAGGACTTTCCGGCTCCAACGGCCGGTATTTTATTCTATACCTAATTGAAAAGGTTGAAAATCCAAGGATCCTATCCTTTAGTAGGGATCTTATTGATGAGTTTAGCTGCGTCTTTTCCCTCCCCGGTGAACAGTTTTAATGATATACATATTATTGGCATAACATTCGGATTTGGATTTGTTTACAGGGAGTTCTCTTAAAGATTCTCTCAGGCTCAGCCCGAAGGTGTAGTTCACTGGTTAATGGTAAATTCAAATGTCCCTTCCGATTTTTAGCTGCTCCTTTCTTTCAACTTATTGCTTGCGAAGCGGTGCCAATAAACAAAAGCTACATACATATACTACCTACTTTACTATATTTACTTTTATATGTACATTACGTACGTATAAATTTGCTGTGACATAATTTCATAGAGCGATACCTAATCAAGATAAAAGCTACTTCAATAACGTTAAAGGTCAATCCACGTCAGTCGCTACGATTAGTTACTTTACAGAAGAAATTGCTGCTGTAACCATTGCTTGTTTAATGTTGTCATACTAAATGGATACAAGCAATTAAGTAATCGAGGAACACGGAAGGTAGGTGTCATTTTAAAGGGGGCACACATTCCGAGAATAGAAGGCAGGCAAGACTTATATTGAAGTGAAGCGTCTTAATCGATATTTGTAATGGAGACCGAAATGGCAATGTTACGACTAACTTCAACGAATGGTTGGCCATTTTGGCTTGCTCATACGAGTGAGTTAAACAGAGTACAGCTGTTTCACTTCTGACAGATAACGCTAGGTCTTTTATATTTTCAGCAGAAAGTTACCTATTTGCGTGCTTGCGATATGTTCTGCGTTTTAACTCCGTTCTAGGTAAGTATAGCTGCCTAATTCAGTATGAAATAAGTATTAACCACTTTCTGACTCGGTTCCGATGTAATGTGCGACTAGCTTTTAGGTGTAATTATTTTGCCATTTCTTTTATTAGTAATTCTTACACACTGTCCTTGAGTGGACCTTGCATGTTGACACGAAGGTGTTATTAGGGTGGATTCCTGGGGGTGTTAAATTACTCAAGACCATCATTATTTCAATCATCAAGATTTTAGAAAATTCCGTATTTAAACAACTTTCCTACTATCTTTTTCATAACAACCTTTTGAGTCCCTATCAATCAGGTTTCCGTCCCTTACACAGTACCACCACCGCTTTACTCAAAGTCACGGAAGATATTCGCCATGCTATGGATAACAAAAAATTAACAGTACTTGTTCTTCTTGACTTTAGCAATGCGTTCAATTCAGTGGATTTTGATGTACTACTCAACATTCTCTGCTCGCTTAATTTATCACCATCCGTAGTTGAATGGTTTAGATCCTACCTTCTTGGTCGCCGTCAGAGAATCTATGCTGACGGAGTTTACTCTGATTGGGCTGATATCTCTGCCGGTGTACCTCAGGGTGGCGTTTTGTCTCCTCTGTTATTCTCTGTTTTTATAAACGAAATCACTAAAACAGTTTCATCCCACTACCACCTCTACGCAGATGATTTGCAAATTTATAGGCATGCTGCTGTCACTGACCTGGCCGCTACAGTGGATGAAATTAACTTGGATCTTGCACAAATAAAGAATTGGGCTGACGCACACGGTCTTTTGGTAAACCCAAAAAAATCGCAGGCTATTGTAATAGGTAGTAGACAATTTCGAATTCGTGCTGATTTAAAAAATCTCCCCGCAATAGCCTACGATGGGGTAACTATTACGCTAACCGAAAGAACTAAAAATCTTGGCGTGATATTGGACGGCCATTTATCGTGGGCAAGTCACATTAATGAAGTGAGTAAGCGCATGCACTACTCCCTTCACTCCTTGAAACGTTTGCAGAATTTCCTTCCTCTTAAAACTAAAATCTTACTCGCACAATCTCTTCTGCTTCCTCTCCTAGATTACGCCGATGTCTGCTATTTAGATGCAACCGAGGAGCTGCTTGATAAACTAGATCGCCTTCAGAATTTGTGCATCCGTTTTATTTTCGGATTGCGCAAATTCGACCATGTTTCTCAATTTCGAAATAAGTTAAAGTGGCTCCCTATTCGACTTCGCCGGAATACTCATATTCTCACGCTACTCTTTAAGATTTTAAATTCATCCTCCCCCTCTTACTTGCGTGAGCGCTTCAACGAAGCCGCTCCTCGGGTGATGCCAGTGCGTTCGTGTGTCAAGTTAAACTCACTTGCAGTTCCCCCTTACAACACTATATTTTATGCTAAATCTTTTACGGTACTCGCAACTCGCCTTTGGAACTCACTACCTGACAGTATTTTTAAAAATAACCCTTCCATCAGCACCTTCAAACTTCGTCTGAAACAGCACTATCTTTCCTCTCTGTCATAACATATTGTTTACATATATTTATCGGTATATATTATAAGATATATTTATGACTATAAGTATATATTTATGTATTAAGGTATATATGTTTTTGTAAGTCTATTTTAATATATAAATATTTGTAAGTATATATTATAACATAATATCTACTATATTTATTTTTTATTTTTCATGATTACTGTCTATCTTTGCTGTACCTATTCTACTCCATTTACAACCTCTCGCACTGCCAAGGGTCACTGGTAGAGATCTCTTATAGAGATAAGTGCTTCCCTGTCCACTTTTTCTTTCCTTTTATTTATATTGTTACAACTTTCTGGTACAAATAAAAATAAATAAATAAAAATTATTCATCACTTTGGCCACGCTTGCGAAGGAAACCCAATAACATAGGTATAGTATACTTTTAAGTAGCAATAACATTTAAGTTATATTTAAGTTATAGCTTTAATATAATAATATGTAATTGTTTATTGTCCCAAATAAATAAAAATAAAATAAAGTAGCATCCTATATCCATCTCATTTCACGTCATAACCTGAAATGAGGTTAAAGGTGTAGGTAGGTACGTACTTTTAAGTATATCTAAACTGCTCGCAGGATAGCACTAGTAAATTGTAAAACTATCCTGGTCTATTGAATGGGAATGGTACTAAAACACACATGAGTGTTAAACAAACATTAAGGTTCTTTATAAACAGATGAGACAGTCTTAGTATGGATGTCGTGGAAGAAAAAGAATCATGGTCATCTACTTACTTCTGAACCCGAGGTCTCGGCAGAATGCAACATGGCCAGCAGCAACATGGCAAAACTCGCGTCTCCATGTGAAATCCTTCGGATCTTCTGTAAAAGAACATTAAAAAATATTCGTAAGTAGGTAGGTTTTGAAAAAATCTCATTAATGAAGGTCGTTAGCCCTTTTATGAATCTTGCTAATTACAATAGTGGATATTTTTCTCGAGATAATAATGCGATGGCCTCCCAGATCATTTTCAGTTCAAAGACATTGCAGTTTATTGACGCGTAGCTACATAGCTATATTTGATGCAAAAAAATTATTGTATTGGCCACGCTGTGGACAACAATTCCCATTGATATCGGAACCATAGCAGACAATTCCATATTACGGAACCATCTGAGATTTTTTGTGTTATGCTGTTAAGAGTTAGACCCTTAGCCAACACGCTGTATTAGCTAATAGGGTCTAACTCCGGACGGTTGAGCAAGCGCGGGAGTTCTACCTACCACATGGTGAACTCTAGTTCTAGGGCTCGATGAAATCGAAAATAACGTCTTCCTAAGGGCGCCTCATTTGAGGCTTGGACCTCGGCTTAGGATGACATCGGGACGCGTGGTTTTGTGGGACTAGATTTAGATCTTATGTCACTCGGGCCAGGGTGAAAAGCCACGTCAGGGTAGCGTAAGAAAACGGGGACTTCGCCTTCGCCGTCGAAGACGCCGTGGATTCAGACTGTAGGTGGAGAACCTCTAACAAGGGATCACAATTGCCACGACAGTGATGAGGACAGTGACGAGTAGAGAGAGTAAGACATATACTCAGATTTTACCTGATAAGTTGATTAGTGCCACCGCATTCAGCGATGATTAGGAAATAGAAATGGTACATGGCAATCATGACAGCTTCTTGTGCTACCGCCTCAGACAGGATCCGAGCCCGCGGCAGAACTGTTGCGACTAGAGCCGCTGCTGCTACCACCTGAAAAAATATAGATAGCATTAAAAACCGGCCATGTGCGAGTCAGACTCGCGCACTGAGGGTTCCGTATTCGGTATTTTTTCCAACATTTTGCACGATAAATCAAATACAAAAATCTGTTTTAGAATATACAGGCAAAGCCCTTTCATATGATACCCCAGTTGGTATAGTTATCTTACTTTGAAAATTGAAACACATTTTTTTTAAAAAATAATCTAACCACAAATTCGCGGTTTTCAGATTTATTCCTGTACTTGTGCTATAAGACCTACCTAACTGCCAAATTTCATGATTCTAGGTCAACGGGAAGTACCCTATAGGTTTCTTGACAGACACGACGGACGGACGGACGGACTGACAGACAGACAGACAGACAACAAAGTGTTCCTATAAGGGTTCCCTTTTTCCTTTTGAGGTACGGAACCCTAAAAATCCAGTGGAAAGTGCGAACTCTTTGATTTTTCGGGGTAAAACGTAGCCTATATCACTCTCCAGGTCTTTAGTATAATATTCATTGAAAAATCATTTCGATGCGTTGTTCCTTTGCGACGTGATTGTAGGACAAACCAACTAACCAATAAACATATATTTTATAACACGGGTAGTGATTTGTGTAATCAGATAACGTAACTACGGCATACGCAAAACTTTGCCGAGTAGGTAGGTATTATTATACTATAATAGATAAATCATATTCTCATAAACAAATATTTAAATGGTGCCGAAGTAAAAATAAGTAATTTGTACGAATTCTTATCAGATAGGTAATAGGTATTACTCACAGAGCCCGTAGATTTTATTTTATGCAAACATTTTTTATAGTTATTTGTATAATTATTATTTAGTATGTTTATATACTTTTAAATTGAGTTTAATGTATACTTAGTTTATATAATACTATTAGCCCATCTATATATGATGATGCAACAGGTTGAAAATTTCAAGTACGTAAATTATGAATAACTATAAACCTGACAATACTTCAGTCCTATATACCTGTACCTTCTACAGAAAGTGGAGTATTCATTGGGATTCTTCGAACAGCAGGGCCTAAAGGCTCTAAAGTAAAATGTTTTTAAATCGCATCGAGGAAAACAATTCAAAGGTTTTTTTTTTAATTTTCTCCTCGGTTCACTTCCCTTACTAAGCGAATTTTTTTCATCTATTGTTAGATTTACTATTTATCTTTTAGTACATTATTATTTAACAAGTTACAACTAACCTAGTATTAAGCCAATCTGTCAGCCAAGGCCTTTTGCCTAAGGAAATTCTTTTTCTTCACCAAGAATTGGCCAAATGTTCGTACAGTTTTTTTTACAATTTGGAATTAATCTACTATCCTAATACTTAATCATTGATTCCTAAAACTGAATGTGACTACGTAAAAAAATATGCACATTTTTTTACCTAGTCACAATCATTTTTAGAGTTTCAGAGCAAAACAAGGAAGACTTAAAGTTTAGTCTAGTCCATCTGTCTGTATGTCATATCTTGTTAACATAAACTAAACATGAAGAGCTGTAAAGCAGATTTAACACAGAAATAGAAACCTGTTACTGCTATATACAGAAACAAAATTTTCAGGGTAGCTCCTGAACAGGAACATGAAAAGCGAGAGCTGAAAATTTATTGTTTGTACCCTCGAGTGAGACCTCTTTAAATCGGTATTTCGAAACCATTATGAAGTTTCTTCACATAAGCTGATTCCTATTTTCATGGTTTCTTAGACAGTTTTTAAAAAGCTACCGTTTACGAAAATAATGACTTTGAAAGTTAGCAACTAAGTAGCATGACTAGTGACTACGGAACCCTACATTATGTTATATGTAAGCGTGTTCTGACTGTTCTGACTTCTGAGACACTTGTTTTTTTAAATTCATTTTAATATTTTTTTTTACTGCGAGCCAACTAAATCAACGCCTTATCATTAACGTGTGTAATTAGTTAAATAGGTTCATGTAAAGCTTTAGAGTGTAGCTTAAATAAATAGCTTTGCTGATGTGCTGTGTACCTTAAGTACCAAGGTACTTCTTTTTCACAATTTTTCTTGCGACGCTACGCTCTTGTCTTGCAGGTTGCAGATAATAACTTCTATGTAAACTGCAGCCGAAAGTTGTTATTCAAGTATGTACCAACTTAGTGTCCGTATTTTAATTTCTTTTGAATCTTACGGGATAAAAAGTACCCTAATGTCCGCCTCGGGGTTGCAATTGCAAGCAATTTTTGTATCTAACTACCAAATCTAAACCTACCAACCAAATTTAAAGGATGGACCGTGAAAAGAAAGCAGACATACCGACAGACAGACAGACATACTTTCGAATTTATAAGATTTAGTATGGTTTAACTACTTACAAATACTAACAAAGATTGGTTATTCATTAGTATTATTGGCTAAATGGCTTAGGGTAAACCAAGGTAAACCACTCATTCTTGCCACTTAGCTAGCTGATCTAACAAGATGTTTTATTGAATAAAAGGGTATTGTTTTATTGAAAATTCTCATGGCTTGCTATTTCGTCAATGCATAGTAGTTAGTACATACTATATACTACAATCTACCCCACCTTAAGTAGAACCAGTAGATACTTAGCTAAGTTGCTCTAATTCAACAATTCAACCAAGTATCTAAGTTGAAAGCGGGCTAACTTAGAAGGGGTATGGCATTATATATATTCATTATATCCATATTTACCCCATACTACCCCTGATCGTTTCTATACGGCATCGTACCGGAACGCTAATCAGCTTGGCGACATGGCTTGGCTGGTAGACTGGTAACTAACCACGGCCGAAGCCTCCCACCAGACCAGAGCAAAGAATATTTAGAAAATATAAAGTCCCAAATTGCCCCTACCGAGAGTCGAACCCGGGACCGGAATTATCCGTCGCTTACCACTGCGTCAGGCAGGTCGTCAAAAGTTTTCTTTAGCCGCGTTGCAAAACTACCCATCACCTTTCAGACCTCGACTGTACATAATTGTACCTACTACGCGGTTCGCCGTCACCATCAGCGAGTTACGAAACAGAATGTCGGTTTATGCAACCGCACTCGCTAATACCAAGAAACAGGCAACTGCTTGCAAAAGGATGCGTGTTGCCGATTAAGTATGTTTGGTAAACTACATACTTACTATTGTTTAATGAGCAGGTAGTGGAGGAGTTTGATGGACCTTTGGCAACGTCCGACAAGAATTTTCCTAAGCGCAATATCTTTGCAATGTATGTTTAATGTTGCCTTTTGAAAAGTACCTACAGGTTTCTTGACAGACAGACAACAAAGTGATCCTCTAAGGATTCCATTTTTCCTTTTGAGGTACGGAACCCTAAAAAGCTATCGAAACGTTAACAAAGTTGGTTTTGGTCAATGATATTAAGTACGTATACCTACTTAACTAATACCTACTTAATTATGTAAAAGGAAATAGGAAGGTAGGTACTTAGTTAAGTTACATAGTTCGCGTCTAAACTATCACATTTGACGCAAACTCGTATACCTACCTAGATAGCTGTATCTTCTTCTCACGTACATTTTATAATATCTTCTTTCTTACTCTTAAGAGGGGTCTCTCCGTCACTCGCTCCATACAAACGTTATTCCGTTATTCCAATTTCATTTGAATATTAAGCAACCAAAGTCCATGAAATTTTGTAGACTTATTCTAGAAACTCATATCTATGTCTGTGGTTTTCCAGATTTCTGTTAAAATATTCGGTTTCAAAGTTACGCGGTCTTAAAAATTCACATAGAAATCTTTGAGCCCCTGTAATTTCAAAACTACATATTTTTAGAAAAATCTAAAACACCACAGACAGATATTAGTTTCTAGAATATGTCTGCAAAATTTCATGGACTTTGGTTGCTTAAATTCAAATGAAATTGGAACAACGATTGTATGGAGCAAGTGACGGAGAGAGCCCTGTTAAGCGAAAACGGATTTTATAAGCCATGTGCCTACCTAGGTAATTCTTATGAACGTTTAAACCTCTAATGGTACCTACCTACGTAGTGTAGGTATAATACCAATTAAATTATTATCATTGTTTAGGATTTTTGGTTAAGTAGGTACCTATCTATTACTCAGGTACAAAAAATCAATAGGAAGGCAGGTTACCTACAATAAAGCTGACAAGGTCACCACCTTCTTATTATTTGTCAAAAAGTAAAAAAAATAGCTTTAACAAAAACAATTGAATTTATTGAGATAATTATCTCAAATTACGCAATGATTACTCAAATTATTATGACTGTCATGGTGACACGATGTTTCGAAATGATTTAGTTTGTAGGCCTACCGCCGTACTTTGGGAGCTCTACAATAATGGCTCACTTACATGATACATCAACGAGCGGATGTAGAGAACACAGCGCAGCAACTTAGCTTAAACTTTATATCAGCCATGAGGATCTTCCATATCTTTGAGGAGAAAACAATGAATATATAGAGAACTAACCGAGTAAACAAAACTAACTGCAAGTCTGCTACCATGCTGTTTGACTCCATTTAAATCCCAGTGCATATCTATTCTTAGTGTGACGATAAAGAATAAGCACACAATTTACTGTTTACCCATGCCTTTAATAACTATGAACAATGAATATAGAGAACTTACTGAGTAAACAACAAGTATGGCGACATTACTACTGACATGACTTCTCACACAGCAGCGCAGACCTTAACTATAATGATGTAGTTAGAGGACATGATTACACACATGCATTAACCTTTGAGAACTATGAACAATGAATGTAGAGAACTTTTTTTTAAGAATATTAGCCATGCTAATCATTATACTCCGCTTTCCCCTCCAATTACGCGTAAAGCTTGCGCCAGGAGTAGTTACGACAATAGTGCAACGAGGGGGGTTTGAACTTTGAATCGCCGACCTTTCAGAATTCAGTCCGCTCCTCAACCGTTGAGCTATTGAGGGTCTTAACTTACAGGATAAACAGCAAGCACTACGGCGACACTGCTGCATGACTCCTTCCAGTAGCGCAGCGCAGACCTCAGTGTCACAATGTACAGGACACATAGCACCAGAAGGACCAGCAGACCGCACGACCATATCGCCCATGCGTTGCCTTTTAGAACTGTGAACAAAAAAATAGAAATTCATAGACAGGGGTTGCAAATCGGAAGTAAGTATAATTTGTACCTACCTACCTACCTTGTGTGATAATATAGGGACTCCATTCCCACCATGTTAGAGTGCGACGCAAGTAGGGACTTATTCCTGCTATTTTGCTCCAAAATAGCAGGAATAACTAGAGAAAGGAACAGAACAAGGTAATGAAGATCCAATGTTGTCTATTATTATCAATGACTTTTTGATTATTATAGAATACCAAGATTAACATGTTCTGTTCCTTCAAAAAAAAAAGATTCCGACGAATTGAGAACCTCCTCCTTTTTTTGAAGTCGGTTAAAAATCGCAAATTAGACTACACATAATATTACTATGTATTTATACATAGTATTTTTTATAGTATAAAATTTAAAAAATCAACTTACAAACGTCTCTGACACTCGTCAGAGGTAGCAGCCGCCTCTTGTATTAGGGACAAGAGTTTAAAGTGCTAATGGGAAGGTAAATAAGCACCTACATAAAATGTAGTTCTAGAAGAATTAACAATTTCCTTCTTTTTTGGAATAAATCAAAAGAGACTGAAGCGACTACATTAAAATTTTGCCAGTCTTGCGGAAACCAAACCAGGTAGGTAGGTAGGTCATTAACCGAAAGTTAAATTATGCACGTCTTATCATTTAATGAAAATAATTATTATGCGCTGCAGTACTGGTGAAATGTCTTACAAAACCAGTTTTTTAAGAATGACAATTATTGCTGTATTTTCCAAGGTAATTTTCAGTAGGTAAATTTCACCTACATATTTTGATGTCACTGGCAAGCGTGTGTATCTGCTATTTTCCCGGGCTTAAAAGGTAAACAAGTCCGAAACGCGTAAGCGACGGGCTACACATGTAGATGGATTATATACCGGTAATTGACGGCATATTTCCTACAGGTCTTTGATCAGTTCTGACTGTATTACGCCAGAAAATGCATGGAGAAATAACCCTGAAGCATTTATTAAGGAAAACATGAATTTTATGGATTACCGATTTAGTTGTTTTCCACATTTTAGACGCGTACCTACTGAACTAAGGGGCCTGACTTAACTAGCGTCGCGACAGAGCTTTTATATTTTATACGCCTCGTGACGTGAGGAGATTAGATTTCCATAATTCCTGTTCTTAAGCTTGCTAGAGCAGTTTACGGTCGTGGTCACGAAGCAACGTCTTTGAGGGTAGATGTTATACACCTCACAAGCATTCGCCACTTCTCCCTGCTGGCTGACAGCCTGGTACACTCGTGCAAGGGACTGCCCAAAGCAGACTTATTTTGGTCAGTCCATCGAATGGCATCATGGCAGACTAATAAAAACGACGTTAAGGGTCCCAACTCCCAGGCAGTGCAAATTTCAAGTGTTTTGTGTAGGCACGGAGTCTCCTGACTACAATCATACCATATTGACACCGCGTTGTCGCCTATCCAAAACAGATAAGTAATTATAGGTAGGTACTTACCGAAACAGCCTTGAAATAACATAATTCAGAGTAAGAATAGCATAATTTGCGTTCCTAGAAGACTAAATTCAGATCACAATTTATGATGTCATGGCAAGGCGTTTAAGTAATTAAAACAATAGGTAAGCTAATATAACTGAGACAATTAAAAAATTAATAAAGCCCAATAGAGTTTCATTGGCATTAATTTATACTTGTCTAGATTCTAGTTACAGTGAAGGACAAGGAATTGATTTAAAATTTTATTAATGTTCTCGTGAATATTTTCCACATTCATAGAAATTAACTAAGGTACGTAGATATAATAAAATAATATATTTTGTGCTATATAATATATACATACCTACTCACGTACCTACTACCTACCCATGTAATCCCAACAGGAAAACATTTAAGTATGGATAAGTAATATTTCACTTAGGTAGGTAGGTCTCTAATTACATTTTAATATCCTGAGAAATTTAATAACATAGGTTTGGCCAATTTGCTGATTAATTGAAGTGATATTAAAAAAATATATAGGTACTGTTGACCTTTGCCACTCTTCCGGAAGACGCCCAAAAAGGAAATGAGCCCATCAATTCCCAGAAGTTCTCATAAGGCTTTATTACCATAACTTTACGGATGCCTCTTTCACAGGTCAGTGACCTTTAATAACTGATAGATGAATGCATGAATATAGGTTTTGTATATTTATTGCAAACCCCAAAAACCAATACTTAAGTACTGAGAAATCACCTAAAAAATTGGTCAAGGGCGAGTCGGAGTCGCACACGAAGGGTTTCGTATTATTATGCAAAAAAACTTTGTTTTTTTTTTTAATTTCCTCGTCGGCCATTTTTAAATTTTGCTATATCGACAATAGAAATACACATTCTGTGAACATTTCAACTCTCTGACGTTCATGAGGTACAGCCCGCTAACAGACAGACGGACAGACGGACGGGCAGTGGAGGGTTAGTAATAGGGTCCCGTTGGCACCCTTCAGGTACGAAACCAAATAATACTAAAAAAATTCAAACGATCGGCATAAAAATTCAAAAAAATTAAAAAGTGTTTTTTCACATACGATGATACGGATCGCTTTGTGTGAGTGTCTGTCCTGCACTTGACCGATTTTTTGGGCAGTTGTGTAAAAATTTGCGTACTGTGAGAGGTTTGAGAGGTTGGTAACTTACTTAAATACACAGTTTAAAACATTATTATGTAACTATACCAATTCTCTAACTAAAGAACACGTGGGTGTTGGAACTCGAACCCTACGTCACGCAAGCTTTTTAAAGGTCCGAGTTCAATTCAGTTTTAAGATTGAAAAAATGATTTTACTATAATATTTGAGCATTGATTAAGACGATTGTAGTCGGGTTTTAGTTTTCAACTTTATTTTGTTTTTAATACTTAGGTAATATTTACAGGGAAGGTTTAAACGAAACTACATCTCACAAAAACTGCGAAATACTATACTAATCACTGCAACAAAATACAGCCAAAAAATTACCTGAAAAATAGGAGGCGAAATCTGGTTGGAGGCTGTAGCTATGGCACAACAGAGTCGTATTAATCGCGTCGGCATTGTTTACGTCTGGTAGGGGAGAGCTTATGTGCCGGGCCGCTGCCACCCCATTGCTGGCTGCACTCAACAAATCCATAATCGATATAAATTCCGATCGACTAAAATCGATTTTAATTCATGGGAAGGAAACCCATGTTTATTTCCCGCTGCGTGGTTACGAAATATCGGTTTATTGTGTGGCTGTAGGACAGGTACCGCCGACGATGGATTGTACACTGGCGTCCGCGCGTTTCGCTTACTTTCTTTCGACATTTCAGTCTACGCAACATTTAGTGTTGGACGCAGCGTGATATCGACTGACTAATAAAACAAACCATATGTGTAGGAAACCTGCTATTAATAATACTTTAAAGTACATACAGTAAAATCTGTAGCCAAAAACATTTGGCACAGCATCCCCCTTGCAAAGTAACGATATTATAAGTAGGTACGTCGTATGCTGGTCGTATGTGACACAGATGGCAAAACATTGAAACTTTAATTAACAGTGTTCTTTTTAAAAGCTGACATAACTAAACTGGAAGAACTAAAATTGTTTCCTCAACAAGAATCTACCAGGAGCATTAAGTAGGTAAAACAAAATAATTGGGTAGGGGTAATATATTAAGTAATATTTACCCTACCCTACTTAGGCACACGGCAAATAGAACCATTTATCTCTATGGTTAAGTACCTACGTCAGTTTGTGTTAAACACTTAGAAAATATGATTAAAAAAAATTGCCATTGCCCAACTTAACTTTATTTTTCTATTAGTCCCTCAATCCTAATAAATAGAAAAATAAGTAAAGAGGAATTTCTTATTTGAGAAAAAATAAAAAGGTAACAAAAAAAAACCCACATTTTCATGCCTCTTAATAAGTAACAAAGTAGATAGGTGGGTGCCTACCAAAATAACAATTAATCAATATGGTTAATTCCTTCGTTTAATTGGATTGCAGAAAAATAATTTAAAAAAAAATGTTTTTTGCGATATCATGGGTGGATAGGGAAAATAATGCAGGTAACAACACTAGACGTTAATTTTTTCCCACTAATCTGTAGCTGTTGCTGTTAGGTAACAGCGAGAGCCACTAACCGACTTAATGCTTTGATAATCACTAGTTTTGTAATTATACGTGTAAATTAAAAGATATCATCCAATATAAAACAAACAACACTGGTAGAAAGCTTTAGAATTAGACGCTATTTATCATCCAATAGAATCACTGATAGAAGGCTTTAGAATTGGATGCTATCATGCTATGATATGTATAGCATCCAATACAAACACTGGTAGCAGGCTTTAGAATTAGATGCTATGTTAGGTATATATCATCCAATACAAACACTGGTAGAAGGCTTTAGAATTTGATGTTATATATCATCCAATAGAATCACTGATAGAAAGCTTTAGAATTTGACGCTATATATCATCCAATACAAACACTGGTAGCAGGCTTTAGAATTAGATGCTATGTTAGGTATATATCATCCAATACAAACACTGGTAGAAGGCTTTAGAATTTGATGTTATATATCATCCAATAGAATCACTAATAGAAAGCTTTAGAATTTGACGCTATATATCATCCAATACAAACACTGGTCGAAGGCTTTAGAATTTGACGCTATATATCATCCAATAGAATCACTGATAGAAAGCTTTAGAATTTGACGCTATATATCATCCAATACAAACACTGGTAGAAGGCTTTAGAATTAGATGCTATGTTAGGTATATATCATCTAAAACAGACACTGGTAGAAGGCTTTAGAATTTGACGCTATATATCTTCCAATAGAATCACTGATAGAAAGCTTTAGAATTGGATGCTATGATATCATCCAATACAAACACTGGTCGAAGGCTTTAGAATTAGATGCTATGTTATATATCATCCAATACAAACACTGGTAGAAGGCTTTAGAATTAGATGCTATGTTATATATCATCCAATACAAACACTGGTAGAAGGATTTAGAATTAGACGCCACGGTTAGTTCACCCTGCCCAGCTTCGCAAGGGTAGCTTTACAGCCTTTACCTACATATCAACTATGAGTAGAGATCCACGTGGATTTAGGTTTTTAAAAGTCCTGTGGGATGTTGTTTTCGAGGTTTTCCGGGATAAAACGTAGCCTATGTTCGTCTCCGGGATGCAAACTATCTGTGTGCCAAAGGTCAAAATCTGTGATTGAGTGAGAGAGTTGTGAGATGTGATTTTCCGGGATAAAAAATAGGTAGCCTATATCCGTCCCAGAAATACAGAAATGCAGGCTATGTCTGTAAGTAGGTACCTACCTACCTTTATTAAGAACATCGATTAAACGGATGGAACGTGAAAAGCTTGCAGGCAGACAGACAGGCTGACAGAATTTACATAAATACTAGGTATATAGATTTAAATATATGTATTTACCCGTCTGCCTCGGCCATTATCTTTCTATTTAGATTTTAAATACCTTTGCCTCTTATTTAACTTTAAACCGTTAAAAATGTGCTTTTCAAATAATATCCTAAATTCTATAGAGTTTATTTACTTCACAAGATAAAGTTGAAAACTAAAACCTGACTGCGAGAGTAAAATTCTTTTGTACATTTTTATGTTCATGAATTCAGAATTTTCTCCTCTTTCATTTGACATTCCACTCGATACAATAGCTATAAAATATTTTTGGAGACCCTCACATTTTTGATGTAACATCCACAAATTTTCTCGTACAAAATATAGCCTATGTCGGACCTTTACAACGAATTAATTGACACCTTATTCATCAAAATTGACCCAGTAGTTTAGGCGCTACATGGCGCTACGGTGGAACACACAGAATCAGGATACAAACATACATACATACATACATAGACTGCTAAAATCATAACCCTTCCTTTTGGCTTCGCCGCAGTCGGGTCAAAAAGAGAAAGTAATGGAGGTCATTGCCAACTGCAACTCGACTCTTGGGACCTGTGTAACACGGAATATTAACAATGGCGCTTAACAACTTTTAAGTAGTTGAAATAATCCATAATTATTAGTCATACAAGTAGGTAGGTACTGGTCGTAATATCCATACTACCCAATATTATAAATGTGAAAGTGTGTGTCTGTCTGTCTAAGTACTAGCATTTCACAGCTTTTTGGCGATTTTGACGTTTTGTAATATTTTAGGTACACCTAGGCTACTTTTGGTCTCGGAAAATCAAAGAGTTCACACGGAATTTTTAAAATACCGAAACTTATGCGGATGAAGTCGCGGGCATCACCCAGTAGTCAATGTCATTTATAAATCAACTAGCTGATGCCCGCAGCTTCGCCCGCGTGGATTGGTCAGATCCCCTGCAGCATCAGGATTGAGGAGTTGGAATCCAAATTTTTTATGAAACAATGTCGCAAAGTTCCTCTATCGATTAAAAAAGAAATGACGCAAATCGGTTCAGAAATCTCGGAGATTTCGGTGTACATAGGTAGAAAAACACAACTCCCTTCTTGAAAGTCGGTTAAAAAAGTAGCCTATGTTACACCCTGGTCAATCCTCTACTTGTCAGTGAAAATCCCGTCAAAATCGGTTCAACCGTTCCGAAGATTAGCCTTTTCAAACAGACAGACAGACAGACAGACAGACAGACAGACAGACAGACAAAAATTTTGAAAACGTGTGATTCAGTCATGGTATCGTTCAAATAACCATATGACCTTAATATGTGGTAGTTATTTCGAAATTACAGACAGACACTCCAGTTTTATTTATTAGTATAGATTAGCCACGGCCGAAGCCTCTATTGGCAAGAAAGTCGAGATCCTGGAACACTCTTAAATTAAGTTAAGGCCTTCTTTAGATTCTCATGGATTATGCTTATGTTTAACAAATCAATAAGAAACTAATAAATAAAAACTTACTTTTTAGGTCACCTTTATTTTTGAGAGCTTGTTTTTAGCGCCAGATGGAAAATACATAGCAATACAATATTTGGACCTAAAAGCAGGCGACTAAGAAATGATCAAAGGAATGCGACATTACAAGAACTATTCAGCTTCAGGTTGATGGTTGGTATTATAATATGTATTAATATTGCGCTTTGGGACACGGCTAGTAGTATTAGTTAACCCTGGGAAAATCCGTTGAGTAGGGACCTAGGTAGGTATTTCGCGACCGGCTAACTTTATGATAATTGTATTCAGTTGTGGTAGTAGGTAGGAATTAGGTAAATTGCTTTATTATAACTTGGACTTACGTGTGTAATAAACGCGTAAGTACCAACCTACGAATCTTTACTTTCTACATCCAAGTTCCATGGTAGTTACCTACACCGTACAAACTTGTGGTAGGTAGCGGTCATATTGTGTTGATCATAGAGATATTAGGTACCGTTCATGGTATCGATTGACTTTTTGACAATCTAATTTTATTTTACTATTATCATGTTAGGTGTTATGGGTAGGTACATGAATCATGGCGTAATGATATAGGAATCATTGTAACAACAAATTGATTCCTTAAATTGATATGACGAAATATTATGTTTATGTATATGTAGGTACTTATGCATGATAGGATTACTCACATGGCTTTTACGTAGTCTCACTGAGTCGTCGCTTCTGCGAAGTAGGTAGGTACCTAGACTACCTATAACTATAGGTAATAGGTATATTATAGGTAACTACTATTAATAATTAAGGTATCAGCTAAGCATAAGATGGACCCCAGAGCATTTAGTTTGCAAAGCGAGTACTATTTTTGCATTCTATTTTGTATACTAATATGAGCACATGAGCATCGAGTTCAAATATAAATAAAGGACCAAGACGTGTGAGTAGATACCTACATCAATAAAACAAAAACAGTAAAGTCGCAGCCTAGACAGTAGACACCAATCACACAGTAAGCGCCTCTACTGACGAGTAGAAGAACTTCCTATTGCTTCAATAATAATTTTATTCTGTGTTGTTAACACCACACAATTGTTATTTTCTAGCTGATGCCAGCAGCTTCGCCCGCGTGGATTTAGGTTTTTAAAAATCCCGTGGAAACTTTGATATCCTGGAACAAAAGTAAAGATCTGTAATAGCCCGTCCCCGGGATGCAACTTGTTTCTGTACCACGTAAAAACATTTAAACGGATGAATTACCAGGATTACGAATGCAATTCCTTACAGCATCAGGATTGAAGAGTTGGGTGCCCGAGGTCAACGACAAAGTCTTTTCTTTGTAAAGACACCTTTAATATCAATTTATAACCGACAGTTTCTAAATCCCATCAGCTTTGGTGGTCAGGTTCCCTGGACCTTGACCTGACCTGGAGGATTGAGGAGTAGGAATCCAAGTTTTTTATAGGACAATGTCGCAAAGTTCCTCTATCGATAAAAAAAAATTATGCAAATTTCTTTTATGCGACATAGTTTTGTTCGACCTTCATGCACATTTCAACTCATTTCCAATCTACATTTGCTCAACACTCATGTACATTCATAGATGCAGTCATGACCTAGATGCACTAACATACAAACAACAATAAGAAATCACTTCACAGATTTGTTATTCATAGGCAATGATAAATAAGGACGTAAGTATTATTGTTCATACGATTTATTTTGTGATAATACATAGGGTTCTATTACCTACATATTCATTACCCGACTGCGGCGTAATAGGCATGTGTTTGACTTGTATATGTATATGTCCGATCGTATCTACTCAACGGCTCAACCGATTTTGATAAATGATACGTAATTAGATTTGTCTTGAAGGCGCGAGTGACACGGGGTAGGTAGGTACTACATAAAATTCTTAAAAATTAAAATGGCGGATTTATGAGTTTTAAAAATATGCGTGCTGAAAAAATGCAGTGCAAACCGTAATAAGGGTTTTTTTTATTTGCTCGTTCAAGCAAATTAAAACAAGATTAAACTACTAAATCTACTTATGCTTTATTATTTTGATATAATATTCTCTGTTTACCACATAGGTACCTAGTTATTTTTACAATTTTAATTAATCAACATTTAATTACCTATAGGTAATAGTTAGTTACCTACCTTACCTGTGTAATATTATGATATTATATGTATGCTGTGGACGTAGGTTTTTAAAAATTAAAAATACAATAATTTTTAAATGTCGAAAATCATAATATCAAAAATTTTAACCTCTATGATACTTTGCAAATGGATTCTATTCACCGTTAGATGGCGTAAGTAGTACTAAAATTACCATTCCCGTAAATAACACCGCCCGGTGTTATGTCTATGGGATTATAAAATAATTTAATGTTGTTAATTCTTATCTTTTCTCTTGAAGGTCAAAATAGCGTAACTTGCCTATTGATCTACATTCTACTACATTATTAGATTATGTTTTCAGCATTGATTATAATAGATATGGTTTTGAGATTATTCAATATGATCTAAATATTTTTTTTAATTAATATTAGGTACTCTACCTATAATGTATCTAGTATCTAGTGAATAATTTCATTGGTTCGGTATTTATTTCATTGCCCTAACGTTTAAGGTAGACCTACATATTATAATATGATAAAATACTCTTATCTACTGCTCTGTAAATAAACAATTCGTAGTAATTATGTAAAAGCGTAAAACGTTACTTATCTATAAGGTAAGTAAATGTATTTGTTATTGAACGTGAAGTTTATTCACTGTTTGGTTATAATACGAGTAAATGAACTTTTTGCAAGTCGTTATTACACTGACTGCACTATTTAAAAGTCAATGACTTAAATCTACTACAAGTAATTTATGAGAGCTATGTAAGCATGTATTTCATCTTCATTTTATCAGCCTGTGGATTTCCACTGTTGAACATTGGCCTTTTCTTGTGAGCGCAACCACACCGTGTTCTCAGCCTTCCTCATACAGCCACTTCCGGCCACCCCTTTTATAACGTCAGTCCATCGCCGCTTACTAATACGCGGTCTTCACTCCTACACTTATGGAGGCCATCGCATCTACGACGAGCATGGTCTGCCTATAGCCACTTCAGCTTGCTGATGTTTTGGGCTATATAAGAGACCCAGGTTCTCCTGCAGATTTGCGCGTTAGAGATCTTATACTTCTGAGAAACACCTAACATAGCCTTCTCCATAGCTCGCTGAGTGACTTAATTTGTGAATCAGGCCGCTCGCTCGTAAGAAATCGCCAGCACGATAAACTGAACGATTTGATATTATCGAAGGCAAGAATTAGCTCTGTAGATAGTAATTGTAGAAAGCCACTCATGAAGAAATGAATAAGAAAGAAAGTAGAAGTAAGAAGAGTTAAAAATGACGATGAACCTTGATTCAGTTTAAGCAAATACATATATTATTGAAAACTGATTTATACAAAATAATTGTTCAGGAGAATTAGTACCTATTCACTACAACAATGAGCACAGTTTCCTTTTATACTATGATAATGAAAAAAGTACGTTGATTTGTAGAGCACAGAAGATTATAAATTGATAGCATCCTGGAGTAAATCACAACTTCACAACTAAGCCACGCCTTTATATTATATTTTCTAGTAGGATATCTTACGGAATAGTTCAGTGATGACTTATGATTGATGAATCACATGCTAAATTAATACCTATTTACTAATGTCTCAGCTAAGTTTACCTAACAAATATTACAATGAGTGTTACCGAGTTACTAATTAATATAATCATAAGCAATTCCATTATAATTATCCTCAACACTTTGTCATTTAATTAATCTTTATTTATTTAGGTCAATACCTAACCTAACTACCTAGTTATAATAACACTGTAAATGTACGATTTCTGTATATTACTTAAATATATTTTGAAAATAATTGAAGCAAGCATTATTCTCGATATAGTGCCCAATTTTATTTTTTATCTGTCTGTCTGTAGTCCGTACTCGATTCGGTCGAAGTCGGTTTTCATTTTTTTGAAATTTTTTCATTCCTAACCTATAAGTAGGTAAAAGTTTCGACTTCAATAAACAAAGGTGCCTAGGTAAATGTCTCAGTGTAGTTCAATGCGGGTTTTGTTTTATCATTCAGAACATTTCAGGAGGAAGATTTATAAATTATAAGTACTTATTGTAATTGGTAAAGCACATTCATATATTTTGTCTATTTACGGAATAGAGAGGCTCCGGGAGAAGCCGGGGTGGGTCAACTAGTTTCATAATGAATGAATGAATGAATATTTATTGATCAACAATAATTGGTTACATAAGCTTAGGCCAGTAATAATAAAAATCTCTTAACACATATATGTAAACCAGATCCGTACGAGGGTCAGGAAGATGAAGTGAAAAGTGGATGGCCATGCTTGTCGTAAGAGCGATGGCCATTGGGGCATAATGTAGAGCTCTCCAGCTAAAGATATTTAACTAGTGGTTCTCCCCGAACTAAGACCTCGTGGTATCCTATATTCCCATAAGATATCTGTTTTAACTAAGTATGTATAATATATTGCAATGGTTAACTTTTATTTAATATTAGATGCAAAAAGAGCTTAAGAGAGATATATTGAGATTTGAGAGAGAATTAGAGATGGTTGAATTTTGCAATAATGCTTCACAATAATCTTGACAGCGCCATCTATACATTATTGTGAAGTAATGCTGAAAATCGGATGCCCATCAAAAATGAAAAAAAATAGTTTTTTTTTCATGGATGTACTCATTTCTTTGTGATTTTTATCTAATTTTAGTATTTTTTGTTCAAGTAGGTACAAGATATAAATAAAATTATACATACACAAGTTTCAGTTTCTAACATGTAGCCTTTTTTGACATAATATAGCGTGAACTTCAATATTCACTTTAAAGCCCCTCATTTCGTATGAGAGCCCCCTGAAAGAAAGATTTTTATATTTTTTTTATGCAACATTCGTTTGAAGGCCATCAGTTTACTTATATAGTACAGTGGACCCCCGGTAATCCGACAAACGTTTTGCAGGCCATTGTCGGACTATTGGTTTTGTCGGATTATAGAGTACTGCCTAAGACCCCCTATAGTCCGGATTTTTTTACAAAAGAGTACCTTGTAATCCGACAAATTACAAATCCAATGATAAGATTCCATATGTCATACATACTCTGAAGTACAAATCATACTTCACTATGCATGTCAAAAGTAAATTCAATAATAATAGACATGTCGGATTACCGGGGGTGCCGGATTAGACAGGGGCCGGATTACCGGGGGTCCACTGTATTATGTTTGAATTTGAAATAATTACGTTCAGTAATTCAGAAGTTATAAGGCTCTGACAGATGGACGGACGCGGACAAGACTGCAATTAACTCAAGTAGACTAGAGTTGTACCTACCTAATAAGGAAAGGCTGTGTTGGCGCTCATGAAAAAAGAACACGAGCTAAAAAATGGCAATTAATCTTAATTAATAACCAGGCAAATACATAGCCAGTGAAAACAGTTAACTCAAGAAAATGTTCGCACATTTTGAAAGTCGTAAGAAAACCTACCGCGTTATAAGCTTACCTACAAGTTACAACAGCTAAATAATAGAAAGGCAGCCTCAGCACTATAGCTGTTAGTATTAATGTTTTTTTTTGTTGCAAGTACTTAATACATAAATTGATCTTTTAAAATAAACTGTTTTTAAAAACATCAGTCTGATAAAATACCAAAGAGTAACAACGAACTCAATAAAATGTCCAGGAAAAAACCGTATAAAAACCGAGGGCAATGTCCGTTTTTAGTTTTGGTTCAGCGAAACAGCCAGTTCACTAACACATACAAACATGGTTACAAATACTGACTCACCAAATGGGTAGACGTACTAGGTACCTACCTACTTAAAAATAATAACTTATTATAGACACAATTTCTGACTACGTACGGCTTAAATTACATCACTACATTTGAGTTCCTGAGATATTTCTGCTACAAATATGAAAAATTCAATCTGCACAGGTGTGCCTACGTAGGTATTATATTACAGGTATAGGTAGCTACATATTTATAACTCATGTTAAAGTTTTTTTTATAGATTCTACACAAAACTAAAAGTGAACTAACTAACTAAAAATTTCATGCTGTATTTTACGGATTTCACTTCCCATTACTAACTACAAAAATAACAATTTATTACTAGGTATAGGTAGGCGCTTAGTTATTAAGTAAGTATATTGATTTTAAATGTAGGTACCTATATTTATTATCTTGAATGAAATATTTTACTGACTTTTTAAGGTCAGTAAAATAATAGGTCTAATAAAGTAATAGGTCTTTTTTTGATCGTTGATATACTTAAGTGAAAGATCTCTTGGATCACCAAAATTAATTTTCCTTAATAATATTATTTCGTAGTAGGTATACCTGCCTACTCTGTTACTAAAAGAACAGGTTGGTACGAACCTATTTTATTAAGCTACATACAGCATAGTAGATAGGTATTGTAAGTAAAGACTGAAAAGAATAAATTTGCTTTGGTTACGCAAGAAACATTACCTATTCTTACATCGATTAGGTAGGTAGGTACTTATTAAACTTCCATATAGGTCAGATAGTTACCTACTATTGTATTCAGCCCTGACCATTTTACAAGTTACATTTTGATGAGATAGATAAATTACCTACCTACGAGTTTACCCAGTAAATATACATACTGGAGGGCTATGACCAAAGATTTTTCAACTTCCCATGCGCGACAGACAAGTGGACCGACGAGTTGAACCACTAACACAAAGATAAGACCGTTCACATTACAGTGTATCGGGTCGGTCTTGTGTTTATTTACGTCCATCGTATTGTTTGTATACAGCCCGGCACGACTGCGCATCTGAATACGTCATACCCCTCCCCTGTACCCCGCAGAGATCCGTAATTCCTACACCGGGGTCGACTCGGCTCACTCGCTAGTCGCTCATTCATTCCACATTCGCAAACGTAGTTGCGCGTCGCTGGTGAAATTTGTCATTACTGTACATTGTACTAACAGTACATAATAGCGCTCAACGCTATGTTGAAAGAGACCACAAGATATGATACCCGCAACACAAATCAAGAGGAAGGGCGACCACTGACTTCAAACAGGTTACCTGCTATAGAGGAACTTACAATTGGTCTCAAGCAAAAGCTTCACCTGCAAGCTCGGGCGAGAGCTGCACCTTATTATATTAGAAAGCAAGAACCAGTTGATCTCGTGGAAAGGTTATTGGAGCAACGTGCCCTTGTCGCCGAGGCTGTACGGAGACTTAAAGAAAAGAAACAACCGTGTCACGAGATATCAGTAGATTCTTAATTTATTTATGTTATTAAAACAAAACATTTTAGTTGTGAAAGTGTGGACCGTGTTGTGAAATCGCTTGTGTGTAAGAAACGTGTCGGGTTACAATGGTGCTATATGCGGAAAGCATGCGAGAGCGAGATGGCCAGCTATGACGTGTCACGCGCGGCACAAATCACGAGAACGAACCAAAATGGCCGCCGGTACTCTACAATCATAATATTTATTCTTCATTTCATAGTGACCTTTAATGATTAAAGTAGGTACTGAATGACGCAACAATCTTAACTATAGTACCTACTTACTATGTTATGCCTTCCATATTATATTTATTTTACTAATATTTACGTTTTCGTGACAAGACTTATGCTGAGACATTTCCAAATAACTAAAGTTATTAATATAAAGTATTCAAGAGCTTTAAATATTGTTTGTGTCTTTAAACATAAAATTACTCAATAGAAATCTTTCATCAAAGATTTACAATCAAAAAATAATGTTGTTTTTTCTACTGTATTCAAATATATTTGTTAAAATATTCCATGGATGTGGCTTAAACGCTATCACATTTCATTATTCAGTTAACACCGTAATTGTTTGTGCACATAATGTAATCATAACCGCTATCAAACGGGATCGTAGGCATACAGTAATAAGATGTTTTAAGTACAGTTATTTCCTCGCATGACACATATAGTAATAAGTAAAATCGTATGATACATAATGCGATATAGCAGGTATGGTGTCACTAAATCAGATCAGAAATTGTTGGTCTGAATTATGGACATACCTGTAAGTAATAAAATAATAATTTAGGTAATTTATAGGCAATACTTATAATAATTAATAAAGTACCTATCTTTCTCTTTAGTACATCAACAATGTAATGTACAATAATTGTACCTACCTACCAAATCAGGTATAAAAAATCAATGTAATATTACATGTGTGCATGTTTTAGTGCATTTTGTGATTTTAGATAGTTTAATTTATCGATCTTGTGATTTAGATAAGAATAATTAAAGAGTTATCTAATAAATGGAATGAAAATTAAAAATACACTCGTTTTAATTGACATGCTCATGCATAGACCTATAATACCTACTCTACTCATGCTCATGCTAGTTCCCTACTAGGTCAGTTTGTTTCGCAATGTAGGTTATTGTGAGATTACGACGGTACGGTATTGGTAGATTTGGAGTTATTGTAGATTTAGTAAACACCATCCATATCCACCATCAAAACAGAATTAATAAGTAGGTACCTATAATGATTCACAAAACTCCTAGGTTATCTGCTTATTTTGATGTAGGTAACAATTTTTCCACAAAAGCAAAAATTTCGCTGAGGCAAACTATACAAGATGAGTTATGAATACTTAACATTAATAATAATTATTGTACCTTAAATATAGCATCTTAGCATGATCTTAGTTTAAAGAACCAACAATAAAAAACAAAATTCTATGTAATTGTTAAATAATAATATATTGTAAAAAAATAATAATTAAGTTCATAAACGTAAGTACTAGGATATAGAGGTACTTAACTACATTAAATAAAATAACTTAAATGAATCTTTAATTTAATTCATTTTACTGTGTTGTACGCAGGTAGGTACCTAGACATTATTTCCACCAATAGTAGGTACCTAATTACTTATCATTTACAGTCAGCGATTTACACAAACTTTTTCCCCCTGTTGGCAAACATGTGAACGCTACACTTATAATCTGTTGAATGCACGCTTGACGGTTAGTAATAATTATTATTACAACATTATCAAAGTGAAAATAAAATCGCTTATGTCCATCTTTTTTTATAAATACGTGCGTGCTAAATATATTAATCTATGGTAAATTACTAAATTATTATTCAATACCACTACACAGATAATATGATGTTTTTCATTCCGCCATCTATTGCTGAGTAGCGTAATCTAAAAAACTAAAAAATGTTTGAGTTTGTAGTTTGAGTATCACAGATTGGCGCCGATACTGTTGTCCTAGGGTATATCTGCATCTTTTTCTTTGTAATATTGTTAAAAAAGAACGGAACATGAATTTAGACTGTTTCGATTTCGTTTCTATTCACCCCGATTTACGGTAATAAGAAGAATGGCATGCTCAGGGTCGCTAAATTTTAGAAGCGAGCATGAATGATATTATAAGCCATGCCGTGACCATCACGGCATGGCTTATAATCTATATTAATCTTTAATCTATATTAATTAATTATTAATAAATTAATTATTAATTAATTTATTAATAATTAATTTATGGCATCTAATATTATAAAGGCGAAAGTTTGTATGTGTGTGTGTGTGTGTGTGTATGTTTGTTACTCCTTCACGCAAAAACCACTGGACGGATTTGGCTGAAATTCAGAATGGAGATAGATAAAATCCTGGATTAGCACATAGGCTACGTTTTATCCCGGAAAATCAAAGAGTTCCCACGGGATTTCAAATTTCACGCGGGCGAAGTCGCGGGCATCGGCTAGTAGGTCATAGATTATCGCGACAGAGGCATTTTAAAAGGCTTGGCTTCAAACACAAAAACTGACAACTCGATACAAAGAGTTTACAACACAAACAAATCAAGAACTTTACTCTATGACCACTCTATGACAAACATCTTTTGGCACTTGAATGACATTGGCAGGAGGGCGTAGTTGTAGAACAAAGGCTGCCGGCAAATAAAATCTCCCAAATTTTAGAGAATACACTGAAAATGTCAATGTTGAAAACCAAGTAAGTTTTATCTAATTTTAACTGAATAGAAAATGGCAAAGCCGTTCCTGTTTCGACATCGAGAAAGAATAATAAAAACCATTGATAAGTCATGGACTTGCAACCTATCATGTTTACATGCTCAAATACTATATTTACGTAGTGCTAAATAGAGTTATAATATGCCAACACATTTATGCTGTATCTATTAACTATTTACAGTATAGCGTGATGTAAATGTATATTAATGAACTAGCTGATGCCTGCAGCTTCGCCCGCGTGGATTGGTCAGATCCCCTGCAGCATCAGGATTGAGGAGTTGGACTCCAAATTTTTTATGAAACAATGTCGCAAAGTTCCTCTATCGATTAAAAAAGAAATGACGCAAATCAGTTCAAAAATCTCGCAGATTTCGGTGTACATAGGTAGAAAAACACAACTCCCTTTTTGAAAGTCGGTTAAAAAAGTAGCCTATGTAACTCCCTGCTCAATTCTCTACTTAGCTGTGAAAATCCCGTCAAAATCGGTTCAGCCGTTCCCAAGATTAGCCTTTTCAAACAGACAGACAGACAGACAAAAATTTTAAAAACGTGTGACTCAGTTATAGTATCGTTCAAATAACCATATGACCTTAATATGCGGTAGTTATTTCGAAATTACAGACAGACACTCCAATTTTATTTATTAGTATATAGATTGTCAAAAGATTTTTTGTTTAGCAACACCACATACAAGGAGCAGCTTGACACTTCACAAGATGGCAGCGTCAATGTAATGGATTTTGCCATTTTGCCATATTTTTGACATAATTTTGACTTTGACATCCGAAGAAAAATAACCGACCCCAAACAGAAACAACATTGCAAATAATTGAAAATTATTTTATACTTTGTTGGCAAATTAGTATCAAATGAATCACACAGGCCAGTTTCTCTTTGTTATAATAAAAATATAGTATGCTCTGTAGATGTAAATGTTTAAACGATTTACACCAAAGTGAAGTAGGTACTAAGCGGGTAGGTAAAAGATCCTATACTACGATAGGTATTTTGTTTTGTGGCAACGCAATCGAATTTCTATACTCATAACGAACGTAATTTATCACCGTGATAAGCAAAGCAGACGCAACAAGGGAAATAAAATTTCATCGCTCCATTGTAAGTTTAGCCACAATGATAGAAGCATGGTCTATGGGGCCCGGCACTCTAGAAGTGCCCTTATCACTATTTGCTAAGAACAGAGAGAGGCTTACGGAAAAGTTGCAGAATGGTCAAGTCGTTGTTTTGCAAGGCGGAGACGACATAAGCCATTACGATACAGACATTCAATATGTTTTTAGACAGGTGAGGAAACATTTACTTTTCTATATTTTTTTATTTATATTATTTGAAAACAAATACCCAATCACCAGTTTATAAGGAACTAGATGATGCCCGCTTAGGTTTTTCAAAAAGTTGGAAAAGTTAGTTAAAACAGACACTCAGAAAAACAGACTGACACTTCACATTTTTATTATTAGAAAACTGCCTGCTGAAGACACATCATTATTTTTACCCAACTGGCAAAGCCAAAAAGAAAGGGGTTATTTGTATATTTTTATTGATAAATTTTAAATGCAGGAAGCATACTTCACTTGGGTGTGCGGTGTAAGAGAGCCAGGATGCTACTTTGCATTAGACGTAAAGACGAAAAAAGCGTATCTTTTTGTGCCCCGTCTACCTGAAGAATATGAGGTGTGGATGGGCAAGCTACTCACGTGTTGTGAGTTCAAGAAAATCTATGGCATTGAGGAGGTCCACTATGTTGATGAGGTAAATCTTTTTTTTTATTTGGTTCACTTATGGCAACTTACATTAATGCACATTAGAAATAATATTTATTCTTAATAACAATAGTTAACCTTAATGTAGCAGCAGCATAGTAAGTTACAAAGAAACACTTGAATCCAAACAATGAAGTTAAACTAAAGTAGGTACGTTGCTAATAAGGTATAGATTTTATAGTACTGTTTATCTAAATATAAGTTACTAACTACAGAGAGTGAGATTCTTAATCACTAGGTGCTTTGAGATTTAGCAAATAGAATCAAGGACTTCCAAGATAGGAACATCTTTTGGCGAAATCCAAACAGAATAGGTCAGAGAAATTTATGTCAATGACAGAGCTGTTGTGGTTTAGGCTGAAACTTTGACTCTGCTCTGACTTAAGATTGAGTTAAAACGAGACAGATTTATGTGAGAGATATAGCTCTGTCTCGTTTTAACTCTGTCTTAAGTCTGAGCAAAGGCAGAGCACGCTCTATAGATCTCACCCTTAGAGTCTTACACAATCTTGATACAGAAGAATTGACACCAAGGATAGGTCTATGCAATGGTGGCAAAAGTGGTATGGTTTATTGACATATAATGATACGGAAGGACCTTGGAGCTCACTTCTTCTGTTCTTCCTGGGTTTCTTTTACACTCTCAGACACTTGGAACTCATTATATTCTCCCAAAGAGTCCTGCCAGTGTTTGTGGTTGATATGATGCAAGCGGTCTCTAATCCCAATTCTCAGGAATGAAGATTATGTAGGTAGAGAAGTAATAATATAATAAACTGCAACTAGTTTTAAATGTAATAAAAAAATAGCCATTTAGGTGATGGTTCCTACCTTCTGGGTTTAATTGAGCTTCAAGTTTCACATGAAACAATTTGATTAATTAATTATGCTTACCTATAATACACTTATTATGTTTTTATTTCTTGTACTAATGTTTAAAAAAAAAAAGAATATTAGCCATGTTAAATGACTAATATTCCCCTTTCCTCTCCAACTAAGCGTCAGGCTTGTGCTAGGAGTAGGTACGACAATAGTGCAACGGGCGGGGTTTGAACCGTCGACCTTTCGGTTTTCAGACCACTCCTTTACCAGTTATATTTCTTTGTATTTGTTTATTATTTAGTTGAGGCTTATATGTGGGTGGTGGACAATAAAAGTATTCATAGTATTTATTCATGCATTACATTCTCAAAATAAGCCTTAACCTGCAAATGTTTCTGCAAAGACTTGCACATCAAATTATTATTAAATAAAAAAATCTTTCTCAATCACATACCTACCTACATTCAATAAATATTCTAATTAAATAAATATATTCCTCATCCATTAACCAATGTCATTTAGATCATAGATTATAAATTAAGCATTTTAGATTGTTATCTAAGAACATAAGGACTTGTTTTATCATTATTATCATTATTACAATCTTGTACTCAATAGTGGTGTCAAGGTAATTTAGAATTGTTTGTTGTACTAAACAGCTGCAAAATAGCAGTTTGGGTGCAGTCATATTGCAATTGGCATTATACTGCAATAGCTGATACCTGCGACTTCGTTCGCGTGGATGTAGGTTTTTTAAAATTCCCGTGGGAACTCTTTGATTTTCCGGGATGAAAAGTAGCCTATGTGCTAATCCAGGGTATAATCTATCTCCATTCTAAATTTCAGCCCAATCCGTCCAATATTAGTGTGAAGTGTGATCACTTAATGGTTGAAGTTTTTTTGGGACAATGCATAGTGTGATAGTACGCTCAGATATATAGGTATATCTGGTGTAGGGTCACCACATCCTGTGTAGGTAGTAGGTACTCGTGTGGTGCCCCTTATTTTTTTGTGGTTTATTGGCCTGGAATGAAACTGAAGTATTATCATATCGTAATCATTAATTATTATATGCCTTTTTAACCCCCAACCCAAAAAGAGGGGTGTTATAAGTTTGACGTGTGTATCTGTCTGTAGCATCGTAGCTCCTAAACTAATGTACCGATTTTAATTTAGTTTTTTGTTTGAAAGGTGGCTTGATCCAGAGTGTTCTTAGCTATAATCCAAGAAAATCGGTTCAGCTGTTTGAAGTTATCAGCTCTTTTCTAGTTACTGTAACCTTCACTCGTCGGGGGTGTTATACATTTTTAATTTACACTTGTTGTATCTACATTTTAAATTTTCTTTTTTAACCCCGGACCCAAAAAGAGGGGTGTTATAAGTTTGACGTGTGTATCTGTGTATCTGTCTGTGGCACCGTAGCTCTTAAACGAATGAACCGATTTTAATTTAGTTTTTTTTTGTTTGAAAGTTAGCATCTCTTTTCTAGTTTTCTTATAGAGGTTTTTGTGTCGGGGGTTTTTAAATTTTGAGTTATTGTAACCTGTCATTTGTGTGCACATTTCATGTGTTCTACACATGGCATTTTTGTATGGCAAAAAGAGGGCCAAATCTATTAATAGGAGTGAAATTACAAAATAATTTCAAAATAATTATTTTATAATATAATTAATGGATAACCATACTAATAATATGAATTGCGAAAATGTGTCTGTCTGTTACCTTTCACAGCCCATCCGCTTGGCCAGATTAATACACTATTTTGTATCCCATAAACTTAAAGAGTTCATGGAATTTTTAAAAACCTAAATCCATGCAAGCAAAGTTGTAGGCACTATCTAAAACTTCATAAATTAAATTAATAACTACCCTATTATTTCTTTTTTCAGCTTCGGGACATTTTGAAATCTTTAAATCCTGATACTCTTCTAACCCTCGTAAGTATTTTTATAGAATTGTTATAGAAAACTTAGCAACTATACTTAAGTGAGTTTAATATTGTGTTGTAATTTCAGAGTGGACCAAACACAGACAGTGGCCTTACTGCAAAGGAGGCAGTTTTTGAAGGAATTGATGAGTAAGTTTTATTTTATTTTTTACTCACAGTTACACATGACTTTGTTGAGTTTGTACGCGAGTACAAATCTGTTTTCCATTTTTAAGTTATGTTTTAAAAATGTAAATTGTATCTTTTTCAGATTCAAAGTGGACAATGAAATACTATTTCCCATCATTGCTGAACTGTAAGTTAACTTTAATTTTTTCACAATTACATAATTGAACATAAAAATTTAACTAAATTGTCAACTTAGTTAAATTAACTAAATTGTCAACTTAGTTAAATTAACTAAATTGTCAACTTAGTTAAATTAACTAAATTAACGGAACTGGAAGCCTGTTTCATGGTCCTTGTAGAAAGATCGCTAGAACAATTTTTTTAGCTCTAACAATTTATTTTTTGTATCCATATCCATACTAATTTTATTATTATAAAAACGAAAGATTGTCTGTCTGACTGTCGCCTTATAACAGCTCAACCGCTGAAACGATCGTGATAAAATTTAGCACAAACATAGCTTGGATTTTGGATGGGCGTAGGATTCTTTTTATTCTAGAAAATCAAAGAGTTCCCAAGCGATTTTTAAAAAACCTAGATCCACACGAATGAAGTCGCGGACATTACTAGTATTTTTTTATAAAATCGCTTCCATGCAGTAGTCTTTCCTACTAAAGATACTAAATACAAAATAAAGAATTTTCGTTTCGGTCTCACTGATATGTATCATTGCATAAACAATTCACATCCCTAATCAAACATTTATCTAACGATAACTTGTATCAGCCGATTTTGAAGCATTATTACTTTTAACAACTGATTGTCTTATCGGACATCTGTTAACCTACAAATCTACTACCTAATACCAAGACCATAAAATAACTATTGTTTTGATAATAACAACTTGTTATAGGTGACCACAACCATTGGCCAAATATAGACAAATAAATCAATCAAATTAATCGTGGTAGGGTACCTTTATCTACATTATAGTTGTTAAACTACGAAATAAGCTTAAAATCATTAACTTATGACCATACTACACAGCTACAGGCATAACACATAACTGAGTAGGTTCCTGCACTAGTGAGGATGAAAGGATGAAGTAGATTATAATTGATATTAAGTTAACTTCTTTACAGGCGGGTGATAAAGACACCTGAAGAAATCGAAGTTATGCGATATGTTTGCAAAGTATCATCAGATGCTCATAAACAGGTAAATTCAAGGTGTTTTCATATAGTTTTAGCTTAGATGATACTGGCACAGTTCATGACAGACAGACAGTAGGATTTTGCCATGTTCGACATAGTCGTAGCTGAAAATGGACCGAAAACGCAGTTTTAAGGCTTCCTGGCTTTTCGGTTTACAAAGTAGGTACTTCGTAAACGCCAGGTGATGGAGTACCAGTGCGAGTCAGTGTTCCTCGACCACTGCTACCGCGTAGGCGGCTGTCGCCACGTGTAAACGCAGGTCGGGATATTACACTAACTATACACGCCTTGTGTTTGGGACTAGATTTTTTTTAATATTATCCATCTTGTCCCAAATTCGATCTCAAATAATCCACAATAAGCGGCTGAAATTGCCTACGTAGGTAGAGCAAATTATATAAAAGAACGCGCTAAATGTTGCGATAAATAGGGCGATTTTTCAGGTTTAGGCCAAAAAGTAGAAAAAAGCAGCGTTTTCCATAGGTTTGTACTTTGTAAACGCCAGGTGATGCTGTTCGCGCGGCCGGGGCTGATGGAGTACCAGTGCGAGTCAGTGTTCCTCGACCACTGCTACCGCGTGGGCGGCTGTCGCCACGTGTCCTACACCTGTATCTGCGGGTCGGGCCACAACGGCGCCACGCTGCACTACGGCCACGCCGCCGCGCCCAATGCCAAGATGATCCACGACGGGGAAATGTGGTACGATTATAAAGATATATAGAATAGAATAGATTTTTATTCAAATAAACTTTTACAAGTGCTTTTGGATCGTCAAATAAGTGACCACTGGTTTGGAATGCCGTTCCTACCGAGAAGAACCAGCAAGAAATTCGGCGGTTGCTCTTTTCAATTGTTCAATTTACAATATAAAAAGAAAGGGCGACTGACTGAGTGTCTAACCTACTAACGTACGGCTCAAACTACTGGACGGATCGGGCTAAAATTTGGCATGTGCAGATATCTATTATTATGACGTAGACATCCAATAAATCTGTGTAGTCTGAAAATGCAGTAATCTGCGCGGACGAAATCGTTTTTTTAATATTTAACTGGCTGACCCGTTCCTGCTTCCCTCGACTGGAATTTTTGAAAATCAGTGAGGGCGTGCAATTCCCGAAAAATCTGAAACACTTTATTTTTAAACGAAAGCCCAAATTCTCATTTTCATAATCATATAACTTGAAAGAAGATGGACTTTCACACAAATCATACCATTATAAGGTCAGGAGACAGCGGAGTCGGGAAAAATAAGTTAAAAAATTAATTGTTATTTATTAAGTTGTTTAACCACTAACACCCGTATTCACAAACGTTCATACGTTCATAGTGCGCTCGAACGCATAGTGTAGGTTCTACCAATCAGATGACTGTGTCACGTCAATTTACAATGATCCGATTGGTGGAGCCTACACTATGCGTTGAGTGCACTGTGAGACCTCATAGTACAAATGTGAATACGGCCGTAATATCATTATCACTAAAAATAAGGATAACCATGTAAATTAGCTATAGTATTATTTTTGTGCAGTTTGTTCGACATGGGAGGAAACTACGCGGGCTACGCGGCCGACATAACGTGCTCGTTCCCCGCCAACGGCAAATTCACTAACGACCAGAAGTTGATCTACGAAGCCGTGTTAGCTGCTAGAGACGCTGTCGTCAGGTGAGATACATATTTGGTATATCAGCCCCCCATTGTGTAAGAAAAACATATTCATCGTAATCGGTAGCAAACAAATTCTGCTCCTGAAAAAATGAACAGCGAATTTAACCAATCAAGGGGCATAATTTGCTGACAATGAATACGTTTTTCTTAATGATTTTTAAGGACATTTCAAAAAACCGGCAGGATTCGAACCTGCGTCATCTGGGTTCGCACCCGACGCCTAAGCCAAGGTTTCGCTTATCGCCAGTGACGAATGATATGTATATTCACTTAGTACTGAAGCGACTGTTAATGCCATCTAGTAGCGACACTTTGCAGCTATCGAAACTACCTTCAAAGGCCCATATTACAATGCAGCACAAGAAAAGACACATTGCTTTTTACCATATTTTTATAATTTACGTTTATTTTATTATTAACGTTTTCCTTATACAATCAGGGGGGCTGGTAAATATTCGCAAAAGAGCAAACCGATGAATTGTTTGCGATAATGCGGAAAAAGTCTTCAAGACTTTGTTCAGGTTCCAACATCCTAATCAGGCCGAATTGCAGTCCCTAGTTGTAGATACTAGAAAACCGATTTCCTATCGATCTTGTATTTTTTAGAGAAGCGAAACCCGGAGTGATGTGGAGCGACATGCACTTGACTGCGAACCGCGCCATGCTAGAACATTTGAAGAAAGGCGACTTGCTCAAAGGAGATGTTGAAGAGATGATCAAGGTGAGACTACTGTACAACTAACTGTCGAACCCTAATCTTGATGGTAAACTTACACTGGAATCCAAGTCAAAGAAAGCCCCTAGGCTTCTTTTGGGGATGATTCAGGTGACATGTCTCCGAAGTATCCTCCCCCCCCCCTATAGAACGTTTTACTAATTTCCTTATTTTGATTGTGTTTCTAGCAAGATACCCAACACGACTTGTTTTCATATCATCAGCTGATGCCCACGACTTCGTCCGCGTGGATTTAGGTTTTTCGAAATTCCTTGGGAACTCTTTGATTTTCCAGTATAAAAAGTAGCCTATGTGCTAATCCAGGATATTATCTATCTTCATTCCAAACAGCCAAATCCGACCAGTAGGTTTTGTGTGAAGGAGTAACAAACATATACACAACTTTTTGCCTTTATGATATAACTAGCTAATGCCCGCGACTTCGTTCGCGTGGATAGAGGTTTTTAGAAGTCCCGTAGAAAGTCTTTAATTTTCCGAGATAAAAAGTAGCTTGTGTGCTAATCCAGGATTTAATTTATCTCCTTTCCTTTCAGCCAAATCCGTCAAGTAGTTTTTGTGTGAAGGAGTAACAAACATACATACACACAAACTTTCGCCTTTGCAATTTTAGTGTGAAGTGGCTGATTGATGTATTTTCTGGTTAGAACGGGGTGAACGGCGTCCTGCAGCCGCACGGGCTGGGCCACTTGCTGGGGCTGGACGTGCACGACGTGGGCGGCTACCTGCCGCACTGCCCGCCGCGCCCCTCCGGCCCGTTGGCCAGGCTGCGCACAGCGCGCGCTCTCAAGGCCGGCATGGTGCTCACTATTGAACCCGGGTGCTATTTTATACACAGGGTAAGTCGCCAAGTCGCCTTTTTGGGACTACAATGTTTTATTTCAAAAAACCGGTCAAGAGCGAGTCGAACTCACATGCGAAGGGTTCCGTACTAACTACCACCAAGATATTTTAACATTTTTATGTGCAACACTGCAAGTTAATGACAACAGCGCCATCTATATGTTATCACATATAGATGGCCGTTGTCATTAACTTGCAGTGTTGTTGTAGTAAATTTATTCGTGAACATATTTAAATTTTTTTTTGTGATGTAACCACAAATTCACTGTTTTTGAATTTATTCTTGTCTTGTGCTACAAGACCGACCGACCTACCTACCTACAAAATGTCATAATTCTAGGTCAATGGGTAGTACCCTATAGGTTTTTTGACAGACGGATAGATAGGCAGACACCAAAATGAGGGTTCATAATAAGGGTTCCGTTTTTCCTTTTGAAGTACGGAACCTTTAAAAATGTGATTTAATTTTTAACATTCCTGGAATAAAATAAAATATTTAAATTTTAAAAATGTCTATTCGTTTCAGCTCTTGGACGGAGCTCAAAACAATCCAAAGCAAGCTCAGTTCTTCAACTGGGAGCGAGTGAACCAGTTCCGAAGTTTCGGGGGCGTGCGCATCGAGGACGACGTACTCATCACTGAGCACGGAGTCGACAACCTGACCTACGTACCTAGAACGTAAGTACAAATGCCGTCCAAGAAAAAAACTCTGACCTTGAACCTTGACCTTTATTAAGTTTCGAAGTAAGAAGGTACCTATTTTATTTGAAATCATAGACATAGTTTTTTCTTTTGTTTTAGTGTCGCAGAAATTGAAGACTTCATGGCAAATGGTGCCAACTTCAAGTAACTTGGCTATTTTAGAACTTGCATCAATCAAAGAAAACCATATTGTATGAGTATGATTGTAGGAGGCTGATGTATAGTTTATTCTTTGTAAGCAAAAAAATCATGTATCATATTGTATATAAAATAAATTCATAATTAATGAGTTAAAGAAAAATAATCTTATTGATTATTTTTGTAAATTGTAAGCCTTCCTAATAAAATTAATGCTTTCTATGTGAATGTGAATAATATGCTACTGTTCGCTATTATTTCGATTAGGTACCTAATAATTTATTGAAAACTATCATTTTTATAAACCTTTTGTATGGGATTATATTATATTAAAAAAAGTCTTACCATTTCATAGTTTTTATTTTTGCCTTCTGATTCTGATATATGAAATAATTTATAATCACTTTTTAATCATCATATTATCATTCTTATTACGAGTTATAACTCATCTGTTTCGAGAATGCCGTTACCTCGCGTCCCACTTCCCCGCACCGGACTTCCAGACGGACCCGGCAATACTCTACCCACGGAAAGTATACCGCTCTCTCTGTTACGTAATTTAAAATATATGTAATAAAAAAACTGAAATTTTTGTCTCTGTCATTTGTATGGGACAAATGACAGAGACAAAAATTTCAGTGGGCGTGAACCATTTTAAGATACATCAAATTATAACAATCACAAACGAAACTATATTTTCAAATTATGTATTACCAATATTTTTTGAAAACATGTTTGTGATTGGTTGGTGCCTAAAAACGCCCACTGATATTTTGTCTGTTATTTGTATGGGATTACGTAAGAGAGCCCTTTAACTTTTTCCCGCGGAAAGGATATAACTGTTAACAGGGCTCTCTCCGTCACTCGTTTCATACAATCGTAGTTCCAATTTCATTTGAATATTAAGCAACCAAAGTCCATGAAATTTTGCGGACATATTCTAGAAATTAATATCTGTGTCTGTGGTGTTTTTGATTTTTCTAAAAATATGTAGTTTTACAATTACAGGAGCTCAAAGATTTGTATGAAAATTTTTAAGACCTCGTAACTTTGAAACCGAATATTTTAACAGAAATCTGGAAAACCACAGACATAGATATTAGTTTCTAGAATATGTCTGCAAAATTTCATGGACTTTGGTTGTTTAATATTCAAATGAAATTGGAACTACGATTGTATGAAACGACCATCAATGTATTATTGTTAATTTGTTTTTTATAATATTATTATTTACTAAACATCCATTAGTAATAAAATATTACAATCTTTTATGTCAACATTACTAGTATGCACGTCATTTTGTAACAGTAGCCGACGCCATTCTGGAATCAAACGGGTTAGGTGGAACAGAGGTGTGGTGTATATTTAAATAGTTACCAGCTTTAATTACTTCGACATTAAACGCTTGAAACTGGTATAATAATAAAAACGAAACAGCTAAGTTTGAGTACCTAGTTAACAAATAAAATCACCTCAGCTCCATTCAAGTAGGCATGCATTTTATACATATTTTTTTTGCTATTCTGATAGGATCTTTGCTAGATAAAATAATATTAATGGTTCAAGCTTTACGAAACAAAATTATACCTAGGTACCTATAGTAGGTATATGGTAAGAAAAATATAAATACATATAAACAAAGCGCTTTTCGAATTTGTAATTAATTTAACCTTTTTTAACCTATCCTATTTAATATCACAAACCTTAAAATATAATCAGATATTACTATCTTTGAATTTTTTTATTCTATTTATATTGTGCTTTTGTCTATTTAATATGGTACTTTTTTTACCTTAGGTACACATCTATTAAGAAAAATAGAAATTTAATTTCTACAAAATCACACATTTATACCTGGAGACATTTTTCATCCCTTTAACGTGATTGCTGTTTAGGAAATTTTTATTATTTATTTTATTATTATTCATACCTTTATATAAAGGTATCAAATGCAATAGAATGCCTTGATACAATTTTTTACAATACCAGATTGTACAGATTGGCAATAACATTTACATTATAAACAATCTTTTAATGATTAAGAGCACTTGCAGAAGGGGAGCAGTTAAATTATGTACTTAAATTTTGTAATGCTGTCACTTTTTAGAAAATGCATAATATACTTAGTTGTGAATTTTCACGACTATATTATGCATTTGCACTTTCAAAAAGTGTTTTTTTTTTGTTAATTAAATTGGTATAAGTGCCCTCATGCAAGCAAACCTTAAAACAATGACAACGTAACTAAAAACATTTCCTAAGCAAAACGTAAGTAGTCTTTTAACAACTGAGGTATATTTATTTGGTTGAGAATATAAAAGAATTGATTTGTTGTTATCCAACTTTCTCTAGAATTTCTTATTAAAGACCTAATCGTTTGTCGACACAGGTGCTTTAAAGATAACACAGTGTAAGGTAATAATTCAGGTGTCAGATCTTCATCATCGTCAATCATTAACAATAATTCGTCTTGTACCTGAAAATCAAAAATACTATTTACTTTGAGACAATAAAGATGTTTAGACTTTGAAGTAATAAAAGAAGAACAGGCTGCACCACTGAATTTTTAAAAGAAAGAAGGCTACTCTTCCGAGAAGACTGAAAAATATATATTCATAGTCTAGAATTTAATTATACACATATAGGTACTGCTTTCAAGTTTCTTTTGTTTTTTTTTTTAATTGAATTTTGAATGTTTTTTTTTAAAACATAGGGTCTAATAGGTTTGTTTGTGATTGGTTGGTCACTCAAAATGGTTAACACCCACTGATTTTTTGTCTTTGTTATTAGTATAGGATTCTGTAATAGAGAGAGCCCTATAGTAACTTCTCTTTGTTGAAAGAGTATAGTGTATTTCCATTATAATTCTAGAAGATAGTCGTGTGATTTTAAACAAATTAGTTAGAGTAAATAATGAATACCCAACTCACATTCGGTGATATTCTTCCTAAGAGCCCGTTCACACAAGCAAACTTCAACAAGTATTCAGGATCACAGTACAGACTGTGTGGTATCAACACTGTCAGTGTGTAAGGGTCTGATGTGAGGGATGCAAGAAATGCATCTGGTATGTACTGACTTTTGTTGAAGCATGTCATCATACTGCTGTAGTCTACATTGCAACCATGCTCTCTGAGGATTTTGAATACCTGCAAAATCAATAATTTACGTTTCAAATCTAGGTACTATGAAATGTCTGGCTGAAAGTAGTGACTATACCACCAGCTGAGAGCATAGATTTTACTGCAAAAACACTGACAAAGAAAACATTGGTTATTCTTTTTAAAATGCAGCAATTCATTCTCCAAAGCCAGCTTCAATGTATTATTTGTAGAAATCGAAAGAGAGAGAAAGTCTTACCAAATAAATTTGATCCTCAATAGCTCAACCGGTAAAGGAGTGGACTGAAAAACCGTAAGGTTGACGTTTCAAACCCTGCCCGTTGCACTATTGTCGTACCTACTCCTAGCACAAGCCTGACACTTAGTTGAAGAGGAAAGGGCAATATTAGTCATTTAACATGGCTAATATTCTTTTATTTAAAAAAAAAAAAAAAAAAAACAAAAAGTGAAGACATCATTAGTCACCTACCCATATCATAAATGCGAAAGTGAGTTTGTTTGTTAGTTTGTCCTTTAATCACGTCGCAACGGATTGACGTTATTTTTTGCATGTAGTTAAAGACTTGGAGAATGACATAGGTCACTTTTAATCTTGGAAAATCGAAGAGTTCCCACAAGATTTTTATAAACCTAAATCCACACATACAAAGTCGTGGATATCAGCTATTTGGTTCATGTAAGATGGTATAGAAATTTTATTTTACTCACATCTTCAAAGCAGTAAGCATGCATACAGTAATGGATGTACACCAAAGGTGGGCATTCAATCACATCAACAGCATCTACCGATAGACCTCTCATTAGGAATAGATAGAAAAACTCTCTGAACTTCTCGCGAAACCTGTTGTATACATAATCGGATATATTTAAATATGAATTGATTGGTGCATTAGTGAGGTAAAGTGGCTTGTATTCACCAAGTTGCTCTAGAGTTACATGGAATTGTTCAAAGAAGTCAAAGAATTCTGGACCGAAATCATAGGTCAAGAGACTTTCGAGTATTTCCATTTTGAAGAAGTGAGGCTTGCATGCATATAAAATTATATTTTGGTTTATTATACTGGGACTAGTGACTGAAAGTAGAATTTTAAAATTTGGACTATGTCCCATGTTTAACGCCATGGCTAGTGCTAAATCTCCATGTTTATTCTTTAAATGTGGATCTGCACCATTTTCAAGTAAGAATTTCACAATACTCTCACTACACCCTTGTGTAGCTAATATCAATGGGCTATCACCATTCACAGTAACCTGATTGACATCAATGATAAAAGGGTAAATCTTCTTTACTGTTTGATAGCATCCTTTGTAACATGCTAAATGGAAGGGTGTATAGTCTGCCTCGTTTCTTATTTCAGGATCAGCTCCAACATGCAGTAGCAAGTCAACTGCCTCATACTGAGTACTGAGAGCTGCATCATGTAAAGGGGTGTCACCATCAAAATCTTGCACATTACACATTGCTCCATATTCAATCAGTAGCTGAATCACTTCAAGTCTACCTTGAGCACTTGCAACATGTAGGGGCGTCACATTCTCTGTGCTTCCATAGTTCGCTATGTCAGGTACACTGTCTAGTAATGCTTGAATTGTTTTTAAGGAGCTTTTATATCGACACGCCAGGTACAGGGCTGTGTGCCCTTCGTGTGTTTCAGCCAAAGGCCTAATATCCTTATGTTTCAAAATGAGTAAAAGGCTCTCATAGCTGTCTTTAGCGGCGGCCTCGTGAAGACACGTCCATCCTCTGTTATCAACACAGTTAGGATTAATTTTTTGGAGCAGTTTTTCGACATTCTTAACATCATTGTTCCTTGCGGCGAGATTCAACGGGTTCGATGAATTGGGGTTTAGAGAACTAAAATCCATACCTAAACCAGACCTAAACCCTGAGTTTCTAAAATATCCTAGTACCTATGTAATATTGCAAAGCTGTTGTACACAAAAAAAATACAAATTCACCGGTTTGTGTAATTCGTTCAAAAAGCACTATTAATATAAAAGGTTTTGCTCTCCCAAACTCTATGCTTCCAAATACAACGCAATTATTTTCATTTTTCTCAATAAAATAGATTTTTAGTCAAAAATTCATAATATTTCGTTAAAAATAAAAATAATAGCCGCAGGTCAAGAGAATCGAGTATGTCATTGGTGGTCTGTGGTCATTGGTCTGTGGTCGAAATAGCGCACTTACAAGGAGTACCTACCATACCTACAGTACTGAGTACAACTATTATTTTAAATCGTCATGACGGGTAACATTGAAAACAATCAAACATTGTGAGTTGACGGTTCAATGAAAATAAAGTTAAAAATCAATCCAAGAGCTGGATTTTCGATCGTTGGATAAACTTTAACAAGGTGCCTAAAATATCAATTCACCAGCAAATCCACACGGCTTAGGAACTCAGTAACCCTACAATATCAGGTTTGTGGAGTTCGGACTTGCAGTGTGATCATGACTAACTAGTATAATAGTGATCTGTGGTAATCATGAAGCTGTTGTTTGATACCTAAAGCCTAAAATATCAATTCACCATCCAAGTTCACCATCAGAAATTCCGGAATCCCAACGGCCAGGCACAGGGAGCGTAGGTTTAGTAATAGAGTCCCGGGGTCCCGATGACACCTCGGGTGTAGACCCCTACAAACATCTACAAACTTTTTATCTTTTCTTTTGTATTGCAAATTTTTTAATAACTTAAGGAATAGGCACCTAAATTTCTAAAAATAATAAATACATAGTTATTACCACTTCATTTATAAATAGTATTTAATCATTAAGCTCAATAAATAACAAACATTTTTAAAAACTATTTACATAAGTAGCGTAAAAGTTATTTTGTGGACATCCGTAAATGCAAAAAGTCGTAAAAAATAATATTAAGTATATTAATAAAATCAGTAGGTAGGTAGGTAGTTACTCCCAGCTGTAATAAACATAGTAAATTACAATAACAAAGTGTAACAAAGTCTACTTGCAGATTGCAGATTATGTATTAACTATGTACAATTGCATTTCTTTTTCTGCCATATTCAAGTAATAATATTAACGCCTTCATTTATTCTGCAAAGGAAAATATCTAATGATTTTTTATTGTTACAACAATATGGCTAATTCTGTACACAATCACCAAACTAAACTAAATTGCCAGCGCTATACTAACAAATGCTATCCTTTTTCGTAAGCATTATGAAAAGGATAGCAATACAATCCATTTAGACAAATAGAATTACTTATATTTGTTTTAAATACTGCCCTTTGATAACGTTAGTAAATTTTAAACACAGAAACACTGCAGTCTGGACCACTTGGGCCTAAGCTCCTGTGTTCTAAGGTTAGTGTTTGTTTAAAAAGTTTACAAACAACTACCGACAGCCAAATAGCGTCACAAGTGGAAATATTGTTAAACAAAAAACGATAAGTATTATTATATTAAATAAACAATTTAAAAATAAACCTCTTTAGGTCAATTTTATTCTGACTTTACAGTAGGTATTACGATATTCGTAAACTATCATCGTTATCGAGATATAGAAAATAGAGTCAGCTATTTATTAGGTATACTGGGGCTAAATAATGGGAACTTGAGTGGGGAAGCGGGGTTTCGGGGCAAGGAGCTAGAACGTGGAGAACGAGGGGAGAGTGGGGACCGTGTACAACGAGAAGCAGGATATGGTCGAACGCGTAACTCTTCCCCACTTCTAAACGTGCCGCGCGTGATTCGCCGTCGGTAAAGTGACGTCATGGGCGACTCCTGCAATAGGCACCTGCGTGATATAAAATATACCGATAAACAATAATGTAAACATACATAAGTAATTCATATCCATACTAATATTATAAATGTGAAAGTGTGTCAGTCTGTCTGTCGGTCTATCTGCTACGTTTTCACGGCCCAACCACTGAACCGATTTTAATGAAAGGTACAGACTTGGGATACATGCCGGGGAAGGATATAGGCTACTTTTTATCCCGGAAAATCAAAGAGTTCCTACGGGATTAAAGAAAACCGAAATCCGAAAACCGAAACCGCCATTTCAAAACTCACGCGGATGAATTCGCGGATATCACCTAATATTGCAAATAATTGCAATAAGCCTTAATTATTATTAATCTTCGATAAGTTGAAAGAATTTTGATTCCATTTTCTCTTGGTGGATTTCTTAAAAATAGCAATACAAAATTCTCCTTTAGCGACGTTATCACCTAACAGATACCTATAATATATAATATAACAAATAACCTGGTGGCACTGGTGTAAGATAGCTGATGACTTACTTTTCAAATTCCGAAAGAAGTTGTTTAGGCGTGGAGGCGGCCACTGGGCGGTTGCGGCCGAGTTTAGCTCTTGTCGCTTCCAACATATCCTGTGTTACAAGCGGCTGATGGGCTTCTTTTGGCGTTGGTTTAGGCCTTACAGGGTTGTCCTAGAAATATAATCAAGGTAATTATATTTTTGAAGTAAAACTTCTATAGACGTGAGTTGAGAGTAACTCAGATCTTCTTTCGAAAGGGAGTAACGTCCTTGTTACTCTGACGAAAATGATGAATTGATTTTGTATTTTTTGTTACTAATTATTCTTTATGTCTTTCAAATAATATATGATTAATGCTACTTTTTGATCTCGTAATTACATATTTCGTATGTTTATTTTACACGTTTTGTACTAAATGTTATTTTATTAACGATTTTAACCTAAACCGAAACCATGAGGACAACACTATTTTTATTAAGCTGGTATCATTATTTTTAATCTGTCTGTGGGATTAAAAAATAGACTACAGTCCATACCCTGGTTTTTCTTAGCTTCACGTTAGCTATATCCTGAGGCGTGATGGTGAGCCGCGGCCCTGTGATGCTGGGTGGAGCTGAGCCGCATCTAGGTATCGTGTGTGCACGCACGAGTGGTTTCTTCTCTATCTGAAGCGGCGGGGGCGGGGGCGGGGGCGGAGGCGGAGGTGGAGGAGGAGGTGGCGGCGCGCACGGCGGACGTGATAGTGTCTGACTACTATACAGAACAAAAAAAATTTAAAATAACTATCACGTTTTAAAAAGTATAAAATAACAATCATTGTAGCTATTACCTACTTTATTTAAGATTTAAATCGACAAACTTGTGGCGCATGCAATAGATCAAGACACACTGCAGTGTGGCTACCAAGTTCTAATAAGAGAATTTCTAAAAGAACGGCGACAACGCACTGTAGTGTGTAAAGTTTGTACACCAACATAGTGTCGCTACACCCGCAGGCGCACTTATTATTTGGCTTTTATTATTATAGGTACCACAAAAAAAAATGGATTTAAAAAAAAAATCTGTATTTTTAAAAGTTCTTCAATATATTGAAAACTAGAGGATGCCCGCGACTTCGTCCGCGTGGATTTAGATTTTTATAGATCCCGTGGAAACTGTTTGATTTTCCGGGATAAAAGTTTCCTATTTCGATTACAGGAACGCAAGCTACTTCGGTACCAAATTTCATACAAATTGGTTAAGTGGGTGGGTCTTTAGGAATCCCGCGGTAACTCTCTGATTTTCCGGGATAAAAAGTAGCCTATGTCCGTCTCTGGGATATAAGCTAACCCTGTACCTTTCGTCAAAATCGATTACACTGTTGGGCCGTGAAAAGGTAGCAGACAGACAGACAGACATACAGACACACTTTCGCATTTATAATATTAGTATGGATGGATAAACATTTGACTAACGCTAGAGGTCAAAGAACGTTACGTAAATAGGTCACTACTCATAGTGACCTATCCCCACCTACGACGCGGCATTGACTCCTCAATGCCGCGTCGTAGGTGGGGCATTAACCCGAGTTTTGCACGCTATACATTGCGGGTTTGTAAAATACTAAATCACTAAAACTACAAGATAAGGTTTTTGGCATTGGATTGTGTTTAGGTAGTATAATAATAACCCTAAATTTTTGCTAGCCTTCAGGTTACACCTTGTATGTACTTGTACCTATTACTCAAGATTCTAGAGAATAATGTTACCTGAGCTTATTGTCCAACTCTGCTATTTTATTCATCATCTTCCTCATCTCCTCCCGAAGTGTTTCGTTCTCCTGAGTCAGGTTGTTTATGATACTAGTATGCCTCTGGTCTATTTCTGCCACCATCCTCTGCAGTTGTTTCACTTCTTCTACAAAATCACTATCGCCATTTGCCCTATTCCCTGTGTGTTCCTGGAGTACATCCGAATATAATCCTGTTATAGACTGGTAACCCTGAGTAGGAAAAAATATTGTAAGTAAGCTCTTAGTAAATTACCATCTACAGAGGAATGAGGATGCGATATCAAAGGATATCCATAACCATTCGAACTGAGTCAAGACTCAAGAGTTACCAGCACGCACTCTGTCCGGCTTCCCCGAAAAATTAACAATATACGCTGCATCGAGATAAAAGAGATTGTTTACAAAAGTAAAATTAAAAAATTCGCGCTTGCTTCGCTCGAGCTGCTAATTCATCTGCTACTAAAAACATAACTAGTTACCTACTGTACATAATTATAGAAACTTTAAATGCACTAAAACTTTCAGGAAATCCATACCAAATTGGTACCTATGGATTTCCTTAAAAATGTATCAGTCTCACACACACCCATCAGGTGTGATTGTGGTCAAGCGCTTGCTATAATGAATAAAAAAATCTGTTTGCTAGCTTTTCATGGGTTATAGTTTTTGTTATTCAAAACTCACCTTCTTACCAATCCAAGAGCAAATATCCATAATCCTCCAAACCTTTGTATGATTGGAACGGCGATGCGATTTCTCCCTTCTTGGAGTCCCTGACAACAAAAACCATGTTTCACTGATGAACCTCATCGTAGGTAGGTAACTATACTACTAATATTATTTGGTATCAACTTCAATGTCTATCAAAACGTCTGCTATCCTTTTCACTCATAGCAAAATCATCAATCACTTTTACTGTAAGTATATATTTTTTACAGTAAAGAGTGTATGGAGATTACTTGGATACTTGTTTTAACTTTTAATGTTCCCGTAGGTACTAAAGACGCACGAATTTGATTTGATTAGTCGTCTTGGCCGTTAGCGATAAAGGACGCTATGCTAAAATGATGTCACGCCGCTATATCTGTAATTTGTCATCTTTAGACTGGTTTCAAGTTGGGTTTGACTCGATTGACTTTACTTAAACCATTTGAGTAAAATTGTATCAAATGATAATTAGTATTTTATAAAATTATGTTTTCGTTGCATTAATAATATTGCATCTTATTTTCTTAGCATTAATTGTTGGAATAATATTATAATAGGTAGGTACTTAAAAGGTAAGTAACTATACCTACTTGTTATCTATCTTTACTTAAATAAATTAATACAATTTTATTCAAAACTTTAACAGAAAAGACTTACTTAAGTAGGTAGTTAAGTCGGTACCTACTTGACTTTAAAAAAAAAAACAATAAATGCTAAAAAATAAAGATTTTTCTTAAAGTGAACCAATTGTGATGAAATCAATTCGAAAACAAGTAATAATAGGGATACCTAAGCTGGAGCCTGGAGGTAATACCTACCTGACGTATTCGTTTCTGAGTAATTAGTCTTTTCAAAGCTGTTGAATCTCCTTGACCGTTGCAATACATCTCGAATCAAGTTAGAGTCCGACTTTCTTCTTCCTTTACGAGTCTTATAGGAATAATTACTTTTGATCGATTTGAACGAAATGTCCGACTCGGAGCCTAGTCTGCTTGAAGATTCTTGGGCCTTAGAGTCAGTTTCATCAGTGCAACTCGATGTACATGAATCGATACACTTCGTTTTTTTTCGTGGTCTTGATTCCGCAACATCATCAAAGGAATTGCGTCTGTACCGTTTGCTAGCCGAAGAACTCTCAGTATCATTGTCATTAGACACAGAATCCTCTAACTGAAAATCTTTATTCAACGATAAATTTATGTCAACTAAGTCTAGATTTGATACCATAAGCTCCGTCTGGGTGCAAATATGAATTCTACTGTCCGTAGGACTTGCATCAGCTATTATACTCATAAATGGTGGAGTCAGATTTCGTTTACTATCTTTGAAATCTCCACTGGAAATATTATTAGCACTCATATAGTGACTCTGATCCCAAGATGTGTCGTGATGATTTTGAGTGGTACATTTCCTGACAAGTTCCACTGAATTATTAGATACTTGGTCTTGGCTTGGACTATCTTCTTCAAATGATTCATTGATAACAGTAGGAGCTAAAACAGCAGCTTCAAGATTTTCTTTTTCTTTATCACAGGTTGCCATGGTCGTCATAATTATTTATATTTCACTCAAAATCACTTAGATTTTACTTCATCTTCTTTAAAATCGTTTTTATAAGCCAGGAATACATATTGCAAAAAGTTCAGTTGATTTTTATGGTTAACATACTTTTTTGGTATGTATCAAGTACGTTAAATAACAGATTTTTTACAACTACCGTCTATTTTTAATACAAATAATTTGTCACCTTACCCGCCTTGAACTATAATCACACATAACTATAGGTACTTTTTTGAATTTCTTCATCAATAGCATCTTAAATATTCTATTGGTTCTTTAGATTTGAGATTTCAAATCTCATCTCTCAACTCCATTCTATTCATTATAATTTTCATACCTTCCTAGAATCAATAGCTAGATTCCAGAGCCGTAAAGCTTGCAAAAAAAATCATCAAACGTCAAAGTCAACTGTCGTCGTCTGCCATCTGCCATCTAAATTCAAAATTCAAAATTTTGTGATGTGATCTCGATTTTCCGGCTTCATCAAAATATTATATAGACAAATGCTTGATAATTGAAAATGAAATTGTGTTGTGTTTAGTCGAAACCCCTCATGAAATACTGAGTATCGTTAGTACATTTGTGTCATGCATTATGCACTCAGGAAAAGAATTCTATACTGCGTCGTGTTCGTAGTAATATTGATTATACTGCTGCACCCTGATAGGAATGCAAGACGAAGTTACAGTTATATCGCGAAGGAAAATATTTTAAATAGTTTACGACAAGAAATAGCGAATAACTTCTCAAGTACTGCTTTAGCTGAATGTGATTATTACGATGTTGTAAACGACGAAATCACGTTACCTCTTAGTATTGCTGATGGGGATCTTGTAGAGAATCATAGGATAAGAGAGGGTGGAGAATATGCGCCTGTTGAGTGCAGGCCTAAGTTCAGTACAGCTATTATCGTGCCTTACAGGTAAGAAGACACTTGGTTTTTAAACTGTGTTAATCTTTTCAAAAGGGATCTGCAGTATTCTTGAACTTCACTTTACTGAAAAGTATGTTACAAGCATAGACTTATATATGGTTACAAGTTGTATATTTAATTTTGGTATAAATAGGATTTAAACCTATGATTTCTACAGTGAACATTCACAATTATATATAAAATTAGCTGATCCATCAGGCTTTTTTCGATGGATATATTACCTTTTATTGCATATACACAGAAGATACCAACATAAACTGAAAAAGCGGTTTTATTACATACAGACAACCTTAAGAGAAAGGGTTGGTAATTCGTATTTACTAATTCCTCATTAATTGTACGTCCATATTATTATTATACTCATTTACTTTAACTACACAATTTGTTAACAGAGATAGAGCTGAGCAGTTGCGTGGCTTTCTTGTGTACATGCACATGTTTTTACGACGACAGCTCATCCACTACAGGATTTATGTGGTTGAACAAGTTGACTCCCGTCCATTCAATAGAGCCAAGCTGATGAATATAGGAGCTACTGCTGCGATGCGAGCAGGGTATCCTTGTTTGGTTCTTCATGACGTTGACTTGCTGCCAATGAAGCTGGAAAATATTTATGCGTGCACTGAACTACCACGACACATGTCATGTAGCATTAATAAATTTAGGTATGAATTGTTTGCAGATACTTTAACTTAGTTAAGCTGAGAGTGTCTCTTTCACCAGCTATATTTGCTTTGGAGCAGTCACAGAAAATAAAGCTCCTTTCAACCTCCTTCATGTTTTTTAGGGTTCGGTACCTCAAAAGGAAAAAGGAACATTAGGATCACCTTGTGGTCTGTCTGTCTGTCATGTCTATCAAAAGCTGTCAACTGATTCAATATTGATAGAGTACTTCCTGCAGATAAAGGGAAAAATCCGAAAGTATGAATTTGGTGGTTGAATCTAAAAAAACATATTAAAATTTGTTATTTCTTGTATGATGGTACGAAACCCTTTGTATGCGAAACCTTATATTCACTTTTATTCACTTTGGAATAGCCGTAATGAATCAAGCTCTTTTCAGTCCTTCAGGTTTTGTTATCATTGTACCATTTCAGGTACCAACAGTAGTTATATCTAAGTAAATAAAGCTAAGAATAAGTTGTTTTATCAAATAAATCACTGCACCTTAACTACACTCCATACTGCAGGTGTGTGATGTGCCTAATGAGTTATCTAATGGTAGGTTTTATGAAAATTTCAGATTCGTATTACCATATCTCAATCTATTTGGTGGTGCTATATCCATATCTTCGAAGCAATTTAAAACAATAAACGGAATGAGCAATCAGTATTTTGGTTGGGGCGGGGAAGACGATGACTTGTACACACGTCTTCAAGCTCACAATATAGATATTACTCGATTTGAACCCTCCACTAGTCAATATCACATGGCTTCACATACAAGTCAGCGAAAAGGGTAAGGATTTTATAAATTATCCATACTAATATTATAAATGCGAAAGTATGTCTGTCTGTCTGCTACGTTTTCACGGCCCAACTGCTGAACCGATTTTAATGAAATTTGGTACAGACTTGGGATACATCCCGGGGAAGCACATAGGCTACTGTTCCTACAGGATTAAAAAAAACTGAAATCCACGCGGGCTAAGACGCGGGCATCGTCTAGTTACCAATATAACTATTATTATGACTACTCTCAGGTCTACAAGATTAACAGTTAAGCACTAAGTCCCAAGTAGAGCTGAGGTGAAAAAAGATGCAGTGGTTTGGGTGCATTTCACTCAGCCTGTGCGGCGCGCAGTGCCTGCTGAGGTCACTCCCCAATGGACCAACATATTCCCTACACATTGTCTGAGACGCGCCACGAACACGCGCCTTCCAACTCGAGGACTGGTTTCTTTTTGGATGATAGAATCCCTGTGTCTATCACCCGAAAGCCCTTCTGAAGAGAGTAGACCTACGCCCGACAGATGGCATGAGAGCTCAAATCATCTCTCATGCGCTCCGCCGACTCCTTCTGCGACATTACCTCCTCGCAGATGGACTCTACCGCTTTTCAAGACCCATGGCTGCCTGCCATGACTTTGACCACGGCTGGCAGGGAGAGGTCTTGCCCCACTAGCATATTTACCCTATCATAATCCTCTAACCTATTACTAAAATATTTTAACATTTATTTTTAGCCAGAAAACAAATGAGTTATTGCAAAATGCAAAGGAAAGGATGTCGAGCGATGGTCTTAATTCTCTGAAGTATACACAAGTTGCTACTGTCCTACACCCGCTGTTCACTCATATCATGGTCGATTTGTAGCATATCGTGATAAGCAAAGTTGCCTAAATACCTAGATTAATATTAGATAGTTATTAGCTCACTGCTTCCACAATAATGACTTGGTACACACTGCGAGCAAGGGACTCGTCCATGGCGAATTTTTGTAGGGTTCGCGAGTATCTTAAGGTGCACCACACGGGTCTGCCGCGAAATTCAAATTTAATTTGGTTTTTCGCAATTTGTAAATTAATACGACAAAGTAGGCTTATGGCATTCTAATATATTGATATTAGATATATAGTATGGCCAATGGCAGTATTATCTCTACAACCATATTAAAAAATCTTTACTTGAAAGTGTTCAGTTTAAGAAATTAGTCAAAATAATGAGTTTGACGTGAGTTTCTCACAAATTAGTCGATACTCTGACTAATTTCTTGAATTTCGCGAGCAGTGAAAAGCTAGCAGACAGACAGACACACTTTCGCATTTATAATATTGGGTATCGATGTTAACGTTATGTAAATTTTTAAACGTAATGATAAAAATAACGAAACTTATGTGCAAACGGGTGAACGCGTAAGGCCCGCTAAGTAGAGTGGAGAGATGTGTACAGTCGACCAATCGGACTTTTAAAAGATGAGAATATTTTTTTCACATCGAAATTCTGATCGGTCCACTAGACACATCTCCTCTCCTCTCTGCTTAGGGCCCGCGCACATATGGTGGAGCGCAGCGCAGAGCATTTTTCACAGTCATAGTATTATCGACATTGTTCTCATTGAAATAATATCTAAAATCAATTGTGCATCCGTGCGGATACTCGCGCATTCTCTGGTAGAAATTCGCGTAATGTGTCACGCGATCAGAAAACTTCGCGGACATGCTCTGCGCTGCGCTTCGCCATATGTGCGACAGCCCTTACGTGGAAACTGGGCCTAAATCAAACTTAGTAATTATTCCGACTCTATCCAAAGATTCTGGGTAATGTAAAGGTAAGTAAACCCGGATAAACCAAGATAAGATTTATTCATTTACCTACCCGTCACTTGTGGATAGTTGTTTAGCTTTGGCGTTAAAATGTTTCGACTTTTTGTCATCAAATGACGAATCGAAATCGATGATCGTAACTATTTATTGTCCGTTGAGCAGCTGCTCAATGCATGCGCAATACGTAACGCGGCCATAAATTAGTGCCTGCAATAAAAAAGGTAAACACTCAAATTCGACACTTTTCATGAGACAAAAACAACTTTCAGAGCCTTAACGGTTGAGGAGCGAAATGAATTCCGAAAGGTCGGCGATTCAAACTCCATCCGATGCACTATTGTCGTACCCACTCCTGGCACAAGCTTTACGCTTAATTGAATAGAGTATAGAATAGAATAGAATAGATTTTTATTCAAATAAACTTTCACAAGTGCTTTTGAATCGTCAAATAATTTACCACGGAGGCGAAAGGGGAGTATTAGCATGGCTAATATTCTTTAAAAAAAAAAACTTCATTCGTATTTATTTCGCCGTTGGAATCATAACTTCTTTTGAATGAAATCAAATTCCTTTCCTTGAAAGTGTCGATGTTGAGTTTTATTTTATGCTTTTTTACTGGAGACACTAAAACCACAAACCGATATGTTATTTACAATTTTAATGATCAAAAATCGTTGATATTCTGGAGTTTAATATTTTAAAAATTACTTAGGTATTGTGAGTAAATTTTATATCGGTATCTACTCATGGCTGTTGAAGAAGGCTTTATCTTAGTCTTACAAAACTTAATAGATATCTAACTAAGATTACGCACTGCATCCGATCCGAATACGTGAAAATACGTTCCGAAGTATTCATAGAATTATTTGTATGGTAGCTTACGCACTTCCTTCATCAGAGTTCTCTCCGTTATTCGTGAGAATATTATAACGGATGTGCCTCGGATTTAAATCGGACACGTATGACCTAGCTAGGCCAAAGATGTTCACTGTATAGCTTGGATTTGGATCAGAGATCGGATTGGTGCGCAAGCAATATCTGAGTTTTTAATATCCGTATTTTCATGAACTCTGATCGCATGATTGAGTGCATACTCCAAGAGTAAAGTAGCTTAAATAGTAATAGTGAGAATTAAATCTTCCAAATAAAACTTACATAGGTCAGTATGTATTAATTAGTATGTTATGTACTTAACTGTTTTTGTGATAATTATAATAAATAATAACATGTGTGCATCAATCTATATTATAATATCAATGATGTAGATTGTAGACCGTCCAAAAATAAATTTTTAATTGTTAATCTGACAGTTTAAGTTATATAATATTTGTATACTGTTTTTTACTAATTGCTATATAATTTATAATTGTTAATTTAAATGCATTTTTTCTTTCTGTTGTGATACAAAGTTTATGTACAGTCAGCAACAAAGCTAGGTTGTACCCGCCAGTACAAGGGACTATGGGCGGGTGCAAACCTAATTTAGTTGCTGATTGTACCTAAGTACTTTTCACGATATGATAAGGCTACTATCTTACTAGGACACCAGTGGCGGCGCAACCACACACTCTTAACAACAAAATGTATACAGATCTATGCAGGTCACCTGGTGACCGTTTAGTTGCGCAACCACAACGTGGCTGGGGTCGGAATAGTCGGGGGTGGCGCAACCACTAAGAGGTATAGAGCAATTTGCCGTCTCACTCACTCGACCACCAGTTGCGATACCAGCACGCCGTACGTTGTATATATTATAGCGGAGTTAACTCTTCGACGGCAATTTTTAATCTGACGATCCTGGTGTACACTCTGGTGTTTCTAATTTCATAGCTTAAGACTGCGGTGGCGCGACCGGTGGCGCCACCATAGTATATATAGTGTCCTAGTGAGATATTGGACTAAAACTTTTACCTGGATAGCATAATTATTTACTAAATGCCTTAATTTTATAATAATATCTACGTAATTAACTTTTAATTTCTTAGATTAGGTAGGTAATATATATGAAGGTTGACTTTATGAGATTTAGTAGGTAATAAGAAATTTTGTCAATAATGACAGCATATCCTAGTAAATAATAAGTAACCTAATTTAACTAGTACCTAAAGTAGCAAATTATAGACTAAAGGCGTATGCACACCTACCGACTGCAGTGGAGCCAAAGGCAAACTGTCTTTGTTAAAATGATAACAACTTAAACTCAGCTTTAAACTCAGCAGACATGGATTTGAAATTAGTATAATGAAAACAAAATATCGACGAGACTGCATTCAGTTTTCAGCTGAAAATATTGCGAAGTAAAATGTTAAAATATGTGGATAATGGAGTATCCATAAGTTTCTCAATGAACTGATAACTTTTCGATGCAGGAGGATAGCGATAAGTAGGTATTTGCTTCAAGTAGTTATTAGAAGTGCTCTATCCATAAATTCACAGATAGCAGATATTATGTTCATATACGCAATAAGGCACTGCCTAATGTATCTTTTTTAATCAACGTAATTTACAATGAAATTCTAAGTAGGTAGGGAGGAATTGCGTCCATTGAGTGCTAGTAGGTATTCTAAAAAAATGCATGGAATTTATTTACAATTAAAAAAAATAGTTTTGGCTCAATATCATGCAGGGAATTGTGATCCTAATAGAGATTAATATTGTTAATTAACTAATAGTTTTAGGTATTAGACTTTAATAAAGTTACATAATGTTCATTTTGTTTTATTGAAATCTGTAGATAGAGAAACCTAACTACCTACCTGTCTGTCAAATTAAATGAGTCTAGACTCTAGAGCAACAGGAAGTACCCTTTAGGTTTCTTGACGGATTTCTTCAGACTACGAAGTGATCCTATAAGGGTTCCTTTTTTCCGTTTGAGGTACGGAACCCTAAAATCGCTCCATAGATCTCAGTCAGCGATGATTGCGCATTAGAAGATTAAAGAAAAGACAACATTAGAATAAATAAAACATTTATTTGGCATGAATCACAATATAATACAATAAAATGGTCCCAGGAACCGAAACTAAAATTAACCAACACAATATGAATTGTTATATAAAATTATCAAATACAAACACCTCTAATAAACCATTCTTAAGCGACGATTTGTACGTATCACGAAAGTTGGACCAATAACACGTTTATGGCGGCATGACAGGCGGATAAAGTTACGTTACGGTTACCGTTAAATTTTGACAGTCAGTTGCCAAACTAGAAAGTGTCTAGACACCCACAAGCAGTCCTTTGGTAGTAAATTAAATCCGTCCACAAGTCGTTTAAAAGCAAAAACATTAAAGCAAAATTTTTAGTTTACCCAAAATGTTTAAGTCAATTTTTAATACCTACTATGCTTTTTATCCGTTAACCGTAATGCAATTTTAACCACCTATGAAAAAGTGATAGAAAGAAGAATGAGAGAGGAGATTGAGGTTACCCAAAACCAGTTCGGGTTTATGCCAGGTCGAGGTACCACAGATGCAATATTTGCACTCCGTCAACTCTGCGAGAAGTACAAGGGTGCACATAGAAACCTGCACATGGTATTTATCGACCTTGAAAAGGCATATGATAGAGTTCCTCGCGAAGTTTTGTGGTGGGCTATGAAAGTGAAGAGATTGCCTGAGAAGTATGTGAGGGTTGTGAAAGCGATGTATAGACGAGCGAGTACAAGGGTCAGATCAGAAGCTGGCGTTACGGACAAGTTCAATGTGGAAGTAGGCTTGCATCAGGGATCGGCTTTAAGTCCTTATTTGTTTGTCCTGGTAATGGATGCTCTGACGTCAAACATACAGGAACAAGCACCCTGGTGCATGCTGTTTGCCGACGACATTGTGCTTGTCGGAGAAGATACGTCCAGAGCAGACTGCGTAGATGGCAAGAGAAATTGGAGAGTGTTGGCCTGAGGATCAGCCGAACGAAAACAGAACATCTGTTCTGTGACTTCGGTGGCCCCTCCAGTTTCTCTGATATCTCTTTGGATGGCGTAACTCTACCTGTCTGCTCCAATTTCCGGTACCTCGGTTCGCTCTTCCAAAGTGACGGTAGCATTGATCGAGACGTGAACAATAGAATGAATGCGGGATGGATGAAATGGCGACAGGTCTCAGGTGTTATATGCGACCCGAAAATGCCCCTTAAACTTAAGGGGAAAATTTACAAAACTGTCGTTAGACCTGTCACATTGTATGGTTCAGAATGTTGGGCGGTAAAAGGGAAGGATGAAAGACGAGTACATGCGACCGAAATGCGAATGTTGAGATGGATGTGTGGTGTGACAAGAATGGATATGATAAGGAATGAATATATAAGGGGAAGTTTAAAAGTAGCACCAGTGGTAGAAAAAATGAGGAGTAATAGGCTGGCATGGTATGGGCATGTAATGCGGAGGGAAGAGAGTCATATCACTAGAAGAATGTTAAATATGCATGTGGATGGAGAAAAGAGAAGAGGACGACCAAAGAAAAGGTGGATGGATTGCGTGAAAGAGGATATGCGTATAAAAGGGGTAGATGATAAGTTGATGGATGACAGAAGAGAGTGGAAGAGGAAGACATGTTGTGCCGACCCCACGTAGCATGGGATAAGGGCTGGAAGAAGAAGAAGAGATGCAACTGAACCTTATTCATGAGTATGTCGATACCGTCGGGCATACACCGAAGAAAATCGTAACTTGTTACATTAACCTTACCTTGTTAGGTTCAATTTTCGTGAAAAGAATCATATAATTTTTATGACACAGTTTTTACCTACACTTCAAGGAAACTAAATAATTTTAAATACATATTAAGAACTGCAATGTGTCGCTGCTAGATGGCGTTAATAGTCGCTTGAGTACTGAATGAAGATACCTACAGATTTACAAGATAAAGTTGAAAACAGAAACCCGACTGCGATAGCCTTAATAAACGCTGAAATATTATAGTAAAATTGTTTTTCTGTCGCTTGGTATATTTTAATGTTGTAGTACATTTATATTTATGAACTCAGAATTTTTCCCTCTTTTATTTGACATCCTACTCGATACAATAGCAAAGACTTATATATAATAGGGGTCAAAGACCCCCACTTTTGCGTTAAATCAATTTTTTCGTATAAAATGTAGCCTATGTCACCCGGATCTTTACGACGAATCAATTGACACTTCTTCATCAAAATCGGCCCAGTAGTTTAGGCGCTACGGTGGAACACACAGAATCTGGATACAAACATACATACATACATAGACTGCTAAAATCATAAACCTTCCTTTTGGCTTTGCCACAGTTGGGTAAAAATTCGGCACTTGGCAGTAAGTGAACCATAGCCTAGTGGTCGAAGGCGCTACGGGTGCGATACCCAGGTGAGACGCAGGTCGAATCCTGCCGGGTTTGCAATTTTTGATATGTAGGTATTTAAAATTAAAAGAATCTTATCACTGAGGCCATTACACAATAGGTAGGTACACACCAAAATCTTATCGCTATTTATCTATATTTATGCCTCTTGTTTAAGGCAAGTCAAACCCTGCATACCTGATGAGTATAAAAATGCAAAATAACACTCCAATACAAACTTTTACACAATAAAAAACGAAAATAATATTTTATGTCCATTTTTAACCAAACTATGTCTTTTAGACTGTTTCCAAAACAGGTAAGTACTTACTACTTTGTCAAACATAAACATTTGTCAAACAAATCTCATATTCTTACGGAGCACCACACAAACGTAACAATTTATTTAAATACTCAATACTTGATACCACAGAATACGAACTAGCTAAATATTAGATAAAGAAGCAACACTCATACCCCGGCCAAAATATCTCCGCCCACGGCACTGCAAGGCTATATGCACGGCGCCCGCGGCACTTTACCTTGTTGTTATGGAAGCGAAAAGCACTGCTGTTGCGTACGTATAGAATTAAGTAATAGATGATGTTCGCGAGGATTAAGGTTTTTTAAAAATCCTGAGGGAACTTTCGATTTTCCGGGATAAAAAGTAGCCTACGAGTATGTCCGTCCCCGGGATATAAGCTAACTCTGTACCCATCAAAATCGGTAAAACTTTTGGACCTTGAAAAGCTAGCAGACAGACAGAGACGCACTTTGGCATTTATAATATTATATCCTTGTCCCGCTCGATTGGCTTCACTCGGACCTCAACCCTATCGTTACATATCCAATGCCAGCAGTGGATAATTAAATCAGTTAGCTCGTATTGAATGTCGGGGGTGAGTCGTTAAAATAAATATGGCTACAGAAGCACTAAAGAAAAAAATCCTGATAAGGAACTTAACACAGGACATTAATGGCAGATTACGGAAAAGCTGCATCATTGTTAGTCTCAATTATTGTTGTGATTGGTTGTTTTTGTGATATTTTTGCTGTGAAAATGAATTTTGGACAATAGCAAAAGAGTTGTTGCCCAGAGATGATTAAAATTGAGCAGTTGTTTAACCACAATCAACCCCCAGGTGCTAATTTGGTTTATAACTAATAAAGTAGTGTCCTAAAACCAAAATGTTCCCCGTAAGGTGGTTCTGGCAATTTTTGTATGAAACTAAATTAGCACCATGCCCAGCAAATATACATATTTTGTCTCTCAGTTTTAGATAATAGCTGAGCGCCCGCGCTTAGGGTGTCTACCAGTCAAGCAGACACGTGTTTGAACAGACCAATCAGAACAGAGATCATGTAATAACACACGCCATTTATCAACAATCTGATTGGTCTGCCAAACACGTCCACTTCAGTCGACAAAATACCTTATTGTAGACCCAGTTAATAGTTAGCGTGGGTAGGTATAGTGTTTTTCTAAATTACAATGATAATTAATTGTTAAGATGCCATTAAGAACAATAATTACTTAATAATAATTCCATTAAATAAATAATTTGATACAGAAACTAGCGACCGCCCGCGGCTTAGTTTGGCGCAAATAATATACAAATCCTCTTTATTTCCTCACCAGTGTGGATTTCAAAAAATCCGACCTTATTCCTTGTCTACATTATAAGGGAACCTCTGTGCACACCTTTCTAGGTTTTTGGGCTGGGTGTTGATGAGTAAGGCCTCATTTACAAGAGAGCTTTTTTTAAAGTCCATCAAAAAAGCTGTCATGTGAGGCTTAAGTCACAGAGTCAGCACTTTTTATATATGTAATACAATATATTTAGATTGTGTTAACTGCTACCAAATGTAGAATTTGTGTCATTCTTTTAGATATTAGAGCTAGTTCAGACATGGCGGATTCCGCGCGGATGCAAATCGCGCGGTTGAACCGCGCGGATCCTAATTACATTAGCGCCTTACAAATCGTTCATACCTGTCCGCACGGATTGACAATCCGCGCGGCTCAACCGAGAAAATGAATTCGCGCGGTCGCCGCTCGGTTTTATTTACTTGACGTACCTAGAGGGCGTTCAGTTGCTCCGCGGAAGCCGCGCGTATCGGACGGTGACAATGGATCGCTTCGACACCGAGCTATTCATCGATGAGGTGGAAAAAAGACCTGCTTTGTGGAACATCCAATGTGCAGAATATTCTAACAAAACGATTAAAAACGGAGCTTGGCAGGAGCTGGTGGAGATTTTTGGAGAAAATGAGGATTCTTTGGAAAAGAAGGTTCTTTTTGGTCAGTAGACATTTAATTATACACTTTACCAGGGTAGTTTACATGTTTTGTAATAGACAGTCCACCCCAAATAACTGAAATGTGTATAACGTTGTTTGGCGGTACGTAACGAGCGCGGGAAAACTATCACGTTACCACAGTAACGTATAGCTATTAACTGTAATATGTACAACCCACCAACGCGACGCGCCATCTTGAGTTTAGTTATTTGGCGCGAACTGTAACAATTTTAATTTCATATTTTCGTGTCTTGCCATTCTACACGACCCTCATTCACAAAGTAATTAGCATATTTGTCTCTAATGTTTAATGATGATGGTGTACCCCTTCCTGCATGTAATGTAATAAGATTACTCATTGGCGCAGTATGTAAAGTATCTTCATACTGTATACCATCTCTAGTTCTAACAAAATTGTGTAGCACGCAACAGGCCTTTATTATGTCTTCGGCAAAGTCTATATTCACGTTTATAGGCCTATGAAAAATGCGCCACTTGTTTGCCAGAATTCCGAAAGTGCATTCAATAAAACGTCGAGCTCTTGATAACCTGTAATTAAATATTTTTTTTTCATATGATAGCCCTTTACCTGCATAGGGTCGCATTACATTTTCGGATAAACCAAACGCTTCATCGCCAACTATGACGTATGGCAATGGTTTAGGATCTGTTTCAGATATTGGTTTAGGTTTTGGTATGTGTAATGACTTTTCTATTAACCTTTTATAAAATGCTGAATTTTTAAAAATTGCAGAATCACTACTTTTTCCGTAAGATCCGATATCTATGAAAGTAAAACAATAGTTACTATCACAAAGTGCCAACAGTACTATGGAAAAAAAAGTTTTGTAATTATAATACAAAGAACCCGAATCTTTGGGTTTTGTAATCCTTATATGCTTGCCATCTATGGCGCCTATGCAATTGGGAAAATTTGCATATTTTTCAAAATCTTTAGCTATTTTCTTCCATATATCTTCGCTGGGTTCAGGCATGACTTTTTTGTGACTTTTTCCCACAGAGTTTCACATACTTCACGGACAATTCCTGTGATTGTAGATTTGCCAAGACGAAAGTTGTAATGTAGTTCTCCAAAGGAACAACCAGTACCCAGATATCTGAAAAATAAAATATTAATCTGTATCGTTTTGAAAGTCTGCCGGGTCCGCTAGTTAAAGCATAATGAGTGTCTTGAATTACCTAACCGCTACTGTATTTATATTTGTTAAAGATAGTGATTTCTGTTCCAGGTGTATCATTACAAAAAAAAATGGAAGAACATCCGTGATGCTTATAATAAGGAATTCAAGAAAGGCAAATCAATTCCTTCTGGTTCTGGTGCATGTAAAGGTTCAAAATACATGTATTTCGACCGGCTTTCTTTTCTTCAGAAGACGATAGAAAACAAAGAAACTATCACAAACATAGATGAAGCCAAAAATGAAGAAATTCGGAACATTGACCAAAAGCTAGATAATTTTGTAAATGCACGTGAAATACAACCGGTACCCAATAAAAGGAAGAAAACTAAAATTACTTCAGAAGAGCGATTGGCTAACATATTAGAAAATAGTATTGAATCAAGAGATAAAATACAAAGACAAATACAAGAAAGTATGTCAAAGCAAGATGATGATGATAAACTTTTTTGCATGTCATTGTATAAAGAGTTAAAGAAAGTTCCAGAAAATAAACGATTGGCTACTAAAATTGAATTGCTCCAGGTAATACAGAAAGGGCAGAAATTACCATCGCCTATTCATATCACGAGCCAGCAAAACACGCCTAATGCAGTATTTTGGCAAAACCAACAATATTCAAACCCACAAGGATATTTCACTGGATATTCTACAATAGTACCAGGAGAGTCTCCATCGCCTTTATCATGCAATAGCACTGACGATTCACAGTCTTCTATAGTACAAAATATATATTCTGACGTATAAAATAAATATCTTACCTTAATGTGATCACGAGTTTTTCTTCTGGGGACACGCTTGACCTCATATGGGTATCATTAGATTCAATTTGTTTACTCATCATTTCTAATAATTCATCAAATGAATTTATCGACATTCTCAAATAATTGAAGAATTTTGGTTCAAAACTTCTTAATTTTGGATATAAAGTCTGAAACTGACCATGAGTAAACCGATCGCGTAATATTGGATGCACCCAATACTGCCGTTTCTTCTTTCTTTCTTTTTTACGGAGCAACAAGTACACACATATTGCTTCTTCGACTTCCATGATTGGACTGTCACCCTATGCGAATAACGGCACTCCGCATGTACATCCGCGCCTGTCTGAACACTTGCGTTTAGAACCGCGCGATTTGCATCCGCGCGGAATCCGCCATGTCTGAACTAGCTCTTAGAGTCACTAGTTTTGTGATCACAATTGGGAACCCCTATTACAGATTCAAAACCTTAGGTACAATAATCTACTTATGTATTGAACCTTGAAATATTCCATATGTAAATTACAATATTTAAATAACTAACAGTTGTACTGTTCGCAAAAACATAGTACCTATAGTTCGCGACAGGTCGAGATGGCAATCAGGCTATGAGGCGGAGGGTTCGCCCGCAAAAGGGTTCGCGCGCGGGCTGTGCCGGTGTGCAGGGCGTCCCCACCCCGATTGTCATCTCGACCTGTCCCGTACTATACTCACTTAGACAATAATTTATTAGTTTACCATTTGCATCTTAGCTTGAATGTTAACTCCAAACATAATAATATTATGTACAGTAATACAAATATACATGATAAAGATCAGAAGATAATAATCTATTACATAGCAATTGAATCATTAAATAATTCAACAAAACAAGGTTGTACTTGTGTACAAGTAATAGAAGGAATAGGAAAATCCCAAAACAGATTATAACAAGTTTTTGTACTAATGAAAATTGACAGAGGCATATCCAGATCTTCTATACCTATATCCAGATCTATACATAAATGTATTTACATTCTACAACCAGTGCCCCCAGTGATACATGAAAAAGAATTTGCAATACAGAATGTACTTTAAAACAGATAATTTAGGTCCATTTTACACTGACATTATAAATGTTGAAACTCAAATAATATTCAAGTTTTTATGATTAATCATAGTAGATATGACATAAAATTATCCATATAAAAGAACCAATCTCAAGGCAATACACAGAACACTTGTACAAATGCAAACTCAATAAAAAAATTCAGCTGTATAATTTTTCAGCTATAACAAAAGAAATGTGTAAGTATGTACATAATATTGGCGCACTATATCTTTTTAATTTACGGCCTTAAAACCAACATACTAACTAGTCCGAGCACAAAAGAGAATACCAATTTGAGATTGGAGCCAATGTGTAGCCATTCGGGCCATTGTGATTTGACCATCTGCTCTGGTTGTGTGGGTAACAGCAATGCGGCGATGCAACATATGCTGACAGCCACCGCTACCACATTGATAGGTTGCTGGTCTCTGTAAGGAACAAGTGTAAATTAAAAATTTATAACACCCCCGACAAGTGAAGGTTACAGTAACTAGAAAAGAGCTGATAACTTTCAAACGGCTGAACCGATTTTCTTGGATTATAGCTAAGAACACTCTCAATCAAGCCACCTTTCAAACAAAAAAAACTAAATTAAAATCAGTTCATTAGTTTAGGAGCTACGATGCCACAGACAGATACACAAATACACACGTCATAACACCCCTCTTTTTGGGTGGGGTGTTAAAAAATATGTGATGAAGTTGGATTAATACGGACGTTTTCAATGCAATACAATGTAGCTAATTAGTTTGTACACAATCTTTAAACTGAATTAAAAATACAGATATTTGAATGTATGTACTGCTATGCCCTTTATAATGCTCCCTGTAGAAAAGGATAGCACTAGATTTAGACCTATCAATTCTATTAAGTTTACTTTAGAATAATCGGAAAAGTATAAACTTTACAAACACTGGCCCGATTTGTTCTTAATATTTTATTAAGCTAGCTGATGCGCGCAACTTCGTTCGCATGAATATAGGTTTTTAAAAATCCAGTAGGAACTCTTTTATTTTCAGGGATAAAAAGTGGCCTACATGTTAAGCCAGGGTTAATCTTTCTCCATTGTCAGTGAAATCTGTCTGGTAGTTTTTTGTGAAGAGTAACAAACATACACACATACATACACACAAACTTTCGCCTTTATAATATTAGTGTAACTACTGACTAACCTATGATGTGATGGATGGTTACAAGTTACTTTAGAATGCTCCTCGGTACGCAGCGGGGCTGCCTTGCCTATTAGAGGATGGAAACTGTCACCCAAACTTTCAGGATTTGTGTTTGAGGGTTCACCTTCTATTAATTTTGTTGGAATGTCTCTTTTACCCAATGCCTGAAACAGATAAGCATTTTATATTATGATCATCATACTGTTATGGAGAAAAGCTAATAAAGCTAAGCTAAACAAAAACAATATTGGGTAAAATTTGAGAAACAGTTTTAATAATATAATATTATTTATTCAAACTATTTCTAAAGTTCTAATAGTAAATTGTCACACCACTAAAGTCTTTTCGCCCTCACCACCTGAGCACATGTTGCATTTTGATCAATCATTGTGCCAGATATTTTTACCACACTCATGTAAATTATGGAACAGCAGCATGAGGTTATTGAAGGGTCAGATCACCAAATTTCAGAAAAGCTGGCAAAGCATTGGCAGTTTTTCTGGTGCTGCAAATGTTACTAATGGTGGAAAGCACTTAGCATCAAGTGACCTGCTTGTTTTTTTGCTTGCTATTTATGTTTAAAAAAAGTAATCAGCTTTGTATTCAGATGCCCAAAAGATATTGTAACATGTTATCTTTGAAAAGAATAACTGCTGAGTTCCCTCTTTTCACAGTAGAATCTCTGAATCAGTTTTATAATCTTAACGTGTCATAACAGTCATAGGATGGCCTATATGATAATACAAATAAAATACTTATTCGAAAGAAAATTATATAGTTTAGAGAGAACGACTAATTAAAAATAACTACTAAAACTTCTGATTTGTAGTGCTTATTAATTTCAATTAATTTAATGTTCAGTTCAAATATGTAGGCTTTCACAACTGGTTTTATATAAAGGCATAAGCTTAGAAAAATTACTAAAATTAATTAATTATTAAAATTAGTTGAAGTTCATACCTGTTGAGTATTTCTGTCGTACATTGTAATTCGAAACTTCTCCGTGGTATTTCCACGCGACGCAGAGTTTTGTGAGTATCGTATAACAATATCTATACAATTTTGTGGGGCTATAACTCCTTCTGGATCCACTACTGTGAACTTGTTTGGGGATGTACATAGTACTGTAAGAAAGGTTAACACTAGGGAACTGCACTATAAAAATTCAAAATAGACACCATATGGGAAGTATAAAAGAATCTTTTACCTTTAAAATTCACGGAGAAGTCGTACGGGTTGTAAACTGTTAATAACTGTTTATGAGTATGTCTCGCGTTGAGAAAGAATTCTAATGACACTGGAAAAACAAATACTGGAAAATTCTTCATATTTTTAAGTTTTTGGAACTCCCAAGTCCAGACAAAGAATTAAAAACACAAAAAAACAACAACAATAAAACAAATGCTGGCTGTCACTGTCTAACAGCCACAGCTGTCAAAAATCGTTATGGTGTTGTCAGCCTTTGAGTAGAAAGTTTTTTTAAAGTAATATTTTACGGCCCTGGATATCATTCATATAAGGCCGGAGTTGAAAGTTACGTTTGATTTCCATCAGACACAATATAACTACGTGACTGTTGCAGTTGCGAGTTAGGTTGCGAGAGATATTGGTAATCAATCCATATCAATCATCCATAGTTGCGAAGTTGTACACGGTGACATTAAAATTTCGTTAGAGGCGACGCCGACAGTCACACAGGTTCTGCCCTGTGTTAAAAAAGTTAGTGTACACATCATTACCTATATTACTTTACCATACCACCGCGCCGCCCGCAGCCTAGTTGCTACTTGTTCGTGTAGGAAGACCACTAGGCGAGAATCTGATGGGTTCTCGTTATTTAATCAGATGATAGACTTAATCATTTGTTCCTCTTAGGGATAGAGATCCTATTGGGTTTTTATTCTAAGGGATCCTATTACCTACTTAGAGAGTTTAAAGTTTCAATGCATTTTTATTGCCCCTGTCAACGATATATTATTATAATCTTTTACGACGATTATTGACCATTTATTCATAATAATAATTAAAAACTGAAAGGGAAAAAATACAACGGCAGAAACATAAATTGCGTAATTTATTATAAGTATAATCTATACAGTTCACAAAATAATTACTTAATCAAATACACCCTATCCCAATGACTTGATTATATTGTGAAATAAGCTATAAAACAGACACAAGTGCAATTGAGAATTGCTTATAGCTAGAACAGAAATATTACAATATATAGGACCCTTGAAATAAAATTAAAGCCATTTATTTAAATAACATACAAAAACACATCTAAAAAATTACAAAAGTATTTTATTAACATTAATCACTATACGATTTAGTATTTATTGTTGTTTAACCATTCATTTTGTATTTTCAAATTAACAAAATATATAGCTGGCTCTAATATTTTGAATAAAAATAAATAATATACAACTATTATTTATATATTATGTACAAAGTAAATCCGAATGAAAGTAGTTAAATTCAAGTGTTCAATTGCTATAAAACTTGCAGAAGACATCAGCTTTGGCAAGTCACTTGCATTGAGTAAACACTCACAGTAAATAAATTTCAGAATGCAGTAAATAAATTTCAGAATGATTTGTATATTAAAACCTGCACAAAATGACTTACATGTGAGAATTTAGACAGTTATTAACGATTTGATCAACTGACTTCTGCAAGTTTTAATGCTAGTGGACACTTTATAATAGCTATTTAGTGCGCGCAAAACAAATAGGTTAATCTGAAGTTTCAACATAGTTTGGGTTTGCGCAGGTCATAAGGTTATAGACTGTAAATACATAATATGCCCAGCTGTGATGTTTTTATACAATACACAGTAATACGCTCCGTGCACTGTTACTTCTGATTCACTACTTTCTTTTTTATAATCAAATAGCGAGCAAACGAGCGCCTGTCACCTTACATTTACAGTTACTTGTTTTGTTCGTGACGCGCACTATATACAGGTTGTTTAGTAATTAGTATATAATGACAACACATACCCATGCTACTTTGATCTGATAAATACAATGCTGAAGTAAAATGACGAAATAAAATTATAAAATTTTCATATTTTTTTTTTTTAATTTTTATGCCCAATTTTTCATAGCCCTAACGTGCCCTAACTCACTGAGATCGTTGGCCTTGGCCTATCAAAAGATGGCCAACGATCTGTGAGAAATTTTGTATGGAAATTTTTATAATATTATTTCGTTATTATACTTCAGCATTGTATTTATCAGATCAAAGTAGCATGGGTACGTGTCGTCTTTATATACTAATTACCAAACACCCTGTATAATATAGATGCCATTATAATAATAGATATAATTTTTATGCGGCACTGTACTATCAGTTTTATAAATCGCATCGACAAAAAGAAAAGCGCATTGTAACTCCCTCTAAAATCGATTAAGGTGCATGACACGGGTCTGCCTGCGAAATTCAAATTTGGTTTTTCGCAATTTGTAAACTAATACGTCATAGTAGGCTTATGGCATTTTAATTGCGCCATTGGCAGTATCATCCTCACATGTTTACTCGTATTCATTTACAAATTGCATATAACTGATTTAAATTTGAATTTCGCGTTTAGACCCGTGTCATGCACCTTAACGCCAATGAAATACGGACTTTATTGATTGATACTAGGATTTTAAACACAAAAACAACAGACTCGTGCCATCTCGCTCACAATTCACGCCATCTCGCTCACAATTCACGCACACAAAACATGGCGTGTACATAACAACCAATAGCAGACGGACGCGCACAATAATTGGTTTATATTTTCGCGCTGTTCTAAAATAAGATTTCTGCGCAGGTATATTGACATAACTTATAAAACTGGTAGTACTATAGCTTGGTAGAAAAATTATCTGGTTTACCAATAATGTACTGTACATATTATGTACTTTTTGTAATTAATTATTTTTATTGGTACGGGTATAACATAGCAACGGCAGGGTCTTCGGTTTCGAACGTAATAAGAACATCTTTAAATTTATCTAGGAGTTGCATTAGTTGCGACCGGCTAACGTTCTCCATGAACATTATTTCTTCGAGATGTTGTTCGCCACGGAAGTAACCTATAAAGAAAACAATAATGAAGTCAATAAAGTTTTATCAGAAAGAAATACTACTTACGTAAAATTAGTTATTTCACATTGGGCACATATTTTTTTTTTTAAAGAATATAAGCCATGCTAATCATGACTAATACTCCCCTATCCCCTCCAATTAAGCGTAAAACTTGTGCCAGGAGTGGGTACGACAATAGTGCAACGGTTTGAACCGCCGACCTTTTGGAATTCAGTCCGCTCCTCAACCGTTGAGCTATCGAGGCTCTAAAATTGTACTAGTAACACGTAATACGACATCATATTCTTTTACTCATTCTACTACAATGGACACACATTAAACTTTAATTGAGGAATATTAGAGAGAAAGTTACATGAGAAAAACAGGCATGTTTCAAAATCAATATCGTACATCAATCTCAGCCCTACCCTGTATAAGGTATTTCACTGGGGAGTCACTACACAAATGTTGCGACAGATGCGTTTGTAAATAAATATCGCGCGTCATTACTGGTGTCCAACATATTCAGAAATGAGGGGATCCATAGGATAACCAGTGTTAAATCACAAATTAAGTCAATAAATTATTATTATTATTATTAGTGTAACCGACATAACTCAAAAGCAGAAGTGGCAAGGCACGTAGTTCGAGAACCCGTAGACGTTGCGGTCCCGAGGTGCTAGAATGACGACCTCGCACCGGAAAATGCAGCGTTAAAAGAGCCCTTTTAAGTTGGAAGTTTAGAAGACTTGATCAGGACAGACATCGAACAAGTCGCAGGGACCCGCAGGGTTCAGGCAGCACAAGACCCTAAGAGTGTGGAAGTCCCTACAAAAGACCTGGATGTCCAGCGCGGTGGACGTCTATTGGTTGATAATGACGATGACTTACCTTTTTTATGTAACTGTGCCAGTAACAACAAATCATCTTGGTTTTCAGACGCAGGCATGGTGGATAGCACTGCTCTCTCCTCAGTCGTGAATGTGTCCAAGAGAGTTTAGAAGACTAGGTCAGGACAGACATCAAACGAGTCCAGGCAGCCTCTGGATTAAGGCAGAAGGCCCTAAGAGTGTGGAAGTCCCTACAAAAGACTTGGATGCCCAGCAGTGCACGTCTATTGGTTGATAATGATGATGGCTCACCTTTTTTATGTAACTGAGCCAGTAACAACAAATCATCTTGGTTTTCAGACGCAGGCATGGTGGACAACACTGCTCTCTCCTCAGTCGTGAATGTGTCCAAGAGAGATTAGAAGACTAGGTCAGGACAGACATCAAACGAGTCCAGGGAGCCGCAGGATTAAGGCAGAAGGCCCTAAGAGTGTGGAAGTCCCTACAAAAGACCTAGATGCCCAGCAGTGCACATCTACTGGTTGATAATGTTGATGGCTCACCTTTTTTATGTAACTGTGCCAGTAACAACAAATCATCTTGGTTTTCAGACGCAGGCATGGTGGACAACACTGCTCTCTCCTCAGTTGTGAATGTGTCCAAGAGAGATTCAGTGGTGGGAGGGTCACTGGGGACGCGACACGCGTCAGTCGCGTCGCAACCCGCCGGGGCACTCCATACCGTTGGAGATTGAAAACTGGAAGCGTTTTGTAAAATTTGTATTACCAATTATCTCAAATCCATACTAATATCACATTATCATACTAACATTATTATAAAGGCGAAAATTTGTATGTATGAATGCACGTTTGTTACTCTTTCAGGCAAAAACGATAGTTTATACACTGAATTAACACATAGGCTACTTTTTATACCAGAAAATCAATGAGTTCCCACAGGATTTTAAAAACCTACATCCACCGGGACGAAGTCACGGGCATAGTAATATAATAAATGCGAAAGTGTGTCTGTCTACCAGCTTAACACGACTCACCCATTTACATTACTACCACTTTTATAAGTTACACCGATGTACCTGCGCAGAAATCTTATTTTTGAATGGTGCAAAAATATCTTAACCAATCATAGCGCGCGTCTGTCCGCTATGCCTAGCCATGTTTTGTATGAGATAACATGAGCCTCTATTGTTCTCGTGTTTGAAATCTTAACGTCAAGCAATAAGGTCTGTATTTCATTGGTGTACATTTACTTCGGCGTTAGATTGCGTTTTTCTGTACAAATGACTTTTATCGATGCGATTTATAATAGTGGTAGAACTATAACCGGGTACAGAAATAGCTTTTATTTCAAAGACATAGCTAACTTTTTATCCTGGAAAATCAATTCTTAAAAACCTAAATCCATGCAAACGTAGTCGCGGCCATCATCTAGTTACTAATACACAGTTTTAATTTTCACTGGGTGACGCTTGCGACGACTTCGTCCGCGTGGGTTGAGGTTTTTCGAAATCCCGTAGGAACTCTTTGATTTTCCGGGATAAAAAGTAGCCTATGTGCTAATCCAGGATATTATTATCTATCTCCATTCCAAATTTCAGCCAAATCCGTTCAGTGTGCCTAGTGGGAGATTTTTAACCTATTCGATCGCGTAAAAGTTAACTGCGTTTTTTATGGAATTGAAACAGCGCCATCTAGTGACAAGAAGATGGCGCTGTTTCAATTCCATACAAAACGCAGTTAACTTTTACGCGACCGAATAGGTTAAAAATCTCCCACTAGGCACACTGTAGTTATTGCGTGAAAGAGTAACAAACATACATACATACACACACACACACATACATACAAACATTCGCCTTTATAATATCAGTGTGAAGTGTGATAGTGTGATAATTCTGCTCACCTCATTTCACTTTGCAGTTTCAAGTTTAACGAAACTCCATTCTTCTTATCCAAGCCATTTGTGAATCCATGACCATTTCTCAACCTCGGGGAAATGTCAGCGTCACTTTCAAACCTATCTTCATCACTGCTTGTGTCCCTATTCAACACATTGTCATTGTCTTTCAAGGACAAATCAGATAACCTTGAAGGCAACGCCTTTTTAACTTCACCATTTTGTTTGTCCACATGACCGTTTATATGACCATTTTCAATTCCATTAATTCTATTTCCATTTAGATTGTTGGATATACCGCTATCGACAGAATTGCCTTGGAGTTTCTTTTGTATTTTTTGCGTTTTGTCAAAGTCACATCCGTTGACTGGTTTGATACCATCAACAACGTCAATACCATCGTCGAACGAATGATTGGCCGAATCGATTTCGTTGAACTTTTCGTATTTCGTATTCTCCGATTCTATGACTATAGGTTGAGTGTGGGAGAAGTCAGTTTGGTTGAGATTGTTTTGCGTAGGGTAGTCTTCGTCTGAATCTGGGAAGGTGTTGATGCTTTCTCTAGTTTCGACTGGCTCTGGCACATTTAGTTGTACTTGGTTTAACGATGAGAAGGAAACGCTGTTGGATTGGTAGTAGAGGTCGTGTTTTTCGCAGATATACTCTTTGCCATCTGTAAAAAAGGATGTATCTTACCTTACGTTTTCAACTTAATGAACTATTGATAACTATTGGTACGGCAAGTTGACTGATAAAAAGTCAACTCTGTGACTTCACTTATTATTTAAGGCTCCCACTGAAAACCAGCGCTGCAGCTTGCTGTAGCAAGATGCTGAGTGGGCAATTTATATTTGGTCACACCCGATACTTTATTTAATAGGTTACTAAACTTATATATAAGTATAAAATTAATTAGTTATATAGACTTTGATGTGTACGGACCGTTTCTCGGCCAATGCGGCCAGTGCGGCGAGTTGAACTGCACGTAGGTGTGCAGCTGCAGCAGCAGGCGGCGCCGCAGCAGCCACGCCACGAGGCGCGCCGGCCGCCCGCCGCAGCGCGCGCCCCACGCGCCGCGCGACACGTACCACAGAGGCGCCGGCAGAGAGAACTCGCTCAGCATCTATGAAAAAAAGGGAATATCCGTGTCATTGATCGACAGGAAATCATCACACTAATATTATAAAGGAGAAAGTTTGTATGCGTGTGTGTGTGTGTGTGTATGTTTGTTACTCCTTCACGCAAAAACTACTGGACTGATTGGGCTGAAATTTAGAATGGAGATAGATTATACCCTGGATTAGCACATAGGCTACTTTTTATCCCGGAAAATCAAAGAGTTCCCACGGGAATTTTAAAAAACCTACATCCACGCGAACGAACTCGCGAGCATCAGCTAGTATTATCTAAGCGACACGTTTAAAGCGAAGCTTGTATTCAGACGTTATGCACTCGAATCCTGGCGAGTAAAATGATAAAAATCATCATCGTCACCGCCGCCTAGGAGAAAAATATTCTGTCAGACCCATTCACATACTTCCATTCCTTTAGTGGTCATTGCGTATGCTCTAGCTGGCACTGTTGACATAGCCAGAGATGTAACCACTTGATAAGCACTAATAAATTCCCTCACTCTCATAGCAGAAATATTATTTTTAAATGGCACGAAAATATCTTTGCCAATCATAGCGCGCGTCCGTTCTCTATTAGTTGCCTACGCGCCATGTTTTGTAGGAGCGAATTAAGAGCATGACAGACGAGTCTCTGTTGTTCTTGTGTTTAAAATCTTAACGTCAAGCAATAAGGTCTGTGTTTCATTGTTGTAAATTCGGGATTAGTTGGCGTTAGGTTAAGCTAGGTAGCGTTGAAGTGGAAGTACCTAGGTATAGTACTGTACTTACTTGTAACAAACATAATCCAGGAAATTCCTTAGCAAACTCATCAACAAGCGGTGAGTTTATATGAACGTTCGCGCCCGGCGCGACCACGTATACATTACCTTCGCACAACGGGTAGATTACCGTGGCCTTCGCCCAGTATACCAGGTGCCCAGTTAACTGGAATGCCTGGAAATAAAGTGCATTCCATTTAATAAGTTACGACTGACTGTAGCTCCCCCAAGAAGGAAGAGCCAACGTATTGGTAAGATTATATCATCAACATTGTAGCTTAATCTAAAATGATACGTCTAATTGTATTCCTACTCTTTCATAATGTTCTCTGGACAAAGTACAATTTAGTTTAGAGATTTGTTTAAGAGATGATGACCACTACTTTGCAAAGTTAGGTTAGGTTCTTTTGACTGTCCGTAAAATCCTGTGAGAACTGTTTGATTTCCCAGGCTAAAAAGTAACATATGTCGTTCCCCAGATTTTTATCATACAATAAAAATCACGCCATCCCTACAACGTGCCTACACCGATATTGATATTGGATTGTACTAAAAGGACCTAAAAGTCCTAACTAACTCAGTCACTAGTGCAACTGTATGGCTCATGCAAGTCTACTTAATATTATTCAAGCACTTAAAACTAGATCTATGTATATAGTATTTACAAATTATTTCTACAACTTATATTATTACAGGCCATCTTGTACGTATCTTTTACTCACCTTCGCCTCGGACGTGGGTTTAACCAAAATAATCTTTAGGTACATGTCCCCTAGTCTTTTTGAATAAAAATTTATTCTACAGTATTTTGTGTGTGCTTTTATTTTTATTTTATTTTACCTGTGTAAGTGTTAGGTCAGCTTCAATGGCAAGCGTTTGCAAACTTTTCAAAGGACTATAAAACTTGATTAGGCGCAACAGCGCTGGACTGCCGTCCAAGGGAATTGATGCCAACAAATCATTGGGGTTCACCTAAAAGGGAGATATTTTACAGTTCTCACACATCATAGGCACTGTAATCCACCACAATATCATATAACATTCTTATCACAATATTGCATGTGGAAAAAGATATACCCTAATATATTAATAAATAATAAGTTATAACTGCTAATAGTTATAACAAGTTATAACAGGAAATAATAAGTTAGTACAGCTCTCTCTCTGTTACAAAAGCGTGTAACAGAGATGCGTGTAGTAAAATCTCAGTGGCCGATAGCCATTTTGAGTCACCAACCAATCACAAACGGAACTATGTTTTCTAACTGAGTTTCAAATGTCTTTTGAAAACATTGAGATTGAAATTTTTGTCTCTATCACTTGTATGGGATTATGTAACAGAGAGAGCCCTATACTAACTTTTCACTGATAGGGTATAACACTACTTTTTGATCAGTCTATTTGGTATAGTTTAGTGGTTCCTGAACAACTGAATCAACTATGGCAAAATCATTTATTAATTACTAGCTGATACCCGCAACTTCGTTCGCGTGGATGTAGGTTTTTTAAAATTCCCGTGGGAACTGTTTGATTTTCCGGGATAAAAAGTAGCCTACGTGCTAATCCAGGGTATAATCTATCTCCATTCTAAATTTCAGCCCAATCCGTCCAGTAGTTTTTGCGTGAAAGAGTAACATACACACACACACACACACACACACACACACACACACACACACACACACACACACACACACAAACTTTCGCCTTTATAATATTAGTGTGATCTGAAAAAAATATCTTACCATTAGTAGAATGCCATGATAAGGCCTCAATTTTTGTACACATTTGTCTATTGTCTCTGGTTCTAAGATCAGTCCCCTGTTATGTATCTGATGTGCCTTGTGCGGGAGGCAGAATGATAGAAGCACCCATTTGTTTATACGAACTTGTACTATGCCTGTAATGAAAGGATTTTAAAGTGAGTAAAAGCTAAGACTTAAATAAGTTCCTTTTTTGGTCAAAGCTCCTAGGCTGACATCTATAGAGTGTGCTTTGACTTTGCTCAGTCTTAAGTTTCAGTTAAAACGAGACAGATTTATGCTATTGATATAACGTTGTCTTGTTTTAACAGTGTTTAAGTCAGAGCAACCTTCGATCTCAGCCTTAATATGAACGCAGTAGCCTAAAACTATCGCGCTGCAAAGCAATGCTAGGACTTGTAGCATGCTTTGGACGGATTTGATTATTAATGATGCATATAGACAGCCACAAGCTATCTACATCAATCATTCTATTCATAAAACGTAACATAAACTATAAAGGCCGATTCATACCAAGCACATACACGTGACTCGTGCGTAGTGACGCGGGTAAGCCCCTAAAAAACCGGATACGCATACGACAAAGCTGTACGCAATCGGTGTGCCATGTTTCATACAATTCAATACTTTACAACGCAAAGGTACGCGCTACGTCTACGCTTACGCAGCCTGTGTAAACGAGCTAAGTATTAACCTAAACTAAAACAGTAGCTCTCAAAGTAGAAATCTCCCTTTCTAAAATGTTTACAAACACATTACACAAAGGCATTGTGTGAAACGATTATTAAGGACTGCATGAAATACCAGATTACATAATATTTGGAATAATTTAATTATTATTATTCTGAATGTTAATAATATATATTAAATTAAAAACTAAAATGCTAAATTAAATTTAAATTAATATTGTATTTTATAATACTTGATTGCAGTTTTTTATGTTTAGAGCCTAAGACATTAAAGTTTAGCCCTCACCTGTACTGCTGAGTTCTTCAAATACAGATTTCATAGACCTGGCCAGTGAGCTCCGTTGTAATATGAGATGGAATGCTGACTTAGGTGCTGGCGTTCCATTGTCCAAACTAAATGTAGTGGAGCTCACAGAGTGTCGTGAGTTTTCCTCTTCGTCATCATTCTCACCTGAATTTATTTCACTATCGAGTGCTGACACCTCATCATGTGTAGCTAACTAAAAATTTTTTTAAATAATTTTTGTATATTATCTCACACAGACTATTGCTCAAGTGATATTTTCATTTTACATAATAAATCCCAAAGATAGTAAGTAGAAAGTTTTTATTACATACAAAACTACAAAATCAAAAAAAAAAAACAGATTTTTGATTTTTGTTGTCTTGTGTGAAACAAAATTGTTGTACCCACCACCAAATTGTATGTGCACATCCACTAAGAATATTATTATTACTTACCATAATTTTCATTTCTTCTGTCAAATAGGAACATCTCTTTTCTTCATGTCTTAATGCTTTACCAAGTCTTTTACTCAAGTCATAGTAACATTTAACTGTAAAAAGTAAAATAATGTTAGGTATTGTTATATAACATGGGTTGCATGTGTATAACATTATGATGTTTCTGCCTTTAAAATACCTAAGCATTATAACAGAAATTCTTTCACAATAATATTGTAAAAGTTGTACTGTAATTATTTTTTACTTTGTGCCTTACACAGTCAATCAAATCATTTATGCCAAGGACAGAAGTACTTACCAATAGAATGACTTGCCGATGCCTGTAGAGCAAACACAATATTTATAAGAATCATAGCCGCGGTATCATCCTTGTTAGTTCTGTAAGGTAGTAGAGTAGGGTGGCCCACAAATCTCACATCATTGACTTTCAGTTCAAACTTCCTGTTACATAGTTCTGCCTTTACAGCAAACAGGGTTGACAACATCTCATCTGTGAAGCCACTTAATTGACCTGGAAGATGAGAAAATATGCAGGAACTTACTTAGTTTGGATTATTAATATGATAATAGGATAGTTGTTATTAGTTATAACACTAAGGCTCGATGGGCTCTGGAGGTTAAGTGACATTTTAAGGATAAGTTTACTTCTTGTAACTGATGATAGATAGTCAATTTGTTGAAACACCATTACAATTAACACACTGCATTAACATACAAGCAGTAACTGATAACTCTTACCCATATAAATACACAATGTACATACTATAGCATTCATGTTTGTTATTTAGTGGAATAAAAACTTGACTTATTGAAATGACTCACCTTTGCAGATGTTAGAGGTTTGAGTTTGGGAATTCTGAAGCAAATCTTCAGTAGAACTGATAGCATACGGATTGTGGCGACCGAACTTCTTCTGCTTATTTTCATCCTTATTTTCAGATGTATATGGGTATCTAAATAGCAATCGATCACCTTTACTGTCCGACTTCACAAAAAATATATTCAACGGGTTAACCTCCATGACCAAAAGTTTATTAAAGCTTTAATTAGAAGTTTTAAACGGGATCTAATCTATGAAAACTCGTAAACAATGTAAAGAGAAAGAGATATTGAGATTGTGATGGAAACAATGCACTGTTTTTTAAAGCTATAATATTTTTACACATTTTATTAAAAGTAACTGATTAATAGATGATGAAATTTTTAATTTTATTAAAACATTTCGTTTTGTTTCTCATGTTTTTTAAAATTCACACAATTTTACGAAATAAATCATGAAATCAAATAAATAAATGACGTTCGTCTCACGATTTTATTAAAAAAAAAGTCAAATTGTCAACGTCAAGTTGCCAAATGTTGCCATATAAATATTATTTTAAGACAATGCAGCTCCGCGCCATATTGAAGACAATTCTATGATCTAAGACAATGCATTGTTGGTTGCAACAAGAACGCTTAAAAGTCAGAATTAATAATGATTGATGCAGCTTTTACGGAATCGAGCTCATCCAAGAGCTACAGATTTTACGGAATCGAGCTTCTTCTTTTCTTCTCTATGGCTCTTACAGACTCTTGTTCTTGTCAATGTCAGTTATCACTTGCGTCACTCACTTGCTTGATTGTCAAATCACAAATGTCAAATCGCCAATTCGCAAACACGGAGAAGCCGAATTGCTCGTAATTTAAAGTGTTTTATACTTTTATAATGGCAAATAAAAGTGAAATTACTAACCAAAAAGTGAATCCCATAAAAGTTCCTCTTGAAACTGACCAAGGGATTTCACTGAGCGAAGAACGCAAATGGGGTCTGCCACTGAAAGAAGTTTATAAACATGGACTCTTCTTTTACAAAGGTACTAATCACAATACTCAATTATTCATGTATGTCCTTCAAGTAACTACTATAACTAAAAACAGTATATTAACAGAGGAGTATAAATGTTTATTTTACTTCCGACTCGCAATAGAAAAAAGGGATAAGTACTTATCCCTTTTTTGACTAGAAAGAGATATCTGCTTCCAGTTGATACTATTGTCTTACTATCAGGAGTTTTGGGTGATATTATATTCATGGTGTTGCATAGTCTATAAACAAATAGGGCGTTATATACATGCATTATTCTATATTTGATATAACTATTGTAGTTAATTATTAAGTCAAAGTCAAATCATTTATTCAAAGTATAGATACCATTGTACACTTTTTAACCCCCGACCCAAAAAGAGGGGTGTTATAAGTTTGACATGTGTATCTGTGTATCTGTGTATCTAAAGGGGGGGTTCCAAACGTGCCCAGGTGATTAATTAATAATGTCAATGGTATTTATTTGCAATATTATTTTATCTTTCTCCATCAGTATTGAATTGCATGTAATATAAAACTTACAACTGATTTTAAAACGATTTTCATGTTATCTATAAATGTTTTAGATTATTTTACATGTGTAAAGGGGATTCTGTAATATATTGTGAACCTCATTTATATTATTTTGGTATTTAATGTTACTATTTTGTTTGTTTCAACAAACAAAATAGTAACATTAAATATTATTAGTATTGTTTTGTTTGTGTTTGTTGTTGTTGATTTGAGCTGACACTAGTTTACAGAATCTGTTTTATTAATTTTATGTGTGGATTGTAATATAATGCAAACCTCTTTCATATTATTTTGGTATTTAATGTTATTATTTAGTTTGTTTCATATTAATTTGAGCTTATAGCAGTCTTCGGAAGCTATTTATTAAGCTCTTGTGTTATCATCACACCCTCCGAACTGCTCCACTTCCACACTCCACAGGCACCTGCTCAGTTTTGTGATAAATCTGTACACTGTTAAAATAACATTGTAGATAAAGAAGGCAAAGCCATGCATCTAAGTTATGAAGACAGGCTAAAGTTAGTAGCATACACACAACAAGCAGCTCATGGGCCTTTGGATACTAACTCAGCACCTCCTCTTGGGGTCTTGGATGTGATTGGTCGGGATCGCAGAGCGGCATGGCAGGCTTTAGGTCAAATGTCACAGGTGCAAGCTATGGCTGGATTTATACACACACTGGACAGGTATATACCATCTAATTGTTATTAAATCATTCTTAAGTGTCCATTAGCAGTAAAACTTGCAGAAGTCAATGTTATTATCATGTAAAATTTTGCAAATTTTGAAGTTTCACTTGCTAAAACTAAGCTGAAATTGACTTATGACACAGGGTATTGAGTTATGACACAGGGTATGACTTGCCAGAGCTAACTGCTGCAATTTTAATTGTTTGTTAACAGTCTTAACACTTGGGCTAGAATGTACAATCTATATATCCATACTAATATTATAAATATGAAAGTATGTCTGTCAGACATTGGTACAGAGAGAACTTACATCTTGGGGATAGATGTAGGCTATTTTTTGTCCCAGAAAATTTGAGTGTTCTTGGACTTTTTAAAAAACTAATTCCACTGGACAAAGTTGCAGGCACCATCTACATAGTTCCAATATGTAAAATTAACATGTATTCATACATTATCAACAGAATTAAAGATTATGCAATTCCATATTGTCCTACACCACAGAGAATATTGTGAAAATAATGGCTGTACTATGTAGTTTGGTTAATTTAATTTAAATGGTTTCAATATAAGTACCTAACATTTTTCAGATTATGCCCTCTTTTCAAACCATACTTAGAAGCCATACAAAAGGACTTTGAAGCCAAAAAGCAGCAAGAGTAAGTAAATAAAATTAATTAATATTAAAATCTTATTGAGGTTTGTTAATCCAAACTAATCCTATGATATATACTGATATACTAAGATCTTGAAAGGCACTGAAATAGCGTGAATACTGGAGACAGACATAGCACATTTCTATCCCAGGAAAACAATTTCCCATGGGATTCAAAAATAACCTAAACTTGTAAAAAAAAGTTGGCATAAAAAAAAATTACCTATAGGTTTTTGTGTACTTAATAAAAATACGTTATTTATAGGTTGAAAAAAGCTGAAGAAGAAAAAGCTCATATGGAACTACAAAATAGAATAATATTAGAGAAACAAAAACAAGAAAGTACAAAATTAACAGAGGAACAACAAGTGTATGTGTTTTATACTCATTCTTTTATTAGGTGGCAAGCAACATTATGTGATTAATGAATTAATTAATATTTTTAGGGTTCCATACCTCAAAAGGAAAAAAGGAACCCTTATCTTTGTTGTCTGTCTGTCAGGAAACTTATAGGGTACTTCCAGTTGACATAGTATCATGAAATTTGGTAGGTAGGTAGGTCTTATAGCACAAGTACAGGAATAAATCTGAAAACCGCGAATTTGTGGTTACATCATTTAAAAAAAAATTAAATGTGTTTCAATTTTCAAAATAAGATAACTATACCAAGTGGGGTATCATATAAAAGGGCTTTACCTGTACATCCTAAAACAGATTTTTATTTATTTTATGTATAATAGTTTTTGATTTGTCATGCAAAATGTCAGAAAAAAATACCCAAGTACGAAACCCTCAGTGCGCGAGTCTGTCTCGAACTTGGCCGGTTTTTGTTAATCTAAAATAATATCTTTAGAATAAGATTTGGTCACTGACCTCTACTAATACAAGTATGCTGGACCTGCTATAACTGACCTGTGTATGAAGCAACTTGATTTTCGCTACTATGGCGCTGATAGCAGCAGTGAGCGTCATGTGACATACTCGGAACTGCATGTTAGTGAGATATGTCTGTCAACACTAAGATTGTTTGACACAAAGTTGTCAATTTTAATTTCTGTTATGTCAACACTAAGACTATTTGACACAAAGTTGTCAATTTTGATTTCTGTTATGCTTGGTAGGACGTTACGAATTGCCATTTAAAAATAACTCATTTTACATGGCACACCTGTTCCAGCAAACATGTATTAGTATGTAGATTTTAGGTAAATTTTTTTTTTTTTTTTTTTATATAACCATAAAGTACTGACAGCAGTACTTTATTAGAATTACAATCTAGCCTACGAGTAAAGCTAATAAGTAATATTATGTTAACCTAAACTTATAAAAGTACTTATATCTAAGAGTCAGTCCATTGACATATTTCTTAGTTTATCGTTAGTTATTATTTATGACACTTTGTTCTTGTGTTCATTATTTTAGGTAATAATAAAATAAAATAGGCACTTGGCTCAAATTTTTTGTATACCTGGATCGAGACTAGTAATTGGCTAGTCCCAAGTATGTAGTCAGTCTAACATCAATGAAAAATTCAATATTACATAATCTTTATAAAGTTTTTTCATTTCAGACAAAGGATAAAAGATGCCCTAAACGCACAAACATACGAGCAGTTCCTTCAGTACGCTCAACAGCAATTCCCTGGTAATTACGATCAACAGGCAATTCTGATCAGACAACTACAAGATCAGCATTATCAACAGTATATACAACAGTTAGCCGTTGACCAGCGGCTTGCAAACTCAAATCTTAACTATAAAGAGGAGTCTGATGATGAGAATGATAATGAAAAAGAGGAGAAGGATTGCAATTTGAATGATAGCGATCCAGCCATTATGGATAATAAGTGAGTGATTTTTTTTTATTTTAAGGTAGCAGACAGACAGACAACACATTTTCTTATATTAATTTTTATGTGAATACTAGAAAACTTCGGATTGCTTCAACTATTCCCCAGTGTGCCTTAATCCTTTGATGTTAAAGATGTTTTAGATGCATTAAATTTGTTAGCAGAGCTATGCAGACTTCAGAGAAGACTGAAATAATCGATTATAATGAAGAGTCGCGAGAAGAGGAATCAGATGGTGATGGTAAGTTGAAATAAGTTTAGAAAGCTGAAATAATTTTTTGGTCTGGTGGAAGGCTTCGGCCGTGGCTAGTTACCACCCTACCGGCAAAGCCGTGCCGCCAAGCGATATACCGTAATGGCATGATGCCGTGTAGAAACCAAAGGAGTGTGGGTTTAATGAAAACTGCCATACCCCTTCCAGATTAGCCCGCTTCCATCTTAGACTGCATCATCACTTTGCACCAGGTGAGATTGCAGTCAAGGGCTAACTTTTGTCTGAATAAAGTTTGTTTTAAATTGGAGATAAATAAAATTTTGTACCACTTCAGGCTCAAGGAATATGCTTTATTTTGATTTACATGCCAACTATTTAAGGTGGATGCGTCGGGTCTGCCCGCAAAATTCAAATTTAATTTGGTTTTTCGCAATTTGTAAACTAATACGACAAAGTAGGCTTATGGCACTTTAATTGCGCCAATGCAATGGCAGTATCATCATCACAAGTTTATATAAAAATCTTTACTTGAAAGGGTTCAGTTTAAGAAATTAGCTCTAGTATCAACTATAAATCACAAATTAGTCGATACTAGAGCTAGTTTACAAAAAAAATATTTAAATTTCAAAATCGCCATACTTACCAAAACACTCAATTTTAAAATTATATACCATCGCAATTTAAGTATTAATATTGTTAATTAATTTAGTATTAATAAAATTGTTTCAGACCTGGTATCGCCAGTCGAAGACGCTCGTATGTGGACACGTGGCGATATAGTTCAGTTCAAAGAATCGGCCCGCGCCAGTGGGGGCAGGCTCACTGTGGGCCACGGGGAGACCATCACTGTGAGGGTGCCCACTCACCATAGAGCAAGGTGTCTCTGCTACGAGTTTGCTACTGACAACTACGATATAGGTATTTTTTGCCATATCGCCATATTCGATTTGTCATAATTGTTGTAGTATAAGTAACAATAAAAATATATACGCTATCTTTTGAACGTAACATAATGGAATATTTTGGTAGTTTAACGTTAAACATTTACGGGCGTATCCATAGAGTTCTCTTTAACTTTGCTCAGATTTAAGATCCAGTTATAACGACACAGCCAGCCAGTTGTATAATGCTGTCTCGTTCTAACAAATGTCTTGAGTCTGAGCAAAGTTAAAGTATACTCTATAGATACGCCTGTTAGTGACAGTAATCGTCCCTGGTTGTAGGTTTTGGCTTGTACTTCGAGTGGAGCAAGTCGCCCACGTCGGAAGTGACCGTGCACGTCGCCGAGAGCGACGACGAGGACGACGCCGACGACGACAACGACGATGAAGGTAACACAACTATTGCAACTTATGAATGACAGAGACACTTTTGTTATGGTTAGATTTTATCTTTATAGGTCCATTCAATTACAGGATAGAAAAAAGTAAAAGACCCCAAAAATTCACGACTTGAGATTTCTCAGCCGTTTACATTACCGCACTTATGTGTTAATTAAATATTGCCACACATTTGTGATAATTGAATATGGCTGCACTTGTGTGATAATTAAATATTATCGCACTGTCTCCGTAGCTGCTCAACTTTGTGGTATTTTATCGCACTTAGTGGCATTTTTATCGCTGTAATAGTGGTGATAATAGTCCAGAACACTTAATAGTACCTTACAGATAAAGACGCTTACACGCGGCTCAATAGAGTGCAATTCAGCTCGCATAGAATTGCGTCTAAAATTGAACAAATCGAAGGGAATCGGAAACTGCCGGCGGCTCGCACCACTGTAGGTGTATTCCTAGAGTCACTTGACCACAGACTATGTGAGCTCGTTCTGGTAACAGTAAATCGTATTACAGAATATACGATACACGAGTCGGCGGACCCGGAAATGGGCGCGGAGCGGCGCGCGCTGAGCAGCGCCCGGCCGCCCGTCAGCCTCATCGTGCCCATCTACAGGCGGGACTGTCACACTGAGGTGAGGAACATTTATACTAATTATTATTATTGTACGGAAGCGGCAGTAGCGTGCAGTCCATAGAGGCATAGAAGCACTGCTTACCCTCTTATTTCGATTCACACTTGGCTGGTTTTATAATGCTTGCCCTGTTTTAAAAAGCTGTGCAGTGCGTTGTGGGTTCAACCGTAGGGACCCGCTGGTCCAACCATGGTATCTTGATATCTGAGGTGTACACTTTGTTAGCACGATTCAGACTTCTTAAGTGAGAGATTGAAGATATCTGTGGCGGCATCAGTTACATCGAGTTACATCTCAGGCTTGCAGTGGATGATCGCTGTATAATCCTTTTTCGAGTAATTCTAGTGTTCGTATGTGGAGACCGCCAGATAATGTTTTCCTGACTGACTTTTAGCTACGGTTGGCAATTTCAACTGTGACCAACAATCTACGTGGAGATATTTTCTCTCTCTTATGACGAGGGGACAGCAATCTCATATGACTGGAGAGGTCAAGCGCAGCATCAATTACGGCTTTACATGCTCCAAAGCATACTGCGGTGGAGTGTAAAACCACCAACTTCAGTGCTACCTGTAATTATACTATGTAGTAAATTATGTTTAGAGTTTAATTATAACCAATGTGTCTAATTTCAGGTATACGCTGGTTCCCACACGTACCCTGGCGAAGGAGTCTATTTATTAAAGTTCGATAACACTTACAGCCTGTGGCGATCTAAAACTTTATATTACAAAGTATATTATACGCAATAGATTATTATTATATAAATAATAATAAAATAAACAGATTAATATTATAAATAAATGTATTAGAGATTTTATAATAGCACTATATGAATTGAATAATTTTAACGCATTTCATGGGTGTGTCTGAAAATAATGAGTTTTGTTCAGAAATTCAAATGTTAAGTAGTATAAAAGTCATAGTAGTTTTGTAGTTTAAAAGAAATGCTCTGTTCCCTGTCATTTAACTAGATTATTAAAAACATTATTTATTAAAACCTGACTGGTGTCCCATTTGGTTAGTTTGATAGCTACAATGTGACGATCGCAACCACCTCAGATTGGTGTACAGTACCACTATTTGCTAAAATGCACAGTTGTAGCATAAATTGAGCCAATCACTACAGTTGCGGTTTAACTATAATATGCTTTCGTGCTGGTATTTATTTCCACAATACAATAATTATTGTAATAACTAACGTTTTAAAACCGAATATAATGAGAACTAATCTACCACTTATGAAATGAAATGTGTTAAAATTATTATAGATCAAGTAACCAATTAGGAACATGACAATTCGTTTAAAAAATATAAATAAATAAATTATTATTATTAAACGTATGGATTACATACTGCCATTAATACTTATTGTGCAATAGGAGTCATGAAGCTTGGTTAATAAAACAGTTAAATATAATTATTCATAATAATTAAGTTTAAAGTAACAAATATATATATTTAATTAGTATCTCAACGGTTATATGTTTTGTATTGTATTTAAATTTATCCTGCGTTAGAAAAAGAGACATTTTTACGATTCTTGTATAAATCAGAACTTGGCTAACACCACTGTGCCGTGTCTATAGATATGAATGTTTAACTTATTAACTTTACTTTTATTATTTCAAAATCTATTCTATTGTTATATTAAAATATCTACATAAAATCTTTAGATCCAAGTCTGTCTGTGTCTAAAACTATTTTTACTACTCATAGACAGTGATAATGGTACTAATTCGGTTGTGCATCTCATCTAAATTAAAATTGACAGATCTAAATGTAGTCCAATCTTATTCTGCATAAAATATTGTGAAAACGAGGACATTTACTAACTGTGAATTCAGTTTAGAGGTTCTGCATAATCGAATCAGCGCTATACGTAATCGTATTCTAAATGATATTTGTTATAACTTGTAGTAACTGTGCCATCCAAAACTAACTATTCGTTATTAGCGTTTTTAAATTGTCGTGAGTAATATTCAAACAAAAAAAAAAACAGTTAAACTCACGTATTTTTTTTGGAGTATGCCGGACTTATTTAGAATCAGTCTGGTACATCGATAGTCTGGGGTAGCATATTTAAGAGCCTATTCACACCATGCGTCTCTGAGCAATCTAATCTTAACAGACGAGTTCTAAACTAGTCGGGAATACTGAGACAAAATTTACTTGCTGTTTATTGTTATGTTTATTCGTCTTTTGTTATTACTATTGTTAAGAAGTAACAACGTACTTAATACATACCAGTTCCACTATATTATTATGAATAGGTACCTACTCCCTCTTAAAACATTTGATTCAGTATTTCTAACATAAACTTTCATATTCAATTAAGTTCGTAAAGTGGCTCACTTATTCTCACTGACAAAACCGTACAGTAGACCACAGTAGATTATTACCACATAGTAAAATATTACCGCACGATATAAGCAGGTGGCCTGCTTATATCGTGCGGTAATATTTTATCATCGCACGAGTGTGGTAATATTTTTGTAAATGACCAACATGGACCCCCAAAGAACAAAACTTTTGAAACCATTATCTTTTATAGTGGTATTTTATAGATTTCTATCTTAAAAATTGCGTTCGTATTCCTGTTTAAATTTTGTTAAAAATAATACTTTATTGGTTCCTAGCTTTTGTTAAGAATAATAATAATTATTATTGCTTAGATAAACGAGAATCATAATAAATTAGGTACGTTAGGTATGTCAAATGTGTTGAATGTAAAATTGTTTAAGTATTGATATAGCCAACGAAAGGTTTAAACATTTATAAACTCATAGTATACATTAATTGTTTAGTATTACAAGTTATTTGTAAGCATTTATTTAGACTAACTTAAATGTCTAATAATTTATTGGAATAATATGATAGTCATAGAAAATTAATAGAAGAATAATTATATGGGTATGAGTTAAAATTTTGTTTGCATACCATATATATTTATAAAAAGGTTCTTCAAACTGGGCTAAGTTTCAACTACCGATGTATAATGATGTTAGTTTTGAGTTCTCACACCTGTGTAGTAGAGCCTTAATGCTGATCGCACATTTCAGCTTCGTCGAGCACCACGCGACGCAAATTTTCCCTATATTTTGTACTGCACTGACCAGTGATTCGTGAGTTTATTATATTATTTATTAATCTGTGCCAGTGACTGTTGTTTATGGGCTATATTCGTAATTCGAATTTGCTATAGAAATGCGGCACCGAGCACGCATTTCAGCACTATAGAGTAGGTACCTACTATGTCCAGCCTACTGATTCGCTAACTCAGTGTTCTCTCTTGAATGATAGCCACCATGCTCATTTTACTATTTTTAATACCTCAAAGGTTGTCTATGAAAAAACATTCTAATATCACTCAGTGAAACAGCAATATAGAACCAACCATTGTCAAATGAGCTTGGTGGCTTTGATTCAGTGTTTTTTTTAGACACTGAGTTAGCGAATCACTCCCCTGTACTGTAAGATGCGTTTCTTCTGGCTTACTTTGCAATGTGCGATCATCTACTAATGAAATTGTTCTGTAGGTTCTGTTATATCATAATATTCTTATCCTTCATAAAATAATGCCGAGAGTGTAATTTTCAATAAGAACTTGTATCATACAACGTTTTACAATACATTTCTGAGTAAAAACAGTTAAATAAACTGGCTGGCTGAAAAAACTGGCTAAGTTAAATCTATACAGCTACATTTTCATCAGACAACTTTGGCATTTTCGATTTAAAATAACTTAAAAGTAAACGCGCACGGAATTCCATTCTTAAAAATGAGTTGTTAATATTAATATTACGTCATGTAGTTAGTAAGAAACAGAGTTTTTAATATTCTATTTTACTAATTACATACTTTGGTATTTAAGAACACCACGATGAAGATGACGGCTCTGAAACAACTGTTCCGTGTGGTTGCCATTATATTACCGCACTAGTGCGAATAATAATTTTCCCGCACGGCTTCGAAACTGTGCGGTAATGTTTTTCAATACATTTGCTCATAAAATTCACTTTCATTGCTAGTAAACACGGCTTGTAAGTTAAAGAAAGAAAGAAAGAAGAAAGAAAGAAAACTTTTTTATTTGATCACTACATCACATTACAATACAATATATCTTAAAACTAATTGAATGAACATCTATATAATATTATTATACTTATAAGTTAATATATACTAAAGTTAAAACAACATGGGTGCGAGTTTTGCCAAGTTATTTTTAATTCGGTAAGTCTATACTTATTTTTTTAAAGTATTGTAGCAGGTAGTTTTATTATTTAAATAAATCATCAAAATTATAAAATGGAGCGTTTTAGTTTTTGGTCATTTTGAAATTTTGATAAGTTTTTCTGTTTTTCTTTAAGTATGAGTGGTTTATGAGGTAGAGAGTAAAATGGCATTGATTCCGTCCGATGTTTTGAATGAGGAGGAAATCGTACAAAATGATCTTTTGTTTTTTAGATCTCTAGGTTTGTTACCTGTTTTCTTATTGAAAAACGTCGTATGATACACAGGCGTTAAGATTATTACAAACTCGCCTCCGGCTCGGGCTAACAAGCGTCAGCTCGTTTGTAATAACCTAGCTACCGCCCTCGTACCGCAATGTACTATTATTGCATACACTCGAAGTTTTCGTCCGTTTAATATTAGCATGTAACCCTCCTATTCTCTAGCTGCATACATAGTTAAGTCATAAAAGGTCATTATTGTAACTTTCAGTCCCTCAATGAAAAACCGATACAAAAATAAACAAATTATTATAGTTCTATTCTACTGGTTTTATTTAATATTATGCGCCCTTTACACGCCTAAGCTAAAAAATAAAGGTGATTTTTTTTTGAATGAAAAGATCTAGTAATAAAAGAGTTCGGATAAATAAATAAAGTAGTTAATTGTTTATCAAAGAAAAATAAAAATATGTTTTTCGGAATAACCGTTTAAAAATACGGGAATCCATCGTATGGTTTTTATTTTATAGCATATATCACATATGGTGTCAAGTCAAACTTACCTTCCGTGGCAATTATTTCTTTTTTTTCAATTGTCATTTGTGATAGGTTTATTAGTCTGTGATCCTTATTGTCAATTTCAAGTGAAATTTATTTGTCAACAAGCTGTCAGTCGCGATGTTATTATTTTTCATTATTTCATTTTAAACTTTTGTAGATTCAAATTCAATAAAAATGTTACAAAGATTACTTTGTAAAAGTTTAAACATTAAAGTATTTGGTGGCCAGATAAATTTACTGTTTAAGTTACCACCTTCGAGTCATTCCTGTGAACAATGTAGATTCAGGTTATTCTCTAGTCAGAAACTTTCAACTTTACGAAATAATTACGGCAGGACGTTATTCCTAGGAAAGGATGTATATTTTGGGAGACCTAGGTACTATACTAGCCAAGTTGATGCTCAGAAAAAAAATGAACACATCGAAACCATCAAAGATAAGACAGTGATAGCGACCTCAAAGAAGATAAACGTAAAATTAAAGCCTTCGGAGTTGAAGAGACTGCTTTCTTTGGCAGAGCCAGAAAAATGGACCCTTGCTGGTAAATAATCATTTTATTTTATAATTTTATGCAAACTTTGAATATTTTTTTTAGAATTGAATGAGCTTTTTAGAAAGCACATACTACTTATTTAAGCTTCACTACTTTAATTTAAATCATTCTTAAATTTCTTCACTTGTCTACTTAGTACCTAGTTAAGTAATTAAAAGTAACATTTCATCAAAATGTGTTGTCTGGGAAGAGTTTCCTATTTACTCAGCTGTGGCAATAAGTAGCAATTACTAAAGTATTTAATATATGTAGAACTAGAGAATGCCCATGACTATGTATGGCCACATGTCTTTAGGTTTTTAAAAATCTCATGGAACTTAGAATTTCTGGGATAAAAGTACCCTATATCTAAGATGCAAGCTAACTCTGTACCAAAATATAGATGCTGCCAGAGAATCCACTCACTTGGATTTAGGTTTTATATTATGCAATGCAGCATAATATAAAACCTAAATCCAAGTGGGCAGTTCCAAGCAATCCATTTTGATTGACTACAAATGTATCTCAAAAACTGATCCTCATTCATATAAGCATTCAGACATTGAGCAATGAACAAACATTTTTTTATTGGAAAAGCTGTAATTTAAATACAGGGTAAGTTTTTGACTTGGGGTAATTATTTCAGGTGCTATTGGATTCCTCTTAATATCTTCCAGTGTGACAATGGCAGTACCATTTTCATTGGGCATGGTGCTGGACATTATATACAGTGGCACAAATGACCTCATATCAGCTAGGGAGAAACTAGATCAGTTGTGTCTGGTGCTATGTGGAGTCTTCTTCGTTGGTGGATTTTGCAACTTCGGCAGAGTTTACTTGATGTCAATATCTGGTAAAATATGGTATCTGCACTAAGGTGGACTTACACTAGCCTTTTAAATGAGTTTAAGTTAAATTTTCTAACCATGTCCTTTTCTTATAAACCCTAGAATAAGCTTGACAAAAATGGATTGAATTGAAAACCTCCTACTTTTTGGAAGTTGATTAAAAACTTTAAAACAGCATTACAAACTTTAACTGAACCAAATTAAGCAGTTTGATGCAAGTGGGCCTACAGGATTCTGATTAGGGTCCACCTTCACTGATGTCTGATATTTTATCATGATTGATAAAAAATACTTTTCATTGATTTAACAGATGTGTGAAGGCCCACCCTGTGTGGAATACTGGACTATATTTTCCAAAAATCCTTCAAGTCAGTCAAATCATGTTTATACATGAAAACTGACAAAGTAATCTTCTTGGAATTTAGCACAGGGAAGGCTTGAACTGCAAATAATATCCTAAATTTGAATAACTTTGATATAGTAGAATGTTAGGCATCAACTTATAATCGATGCCTAACATTTTCTATATAATGTACAAATTATGATAATGATTTGGCACCATTCTTATGAGTTGACCCCAGTAGATAAAATGACTATTTACTCTGAATGCTAATACATTTAATCATGCTTAGTAACCAATATAAACATTTTTATCATAAGTATAGGTTTTTTAAGTGTTCTTTGACTATTAGTTAGTTAATTAATATTATCAAATGGTACATTTAAACACAGCATAACAAAGTAGGACAGAAATGCTACGTGCTTCACAAAAAATTACTAGATAAGCTGTTTTTTTATACTGGTTCCTAAGTAATAAGTATCACTATGAAAACAACTTATATAATATGAATAGTCCTGGTAGTAGAGGGCATGTGCAATCCTGTTATGAGGACCATATACCTACTATCAATTGATGTAAGCTCACAAGGGGCAAGGATTAATATTTTTGATGTTACTAGTTAACTTCCTGATTTTTTTACTTATTTTTTTACTCCTAACATTGACAAATCTTCAGATTCAAACCAATACCACAATAACCAATGGGTGAATACCTTGATTTTGTTAAGCTCAGAAATCTTCTTAGAGAATCGCGTAAGCGAAGCGTTTTTCCTGGTGCTTTAAGCCTTCTTCAGCTATGTTTTCATTCGTATCATGATTTTCTTGTCAGTTCGTGGTAACAAACGTCCTACGGGCCGCATGTAGCCTCTTACACGTTCCAGCGAGAATCTACTTGTTTTTAAGACAGTTAAGGAAAAAATAGAATATTATTTTTCAGTCTGTCTCAGAACTGTTGAGGCAAATTCACGGTTTTCGGATTTATTCCTTTACTTGTGCTATAAGACCTAGCTACCTGCCAAATTTCATGATTCTAGGTCAACATGAAGTACCCTATAGGTTTTCTTGATAAGACACGACGGACGGACGGACAGACAGACAGAGAGACACAACAAAGTGATCCTATAAGGGTTCCATTTTTCTTTTTGACGTACAGAACCCTAAGAATACATTCTACATTTGGAGTCTGCAATATCACAAAACTAGGACACATTAAAAAATGTCTTATCGTACTTTTTCAGGTCAAAGAATGACGCAAGCACTTCGTAAACAAGTGTTTGCGTCTATAATGCGCCAAGAGCCGGCGTGGTTCGCTAAGACATCCACTGGAGAGTTAGTCAATAGACTATCAGCTGATACTCAGCTGGTTGGACGCAACCTTAGTTCAAATGTTAGCGATGGGTTGAGATCGCTGTTTATGGTTGGAGCTGGCACTGGAATGATGGTAAACAACTTTTTTTTTTTAATTCAACTACAGGTAAATCCTCGACTGTAATCTCAACTGGTGGTAAGTGATGAGACAGTCTAAGATGGTAACGGGCTAACCTGGGCAGGTATAGTTTTTATAACCCATACCCCATCGTACCGGAACGCCAAGTCACTTGGCGGTAGGGCTTTGCTGGTAGGGTGGTAACTAGCCACGGCCGTAGCCTCCCACCAGACCAGACCAGAGAGAAATTTAGAAAACAAGCTGAAACAGACAAATTTGTATGGTACAATGTGCAGCATGCAATATGCACCGCTCCTCCCATTACTAAAGAAGCAGGAAAAGCGAGTAATACACACCACCAACACACAAACATCATTGAATCCTATACTTTCTAAAGATGTGATTTCTGGATTTATGAATGTTCAAATTAGATCCAAGTTTTGACCTCTTGCACATAAACATGCTGATAAATAACAAAGTAAAAATTAGTATTTTTTTATTTACAGTTCTACATGTCACCGTCCCTAGCCCTAATAGGGTTGTGTGTAGTTCCTCCTGTATCGATGTTAGCTATTATTTACGGTCGATTCGTGCGGGGCATCACTAGGCAGTTGCAAGACGCTTTAGCAGAGACTAGTGAGGTACGTAACAATAAACCCACTTATAGTTCTTCTTTCTTAGATCTTAAGTTCATGCAGCCAATCTCAATGAAGACTGGTCATCTATGCAGGAAATAATATGAAAGAAAATTTATTTGTTGTTGTCGTGTACATACTAAAGGCATACAAAAATATGGTCAAAAAAAGCATACAAATGTAACATTTTCATTTGTGGTAATAGTGCATAAGTGTGTGTGCAAACACCGGCACACTCTATTCCCTTATCTCATAGTCTGATGGGACGGCAACCCAACATGACTGGAAACAGATCAGGCGCATGACAAACACCTTCACGTGCTCTCTGGGGCACGTAGGGGTTAACATCGCCAACATCCCTAGTCCGTGTTGCCACTAAGAATTTCTTGACTGAAAAACAACTTTTTGCCCGACCCGGGTCTCAAACTCTGAATCTCACAATCTGCAGCCAAAAGAATTAGCAACTAAACTAACGAGGCATAATAATTATAGTATTATTATTCCATACTAATATAAATGCGCTTTGTCTGTCTGCTAGCTTTTCACGACTCATCCGTAGTTTAACCGATTTTGACGAAAGGCTAAAGTAGACAGACAGTCAGACACACTTTCACATTTATAATAGTATGGAAGTATGGATTATGACTTATTATTATTTTATTGTGTTTTTTTCTTTTACAGTTAGCTGAAGAAAAAATATCGAATATAAAAACAGTGAAATCCTTTAGTAAGGAAAAGAGCGAATGCGAGTCGTACGCACAAAGAATAGAAACACTATTGAATTTGGCTTATAAAGAGTCCTTAGCAGTTGGTAGTTTTTACGGTTTGGTAAGTACAATTCTTAATGAATCACAGTAGCTTATGCCCGCGACTTCGTCCGCGTGGCCTACACAAATTTCACATCCCTTTTATCCCCTTAGGGGTTGAATTTTCAAAAATCTTCTGAAATGGTTGAACAAATTTCCATCAAATATAGCTAAAACCATCTCTATTAAATAGACTTCCGAATAAAAGAAACCGGTCCATCCGTTTGAGCGCTACAATGCCACAAACAGATACACAGATGTAGGTACACACGTTAAACTTATAATACCCCTCTGCGTCGGACATTAAATAGGGCCTTGTAAGTTGACAAACACACGAATGGACACCAAAGTGACCTTATAAGGGGTCATTCTTCCATTGTGGGGTACTTAAGCCCAAAACACCGCTTGATTTTTTAAATCCATGTGGCCTAAGACACAGGCATCATCTTAGATTTGGTATATTTTCAGACAGGCCTAGCTGGCAACACTATAATAATCCTAGTGCTGTACTATGGTGGGGGAATGGTGGCGACTGAACAGTTGACGGTTGGCAACCTCACCTCCTTTCTGCTGTACGCGGCCTATGTGGGCATCAGTATCGGAGGCTTGAGTAGTTTTTATACGGAGTTGAACAAGGGTATGGGCGCTGCGACCAGACTGTGGGAAATTATTGACAGGGAACCTAAGATACCAGTTATAGGTAAGTTCTTGAAGTGGAACATCTTTTTATTAGAATGGTATAAAATGGCTTTCTATCCAAGTAAACTTTCTACTACCAAATACAGATTTTTGTGGTTCATAATGGGACACTATTAAAAAATAGTTTCATTTTGAATCCTTTACTAATTTGTAGTAAGGCTAGCAACTCAAAAATATGCCATTCAAAAATAATATTTCTGCGCAAGTATACCTAGCACCTGTGCAGAAATCTTATTTTTGAATGGTGCGAAAATATCTCAGTCACTCTAAGCGCGCGTTCGTCCGCTTTTGGTTGTTGCCTACGCGCCAAGGGTTTATTAGAGCGAGATAGACGAACCTGTTGTTCTTGTATTAAAAATTCTTGTAAAAAAAAAACTATAATTTTTTATTAAAATCTTATTTTTCAGGTGGTATACGACCAAAAGAGCGACCCAAAGGCGAAATAGTATTAGAGAATGTCAACTTTTCCTACGTTGGTGCACCACTGCTAAAAGGCCTGAACCTGCATTTGAAGCCTGGGAAAAGCATAGCTTTAGTGGGGAGGTCTGGCTGCGGGAAGAGTACCGTGGCAGCCCTTATTCTTAGGCTGTACGACCCTGAAGCGGGCAGGATATTATTAGATGGGGTGGATATCAGGCAGCTGGACCCCGTGTGGCTGAGGGGTCATATAGGATACGTCAGTCAGGTAAAGTGACTGTTTAGTATATTTACATAACTAAACTTTTTTAATGAATGAATGAGTATATTTTTATTGTACACCACAAAATTAGTACAGAAAAACACATACAAAGCACAACAAAATATAGGCAGGTAGGTACAATTTGGCTGCCTTAGCGATCTCTTCCAGGCAACCAAAATGGTGCAAAGGACATAGCTATAGATGTTAGAGGTAGGTGGTGCAAGTTTATATATCTACCTAATCATATTTAATCTGTGTCAGTATCATATTTAATCTGTAAAAATGTATTGTACCTCTCTGTTTTGAACCGGAATAAAATGGACGTTTTTTATTAAAATACAACAAGATGCCTGTTGCTTTCGCCTGAGTGGATTTAAAGCCGAAAATCCCTAATAAGATTTGGCCGGAATTACCACCGAAGATCCCTAACAGTGACGGCAAATAACTTGATGCATAAGCAGCGTAGCGGAGAAAGTTTTTTTATTAGTTAGTTAATTTTTTTAAATTATATTTTGCTTTAGGAACCTGTGCTGTTCACTGGATCTATAAAAGAGAACATTCTCTATGGTGCTCTTGATGATTACGTGCCGTCTGAAAATGAAAAGGTAAGTAATGAAATGAAAATAGTTATTTATGCTACAAGTGTGGAATGATTGCGATTATAACACTGTAGCTGTCGGCAATCGACCTGCGGGTGGTGAGCTGATATGTACAGACAAAAAATCTCACGCTTTTTGAAATTCTGTACTGAAATCACGTATTCGGTTAAGAGGTTCATCGTCATCGAGGTTCGGGTAAGATGTTCATCATCATCATCATCATCATCATGATCAACCCACCACCGGCTCACTACAGAGCACGGGTCTCCTGTCAGCAAGAGAAAGGGTTTGGCCAAAGTCTACTACGCTGGTCAAGTGCGGATTGGCAGACTTTGAGAACATTATGGAAAACTCAGGCGTGAAAGTTTCCTCACGAAGTTTTCCTTCACCGTCAAAGCAAGTGATATTTTAATTACTTACTTAAAACGCACATAACTTCGAAAGTTAATAGAGGTGCGTGTCCGGGATCGAACCCATACCTCCGATTGGGAGGTGGATATCATAACCACTAGGCTATCACAGCTTATAAAGGGATATTGATGATGGTCAACTGAAATATTGTTATCAGTGTTTTGTGACGGATCCTCACTCTCACCCCCCGCCCCACAAAGGGGAGAGTGACTTGACGGGGACAAGGATGAGATAGAAAATGATTTGCAGGGAGTCAAGCAGGCGCCCCTGGAAAGAGCCCTCAAGCAAGTACCGAACGGGCGCCCTCCCGCGTTTTGGCCTATTTAAAGTTGCAAAGTTGGTGGCCATGGGAGGTGGTGGGTTGGATCCTCACTCTGAGGGGAAATTTAGCGCAAACTATTCATGAAAACTAAATTAGCAAATATTTAGAACTTTTTATTTTATAATGTTAGTAAATATTGCAGGAGCCGGCATGGTTAGTAGCAGCGAAAGCAGCTCAGCTGCAAGAGCTGGCGACGGGCAGTCGCGACGGCTGGGCGCGCGCGGTCGGCGCGGGCGGCTCGCAGCTTAGCGGCGGACAGAAACAGAGAGTTGCCATCGCACGCGCTATAGTCAAGGTGAGATCACACTAATATTATAAAGGCGAAAGTTTGTGTGTATGTGTGTGTGTGTGTATGTTTGTTGCTCCTTCACGCTAAAACTACTGGGCTGAAATTTAGGATGGAGATAGATTATACCCTGGATTAGCACATAGGCTACTTTTTATCCCGGAAAATCAAAGAGTTCCCACGGGATTTTTAAAAAACCTACATCCACGCGAACGAAGTCGCGGGCATCAGCTAGTTAATAATAATAATAATTTGTATTTATATTTATTTATTCTTCGATTTAGACTTATAAATGCGGTTAAAGTCTGATCAGTACAGTAAATTATAAAATAAGTCTACAAAATATGTTGTAGGATCTAAATAATTCTAGTTAATGATTAAAAAAAATTAATTAAGGACTGTCGTGTCAAGCCAAGACCTGCTACGAAGATCGTGTTGTCGTCTTCACTGCTGGACAGAGGTTTCTTGTAAGTCCCATACGCCACGGTTTCTCTGCCACCTAATGGCTGCGCTTTCTGATGCGAGGTTGCACCGAAAGGCGCAGCACTTTTTAACACCAACGACTAACGATTTTTCGAAGTATAGTACACGACAGGTTGTGATGACAACCGGGGTATGAGGCGGGGGGACGCCCCGCTCACCCGCGCTTGCTCGCAGCGATTTAGCGCGGAGGCTGTGCGGGTGTGCGGGGTGCCCTCGCCCCGGTTGCCATCTCAACCTGTCGCGCACTATATATGCCCTGTACTAGTCCACTGCTAGACTAAAGGCCTCTCCCAATGGGTGGGTTTGCCATTAATCACCACGCTGGGTATTCGGGTTGCGGCGGACGTCTTATCCCAATAAATAGATCAATGAATCATCTACTGCGTAGGTTCACAGTTTTAATTACAAAAAATGTAGACAAATATTTATAGTGATTATAGACTAATAATATTATTATAATTTGTAATACAAGAAATATACTGCCGGAGTTATTGTATTCAGTGAAGCAATAATGCAATCATTATTATCTGCAGGGTCGACGGTGCATTAATAATTTTTTATTTCATCACTTGTTTCCTTTGAAAAAGAAACCATTTTAATCGCTTATTTTAATTTTAATTTCTTATGACTGGTTTAAGATATACTATATGTAGGTGTATATGTGTATATTATGTTATAACTTATGTTGTCATGCACATTTGACGTACTTTTTTAGTTAAATCGATAATTTAGAATGGTTAGCAAACTTAAAACTAGCAGCGACTGTGGATTTTACGAATTTTGAAAGACCCTCTTGTTAATAATTACCAAGAAACAATTTAGTTTTGAGCTAGACATCATCCCCAATGTTTTTTAGAGTTTACCGATCGACAAACAAACAAGCAAATCTTTCCTTCTTGTAATTATTATCAGTATATATAAGAAGAATAAATAAATTGCGTGGTAAATAGCCTAGTGCTTGTGTGGGCCTTCTATTTGGGAGGTCGGGGGTTCGATCACGCACGCACGCACCTCTAACTTAAAAAAAAAAAAGAATACTAGTCACTTTTTAATCATGACTAACATTCCCATTTCCCCTCCAACTCAGCGTAAAGCTTGTGCTAGGAGTGGGTACGACAATAGTGCAACGGGTGGGATTTGAACCGCCGACCTTTCGGAATTCAGTCCGCTCCTATAACCGATGAGCTATTGAGGCTAACTTCTCGGAGTTATGTGCGTTTTAAGCAATTAAAATATACAAATTGCTTTAATAGTGAAGGAAAATATAGTGAGGGAACAAGCAGCCTGAGATTTGTCGATGATATTCTAAAAGGTGTGTGAAGTCTGCTGAATTCGCACTGGGTTAGCATGGCAGGCTATGCCCTAAGCCCTTCTCACTGTGCGAGTGCTCCTGTGCTCAGTAGTGAGCCAGCGATTGGTTGATTATGATGATGATAAATATCGGAACGGAATAGATAAATTGAGAGAACTCTGTTCTTCTATTCATAATAGCGATGTATTAAGTTGTGAGTTTTTATTAGAATTCCTTATACGAAGGGTGCCTACAGAACCCTATTAGTTAATACCCAGACTCCGCTGTCCATCCGTCCGTCTGTCTGTCAGTGGGCTGTATCTGGTGAACCGTAATAATTAGAGCATTGTAACTTTTACAGAATGTGTGTTTCTATTGTCAGTATAACAACAAAATAATAAAAAATTCAAAATCGCTTACGGTGGTACGGAACCCTTCGTGTCTAAAAAGCGCTTGACCGATTTTCTTATTTGCCATTCAGCAGGTCAAGGATTTCACAGAACAAGATAATACGTGTATAATATATTCTATACCTAATTACTTGGATAAAATTGATTGATTATATTCAATTTGTTCAGTTTAGTAAACTAGGTTAGTTACCTATTTGGAGGGCGAGCACACACATTATTATTGCTTTGTTTGCACCTGACTCTTAGGCTCCGCGCAAACGAGTCACCGATGACAGCCACCGGTGACAGTCGCGCGCCCGCGCCATGTCCTTTCTCTATATAGTCGTTTTTCCTCATCACTGAGGGTTGTGACTTCTTTCCATTAATCCTATAATGGTAGGAGTTCTCTTGGGATAATAATGCGGTGGGTTCCCAGATCTTTCTGACGTCCTTTGGTACCGCGCAAATGAAGGTGGTCGGTGGCTACTACAAATTGTAACACTCTCGTACTGTAAGTAGCGAATGGCCGCCACCGGTGGTTTGTCGCGGCCACTAAGTCGCGAGTGGATGCCACTCGCACACGTCTGCGGCGATTCCATACAAAACGTGTTAAAAATCATGTAAACTGCTGTGTTCGGTGTCCTGTTTGCGCGGAGCCTAATAATTATGTTGCTTTAAAAGAAACTATAATATTATATTACATTGCAATTTTCATATTATAGAAAATCATGACTATGCTGCCAGCTTGCTCTAAAAATATTGAATAGGCTATTGAAATTTAAAACGGTGGTTAGTTACTTACCTACTTATTGTAATTTGGTTAAATTGTTTAATATAATTTATTCATAAGGTTTTCTACATTTTACCTATTTAGTGTAGTTATGGATAGCTGAACTTAGCGTCCGATCCGTTGCCCCGTTGCCACTTGATTGAAGGACAAACCAACAAACAAATGCGCTTTCGCATTTAAGATATGGGTAGTGATTAAAAACTCCCGCTACCCATAGATAGCTACTTGGTTCAGATAAAAAAGCTCGTAGCTATAGTTTTAAGTTTACGTAATTCATTATTATTATTACCATCACCACTACATAGTATTGCAAATTGGCAATCAGAAAGTGTACAATAGTACCCAATTTTAATAAATGATTTGACTATGACTTTTAGATGGAATTTCTTAGAAAACTTACATGCAAAAGTTCTAGTTTCTAAGCCGGCCAGTGTTGCTGCAGTACTTACTCGTAATAACAGACTAAATAAAATATATTTTTTTGTTCGCAGAATCCAAAAATCCTCATACTCGACGAAGCTACCTCAGCCCTAGACACGTATTCGGAATACCTAGTTGATAAAGCACTGAAAGAAATCAGCCGAGACCGAACAGTCTTGACCATTGCACACAGACTTAGCACAATACAGTCAGCCGACGAAGTCGCTGTTATAGGCGACGGGAGGATCATAGAAAAGGGACCATACACTGAACTAATGGCGAAACCAGATGGCTATTTCAGAGAGCTCATAACGCATCAGACGTTTGCCGGGACGAAGCCAAAAGACAATACAGATGTACAAAGAACCTAATAAACAATTTTTTTTTTTTTAGAAAAATGTATCTGTAATCGCAAAACGTTGTGAAAATGTTAGGCTGCGCGCACATTAGTTACCTGAACAACTGGTTGCTCGATTTATAAACTACATTGATCGTCGATTATTCGAGTAACTATGCAACCAAAATCAATTGTGTGCTGTTCGCTTGATCGCTCGTTTCAATCGACAGTTACTTATATCATAGCAGCCAATGTTCGACCAACCTAAAACAATACCGTTATAACCGTCACTGTTATTACAGAATTTTGAGTGGTTTGAGAAAAAGATATCAAGGAAAAATAGACAACACCCTATGGAACGAAACTGTAGGGGTTGGGTTAAAATATACATCTTTTATTAAGACATTTGGGACCTCTTTTATTATTTCTGAAAAGATCTTTTCAAATTTTTTTCATTTTTTTTTTAAATTTTTTCTTAACATACTTATTTATCTACCTACCGATTTCACTAGGCACTTTTATTTAAGACTTTCAAAGTGATAATGTTGCTAATACATATTTATTACATCTATAACTTCTGTTATAACTTATATGTAAATAGTTAAACGAAATATGTTGGTTGTTGTATATTTGTTTTTTAGAAAAGTAAACTTGGTGAATTGTTACTTATTACAAAATTCCACTTTGTATTTTTAATTGGATGAAACTACGAAACGAATTTCCGAAATAATCATGAATATTATAGGTATAATGTTGGATATATAAATATGTGATAAAAATATTGTACATAGGTCTAAAAAGCGATATTTAAATCATAAAAGAAAGTAGGTAATGTTTCTTAAGCTGTGTCCACACCATTAATTTTCGCCGCCTGCTACTTGTCGACACCCGCCTGTAAAGGATTCTTACCCTTTCCCTCTTTCAAAGTTTAACGTGCCCATCCATAGGAAAAGCTACCCTAGAATTATGTTTAAAAATCTTTTTCCGTGCAAAAACGTTTACACTGACGAAAATTCGTAATTCGAACAAACATCCTCATTGGTGTGGACACGGCGTAACATAAAACTTTTTTTTTCTATTTTTTTATTATTACAAATTTGAATAAAAGGCGAGCATGCTACAAGGTCAATTTATATGTGTATAGTTGCAATAAGCGCAATAGCGTTGCATTCTTTGATTATCTAAATTAGTTTGATGAGTTTGCAATCAGGATACATTGTCGACCTTTGGAATTTTGCTCTATTGACCTTCGTAACAATATCTAAATTAAAAATACTTTAAGGCACTGTTTATACAGAAGTGGTCAGTGGCGTGGACATAATCACGTCCGATGTGAATGAAGAAGTGTCCGTGCCACTCCGCCACTTCTGTATAAACGGTGCATTAAATACTTCTTTACGAAAATTAAAAATAAATAAAAATAAAACGAATGCCTATTGTACAAAAAAAACTTCTCGTGTACAATTAAATTTGAAAGAAATGAAATGAAATGAAAATTTATTTCACAAATTTAGATACACGCATTTCATGGAGTATAATATTTTATTTTATAATAAATATAATAATAATTTATATTACTTATATATTGTATTTAAATTACAGCGATGACGGGTAATGGAATATTTTAATTTATTTGATTAAACATAAATATTATGGTTGTTGTTATTTATCTGTTTTTTCCTTTAATGAAACCCTTTTCTAACGTTTTCCACCTAAATGAAGACCAACTAAGAATCGAACTTGGGACTTTGAAAAAAATAATATATACTATAGGTACCGAATTATGTACTGTTGCATTGAAGTATCTATTTTGAGCTAACCGGGAATCAAATTAGGGATATTTTATATAGACAGCGCTAGAGGCGTTCATAATAACTAATGCTTCTATTAAAACAATATAAGGTAAAGATGTTACGATTTCGTAATTGTAAACAAAAGTAGATAGTGACTGACAAGTTAATAAATATTGATAACGATACACGAGACAATAAATGCCTTAGTTTTTCATAGACTTGTAGATAGGAGCATGGACCTTGCCCTATGACGACGGGCTTGTCGACGCGCCAAAACATTACAGGCGTTGATCAACATTTACGCGCCATCGTTCCGCGGGCACACATTCCGCCGGAAAATATGTCTCATTTGAAAATTATACGCGGAAATTTTGCGCGCCAAATTTTAAACAATTTTTCCCCGCACAAAAAGCAGAAGAAATTAAAAACCTCGCTATCAGTTTTTGTGGAACGAAATTCTTGTCGTGGTTTAGCTACTAAACCAGCCACTACAGTATTGGAACAAAATGTTTTGAGTTCGCCATGGGGTGAAATAACTGTTGGAAAGGAAACGATGTTTGAGCATGTTTTCAAAGACATAGATTTGTGGACAGACGCCCCTTGTGTGGTAAGTTTATTTTACTTTGTTACATTACCTATTCAACAGTTTTTAAGTTCTGTTTACATTAAATTATAGATAAACGATATTTAATTTTTTTTTTTTTTACTTAAACGAAAATTCACCCGAATAATAGAATAATTAATTTACTGTGTTGGTAGTTAGGTAATTTTTTCATTCATTTTCCAAAAATATTTAAATCTTAATCAATTCCCCGCGAAAAAAAAGGTGATTCTGAGCCCTACGTTATTCTATGAGTTAAAATCTAAAACAAATGAAAATTTAATATTACGAACATGATATTATATAATGTAATTTTTAAACATATTCATAAGAAATGAAAAATTAATAAATTCAAGCAGGCTGTACCTTTATATTTTAAGTAATCTTACGAGATTTGTACCTAAGTACCTACCTATCTACTTATATCTAACATATCTAGCCCTAGATAATGTACATATAGGTAGATAATTACGGATATAATCAAGACAGAGTTTACAGCAAAGATGCTGTAAATTGTATGATTGTTACGGGTACAAAGTTCAGATAAAATCTATAAACACGCGGATGAAGTCGCCGGCGGTGATAGGAGAATATAAATAGATACTTACTGAAGGTGAAGGCTATACCTGTAGTTGGCACTAAAACTGATATTTTTTTCAGTAAAACTCGAATTTGGTTGCATTTAAATGGTTTATGGTTAATGCAGTATGGTTTGTAGTTTTATCTCTAGCACTGATTTTATGTACCTACCTATATAGTCTCTATTGAGCATGCATAATTATTGCTATTGCATCGCTATTATTTAATAGATATAGGTATAGGACTGTTGACTGTTCGTTTGCCAAGGCCTGAAGGAAATTAGATACTAGGTAGGTAGGTATATAGGCTTAGTGTTTGTAATTTGTAGGTATCCTCTTTGATATGAGAAATCAAAGGTTTATTTTACACGAGTTTAAAAATGATTAGTTAGGTATTTATTATTCGATGAACTGTTGTAAAAAGTAGGTACCTACCTAGTAACGTATCTATACAACCAATACAGGTACGTTAGAAGAACCTACGCTAAGTACAAGGCCATCCCACTGGGGTTAAGTTAATTACTTCCTTGCAACGACTATTCCTACCTAGGTATTTAGGTATACTTAGTACCTAACTTACGACTATTCACTATAGGTATACTTCTAAATATTTTTTTTTTGGATTTGAACCTGCGTTTCTGGGATTCGCGCTCAACAACGACCGCTAGACCACGGTTTGCTTTGCTGACAGTGCCGAAGTTCGAGATATACATATATGAATTTTCACTCAGTACTGAAGTGCCATCTAGTAGCGACCTTTACAGTTTTTGAAACTACTTTCAAAGGCCCATTACAATGCAGCTTTTTGAAGGAGAAATGACACATTGCTTTTTTACTTATTTAATTTAATTTTTAACCCCCGACCCAAAAAGAGAGGTGTTATAAGTTTGACGTGTGTATCTGTGTATGATCTGTCTGTGGCATCGTAGCTCCTAAACGAATGAACCGATTTTAATTTACTTGTTTTTTGTGATCGAGAGTGTTCGCTATAATCGAAGAAAATCGGTTCAGCCGTTTGAAAGTTATCAGCTCTTTTCTAGTTTTCTTATAGAGGTTTTTGTGTCGGGGTTTTTTTAAATATTGAGTTATTACTTATTTAACTTGAATTTTCATTTTTATGATAGTGTTTTTACCTACACTTCAATGAAATTTCTTAATAATTTTTGAATACCTACATACCTATCAAAAATTGCGGAACCGGCGATCTGTCTGTCAGTGTGCGTGCTTCACGATGAAATTACTAAACGGATTTGAATGCAATTTACCATAGGGACTTTAGCTGGTCAATATTTTATAGGATTGATAGATACTAGATAGGTATATTGAAACATTGAAACGAAGGGATATTTATTCATGTGACGAATGGAAGATAAAATAATTTTTAATCGCTTTATTAGGTATGCCTACCTAAAAACCTACCTAGAAACTTATATAGCTAAATATCTGGTATATTATAAACACAAACAAACCAACTTGATATTAGCAAGAGGTAGATATTTCTATCTAATACCTACCTATTTCATAATATTAGTAAATAGTGATAAGATAGAGATGTTACCTTACATCCTAGAAAAATTAGGTAGGTAGATACCGAGTAGGTAGGTAGCTAGGTATGTATATAGCTAGCTAGTCGCTACTCACCCATCCATTGAATAGTAGATAATAATGTTATATCTAGTGATAGGAGCTGATAAGAAATTATACCTACGTATGCAAATGTGCATTGATAACTGCACAGTAATCATTTTTTTTTTTTTTTATAAAGAATATTAGCCATGTTAAATGACTAATATTCCCCTTTCCTCTCCAACTAAGCGTCAGGCTTGTGCTAGGAGTAGGTACGACAATAGTGCAACGGGCGGGGTTTGAACCGTCGACCTTTCGGTTTTCAGTCCACTCCTTTACCGCACATTAATTATTATTATTAAAGTAGTTTCCTACTTTAATCATAGTAATTAGGTGCCCATAACCTTCTGTGACAGTTCTAGTATAGTTCGCGACAGGTCGACTTGGCAATCGGAGTAGGGGCGCCCCGTCAGCCCGCGCGCTTATCCGGTGAGGGAGAGCACGGGTGACGTGCCCCTGTGCGGGGCATTCCTCGGCCTGATACCCCGATTGCCGTGTCCATCTCCATCTGTCTTTTTCGTTTAGTCTATGGTAAACCTATAAATAAGCGCCAAACTCCAACGGTCAATATTCTCGTGCCAAATAATGTTTAGCTGCCTACGTTACATTTGTTTATTAATTTTTTGTATTGTACCACCCATTATAAGTATTTCATTGTCATGTCAATAACCGTAATAACATATTACGTATATACTATTTATCTATGTTATGTTAGTTTCTCGAAAAAGGATCGGTGCGCTGTGCGACATTAGAGACTGGAGATGTCTGCGCATGGATAGGTATAAAATGTATAACTAGGTACAGCCCATGAAACAAAAAGTTGATTGAACAGGCAAATGCGTGGATAGGCAGCCCTGCAATCGCGCTTCACTTCTTGGCTCGTGTCACTAAATAGGTAAATCAGCTGCTGCGCAGGTACAAGGTCAGCGGTCTTCTTACGTGAAAAGAGCTATGTGCAGTTACCGTATATCAGATAACAAAAAACCAAAAGTGTTACACACTGTAAAATTTCAACTCTCTACCTACCTACGAGTATTACGGTTCATGAGATACTCGCTGACAGATGGACGGTCAGCGGAGGCTTAGTAAAATGATAGGGTCCTGACTCATATTGGCAACCTTCGGGTACCCTTCAAGGAACTATTGGAACCCTTCAAAAGAGATCCTCAGCTCGAGGCTTGTAATTTAACAATTTTACTGTTGGGATTTATTTTGCTCTCTATTTCTGACATATCAGTAGAATAATTGCAGTTTAGTATTCATTAGTTTCGTAATTTCTAACAATGATTGTACCTACCTACTGGCTATTTGCACATTATGATAACTAGGTAGGTTCCTGTTCAATCGATGACAAAAGGCATGTATATAATGTAGGGTACATTTAAATAAATAGTGAAGCTAATTGGAATCAAGATCAAAAGGGTCGTATGTGGGCTGGTATGACCATTACACAAATGAACGTTTATTTTTTTCAAATGCTAATTAGATGATGATAAACAATTGTCGTAAGTAAACAGTAAATACCTAATAATGTGTGTCGTTGATACCTTTTTAGGGTTCCGAGGTAAAAAAGGAAGAAAGTTTCGCCATGTCCGTCTGTCTGTTCGTTTATCCGCGGCTAAGTTCAAAGACTTTCTATCTAGTATCTACCTAGTTACTAGAAAACGGTAATTTGGCATTGGCTTTAATTTATTCTTTCACTAGCTGATACCCGCGACTTCGTTCGCGTGGATGTAGGTTTTTTAAAATTCCCGTGGGAACTCTTTGATTTTCTGGGATAAAAAGTAGCCTATGTGCTTAACCAGGGTATAATCTATCTCCATTCTAAATTTCAGCCCAATCCGTCCAGTAGTTTTTGCGTGAAGGAGTAACAAACATACACACACACACACACACGCACACACACACGCACACACACACACACACACACAAACTTTCTCCTTTATAATATTAGTCTGATTCATTCATACCCGACTCGCACTTAATCGAGTTTTACTGTAGGTACCTACTGATATTGTTATTACAGACATGCGGTGCAACGGGGCGGTCGTACGATTATGCGATGACCAAAATGATGGTGGAGCGTTGCGCCAACGCCCTGGCGGGGCCGTTGAAGCTGAAGCCTGGAGAGAGGATCGGACTCATACTTCCAAACATCCCTGAGTTCGTGGTACTTATACACGGGGCCATGAAAGCCGGGCTGGTGGTTACTTTCGCCAACCCGTTATACACTGCAGGTGAGAAATAAATGTATAAACCTACCAATCAATGTCGTCATATAAAAAGAACTCTGATCCTGGACCTGCGCAGTGGGAGAGCCGATATTAGTGGCACGAAGTGGAATGCGACGGTGGAATCCGTCGCGGATTTGTTTATTCGTTTCACGCGTTATAGGAAAGTAGGTAGGTACAGCCATTTTACCCACCATGCACCAGACTCGTTCCCTCTAGATACTGTAGTCCAGAGGTCTTTTTACGTGACACCAATTACCTACTGTAGGTAGGTACATTTTTATAGAAATCTCAAGTATCTATCCAGTGGGGTCCACACGGTAGTTGTGATCATGATGTTGCGACAGTTGCAATTGGCTGAATTTATGATATTCTTGCTGCGACTGCAGTTTAGCCAATAGCGAGAGAGTCATGCTCATAACAAATCTGAGGTGATTGCCCTGATGGTAATGGACACTAGCTGTCAAACGTTGTATAGGTGGTAGAGCATTCAAAATTCGAACTCATGATCTCTTGCTGAGGGTCTTCGTGTTTTAACTACGAGATCATTGCTCTTTACTTTCTTGATATTGACATCTTACAATGTAAAACCTTCTGGTACCTATCTAGACATAAATTATATGCCTTGGCTTTTATTGCCCATAAATATATTATAAGTATGTATAGTTAGGTAACTAGGTACTTGTAAAAACTAAAAATATCATTTATAATATGAGAATGACCACGGAGGACCAGAAGAAAACAGGCATTTAAGCATTTACCTACGTCTACTATATCAACATTTTCAAAGATTTTAGGCACCTTTAGGTAAGTATCTAAGTTACAAAGTAAGTAGATAAGTAGGTTTTGCTTAGGCAGGCAGACGTAATTTAATTTTTAGAAATATTTGAAATATGAATGGAGGGTCCCGCAAATCTTAAATTTTTATTAGTAGGTAGGTACGTGTAGGTATAAATTGCTTATGTTATGACTAATAGGTAATTAGGTATGGGTAGTTACTTACCTACAGTTTAAGAACTGTAGACATAATAACTGCAGTGCATACAGATAAAATAGTACGATCCACTACGATTTCCGTGTCTAAATCTCGTATTAATATGATAACTTATTGACCCATATATGTATATATTCATCTGCTTTACTTATGTAATTATAGTAATTTTACATAACCAATTATTATGCATGTAATTAGAGATTAAGTAGTAACGCTCTCGCAAAATAAAAAAAAATTGAGTACCTGCTACCTACCCTAGTTATTATTCCCCAAAACAAAATCTAACATTAACTATAATTATTTTACGTCACGAAAGTTGAAAAATATAGCGCCTCTGCGAATGGTATTTCTAATGCCGTTACTACTTTTCTATTTCTATTGGCCGACTCTTTGCATGCGACTTTTTTGTCAAATCTGGGTATGTGGTTCGTATAGTGCCACTTGTTTGTGGAGACCAATCGCAACACTAACTTCAACAAGATTTTTTAAACATAAATAAATAAATTTAATTGCAGACGAGGTGGGTCGCCAATTCACTGATTGCAATGTGAAGGCGATTGCCACCATCGAGATGTTCATGCCTGTCGCGATGGAAGTGAGCAAAAAGCTCGAGGATTATAAGGGAACTATTTGGGTCGGAGGAGAGGACGACAAGGTCAAAGGTAAATAAGTATACCTACATATAGTTTTGCGTCCTGAGAGGCTCTTTTATTTGATAAAAAGGATCAAAAATAAAAAGGCATCCCCTACCTCAGTTCAATTCTTGGGTGAACGCATATCAGGATAAAAATTGAGTAGGTATTCCATCTTCATAATAAAATTAAATGTCTAGCGTACCTACCTAGCTCTTAGTGAGTGGCGCGATAAAACTTTAATATTATCCTGATGAAAAAATAGTACCTACCTGCCTAGTTAGTTCTGTGCCTGATTTTCGATGACGATAATATTATGATCAATAAACATAGGCTAATAATTTTAATTACTTTTATTCTATGGAAAAGTGGTTATAATGGCTAAAATATAAATGTTTGGTTTATACTATCGCGGACTTTTTTGTAGGCATTATTGAGTTCTACAACTTTTCTATAGAAGTCAACCATACATCTCTAACTATTTAGGCAGCGTTCGCGAGAATCGTTAACGTACGGCAGTTTTTTCGACGCCTTACTCCACAATTTTCACTACCACGAAAAATCCTATCTATTTTCCGGGATAAAATATAGCCTATACGGATTCGGAAGAATCCCTCTAAGTAATGGTAAAAGAAATTTTGAAATCGGTCCAGTAGTTTTTGAGCCTATTCAATACAAACATACAAAAATACAAAAATACAAAGGTTTCCTCTTTATAATATTAGTATAGATTTCTTTCCAGCTTCGACTAGACTATATATATATGATTTTTTTCTATCTTTTCTAGGGATTTTTGGCCTGCGATCACTCCTAATGGCCGATCATAAAGCTGATCTGCCGACATTGAACTGTGACGACGTCTGCCTGATCCCCTACTCTAGCGGAACTACGGGCATGCCCAAAGGAGTCATGTTAACTCATAAAAATTTAGTATCAAATTTGAAGCAAGTGCAAGCGCCCAAGATGATGAAGTATGAAGGTGAAAAAGGTAAGATAAGGCAATTTATTTATTGAGGTTATTGGCATTGGATTTTGTGTAGGTACCTAGATTAATAATTACACCCTGTATACTTTTTGAGTCACCAAAAGCTCCATTGCAATTACACGAATTAATGTTTTCCATCTAAGTACCTACTTCTAACATTGTACCTAACTACCTACCTAGGTACATTTTTTGTGTGAAATTAAGTATTTCTTCTACTGGATTAATTGACTTAAAATGTATTTTTACAGGTAAAGGAGACGTAGTTCTTACGGTTCCCCCATTTTTCCACATCTATGGTTTCAATGGGATTTTGAACTACAACCTCGTTTTGGGATACCACATTGTTTCCATACCAAAGTAAGATATACTTATTCCTATTTTACATCTTGAAAACTAATTACATCTCAGTGGTATCCTTGCCGGCATATCATTTAATTTTGGAATCCTTTGAACAAAGGCCTTTCAGAGCCTCGATAGCTCAACGGTTGAGGGGCGGACTGAATTCCGTAAGGTCGACGGTTTAAACCCCACCCGTTGCACTATTGTCGAATCCACTCCTGGCACAAGCTTTACGCTTAATTGGAAGGAAAGGGGAGTATTAGTCATGATTAGCATGGCCAATATTAAAAAAAGGCGATACAGTTAGAATAATACCTACACGACTTTTATCACTAAAGTTTTTCAATGAGTCTTTCTCTAATTATCAATTTTGATTTAGCCCTTCCACGATTTTTTTCCTAAGGATAGCTAAGATATTGTTTGCCATTCTATGGGTTTCCATTCCGTGTGCTTTTTATCGGTACCTAGCTATCATGGCAAATTAAAACATAATATTTCCTACTCATAAATTTCTCCTTTCAGATTCACGCCAGATGATTACATTAATTGTTTGATGGAGTACGAGCCAACCACACTGTTCGTGGTGCCATCATTACTGGCGTTCATGGCCACACACCCGATGGTCAAGAAGGAGCATTTGCAGTCAGTGGAAACTATCATGGTGGGCGCAGCTCCCACAACTGACAGTATGCTGGAGAAGTTTTTGCTAAAGTGCGAAAAAACTAAAGACCAGATTAAGCTGCTTCAAGGTTTGGTTCTTTATTGAAATACAAAGGTTTTTAGCGTCATTTGAATTTTTGAAAAAGTTACGTAGGTAACACATATTTTCTGAAACCTAAGAAAAAAAATTATAAGACTACTAGCTTCACTGAACCTTCACCAACTGCAGTCCTGACTCAAGATGAAATAATTAGAAATGAGTTGCGAAAATATTGTGGGACCACTCCAATCTTTTAATGGACCTTTGAAAAAACTGGTGACTTCAATAATCCGCTGCTACGAGTAGATATGGCCTCGTCAAAATATATTAGTACCTACTTACATAAAATACCTCAGTGATGTTTAGTGAAATGTACCTATCAATAATAATAATAGGATCACGTCAGTCGCTATAATAAATGTTATATTAACCTCGCATAATGTATGCTTTAATATTAAATATCTCACATTCATCGAAGAAACGTTCGTGTTTCAGGTTACGGTATGACGGAAAGCTCTCCCGTAACTCTAATGACACCATATATCTATCCGTATGGTAAAGTGGGGTCCGTTGGACAGCTGGTGCCGTCGACGCAGGCGCGGGTCCTGTCGTTAACAACAGGTGAAGCCCTGGGGCCACACCAATCTGGAGAGCTTTTACTCAGAGGACCGCAGGTAAAGCATTGCTCGTAATAAAATGTTTAGAAAAGGACATCTAAATAGCATTCTATTGAAACATCACCTGTTTAGAAGTTTGGAAACATTTGAGGTTTTTTTCTAAATAAAAATAGCCAGGAAACAAGCAGGCGGGTTACCTGATGTTAAGTGGTTACCGCCGCCCATAAACATTTGCAGCACCAAAGAAACTGCCAATGCTGTTAGGAATTTGTTGAGCCGCCCCTTGAATGACCCCATGTTGAAATCTAATGGGAACACCGCCGAAGGTAGTTGGTTCCACAGTTTGCATGTGCGTGGAAAGAGAGATCTGGTACAACGAGCGGTCGAAGTGCACCAGGCACCTAACGAATATACGACAGCTACAAACTTTATTATACCGATGAATAAACCAGACAGTCTCGATATCCGCCGGATTTTCGATAAATTACGAAAACTATGTAAATAAATGGACTTTATTATATTTATATAACAACTAAGTACCTAAACACAAATTGAAACGTTTCCATAATACTCCCCTGTCATAAATCTTCTGGCTCTGCCCTTCAATTCGCTTCATTCGCTGAAAACAACGAAGACGATCATTTGGTTCAGTAGGTATCCTTCAGCAACGCCCATAATTTCGCTTTCGCTGCTTGGTTTGTAACTGTAAGATATAATTTATACTTTCGAATATTGCAGGTCATGAAAGGCTACTGGAACAATGAGCAAGCTACCAAAGAAACAGTAGACAGCGAAGGTTGGTTACACACTGGAGACGTGGCTTACTATGACGAAGATCACTACTTCTATATCGTTGATCGCACTAAGGAGCTTATCAAGGTCAAGGGTAACCAGGTACGATAATTGGATTATTTGATTCAAGAAATTCAAAAGTGTACTAGTACTGTTTGTATTATTAAGTATAATGTATCCTGTAACGGACTTTTATAAGAATTTTGCTATTGGCAACTTTTGTAAAGGAGGGTTATCTTTGACCTGTATGCATGTCCGTTCCTATGTCCGCTCGTAGCTACTTAACGGCTTAACCGATTTTGATAAATGATACGTGATTACTGATTAGATTTGTCTTGATGGCATGAGTGTCACTGGGCACATAAAATTCCTACAATAATACATAAAATTCCTACAGTGGAGACTGTAGTCAGGGTTTGTTAAACTTTTTAAATTACTTGTTATCGATTTTCAAGAATAGTTTTGGCGTTTCAATATCAGATCAAACAGGTCTAAAATTGAGAGTAATCTAGGTAGATTAAATTAATCGAGAAATGTATTGATTTGGAATTAATGTTAACTTTCAGGTATCACCAACTGAGATCGAAAGCGTGATTATGGAAATGCCTGAAGTGGCAGATGTCGCTGTTGTGGGGATGCCTCACTCCCTTGCGGGGGAAGTCCCTAAGGCGTTTGTTGTTCTGAAACCGAACACTAAGCTTACAGAGAAACAAGTTTACGATCTCGTCGCTCAGAAACTGACAAAATACAAGCATCTCGAAGGCGGTGTGGTCTTCATAAAGTCGATACCGCGCAATGTGGCGGGAAAAATAATGCGTAACGAACTAAAAGTATTAGGTGGCAAATAGAGGAAAAATTTATATGTTTAAATAGTAACTAACTAAATATTCTGTAAATATTTTTTTATTTTGTTATTGCTTAACTAGGCAAAGTGGATAAAAGATAGTAGATAAAAATTACTTAAATAGTTATATTTTTATTATGTATAGCATACTTTTATGGATCAAACAACGAAATTAATATTATTATTCGGCAATCTGTTGATTAGTTACTTAGGTATTGTAACAGTAACAGTGAATTTGAAAAATAACAACAGTGCTAAACAAATTAATTATTGTTAGTTTAATCAAAATATAAATAAATTTGATGTTACTACTAAACACTGGTGCTAAGTAACTTTTACAGATAAATTAGGTTTTAGTTTTAGCTGTTAAAGAATTAACTGGCAATACTAATTACTGTGGGAACCTCAAAATTAATAATACAAACTTTAAAGAATAGTACAAAATAATGAGTGATTATTTATAAGTTTGTTAAATTCTTTTAGCATAATTTATTACCTACTTAATGGTGTATTTGTATGTAAACAATGATTTACACTTGTTAAAATTTCTTTGAATATTTTTACCAAGAAGTATAATAGTATTTAGACTGATATTTTAGTAATGTAGTTATTTACTGTACATAATATACTATAAATAGATGCAATATTTTTATGAGGTGTGTGTACTTATAAAATTAGGGTAGTTTAAAAAAAATCTTAAAAATGTTTTAGTTGTAAAGTTTTGTAGAATACCTACTGCAGTTTTACTTATAGGTAAGTATGGTTTTGTTTTTTTTAAAATAAACTATATTTTAATAAATGAAGGTTTTTTATTAAACTAAAGCCTTAGTGTTAAAAAAAGAAAATGTGCTTATATTATTTTCAAACTTATCTTACTACCTACTTCTTTATTTTTCCTTTTTAGCAAGCATTATAAAACTAGAAAATAATTACTTAAATAAAAAAGTATCTAGAAGTGCGTAAGATTGGTATACTAGTGCTTTAAAAGAGGGTTTTAGGATATGATTTATTTATTTATTTTTATTTGTACCAGAAAGTTGTAACAATATAAATAAAAAGAAAGAAAAAGTGGACAGGGAAGCATGATTTACATGAATATACATTTTTCATAACAATCTGGCAGCATTGGAGATTTCAAAAATGTTGTTTAGTTAAAAATTTTACTATAGAAGAATCACCACTGCATTGCTGGCTTAATGCATAAGACCTGCCCACACTATGGGTTGCTTATGACATTAATTATTATTATTCAAATAATTTGCTCATAGCATACCTAGTAGTTTATGTGAAAGGTTACACACAGGAGGAAGAGGAAATTGCTTATGGTGAATAAAAGTATAGGTTCATATTACTTAAATTTATTACAAAAATACAATTAGGATTTTGCTAATTTCCATTATCCAGATTCAAGATATTATAAAGTACTAATCATATTTGCCAATTAAGAAAGAGAAAATGAATTTGACATCTTTGAGTAATCTGGAACTTACACGTAAACTGATTGCTATTTATTGTTTTATTTTACTACCCTTAAATTATTATTTTCAGCTTTAACCAACCAGTGCACAAAATATTAGTACCTATCTGGTTCGGATATTAGATTTGGATGTTGTATTAGATTTAGGTTATTTTGATATTATATAAAGTTTTCAATTTATACCATTTAAGAATTTATTTTAGAGATTTGAAAATGCTAATTTGAATCTGGATGCTAATTAGAAATACAACTTGAGTAAACCTAAAGCACAGAAAGTGAAAAATCTTAAATTAAGGAATAGAAACATAGATAGGCCATTTAAAGACAGTATTCAATAATATCCTAAATAAGTGATGCTTACCTATGAAATGGTAGATATTCTACAATCTACAAAGTGAGTCCTCAAACAATTGTTACAAAAAACTAAGCTTCTGCATTTTCAACAGGTGGTGCAGAATTTTCTTCTTGTGTACCTTGATCCTCACTTTCTTTCTTGTCAGTTTCTTGAATGGGTATTTCTTCTGTTTTCTCTTCAATAGGAACTTGTGGCAGTTCAGACTGAACATCAGAAATTGAATAATTATCAGACTGGATTTTAACAGGGGAAGTTTTAGTTTCTTCAATAACTGGAGGAGCTTGTTCTTGCGTTTGGACCTCCGTAGGTTCGGGAGTTTCTATTGGTGTTTTATCGGGGACTGGTTCTTCTTGAACCTCTACATGATCAACCTTAGGTGAGTTACTGTTGCCATCTGTATTGTCACTAGATGAAGAGCTTTCTTCACTTGATGACACTTCTGAAATGTGCTTAGACTCAACTTCTTCTTTACTGGTTGAATCGGAGCTACTTTCATCAGTCGAGACATGGCTGAGTGTACTAAGTGGTGTTTCAATGTTTTGATTCTTTATGTCTTCTTCTAATGGGTCTGTCTTTGATTGTTCTCTTAACTTTAGCTCTGTCATTTCAGCATCGTCCACCTTTATTTCTGGGATGACCATCGGTTCACTTACACTTACACTTGGTTCATCACACTTCATTTCTACATCAATTTTGGTCTCTGTAGGTTCTTCAACTATTGGTGTGCTATTATTATTTGTAGCATCTTCACTACTTGTTGATGCTACAGCTGTGAGTGGTATTTCTTTAATTTGGTGAATTGAATCATCGGGACTGTCATTGAGGTTCAATTCTGGCGGTGTAACTGACTCATATTGTGGTGAAACTTTGGTTTGGGTGTCCATAGAGCTTTCCTGTTTAGAATGAAGCCGTGCTTCCAAATCATCTACAGAAATGTGTGCATCAGATGAACTTGGTTGTGGTTCAGAGTTCACTCGTGAGTCAGAGCTATCTTTCCAAGACATATCTTCCATTTCCACATCAACATTGTACTCTGAATTATTATCGGAACCATTGACGATTGGTTCCATGGGTTCGCCATTTTCTGGCTCAGGATGACGCTGATGCCCGGGTTCTCTAGTACTTACAACTAATATATTCTTTTCTATAGCCCTCATAAATTTATCAATGCGATTATACTGCTTTCGCGGGTAAGTAAGCAGTTCACAAATTCTTTGAACTGTAAACGGAGCTGAATGAAAAGAATCCAGTTTTTCTATCAAGCTATTTTTCATTGTATCGTAATTAAAAGGGTCTACGTTAGGATACGGAGGAATTTCAATACCTGGGTTCGTTTCGTAGAAGTCGGTAATTACGTTGAGGAGCTTTTCTTTGAACAAACTCTTCACAATGGACCACTGATACACGGGGTCCCCGGTACGCGCAACATACGCTAAATACTCGTTCAGTTCTTGTGGAATAGTTTTTGGCTTACGTTTTGAGAACTCTTCTAGAAAATGAAATACTTCTTCGGCGTTTTCCATTACGAATTGTTTTAATAAATAAAAAATTACGAATAATTCACCCAACAATGTTTTAGTAGGTTACCAAAGACAAAAAAAATTGCTGTCAGTCAACTGTCAATGTCATGCACCGACCAGAAACAAAAGAATGTCATGCTTATGTTTATAGTGTTTTTTTTTCTTTAAATCTGGCTTTACTCTGATTAGCCAATGTCAAGTTTGTGATATTTTCAAGTTATTGAATTTATACAAGTATGGACTCCGTCTGCGCCGGCGCCCGCCGACATACGCGCAGCACCCCTTTAGAGCGCTTCCCAGTCAGTTCCACCACCAAAAAACACCAACTAACACAAAAACCAGCCACTCTTAACAAAAAAATAACACTCCAAACAAGCACAGCACGCGCGCCAGCAAACGCCATCGCAGACGAAGTCCCCGTTTATAGTGTTTCGTAGTGTTTATAATCTCGATGGTCAATAGTCCTCAACCTCGTGGTCTGTGCTCAACAACTGCAACTTTGACAATAAACTAATATTTCGTGGGGTATTTCAAGTGCAGCCAAGGCCATCCCTGAAATATAGCATCCACTGTCTATAACCTCAAAGTACATTTTTTCGTCTGTGAAAAGAATAATTGGTATTGACAGCACATTTGACGACATTGACAAATGACAGTTGTCTGACACTAGAATCTAGATTTGAAGCACGAAAAAACCAGAAAAAGTGAAATTTTGTTTTATTTCGTCATAAATTTTTCAAAAATTTGTGAAATTATTTAACAATTACATCCTCACTATATACGTGACAATGAATTCAATATTAAGAAGAAACGTTTTGCCAATTTGTAACCACACATTCAAGTTATCTTCTCGTTTATTTGCGGATGTGCCGATCAACGATAAAATTGATAAAATGGTAAAAAACAACAAAGTAGTCGTTTTTATGAAGGGTGTTCCCGACGCCCCAAGATGTGGTTTCAGCAACGCAGTTGTTCAAATAATGAGAATGCATGCCGTACCATATGAAAGTCATGATGTTTTGGCCGACGAGAATCTCCGACAAGGTTGGTCCTTTTATTTACCCTTCCACCCAATTATGTAATTATTTGGTGGTCAACAGCCAATAATAAAACATGCTTCTAATTAATAGCATTGTTATTAAATATTATAACATTTTTTAGTTATATTGTGATAATATTGAGAACTTGTACCTACCTTTTCAAAAGTTAACCCTTGTAAAATCTAGCTCTCTGTCTGCTCCCTTTACACAGTCTATTTAATTGTTTTTCTCAAAATTTGACACCTACAGATATAAGTACACAGATACAGGAAAGATCACAGGCTACTTTATGCCCTGGAAAATCAAAGAGTTCCCATGAAACCTAAATTCTTAAAGAAACCTAAATCCACATGGATAACATCACAGACATAAACTGTTTGGTATAGAGACAGCTTGCACTCTGGAGACAAACATAGACATTTTATCATAGAAAATCAATTCAGACAAGAAAATAAAACTACTTCCAAAGTCACAAGCATCATCTAGTACTTAAATAAATCTATAAAGTGATATTGTTCACCATTAAGACCTTTATCAAGACTAAATATATAGTGTGCATATATATTTATTTCCAGGTATCAAAGAGTATTCAAACTGGCCAACAATCCCACAAGTTTTTATCAATGGAGAATTTGTTGGTGGCTGCGACATCATGCTGCAGATGCACCAGTCTGGAGAACTTGTCGAGGAGTTGAAGAAAGTTGGAATCAAAAGTGCATTGTTAACAGCAGACGAAGCCAAAAAAGAAAGCAGCAAGTAACGAGTACATAGTTATTTTAATTTTTTGATAAGTAGATACACAGTACAATTACTTTTGTTTACAACATAGCAAGTACTAAGTAGCAGCAATCCTAATAATTATTATACTCTTAATAGCTGGAATTCAAAACTCCTGAACTTATAAAAGTGAGATAGAACTATTAATTAAAGTTCTGTAGCTCAATTATGGAATCCAGATTTCTAGGTCTCACATTTGGAAAATCAATCCAGAGGTATTTGGCTTTTATACACTTGAATTTTTATGATATTGTGTAAATCAGAGATTCGAGATATATAAAGAAAATTGTGTAAGAGAACAATTTAGCTTTCTGGTACAATGCTGTGTAGAAATCAAAGGGGTTCAATAAAAACTGCTATACTTCTTCCAGGTTAGCCCGCTTCCATCTTAGACTGCATCATCACTTGCCACCAGGTGAGATAGCAGTAAGGGGCTAACTTGTATCTGAAAAAAAGATTCTCAAGAATAAAGAAAATAAGTAATTAAAAAAAAATGCTATACTCACTGTTATAGTAATGTATTTGCAATACTTTACATGAGTGTAACATACTCGTAAAGTCTAAAGCATACAATACACAGTTGCATCATACTCAAACAACAGTGTATCTACAGATCTGTTGTAATACTTGTAACTTGCTTGTTAGGGTTCTGTAGTTTGTAGATTTTTGTTGGTTGTACATTTAGGATTAGGACAAGTCCATTCTGGAGATTCTATGACGTATTTTATTTGTTGCTTCCTTGCCTAATTAATTTTATACTTGACTAGCCATGTTGGAATTTCATGTCATTTTCTTTAGGATTGATTCATATAGACAGCTAATCAAAGCAAAATAATATAATTACTGTATGGATCTGTATCTCCACTACAAAAAAATATCACAATCTGCCAATTTAGGCGCATGAATTGAACCTTAGGGGATGAATTTTTAAACATTCTTAGTGCTGACCTAGGTCATTTACGGAACTGCTTTGCAAAACTTCATGCTTCTAGACTCCCCAGCTTAAGCTGTGTTGTTTGTCAGTGAGTCACTGTTAGTTTTATTAGAACCAGTTACATGATAGACAGTTAAAGTTACAGTACAGTTATGGTTATACCTTTTACATCAATAAAAACTAAAGTGAGCTGGTAACTGTAATTTTAATTGCCTGTCATAATATTGTACAACTGGACATAAGTAGAAGAGTTGTTCCTAAGTTAGAAGCGAAACCTTAGCAAAATCTGTTTTAAGTGTTATGACTGATGAATGGTGATGTTTTGATAGTGTAATGTTATAGGACTCTTCATTCATCATATTTTGTAAATCTCCATAACCTATGATGTGTACACCTATAATATAATATATTATTATAATATGAATATTATTTATGATAATTAGTCAAATATCAGCTATGTACAATACAATCTGAATATATGTAATGTTGCTAATAGAAAAACACCATAATATATTTATATATCGTAAATTATTGTGCACCTATCTGTTTATTAGGTGCTATAATGTATTATACTTTTTGAATATTAAATAAAAGAAAGATTTGTTTAAGAGCTCTTTATTAAATTAGCTGTACATTCGAGTTAGTATACTTTTTGGGCACATAATTCATTCTTAATCTACATACCACTGCTTCCTCAATATAAATGGTTGGATTAACAACACAGTCATTAAAAGACAAAAAAATATGGCAGATCATTTATTTTGAGTACTCGAACCAAAATACTCTCACAAACGATTATCATAACAAAATGATTTTCAAATAAATAAATAGATGCAGGCAAGTTATGGCGATCTATGATAAATAAATAATTTGTGTCACTTCCCTGCAACTTTTATCAAATTCAATAATCACTTACATAATGTTAAAAGGTACCTACCAACAAAGTATAATAATTACTAGTGGCAGTCATTAAAAAAAAGTCAAACTAATATAAATAATGTTTGCTTATAAATAAATAAAATATAACAAAAACATTCGTACAATGTGAATGAGTCTTATTTTGGTGTCACACATTAGTCAAGCCTAACATTAGCACCATCTTTAACTTACAAATAATTGTTTTGTGACTTCCCTGATAGTTTTCATACAAAAGATAAAAATACCTAACACTAATATATATAAATAGTATAGTTAAAATACAGATTTTCCTTCTGATTTGAGCCAAAAGTAAGTAAATAGGGAGAAGAACTTCATGGTAGGAAAGTTAATGGCGTTTTTGGTTTTAACATTGCACATTTTTTAATACAGAACTGTTTTTATAGACTAACACTTTTTCCACAAAAATTGCTTGCTTTTAATTTGACCAATTTAGGGCGAGATATGAGGAGGTCAAATTAAGGGAAATAATTTTTGTGTTACAACGTCGATACTGCATGGTCCGCCATGTTGGTTTCAGCTGGGCGACTCAGCCAAGATCTTCTCTAAGTCATGTTGAGATGATTCCCCCTCCAACAGGGATTTTCAGACGATTTCTGATGTTAAGACCTGTATCTGAAGAAACACGATAAGATTAAACTCTAGGACTAATTCACTTGCAGACAACCTCAAACTAACCCAAATCGACAAGTTTTTATAGTGGCATCTTTGTCTTCAAGGAACATTTTAAAAAGGGTAGCTTTTTAGACCTCTCTAGTCTCTACATTTACTTAGAGATCAACATACAGTAGAATATTATTTCCTTGACCTTTGACAATTTGTCACATGGTTTTTAGGTGAAGGAACAAATCACATTATATTTTAAATAAGTATGCGAAAAAAATAGTTGCGCTGGAGAGATGCCAAATTCCAATCAATAAGAAAGCTAGAAATAAACCTTTATGGTCACATAAATATATTGAATCTGTAGGTAGCTATTGGACAAAGTGCAACATTTCAAAGTAACTATATAAATGGTATAGAATTTCAGTACATTGTTTTAGTAGTGGACCATAGTTTCTTAATTTTTATCAGAATTAGATATCTAAAAATCATTTAAAAATGAAATGATTTAAAAATCTCAACTCTTTTCTCATTATTTTAATAATGTGGTAGCCCTTGCAAAGTTAAGTAGTTTGTACTTACAGTTAAAGCCACATAATAGACTTTAGAAGACATACAGGGATGTGTCTGCACATGGATATAATATGGTTGTACTAGTCTTAGAGCTTGTGAACTGGAAGGTTGAATGACAAATCAATGCACCGCAATGGGACAAACAAGGGACTGAAAAAAATGGCATGTACAGTCAAAGACCGTAAGTCATTTAGCACTTTAATGACGATTATGCACATGCATTAGGTGTGTGTGGCGTGTGTATAGAAAAAGTCATAAGTGCGACAGGTTTTTGATGCAATAGTTTCGCGGAACTGCTACTCTAATTCTGAGGCCAACCGTGCATTGTACTCCCCACGGTACTGTCATAATCTACGGCTGTAGTATGTATACCTAGAGGTCGGTCTCGCCGTAGAGTGCGGTGGAGAAGGCCATGTAGTCGAGCGCGTGCGGTGGCGCGTTAGGCCCGCGGTAGGGCGGCATGCGCGCCACGCAGTATTCTGCCTGGTCAGGCGGCAGCTCGCGCCTCAGTTCGTCCGCTGTTATGTACGGCTGAAAACAATCAAATTATTTACTTATAGTTTATCATCCAATCCAGAGCATACATTTACCCTATACGGGTAGATTAGAAACATCTATCATCAGTTTTTTTATGTTTAATCGATTTAGTGGAAAGGAACTTTTGATTTATTGCCAGTGAAACCAAATGTCATTGTCCAATTGTCAGAAAAATAACCGATCGAGAAGCAACAACAACAACCTGACTTTCACAGACACGAAAAAACAGTCGCAAAATTGCACTTCTACCCTAAAACACTCAAAAGTCATAATTTTTTTTAAATACTAAAGTATAATACCTTGTCACCAGCCAAAATCCTAAAGCTGTCGATGACTTGTTCAGCAGTGTCTGTGTCTGTGGATTCCCTCGTCATGAAGTCTAGGAACGCATCGAATGATACATAGCCTGAAAAATAAAAATAGTCAATTTACTGGCTGACCCTATGGCTAAGGCAATGGCTAGAATCTGGCATGAAATTGACGTAGCTTATCGTCTGTGATAAACGATGTCCATAACTAGGTTAGGCAACTATTTTAATTTCCAATTTTGTTAGATATCAGTTGGACCTTGGAATTTATACCACACAAAGCGCATACTAAATGCCTCGTATAAAAATCGGTAGCCTCTCAAACATGGCTTTCGAATAATAAGACGAATTACGGGAAAATCGGGCTTAGCATGAAAAAGACACTAGTGTATTAGAAGAACTTCGCCTCTTAATATGTGCTGAGGATGACGTGACTATCGAGGGGGTTTTAGTGTTTAGAAACTGCACACAATCCGATCTTCTGAAAAGTTGGGAATCTTCAGATTGGCCATCGTTTCCAGAGGCGCTGGTTAAATATGGAGAATATGCTAAAACGAAATGATGATATTACCAGTATTGTTGGGATCGACGACGGCGAGGATGCGCTGGAAGTCCAGCTCGCCTTGCCGGTCTTTGCCGATGCTGTAGCCTACTGATACCAGGCACGATTTCAGCTCTTCAGGTGCCAGGCGACCTGTGAACAACGATTCAATTATATTTTTATTCACAAAGGAAGTTTTTGATCAGCATTTCCCCGATTGGTATTGGTCCTTAAACCTACTAAAAGCTGATACTCAAGGTTTGCGATTAGAACCAAAAAGTGCCATCTCACGCTTTCAATCTTATTGAGAACTTTTGTGAATTTTACAAAACGAATTGGGTCGAAAAACTATTCTAAATCGGCAAAATGATGCATGCTATGCTACAATATACTTATTTCAGAAAAGTTATACCTAAACAATTTTTGATTAGGCGTAATTGGAGACAAAATTTTATAATTTGCAAAAGTTGTTGTAACGCACGTACCGGTACGATTCTTGTCGAAGTGGTTGAAGGAGGCACGGAACTCCGTGAGCTGCTCCTGCGTAATGCCCTTGGAGTCGCGCGTGAGGATCTGGTTCTCCACCTCGTTGATGGTGCGGTTGATGGATGTCAGCAGCTGTTCCCAGCCCACGCGTAGCGTCTCCATCGTGTATTGTGAATATCTGGGGAACCGAGCAATCCAATCAACATCATCAAGCATCTCAACCGAAGACATAGAGTTGTGGGAAGGCGCTGGATTAGGAAGGCTAAGGACTGGGTGTGGTTATACTGCTTGGGAACAACCCATATGCTCAGGCAATGCCCACAGGCTGAAATGATGAAAGTGCGAACCTGTTTTCGAAGATCATGCCCTCCTGTACGGCTTGGTGGATGCGCTCGAGCTCTTCGATGTGCGGCTTGTACGCGTACACGCCAGCCTCGTACTCCTTCAGCCTGTGCAGCTGGTCCTCCAGCGAGCCCTGTCAGTGACATCAATCATGTTACTTTTGATAGGGTTATCTACCCTTGAAACCTTACAAGTGTCCAAATTGGTCTACATTCATTTATCTGATACACATTTCATAGGCACATGTTGTGATATGGGATATTATGGAATATATTTGATGATGGGTAACTTCATTCAAAGTTCGAAGTTTGTTGATGACTAACAATTAACTAACTTATACTCGTGACTAATATTTCAAAGTATTTTTAGACGGGGATCGGAAACTTAATATCACCGAAGCAAAATTGTTCCTTGTTGGAACTAAATAAAAACTACATAAAAAAATGATCCGTCATGCTGTCAAGTGACATTTTTAGTCTCTTTCAAACTGACCTGCAAGCCCATTCCGATGGCGGTGACGGCGTCCATCTGGCGCTCGATCCAGGGCCCGACGGCGTTGGCCTTCTCCGCGAACTGGCGCCTCAGCGTCTCGTTGTTCTGCTGCTTGCGCAACTCGGCCGCGAGCGTGCCGTCGCGTTGCGGGACTAGTTGTCTTACGTCTGACCATTTGCGGTTCAGCTCCTGTAGACGAATACAAAAAATATTCGGATAATCTGCGACAGTTTTTAAAAGCAGACCTACCGCTGAAAATTTGACTGCTACAGTTCAAAGACGTAATCACCTCTGATTGGCTGACACTCTCTCATTATTGGCTAAAATGCACAGTTGCAGCAAGAGTACTATATTTCAACCAATCTCAAAAGTTGTGATTGTAGCATGTGAAAGTCACAATTTTTGTGCTAAGGGGGATAGATCACTAATTATCAGAAATTCAGAAATGCTCTGTCCAATTTTCTAGTTGTGCCAATGATCGCACTGTCATTTGTTAAAAGGCACTTGTAGACGAGGGTAGAGATACAGATTTTATGTCAAGAGCAAATGGAGCAAATTTTTGTGGTCACTAATTTTACCTTCTTTATCCAAAGCTTGGATCTTAAAATTTTACTGCAAATAAATGGCATTTATTTACTTTTATAAAAAAATCTCTTCAAAAGACAGCAAAACAAGAATCTCATCAACACTCACGTGTGCTGTAAGTGTGGTGTAGGGGTTCTCCAGGCCACCAGGGATCTGGTGTTGCTTGACGATGGATTCGACCTGGTGCACCAGGTTGACGATGGCCTGATACTCCTTGTCGGCCTCGCCCAGCGTGGCCTTGAAGCGCGCGTGCGCGTCCATAAGCCCTGAGATCTCCTCGATGGTGTGCACGATGAACATGTCCACCAGATCCTCCCGGGTGCCGTCCAACCTGGGGATAGTTAAACAACGGTTTAAGGGTCCTCAACGTACCGAAACTTATAAAAATTATTTTTGGTCTATGGTATCTAGAATTAATCCAAAAATTAGGTGCCCCACTTCTTCAAATCAAATAACAATGTTTGTCTTAGTAAATGAGGATCTTTATAGTAGGTAAACTGTAATTTTTTGGATTGAGGGAAGCGTTGTATCTAGGAAGGAAACCCCTCTTTAAAACTATAAGTAATGATAAGTAATGCACACTTTCTTGATATCTGAGAGAGCAGTGCGTGCATAAGCTCTTTCGAGTTGGTGATGATGGAAACAAATAGGTAGTTAGCACATCGCCCATCTTGTCGCACAAACAGCGAACTTCTCGTAATGTTTTCAATTTGAAATAGTAATAGTAGATACCTACTGGTTTAGTAACAGTTATTTACCCAAAATTTGGCAAAATAAATATAAGAAGTAATTCTCCCTTTTTTGAGATTACTTTATTACTAAGGTGGTCCTTACCAGTTGTTGAATGGAGCGGCGCGTTTCGCGAACTCGAGGTGCAAGAGGTCGATCTGTTCGAGCACGCGCTCCGCCTCGTCCAGCGCGAGGCGGCGGCGCTGAGTGAGCGCGCCGAGCCGGTCCCACTGCCCGCAGATGCGTTGGCACCGCGTGTTCACTGACGCTACCTCGTGGTACTCTAGGGTGCTGGGAACAACAAAATTATGGCGTTTTTACAACAGACTGATACTTATAGGGTTAGTACAACTTAAAGATGTATGATTTTTAGGGTTCCGTACCTCAAAAGGAAAAACGGAACCCTTATAGGATCATTTTGTTGTCTGTCTGTCTGTCTGTCCGTCCGTTGTGTCTGTCAAGAAACCTATAGGGTACTTCCTGATGACCTAGAATCGTGAAATTTTGCAGGTAGATAGGTCTTATAGCACAAGTAAAGGAATAAATCTGAACACCGTGAATTTGTGGTTACATCACAGATTTTTTTTTTATTATAAAATGTGTTTTAATTTTCAAAGTAAGATAACTATACCAAGTGGGGTATCATATGAAAGGGCTTTACTTGTACATTCTAAAACAGATTATTATTTATTTTTAAGCATAATAGTTTTTGATTTATCGTGCAAAATGTCGGAAAAATACTTTTTCTTTGATATCAGCATCTTGTGACTCTATAATTCACTGCCAAATTCCATCAATATTGGCAAGATGTAAAATCTCAAACTAATCCTAATGCTGCAGTAAGTAGTTTTGTGTCCGATAGTTGATACATGCTTTCTCTTGACCACTTAGGCTATAAATAATTTATATAAATTAAATTATTGATAGACTGAATTATTTATTTATCATTGATTTATTTTCGTGTTTCCATGCAGGTCGGCACGCGTTTTCTTTTTATATTTAATTTAAGCAAAGTTATGACTTCTTTTCTGAAGTACCTGGTTGAATTTTCAGTGTTTATAAAAATTGTGGTGCTTTAAGAACATTTGAAGAAATGCTTTAAGTTAAACGTTGAACTTACTTCAATTCCTGTGCGATGGCTGCAATTTGCTCAACGCGGTCTTGGTGTGCGGCGAGGTCTGACTCGAATGCCTCGTGCTTCTTCTTCAGAGCCTTAATGTCGTAAAGCTTGCATTGGCGGAAGTCTTGCGATTGAAGCATTTCTTCCTTGCCTGTGAACGTGAAATTACTAGGTAAATGAAGAAAAAACCCTTTTGGAAGAAGTCAACAGGCAAGAATACTTTGGCCGGTCAATGAATCTGGTGGGGTTAATTCACTTAATTTGTATATTCACTGACCTCTGGTCCAGTCTTCGTGGATGTCTGCTTTGTGCTTGAACTTCTGCGCAAGGTATTCAAGACGCTCAAGGCGCATCATTTCACTCAGAAGCCATTCCTCGAAGGCCTTCTCAGCTATTTCTAGGCCCTTCCAAGCTCCTGCGATGTCCTGAAAAATTATAGAAATTTTATGTCAAAAATCTTGGATATTAGAGTCAACTTTTGGAAACCGTCTGAGATGATGCAGTCATTTATTTCAAGCTATTGACCTAGGTCTTGCGGTCGGCTAAGATTCTGACTTGGGAATTAATTTTGGGACAAGTGAAGTATTTGCATATTATTTTGAGAAATTGTTAAATACTTACAGAGACCATCTTGCCCTCAGTGGGCATATAGGCAGGGCGGTTGCTCAGGCGCAGTTTAGTTTGCAAGGTGTTGAAGTTGGTCTCGAGCTTGGCCTTTTGCTCTACGCGTGGTGGCTTGTGCTTACGCCTAGAAAGATATGGAGGTGTAAAAATATTTTCTCTGAAATTTTGAGGATAAATTAAATAAATTTTTGTTATCTGTGGGACATAGGACTGCGGCCTTTGTTTCTCATTCCCTATTTAACTGCTACCTTGACGATATTTTACGGCTTTCAAAAAGAATATTAGGCTTAATCAATAAAACTTTTGGGAACACACACAAGTGTACAACACTTATCCTGTGCACTCTTTCTTACCTGTAAGTACGGTAATCTTCCAGCTTTTTCTGGCAACCGGCGAGTGAGTTGTCGGTCTGGCGGCTGTTCAGCCATGGCATTGTGCGCCGGATCCAGTCCAGTAGCTACACGAAACATTGAAACGAAAATCTTGATACATGAGAGAGTGATATTTGAATATATAATATGTTCTAACAAAACTATGCTATTTGCACACTATAGAATACATAAACTTAAGAATTTACCAGGCTAATTTCAATGTTTCAGCCATTAATTCTGGAAAGATATTAGAATCCCAAACAAATACGATTTGAAATCAATATCAGTATGTTAAAAATATTTTACTTACGTCGCTGGCAAGACGCTCGTACTCTTCCATGAGGCGTTCATTCTCTTGGTTGACTTTGAGAACTTTGCAAATACGGTTCGCGGCGGTTTCAGCCTGTTGAACAGCGGGAAAAAGGTTTTAGCTGTAAATTCTAAGATTTCAGCAGAACTTTTTAGTATAAAAATGGTTTGTAAAAAGATTGAAAGCATATCTCAAGGTTTTTTTTAAAAACGGAAAATTAATCTTTTTTTTTTTTAATTCTACTTTCATCGTGTTGTGCTTGAGAGGACACATCAAGCTTTAATCGGTCTCGGTTACTATCATTAATCAATCTAATAATAATGATCCTGGTGTGGAAATCATTACCTATCGTTTTATCTAATTTCATCAACTCTCTATCGGGGTTAAATAAAACGATAATGATAATAATTTACCTCTCCATTAAAAAATTATGAAACTAGTAAGCAGAATATCAATAGAATTGAGAATACAAGAAAAGAAAACAGCTGTTCGAATAGGGAATACCCTGCATGATATGATAGGACAATGACAAACCTTCTGAGCGCCAGAGAAGCAATGGTAGTAGGACGAGACGTAGGTCATGACAGCTCGCTCGTCCGGCATGGCGGTGTTCTGCAGATCTAGCAAGCATCACGCAAGCGACACAGAGTTAGTTCATGCGATGTTTACACTATTTTTTAGGTGTGGGATGCTTGTATTGTAGAAATACCTCGATGGATATAGCAAAAATATCTAGAACGTCGTTTTGTGCGATTAGCGCTCTAATACTATCGTAGTTATTAACTGACTGTCTACGCCTACCTTTGAACATTAAAGAGGTAATTTGAAGTACCTACAGATTAATTAAATACAGATTTTATATTGAGAATGAAGTGACAGTGAGTAAGCGGCTTTTTAAGCATTTTCTAACTCATAAACTACGTATTTCAAAGTAGCGGCACTAACGACTTATTAAAACTTTTAAAAAGGCTCTAATTGAAAGCTGTAAATAAAAGGTTGCTTCAGTAAATGAAATTTTGTCGTTTAGTTGAGCTATGGTTGTAATATTTCTGGGAAGTAAGTTATCTACACTTGACTAAACCTTACTTACTTTGCCTAAGTTAGCGAGCTGCCTAATAAGCTTACTAATACTAAGTCTATATGTATGGATTGATGATTTTAAATAGTTTCATAAATACGAGGGTATTCTTACAAAACTAGCATCCCAGATATCGTTTATTTTATACTTTAGTTAATTACAGAAAAAGCTTCAAATTCATAAAAGGGTTATTAAAATCATTTTTGTTCTGCAATAGTACACAGGACAGGAATAAGTATGAGTATGTCTTTATTTAGTTTATGGTAAAATTCACTTATAGGTAGGTTTGTATTAAGTTGGATTTAACTCGTGTAATTGATAATTTCTTATATATTTTGGATTTTAAATAATGTAGGGGAGAGCGGGAGCTGAATCAGATTTTCAATACCTATATTAAGTAAATAAATTACCTACTTTTACTCATGAAAAAATTTTCAAAAGAAAAATAAAACCGACTTCAAAAACCAAAAATACTAAAAAGTAGAAAATAATTTTTGTTTAGCTACACATGTAATGTACCTAGGTATGAAGTCGAGCGAGCATATTATAAAACAAAATTAGAAATCCAAGAGTGAAGCTCGCCCGACTTCATACCTAGGTACATTACATGTGTAGCTAAACAAAAATTATTTTCTACTTTTTAGTATTTTTGGTTTTTGAAGTCGGTTTTATTTTTCTTTTGGAAATTTTTTATTTCACAATTTTTAGTGGCCCCACTGTACTATAATATGCTATGCCCAGTTAAAACCCTACTGTTTACTAAGCTATTACAGTGATCGCGAGCAATTTGCTCTTATCCATTGAGGAGTTCTGTTCTCCATCTCCGAAGATATTCATCAGATCTTCACCAAATTTATATGGGACCACCTGCACAGTATACCCTTTCAAACAAAAAAAAAAATTTCCAAATCGGTCCAGGGGTCTTTGAGTAATCGGGGAACATACATAAAAAATAAAAAAAAATAAAAAAAGATCCCGACGAATTGAGAACCTCCTCCTTTTTTGGAAGTCGGTTAAAAATTGCCACAATATGTCAATGTTTACTTCTATTCTGAGATAATAAGTAAATATAAAAGTTTTTCAGTTGAACATTGATAAGCGTCAAGCGTAAAGCGACAGTAGGAGATGATGGACAAAACTTCGATTGATGTACAGAATCATGGCTCCCATAACCTTGTAAGCGCTCCCCTACACTAACACTCGTTTTCAGAAAGTTTGAGTTTATACTTCAACTCGTAGAGCAGCTAAAGATTTGCCAAGTGCCAACAACATGTTTGACTTTTTAATAAAAACTTTTTTTTTTAGCCATTTTAATCATGACTAACATTCCACTTTCCCCTCCAACTAAGCGTAAAGCTTGTGCTAGGAGTGGGTACGACAATAGTGCAACGGCTGGGGTTTGAACCGCCGACCTTTCGGAATTCAGTCCACTCCTATAACCGTTGAGCTATTGAGGCTTTCTTAATAAAAACTTGCCCGGTCTCCACCTAAGCGGAGCGGAGAGGAGATTGTGTTTAATCGACCAATCAGATCTCTTAAATGTGACATGATAATTTTTTCACGACATCTTTTAATAATTTGATTGATCGACTGAACGCATTTCCTCTCCACTCCGCTTAGGTAGAGACGGTTTAATTGGAGTTGGAAGATGGCAAATGTATAGATGCTCAAATTGACGAATCTAGGTGGGTAGGTACGTACACTAAATTCGATATAGTTTTACGAGCAAGAGTATAGGTAAACCCGAAAACATCAATGAAAACGAGCTGCAATAACAAAGTAAAATTCATTCGGTTCATGCTATAAGTGACACACAAAGGCTGGCGTTAGGGGTTCGGGAATATTTTTTGGCAGCCATTTTGCTTTTTGGTACCTGTTGCGCGCCTTGGAACGCGTGGTAGTAACATGACACATAGGTCATAATGGCGCGTTCGTCCGGCTTTGGCGTGTTTATAAGGTCTGTAATATCCAGCAAATACACTGTAATCGTTGTGATTCATTGTTTACATTGTGCAAACTTCCAGTATGTAGGTATTTGATTATGTATTCTGAGCTTGAAAGCTTTGAACACGTTGTGGTAGACAAATATTTATCTAAGGTTTGCTGTGTGAAAAATCGATAGTAACATCGTCATCATTGAAGCTCAGACCAAATCAATGTACGATCGACTCTTTTGATAAAGGTACCAGTTGAACAAAGGCCTATTATTTCCTTTAAATGTAGGCCTGTCAAATCTGTTTAGTGTCCACATTAGATTTACCAACGTAATATATTTAAAAACCTGAACCATCACAAAACCTGATGGGCTATAAATATAATTCAATAGAATAGTAATGTCTCTACGACACTAGCAATGATATTGGGTAATTCAGCACCTTAAAACTTATTGACTCTAAATCGGCAGTGATAAATTGGACTTTAACAAGTAAGCTATAAGACTCAAAGTGCTTACCGTCAGGGTCCAACATGCGGGGGATGTCGAGGTACTTCTCAGCGACATCGAATGCGGTGTTCAAGTTCTCGAGTGGGTTGTCTTTGGAGAGTTTGCTGTAGTCGATCAGGTCTGGCCTGTGCCTGTGGATAAGGGCGCAGAAGGCTAGACCATCCTTGAAGGAGAGGTGGAAGTTTTGTACATTGACGTTCTTGTATGGCGCAGTCTTACGCTGGCACCAGAGAAGTAGACCTTCCTGCAAATCGAAAGAAATAAGTGTTAGTTGGTAGGTTATATATTTTTAGTATTGGGGTACAACATTATACCCATTTTGGAGGATCTCAAGGACGGAAGGCCAAGGTCAGATTGCTATGATAATGGCATTGTTGGGGGAGATTTGCCTGACTGTTAAATGTTATGTCGATATTTCATATTTTCTTGACGCTTATTTTGAGCGTATGTGGAAAATTATTTTAGTCTTTAGCGGTCTGAGAAACTCCGTGGTACCTATTATATTTATTTTACACAATGTTCGACAGAAAGGACAGAATATTGTCCAAATTGTGTGGTTTAACCCCTGCGACACAAAATAAGCATTTAAGAAAACCAACCGACTTAGTCGGGTAACGTAAAAATGCTTTTAGTCATACATGATGATGCTTATGCAAATTTTTCAAGGTGCAATGTACTTACCTATTGCTGAATGATAAATAATAATGAGTCAAAAGTTAATAACTCAAATAGGTATAATTAGTCTGTACCGATATCCAGTATGAGGCACACAAAAATATTGCAGCAATTTTTACCTGCTTACCTAGCTCTTATAGAAAGATTTTAGTGGTCTAATAAATTTTTCAGATTTTTTTGAAATTGTTAAGATTGTTATGTTACTCTCCATTCTCATTAATTCATCATTGGATATTGGTACATAGGTTTCTACAGATTTTTTTAACTGTAAAAAAGATTTGGGGCTAACGCTGGGACTTCAAAACCTAGGTCTAAAGTAAAAAAAATTGAGTCTTTGAAACTGAACTGTACCTTAGCGGTCATTTCTTCTACTGAGATGTCCTGGATGGCGAACCTCAGGATGATAGTCCAGATCATACCAAGTGTCATCTTAAGGTTGCCATCAACGATTTCCTCAGCGCCAATGGACACCAATTTTACGCCTGTAAGGAAAGATAAATAAAGAAGGTAAAATATAATGCAACGAACTGAAAGTTTTCGGATCTAAGATAAGTATATCATAGACGTAAAATTAAGTGTAAGTAAATTATTGTGACTTATGACTATAAAATAAGTAAGTAGATATGTTTTATGGTATATACAGGACCTACGTAATGAAAATAAATTGCAAAAAAAACTTATTTTATGTGTGCTCTTCAGGGGTACCTAATACCTATTACTGGTTACACCTTTGACTTTACAACCTTTGATGACATTGTCGAGAACTCTCAAAAATGCAGGTTTTCTCATATATTTAGTAAATGCTTAAAATGCATATAAGTAACCCTGAAAAGCTAGAGATGCGCGCCCAGAATCGAACCCTGGACCCGCCGTCTTAACCACTAATCTATCATCTATCTATCTACCTAGGTATACCTAGATTTCTTAAAGTGTATCTAAATAGTTATTCCGACCCTAGCGAAACCGGGATTATACCTTGTTTTACATAGACATTTATTTTTAGCAAGACGAAGCTATAGTGGGTAGGAGACAGGTGCCTTGACCTAATGGCTCTGAGAATAAACACCTCAAGTACTTGGCCTGGTAGCGATAATAAATTCTACTACTAGAAAGTTACTGAGGCGTGATGACATTGTTTAAATGAATTGTAGGTAAGTACATAGTTTAGTTTAAATAGCGATAATGCACCGTTAAGTTACGTAATCCGTAATTGCTTTTTTAGGGTTCCGTAGTCCATGCCTGAAGGGTGCCAACGGACCCTGTTACTAAGCCTCCGCTGTCCGTCCGTCCGTCTGTCAGTGGGCTGTACCTACCTATCTCGGGAACCAATAAGCAAGACAGTCACAGAATATATACTTCTCTTGCCGCTATATAACAACAAATAATATTAAAGATTAAAAAAATAAAGTTTTCTATTTATTGTACGATGGTACGGACCAAGGAACCCTTCGTGTGCAAGTTCGATTCGCACTTGATCAATTTTTTGAAGCTTTTACCAGGGACCACCTTGTTACTACTTTTTCTGAAAACATTTTCGTGAAGTAGCTGTAATTAACCTTAAAAGTGACCTTTGAATGCCTTTAATGGCCTTGTTTTTGTTTTTGTTTTTAAACACGGAAATATTTTAAGCGAAAATAACTTCGTGCTACCTGTAACCTACCAACCTATTTTTATGAATTTTTCTCACGTTAACTCCATTAAGTTGTTCAGTTAAGTTTACAAAAAATGTGGAATAAAGATAATGACGTACTATGGTTAGGTATTTGCCGTGGCAGTCTCGAAAAAATGTTTTTTTTTTCCCCGTCACGAGTCGGTAAATTCTTAACAGCTCACTAACAGGACGGCATGTCGATTCCCGAAAACCTGCATCAATCATTATTACAATCGCAATAATTGTTGTGATGAGCCGAATTTATGGTATTCTTGATCCAAAAACGCATTGTAGCCAATAGTGAGCGACCACTAAGAGATGATTGCGATCGTGACATTGTAGCTGTCATTCTACCGCAATTGAACCATGCAGTAAGTTGAGAATTGAGATCTATAACATATATGTATCTACTAGGTACCTACCCTCACCTCATACAGATAGAATGTTACGTTTTGAATAACTAAATACAGATGCTCAAACATTTTAGTTTTTGACTGATGATTTATTATTGCTTAATTCTTAGACTCCTGCGATCCAACAGATGTCAACTTTTCTGTATTCATTGTCGAATAATTTATGTTGAAGTAGGTAACCTATGACTTTACTTTTGTGTTTGTTCTATTGTTGTCTAACTAAGGCAATCAGTTATATCTGCGTCGTGGCCATACTTGTAAGGCCCTACTAAGAAAATCAGAAGCTGTAGATAAGTTATATTTAGTTAGGAAACAAATTCTAATAATAACCTAGGTACCTATTTTTTTTGTCGGTTGGCAATCCTGACTACTGTGGCCTAAAGTCTAAACCCTTCTCATTTTGAAACCCATGTTCAGTAGTAGGCCAGCAATGAGTTGAGAATGAGATGATGATGATCATGATGACAGTTGTATAAAAGGAAACTCCAATTATTTTCTTTTGTCTATCCATCGGGTAGGTTATCTTAATTACCTTTTTTTTTAATTCCATTAAAAGTTAGCCGTTGACTGCGATCTCTCCTGGTGGTGAATGATTGTGCAGTCTAAGATGGTGGCGGGCACCTTATCGGTTTTTACGCAGCATCGTACCAGGACCGCTTGGCGGCACGGCTTTGCCGGCAAGGTGGTAATTAGCTACGGCCGAAGCCTCCCACTAGATCAGCCCAGACACAATTCAGAAATCACACTAATATTATAAAGGCGAAAGTTTGTATGTGTGTGTGTGTGTGCGTGTGTGTGTGTGTGTTTATGTTTGTTACTCCTTCACGCAAAAACCACTGGACGGATTTGGCTGAAATTCAGAATGGAGATAGATAATATCCTGGATTAGCACATAGGCTAATTTTTTTATCCCGGAAAATCAAAGAGTTCCCACGGGATTTAGAAAAACCTAAATCCACGCGGACGAAGTCGCGGGCGTCAGCTAGTAAGTAATAAATTCCCAAATTGCCCCTGCCGGGAATCAAACCCGAGGCCTCCCGTTTATAAGACCACAGAGCTAATCACTGCGCCTGGCCGTCAATTCGTTTCTTCGTAGTAGTTAAAAAGTCAATAATTTACCTTTGGACGCAATAAAGTCCAGCGCCTTGTTGACGTTCGCGATCTTGTGGAAGCGCATCTTGCCGCGGTCGGGCTTGGGCAGCGTCTCGCCGGAGATCACCTCCAGCAGCAACATCAGCTTGAGGCCGTTGCGGAAGTCCTCGTCGATGTTCTCGATGCCGGTGCCGGCCTTGCGCAGGTGGCTGTTGCACCATGCTGTAAAGGTCTGGAATACAACAAAAAAATACATTATTTTCAAGAATTCCAAAGGCACAAAGAGGTCAAGTTATTTATTCTTTTTGTCCTCGCGTATAAAATTATTACTATGCCAAGTTCATTGAAAACGGACACAGGGTACGTTCATGTTAAAAAAAAAAACTTGAAATTGATTTTGCAAGCGGGACTCCAACCTTTATCGGTTTTCGAATTATGTACCCTATGCCGATTGCCACTTCAGCTTCGCAACCCGTCCTCTGGTTCTCCTACGGATCATTTTTGATTTAATCACGTAGAGAAGCTCTAAGCATACCTACCTCTCTATCGCCCGCTAATGTCCAGCAGTGGACGTCAAGCAGTTGATAATGATGATGATGATAAACTACAAGAGAGTTTACATTTGCTCTCAGGGATTCCTGATTTTCCAGGCTGCTGTTAAACAAATGCCAAATGGGACAGACTACGAAACTTTAGGGTGCGAGGCCAAACAGCAGTCTAGCAGGAATCTCCTTGACTGATGGCTATGTATTATGGCTAGTCAATTATATCAGTATAATTTTTGGTTATAGGAATCTAGTGGCTAGCTAGATAGCTAAAGCTAAATTCTCTCCAGCCGCGACGCGCGTACCGCGTAGTGCGTCACTGCCGCGCGTCGCGGCTGGAGAGAATATCGTGCGGGGCGCTGCCGCGACGCGCAGTTCAGCTGCAGTTCAGTTCGAATGCGTGGGCACCTTAAGCGACGTGTCGTACACGTAACGTAGACCTACTTATAAATCCAAGGACGATAGAAAAAATGGACTATAGGTGTATGAAGTCTTACGGGTCTTTTTGTACAAAGGTTGCGCGAGAAATAATCTCATTCTTTTTTCTTACTGTCTCGTCTAGCCGCGCGAGACTACAGTGTTTGCGAGAATGTAGTAGATACCTATGTCTCTATTCTATATTTAGTTCTGTCTCTATGACCTAAATGGAATCATCACCATAGGCACATTAGTAGATGCCCTATTAGAAGTAGCTGACGAACCTAATCTGTCATTAAATAACTCTTTAGTACAAAATATCGGATTGTTTCTTCAAAATAGCAATAGATATGCACCTACCTGGCATTGAAAATACCTATCATCTAACATTAATGCAAGCAATAGGTAGTTACTTTACTTCATATACCTACCTATCTATCATAGAATTATTATGTAAGAACTAACGTACCTCAGATCTATTTACCAACTAATATTTCCTCAAAGGTAATTTTACAGAAATTTTCGCCACAAAATGCATATTTTTCACTGTCACCCATCTAGGTATCACCTATCTAGAATTAATTTGCTTACCTAGACAGCGCAGCGGTTTTCCTTTGACATCCGATTCGTGTGGATATTGTTACCTCGCCTGTGTTTAGTTGAACGTAAAACATCGTGGATCCCATTTAAATGCACTTGGTCTCTAATCAATACTGCAATGTTAGAGGGAACAGAGACAGGCGGGAGAGGGTGCGACCCTCGTGTCAAAATTCGCGAACAGTTACCGGTACTTACGTTTTAGTGTTTATTTTATAGCTAAGCTAACACCGTCTAGAATTACGTGTTTTTCCCTGCGCTTAAATTTAGGCTGTAAATTTTCAAGTTAAAGTTCATCAGCATCATCAGCCCGGCTAGCATGGGCAGTAGATAAAAATTATATCCCCGATTATATCCACTGATTTCTATGACATCAGTGGATATAATCGGGGGATATAATTTTTATCTACTGCCCATGCTAGCCGGGCAGGAACTTATCGCCGGCTCACTACTGAGCACGACCTGATAATGACAAGGTTTTGGTCATAGCACAACCATAGTCGTAATAGTCAACCATAAATTGTACGTGTACCTATATAAGAAAGATACCTATATTGACATTTTGTGTCCATAAATTCAGTATCTTTTTACTTTTTATAATAGCAGTAGGTACTTAGTAGTTATATAGTACAAGTTTTGTAGGTCTTACTATACTTTTTGTAGCAGATGGTAGTAAATTACCCTTCGATACGGCCTCTGACGCGCAAGCTCCTGCGGCGTTTAGTGATGATAATCATGGTCATTTTAAAAATGCAGGCCTATCTTCGACTTGTATTATAAACCGTAAGCCAAAAATATTACGTATGATAGCTAGTGAAAATGAAATTCTCACGGATTGTAGGTAGGTATAAATTATAATCCATTCGAAATCAACACATTAAGTAAATAAACCAAAAAATAAAGTGCTAAGTAGGTACTTAGGTATTTATTAGTGAAAGTAATAAACGGTCATAATATGAGGAAGTTAACATCCCTTTTAAAACCTATCTAAAATGTGAAAGTGCTGATGCATGTTTATTAAAACTACTTAGTGATTGTTTACAACTTAGACGCAGGTTTTACATACAAGTTCCTTCAATACATCTGTGAAAGCTTTGGATCTTTACAAAAGACAAGTAGGTTCCTATCTAAGTATGTACCTATATTATACTGTTACTGTACAGTATTTACAAGTACCTACCTAAGCATTGGAAAAGCACAAGGGAAAAGGTTGATATTTGACCTTACATTTAAATTCCAATACTATGTAGGTAGATAAGTACCTACAATGTGCAGAAGTGTGGAAGTAGATAAAATGGATGCATCCATACTTTCATGTCCATACTCTTAAATTCTTAATATTATAAAATAATATGTGAAAGTGTGCCTATCTGTCCATCTGCTAGCTTTTCACGGCCTATCCATTTAACCGATTTAGACGAAAGGAACAGGAATATCTTGTATATTAGGCTACTTTTTCCCCCAAAAATTCAAAGTTTTTTTGGTTTCATAAAATAAATAAGTTCAGTAGATAAAGTTGCAGGCATAATATTATATCTTACGTCCCTAAGACGGGTATAGGTTAGTTTTATCCCGGAAAAACAAAGAATTCCCACGGAAGTATAAAAACCTAATTCCACGCGGACGAAGTCGCGGGCATAATTTAGTACTTATGTAAATATTTTTATATCCTTGGAGCCGGAACTGCAATTGGACCTTTCTAAACAAAACTAATGCCACAATCACGCTTCGGCCTCGATTGCCCCGTTACGTAGGGCAAGAATGAAAGTTGTAATATTGAAAATACTACGCGAGTGCACCCATATGGACCTACCTTTTTACCGGAAACAGACTGCAAACTACCTAGGGGGTATTTTTTCTAAAAGGTTGAAAGCATAAAAGTCCGTCATACCTACGTCATAAAATTGCATGACCGCACGCAGCGTACCTACCAAATACGGGGTGAATTTTCCCCTCTGAGTTATTATAATAATAATTAGAGAGCGATAGGTGATCTACCAAAGAATATTGGACATAACTAGGGCAGGATCAACCATTCTCATTCCCGGTAATTTTGGTCCAATAGTGGCACGAAATCAGGAATTCCCGTGACTTTCCATTCATCCGATACTTTGGATTTCTGTGATCCGATATTAGACGTCGTCCTCACACAATTCGAATGCGCGATCATCGCAAGTTTACGCGAATTTTAGCCGTACGAACGCCCGACCAAACATATTTACTGATCTCGAATAGGTGTCCCAATTAGCATTCGCGCGATTATCTATACTAATAAATAAAATTGGAGTGACTGTCTGTAATTTCGAAATAACTACCGCATATTAAGGTCATATGGTTATTTGAACGATACTATAACTGAATCACACGTTTTTAAAATTTTTGTCTGTCTGTCTGTCTGTTTGAAAAAGCTAATCTTGGGAACGGCTGAACCGATTTTGACGGGATTTTCACAGACAAGTAGAGAATTGACCAGGGAGTAGCATAGGCTACTTTTTTAACCGACTTTCAAAAAGGGAGTTGTGTTTTTCTACCTATGTACACCGAAATCTCCGATATTTCTGAACCGATTTGCGTCATTTCTTTTTTAATCGATAGAGGAACTTTGCGACATTGTTTCATAAAAAATTTGGAGTCCAACTCCTCAATCCTGATGCTGCAGGGGATCTGACCAATCCACGCGGGCGAAGCTGCGGGCATCGGCTAGTTAGGTTAATATTACTTATTAGTACCTTACTTTAACTTAAATTAGAGCAAATGCAACAGGGAAGGCACTAACTCCCATGACACAGTTTTTACTTTTTTGGGAGTTAGGGGTCCAAATCACTACGTCAACATAAGTTTTTGTTAAATAAACATTATTAAACATTATTATTGCGTATTCGCGATGTATTAGGACGACGCGGAAGCCTTACTGTTTATTTATACGGTAAATATAATATTTTATTTTATTTCATTTATTTATTTTATTTTATTCATATTTATTTGTAAACAACAGCGTATTAATTATAAGTTTTCGCGTTATATTTCTGGATAAAATATTAACGATTTTCGGATTTTTTCCTTTACCTGCTTCTGCTCATAACAGCTCATAAGTCTATAGCGTAAAGATTTGATTGAGCCTTGTACCTACTTTGTTGTAATATGCCATAATTATTGGCGTTAAACTAGTCCATATATACCTAGGTACATACATATAATAGTTATGCAATACTTAAAGTATTATAACAAACAAACGAGATGCTATTTGCGATACATGCAAAAAGTATACGGCTAAAAATAATCTCCTCAGTCTCTCAGAATGTGCGAGATGATATTTTGCAGCTGCAGCCAACAGGTGATAGAATGTTAGTCCAGTAGCTTAACAGTAATGCCGCTTTAACATGAACAGCTAGGTACATTCGGGTCATAAAGAAATTTCCATTTCAATTTTAAATTCTATGGAACATTTTATTGACAAGTGGTGCAAGGAATTTGTATTATGAAAACCACAAAATCCGCAAGTTGAACAAGACCCGCATTTTTCAGTATTGAAATGCGAGGGACGCCAACGCCGCCTCTGTTGACGTCATAAGCATTTTTTGATGCATACGATGCAGCCAAATATTTTTGCTGACGTCATACGCATTTTGAGTCTTACAAAATACGTTACATAAGCACTTTATGCCTCTCTTCATCTTAAATCAATATAAAGTTCTATTAAAATGTAGCCTATGTCAACTGGCACCCGAACCATAATAACGAATCGATTGACACCTTATTCATCAAAATCGGCTCAGTCATTTTAGCGCTACGGTGGAACATCACACTGCACACTAATATTATAAAGGCGAAAGTTTGTGTGTATGTTTGTTACTCCTTCACGCAAAAACTACTAGACGTATTTGGCTGTTTGGAATGGAGATAGATAATATCCTGGATTAGCACATAGGCTAACTAAACCAGCCCCAGACACAATTCAGAAATCACACACAATATTATAAAGGCGAAAGTTTGTGTGTATGTGTATATATGGAACGGATTTCGCTGTTTGGAATGGAGAAAGATAATATCCTGGATTAGCACATAGGCTACTTTTTATACCGGAAAAACAAAGAGTTCCCACGGGATTTCGAAAAACCTAAATCCACGCGGGTGGAGTCGCGGGCATCGGCTAGTACATAATAATTAATACAGACTTTCTTTTGGCTTTGACATAGTCGAGTAAAAAAAGTAAAGTCACAACGTTTTGGAGAATAAGTGTAATGATTGGAAATTCCTGTTTGACTAGACTATACTATTATTATAGTGAATGGCGCACCTATGAAATGCAAACGATTGGTTCCAGTGGCTCCAAGGCCACAGCTGATAAATAGCCCTACACTACACAGGCCATTCAGCAAGTCGCGTTCTATTGGCATTGAGGCTGACAATTAAGCCACTTTTTCGCTCGTGTGTAGCGATAACGATGTACGACAACAACCAAAGAGAGACGGAGAGAAGATCTAAATGATAAATTGATAGGTTAACTAGTGCCACATAGCACAAAAACTCTATTGATGTAGCATCGTGATAAGGATGGAACTCCGGGCGATGTTAGACCAACTTCGTTTTTGGTGAGCCGATTTCTATTTGGGGACATTTTTCCGCGAGTTATAAACAAATTGGGATTTTTTTTAACAACAGTAGGTAAATATTACACGCTATACGCGGTCATGGAAATGGCAGCATCTAAATATATAAAAGGAAATGCTGACTGACTGATTGATCTATCAACTACTAACTACTGGACGGATCGGGCTGTTTGGCATGCAGATAGCTATTATGACGGAGACATTAGCTAAGAAAGGATTTTTAAAATTCAACTCCTAAGGGAATGGCTTTGAAAATTGTATTATCTACGCGGACGGAGTCACGGGAATAAGCTAGTGCTACATAAATTATTAACTAAGTATTTTCCCTAAAAAGTGGTGTTCAGCTGTGTAAAGTTTCAGCTCGGCATATTTAACGTATGCAAGCTTTTAAGCCAACCCCGACCTCGAGTTTTCCGTATAACGAATTCGCATCATTTATTCACATCTGTTGAGTTGTTCCACTAGCTAGAGTCTAGATCTAGAGAGAGTAGTAGTTAAGGGGCATGAGACGGGTCTGCCCGCGAAATTCAAATTTAATTTGGTTTTTCACAATTAGTAAACTAATACAACAACGTAGGCTTATGGCATTTTGATTGCGCCAATGGCAGTATCATCCTCACAGGTTTATATAAAAAATCTTTACTTGAAAGAGTCCAGTTTAAGATATTAGCTCTAGTATCGACTTACTACAAGCCTACTTTGTCGTATTAGTTTACAAATTGCGAAAAATCAAACTTAATTTGAATTTCGCGGGCAGACCTGTCGCATCCACCTTAATGATATCTTTTTTCCTGTTCACCTGTCTCTAATACATAAAGGTATTTAAATATTTTGGTTAGCGAGAGTGTTTCGCGGAGACAAATATATATGTTTTTTTTTCTTAAAAAAAAAAAAAAGAATATTAGCTATGCTAATACTTCCCTTTCCCCTCTAAAGCTTGTGCCAGAAGTGGGTATGACAATAATAGTGCAACGGGTGGGGTTTGAACCGCCGACCTTGCGGAATTCAGTCCGCTCCTCAACCGTTGAGCTATCGAGGCTCTCTAATACGTCATAATAAGCGGTTATAAAAGTAGATAGGTATGTTGGTTTATTTATTGCCTCATTTCACTCTCATTCTGGTTAAGGAAATCGGATAGATTATTTTTGTATGTTTTATTAGTGAATATAAATATCCAGTAGGTAAGTTTTAATATACAATATGATGTAGAACGCGAAATCTGGTTTGATTTAATTTAAATGTAAATGCATGCTACAGTGCCACTCAGACCCAGATAAAATCTTCGAAGTTGATACTGTAATTTAATTAATCAAGAACATTATAGTTTTTAATAGAAATATTTTATGTTCACCTTGTGTGGTTATTAGATACCTTCCTTATATTTACTTTAGTTGATGCAACAGTTCAAAATACATATTTTTGTACAAGCTTGTACTTACAAAAGTTACCTTCGCGTAAATTTAGGTTTTTCAAAATTGAGTAGACACCGGCATTTTTATGGATATCCTATGCCCGTCTCCAGGACCAAAACTGCTGTGCCTTTCCTCGAGATGGATTAAGGCGTGAATATGTAACAGGAACAGAATATTTATTTTCACAGATCTTTAAGAAAGAGGAAGTATGTAAATTCAATGAAAGTCAATTTGAAAGATTAATTAACAAGCTGATGTTGAAAAAAAAGAAAGTTCATGACATCGCAGCATAGTAGGTTTATTAAAATCGAAAGTTTAATTTTTATGTAAATTACCAAATAGATACCTAAATCATGATTCGCCATGGAGCGGTTTTCTATAAAAACAGTTAGTTTCAATAGGTAACCGATAAATATTTTTTAATTCCTCGATAAGTTTGCATTAAATGTGTATTAAATGCACAAATGTGTGTCTGTCTGTCTGCTAGCTTTTCCCGGCCTAAAAGTTTAACCGATTTTGATGAAATTTAGTACAGAGATAGCTTATATCCCGGGGACGGACATATGCTACTTTTTATCCCGGAAAAGCAAAGAGCTCCCACGAGATTTTTATACACACCTTAATCCTCGCGGACGAAGTCGCGTGCATCATCTAGTGTAATTAATACAAAATATTGTTGCCTATTATTACGTAATGTCAATGGTCTGAAAAAGATCCTACAATAGCATTGCGTCAGTGTACCGGTAATTGATTTAATCACTGAATTTTTCCTAGATTACATCGGATGCCATCCAGTCATTGTTAAACTCAAAAGCTAGACTCCAATTAAACTGTCCAGCCCATCGATTCAAGAGCTGTTATGTAGGTGAATTGCGTTTTAAATATTCGATGAAATAGTTCGTTTCAAGTACCTATATAAGTACTATAAGTCCTGCTTTTGGTTTAGAGTTCAGATCCCATATTACTATAAGTAGTAGGTATTATAGCACTAAGCAGTGTACGGTTGAAGTATACGTACTAAGTGTATAAGTACTAAGTCCTGCTTTTGGTTCAGAGTTCAGATCCCATATCACTATATTAAATAGTATTATAGCACGAAGCAGTGTAAGTTTTGAATTTACAGAACACCTTTTAACACGATACCTGCCCCGCAGGACGCACCCGCTCCCACCTGTCGGGTGATTCGTTAAGAGGGCTCTCTCCGTCACTCGTTTCATACAATCGTAGTTCCAATTTCATTTGAATATTAAGCAACCAAAGTCCATGAAATTTTTCAGACATATTCTAGAAATAATATCTATGTCTGTGGTTTTCCAGATTTCTGTTAAAATATTAGGTTTTAAAGTTACGCGGTCTTAAAAATTTTCATACAAATCTTTGAGCCTTTGTAATTTTAAAACTACATATTTTTAGAAAAATCTAAAACACCACAGACACAGATATTAGTTTCTAGTATATGTCTGCAAAATTTCATGGACTTTGGTTGCTTAATATTCAAATGAAATTGGAACTACGATTGTATGAAACGAGTGACGGAGAGAGCCCTGTTAACTCAGTGTCTAACACTGAATGATAGCCACCGAGCACATTTTTAGGGTTCCTTGCCTCCGAAATCCAAAAATCGTGAATTTGTGGTTAAATTAAAATGTGTTCATGAACAAATAATAGAAATATCTACTAGCTAGTCTCAGAATTTCTGCCTTTCTTTTTTTGAGCGACGAATTTACAAACGACTTGTATATTAATTGGTTAAGAAGTGAACACGTTCGCAACGATAGTAAAATGTCAACCAAACGGAATATAAAGTGACCGAACTGCATTCTAGGATCGAAGTTCGTAACATATTATGAGTCATCTTGAAACTAGCATCTTGGCACTGGACAAGGAACTATATACCTGCCATTACGGCATGACTTACTACAGGCTACAACATGAATTATCACTCGTACAAATATAAACTTGCTAGCAAACAATTCGGTTCATTTTTGAAACAATCACTATTACGACTGATTCGAATTCTGAATGAATTTTTCTGCGACCTTGTCCTAAACCCTTTCTTAGTGCGTTACGTTATAAAGAGAAACTCTTGAGTAACTACACGCAAAGTTTCTAGACTTAGGGTTTAGTTAGTTATACATTGATATGTCAGTCAGTCAGATAAAAGCTCTTTGGCTAAGCTCAGCCTAACCTAGCTGTTGAATTTATGACTTCCATTATTACGTGACATTGGCTAAGTGCAAAATGGTTTGGCAGTACTAAAAGCATCAGAAGAACATTAGGAATATCCAGGTTTGCTGACGTAACATAATGCTTGATTAAGGTTCCAATACTTCTTTCAATATAACATCTTCAATATAGGTACAATATGTATAGGTAAATACATATTTCCTCATAAAAATGAAAGGACAAAATATGATTTTGCCGGTCGAGGCGAATACAAGCAAAGAATTTTTAATATTTCGTTAGATTTTGTGTGCAATACTGCTGCGGAATTCCAGTTTTTATTTTAAAGCTTACTAATCCAAGATATTATAAAATTCCAGATAGACAGACAATGCTCAAACAATTGCATCTTAAAAAGTGAAGACAGATTTGTACGCTTGTGTGCATGACACATACGCTTAGCGACATAGCCGCATAGGTGCCGCATAGATATTGCGACGGGGGTTTACACTTCTTTTGACACGTTCGAGCGTGCTTCAAAAATGGCTTCGCGTTACCAGGGTTGACTAATCCTAAAAGTAAAAGTGTAAATTAAAAATTTATAACACCCCTGACAAGTGAAGGTTACAGTAACTAGAAAAGAGCTGATAACTTTCAAACGGCTGAACCGATTTTCTTGGATTATAGCTAAGAACACTCTGGATCAAGCCACCTTTCAAACAAAAAAAACTAAATTAAAATCGGTTCATTAGTTTAGGGGCTACGATGCCACAGACAGATACACAGATACACATATGTCAAACTTATAACACCCCTCTTTTTGGGTCGGAGGTTAATAAATCGATGAAAACTAACGACCGAAACTGTTGGACATTTGTGGAGCAATAAATAATTTGTTTATAGAGCAGTTAAAATGACGGTGTCGTAAAAATATTAAGGTGGCCTCGTGTTAGAGATAATGTCCTTGAGAGTTGAGACACATAACATATGCGACCCAGAATGTGAAAATATCTAGCATCACCTTGCAACGCTCACGGCCAGCGTGGATCCGAAATAACATTTGCAGGTGTACTCGAACTCACAGAAGAGCTATTTAGATTCGTACCATCATTTCCTCGGGCTGTGGACATTTCAACACTTGAAAAGCGTGAGCGAAGGTTAGTGCAAGGCGAAAACGATATATATCTTAGAGGAAGAACACACGTACAATTTTTTGTTCTGCTATTGTGCATTAGCGGCGTTAGCAGATTGTCTTGAAGACACTGGAGGCAGTCATATGGATAGAAGTCATATATTATAATGAAATAGTGTAAAGATAATTCAAAATATTCAACTTCTCAAAAATGTATAGTGTCTCTGAAAGAGGTCTGCATAGGTGCAGCCCGGGGTAACTCAGGACAAATCAGATAGTTTAGGGGAAAACGACTACCGTAGGGCAATTCCACCCTACAAATTGTCATGTTAATAGTTTCATTGCATCATTAATTTGATATTTTTCACATTACATGGAAAAGCGTGCCATGCTTGTCATAGGAATGATGGCCGTCGGACCCAAAAAGTTCTAAAGTGGAGACTATGTACTTGTAAGCGTAGCGTGGAATGCTTCGACACGACACGATGGACTGGCGACAGTAAGAACTGAAAGCGGTTGGGTGAGGAAAGTTGGAGACAATGTGTAGCTGCGTTCACTATGGAAGGCCTGTGTTCAACAGTGAATATCTTCAGGCACATCAACTTTTAGTCGAGCGACATATCGCGGTTGTAATCTGATCTAACGAGAGACAGAGATCGTTAGTTTCCTATTGTTATGTTTCCCTGCGAAGTTATACAATAGTCTGAATCTAGAATAGTCGTTCCTTTAACAACAATAATTGTCGTTTCATGAGATGAACTATTGTTAGCCATGAGTGTCTTGATGTGTTGAAATATCACATAACGCAAAAGGAATGTAAAGAATTTCTATTATAAAAGGAATGTTTATCTTATTGTCGTAGTAAGGTAAGATTCCGACGGTAACTAACAGCGTGATGTAAAAATAATTTGAAATTGTTTTTTTAACATGGGAAATCCAAGATTGGAATTTTCTTGACCCACTACTAGATATGATGGTACCTAATGCCACATATTAGTTGTAAACATATTTTAATCTAATTTGTAATATTTACAGTAATGTAAACTAAAAACAAATTCGACCACACCCGTATGTGGAGTGAATTTGAATAAACTCATTACAAATTCAATGTACCTAGTTACACGTTTATCATTATTGGCATTCACCTTTTAACAAGAGTCTAATATTCAAATGACTTTAAAATATAGCTTGTTAAACATTTACCTAAAGAACGTATAGATAACGAGTTGGGTTGGTTCCATTTACATAAATAGTATATCACCCTATAGGGTGATCTTAGGCATGTACTTAATTTAATTTTCTACTTCACATTTTTGTTTATTTATGACTATCAGTTCTTGATACCAGTATAAGAATTTCCTCGTTGCTTAAAATATCGCTAGACATAGTTATTAAAAGCGCTAATAAATAATTTATAAATATTTAGTAAATAATTTTGTAAATATTTGGTAAAATATGATAGGTAGCTGTTAGGCATCGAACAAAAAAAAAATCAAAACATTAAAACTAACATAATGACTGATAGCAAATTGTTCTGGACGTGCTTACTTTAATGTCTTGCAAAGCAAACAAAGAATCTAAATACTCAGGTTTAATTTTTGCATTGATAATGATAAACTACTGCGAAATCTCGCTCTAAATGATGACTAGGTCCGCACATTAACTAAATCAGCAGTTAGTGAATTATTTGGCATGTCACATGTTTGGCTTGCCACACTGAATAATAATTAATATAAAGCAGACTTTATTTATATCTACTCGATAAATAACCTTTGACCATCTATCAAATTGAATATGATGTATAAACGATACCCCCTAGTTTCCATCAAGCATCAGCAATCGATACCTAAAAAATTTTTAGAAAGTTTCAAAATATTTTTTCAAGCTTTAGTTAATTATACGCTACATAGAAATCGGATATTAACGTAGTTAGATCGCAAGAACTTGCTCGCGATATGAAAATCAAGAGAAAAAATATTCGGTTCTACATTTTTTAATGGATCAAGATCGTTTTGCCTTGCATTTTCTGAATATACCTAGTACCTACCTACCTATTATATACTGTATAGTTGTGATATGATAGTGATAGTCTAGTGGTTAGGATGCCCGCCTCCTCAACAACAGATATACATATTCATTCATAACAGTTTATTAAGGTTCATGAGATGCAGCCAGGTGACATAGACAGCGGAGGCTTAATAATATGATATATATGGGATAATGGGACCCCCATTGGCATCATTCGGGTACGGAACCCTAAAACCTCTCTGTCTCATACTGGCGGCGCCGCACGTTTGGGTTTAGATAGGTACTTACTTATTAAATAGGCTAAATATGAATGTACACATGGTACACATTCATTCATTTTATATTTCGATTATTCAGTAGTCAGAAGTGTAATTCGCATTGTTTAAGAGGGGTCTCTCCGTCACTCGCTTCATACAAACGTAGTTCCAATTTCATTTGAATATTAAGCAACCAAAGTCCATGAAATTTTGCAGACATATTCTAGAAACTAATATCTATGTTTGTGGTTTTCCAGATTTCTGTTAAAATATTCGGTTGCAAAGTTACGCGGTCTTAAAATTTCACATACAAATCTTTGAGCCCCTGTAATTTTAAAACTACATATTTCTAGAAAAATCTAAAACACCACAGACAGATATTAGTTTTTAGAATATGTCTGCAAAATTTTATTGACTTTGGTTTCTTAATATTCAAATGAAATTGGTACTACGATTGTATGAAGCGAGTGACGGAGAGAGCCCTGTTAAAGCGGTAAGCATCATTAAAACATCACCATCTCCATCACCACCCACTGGTAGTCACCATCCGTCAATATAATCGCCGATTGTCTTGTCAGCCTGTCAGTCATGGAGTATTAATTTCAACTACCTTCATGTTAACTAATCGGTAAACAATGAGAACTTTTTGCGAATGAATATGAATGGCATAGTTCCTTAGCTTCATTTCAAGCTGTTTTCAACCCAGCTTAAACCCTGTTTGAAAATGATAAAAGAACATAAAAAATGCATACATAGACCGTGTTTGTAAATAAACTTTATTGCATTCTCTTTTAAACTTTCAATTTTTAAACCAAAAAGTTCATAGCGGTTTTTTGGTTTTTGGCGATAAAGGTTTATCATAAGTAGTTAAGTACCTAATATTATTCGCATCATTCTATGGAATAGGTCAATTCACCAGTTTTTGTGGTCAGAAATTCAGGACAAGTTGGCTAAGTAAATAGAAATTTAATAGTTAATACTGTAGACTGGCGATACGATAGGTAATAAGGTATAATAAGAAAATTTCAATAAATGAATACTTCCAAATTGGTAATTATATACTTGTAAACTAGAGAAGATGTAGTATTAAAAGTTAATTAGGTACATAAAAAAAATTAACGTGAACAACAGCAATGATTTTACGAAGAGCAAACCGTTTAAGCAATTATAAAATTGTCTATATAACGAATATATGATATCATTTATCATTATAACAATAGTTAATTGTCTACAAGCTTTGCGTATTATATAAAGCAATGTAAACAATTTCGGTAATGTTTATTCAAATGAAACTTAAATGTGGGCGAGTCTTATTAATAAATCATTGATTGTACAGTTACCTAGATAACTTATTAAACTCGTATGGTTATACTTTAATTAACTATTAAGTTCTTTATTTAAAATTTACTTATTTTTTTAAGGAAAATCATTCATTAATTTCAGAAAGTTTTTCCTATTGAACAGAACCGCCAAGAAACTCTGGGAAAGTATAGGCATAGGAAATCAAAAAAAAAAAAAACACGACTGTGCTATTTTGTTTTTTTTTTTTTTTTTCAAAAAAATTGTAGCCAGTCTCACTGGGGATTATATAACGATAACCCATACATCCAAATCTGTTTAGATATTTAAAAGTTATAATGGAATAAAGAAACTCACATACATTCGTAAATTTCTTGGCAGTAGTGTTACAAGAGCTAAGTCTAGTTTAATAATAATTACTAATAGACTTGCAACGAATAGTATATTCGGCAGTATACCGAATACCGAATATTCGGCGAGGCCCCTGACCGAATAGCCGAATATTCGGCAAAAGTATTCGGCCGGATTTTAGCGCCAAAAACTTGTACAGACGTGATTGTTTCGCGCTCCTTTGTTTTGTTCTAATGTACTCATCGCTCTGAAGTTGGGATGGTCTACGAGAAAAAAAGAAGTAAACTACTTCCTAAAAATGCAGAAAAGTTAGTCTTTCTGCACCATAACCTTCCCTTCTAAATTTTGATTATGAAAATAATTCAAATGCATAGAAAAATTCTTAACTTGTTTAATACAGAAAATGATTAAATTATGTACCTGTTTTATGTACCAATGACTACTTAATAAATGATTATAAAATAAATGAGAACCTTACCCTTCTAAATTTTGATTACCACAATAATTCAAATACATAGAATCCTCCATTTTTCCAATTCAGAAGATGATTATGTACCTGTGTTATGCACCAATGACTACTTAAATGAATATAACAGAAATGAAAATATGAATATATACGTAATCAATCGATTTTAATTTTTAATTTTACCAATTATTTCTCTACGACAAAATATATTATTTAAGTATTCGGTATTCGGCCGAATATAATAAAAGCAGCCGAATAGGCCGAATACCGAATAGTAACCGAATATTCGTTGCAAGTCTAATTACTAAGTCATATTATTTCGAGATTGTTTCTACGCGGAAGAACCTTTGAAAAGCTAGGTTGAACTTAGACCATTATCCAAAAGCTAGGTATATTGTCTCGTGCCTAAGCTGTAAGTTATATAGTCGTATATCTTGACTGTACTAGATCGCGTTGAGAATGCTAATCGGCAAGTGACACACCTGCGAAGGTGTTCCGTTTTGGGCCAACGCCAACCACCTATCATTTCGATAAACAATATATTATATTAACCGTTAGCTGACATACTTTTATTGTATGTGTACTTGTGAACATTAATACGAGGAGTAAAGCATATCTAAGTACTCGTGCTTGCTAGATTTTGCATTGATACTATTTGAAATAATCGTTACGATTTTATTAATCACTAGAGGATGCCCGCGACTTCGTCTGCGTGGATTTAGGTTTTTACAGATCCTGTGGGAACTGTTTGGTTTTCCGGGATAAAAAGTTGTCTATGTCAATTACATGGACGCAAGCTGCCTCGGTACCAAATTTCATACAAATCGGTTAAGCGAATGGGTCTTTAGGAATCCCGTGGGAACTCTTTGATTTTCCAGGATAAAAATGACCGTCCCCAGGATATAAGCTAACTCTGTACCAAATTTCGTCATCGAATCGGTTGAAAAAGTAGCAGACAGACAGACATTTGCATTTATAATATTAATAGTATGGATTTTTGTTATCTTTTTAGTAGTGCACTTATTGCTACCTATAGCAGTCCAAACTGTGGAACTTTTCAAGCTCTGCTTTGCTTTCATAGCCTTGCTGATTTACTCACTACAATCACTTTTGAATGTCAAATTCGCGCCAGTTTTAGTAGTCTACTACCGATTCGTAATGTTTGTTTTAAAAATATCGTAATCTGATCATCCATTCTCCTTCCTTACATAATCACCCTTTCGATAACTGCAGTTCTTATATCATTACCTCTGAAATATCAGTATGGTTGACGTTCAGATATGATTTCAATTCACATTTCTTCAACACTGAGATATTCATAAACATTGAATAAGGCTGTATATGAGGACTACCCTGTACCATCCTTTCACGGTATTTGAATTTATTTTTGATGCATATTTATACGTCTGTTATCTTAAATCGAGTCCGAAGGCGTGTCTAGAGATAGCGTGCTACAAATTGATAAGGATCAACGTACGATAACAACTTGTTGACATGATTTGAGGTTCTTCAATGGCAATTTTAATTGTATTTGGAGAAGAATACTGACATTTATAGAGTTATTTTTGTACGATCATCTTCCGATATGCGGGGCGGCGGCGTCTCATGTCGTATCAACAAGTGTAAATTAAAAATTTATAACACCCCCGACAAGTGAAGGCATCTTGACAGCTTGACATAAATTTGTCAATTGACATAATATTAAGAACCTAACGGTTATCTAACCTTCTTTTCTACAAGAAAACTAGAAAAGAGCTGATAACTCTTAAACGGCTGAACCAATTTTTTTGGATTATAGCTAAGAACACTCTCGATCGAGCCACCTTTCAAACAAAAAAAAGTAAATTAAAATCGGTTCATTCGTTTAGGCGCTACGATGCCACAGACAGATACACAGATACACTGATACACACGTCAAACTTATAACACCCCTCTTTTTGGGTCGGGGGTTAAAAATACGTCAAGGTGTACTTTATATTTATTTTATGAGAGTATTTTATAGTCTTATTTTGTGAAAGACGACCTACTTTTGTTTATGTACATATCGTATTTACTATCGTGATATTTGATGGTCAGATTCTTATTCTTATCTTCATGTGAAATAGTAACCACCTCCTATTTTCTCTTTCTATTCCTCGCGCTGTAATCCAAACTAAATGTCAATCAATACCTGAGTTTGACTGTGTTCATCAACTCCGTCAACTCCATGTTTTCAGTTTCATGACCAATGAGATGGGTGTGTGATTTAATACCTGAAAAAGAAAAAAGAAATTTTACAGAAACATATAAAGTGTAATATAACAACATTAAGTAGGTACCCTTTTGGATCTACAAAATAATCTCTAACAAAAGTTTTGTTTTGGAGAGTTCATAATGTGTTTTTAATTACTGGTTAAACGCTTTGCTGATGACAATTTCCTTGTTCAGAATTCATTTGTTCAAATTAGGAACATAGTACTGTTGTTTGTTTTCACTTTATTAACAAGTGTAAATTAAAAATTTATAACACCCCCGACAAGTGAAGGTTACAGTAATAACTAGAAAAGAGCTGATAACTCAAACGGCTGAACCGATTTTCTTGGATTAAAGCTAAGAACACTCTCGATTAAACCACCTTTCAAACAAAAAAAAAACTAAATTAAAATCGGTTCATTAGTTTAGGGGCTACGATGCCACAGACAGATACACAGATACACAGATACTCAGATACACACGTAAAACTTATAAACACCCCTCTTTTTGGGTCGGGGGTTAAAAATTGCATAGAAACAGTTAAAAAAATACATAGCAAGTGTATGAGCATATTAAAGTAGATAGCGATATCTTTCCGCGTGGGTGTACTAATCCGCTGTCTGGGATATTTTCACCCACCAAAGGCTATTATTAAAAAGAAACATCTGTAGTTTGGGTTCCAGAGAAAAATCATATCACCAGCTAGAAATAAAACGGTTTAGCTAAACAAAGCTGAAAACCCTGTCAGCTATTGTGATATTTTACGATCTTCTGATGGTCCAATCTACTTTTGGAACTACATATTTTGTGAGCGTATGGGATTTTAAATCTTGGGAAAACAAGTAATCTGGGCTTAAAGTGGCATCCGTCTTCTTTTAATTGGTTTGTTTTTGTCAAGGTAACTATATTCTGTTCCAATTTTTTAAAGTTCAAAATTTTTAAATTTAACATGTTTCAAATATCCTGAAGTTTTAGGATCGCTCTAAAATACGTACTAACCAGGATTATGACGATGTAAATTATGAGGTAAGTAGAGAAGACGTATCGTGGCTTGATCGAGAGTGTTCTTAGCTATAATCCAAGAAAATCGGTCCAGCCGTTTGAAAGTTATCAGCTTTTTTTCTAGTTACTGTAACCTCACTTGTCGGGGGTGTTATTAATTTACACTTGTCATTACCTAGAAATCCTTTGAAAGCAGGTTATAACTGATACATAATATGTGATATGGGTTTTATTTAGATTGTGCGTGTACTAAGAAGAATCAAATCTTTCTCAAGAATCGTCGGGATGCCACAGATTCGGAGTCTCCCGTTTGGATTTAATGACATTACATAGGTACGGCAGCCTCATCGTGATAAATGGCTATTTCCAAACAGCTATTACTCAGGCATTTTTATAAATACACGTGATAAACCTACATCCGCGCGGCCCACCATGTCTTCGCTGTCAAACTAAAAATAAGCCCGTGTATGATCATGATCAAATCTTTAGCAAGCGTTTCAAAATGGACAATGTGTAAACAAGACCACTGATGCAATCATGTAATACTGTACTCGGCAAGGCATAACTGCGATACCTATCCGAATTTTATTCGTCTAAACTCATATTTGATATGATTGTCGATGCGTTATCAGATGTTGCTAATTATTATTTATTAATTATTATCTTCCTCGACGTTATCTATTCACTGTTTTCATGGTCCATAGGGGTAGTGTGATAATTTCGATGTATTTCGATTACCTACCTCGTTTCCTTCATTATAAGCTTTGTAAGTTGTAACATTCACACCTTCTTCTATCTTTACTTGATAGATTATTATAGTACAATATACGAAGTCCACTTCGTTATTATTCAATGAGTCGATGATAAAAGACTAGGTAGGTAGGTACTAAAGCAAATTATGTGAAAAAGTAACTGCAATATTTTTCATATATAAGCAGTTTTATAATATTGTCGTTCTTAGAAGTCTCAAGAGTTTTTGGGAGACAGAGAACCGACATATCTTTTTTATATATTAATCTTATGTTGTCGTCGTGGAAATAATACTTACTTTTCAAAATAATTAGAATATCACGGGATTTATTTTAAAATCTTTTGTAATACAATATCTAGGTAGAAAATTGTTAGTGGTATTCAGCTTTCCTGCGTCTGGTAACGTTTTTGCCGTAACTTGAGCCTGCCCACTATTGTTTTCGCTTTTATTGCGAGCTAACTCGTGTGAAGTTGGCATGGAAAGCCTAGTATGTCGTACGTATCTATTACACTCGATATAGCAATTTCTCTTATAAATACTTTCTTTTAAAAATCTTTATTACTAAAGTGATTGTTTACTTGGTGAAAGAGCCTGTTCATAAAGTTACTAGCTAATGCACGCGTAGTTGTCCGCATGAATTTAAGTTTTTCAAAATTCCCAGATAACTCTTTCATTTTCTGGAGTAAAAATATAACTTACTTATATACCTATCTGTTCAATTCAATTGTATCAAAATCAGCTCAGTGCCTAGTTAGGCGGTGAAAAGATAATGAAGAGATACCCTTTCGCATTAGTAATATTAGTATAGAAGTATGGATATAAACGCTAGAAGTAATTTGGTGATAGCTATCTACGATTTTAGTGGAAGTGCAGAAAATTGCGTTTAGGACTTAGGAGTGATTAGAATTACGTGTCACCTGATGACCTGATTACGTCGCGACTCGCGATGGAGAAGCGTTCTTGCTACCTTTTGCTTTGAAGGTTGTTGCTTAGGAAAAATGGTAGAAGAAGAGTATGTCTCATACTTGACAAAAAAATAATTGCGTGTGGGTTTTTCCTCGATGTACATATTCCTCAATTAGATAGATCAACTTTTGTGTACAATTACCAAAATTAGTAAAAGTTAAAGTAAACCAAAATACCTAAATAATTTATAACACTGCAGACTGCAGGTAAAAGCATGGTAGGTAGCAGACACCTTGAATAAAAATTTTGAAAAGAAAAATAAAACCGACTTCAAAAACCAAAAACACTAAAAAGTAGAAAATAATTTTTGTTTAGCTACACATGTAATGTACCTAGGTATGAAGTCGAGCGAGCATATTAAAACAAAATTAGAAATCCAAGAGTGAAGCTCGCCCGACTTCATACCTAGGTACATTACATGTGTAGCTAAACAAAAATTATTTTCTACTTTTTAGTGTTTTTGGTTTTTGAAGTCGGTTTTATTTTTCTTTTGAAAATTTTTTATTTCACAATTTTTAGTGGCCCCACTGTACTATAATATGCTATGCCCAGTTAAAACCCTACTGTTTACTAAGCTATTACAGTGATCGCGAGCAATTTGCTCTTATCCATTGAGGAGTTCTGTTCTCCATCTCCGAAGATATTCATCAGATCTTCACCAAATTTATATGGGACCACCTGCACAGTATACCCTTTCAAACAAAAAAAAATTTTCCAAATCGGTCCAGGGGTCTTTGAGTAATCGGGGAACATACATAAAAAAAAAAAAGATCCCGACGAATTGAGAACCTCCTCCTTTTTTGGAAGTCGGTTAAAAATGCTGTTTACTGCGACACGATTTTATAGTGGGTATCTTAGTTATATTAGCAGAACTCAGAAGCACGTTCCGGTCGAAAAGTAACAATGATCTAGTGCGTTTCGGTTCACTTATATAGAACAGATTCATGGTTCGCAAACATTTGGTTTGAATTAAACGAATATTGGGTCAATCGGGTGTTTAGGCGTAATAGTTAACACTACTTTGACCTGGCCGATTTCCTGTGTTTAATGATGCTCTGCTTGTTATTCTAGCCTGTATTTGATAGACCATTGCTTTTTATACGAAGCAGCGTAAATTACCTTTTGAATAAAAGATCGCAGTTAAACAGAATTATAATATGTTTATGTATATTATGCAAAGAAACGAAAATATTCGTAAAGTTCGGTCAGCCATCGTGTTATCCGACTAATAGGTATGCCAAGGTCACAAAGTTCTACTATGGCAAACGTAACTTTATTAGTTAGATAAAAACCGGTCGTGTGCGAGTCCGACTCGCACATGACAAGGGTTCCGTAGGTACGAGTATCATCGCACCTAAGACTTTTATGTAAAACACTGCAAGTTAATGACATACTGCGCCATCTTCATGTGATTTAGTAAATTAATTTTTACATGAACACATTTTTTTTTGATGTAGCCAAAAATTCACGGGTTTTGGATTTTTTCCTTTACTTGTGCTATAATACCTATCAACCTGTCAAATTACATGTTCTAGGTCAACAGGCAGTACCCTATAGGTTTTCTTGTCAGACATGAGGGACAGACGGACATATGGACGGACAGACAACAAAGTCATCCTATAATGGTTCCTTTTTTCCTTTTGAGGTATGGAATCCTAAAACACATTTTTTATAAAGGACCCAAAATATAAAGAGCTCCAATTACCGAGGTAATTTATGAAAAACATGATAATATGTTTTATCATTATCTGCCGGCCTACAGGGATCCATATTTAGTCCGTATTTGCCAATTACTCGTCAAAATGGAGTCGTCAAAGTGTTTTGAACAAAAATACTTCCTCCATATATGGTTAAGTCTTGGGTTAAGTGGTGAAGGCGCGCAAACACAATGTGACATTAGAAACAGAACAAAAGGGAGCCCTGTTAGGCAAAAGAACAAAGGTGACTGCGGAGACTGACTATATTATTCGTGCTGGATTTATTGCAAAAAGTTCAAAAGGCTTAGATATGTACAAAGATACAACACATACGAAATTTAATAAAATCGTTCATAGATTTTTTTTATCCGATTACTCCTACTAGTTTCACACTACGCTAACCGGATAATTTTGCTGTATTTTTGTATCTTATTTAGTTGGCGACTCCTAAGGGTTGATTTTTGGAAATTACTTTCATCCCTACTTCATATAAAAAGTACCTATCACAACTTGCAGTAGAAACGTTTCTTCCAACCATATAATTCGTTACTCTTCGTCTACAACTTGATACATCTTCATAGTATTTTTATCATGACCAAACATAAATCAAGCAAAAGCGTAGTTATTTAATAAGAGTAGGTATAGGTATAAATAGAAAACATAGAAATACTTCCTTTATAATAATAATAAATATAATACATACCTAATACCAAGAATAATGTAGGTAGGTATACAGTATACACTATTATCTCCCGTTATCAAGCTACAGGATAAATGGTGTATCATAATATTTTAGCAGAATACCTAATGTAACACACGGTTCATCTCAGACATGTTGAAATATTCAGGTTACAGGCAAGGTTAAACGAGTAGGGTACCAACATAATGCACTGAAAAAGCAGGAGTCATCCAAATATCTTCAATTTTAACTATCACGACCAACAGCCATAAAGAAATACATAAAGTGACAAAATTTATGGTGAAATTCGTAGCAGTGAAATCCCTGAAATCTATTCTCGGCGTATTGTTATTGTCCCGACCGAGCATTCCTCTCATTTATTTTATGAACTTCATAAATTGCTCACTTATAAACAAAAAGTTCCATTTTTGTAAAGCAAATAACATAACATTTCAGTTAATGCTTAAACATTAACGTATTTTTCTCAATTTTATCTCGTACACGAAAATAACGCCCACAACCTCTTAACAAAGATTAAAAGCGTAGTTTTACAAACTCGTTATGTTAATATCTAGTATAAATTCAGCTTGCATTGTTTTACGTATTGCTAATTAGTGTAAATTTAAGCGTGTTACAAAATAAACAACAAGTTTACGGTCCGAGTACCCAAACACCCACTCTATTTATTTCTGTTTGGACGGTAGCCATTCAAAATGATCTATTGTTAAAGTTTGGTATGCTGTAATATCAACACAAGGAATAAATAGTAAGTGGGTATCAGTGGGTACATACGAGTACGAGTACCTGACTATTCACTCAATGAGGAGAACCATTGATTACGGGTATCTAGCTATTTTTACAAACTTCATAAAAGGTGGTTCTGCATTCGACCCGTACGCAGACCTGTGTATATTCGCCATTATCTCAAAACCAATGAACCGTTCTTGATGATGATTTTTTTTTATAGTCACCAGAGTCATTGTTTTATTTCAGGACCATTTGAATTTTGGATGAGTAAGTTTAACCATAATTCACTGTAGTCCAAACACGGTCAAACCCAAGGTTTTAAAGTCACAACATCACGATTATTTCTTAGAAAACTTTCATGATTAATAAATTATTATAGGTAAATCAGGATTGACGTTATAGGCAAAGGTACCACAGCAATACTGCAGTCAAGCAATGTGTTTATGAATCAAACTGGTTACTGGACCCACCTGTCTTCAAAGATAAACAAGATAGCATCCGAACTAGAGGTAACCCAGTAGTAACCTAAATTGCACATATAAATATTACTTACCTAAAACAGATTAAATAATATGTAACTAATTTCATGTAAATAGTTGCAGCTATGCAACCGAATTTAAATCATTTGTTTTCACTAAAATATAAGCAAATCTTGCTACGCCTTCGACCACACCCCGATATGCAAGCATTATTCTCGATATAGATTAGGCACAGTGCGTCCTAGTTGCGACAGCGAGAACTAGTAGGTACGATAAGCGACTTTGGCCTAAGGCGATAAATTGAAAGGAGTCATGTATACTGCCAGCTGATCATATAATGTTGGAGTAAACACTTTAATTTAAAAAATTCTACTGAGGTAATTAATAAATACTACTTCAAAACTTCAACTGGTATAGTAAAATTTAAAAAAATACTACTTAAGTGATCACTCGAGTCATTATTTTTATTCTACCATAGTATGTTGCATAGTCTCACAAATTGCGACACATTTTTAAAGACCGCTCATAGGTACTTTCCGAATTCAGTGTATTTTTGAAACAATAATCATGTTAACAATTACCGTGATTGACCGTAGGTACTATGTAGGGTCTGATAAAATGCTATAAAATAAAAGATTTATGATTCATAAACGATAGGCTTCACCCTGCAGCACTGTTGCAAAGGAAGGCCCAAACATACAGGCATCCTGTGAACAGTCATAATATTATTTGCGACGCATTCGGCATAAGATAGGGTTACCATTTACTTAGTCTGACCCCAAGAGAGCGAGCAACAATCCGAGAATTTAAACTAATGACATTTCGATGTTGAAGGTATTTAGAGTTAGTTTGAAGTTATAAGCTACATAAATGCCGCTAACGGTTAAACTGAACTTGAAACAATTGAAAGTCTCAAAAGTTTTAGTAGTAAGTAGAGTAATTTCAACCGAAATATATTTAATTTAAAAAAGGCGAGATGAGCTTAATATTATTATGAAAGTAAATAGTTAGCAGCCCTAAATCATACAATGAGCTCACTGCATTCGACCTTAGTTGTCGTGAAGCCCTTAAAAAGTAATCTCATATGTAAATAAGAGGCTATACAGTACAGTCGGATGTATTTAACCGTACTGTTATGGTAGTCGTGATAAGAACAGCTACTGTGGAGTGTAGACACACTAATCTCTCCGACCATATCGTGTATGACGCAATGACCGCCAGAGGATAATCCGTGATGAATTCGAATAAGTATTTGGTAATAAATGAAGAAACAAACTTAACAACAAGAGTTGATAGATCTGCTAATATATTATGTGGTTCGAAAAATTAAGTAAGAATGATTTGCATATCATTATTTCAATGAGTGAATTTTCCAAGAGAGAGATTACGTGGCTCTAGTTTTTAAGTATTCAGAAATAGGGACTGCTAAGTAGTCAACTTGTTCATAATATAAGATGAAACAAATAAATATATTTGACATGGCAAAACATACAGAAGATTTTGCAAGAGAAGCAATATTTGCTAGCCTTAAACCAGAGAAATGTTCTACATAAGCAAAAATATTAATTTCAAGCGGCTGCGCTAAAAATTAAGATAGCCAAACTTTGTACAAGAAATGAGACCTCAAGAAGAACATTATAATAGTGTGTAGGCGTAGCCATCCAAACTTTATCTGGTTTCATAAATTAAAATAGGTAGGTACCTACACCAACGTTTGCCCGAAGCTATAGAACTTATTTTTAAAATACAGCTGGTTCTATTTATGACGACACAAAAAAGGCAGCATGATGAATGAAATGAAGCCAAAACAAGACGGGAAAACTGGTTTGAAATTAGGTCCCGTCAGTTTTTAGGGACAAAGACTTCTGTAACAAAAAATACAACAACTTATAGCTGTGTAGGTTTATACTCATTTTAAAATATAAATTGAATTACAATTCTTACAAAGTAGTATAAAAATGATCTAGGCATTATTGTCATGAAGAACCATAACAATACTCGTAAACCTACTTGAGTGTTTTTTTATGCAGTTATTGGGCCGTTGCTTTATGAAAATTGAGCTCCGATAGTTATTTGTTCAACAAGATAGCAAAATTTATTTTTGTTACCTTGTTGGATTACTTCTCTTACTTAGGATCGAATGCAGTGCGAGCTCTTTACGTATGAAGGGTTGCACACTATATTCAAATTTTGTTTTCCGAAGTTATAAATTATTATCGATCACGGTCAAAATCGCATCAAAATCAACGCGCAATCCATGATTGATCTACACAATCATGAAAAGCAGATTATCGATCAGCCTGGATCGCGATCATTCATTTTGATCATAGATCAGGTTGACTGTGTACGGGGCGCTATACTGACTGTGATACTGAGGCGCGAAGGAATGCGACAGATCAGTTGAAGTGAACATGACAGCTACCTAATTCGGAGCCAATTAACATTAATGTCTTCAGGTATTATTTTAAGCTCATTGGTAACGGTTATGCTTTTAACTTTTACATTGACACCAATGAGTTTATTTGATGAAATTGATTTCTGATGGGTGTACTAGATTCTACCTTTTTTTTGACTGAATATACCTGGACAGCAAATAAACCGGGCCACCCACTACCTTGGAAGTCTGATTCGATTTTCTCAAAAAGTATAAAACTTACAACTATCAAAATTATACCTGCAGAAAGTGCATTTCATAATGAATAAAATGAATGGAAATTCATTGCGATTAATCAATTAATTAAGTGTTTATTAAGGATTTTACAAGGAAGAGTCGTTTTCCAGCCATGTTAATCGTAAGTAATCATGAAATGAAAACAAAAATTAAAGCCAGAAACAAAGATAAAATTTAAAAAAAAGTTTTTGGTCAGTATTCAGCATTCCCTCCCCTTGCTCGGATAACTGCCAGCATCCTCGTATTCATCCACCTCACGAGCCTGACCATGAAATCTTAAGGAATTGCATTTCGCTCCTCTTCAATTGCGATTCGCAGCTCTGGAAGCCTTGTTGGAGCCGATATTCGGGCTCGAACCCGACGTTTCAGCTCATCCCATAAGGGTTCTATTGGATTCAAGTCCGAGCTTCGAGCTGGCCAGTCCATTGTACGAATTCCCACATCGCATTCATACTGGGTCACCACATGAATAACGTGACGTCATGCATTATGATGCATAAACTGGCATATTCTGCGCGATATATCCTGCGTAAGATACCACATGGTGTGCGAGGATTTCAGTAATGTACCAATGAGATCAATCCACGTGTACGACCCCCTGGTTCGATGAAAACTAACGCTGTACATGCGGTTAACGAGATGCCGCCCCAGATCATTACAGATCCTTCTTCATTAGCAACAGTTTCCTCGATGCAACACTGAGAATAACGTTCTCCAGGGCAACGATATTGTCTCAGACGTCGATCATTTCAATGTAGACTCACCCTGGTCTCATCAGTGAAGAGTACATGACCCCACTGTCCTGACGTCCAGTCCCTATGCTCTCGAGTAAATTCAAGTCGTGCTTCATGGTGGGCTACCGTCAATGCTGGGCCTGTTGCAGCTCTCTTTGGAGTCAGGTTCCATTCAACAAGTATCCTTCTGATGGCGTCTGGGCTTATGACCACTTGGCGTTCGTCACACAGACTTTATTGGACTTGAACTGCGTTGAGGCGGCGATTTCGCAGAACAGAAGTTGGATATCGGGCGTCGGCATTCATACAATGGACTGGTCAGCTCGACGCCCCGACTTAAATCCGATAGAACACTTATGGGATGAGCTGAAAAGTTGGATTCGAGCCCGGATAACTGCTCCGACAAGGCTTCCATAGCTAGAAATTGCAATTGAAGAGTATTGGAAGGCAATTCCTCAAGATTTCATCGTCAGGCTCGTGAGGTAGATGAATACGAGGATGCTGGCAGTTATCCGAGGAAGGGGAGGGAATACTGAATACTGACCAAAAACTTTTTTTTAATTTTATCTTTGTTTCTGGCTTTAATTTTTGTTTTCATTTCATGATTACTTACGATTAACATGGCTGGAAAACGACTCTTCCTTGTAAAATCCTTAATAAACACTTAATTAATTGATTAATCGCAATGAATTTCCATTCATTTTAATCATCATGAAATGCACTTTCTGCAGGTACAATTTTGATAGTTGTAAGTTTTATACTTTTTGAGAAAATCGAATCAGACTTCCAAGGTAGCGGGTGGCCCGGTTTATTTGCTGTCCAGTGTAGTTGTATTTTTTTGTAAAAAATGTCTTACATTGTTAATATTTATTGAAGGTTGTATCATGCGTTACAATACATGTTGCATGATACAACATTCAATAAATTGTTGTTACATGTAGAAAATTTTCGATATTTTCGAGTATTTCAGTCAAGTTTCGTTTCTGATTGTGATTTTATGAATCAGCTGGGTTTGTGTTTTAGCCAGCTGGCTGTCCCTCCTTTATCTCTCTTATCTCGGTGGTCCGCACCGGGCCCAAATGTGGGGTCCAACCTCAAACAATAATTTGTAAGTTCCCCTCGCATTAAACGGCTGCTGGGTTTATCTGAGTAGATTATCGTTGGAGATACACGTGAGTGTGATAAGGATAGCAAGAATAGGCTGTTCAATGTAGTTTTCAATAAACACATTGGTATTAAGAAAGATCGTAATAAAATCATCGGCTAAAGTTAATAGATGCCTACTGAATAATAATTGATGCAGTCGTTAATGTTATATCTAATTGTGATGAATTAAAAGCGATTATGTATTAGACGTTACAGCATTAGGTATAAATATAGTATAAACTATTTTCTAATTATACTAGCAAGTGAGTGTAAGCAATTTGCGTAGGTGGGAGGACAGAGATCGAAATAAACTTTGGCAACGGATGACCTGCAATGCTGATTCGATTCGCCTGTTTGTATGGATTTATAGATTTATATATACTCTGTACATTGATCAAAACCTATGCCTCTGCTTGTTGTCATACAAAAAAAAAATTGGTGAGCTTTTAAGATAGGTAAACTAGAAAACGTACAATAGCTTGGGAATCCTGCGCTCCGACTCAAATCAAATCCGAAATTGTGTTCAATGATTAGTGATTATATTCATTCACATAAAATTATCTATATGAATGATTGTAGTCTTTTATAACTAAACGCAATCAATTTTAGACATGCCTGTACACATGTTTAAGAAATCTATTAAAAGTATGCTCCTGAAAAAAGCATATTACACAATCGAAGATTATCATAAAAGATCTCTCACCAGCAATGCACGGGATTGCAATTATTTTTATATTTTATGATTTGAAATCTTTGAAAAGAGCAACTGCCGACTTTCTTGACAGTTCAAAAGTACTTGTAAAAGTTTATTTGAATAAAAAATCTTTCTATATCTACATTTTCTTATATTCTTGTCATACAATCAAATACCTAATATCGTAGACCCACTATTCATTTGACTTCCCTGTTTGATTAACATTGATCAAAGTGTTCCTCGGTATAATTTACGAAGGAAGTTTCAAAGTCTCCATTCATTCAATTTAATAGAAGTTCCGCAATCATGCTTCTATTCCTATTATTTTAGTTTACGTTCAATTATACAAGTCATTTGTATTAGATATTACGATTAGAAACTATTTAGGCAGTTTTTGGTATCTTTTGCTTTTTATGTGATTATGTAATTTACTTTCTATACTATTGTTATGTTGGTGACGCTAAACGTCATATTATGTAGCAGCCTTTTCCTGGATTTCATTAATTTCGATGGTTAGAACAATAAAATTTGAACTAGCGGCAAGTTCATTGCCAATCTTTGACGATTCACTAAGGTTTTTACTTTGATCTATTATTTTATCATAGATCAGTGGATTTATTTTATCACTATTGAAGAAAACCTTCGGAAATAATCAGGAATTAATAATAATTGATCTTCGTAAAAGATATCTAGAAAAGTTTAAATGCTCCCAAAAAAAATTTCTATGTTACTTTAAAATTATTTGTTCAAAATTAGTTCGGTGAATAACATGTCTTTGGTTGAATGATAATGGGCCATAAAGGCTAGAACCACAAAGGACCTACAGAATTATTGTGAGCGATAAGGGATAAGAGTATCTAATTGATATGCAATGCATCTGGGCGGAGCGAGTAGGCGGCGGAGCACTCTCTATGTTTTGAAATATAGCACAGGGTAAAGAATAATGAGATGAGAACTTATGAGTTATAAAGAGAAAGCCAGCGCGTGCCAGACCTTCGTCATTTTATAAAAGCTGAAAGTTTCTCTGTTTTTCAACACAGGGAGGAACGATCAGCGACTATGAAGTTTGGATCATGGAGGCTTTGGGTCTTCTTATGTCAAAGTATAAAGTCTAATTTACACCTTTATTACCTGTGTTTAATTATTTATCAGCGGTGATTTATTATTTGATTACTTAATATTATGTATCTACGTAACTTAATTTAAGTCCAAAATTAAACCAACCCATAATAAAAATTTAAACCAAACACTTTTAAACACTAGATCGTAATAGTGGAGTATAAAATTAAGTTACATGATGGGTCTATAATTTAACGTATCCACATACTTAGGATTGTCCATAGAAAACCGGTCTTCTTTGTGTTAAGGTTCCCATGGATTATGAAATTAACGGGACACGTAGTTTTTTAGGGTTTTTAATAATAATATTGTTAGGTAAATATTTATATGATTTGAAATTCTGTAAATGTAGGAAATGTAGGTCGGTAATTTACATAAAATACGTCAACTGATGATTTGAATTTCGATAGAACGTCAATTTTTTTAATTTCTATAGCACTTGCCTACAAAGTGCCTTTTCACTTTTCTTTGGAAGGTCTTAATATTGTATGTAGTTGTAATTGTTGGAAGACTCCGGGATCACCTAAGAAAGCAGCGGGCGGTACCTACCTCCCTTGCGCGACGCCAAAGACAAACTAGACCTGCCAGCTGGTTCTCTGATAATATCCTGGGAAAGCAGTACGGTTGGCAACTCTATCTTTTAAACTTTAAAGTGATATTAGTGACGTGGGCTTGGTAGTACCTACTTGAATGTGTCCGGTGTAGTGAGGTAGTGACTCGCTCGTGGGCTTTATACTTAGAAGCGCAATGCTATTATATTTATTGATACGTGTCTTCGGGGACAATGTGATCGCATTAAATAAGAGAGAATTATTGAAACGAAGACGATATGTTTTTATGATCTTAATGGAAGGATTTTTATAAACATGTCGTTTAGTTATTTTGAACAAAATTGATCTATCTAAGGATTTTCAATTCCTTCTAGACTATACTTGCTTATTATTCAGTATTTTATTTTCGTACTTTACCTTCTGTAGTAGGTAGGTAGTCAAAGCCAAATCTTTTATTCAAATTGTACACTTGTAGGTACACTTTTTGATGGTATAAAGAAAGAAGACACTAAAGAAGATGACATTAAGCCATCGATTTCTATAGTTACTGTAACGTTCCTATTTGTTTATGTACGTATAGTATTAATAACGGGTAGTTAGAAAGTTACGTTTCTCCTGCCTTAAGTTAATGTAAATTCAATTCCACTATCACCGCAGAGTTCAATGTTCAAGGTCAACCACGTAGTGTGCCTGTTCGGTGACTGTATAGGTTACACTTACGTTGCATAGAATATGAGGCCACCGATCAATACAACATAGGTGACACGTTTAGAAAAGTGCAGCGTGTTTACAATACAAGTTTACTTTTTACTTACCTACTGTACTTCGGAGACTCTAGTAGCAGGTATAATTTTTCAAGCGAACTGTGCATAAATCTGTCAAAATTGAATGGGATATCATCACAATTTCTCAAAAGTTTCTCGTCCAAGCTAAATAATAGATTTACGCAAAGTACGAGATGTGCAGGTGTTGCAGGTCGCAGGGCAACGTTCAAATTTACTAGATTTTTACGTCAACTGTCAATTTCCTGCACCCCTCCTCTACTTCATCAGGCGAATTAGTGTAACAGCACACCTATAGAACCTCTGTTCAACATTAGTGCCTAATTTACTAAATATAATTTTCAAATCAAATTTTCCTCTGTTTCATTCGTATGAGAAGAAAACAATATTTGATTTTCTAGGGGACCGATACAGGTAGATAATATTATGCTTTCTTACTACGCGAAATAACCGCACAAACAAAATATACACAGACAAATAGTAGTTAAACTTTTAAAATAAGTAGTAGACGAAGAAAAATCACATCAGTCTAATAAAATTACTACACTGTCTCCCACTCACTTTATACTATGCTGGTTCTCAATGCGAAACCTGAAATGGGTGACGTCGTAGAGGAGATTCCCTGTCATAGAAAGCCTATTTGAGACACTGAGTGACTGAGAAGCATTTTTTTGCATTGATAAAAGTATGTTCGACAACGGGATCAACTTCCGCTCTAATTTGTAAGCGTGCGATAATTTAGTAGATAGCACAGTGCAAGCAAGCATGGAAGATAAGGTCATGTTTTTTTTTTCAGGGTTAACCTATTCGCTTTAAAATATATTCAGAGCTAGGGTCCTATTCTGTATGGTTTTCAAATCGTATCTTACTGTTAAGGTGGATTCGACGGGTCTGCCCACGAAATTAAAATTTAATTTGGTTTTCGCAATTTGTAAACTAATACGACAAAGTAGGCTTATGGCACTTTAATCGCGCCAATGGCAGTATCATCCTCACAGGTTTATATAAAAATCTTAATCCAGTTTAAGAAATTAGCTCTAGTATCGACTACTTTGTGAGTTATAGTCGATACTAGAGCTAATTTACTAAAAATAATAATTTAATTAAGAGAACGTTTGATAAAAAGTCACTGATTTGACTAGTAGTCATCATCCCTATTATGGCATTCTTCTTGCAACAATGCATTTTAGCCAGTCGTGAGTGAGTAGCTAACCAGAGGTGAATGCGATCGTTACATTGTAGCTGACAAACTATGCGGCAGACCAGCGGAGCCCTGTTCTATTAATACTGGTTCTTGTGAACAGGAAAGCTTGATAAACATTTGACACCCTGGATGTGGTTTCATTGGTTCCAATGAACGCGATCAGTTACCTAAATGGGTAACTGATCACTTCCGATTCTACATTTTGAACGCTCGAGTCTCTTTCAAAGTTTTAAAAGTTAAAATGGAGGGTATCGAAATATTAGTGTTATTATTAATTAACAGTAGTTAATTAATAATAACGTTGCAACAATAAGAAAATGAAAAAGCGGAGGACCATGTTTGGTGGCGCGCTCTTGGAAAGGCCTATGTCCAGCAGTGGATACATACAGGCTGATGGAATGAAAAGAAAAAAATTGCGTTTTTGACATATAACGTAACGTTTTAAACAATATGTAAAAAAATGGTAAAAAACAAGAATTCTAGAGGACTAAATTACTTCTACACAAACATACTTATCTACAATGCCAAATGCAAATAGATTTGACAAGGCCAGCCCAGCAAACGAAATATATTTATTTAATACACGAAAATAATTAAAATCTATTGGTAACCTTTGGTAACCTAGTCAACTACAGTAACTGAATAGCAACTTAGAATGTTGTTTGAAATTGAAAGTGTGAGTTAATAAATTCCAACATTATATCATTTAATTTATAGCGCGCCTTTACAATGTAGTTTATGATGAAGGATTGAAAATTGCAGATAGAGTTTTGGATTATTTGGATACAAGCCAAGAACGACCTAACGACGACAAGGAAAAAATAGCTGTCAATCTAGTGTTACGTAACCGACATAACGCTGCGTCAACAATTAGTCAAATAACAGTCGAAGGAGAAAGAGCAGAACTATGTTCTAATTTTGTTTCCCCTAGCAAAAATAGAGGATATAACCGTGCCTTGCAATTATTTTTAATGAATACAAAAATCTTGGCATAATAATGCACTTGAAATAAAAATGCACTTGTAAACTATTGTTGATGTAATAAATTTTGTACAGGACGATAAAAATCTGTTCTTTGGTATGTTATGCTTACCGTCAGTCAACGACCTCGAATCCAGGAGAGTTATGCGAATGGTATGCCAAGGTGATAATTTATTTTGTAGCAACAAAAGTATTTTGATTTCTCGATTTTTATTCCAACTAAAAGGGAGTTACCTCATTCTTCGAGATAGCGATGTTAGCGGGATATCTTTTAAGGTAGAAGGCTCTAATAAGGCACGAACATTATGTCGAAGTGACCTGACCAAACTTGTAACGTGACATAAAATAAATACAATCTACTTGAGGAAGCTTTACAACTTCTTGTCCATCTGTATACCGTTGTCCGTTAGATATTGCGATGTTATTTACACTTATGTCGAAGTGGCAACAGTCAAGTGAAGAGCAACAGGATCTTTAACTATAAATACGTATTTATCGCGGTTAGTTATTATATTTTATTATTTCCCAAGTTTATCTTACACCAAACAATTATATTTTATTAATCAATTTATAAGAATGTGATTGAAGCAATATTTTGGCTTAGTAGCATTTATAGAGAGAGTTGTAATAGATTTTATGTAAATTAGTAAATTTATTAGTAGTTCCGGAGTCGTCCTCACCACTTTCACGCCCGATTTCTAGCGCAACCAGATATTACTTTTCATTTATGACTTTGTATGCAGCTCTTAAAAGAATATAAACATTAAAACATGAATTTTAACGTGGGTTTCGTGATTTTCTTTACGAGTTTGACTGTGAATCTCGTCTTTCTGTTGAAATGTTTCAGAATAACGTTTGAATAATATTACAATATTGTAGTAGTCAAGTATCTCGTCATAAAATACGCAAGTGACAATTTACTTTACAAAATCTGTGACATAGGTGCTTTATTTTTACTTCATCGAGGCACACACTATTCACGGGGCTGGTTCCATTTAAAGTTTACAACTTTCGTCGAATAATTCAGTAATTATCGTGAGCCTACTTTTGGAGAACGTGACCCGCGCATTCCACAAAATTAATGAATCATAATTTTATTGAAGAATTTATCAGCGGTCACGTTTTCCTTTTCTGGTGTCCAATAAGGAAAACATTGTACTAGTGACCTCCTTGCGGAAGACCGCTTCCAGAGTGCGGAGCGTATGACTGGTCGGGTGACTTCTCCGTAGACGCATCTCATTCTCAAGTTGGTCGGAATCGACCGCGACATTGACCTGCCTGGCACGTACGGCCAATGCACCGGGCCCGGGTGTCGCAGGCTCTTTGTTTATATTGTGTTTGTATCCTGCGTGACTCTGTGCGCACCGGTCGTTATCCTGTGCTGCTCCGGCGTGAACATCTAACGACATTGCTGACAAAAACTATAATGATGGGCATTCAATGCTGTACTTCGTTAATAACAAGGTTTTTATAGTGGAATTTGCTTCACAAGCAGCGAGCAATTTAGACATTAATAAGCAAGGTTCTGAGAAATAATCTTGATTGTATGAATTGATCGATTTGCTTCTGGGAAAATTTCATACATTTGAATAGATTGATAAGATGCTTTGCAATAAACAAGGTACCTATCAATTTGTCCTGTGAAACTTACTTTTATATTTTATTGAGGAAAAATAGGGCAATGGGAAAAATTGGTGTGGTAGGTAGTTAAATATTTTTGTGTAGCAATATTTTAAACAAATCTGTATACATTCTGATCAGTAATGCAAATGGTTGTAATCAACATGCCCTGATAAGAAATCTTTACAATTAAATAGTATTCCATTCATATCTAATGCTGCACAGGATTGTTGTCAAAAATACCCTACAATCAGTTTGCTTTCGCAACTCGTTAATGACATTCTCCCAGCTGAGCTCACAGGGTGCGTCAGCGCATTCGTCACAGACCTACGGACCTCCACGTAAATAGCATCCAAATGATGCATTTTCACGTAGACACATCAGGCCACACCGTTTCCCTGAAACATGGGTTTCATGACGTAAAGTCGGACGCCCGCGCTTTCAGCGGCGCCTGCGTCGGACCCATTTTAGGACATGACTAACGGAAATTCGATTCCTCTCGCTCCGGCCCGTTCCCGCTCGTGGGAAGCGGCGTGCACCCGTCTCACTCGCACCAAAAGATTCAAGAATCTTTTAATAGTGTCCACGGCCGCGATCCACTTTCAACTCGCGGCGGGAAACTAGGGATTTCTTTAAATTTTCAGATTTTCGCGCGGGTTCTATTAAGTACCTCGCAGTTTATTTTGCTTAATCTTAAATAAATTTTGAATAATTTTAAGTAATCACTTACTTTGAAAAATAAATACAGTTGCACTATAATTTAACGATTGATAATATTTTTCAATGATATCGGTCGATATCACTTTAGATTAAGTAAGTATTTAATTTGTAAAAAGTCTGAAGTCAGGCACGAACTAAAAATAGATTCATAATCTGTTTTGAATATCAACAAATAAATGTCTTGATTAAGCTAATCCTCAAATTGTAATTCTGTGGAGGCACCTCGCAATAATATTTGTTCATATGGAAAGAATATCGACATGAACACCATAAACATGAGTCACGTAGTGATAAGGATACGACTGCTATTTTTATTGCAATGCGCGAAATATTAAACAATCGCATTTCGTATTCCGGTTGCCGGTGTCAATTTGTTTGAACTGACCTTTTTCTGTTGCTTCTCCCAAGCCGGGTCCAGCAGACCCTCACGCTCCCACTCCTCCTCCTGTTCCATGTACCCATCCCCGAACTCATAGCTATTCATCACCCCGTTGTCCATCATCATGGTCACCGCACTGACCGTCGATTTCGATGTTCGTTCGAGCCTATGACCGCGAACTCGTGTGTCCTAGTTCGCACCGCGCACTGCAACAAGCAGCCGGCCGCACGCCTGCTGCAAAAAGACTGGCGCACAAGCGCTACTCGCGGCGGCGTGATGAACTTTTAAATGCATTCCGTTTCACGCGCGCAGCTGTCAATCGCTATAGTTGTTATTTTTATATTGAGTTCATCGTCTATGGTTATTTTAATCATGTTCGTTTTTAACCCCCGACCCAAAAAGAGGGGTGTTATAAGTTTGACGTGTGTATCTGTGTATCTGTGTATCTGTGTGTCTGTGTATCTGTGTATCTGTGTATCTGTGTATCTGTCTGTGGCCTCGTAGCGCCTAAACGAATGAACCGATTTTAATTTAGTTTTTTTTGTTTGAAAGGTGGCTTGATCGAGAGTGTTCTTAGCTATAATCCAAAAAAATTGGTTCAGCCGTTTGGAAGTTATCAGCTCTTTTCTGGTTTTCTTATTACTTTTATCCCAGGACCACCAGAGGTTACGTATTTTCTGACACAGGAAATATGTACGATTGAGTAGTGTTAGTAAGTACTAAGAAAGCATGCCTAGCCTACCTGCTAGCTTGCTTAGACGGCCAATTTTCAGGTATCTGATAATCAAGGTACATAAAAACATTACTTACCTCACGTAAATTCGCCAAACTGATTTTTACGTATATTTTAGGCAATATCCTTAAAAATATGTCGCCAATACTCCCAGACACTTCCCGCGTCGGCCGTATTGCTTTGCAGACGCTTTAAAGCTCCCAAAATAAGTAATTACTTAACTGCACGTAAATTCTGATGCTCCATTTTTATATATGTCCACCAGACAACTATTTTAAAACCTTTTACAAGAAGACAGACCGATCCAGAGGGCCAATCATCCCCTAAATTCAATTTTAATGCCTCTGTGGGTTTGAGCGCGAGGGCATCATTATCTACGCGCATGAGACTGAGTAAGACATGTATTAGGATACATAAATTTAGTATGTACTAGATCAACAATGACAGATTACCGGTGTTACAAAAAATGAAACGTAAATGTGTGCGTGAAATAGAGTTGTCTTGACTGTAGCATTGTATTATCGATAGTCTTACTGGCGAAATCATAGGACACTAATGAGTTAGTTTAACGACGTGAAGTAAACAGTATCTTATAATCTTAAAAAATCAAATACATTTCAAATACACAAATAGCAACAAAGCTAAAGCTGGGTAACAAATTATTATTTATTAATGAAATGACTTGGTGCAGCTACTACAAATAAGCAATTTATAATAATCTATATGTATATCACGTTGTCAAGAATAAAAATGCGTAAGTATGGATGTTTCTGCGTGTTTTGGGATTTTCATAAAAATTACCGGAATTTGTTAGTTTTCCACCTCTATTTTTTTAAAGGGTGCAAGTCAATATAATTTGATTAAATACAATAACACTGGTATAATGTCTAAGTGACAAGTCAATAAAAATAAATAATATACATATATGGCGCTCAATTCATAGCTAATGACCTCCCCGATAAGCACTTAAATACAGTAATGTACGGATTACCCATAACCCTGTATATGAAATCTAAGTCACACCAAATAAAAAGGAAAACCGGCCAAGTGCGAGTCAGACTCGCGCACTGAGGGTTCCGTACTCGGGTATTTTTTTAAACATTTTGCACGATGATAAATCAAAAACTATTATGCATAAAAATAAATAAAAATCTGTTTTAGAATATACAGGTAAAGCCCTTTCATAATATGATACCCCACTCGGTATAGTTATCTTACTTTGAAAATTGAAACATATTTTAATTGGTGTAAACACAAAATGGTGTAAACACAAATTCACAGTTTTCAGATTTATTCCAGTATTTGTGCTATAAGATCTACCTGCCTGCCTTTCATAATTATAGGTCAACGGGAAGTACCCTATAGGTTTCTTGACAGACAGACAGACAGACAGCTTAAGCCTATCACATCAAACCTACCGGCAGACACGATTATCGACTATCGATACTTGTGACGTCATCACTTTGTCAATCCCTATCGTAACCAAACGTTTTTAAATTTTACACAAAATATCCAAAAATTCTTCATTTAGCAATGTAATTTGATGATAAGTCTTAAGGGAAACCTATCATCTAAGCTTCCAATAGTTATTTTGCCTAATTTTCAAACAACAAATGACGAAATAATGATTATAAACAATTAGTATAAATAATCAGTAATTACCTGTGAAACGTGTATTTACGCGGATTATAACGTCTTGTAACGTCACATTCGCTCACTGAACAAGACACCATGGTGGCAGGACATAGATTTTACGTTTTAATCGTAAAATTATTTAGTAAATGCAAAAAATCACCTCGACTTGGAACAGGCCGAACTCATAAGGACCGATACTCACGTAAACAATGACTTATCGGCATCTTGTTTCGCTATCTCGCTTTCGCTCGCGGCAGTGTGTCTTATCTAACTACTCTCGCTCCCTCACTTTGTCAGTCTTTGAGCGAAGCGAAAAATCATAGGTCTATGTTAGGATATATTGACTTCTCTCTCACTCTCTTATAGTTTACTTATGTCAATTCATTATTAATATTTAAAAAAATCTGCTAAAATTAAAAAAAATGGAGAATTTACGTGAGGTAAGTAATGTTTTTATGTACCTTGATTACCTGATACCTGAAAATTGGCCATCTAAGCAAGCTAGCAGGTCTGTAGGCATGCGTTCTTAGTACATACTAACACTACTCAATCGTCCACATTTCGTTCGTCAGAAAATACGTGACGGCTGGTGGCCCTGGGATCTTTCACTATTGTAACAGAGGTTCATAATATTATGTCAATTGGCAAATGTCAAGTTGTCAAGATGGACGTTGCCTAGATACATAATTATTTATTTGAAAATAATGTTTTGGAAAACTCCGATACTTTGGATCGTAGGCGCGGAGTTTCTAATTTATAAAATATTATAATCACAGTTAAACGAGAAAACATCAACTCAATTATAATATCCAACAGTCAACCAAAGGCCACGAACAATCAACCCAAACCCAAACCATAGGCAAACTATTTTTAGGGTTCAGTAGGTATCTGTAGAAAAAAAAAGATGTTGTAGGTAGCCTCGACTGTTGTAGTCGCGTAGGTGTGCATGGCACCATTAAATATCGTAGGAGGCGATGACCCTCCGCGCGGCTGAGGTTCCCGCATCGTAGTCGCTTTGTCGCGCAGGTTTGGATGATGCATTAGGCGCACCTTCTTTTTATTTTATCTGCTTGAACTCAGCTTATTTACTTTGACAAAATACGTTTAAAATTCATCATCATCAGGATCAACACATCGCCGGCTCACTACTGAGCACAAGTCTCCTCTCAAAATGGAAAGCTACCACACTGGCCAAGCACGTATTGGCACACCTCACGCACCTTTGAGGGAGCATTATGGCCAACTCTCAAGCATACAGGTTTCCTGACGGTGTTTTCCTTCACCACTTCGTTGTCTGTCTGTGTGTCATCTTTCAAGAGAATCAAAACTTATAAATTGGGTACTTCCCGTTTACGTAGAATCATGAAAGGCAGGTAGCAATATCTTATAGCCCAAGCACTCTACTCCTGTGGCCCAAGTAAAGAGAAAAATCCGACAACTGAATTGTCATTGCATAAAAAAAACTTGTACGGAACTCTTCATGTGTGAGGCAGACTCGCACTTGACCGGTTTTTGAAAGTTATGTCAAATAAAAATTTGACTTGCAATAACAAACAAAATAAAATACAAGCCACTTAATTCCTTATTTCATCGGGTGAAAGTCGATTTCAATTTAATCGTAGGTATATCTTGAAAAGCTAACTATTATACGACTACGTAAAATGAGTACATTTTTAAAGCAACGACATGTTAGAAACAGATATTTCGTTTTGGTCGTGTTAAACTATGTGAGTCATTCAGATAATTCTTGATTTAGTGATATTCGGTCAAAAATATTTCATGGAACGTATAATTAACATAACATTGATGTTACTTTTAAGAGATATTAGCTGCCTTATTGGATTTATATTATTATAGAAATTGGGTTTTAGAATGGCACAAATAAACGGTAATTTATGAATAAAGTTTAAAAAGCGTGAAATAAAAATTAAATTAAAAATTTAAAAAACCCCCGACACATAAACCTCTAAAAAGTAAAAAAATAATAGGTAAATATGTATGGGCCCTTTAAGAATAGTATAAATAGTAAAGTTTTATCCAAGCGCTCGTTGCGTCGGGGGACCGCTGAAGACTATTCTTTCTACAACAGATGACTTTCATAGTTTATGATAGGTAGCGGTCCCCTGGCGCAAGGAGCGCTTGGATAAAACTTTACTATTTATACTATTCTTAAAGGGCCCATACATATTTACCTATTATTTTTTTACTTTTTAGAGGTTTATGTGTCGGGGGTTTTTTAAATTTTTAATTTAATTTTTATTTAAAATAATTGTTATCGGAGAAACGGTTGAAAAGATATTTGTTCTAGGTTACTGGCAGTTACTAATTATTTTCTGTTGTTGAGTATATAATTGCTTGAGCACAAAATTGCTGCGAAAGCTTTTTCAGGAGTCCGTAACAGGTATTTGTTGAATTGCTAGGTGTTCCAATGATTTAAAGGTATCCTAGGACTGTTTCTGCAATAATGATTTGAATCGGCAAGTACCTAGCTATTGTCATTAATTAATTTTTTTTCATACCTTTTTAGAAAGATTCATTGTTTGTTCAACAAGTCTGGCTATTTACCTACTTAACTAGGTACATGGTAATTAACTAAGTAGGTAAGTATTGTATGGTGTTTTTATTTTAAGAAGTTTTTTCCTTTCGGAACAGGTTTTCAATAAAAATGAAACGACGAAAAAATACACAAAAAAATTTATTCACCACATAAAATTTCCATGAATCTTGCATCACGCAAAATAACAGATATAGATATAATTTTATTGGTATTCTTTGAAGATTCCCATATATTAACATACTTTATAGCAACATCCACGATCACAGGAAGGTTAAAATTTTGGAATAGAAAAGTTATTTAACCGTTATAGAACTTGACACATCCATTACATTTGGTGTTACTACAAATTAAACACTATTTTTATACATACATACATGAGTATTACATACACATAATAGAAATCTGTTCTAAGCTTAATATGCAACATTTATTGAAATAAAAATCGCCGCAGGTATTTAAGTAGGTATGATTATAACGAAGTGTAAGCTTTCACAGACAAAGCTATTTAGTTTTCATATATACGTACTTAGTAAGTATCATTTAACAAGAATCAAGGTACTTAATTAAGTATCATTAAACAAGAATCAAGATTTCCTTTGTTTGAGGATATGTTCGGTTATTTTAAACATAAATAAATTGAGTTCTGGTTCTAATCACCCTGAAATTACTACCTAGCGTCTTAATTACCTACAAAAAAAAAAGATTGAGAAGTGATATCTATACCTAGTACTTTGACTTTGCTCAGGCTTCAAAACAAAATAAGCAGAGTTAAAACAAATAATATCTCTTCCACAAATCTGTCTCGTTTTAAGTCTGAGCGAAATTGAAATATGCAAGTTTTTAGCAAGAGTATTAAATCTCAATCTGAGCTTTTGCACACGACGCCATCGGGAATTTGCAGCAGTATCGAGATACCCAAACTCGTACTAAGGACAAACTTTGCAATGGAATATAATATGGAAGTAAAAGCGGTGATAGCCTAGTAGTTAAGACGTCAGCTTTCTATTCGGGAGGTCGGGGGTTTGATTTTCGGCACGCACCTCTAACTTTTCGGAGTTAAGTGCGTTTTAAGCAATTTAATATCACTTGCTTTAGTGGTGAAGGAAAACATGGTGAAAAAAACTGCATGAGAGGTCTCCATAATGTTCTCAAAAATGTGTGAAGTCTGTCAATCCGCACTGCGTGGCAGACTATGGCCTAAGCCCTTTCCATTTTGGGAGGAAAACCGGGCTTATAGTGGGCCGCTATGCTTTGATAATGAATATACATCTATCGTGTTTCGGAAGTCAGTTCTAAATGTTGTCAGTGTCTAAATGTTGCAATGCTCTATGACTATATTATTTCTCTCGCAATCTCCGAAAGTACGAAGATAACTAAAATAATTACGTAAAAAAATCTAATGCAGCCCTTCAACTGCTGACATTGATTGATTTATGACACCTTAAATCACCTGCTACGTGAAAAGATGACCTTATTCCAAAAAACAAAAATTAAAATAAGCATTGTTTCATCTTAACCAGTCTCTTTGTACGTTTTAAAATATTCACTAGCCTTTGCTGAAGAATTTAATTCGCTCTGTCTGTGACTTAGTTTTCGCTGATGGTTGGGCGCATAGGCAAGAATGTCTTTAGTGTCCAGCAGTTCTTCTAGTAGTCCTAGCTTCTCAAAAAGAAGCTCGAGCTTGAGAAGAAAGCAGACCAGCGCCAACTTGAAACCGAGTTTACATAACGAATTTAGTGGCATGAAATTAGTTTCATGACATTAATTTCATAAGCAATTTCATAAGCAATTTCACGTGTAAACGTCTAATTTCGTGCGTATTGAAATTAGTTGCGTGATATTATTCTCAAAATGCATGAAAGTAATTTCGTAATGTTAATTCCGCTCTAGCTATGGTGCAGGGTGGTGATTGCACCTGGCTATAAATATAGTTCAGAGCCGACCCTGAAGCAGGCTACGAATCTTGTTTCATGCTGCTCAAAAGAAGTTACTGCTCAGGCGATAGGAGCCGATGCGCCCAACTTATCGGGATACACGTAATTATAAGAAGAAGCTTCGAGCGATGTTATGACACTCACGTCGTTCCTATTGGTTCAAGAAGAAATTGCTCTCTTTTTAAATAAATAACTTTCGGAAGTATAAAAATTTTACAGACAAGTTAACTTTATTCATTACGATTATTATTCGGAAATGTCGAAATGTTTATATTATATTTAGGCTACATTATATATCTTTTTAACATCTATTTATTAACAGTTTAATAAGTTTTAAGACCCATTTCACATATTATCGTAAATATATTTCTACTTATGTGACTTGAACGTAAAATTTTAGTCTACTCGCAATAACGATTTATCATTGGAGCTTTTCAGTATTGCAGATTTCGTATAATATATAGTATACAATTATACATAAATATAGGTACCTGCCACTATAATTTTGTAATAGGTAGTAAGTTGGAGGATAAGTATTTTTAATGTCGGAAAACTAGAGTCCCTGCGAAAGTAAACTTATAATAAGTAAGTATCAATTTGTAAATAGATTTTAACGCTATCATTAAATCCTGAGTAGTTTTTAATTATGGTACCTAATTGTATTTATTAATACTGATGATACTGAGTCCTTTCATACCAATGATCATACTACCTACCTGCTATGTAAAATGGGTCAACACTAATAATTCATTTATACATTAACTTTAAAGTTTGGTTCAGCAGATTTTTCTTTAACAATCAACATGATATTGTACTGCAATAAAATAAGTATCTTTTTATCGAAAGCGAGCATTGGTAATTTTATTTCACATGTCAATTTGAAGAGGATTTTCATTTTCATGTATCTAGTTGTAAATGTATAAGTATATAAACAATATAACAATTCATAGATTACAGTCGTTTTTAATTTACTTCATATTAAGTTATGATTAAGTCTTACAAACAGACTGCAGAATTAAAAGGTTCCAATTTCCAGTTATGCTATACCACCTGGCCGAACTTACCAACCTCCGATAGGATATGGCATTTCAAAAAGAAGGATAAGTTATGTTCTGGATTTTTCACTGAACATCCGCCAAAAGTAATAAATATAAAGCCGAGTTTACATTACGAATTTAGAGGCATGAAATTAGTTTCATGACATTAATTTCACAAGCAATTTCACGTGTAAACGTTTAATTTCGTGCGTATTGAAATTAGTTGCGTGAAATTAATCTCAACATGCATGAAAGTAATTTCGTAATGTAAATTCTGCTTTAGTTACGTTCTGGTTCGAGCTATGTGTGACGGTTAATTGATTTGCCAAAAGATTGTACTGTACTTATAGGTACATTATATAAAGGTACGTTAAAATTATTGGATGTTTGACAAACAATTTTGGATATTAGGAAATTAATTTCACGTGTATCTACCTATTACACGAATTTATTCATCGAATGCCTCTGAAAATATATATGATTGTTTACAACTGGGTCTATTTCATTTGTCATTTTTATTAGTAAAAAGACACAAACAGATTCAAAGAAGCTAGTTAAATTAAGATTTCATTTAAATAAACTATACGTTACTTATATAAATAAGTACGTAAGTATACATAAACAATCAACCATAAAATATACTTAATGATAAATTATGGAACCATAATATAATATTACTTTAATAATGAAATTTGTACGTCATGATATTTTTGTATTTCTTTTCATTTTGGAAGCAGTCAAATACATAATCACATTGTTTGTTACAATAGAAGAATAGGATTCTGTTTTTGGAATAGGATTCCTTTAAGATATTTTGTTAACATACAGTTACATTAATTTTATAAGAACTAAGTTACTAAAAATATACATTTATTTCCTTAGAATAACAATATATTGCATGACAGGAAAGATTCCGTTTCCAAAATAATACCGTTAATACTAATTGTTGGACCTTTTGTAACATACATTATTGAGAAATGAGTTTTCCGCAATGCTTCATCTAGACAAGGTAGGAAGGTACTAGAACTAGGTAAGTGCAATACCATCAATGAACAATAGGGGATGCGCGAGTCTTTCATACAAAGAGGACTCTTTAAGAGTCATTACATACTTACAACGTATGATGGGTAATAACTAAAGTTATATAAAATTTATAAGTAATTTTTAAAATAATCAAGCTAAATATTTAAACTAGCCCAAAAAGGTCAGCAAAAACTATAATAAAACACGGAGGCCCATTTTGCGAAGGGTACCTAATAATGAAAATATGATATGCACTCAATAATACAAATAGATATGTGTTTGATTTAAAGAAAATAACAATAGAATTGTTTAATAGATCGTCATTCAGATAATATCGCCTATTATAAATCCTTTGGCATATTCTATTGTCAAAGAAATAAATAAAGACTGCTCCGATTTTGGTGTTACCTTACGCATTATACCTACAAAAATATATAACAAAAAACAAATATTTTTTCGTAACATAATTTTCAAATTTAAATACCTACATAGGTTGGAGGGGTCTCTCCGTCACTCGCTTCATACAAACGTAGTTCCAATTTCATTTGAATATTAAGCAACCGAAGTCCATGAAAATTTGCAGACATATTCTAGAAACTAATATCTATGTCTGTGGTTTTCCAGATTTCTGTTAAAATATTCGGTTTCAAAGTTACGCGGTCTTAAAAATTTACATACAAATCTTTGAGCCCCTGTAATTTTAAAATTACATATTTTTAGAAAAATCTAAAACACCACAGACACAGATATTAGTTTCTAGAATATGTCTGCAAAATTTCATGGACTTTGGTTGCTTAATATTCAAATGAAATTGAAACTACGATTGTATGAAGCGAGTGACGGAGAGAGCCCTGTTAATGAGAGAAAAACTGACTATGCATGGTAATATAGTTATTTGTTAGATATTAACACCAGGTAAAAACTACATTGTAGGCACACATAGGTTTTATGGAAGTTTAAAGCTTCTTTTGTAGAGTAAAACATAATATTATGTAAATGTATTACAATATACATTTTACATGTGCGATTGTGTGAATCACAGGAAAGAGAGCGTCTTGTATACCATGTTTAGAATGAAAGGTATTAAAGTAAAATAAAACTTAGATGAGTTTTCTTGAAAATGAAGAGATCTCGTACTTGAGATTCACTACACACTTTTTATAATCTACGTAAACAAAAGTCATCTGTGAATCATTTCCAATTATTGAGTACATTACGCGTTACAGGGTTATGTAACATTTACATCTAACATTTAGAATTCGATTATATGTATGTGTTTATAATATACCTAACTTTTATCAGCAATCAGTCATTTTTCATGCGTGACGTTTTCTACAAGCATTTGTGGCGAGTCTCTCCGGGGAAAAACCTTAAACGTGGTACTTAAAGATAGAAAGATGCCTCCAAAGTCTAATTTTGTACAGTGAGCAAAATGATTCCGCATTTAGTTAACTGTCAGGGCGGATATTTTTCACTTCATAAGGTTCATTGTAATTAAAAAATACACATAAGTAACTAAATAAATATTCCCCAGGTCCTGACCCAGTTCGTCTATTTCTTCTAAACATGGATCACAGAAGTAAATCGCATTTGTACAGTCGCTACGCCAATATGAATATTATTACATCCAAAATCATTTGTTTTTTCATTCGCCAGACTACTTACGTTTTATCTCAAACTTTTGGTACCAAAAATAGAGATGATTCTACTGAACACGTCTAGCTAGATGTAAAAAATATATAGGTATCAATGAACAACAACAAGGAACAGGTATCCGAGAAGTGTACAAATATTTCTCGCACCTCTACTAAAGTACATATATAACAATAATACTTTTTGAAGGCGTCGATATACCACAATGAGAAGAACCCAATCTTGTCGCTCTTCGTAATCTATCTAATACACTGATATCCCCACCAAGTTTATATGCCGTAATCGAAACTTTCGAATTCGGAAAACCTCGAATCCTGTTTTTGCAGGCGTTGCTGGCATGCTTCTATGTAGCTGTCCTGTATCCTGTACATCCCCGAGTTGGCCTGATACATGAGCGTCTCGAGGATACGCTCGTTCTTTATAGCTTTTGACGGAAGTACCACCTTGATTAACTCTTGCGGCGAGATCCGATAAAGCTTCAAGTCCCTCGCTAGCCTCTCCATAATGCATTTAAACTCATTTTTAGCATCAGTCTTATTGGCAGATTTAATTTTTATTTTATTACGGGCCCAACTGAGCATCGCTTCGAACTTTCTGACCTCAGGAACTTCGAGGTTCCTGCACATAATCATTTGCACCATGGATTCAGAAAGGTTAAGAAATTCAGAGGTCTGGAACAGAGCATACGCCCGCTGTTCGATGAAGGCTAGTATCATATTTACTAGTTCCGAAGCTGACGTGTATCGCCAGTAGTAGTTCTCCAATGATATGAGCATTGTGCACACCTGAAACATTAATACATCATGAGTTCTCACCATGACTGAATTTCATTTTACTAACTATTATTTGACTATCCATAGAATATCTGAATTGCCTTAGATGTAACAGTCAAGATGAGTTTGCTTACCACTTCTATCCTAAGGAATTGTTTGGCGTGATGGAAGCATGCTTGTAGTAGTTCAGGCAAGTCATAGTGCTCGGCAGCACAAATCAGTCCTGGTATGGAAGCACAGGTGAGTGGACAACTGCCCGTGTGCAAGTAGTCCAGAAGTATCCGGAACGTTTCGGGGTCAAATTCTATTATGGAGAACTGAAATTAAATGAAAAACATATGTAAGAACTTCCAGTTTGACAGGATGGCAATACAGTAGCTTGGAGTTATGTTTGAGATTTTTTTTCTTATTTTGTGTTGCGTGTCGCTCAGACCCCAAATAAAAATTTATTTATATAAACAAGTGTGTACTGTTTGAATATGTTACAATAAAACTTAAAGCTAGTCTTATCTAATTATTTTTAAGATGCCATATGCCCGCATGAAATGGTGCCAAGATTACTGGCTACATTTCCGCGCTGGACAGCCAGGCTAATCCTTTGCGCAAATAATGAGCCAGCCCGTTTGCCACCAGATGAGGCTATTCACCGTGAAATGTCTTGTAAAAAGTTATTTATTTAAGAAATCATGTAAAACACACCTCAGTTTGCGCAAGCTTGGCACGGTCAACTTTTTGTGCATCGGCGCATACCGAAAGCCTTGGCACCCCCAATGCTGCGTTCTTATCTTTGTCCTTGTCTTTGCTCTCTTTATCTGAAAATCATCATAATAAGCCAATAAAGCAACAAACTAACAAACAAACAAACTTTCGCATTTATAATAATCTTGTGATTCTAGCTTGGATATCTACCTACACCTACCTACACAATTCGGAGCTTGTAGCCTATACTTTGCGAGTATAGTGCGTTGTTAAATTATAACAGTGAATAATATCTACACTAAAATAGATAGTAAAATAAAAGCTTATAGTTAAATTTCCTACTTATAGATAAATGCCTTCTCTCTTTTACCCGCAATCAAATCGTAACAACTAATACCTTTCAACAAAACTTCACTATTCATGCTACACTAAGGACTACACCCCCGACAAGTTGAAGGTTACAGTAACTAGAAAAGAGCTGTTAACTTTCAAACAGCTGAACCGATTTTCTTGGGTTATAGCTAAGAACACTCTCGATCAAGCCCCACCTTTCAAACAAAAAAAAAACCTAAATTAAAATCGGTTCATTAGTTTAGGAGCTACGATGCCACAGACAGATACACAGATACACACGTCAAACTTATAACGCCCCTCTTTTTGGGTCGGGGGTTAAAAAGTTAATTAAAGCTTACTGGAACAATCCTGTGAGCTAGCCCATTTTTTCTTGTCATCTGCATTGAGTTGAGAGTGCTGCTTTCGTATCGAGCGTCCCCAACCAGCCGTAATGGTGCCGAGCCGAGAAAATGCTCTTTTTACCATCGGCGAACTTGGAACGCTTTTTGGTCTGGAAAAACAAACAGGAATAAACTGTAAAACAATGGAACCTGATTATTTACAAATATTGTAATATCAAGAATTGTTTTCACTCTCAACTTCAAGATGTATTTTGACAACCAAACGTTTTTTTTTTTAAGTTTAATGATGGTAGATAAGTAGAGATGGAAGATAGTAAATGGAGTGTGCATTGTGTGCTGCTTTGGTCATTGTTGTTGAGATTTTCTTCGTATCACTCTTGACAGAGCAGTGATCATCATGAATTGACGTTTTTGGGGGCACATGTGATTCACCTCATATGCTCTCGCCACTTCTTTATGTAGTGCACTCATACAAGGAATCGTCCAGCAGACAGCATACTTAATTTGGTCTGTATGATCTTTCTCGCTTTTCCACTTTGCCTTGCACGAGAGGGGCACGATGGAGTCATTCTTACGCGGGAGATGTTATTAGACGCTATTAGAAGTAGACAGCAGTTTTGTAGGTAAATGTAAACTTGTATAAAATTTTAACCAACCTCGGTGACTCAATGTCGGGAACTTGCAAGAAGTTACTGCTCTTCTGCCTAGCAGGCGTTGGCGACAGGAGTGTTGGCGCTGGCCGCGCGAGCAGTTCTGCTACAGGTACTTGAGGGGATCCGAAGCCGCTTTGTATGCCATATAGCATTTCTTGAAACACCCTGGAAGATAAATTGATATCTGTTTGAGAACCATTACTCAATTTGATAAAAAATACTGTAGGAATTTTCAGTAGGAATAGTTTTCAGACGCCTTTTACAATATCTAACGTATTAAAGATCAAGTGAAATACACTTTTACACTAAACATAAACATTTTACATTAAAAATGTACATTTCTGGTATTTATTAAAAAAATTGGTCAACCTATTGCGATTGGTTCGAATTGAATTTACTCGCTTGTATACAAAATATTGTTCTCACCTGCTTCTAACGCCCAATATAGCCCGAACGCCAATAAATTTGGTTTTCTGCTTCGACTGTCCAACAAGGAATACCACGTCGAACAACTGAGCATTCTGAGCACAATTTAGTTCGCTGTTCAGGAACACTCTTGTGAAATCCTTTGCTAGTTGGTCGTAGTCCTCGAACTGGTCTCTCACTGAGTCTAGAAGGGGTGATGAGGGTCGCATATGGCCTATAGGTCGCCATGATCCTGTAAAAATTACCATTTATTTACTATTTTATTTATACTTACGTTTATAACCTGACTTTATTTTAGATGGGCTGAGTAAAATTTAGATGTTGATAAAGTGACAAATCTACGTTGAAAGTGGATTCATACGTAACATACATGCCAGTTATCTTAGGGAGGAATGAGACTAATGTGCAGTTAAGTTATTAAATTAGGTAAACTTCAATGATCACTAAACCTACCGCCAAAGCTGTGCTACCAAGCGATTTAGCCTATTTGGTCCTAAGGGGTATGGGCTTAATAAACACTACCATACCCCTTCCAGGTTAGCCCGCTACCATCTTAGACTCTATCATCAATTACCACCAGGTGAGATTGCAGTCAAGGGCTAACTTGTAAAAAACCTACCTCTTCTGTAAGGTTTTGGTATTTGACCCGTCTCTGCATGGTTCTGTAGGTTAGCCACTATATCCTCTAGCATTTGGCTCCGTGTGCGCTCTTGCATCCTTGCAAACTTGGGCGCTGAATAAGATGCTCTTTCACCGTTAACTACTTTTGTTAGTAGCCATTCTCTGAAATTATTTTTTATTTTATTATTTAGACATACCTAATTAAAACATCTGAATATATTAGAACCGCGCATTGATTGATATACAATTCTAGATCCAATAAACTAGAACTAATATTCATGGATTAAAAAAAAGTGTTGCAAATTTTAGTGGGCAGTTTTCGCGTTATTTAAAAAAAACCTTCGAAAAAAAAAGGATACAGAAAAGCTTATTTATTCGTTTTTGCCTCCTTGTTCGTTGTAAAAATATTATCTAGGTAAACATTTAAGGTCTGAGAAGGACAGGTAGAGTATAGGACACAGTCAACTAGCTTACTACTCTACCAGTTCCCAGTACTCTACTAGTTTTGGTACAGTAATTTACATATGTATACATTTTGTTGGTAGTGTAATCAGTTTGTTATTAAAATTACGCTTTGATCGTCGAAGTCTCGCCCTCGTTCTAGTTACTTTCCTCTTCAAAAATTTAGCACTACCGCAGATTATTCTGTGTACTGTTGTATACTGTTTACTCTACCCGCGTTCATCCCGACTAGCATCGCCCTAATAGTTAAGTACTCTTCTGCGAAGAAAGATTGAGAGGGAAAATTCTACTCATACTTGATAGTTCGATATAAAAATAAAATAATAAATTGAAAGAGGCCCTACTTGGTAACCAAAATCTTTTCACAAGAAGCCTTTCACTTAGCGTCTAACCTACATATCACAGCCACTCATTTGCCTGCTCAAACATGATCGGAAGCTTTCGAAAGTCCCTACCTGAACATAGGTCCTTTGTCGAACACACTCTGCTCCCACAAGTAGGGCTTATACGCGCCGACCTCGTCGCGGGTGACGACCGACACTTCATATCTAGTGGGTCGCCTTTTAATTTTAGCAGACACTCGCACTGGAATTCCAATTTTTATTACACATTTTTGTCGCTTCTTCGCAATTTTTACCAAAAAAATATGAGAATTTTTGATAATAAACTCGAAAAGAATTTTTAGTAAGTAACTAGCTGATGCCCGCAGCTTCGCCCGCGTGGATTTAGAGTCTGAAATCCCGTGGGAAAGTTGTCACAAAGTTCCTCTATCGATTAAAAAAAAAATTACTCAAATCGGTTTAGAAATCTCGGAGATTTCGGTGTACATAGGAAGAAAAACACAACTCCCTTTTTGAAAGTCGGTTAAAAAAGTAGCCTATTTTACTCCCTGATCAATCCTCTACTTGTCTGTGAAAACCCCGTCAAAATCGGTCCAGCCGTTCCGAAGATTAGCCTTTTCAAACAGACAGACAGACAGACAGACAGACAGACAGACAGACAGACAGACAGACAAAAATTTTAAAAACGTGTGATTCAGTGTTGGTATCGTTCAAATAACCATTTGAGCTTAATATGAGGTAGTTATTTCGAAATTACAGACAGACACTCCAATTTTATTTATTAGTATAGATAATAAAATCGAGAAGCGCATTTCTGTTTTTAGTATGTTCAACGTAAATTATTTCTTTAAAGAAGAAAGAAGGGACGTTGTCAAGATTCGTTTACAAAACGTAGTACCGGATAATCAGTGCAACAACGTTTTCTTTGAACAAGCGTTGCAAAAGCGGCGAGAAAACATTGTCGGACGGTTGTGCTTGGGCTGCTGATTAATCGTTAATATCATCATATCAAGCTATCGATCGCTGGCCCACTTCTGAGTAGGTATGTACGTGCTTCTCTCCGAATGGAAAGGGTTAGTTAAACTATAATCCACCACGGTCCACGTTGGCGAAGTGCGGATTAGCAGAACTCTAAGGCATGCAGGTTTTCTCACGATGTTTTCCTTCATCGTTAAATTAATGCAAGCAATATTAATTGCCCGGGATCAAATCCCTTGCCTCTAGAATAGGTCATAATTATCTTGACCTATCAACGCTTTTAGATTGTATACTACTTACATTACCTACTACTTTTATAAATTACAGTTTACAGTGATTGTTTTTGCGAAAAACGTAAGAATAGTTTTCAACGTTTAACTGAAGGGATGTTATTTAACAAAAAAAAACTAATTATATGTATTTATCCTCGTAGGTACCTACCTAAAATAAACGTATGTAAAAAGTGACTCTTTATACAAGCCGGTGAAAATGCAGTATTGTCCGCTTCCAAGAACACGACGCACACTATGTCATTTCCAATATGCCGTTTCCTTTGTAACTTTTGAGCGTCATGTTTCTCGTAGGGGAGGAGGGTGGACACGTGGAACATTATCTCGATGCTCCTCCAATTCGTGTAAACGGAGTAGAGGCCCGTGAGATCGTGGACCGTGTCTAGTCCTCCCTTGTACTTGTCGAAGCCTGAAAGTGAAGTACGCTATACAAATTCGGACGGGACGTAGGGACAAAATTCGTCTGCGGGTGAGTAGGTATGGTATTTTCCTAAGAAACGAAAGTTTCACAGACGAATCAATAGCGCGATCATAACTCTCATAGATCGATAAACCACCCGCTGCACAGGTTCAAGACTATAAGTATAGTTTTTTTTAATAGGTATATGACCCGCAAGAGCCGCTCGTGCCAGAGCTACAAGAAGCGCAATGCAACACTTTTAGACTATTATATATTATCTATCACCGTGAAATTGTAAATACCGTTTTATAATCTAACAGAATTCTGAAATAGTAATGCAACAGAAACAGAAGTGAAGGGTTCCTTTTTCTTTTTGAGGTACGGAATCCTAAAAATATTCACTCCAGTATTGATATTATATTATTTCTTCTGGGAATTAATTACCTACCTTTGAGGCGAACTTTTTCCCCGAGTACTTGTAGGAACTCGTCGAAAAGGGGCGAATTCTCGTTGTTGTCCAATATTTCCTCCTCGGTGTATTGATTCTCCTTTACGTATATGACTCCAACCTTCAGCTCCGATTTTATGAATACCTGTAGGCAAAAGGTGAATTATAATTAAACTAGCTGATGCCCGCGACTTCGTTCGCATGGATGTAGTTTCTTAAAAATCCCGTGGGAACTCTTTGATTTTCCGGGATAAAAAGTAGCCTATGTGCTAATCCAGAGTATAATATATCTCCATTTTAAATTTCAGCCCAATCCGTCCAGTAGTTTTTGCGTGAAGGAGTAACAAACATACACACACACACATACACACACACACACACACACACACATACAAACTTTCGCCTTGATACTATTAGTGTGATAACTTATATTTAAATTAAATTACTTTAATAAATTAAGACCTCAATTATATTATAGCTCAACGGTTATTATAGGAGCGGGCTGAATATCAAAAGGTCGCCGGTTCAAACCCCACCCGTTGCACTATTGTCGTACCTACTCCTAGCACATGCTTTACGCTTAGTTGGAGGGGAAAGGGGAATATTAGTGAATCATGATAATCTTAGCTAATTTTTTTTTAAACTATACCTAACAAAACAAAGGCCTGTTATTTCCAGCTTTAGAACTATCTACCGGCTACTTACATATCTTACGAGTTGGTATGTAAAAGGAATTTATGATGACCTGGTGGCTTCGGGCGTGGCTAATTATCGTTCATCACCCTACCGGCAAAGACTTGCGGCAAAGTGATTTAGCGTAGCGGTATCTACGATGCTGCGTAGAAAGAAATTCAGGTTCATAATCATATCAGATCATTGATCATCAATTGAGAAGGGTTTAGATTTTTAGACTAGTCTTCCACACTAAGTGCGGATTTGCAGACTTCACATACGTTATGAGAACATTCTGTAGAACTTTCAGGCATGCAGGTTGCCTTCCTTTCCTTCACTGTTAAAGCAAGACGTGATATTTAATTGATTAAAACGCACATAGCTCCGTAAAGTTAGAATAGTACAGCCATTGAGAAAAATACGTCACCAACGGCATTGATTTAATTACTTATAGTGACTGTATGGACTGTCTACTATTTAAAAGGTTAGGGGAATGTAACAGAATTCTGCAAGTGGAATTTTCCTTTGGCTCTTAGCCGTGCAAATATGTGTTGCCATAAATAACATTTCGATAAGTCACATTATAGCAGAATGCCGTGCGTGCAGAATGTGTGCGGAATTTCCTTGGATTAATCCACAGTGACCTATAGGTAATCACCTATTACCTAATATGCCATACTAAAGTAAATAATGTATAAAACGTTCACTAATGTATCTAAAAACAATAAATGTCGTATACTTTCTACGCGAGGCGCAGGAAAATTTATAAGTAAATCACAAGACGCAGGGCCAATCTATTTCTTTCAATATAAACTGGAAACAAACACAACGCGCGGCGTGTCGCCGGTGAATCACTAGCTAATTTCGATTTTTGGCTAATTATTCATTCAAAATTGTACGCCAAAATTGCCACACAAGAGCGCTTTTATTAATCACTAGCTGATGCCTGACGACTTCGTCCGCGTGGATTTACGTTTTTCAAAATCCCGCGGGACTCTTTGATTTTCCGGGATAAAAAGTAGCCTATGTATTTAATCCAGGGTATAATCTATCTACATTCCAAATTTCAGCCAAATCCGTCCTTTTTGGCGTGATTGAGTAACAGACATCCAAACATCCAAACATCCACACTTTCCCATTTTTAATGTTATACTTATTAGGATTAGGATAAGTAGAAGTTTAAACTAGAATAATATTAGTTATTAGCGCATAAGCTAGATGCTGTAGCAATAAAGCTTACATTATACAATGGAGCTTTATGGCACGAAAAAAGCAAGAGCGCGTGCGTTCGAGCGTGTGACGTCTCCATCGCGACGCGCTGCCTCCGCGCGTTGTGTTTATTTCAGCCTTTATGTCTTTGATTAACAAGCATCGATATTCCGGGTACCGTATAAACAGTGGACTCGAGGGACATCGGCTGATCATTATGATAATGAGGAAGATAATCATCTTTCCTTTTGCCTATCTGTACATTGTTTCTCTGGAGGATCTCGGTAATTTTCTCAACGCGAAATAGATAGTGAGATAATAATATCTATGGAGGAACAAACTTATACATCAGGCGTCATAAAATCTCCCCAACCTTTTGATTACAAAGGCGAAGGTAAGCTTGGAACTATTAAATATTGTTAAGTAAGAAAACATCAATCTATCTCTTTTACTTCCAAAAGAATTTGCCATTTCACAAAAACGTGTAAAATAATAAAAAAATATTAGGTTAAGGCTATAGGTACACACAGTTGCAAATATATAGGTTACAAAGTTGCGTGAAAGGAACCGGCCTAGCTTTCAGTTGCCCACAAGATGATGTATGTGTATTGATACATATTGTAATTTTTTATGATTTAAAAAGAGCAACTGCTGAGTTTCTTGCCGGCTCTTCTCAGTAGGATCTTCTTTTCGGACCGGTGGTAAAGTCACAAACGTAGTATAAGAGAGCCTAATTGTCCTACATAAAATAAATAAATTTTGATTTTGATTTATTCCTTTAAATTATTATTGTTCCACTAGCTTATGCCCGCAAATTTCAAACCCCTCTTTTACCCCCTTAGGGATTGAATTTTTGAAAATCCTTTCTTAGCGGATGTCTACGTGGTAAAAGCTATCTGCATGCCAAACAGCCCGATCAGTCTTGTATCATGTCTTGATCAGTCAGTCATTCAGTTTTCCTTTTATATATAGGTGCTGATTACAAGTAGGAACCTAAAGTAAATAGAATAAAATGTCAAGCTCTCATCAAGCGTACCTAAAGTAAAACCTTGAACTAACTATAAGCCAATTAACAAATTAATTTAGGACTTTCTCATTTGTTTGGATATAGTTTAGATAGAGTGCTTAGATAAGTATGCTCTACACATTATTAAATGCATTATTAAATTTTATTAATATAGTCTAGCTTTGTTCCTATGACTTCCTCCGTGCGGATTTAGATCTTCTATAGAATTCCTCAAAATCATTTATAGTGGCGGTATTAGTTCCATAGACCTAATACCTGTATAGAGAGAACTTAATGCCGATTTGTCAGTCAATCAGTTTTTTTTTAATTAAGTATATTAATTACTAGATGATACCCGCGAGTTCGTCCGCGTGGAGTAAAGTTTTTTAAAAATCTGCTTTTCCGGGATAAAAAGTTGGCTATGTCAATTTCCGGGACGCAAGCTACCTCTATCCCTTCTCCTCTTCTTCTTCTTCGGGGTCTTTGAGAATCCCGTCGGAACTCTTCGATTTTCCGGGATAAAAAGAAGCCTACGTCCGTCCCCAGGATGCAAGCTAACTCTGTACCCAACAAAATCGGATGAACTGTGCCGCCGTGAAAAGCTAGCAGACAAACCGACAGACACTTTCGCATTTATAATATTAGCATGGAAGTACTCGTATGGATGTAGGTGTGTATAAGGGTAGTAGGTACATATTTTAAAGGTCGCAAGTAGTTCTATGTGTATTACAAATAAGTATATAAGCTAAGGAGGATACGGGGACGCGATAATCTCGTTTAATATCATATTTTCTGTTCCAGGCACCGGATGAATTATAAGTGAATCATATTGGGACGCGGAAGCTATCTCGTTCAGAATCATCCCTTTGATCAACAAGTAGATATCGTCTATCGGTATATAATATAGGTAATTATCACACTTCACACTATAATATTATAAAGCCGAAAGTTTGTATGTGTGTGTGTGTGTGTGTGTGTGTGTGTGTGTGTGTGTGTGTGTGTGTGTGTGTGTGCGTGTGTGTGTGTATGTTTGTTACTCCTTCACGCAAAAACCACTGGACGGATTTGGCTGAAATTCGGAATGGAGATAGATAATATCCTGGATTAGCACATAGGCTACTTTTTATCCCGGAAAATCAAAGAGTTCCCACGGGATTTCAAAAAACCAAAATCCACGCGGACGAACTCTGGGAAAATTCCCAAAAATATTTCACTTAAAGCCGGGGGCAGTTACCATATAAGTTCTTACCACTTTGCTGGCAGAGCCTAGCGATTAAGCGTTTCAGTATAAATGAGTAGAAACCGATAAAGAGGGGTTTGGTAAACTCTTCGAGTACCTATCTATACAACATTATATGACCGGTTTCTTAATTTAAGACTAGCTAACGCACCCCGGCGTCGCTCGTATGAAATTTTTGAAAATTGGTGAATCACACTAATATTATAAAGGCGAAAGTTTGTGTGTGTGTGTGTGTGTGTGTGTGTGTGTGTGTGTGTGTGTGTGTGTGTTTGTTACTCCTTCACGCTAAAACTACTGGACGGATTGGGCTGAAATTTAGAATGGAGATAGATAATATTCTGGATATTCTGAAAAAGCTTTGGAAAATAATAATAATAATAATTTATCCCCTTAGTGGTGGAATTTACAAAAAAAATCTTAGTGGGTGCCTACGTTACAGAAAAAAAGTACAGTCAAAATTTCAAGTCTCTCACCCTGGCGGTTCTGGCTGTGCATTGATAGATCAGCCAGTCATATTATATCATCATAGAAGCATGTAGGTACCTTTCAGCTATTATTATTAGCCAAAATATTATTCTTGAAAGTATTTCAATAAAGTAAAACTCATTTTAATAACCCAAAATAACCATTAGCGAAATCCGGGTGTCATTTAACGTAAATCACTTTAAGAAACCGCTCAAATATTTCATTCGAGCCGAGTATTTAAGCACCTGTAATTAATGACAAAGTCAAAGTAATGGAAGGTACCTAAGTACCTACTCAAGTATTCTGTGGTGATACTGAGCGATTCAAAGTCTTCCTTACTAATTTATGTGAACTCAATTGTCTTGAAGTCTGCACAGGAATCCAATGTACATAATATCTTTATTACCTAAACTTAGTTAGTTTCGTAGTCCTAGATGAAGTTGTTTATAAGTTAAATACTTTCATTTCTTTCTTGAGCCGAGTTTCTTGCTGGTTCTTCTCGGTAGGAAGGGCATTCTGAACCAGTGGTACATGCTTTTGACGATTCAAAAGAACTTGTAAAACTAATTGAATAAAAATATTTTGAATTTTGAATTTGAATTTAAGTGTTAAACTATACATGCAACTATATAGTTATAAAAACTGGTGTGGCATGTTATGGTTAGTATGTTATGTATACTATTATATGCTAAAGTAGAGCCCAGTCGTACAGACATAGCATAAAAACACTAGTATTAACCCATCTGTATCTATAAAAAAGGACAATCTAACTGACTGACAAGGTCATAGCGCTGGGATTAGAAACTTGGAAGTTTTCTATATAACGTAGACACTCACCCTCTAAAGAATGTATTGTGGACGGTCTCCTCGGCCATCAAACAGCCAGTTTTATAGAGACCTAATTTACAGGCTTTCTCAAACGAGGTATACTAACTAGTTCAAGAAAAAAAAATAGCTGCCCTAATTATATTTTATACACCAATTTGAGCAGCACAGTCCTCACATACGGTGCATATTGTATATGCTCAAGCAAGGGTAGTCGTCTGATGAGAATACATTTTACGACCCTCCTACCTAATAAAGTTCGCATAAAAGTATTACAAGCTACGTACAGAATACTTTTTATGTGAACTTTATTACTTTACTTGTTTTGGCCGCAATTCTAGGTAATTGTCTCTGAAGTGTCGTTAAGCAGCGCTCTAGATTCTAAATCGATGAGTAACAATGATGATAAATAGCATATTTCTTTTGTATTGTGAGATATGCTTGAGCTTGACGACAATCATCATGCTTAATAAAAAATAAAAATCAATGATGAGATCGAAGTTGGAACGCGCTTGTCTAGAAGATGCCTAGTCACTCTTGCCTAGTGTTAATTATATTTTTTAATTAAATTAAATTAATTATTATTATAATATGTTAAAAGAAAATATTTTATTATGTTATAACACATTATGTTAAAAGAAGACCTCCGAGTCACGCTACATAATATAAGATAGGTAGGTACATTGAACATGGATCGAAAAGAACTTATAGGAAGGACAGCAAGCAGTCAGAGTGATCTCGAGGTCTAAAAAATACTTCTGCGACAATTTAGTGTGTTTGTATACCTATGCTTACTGTGGTTAATATTCGTTTTTAATAACAGCTTCTATTTAGTACTTAATTATGCACAAGAGGGAATATTTCGAATAAAAAAATTTGCAATCTACAAATAGAAATAGCTAACAACATGATTTCTAGTTCAAAGTTATAGTCCAGTCCAATGCTAGTGTCTATTATTGTTTGAAATAGCGGCAACATCTATTTAATTTAATTTAGGTATCAATTTTGTTAAATGAAGATTCTAATGATAGGTTGTATGTTTTGTATTTATAAGGCAGGCAAAGCCGAGGTCAACCGCTAAAGCGAAAAAGCTTTAGCTTAAGAAATCTAATGGCTGATCCCGACAAAGGTCAAAGTACCCTAATCATGTAGAATTGGCGTTTTCCATCGCTCTTACGCACGTTCCGCCCAAAAACGGTCGTAACAACAACAAAGAAAAATAAACCCCCTTATTTTTAGATTTCAATCAGTAGATCTAAAGGATAAAATAGTTGGGAACACCGAATGAGTGGGCATTAGTATTCTCGTCTCTGCCACGTGCAGCATTAATGGAATTGGATATTTGCAGTTCATTACTTTAGAAGTGTATTTTTAGTAGGTATTTTGTATTGTAGGCCTTGTTTTCACTTGCCTTCTTATAGGTACTACCATCCCCCAACACTATACAAGCGAACTGATTTAACTACCCATTACTACTACCGGAATACCGGTCTGCCCGCACAGGTAAAAGCAATATTAGTGCTTCTCGCTCGCGTGATAACAAAGGAGAACCGAGTGATGCTAGCGCGGTAGTGCCAGTAGTCCTGCCATTATATTGCAGGCGGTGGGTGGTGAGCGTCATTTCTTTATTACAATGTACGTTTGCTTGTGCCTTAGAAAGCATATAAAGCCGTTGATCTTTCGCCGGATGTGTCGGATTTCCATCCTGTTGGGACTAGGATATTAAGGGACTAAAGAATACATCTGTGTTTGCAACCACACTAATTGTAAGTAGGACAATCTTTATCTTTAATATAATATTGTAGATTGTAAAAGATAACAATTGGATAGTAACGAACGAGCCTTTCATCAACACAAAATAACCTTACCTATAGACATTTTGTTATTGAAACAAGTTTTCCATTACTTACGAAGAGTATTGATTTATTTGTTGTTGAAGGTTGAAATATCTATATACATATAATAAAATTGTAGAAAAGTGGTGTCTGTACAATGGAAATATATAAAAAAAAGTAGCAGGGGTTGTTATTATATCGATGCCGAACCCGAAATTGTAATTAATTTTTTTTTTGTCTGTTTGTCTGTTTGTCTGTGTGTTTGTGCACGCTAATCTCAGAAACGGCTTATTCGATTTAGATACGGTTTTCACTAATATATTGTAGTAAGCTTCACTTAGGATTTAGTGTTTATTTCATGTCAATCGGTTCATAAATAAAAAAGTTATGTCAATTTAAAGAATCACGGCGCCTCGCGCCTGAGCGTCCGTGGCTATATAAAGCGCGAAAAGTCACTATTCCACGCGAACGAAGTCGCGGGCACAGCTAGTTCTCATATATAAGTAAACGTATACTTTAATTATTGTGAGTACATCATAATAAAAGCCACTTATTTCTACCGAAGAACGCCTCGACCTCTCTAAAAACTTTTATCATCGCATCGCAAAAGCTCTCATGCAAACAAATTTTTCTGAAAGGCTTTGTCTGAACTCGGCAACAATTCCAGGTGAAATTCCGTTTCTTGGCATTAATTCACACATGCCTGGCTGTTATATTCATAAAATCCGACGTATTTCAGTGAATTTCAAACATAAAGGACGGACAGCACGAGCTGAGTTTCTCAACAAAGTTTTGACTTACCTCCGACGGCACCTAATGAAAATTGGCAGTTCGCTGGATCGAACAAACTTGCCCTTAAGCGTGCTAACCAAAAACGAATCTTATATCACATATTTCTAGAACACATTTTTGAATATCGAAGTCCTAGCGTAAAATTAGCGTTTTAAAATGGATTACATTTTCGGAAAACCGTATTATGTGGATTATGCTTATTGAAGCGATGTGCTAGTCTAGTTGGGTAGATATAGGGGAATGAGGTCGTCCAAATATCAACAACGGATAATAACACAGTATAGTTTTGTTTGTATTGTCTGAACCTAACAACCTTTACTGAGCTTATAGAGAATGCTTCTACTTCCCAGAGTTCCAAACAACCATACCTCGACTTATTTGTGTACTTACTACTTATCTACTCGTATATGTGTACTGTGTACCTACTAATTTTATGGTTTATATGTCTATTAAAAAAACCGGTCAAGTTCGAGTCGGACCATCGTACAAGAAATAACATTATTATTTTTGTAATGTAACCACGAATTCACAGTTTTCGGATTTTTCCCTTTAGGTACCTATTTGTAAAGTGTGTAACTAAGACATTGTTATCTGCTAAATATTACAAGTCTAGAATCTAGATCAACGGCATTTACTCTATAGGTTTTAATTTTCTTGACGGGTTTTAATAAACAGACAACTATCTGGTTGTCAGGCAGACAGACAACGAAGTGAGTCCTATAAGGGTTCCTATTTTTCTGGAGATATGGAGCCCACAAACTACCAATACAAACTACGATAATTTGGAAAATATTGAGAATCTGCGGTATGCCAGATACCACCACAGAAACATATCAATTTGATACATTTCTATGGGTGTGTAAATGATGTGTAAATGGGTACAGCCTTACATACCGCAATTCAAAATGTGACATCTGAAGGGTGTGTGATATCTATAAAATCCGATGGGAATGACTCTGAATCTCCTTGGCTTTTAGGTTAAATATAAGGTAAAGCTGTACACAGAAGCTCAGTTATATATAAGTACCTACCTAATTTACTGAGTGTTTCACCAATATTTGAAAAGCACTCACTCTAATTTTAATTAACATCGTCTAGAAGTTAAAGCTTTAAGGTCTACGCATACACATCGAATCTGTTCGTACAGATTGTAGTTTTAATGGTATAGGGAGGTTAAATCCGGATCCTAATTTTAATTAGTTTTTTATTAAATCAAATATTGCTTGTTGGGTTGAGATATCTATAGTTTGGGCTACTTACATTACGTATTACCTACATTATAGGAAAATCAAAGAGTCTCCATGGAATTTTAAAAAACCTATATCTGTGTCGTCATCTAGAATCGATTCTTTATTCGATAAAAGTTAACCGTACTTTGTGTTTTTTTTATTTAAGCAATTAGGTATAACAACTGCGACTAGGTAGCAATGTATAGTCACAACTTTTCTGTTAAAGAGATCGTACGTGTAAATTCGAAGTGTCTGTAGTAGTCCTTATTTATAACAGGTCCATTAAGTTAAACATAAAACGCTCTACTCTCGTTAAAACGCCGAGTTGATACGTTCCTCCAGAGTAGTTTTGCTAGAAACTTGTCATTAGTTCATTACCGTGATTAGTTGTAGCTGTAAGGAGGGTTGTTCAAGAGGTAAGAGGGGAAGGCGCCCTCCCTAAGGATTCTCATTAATGTTTCACGACTATGAGCGGCGGCGTCGTTTATTTCGTAATTGGGATCTGAAGAAACAATAGCGGCGGAAATAACAAAGAGAGCCGGTAAATGTAAATGATTGCTTTGAGGTGCGTATACTCGACAAATAACGTAAGCCTTTTTATAACGAGGAACTGTCTTTAGGGCCAATTCACACCGAAGCGGCCAGCAGCCCGCGGCCTCGTGCGGTCGCTAGAGGCCTCTCGTTGACGCGGGCAGTACCGCTGACAAGACGCACGTGCGCGCGACCTTTTTAAGCTTTTCAAGCAATACAGGCCTTCTGATAATGTAGATAAAGTTAAAAATTCTTTCACACTAAAAGTACTAGCCGCGCCGCTGCCGGTTGCTAGTAGTGCGGGTCTTCTCCGGCCGGAACGGCCAAGCGACGTTACGGGCCTCGAGGCATGGCCTTCTTACCCGGATGAGGCGCAGGGCAACTTTGTACCCTGGTGGCGTTCTTTTAGCCGGGATTTCACCGGCTAGGGCCCGCCATCTTGGCAGCCGGCCGCTGCCATTCCGGTGTGAATCGGTCCTAAGGCGTGTTCTTAGATGGCGCTGATCATTTCTTTATGATATCTACTTTTTATCCCAAAAAATTTGAATTCCCACGGAATTTTTAAAATCTAAATCCAAGTGACCGAAGTTCGCTTAGAATAGTCATAAATCTAATATCAAAACCAGGTGAGGCTATAAAAACAATAAGTAATATTTTCGGCAGTTTTTCAGGTTTCTAAAAATGCTAAATAATCTCTGTCAGCTTTCGTTAAACAGACTCTAGTAGAGAAATCTACGACTTCTCTTGTAAGGGCATGAACATCACCATCTATGAGGCTTACAAGGATGCCCTGGAAAGTTCCTCGCACCAGCTTCCACCTGAGCCGCCAACTTAGAACCATCAATTAGCGTAACATCTCTTACCTGGTTCATATTTTGCAACACCATAGATACTGTCTACTATAGATAATGATGATGGGTTTTAAATCGCAGGAAAAAGAGGGGTTGGAAGAAGGAAACAGTCACGGCTACGAAATATAACTAATCGAAATCGAAAGGAAGTAGACTGGAATCAAAACAGTCAGAGAACTATTCCACCTAGCTATGGACAGCTGACCTGCTGACCTTCCCTAATGGAGAAACGCATGAATAAAGAAAAATGGAAAGATATTTTTGTTTAAAACCACAGAATACTTAATAAGTAGAACCTTACTGGTAAAACTCAAACCGGTCTAAACATTCTGAATAAATTGTTTGTCTCTTCTTTTGCTAAAACGTTTGCCGGTGTTTCAGTAGACCCAGTCGGATGCCACAAGCGAGATAAGACACTGTTCCAGTGAAGGGTTGTCCTTATTGTCTTTCCACTGAGATTTTATCATCTTACTATGTAATTATGGTATTTGTATATTTAAACAGGTACATCCGCTAATATTGTTTCGCTCGGGGTGAATTTATTTGCTCTGAAATAAAATTATAATCAGTTTTGCGAAAGCCAAAGACCTCGTTAGCGTTTATTTGAAAGTCAAAGTGAGGGTTTGTGCAATATTGTTTTCCGTTTTTCTTAGCATAAATTGCGTAAAGATACGAATATATATTTTTAGATTGAGATTGATAACGATGAATTTATGGATGATGATGAATTTTTGTTTTAAGGTGACACAGAGGACTGAGTGTTATATAATATATAATATAAGTACCTCAAAAGGAAAACGGAACCCTTATAGGATCACTTTGTTGTCTGTCTGTCTGTCCATCCGTCGTGTCTGTCAAGAAAACCTATAGGGTACTTCTCGTTGACCTAGAATCATGAAATTTGGCAGGTAGGTAGGTCTTATAGCACAAGTACAGGAAAAATCTAAAAACCGTTGAGCTACTGTTGTCTAATGATGTTGAGTTTTGCTTGGACTCGTCTTACTTGGTCTAGTTTCAGCAGTTCCTCAGGCGTGTCGGGCAGCTGATCCAGCATCAGTGGCGGGTTGATGTTGACCTCCTTCCCTAGCAACCAGACTACTTCCTTTCGGCTATACAGTCCTTTCGGCTATATAGTTGAACTACTGTTGTCTAATAATGTTGAGTTTTGCTTGGACTCGACTTACTTGGTCTAGTTTCAGCAGTTCCTCAGGCGTGTCGGGCAGCTGACCCAGCATCAGAGGCGGGTTGATGTTGACCTCCTTGCCGAGCGACCGGACCACTTCTTCGCGGTTATAGCGGTCGGCGAACACGCACGACGCCGGAATTAACCCATGGACCGTGTAGCTTATTGCTCGTACTAGAATCCTGCAGAAGAAAAGCTGTTTTAATTCAACATCATACTAATAGTATTAAATAAATGGTAGTGAAAATTACAAAGTCGTCGATCAGTTGGTTAAGTAAGTTATATTATAACCGATATAAGATCGAGAATATTTCAACTCATTGCCAGCTCTATATTGAGCACGGGTCTCAGAATGAAAAACAAAACGAACGAATACCATAATCTACGTTTTAAATAATTTACAGGATTGATAAGCTACAGAATAAAAAATATATCAGGTTCCGCCTTTCATCTCGTTTTGTTAAGTCAGAAATGTCTGACAGTCGGGATGGGTAGATTGACAGCGTTGCCAGAACAATAGAGATTAATTTGGAGGCTTCAATTACGGAACCCTAAAAACGAAACAATATGCGTGTAATCAAGCCTGTCTATCAAACGTGAAAAAGATAAACATTGAAAAATTACATAAGCCATCAATCATACACCTAATCCTTACACGTTTACAATGTAAAAGTTTTCTAAAATAATTTTATCTCATTGCAAAGAATTTCCATTGTTATTCCACGCAAATATGCGAATAACAAACTTTGTAACAAGGAGATATTTGGAATTGCGACCCGGTCTTACCAAAAGTAAAGAAAGAAAGTTATATTCCCTCGTAACGAAAAACTTAAAATGGAATGCTGCGTAAGTGACGCAGCTTCACGTTTTCAAGTCAACGCGAATGAGCGCATCTAGTCTAATATTTTATCTCACAACAGTTATCATTAGTGGTGAAAAGTGATTTCCAATTTCGCGTCATTTTTTGTCTCATTTTTTAAAAATCCCGGGAGAAATTTTTGATTGTCCGGCATAAAAAGAAACCTAAGTTACTCTCTGTCTTTTGAATTATTTCCATGCCAAAAATCAAGTTGATTGGTTGCTTAGTTAGGGCGTGAAGAAAGGACACAAACAAACACACTTTCGCATTTATAATATTTGTATGTATGATGCTGAATAGAAAAAGAAAGTTTTTTTTTTCAAATTAACTTGTACGTAAGTACTTTTCATCAAATACGTCTACCACTGGCTTAGAATGCCTGTCCTATCGAGAAGAGCCAGCAAGAAACTCGGTGGCTGCTCTTCAAAGATTCGACTGACTATAAGTATTATTATCATACAGTATACATATAGTATTATCTATGCATATAATAAAATTGTAGAAAAGTGGTGTCTGTACAATGGAAATATATATAAAAAAAGTAGCAGGGGTTGTTATTATATCGATGCCGAACCCGAAATTGTAATTAGTTTTTTTTTGTCTGTTTGTCTGTTTGTCTGTTTGACTGTGTGTTTGTGCACGCTAATATCAGAAACGGCTTATTCGATTTAGATACGGTTTTCACTAATATATTGTAGTAAGCTTCACTTAGGATTTAGTGTTTATTTCATGTCAATCGGTCCATAAATAAAAAAGTTATGTCAATTTAAAGAATCACGGCGCCTCGCGCCTGAGCGTCCGTGGCTATATAAAGCGCGAAAAGTCACTATTCCACGCGAACGAAGTCGCGGGCACAGCCAGTATCAAATAAATTGCAAACCCGCGCATTGCTAGAACGAGCTGCTGCGAGTGCTCTTTCATAATTTTTTCCGAGTTTCTTGCTGGTTCTTCTCTGAAGGAACGGCATTCCGAACCAGTGGTAAATTAGTTTGACTTGAGGTTAGAAAAGCACTTGTAAAATTTTAATTGAATGAAATTTTTATTCTATTCTATTTTATTTCGAAAATTATGCTTTGATGCTTTTTTCAGGAGCAAACTTTGATAGATTTTTAAATTTGTATAAACTAAGGTCTAAAATTGTTTGCTGAATTTTGTTATTTAAAAGATTACCACTCATTCCCTCAAACAACTGTCGTTCTGAGACTGTTCTCTTTGATGTGGAGCGCAGGAGTCGCAGGCCTAGTTCTAAACCTATTTACTTAGGTTCTTATTTTGTCTACCATATAGACCACCATAGTTTATTTATTGTTGTAAATATATTGAAAGGCTGTGAATACTTTTGGCTGAATTTTGTCCAACTGACTGTGGATTATTGCATCTGCGCTGGCCGTTAATTAAAAGAGAACCAATAGTTGCAAAGTGAGCCTCATCTTTATCTACAGATTATTTTATTAAAGATTATTAAGATCATTAAGATATTATTAAAGATTATTAAGATTATATCAGATATTTAAATAACAGACGGTATACATAAAAAAGGCTCTCTTACATATTAAAATGAATTTCTCGTTGGAATATTTTTGGCATATTCACTGCAAATTCCGGTATTTTCATTACTCGATGTCATACGAAAAGTGAGAAAGCCACGTGAAAACTGAGGAATTTAATTAAAAGACCTTCTTCAAAGTTATAGACTTTATATATATTTTAGGAAATTCAACTTGTAAGATAATATTGACAAGAATTTATATAAATATTTTGTTTGGCTTCAAAGGCGAGTGTTCTGGGAATTATAATCATAATCAGAGTAGTATATTCCTTGATCATAATTTATTATGTTCCTATGATAATATGACACTATCAAACACCTCCTCACTTATGTGTCGATGGTTGTAAGTTCAATTCTCGATTCGAGTTTCGAATTTGACGATTAAGTTATGAGAGGCAACTTAACATTTTGAATTTACCTATATTCACCCAATTACATAGCAATGAAAATAAAAAAAGAACATAAAATAAACACTTAACACGGAAAAGTACCGTCTATTTCATTTAACTATTAAGTATTTTGTTTTCAAATGAGATCTAAATGAAACGTAGATATAACGGAAAAAGTTCCAAACCCCGAACAGATTGGAATGTCATTGGGAATGTTACCATTAGAGCTTTATTTTGTTTGCTTTGTGGTTTTATGTAAATCGTAAACAATGTATACAAAATCGATAAACATTTTCATTTAAAAAGGGCACAGGTTACAATGTAGGTACACAATTACGTTTGTAATTTTATAAATAAAAGACATGAATTTTTTAAAGGCCATCACACGTTTTTTGTAAAACCCATAACAACTTGTCGCAATGCTCTATGAACTATCACTCTATTGTGTAACTATAACCTCTGTGGTGATTGATACCAGAAAATTGCAAAACTGGTCCAGTAGTTTTTTGAGAAATCGGCGATAAAAAAATAAAAACACAATTACAGCGTCCGCTGTGATACATTACAGTAAACATATCTAACAACTTGCTTCGAAGTGATATAGTTTATATAATACAAAAAATCTCTTTAAAATTGGATTAGTAGTTTTTCAGGAGAGAGGTAAACACTTAAGCTCTAACCCAAATACATCTTACCCGGGCTAAGTATGCGTTTGGATTTGAGGTTGGGTGTTCAGTTATCCGTCTCCCTTCCATCGTGAATAAAAAATCGATAAACATTTTCGTTCAAAAGTGTACAATGTACACAATCCAGTCAGTAATTGAAAATAAAAAGGATATGCCTTGTGTGACCCAATTTTACCGACGGAAAACATTCTTAGTCATTAAACAAACCATTTTTTTTGGTTTTATATACTTGTTTAAGAGCCCGCTGACTGAAAGACCAAGACGGACGGGTGGACAGCGGAGTCTTAGCAAAAGGGTCCCGTTGGCACCCTTCGGTTACGGAACCCTAAAACCGATCAAGTAATGTCTGAGAATAATGGCTTCAGAAAAACAACAAATTCTTACTCCAAACGCATTGAATTACAAGATTTATAAAAAGTTATAAGCATTTAGGGAAGTTTTACTTCTTAGCAATAATAAGTAATTCATGCTAGACCGTGCCGCGTCCGTGCGCCGTCCTTTGTCAATTGACAAATCCTTGGCACGTGCTGGGCGTAGTGTAAATCATGCCTAAGCGTCCAGTTCCCTGTAATTAAACCCCGTATTTTCTCGTGTTGGTCGCCTCGCAGTTTTCCTATGAAAGAGAATAATGAAAATGCCGGTATCCGTCGTGACTTGTGAGTATGCCAAGTATCCTTGCGAGAAATGCCTGTGACGAGAGAAATCGTATGTGATGCGTCTCGATTTTACTACGTCATTCTTTTCGATTACTTACGTATGTTACTACCTCAATTCTAGTACCTAGCACGATTCTGATGTTCGAAGATATTTAAAAAAAATCCAAAAACCGGCCAAGTGCGAGTCAGACTCGCGCACCGAGGGTTCCATATTCGGACATTTTTTCCGATATTTTGCACGGTAAATCAAAAACTATTGTGCATAAAAATAAATAAAAATCTGTTATAGAATACATTTAGAATAAAAACTTCATTATTTTAAATTTATTAATTAAATATTACAGTAAAGTATGACTGTGACTTACGTGATAAATGTAAATTGAGGTGTCTGAACCCATCAATTAGTACAGCCTTACATTCATAGCTTAGTCATAGGGACCTTTCCATCTGTAGCCCAGTAATTTGGTCGTCAAAAAGGGGCTTATCTGGAAAGTTTTCAGAAGGTTATGCAAATTGGTGGTTTTATAGATTTCGATGTGCTCTTTACGAATTTTATTTTGCCACCATCCGCCATTTTTGGCCGCCATCTTGGAAAAATGGCGCCCAAAAACAGTTTTTTCACGATAACTTCTTTCCCACTTATTTTACGATAAAAATGGCTATGTAACAATTAAACTAGAGACAATTTCCGACAATTTGTGTAGTCACCTTTTTTTGTAGACTCAGTATATAGTAAGTAAGTAGTGTAGTAATAGTTTCAGCGTACGAGCGCCACAAAGCCCACTCCAACACTCGTTTTGGCTAAATAACTCATTTCCACATCACCATGTGGTAGAGTGAGTGGCGTGATTTTTTTTTATGGTATCTCCAGGAGACGGTAGTCACCTTCAATTTAAGCCATCACTTCGTTCAGAGAATAGAGATAGAATAATTCAGAGATTCACTCTTCAGAATTCTGCTCGAGATCTTTTCTCGAAATCTATAAAACCACCAATTTGCATAACCTTCTGAAAACTTTCCATCTCATATTACCAAATTACTGGACTACTGAGCTTCTTCTAAGATAACTCTACGGATCCTTGTACATTTTTGATGGAAAGTGTGGCGATCTTGTGCTAACAAAGCAAGATCGTTTTTCTATGAAATCTCACATCAAGCTCTGCTGCAACGATTTCACGCAGCTTTTGATACGCTTTGGTTAAATAAAACACTTTACTCTATTATACTATACAAGTATACATACGATATAATTTGTTCACCTTCATTGCTATTTAAAAAACTAGAGCTCGATCAAATTATAATCATGAAATGGACGTTACGACATGGCAGTCCTAATAAATATAATTAAACATAAACACTTAATATAAAGCTTGTTATAATAAGTGAAGTCATTTATGTAAAATCAATCAGTTTTTAATGCCAACTAAAACTAATTTAGATGAGTTAACGAGAACTATCTCCAATCCAGTAAGCACTGTTGATTTCAAATATAAATTCAATAGCAATATTCAAGTTGGCAAAAGTTCAATTGCGCATTCCTCATAAATGAACTTTACAGTAGGTATATTAGTTTGATAGAGGACTTTGTACTTCGTCTATAACACCAAGAATATAACTTGTTGGAGTCTAATAAGTACTTATAAATAGTAGTAGTATTGAAATATAATATTTGATGAAATGTCTACATAGACTTCTTGTTCATCGACACTTGTGTTAACAAGTGTACATTAAAAATTTATAACACCCCCGACAAGTGAAGGTTACAGTAACTAGAAAAGCGCTGATAACTTTCAAACGGCTGAACCAATTTTCTTGGATTATAGCTAAGAACACTCTCGATCAAGCCACCTTTCAAATAAAATAAACTAAATTAAAATCGGTTCATAAGTTTAGGAGCTACAATGCCGTATTATTCAAATACAATGTATTCAAAGTTCGATAATACATAGAACCCTAGGGATACGCTCATGTAGGTACCTATTGCGGCATAGGGTGTTGAGTGAGGTTATTAATGGTAGTAGTCGGAAAGTATATTTCTTGTTGATTTAAGAGGATACTTGTCAACGAGCCCCCGTCGATTTCCTACGTATGATATTATTGTTCTTATCTCTATTTGCCCTGGTTCGTGCATTCTCGGTTCCTAGATCGGTACATTTGTGATAACCAATTCAAATTGCTGTGATTGGCTGAATTTACCATGTTCTTGCTGCGACAGTGAGTTTGAGCCACTAGCGGAACAATGTTAGCCGGTCAGAAATGATTGCAATTAGTCAACCTGTTTGACGTCCGTGTTCTGTTTAAGATTACAAAAAAGCAAAAATTGTTGTTGCAATCATCAATTTTAGCAAATAGTGAAAGAGAGTCGGCCAATCAGAGGTCACAACTACCGCCACACTTTCTGTCAAACTTTGGCAGTAGGCCTGCTGAGTAATGAAAACAAATTTTTCATTCTGTCTAGGTGTAGGGTAGGTGTAGGGTTGCCACCTGCCTCTTTTAGATTTACAGGCTACCACCATCAAAAATACGGGGTTTAGATTTGTTTACGGGAGACATTGTTTCTTATATATTGTTGTATTATTGTATTGTTTATTATTGTATTTGAAGAAATAGGCGGTGGTTCTCTCTGAAAGCTTATTTAGGTATTTCAGTTTATTTGTATGTTTTGTATTTTTTCTCTGTATGTTGCCGGGTCTTGATCGGTGAACTGTGTTTACAATGTGGTTTTAAATAAAAGATTATTTATTTATTTCAATAGTTTTTAAAAACTCTTCATTTTGTAAAATAAAATGTTATACATTTCATGCATACAATCTTTGCATGTTAACTTAAAATTACATTTAACTTGTAATTCCACCTTCAAAGTATCAATACCATGGCCGTAGCCAGGAATTGATTTCGGGAGAGGTTTTATCAGGGCCGGAACTGAATCCTGTCATGAGGAAAAATACGTTCGCTCAACTTTATGGGCTAATTACCTGGTTAGTTGAATTTCGCCTTTCAATTTGATAGTGGAATAAAATACAACAATGAAAAAGCGCAGCGCAGTGAGCGTAAGTGTTTTTGGTTCAATACAGAAAAAAATAAGTGAAAGGGAAACGAGTTTAGCCATAGCAAGATACTTCTTTACCAAAATTTTGATACTTACTATTCAGAGGTAACTTGCACCCCAGAAACGAACATAAGCTTTTATCCCGGAAAATCCCCCACGGAATTTTTAAAAACCTAAATTCATGCAGACGAAATTGCGGGGCATACACCAAGTAATACAAATTCAAAACGCGAGTAAAGCGAGCGCGAAATGTTTGATATATTTCCAAAAAAAATTGGTAAGCAAATGCAAGAAATAGTGTAAGTATTATTTTAGGTTTAGGTTTTTGACGGTCTCCCAGACGCAGTGGCCATTTCTAAATTTCTGGTCTGGTGGGAGGCTTGGGTCATGGCTAGTTATATGGTTAGTATGGCCCTACCGGCCAAGAAATTAGACTGCACTATTATCACTAGGAGGGATTAAAGTCAAGGGCTAACTTGTATAAAAAAAGGCTTAGATCCTAAAACCAACCTCCGCCTCTTTGGCTACGGCCATGATCAAAATCGAGTGGGTTTCGGCTACGCAGGTGTTATTCTACGCATTGTCGCACAAGGAAAATATGTATTCTTTCTACTGGACATAACGTCAGCGTTTGGTTTCGCAAGCCAGCCCGGCTGAATTTGTAAAAAACCGGCCAAGTGCGAGTCAGACTCACGCACCGAGGGTTCCGTATTCGGGTATTTTTTTTCGACATTTTACACAAGAAATCAAAACTGTTATGCATTAAAAAAAATATGCATAAAAATAAATAAAAATCTGTCTTAGAATGTACTGGTAAAGTCCTTTCATATAATAACCTACTTGATTTAATATTTAGTTACTTTGAAAATTGAAAATACTAATATTTGTTCATGAACACATGACAGACGAAGAGACGGACAGACGGACAGATGGACAGACAGACAGACGGACAGACGGAAAGACAGACAGACGGACAGACAGACAGACAGCGAATTGATCCTATTTCCTTTTTGCTTTTGAGGTACGGAACCCTAAAAATATTTAGTTTTATTTGCCCCATATTTTATTTTCATAATTACGGGTTTCTGTATCCTGAAATACCAACCAGTAACCAGTAAAATACGGGGCCTCTGGCAACCCTACTCGGAAATCACTGTCACATTCAAGTTAATGTCAAATATTTTGTTTTCGATTACAGAAAGCTGCATCAATCATTATTAAAATATTTTATTTGTTGTGATTGGCTGAATTTTTGAGTTTCAGCCAATAAACAGACTGTTTGCCAATTAAACGTCATAACAATATAAATGCCAGAAAGTTTAACCAAATAAAACAAACTTAATGAGAACTTAGTGAGAATGCAAACGGCACACAATTTATAATACATATTATGTTAGTCGTATATAATAGATATTATAGTAGTCGTTCACTTTGGTAATAGTCAGATTGTCATCAGTAAAATTGATATTGGTTGATGTATCGTAAATTATTGTTTCGGTGACAAATATTTTTATAATCTATTTATCTTTGAACAGAATGGAATAGAATGAAATGGAATGGAGTACAATGATAAATTTTTATTCCTGTAAACTTTTAGGTAAACTTCAAAGTGTTTTTTGGTCAGAAAAATTTACCACTGGTTCGGAATGCCGTTCCTACGTTTCTAGGGTTTCGTACCTCAAAACGAAAAACAGAACTCTTATAGGATCACTTTGTTGTCTATCTCTCTGTCTGTCGAGTGTGTCAAGAAAACCTCTAGGGTACTTCCCGTTGACTCAAAACCATGAAATTTGGCAGGTAACCTAACTGCGTAATTTTGGCTAGTTTTTTTAATCGATAAAGAAAGTTTGCGACATTGTTCAATAAAAAATTTGGATTCAAACTCCTCAATCCTGATGTTCCAGGGGACCTGACTACTAAAGCTAATGGGATTTAAAAAGTGTCGATTATTAATTGATATTGAAGGTATCTATACCAAGTAAATACTTTGTCGTTGACCTCAACCCTGATGCTGTAAGAAATTGCATTCCTAAATCCTGGTGATCCCTCGGGATTTGAAAAGGATCATCCGTTTAAATGTTCTTACGTGATACAGAAACAAGTTGCATCCCGGGGACGGGCTATTACGGAGAGGCAACTTTTGTTCTGGGAAATGAAAGGATCGGGATTTTCAAAAACCTAAATCCACGCGAGCAAAGCTGTGGGCATTAGCTAGTTGTAAATATATTTAAAAGCTACTATAAGATAATAAATAAGGTATTTATTTCCTTATATTTTTATTGTATGGCAGCGCGCGGTTTTAAATTATAAATTGCACGTCCTGTCCTTTTCTGTAATACATTTTTTTCTCAATATCTATCGCTTTATCTCATAGCAAGAGTCCGTAAGACATAATACAGTGAATATAGGCAAAATATACAATTTTTGCAGTTTCCACGTCAGTACCTGTCGAATTTTTCTAACAGTGTAAGCAGCAGAGTTGAGTTTACCATCAAGTGTTGATATGTGGGTGTTCCATAGAAGCTTTGCATCTAACGTTATACCGAGAAACACGGGGTTCTCCTTTATTATTAATCAATGAATTTATGTCATTTAAGGTCCTGGTATTGGGCAGTGTGAATTGAACACACTTAGATTTCTTTGCATTTGGAATTGATTTGGAAGTAAATTGTTAGCAATAAATCAGAGAGTGACCTGTGATATGGCATTACATATAGTATACATTGTCAAAAATTATAATATTAAAGCTGTGCGTATTGCGTGAGGAATTGCGTATTGGGTGAGGAATAGGTGCAACTTGCAGGGTTTGATGCATGCGCTATTGCCAGCAAACATGAGACATATTTTTATCTACAGGCAACGTCTGAGTAGGTAACGCATACGTCTAACGCAAGTTGAAATGTACCAGTGTATTTAGTTAGACCTATCGACAAGTTTAGAGTCGGGTGTAGTTTAAATGTGGCCCGTGTGTTTAGACCAGTTTAGACTGTCAGTTTCCGCCCCCCGTCACCGTCGGGGGTTGGTCGTCCCCCGCACCTCACCACCCCTCTTGCAGAAATCGACACAGCACGAAATTTTCAAGATTTCTGGGTGTAATTTCTGGTTTTCGTAGTTCCAACATAATTATAACAATATAAAATATATAACGATAATTTTTTTACTGCATGATATTCATTAAATTTTCTAGGTCTGTGGTTTTTCCAAATTTCATTAAATTGCTTCGTTGTCTAGAAAAACGAGCACAAAGTTGGGCCTTTTTTTAAAGAAAAATACAAATCTTTGAACCCCTGTAATTTTAAAACTACATATTTTTAGAAAAATCTAAAACACCACAGACACAGATATTAGTTTCTAGACTATGTCTGCAAAATTTCATGGACTTTGGTTGCTTAATATTCAAATGAAATGGGAACTACGATTGTATGGAGTAAGTGACGGAGAGAGCTCTGTTAAACACGAATCCTCTGGGGCGAGATGGTTTTGAACTAATGAGTCAACACATTATGAGTACTGTAAACATTTGACAGGCGAGTAATATATTATGTGTATTTGTATAATTTGTAGGTAGCTTTACCTCTGATTTACGTCTACTATAATATAATAATATGAGTTTCTTTCTACCAAAATATGAAAAAACCAATGTAAAGATGGTCAGTTAGTAGTACTTATTTTTTTTGTACCAAAAAATAATAAAAGTAAAAAGATAAAAAGCGGTGATTTATTTAGGCTTCAAAGTCTATATAACCAATATATTATTGCAACAACACAGTACTTAATTTTTGAAGAAACAACAGCAAGGTTTGCAAGACACCTGCGGCCAATTGAATAATAACCATAAAAAAACTATATGTAGTTTTGGGCCACGTTGATCTGTCTAAAGAAAACCGTAGGCCGCATAACATATGATTCCAAGAATATAAGCACTTTGTAAGTATTATAATGATCGGAAGCAATTTTACCGTGTATCCATAGTGAAGAAGATGAATGTGAAAACAGAATTTAATATAAGTTTATGAAAGCTGTTTGAAAATGCAAAACTACTTTATCATAAGTTAAAGAGTAACATGTTTATACGGGGTGAAGCGAAACTTTACAATATCATCAATATTCTCAACTTTTCAATGCATGAAAGTATAGGGGTCTTTTGTAATATCAGTTTACACTACATGCCCAAAATTTAAAGTAGGTTTCTAGTTCTGAAGAAGCGGTGATTATGTGATAGCCTATGGATATCCTAGTGGTTAAAATTTCGGCCTCCTATTCAAGTGTTCAGGGTTCAATCTCGGGCATGCATCTCAAACTTTTGTGGAAAGAGCAATTAAATTATTACTTGCTCGAATCGAGCGTCTGTTGCGTCAGTGATGACGAGACAGAGCGTCAACTAATGTACTATGCAAATGTAGGGAACGTCACTCGAGTGCAGCGTCACTGACGCCGACGTCAGCCAGGCGTCAATGTCGCTGCGCTCGACTCGAAAGTCTACCTAACGGCCGGTTCACACATGTCTCCGTTTTACTGTTCCGTTTTATCGTGTACGTTTTTTTCGTCGATGGCGTATGTAGTTGTATGAGCGACTTCACACATGACACAGTATTCTGTATACAGTAAAAATATCGTTCCGTAAAAAAAAGACATTCCATTTTGTCATCGAATACTGGACGGACGAAACGGTAATATACGGATACGTAGAATTTTAACGGATAGATACCAATACAACACGACAGCGTCCATCCTTGTAGAATAGCGGCGGTATACTGCGAGTTTTCTGGTAACGGCCCGTTCACACATGGGAGTCCGTTTTACTGGTACGTTTTTAACGGATACGTCATAATTTTATGCTCTGTTCACACATAGGCACCGTATAACGTTCAACGGATCCGTCATTACTGGATGCGATGTGTGAACAGAAAACTCGCAGTATACCGCCGCTATACTACAAGGATGGATCTATCCGTTAAAATTCTACGTATCCGTATATTTTTACTGTTCCGTCGTCCAGTATTCGATGACAAAACGGAATGTCATTTTTTTACGGAACGATATTATTTACTGTATACAGAATACTGTGCCATGTGTGAAGTCGCTCATACAACTACATACGCCATCGACGAAAAAAAAACGTACACGATAAAACGGAACAGTAAAACGGAGACATGTGTGAACCGGCCGTTACTCATCGCATCCAGTAATGACGGATCCGTTGAACGTTATACGGTGCCTATGTGTGAACAGAGCATAAATTTATGACGTATCCGTTAAAAATGTACCAGTAAAATGGACTCCCATGTGTGAACGGGCCGTAAATAGTGAAGAAAAACATGCAAGGAAACCTGCAAGCCTGAGAGATAGGGAACTATCCCTATAATGTTTTTCTCTATAAAGTCTGCCGTCTATTTCAGTTAGGTAATGGGCCTGCGTAAAAATTATTGTCCTAACAGTTCGGGGTTAGAATACGGTTGGAATAGTAAGCAGGCCCCATATTTTGTTATCAAGCTAAAGTTACTTGGAAAAATCAGGTAGTAAACAACTGCCTTTGCGCCATCGTTAAATCTTTTTGGCAGAGCTTCGTTCCGTTTTAAATGCCATTAAACATAGCGTATTGTAGGTAATGGGGAGGTTATTAAACACATAAATCTGTGAAAGGAAATGGACAGCGCTATTTAACGGCCATAACACGGGGTCCTAAAATTTAATTTACCTGCTTTGATGTTGTAATGGTATGTAAATGTTATTTACATAGATGTAAAAATACAAAAAAAAAGACTGAAATTGTGCTTAGTTTTCATGTTGAAACATTGTAGCAGCCCTAGTGCAGCCAACGACGCGATGACTACGCTTTTTCGTGTCTTATCCTTTTTGGTTTCTTTTACTAGTTAGTCCTTGACTACGATCTGACTTGGTAGCACACTTACAGACATGCAAATGATGATGCAGTCCAAAATGGAAATGGGTGCTTGGAAGAGGCATGGCAGTTTTATATTAAAAACTATATCCCTTATCGTTTTTACAAGGCATTTTACTGGAACAGACCTATCCGTTTACCAAAATTTGATGAAATTTGAAGATTAGCATCATGGAGACGTGCATAGACTGCTGTTTAATCTGGAAAATGGAAAAGTTCCTGCAGGATTTTTAAAAACCTAAATCCACGCGTACGAAGTCGCATACATTATCTAGTTCAGTATAAAAATATCACTGTGTATAGCTCCAGGCTCTTGGTGAAGGTGAAAGTTTGTGTGTGTGTGTGTGTGTGTGTGTGTGTGTGTGTGTGAGTGTGTGTGTGTGTGTGTGTGTGTGTGTGTGTGTGTGTGTGTGTGTGTGTGTGTGTGTGTGTGTGTGTGTGTATGTTTGTTGTTGTGTACACTTCCGAACGGATTTGGGTGTTTGGAATGGAGATAGCTGATTATAACACTTGAAAAACACATAAGCTATCCCGGAAAATCAAAGAGTACCCACGGTATTTTAGAAAAACCTAAATCTACGCAGAAGAAATCGCGGGCATCCGTTAGTACACAATATGTACAAGCCTTTCTGTTTTTCTTTCCGCCTTTGTGTAAACGGAACAAGCTTAATTACTTTGCATCCCAACTATGTAGTCCTTTTTAATTAAATTTTTGTACGACAATTTCGATGTCGTCTGTCGAGTCGGCTAACAACGTAGTACATTTTAATAAAGTGAAGAGTAACTGGGTCACCGAGCCAAAACCGTTTTATCGGATAATCTTTTTAAATAGACTGGGGATGAGAAAGCGCTTTCATAGTTTGATATAAGTAAAAATTCTCTCAAGTTCGTGAAAGATCTGAAAATATTTCAGGCAGACAGCAGGAATTTTATCGTAGGTACACCTACCGTAAAATTAGCATGGAATGGGCATTAATTAAATTGGCGTAGCTGTTTCGCAAAGCTCAATTTTAGCTACGTCAGTACATGTGCCTTCCATTAGGTTTGTGCTAGTTCAACATATCCAATTTTAGATATTATTTTGAACAAGCAAGGCCAATAGTCATCTCTAACAAATAAATTTAAAACTTTTACATATTTGTTTCAGGGCTCAGTACGTAAGAATGAAAAAAATGAAACCCTTATTTATTTATTTATTTATCTTAATATTATTATCAGTTGTTTCACTCGTCACTGAACTATGCTCAGTATTTTACTAGATTTGTTTAGTGAAATGGTCTAATTGAGTAGTCGTTTAATCATCTCGCGGGGTTTGATCATATCTCTGAGGGATATGGTGAAATCCCGGTTTATGCCATTTCACTGCGACATATTATATTACGTATGGTATAATGTATGAGCTAGACAGAGTAAACTTCGTTTCTGCCGGATGTCACGAAATATCTCATGTTTTTATATTTAAAGTACTTATTTTCCACAACTTAAACTGAGAAACTAGCATAGGATTTTTAAACTGTTCTTCTCTTTACATGCCTTTTATAGCCTTTCACTTGGCTAGTTTTTTTATTTAAGAGTTGAAATATAAAATCCTGCACTTACCTGAACTGATCTCTCGCATTCAAAGTCTCCTGTTTGATTGACAATATCACTGGTCCTAAGTCCTCATCGCTGGTGAAATAATTCCAATGTTCTGTCCCGTAAAAGTACTTCTCATACGTCTCCTGTTCTACGGAGGTCAGTTCGAAGCCACCAGATCTCTCCCATTGTTCCTCGATCGCTGTCTTTTTCTTAGGCGTGCTACCTCCATTGTCACTGCTGTCTTCTGCTGCCTCGTCTAGGGATCCTGATCTTCTGTGCCGATCTGTATAGAAACAAAAATGATTTATTACTTCATTGTCATCATCATAATATGGAATAGTTATAGTTACGTATATATTACATGCTGTCTGGGGAATAACCCTAGCATTTTAATATGCGAACACATGAAATACAACGTAGGTAGACGTTTTTTTTTGGCGCAGTGGTGAGCTCTGTGGTCTTATTATTGAAAGGTCCCGAGGTAAGGAGGAATTTTATAATTTCTTAGTTCTTAGGTCTGGTGGAAGGCTTCGGCTGTGGCTGCTTACTACTATTACGTACTGGCAAAGCCGTCACGCCAAGCAATTTAGGTTCCGGTACGATGCCGTGTAGAAACCAAAGGGGTGTGGGTTCAATAAAAACTGCCACCGCTTCCAGGTTAGCCCGCTTCCATCTTAGCGTGATCATCACTTACCAGGTGAGATTACGGTCAAGGACTAACTTGTATCTGAATAAAAAATATAAGAAATACATAGACCTATAATACTTTAGAAATAATAATAGAATAGTTGAAGAAATCTCTTCAAGAGAATAATTGTCCTTGTGTTTCATGATGTACTAAATACATACATAAGTACAACTAAACATAAATTATGTTACACAGAAAAAAAAGTATTATTCTTAAAAAATGTTATAAGAATAATGCAAAACATCTTCCGCCCAACCTTTTTAACATGATAAGAGTTCCTGTGACATCGCGTTCGCCAAAACTCACTGTTACAATGATACAACTCACATGTCAGGTTAAATAATGGGATTATTTGGAACCCTTCGCGTGTGTGATATTCACTGAGAATTGAATGTACCAAACAAATCCGCCTAAAAGATGTCTGAAGGCGGATTTATTTTCGTTCGCATGTCTGTCAATTTTGTAGAAATGAAAATAAATGGAAGCCTTAGTCAAAGAATTAAGGCTAAATCGGTAAGTTTGATCGAATAGTGCTATGGAGACTAGACGAAAACTGGCAAGCGTTATAAATAAGGAAAATACTTCCAAGTAAGCAAGTACCTATTTATTTATTCGACATCCAAAAAGAAGATATTACCTTCTTTTCTTCAATGTTTCAATCAATGTTTCAACAAACCTTCTTTGTTTCAATGTTTTTTTTCCATTTGCTCTGTTTATTTTAAACTAGCTGATGCTCGCAACTTTATCCGCGTAGAGTAACGATTTTAAAAATCCCAACACATCAATTTCCCGAAATAAAAAGTAGCCTATATTACTCTCCAGGCTATATCCATGCAAAAAATTACGTCAATTCATTGCCCTGTTGCGGCGTGGTTGAAGGACAAACCAACAAACAAACACACTTTCACATTTTTAGGGTTCCGTACCTCAAAAGGAAAAACGGAACCCTTATAAGATCACTTTGTTGTCTGTCTGTCCGTCTGTCCGTCGTGTCTGTCAAGAAACCTATAGGGTACTTCCTGTTGACCTAGAATCATTAAATTTGGCAGGTAGGTAGGTCTTATAGTACAAATACAGGAATAAATCTGAAAAGCGCGAATTTGTGGTTATATCATAAAAAGAAATAATTAAAATATGTTTCAATTTTCAAAGTAAGATAACTACCAAGTGGGGTATCATATGAGAGGGCTTTAACTGTACATTCTAAAACAGATTTTTATTTATTTTTATGCATAATAGTTTTTGATTTATCGTGCAAAATGTTGGAAAAATACCTGACTACGGAACCCTTAGTGCGCGAATCTGACTCGCACTTGGCCGGTTTTTTTTATATGGGAAGACACGGTATCACTTAAACTATTTATATTAGCTTCACGCTGATTCAAAGAGTCGGTATTTATTTTTCCATGTAATGTTTCCTTCTAAGAGATGTAGCAGACTTTCACTTTAAATAAAACTCCTAATCTTTTCCTTTATCTGTTTATCTCGATAGTCGTATAAAGTTTCCACAAATTGTATTACGCTGTTAAAGTGTAGCCTCCCTAATCCTAAAGTTATCGTCGGAGCTTGGAAGGTGTCACTCTAAACTGGGCTTAACCTGTCGAGCTGGATTTCATACAAGAATTAATTTAACTGAAATTTTGCTGCCGTGTAAAGTCATGTGTCACGTGATTAAACGTTCATTGCCGTTATGTTACTGTGACTGTGCTTATGCCCACGACTTCATCCGCGTGAATTAAGGTTAGGTAAAATTCCGAGGAGGTTTATTTTCGGGAAGAAAAAGTAGACTATGTCACTCTCCAGACTCCACGTCTATAACCATGCAAAATATCACGTCAATCCGTAGTGATTTGATGAGCCCATGACTTCGTCTGCGCCAATTGCGGTGTTCCCAACCTCATTTATTTCAAAACTAGAGGATGCCCGCGGCTTCGGTTTTTTTAAAATCCTGTAGGAACTCTTCGATTTTCCGGGATAAAAAGTAGCCTATATCCCTTCCCGGGATGTACCCCAAGTCTGTAGCTTTCATTAAAATCGGTTCAGCGGTTGGGCAGTGAAAACGTAGTGCAGACAGACAGTCAGACAGACGCACTTTCGCATTTATAATATTAAGTATGGAAGTAAGGATTAATTTTCTGTACTTCTTATTTATTTTCTAAATCCACGGAAATGAAGTTACAGGCATCTTCCTTTTCATCCAAGGCATCTTCTATTAACTTTTAATTAATAAATTAATATTGACTCTAATCCATAGAAGGGGTGCTAAATGACCTTATATTATGGGGACGGTCCGTAAATGGCGGATCATAAAACAAATAAAATGGTCAGTCCTATCTATAATTGGATTTTCCGCATTGTTGGTTCTTTCATTCATCAAAATACAACTTGACTTGTATTTATTCTTTTTGATAAATGTACCTGTGCTGCGCTAGCTCTCAAAGCATTTAGCTTTATAAAACTAGTTGATGCCCGCGACTTCGTCTGCGTGGATTAAGGGTTTATTTTTGACTCGATACAGGCTTGCGCTTGAATGCAGTCAACACCAAACAGTAGGCGATGATGTAACATAAGATGGAGCGCGCCTGCCTCGAAGGTTTCTTCTTCTCTCTGGGCTGGTTTCCGCACTTAAACGTTTCCGTCTGTTGTGCGTGTGTTCTTTTGAAGGTATACCAATATACGATATAGCTAACGGAAGCCAGAAGAGACTTTTTCTATTAGAATCCCGTGGGAACTCTTTGATTTTATGTCACTCTCCAAATCTTTAACTTTATCCATTCAAAAACATCACGTCGGTCGGTTGCTTTGTTGCGACTTGATTGAAGGACAAATCACACAGTTATAATACCTATAGGTAGTGATCAGATATTGCCGTAGACGTTATTACTTTCAATTACATTCAACAGACTTTGAGGTTCTTGAACCAAAAGTGTTTTTGTTCTTATAAAACTCGAGAGCTGAATAAATTACTTTCAATAATACAATTTATTCATCCATTATAAAAGTGAAGCTATTTCAAATATAATAAAGCTGACCCGGCGGCTTCACACGAGTGGAATTTTTGAAAATTGGTGAGGATATGGAATTTTAAAAAAACCCGAAATATATAATTCATACAAACTTTCACCCCCTATTTAACCCTCTTAGGGGTGGAATTTCCAAAAAAAAAACTATCTTAGTGAGTGCCTACGGGTTTGACTGTGGGTTTATAGATCAGTCAGTCAATCAGACAGTTAGGAGAAGTCTGTTTATAATAATATGTACCTAATGGTACCTATCGTTGTCACTGTTCATTTCTGAAAATAAACTACAGTAGAACAAGTGGAGAACCTACTATCTATCTATCTAAGTCACTTATAAAAGTTCCCACAAATTATAGCATCGTAATTATATAATCTCTCAAAGTTTACCTTTGCCAAAACAAATTACTTTCTAAATTATAAATTATGACCGAAGGAGTACTAGCTTACCAGGATATGAAGTAATAATAAATTTTAATAAAAAATGGTTCTTCATTGCATGCTAAATTACCTGGGAAAACAAGATTGACATTTTTATTTGTGACATGGTATTTTTAACTCCCGACCCAAAAAGAGGGGTGTTATAAGTTTGACGTGTGTATCTGTGTATCTGTCTGTAGCACCGTAGCTCCTAAACTAATGAACCGATTTTAATTTAGCTTTTTTTGTTTGAAAGGTGGCTTGATCGAGAATGTTCTTAGCTATAATCCAAGAAAATCGGTTCAGCCGTTTGAAAGTTATCAGCTCTTTTCTAGTTACTGTAACCTTTGTCGGGGGTGTTATAAATTTTAATTTAAACTTGTATAGCCATAATTGTAGGTACATACGTAAAATTTCAAACTGGTATTATTGCCAAGAAATTTGAAAGAGAGGTGTTTGTCACTGTATATACAGAATAAAGTACATAATAAAATCCAATAAAAATTCGAGTAGGTACACCTCTCAAATGTACCCTAAATAACTTAGTGAGCGCGGGAAATGGGAATGGGGTAAATATGTGAAATCCGGTTAGGCGTAATAATGCGTGAAAATTACAAGAAGTTTTGAAGTGAAAACTTCTATAGGCAGGCACGTTGGGCGATTTTGTGTTAAAAGCTCGTTCACACAGGCTGCGTAAGCGTTGCGTAAGCGTAGACGTAGCGCATACTATTGCGTTGTAATGTATGGAAATGAATGCAACACGGCATATCGCTTGCGTGGCGTGAACTTTCACGTAGACGTAATGCGTGCAGTTATGTCTACGGTTGCACGCGCGTCACTACGCACGTGTCACGTGTATGTACTGCATACGCAATTGGTATGAATCTGCCGTTAAACTTCAAGGTTGCGTCACCGACATGCTAAATAAGTGTTAATAGGGCTCCGAGTGCTGATAGTTGCAAATTATGAAATTTTAATTTTTGACAGTATAATTAATTTGAAAATCCAAAAAAGAACCACTGTTATTTCATTTTTTACGTTTTCACTTCTGTCGGCAGTCCCCACTAACTGCTTATTTTTTTTTATCGAGATCCCTCCAAAGTTCAACAGTAGGGATGATGACTACTAGTCAAATCAGTGACTTTTTATCAAACGTCAAAACGCTCGCTTAGTAAGGGACGTGACGTCATAAACATTTGACATCATTTGAGGTACTTTTTTAAGTTAAATCGATGATTTTAAAATGGTTAGCAAACTTAAAAGTAATACCGGTAGTGGATTTTACGAATTGTGGAAGACCCTGTATTTAATAATTCCTAAGAAATAATTTATTTTTGGCATAGGCATCATCCGAATTAGGTAGTCTAGGCTGAGATGGGAAATGAATATTATATGGTTGCGAGGATTGTTCACGAGATACAAAGTAAAGGGCTCGCGTCTACACAATACATTTTGGACGAGGTAAATAAAAAGGTAACGCCTTTGTTTGCTGTTTGTAGATGAAAGTTTTACATTTAGATGGCTCGTTTCATTTATATTTGTCACTAGCTGACGCCAGCGACTTCGTCCGCGTGGATTTAGGTACTTCGAAATCCCGCACGAACTCTTTGATTTTCCGGGATAAAAAGAAGCCTTAACCGGATCGGATCCGGCTATGTGTTATGCAGATAGCTATTATGACGTAGGATTCCTGTAAGAAAGGAGTTTTGAAAATTCAACCCTAAGGGGGTAAAATAGGGGTTTGGAATTTGTGTAGTCCACAGTTGCATGAGTTAGTAAATAATGAGATAACAACATACTCGATGACAACATATTGTTGTGAATGCCGCGGCTAGATTAACTGCCACTAACGGGGTTTTTCAATGGCATTTCTCGTTACCCTACTTGTAGCCACGATCAACATGATAATTTGTTCAACGGCATTCACATTGCCGTTTGGCGTTAGACGATTTTAACCCCTATTCAATTGGTATTATACGTTAGAAGTGTGGCTACTCAGTTTGACACGTTGATCATCGGCGGAATTATCGCAATAATTATGGCGTTGTTGGGCAAAACGCACACATTTAATGAAAACACGTATGTACGTAAAAGCTATCAGGAAAACAGGCCAGGAGATTGTTTTCGTGCAACAACAATTAGGAAACAAACTTATGGGTATTATACTAGCCATCAAAGTTCCAAGTAGTTAGAGTATTGATTGCAAATAGTGTGGGTAGGGACGGTACATAAGTGAGTAGAGATTTTGTAGAGCTTTGACGACCTCGTTTCAGCGTTTATAAACGGAACGGTGCATGTAAAGGATTTATATCTCTCTACTATTCAAAAGAGTACTTATAGTTTATCTCTTTACTAGGGCAAAAGCTAATAGGTAAGCTAGGTAGGCTTAGTTTCGTAAATCTTTACTGAACAAATAAACAAGATTGATTTCTGTCACATGAATTAATCCTTTTCTTCTCCAACTAATCGTAAAGATCGTAAAAATCTATACTTATAAATAAAATTGAAGTGCCTGTCTGTTTGAACGGGCTAATCTTCGGAATGGCTAAACCTATTTTGACGGGACTTTCACAGACAAGTTAACCAAGGAATAACATAGGCTACTTTTTTAACCGACTGTAATAAATGAAGGAGTTGTGTTTGCACAGTCTATGCACTGATATCTCCGAGATTTCTGAACCGATTTACGTAATTTTTTTTAATCGATAGAGGAACTTAACATAGAGATACAAGAGTCTTTTTAAATGACACGCCGACTATCTACCATGTCCAAACGCAGGGAGCCGTCGGATTCAGGACATGACCGTGGCGTAGAGAAGTTTTTACAACATACTTATGTCCAGCAGAGGACATCTGTCGGTTGACGATAACGACAGCCAAGTCCAAAAGGGTAAAATACTGGTTGCGATTTTTATCTGCCCAGGCTTTCTATGTCATCATTATTATCATGAAACCACTCACCGGCCCACTACTGAGCGTAGGTCTTCTCTCAGAATAAGAAAGGTTAATGCTATAGTTCGCCACGCTGGCCAAGTACGGATTGGTAGACTTCACAAACCTTTGAGAACATTATGGAGAACTCGCGGACATGCGGGTTTCCTCACGATGTTTTTCTTTACCGTTAAAACAAGCGATAAAAAATTAAAGCGCATTGCTTAAAACGCACATATTATGTGTGAAAAGTTAGGTACAGTTTGGATCGAAACCTCGGCCTCCTGCATAGCGGGCGGACGTCTTAACGTCACTAGGTCATCACGGCTATATTATGGCCTTTACAGTAATCCTGTAGGCTACAGTGGCTCTAGCTTATTTAACTGGGGCAAATAGCAGAAAGGAAATATCACACAGGAAATGACGCAATGCCGGGCGCCGAGGATCTTCGTCTATGCTATACAAATAATCTGTTTGTAGTGTTACATCAGACAGAAATCTACAATCTCATATAATTAAGAACACGATTTATATTTATAATTACTAGACCAGATGATGCCTTCAATAAACCCCGATTGTGGTTTGCAACTGCATCTTTGTCTGACCGCACAGAAATCTGCCATTTTGATTTTTTACAAATACGAGTACCCAGTGACATTCACGCCATCAAGACGAATCTAGTGACGTATCATTTATCAAAATCGGTTGAGTCGTTGCGTAGTTACGAGCGGACATAAGAATGGACATACATATCTACGAGTACATACATTCATACAGGTCAAACAAATAACCCTCCTTTTGGGTGCCGCAGTCGGGTAAAAAAGCTTTGGAACTACGATTTTGGGAATAGACGTATGCGAATTTATCTGACCAATATTTCATCGATTCCTACGTGTAATCGTACCAGAGCTCTAAATCGCTTAGCGGCTTTTACGGGCAAACCTAAGCCAATTTAAAAAGACCGTTTCGTAAAATGCCCCGACCGAAATCTTTCATTACTTATCCACAAACAGCTGCGTCAGGGAGCTCGACAAAAACCCTTCCCACGGGTTTTTACAAACTTGAATCCACGTGGACGAAATCGCAGATATTTTCTAGTTCAAAAATCGGTCAAGTGCAAGTTTGAATCGCACACGAAGAATTCCAAAATTCCAAACACTGAAATCCATTAAGATTTCTGTGGTTCCGACTTCCGAACCATCATATAAGGAATAACACTTTTTATGGTGGCCATTTTGTAATTTTTTATTATTTTGTTGTTAAACGGCATTAGAAATACACAATCTGGGAAAATTTCAACTCTCTACCTATTACGGTTTACGAGATACGGTCCGTTGGCAAACAGACGGACTGACGGATAACGGAGGCTCAGTAAAAGGGTCTCGGTGGCACCCTTTAGATACGGAACCCTAATAGTATATGACCGCGTAGGTAACATACGTCGAGCCAGGTTCGTTTATGGTGATAATATTATGAAAGTGACCAGACACCGAAGATCCTCGCTCGCCGTATGATGCGTCGATAAATTGGAAACATGTCCGGAATGAAGTACAGCAGATGGGCAGCTGTTAGAACTTGTTACTCGTGTCTTATAATGAAATTAGTTAGCGTTTTGTACTTAAGCGTTAATAAACCTAATATAGGTTAATATACGGACCTCTTTTTAACCCCCGACCCAAAAAGAGGGGTGTTATAAGTTTGACGTGTGTATCTGTGTATCTGTCTGTGGCTTTGTAACTCCTAAACTAATGAACCGATTTTAATTTAGTTTTTTTTGTTTGAAAGCTGCCTTGGTCGAGAGTGTTCTTAGCTATGATCCAAGAAAATCGGTTCAGCCGTTTGAAAGTTTTCAGCTCTTTTCTAGTTATTACAACCTTCACTTGTCGGGGGTGCTATAAATTTTTAATTTACACTTGTTAATTATTAGCATATGCCTAATTTTTAATTGCGTTATATGGAACGATTTATTGAAATTTTTTACAGATTTTTTAAATTTTAACATGTCTGGACACAATAAACGTCATACAAATAAAAAAATACAAAGTGGCGCGTCAATTGTAGGTACGTTAACAATATTTTGACCAATTATTGTTTTAGTTATTTATTGTTATTTTTATGAAAATTTAGGAATTTCGATTAAATCCTTTTTAACTGCATAAACAATATGTTAAGTATTGAATTTTGAGTAGGTGCATAGTGCTTTATCTTCTTTCGAATGTTAAATTACTAATAACAGAAAAATATAATTCACCCGCTGTACAACGACGTACAAACCTACTTTTAAGTCCATAGACACATGTTGAGATATTTGTTTTCATGCGTAGGTATAAAGCTAAACAACAGGAGCTTTTGATTCTTGTATGTACGATAAATCTCAATAAGGCTTTGATGTTCTTAGGGAAAGCTTATATATTTGTGGATCAGTTTACGTTTATGTTTAGTTTGTATTGTATAAAAAAACAAAACCTTTGATAATGACTTCCAGTGCCAAGAAAATGTTCAAATGGAGCTTAAACATTACTAACCTTAAAAAGCTTTGGTATTCTTTTTAATGTACAAACGAGACAATGCTGTATCTACAATTATTTGGTCAGGGCATGAAAGCTTAAATGAAAAGTATCAAAATGTTTACAGTGGTTGTTGAATAATGAAAATTAAAAGCTCAGTTGTTTACTCTGACAACACTCGACGGAGTAATGCAGTCAGCATACCAAACGATTTTTGAAAAGTTAATAAAACAAAGTCCATTTAAAGTAGGGATGTTTTATAGGCTCTCTTGGAATCTTACCAATCTTTCCAACACTACCAACGGCTTGGACAGTATTATAGTTTCATTGAAAATAATGTGGCACGTTTAGCAGGCAATTTTTATTTATTAGAGTTAATGTTGTTGTTTACATGTGAATTTGAAAAATAGACCTAGCGATCTGTTTTTAACCCCCGACCCAAAAAGAGGGGTGTTATAAGTTTGAAGTGTGAATCTGTGTATCTGTGTATCTGGCTGTGGCATCGTAGCTCCTAAACTAATGAACCGATTTTGATTTAGTTTTTTTTTTGTCTGAAAGGTGGCTTCATCGAGAGTGTTCTTAGCTATAATCCAAGAAAATCGGTTCAGCCGTTTGTTATCAGCTCTTTTCTTGTTACTGTAACCTTCATTTGTTGGGGGTGTTATAAACTTTTAATTTACACTTGTTTCTATACCAGGACATACTTTTTTCATAGTATTTAAAGATTACCGGCTGAGTTCGTTGTGGGCTCTTCTCAGACTTCAAATCATCTTTCAAATCTAAAAAAATCAGACAAACAAAAGGTGTACAATAGTGACTATTTTGAATAAATGATTTTGACTTAGACTTTATGTAGCGTTTCATTCATTGGATGAAAAGGTTAACTGCGATCTCACTTTTTGGTGCATAACGAATCAGTGCCGTTAAGGTGAGATCTATTGAGCTATTTCGACTTAAAAGCCTTATCTCTTATCGGTTATGTAACGTACTGAAACATTTAATCGCTTGGCTAGTTTTTGTTAAGTTACAAGAAATCCTATCCTATCCTATTACTATAATACCTAGACAATTTGTAGAACAAGCACTGAAACTGGAATAGCTGTTGAAATGTTATTTCGTCTCTGTAATCCGCTTTGCATAGTAAACGTACTCCTCCAGGTTTGACATCTTCCCACAAAATGTGTTTGAGTTAGGTGCACACTTTCATATGGGTTTACTTTATCTAATTGTATTTTAAGTTAACATCTTAACAACAAAATTAAACTAAGATTTATTCCAGAAATTAAGTTGGATAGCTAAGGCTAATTTTCACTAACATCGTTCCACAACTGTGTCATCATTGTATAATCCGGTTTGCATAGTTAAACATGCTGAGTTCTCAGAAATGTAGCGTAGCACAGAAATTATGAACTTAGACAGAAATTATATTAATGTTTTTCGTCCTAACATGGTATAGGTAAGGTAGGCTCGAGGACCTCTCTGGTGGTGAGTGGTGTGGTCTTAGAAATGGGAGATCACGGGTTCAATTACCGGCAGGGGCAATTTGGTAATATAATTTCTATATCTTTTGCATTTGACTCGACTAAGAAGATGGTGTCGACTCAAATTTTACCTTACGAACTTTTCAGTTGTTTGTGGTAGGAAAAAAGTGGCAGTCAATAGGGACGTGAAAACTAAAATTAGTTTATTTGAATTTTCAAACTAACTGTAGTATCAACAAGTGTAAATTATAACACCCCCGACAAGTGAAGGTTACAGTAACTAGAAAAGAGCTGATAACTTTCAAACGGCTGAACCGATTTTCTTGGATTATAAGAAGAACACTCTCGATCAAGCTACCTTTCAAACAAAAAAAAAAACAATTAAAATCGGTACATTAGTTTAGGAGCTACGATGGCACAGACAGATACACAGATACACACGACAAACTTAATAACACCCTTCTTTTTGGGTCGGGGGTTAAAAATTGAAATTTCATAGTAGTTTATTCTATTAACATTAGCATGTCGGTGACGGGACCTTGAAGTTTTTTTCCCATCCCAAAACCGCCCAACACCCTTTTTTCACTTCAATAAAGATACTCAAATGGAAACAAATTGACGATCAAATCTCGTTACCTTTTTGAGCGCACGCGATTCATGCTCTTGAATTACACGCTGTAACACCAATTAAAGCCTTTTCATAAAACTTTTAACACCACTCGAAATTATGAAACATGTATTACATTTCGAACATTTGGAAAACTTGAGTAATTAAATTTATCGGAATTGAAAAAGTTCTGGTAAACGCCACCTACCCTAACGGCAATCGAGAAGGTAATATTTTTTAATTTCGTTACCTTTTTCTTTACAAGTATTTTTTTATATCAAACTTTTGTAGGGGAGACCGTCGGGCAATTTAAGAAATCATTTGTCATTTTCTTTTGTTTGACAGTTTTATTTTCCTTAATTATTGAAGCCCTGAGGAACAAAGTAGACATTTACTGTATTCGATGTTTTAATTTTATGGTTATTTGTTAAAGGCCTCAGTGGCTCAATGGTTACAGGAGCGGACTGAATTCAGAAAGGTCGGCTGTTCAAATCCCACCCGATGCACTATTGTTACAGTTCACGAACTTGTGACAATACATCACTGGCAGGCGTCAATGTTACAATTTTTACAATGTTGTAAAAAAGACAAAGGCTTGACTTATTCACATAAAGAAACAGTTCAATATCCTTTTTCATACGTCGTAATTGACCTTCAATCATCTTTTGAAAATATTTTTTTTTGGATCATATTAGGACCTTTCTCATCTCGTCTCATTATGCTTAACCAAACGAAGCATCAGTCTACCTTATTCCAACTTGACAGATGTGTGCTCGGGATGCCTCTCGATCACTTTTGGAAGACGTTATCTGTCTTGCTCAGGCCCTTTTAGGTACTGACTTATAATATTGTAATTTATATAGGAATTATGTATATGTGAACAAGTGTGAATTAAAAATTTATAACACCCCCGGCAAGTGAAGGTTACAGTAACTAGAAAAGAGCTGATAACTTTCAAACGGCTGAACCGATTTTCTTGGATAATAGCTAAGAACACTCTCGATCAAGCCACCTTTCAAACAAAAAACTAAATTAAAATCGGTTCATTAGTTTAGGAGCTACGATGCCACAGACAGATACACAGATACACACGTCAAACTTATAACACCCCTCTTTTTGGGTCGGGGGTTAAGAAGTGGCGATAGCCTGGTGGTTAACACTTCGGCCTCCTTTTCGCACCTCTAACTTTTTGGAATTAGGTTGTGCATTTTAAGCCATTAAATATTACTTGTTATAACGTTGCGGTAAAACATCTTATGGAAACCTGCATGACTGAAACTTGAGAGTTCTTCATAATGATTTCACAGGTATGTGAAGTCTGTCAATCTAAATTTGGTGGACTAGGATCTGAACTCTAAACCTTTCTCATTTTGAGTGGAGACCGGTGCTGGCAATAGGTTGATTTGATGATGATAATTACATAATAATATGTGAATTATAAGCGCTACAGATCCGGTAGCAAGATTAAGTTTTTCTTGGATATGCACTACGACTCCTATACTTTGTATATTGTAACTTTTAATTAGTTTTATTTTAACTTTTAATTGCAATGTATCCATAGGAGAACCAGAGTAATAAGTGGCAATGGGCAGGGCACATAGTTTGATAGACCGATAGATATTGAGGTTCCAGGGTGCTAGATAGCGACCTCGCACGGGAAATGCAGCGTTAGAAGACCCCCACTAGGTGGACAGACGGCATTAAACGAATCGCAGGAAACCATTGGACTCAGGCAATACAAGAGCGTGGCATCAGAACGTCTCTACAAGGGATCTATGTCCAGTAGTGAATGTCTTTCGGTTGACTATGATGATGATGATGATGATGATGATGAATTAACATTAAAGCTTTCGAACGCGCGTAGTTATCGTGCTGTCAAAGCTGCATACCGTTGCTGACGCGCTTTGTGGTGTGACGTACCACTAAAGGCAGCACGTACACGTTACACGTGCGTAGTGACGCGCGTTAACCCCTAACACACCGGGTTATGCATACGTCAACGCTTTACGCAAGTGGTGTGCCATGTTTTATACAGTTCCATACATTACAACGCAACGGTACGCGCTACGTCTACTGTGTGAACGAGCTATTACAGTTCTGTGTATTACAAATTTCGAAAGCGTTTTTTAAACCGAACCAGCTAGAAATGAAATCTGATGGATTTCTGCATTCGATACATCCTGCTCGTGATAAAACTTTCTCCCTGTCAGATAACTTATTATTTAATGCTGAAATTGGTCTAAAGTACTCAAAGGAAAAGTATCTTCTCTGGACGTCAGTAAGCTCCATTAATAAGCTTATGAAATTTTCGGAAAGCTCTCACAATATTGTAGTCTTTAAACGGAAACTTCTCGTAACTTCAGCTTTTGTAGCAAATTATGAAGCGAGTTCTTTCTGTTACCAAGAAGTAGTTAATTCCGCTAAGTTGACTTATTTATAAATCTTTCCTTAAGTAAATAAATCTTTTATATTTTATTACGTTAAAGTATTTTTTGCTAATAAACAACGACATTTAAAACGCTTTTTAATTCCGGAAAATTACAGAACTCACTCGAGACTTATACATAAATCCCCTTGTTTATATAAGTGTATAATATAATATTCTATCTTTGTAATTTTGTTACAATAAAGTTGTTTAAATTAAATTAAATTAAATCCACACGGATGAAGTCACGGGCATCAACTAGTAGGGAACAACATCTGTGAGTTAATATGGCACAACACAAATTGGAGTTGATTCGTTGGGGCCAGTCACGCAAGTGTTATAAGTCATTTCAGCGCTTTAGAGCCAGTGATTGAAGATAAGGTTATTTATTGTTCTTGCTTATGGAATTTTATTATAATTTCCTTTGTTCTACTTTTCACGCCTTGTTTTGTGGATTTTACAGCTATCAATTGTAAACTCAAACCATTTCAAGGCTATTCTCGAAATGATTTCGAGTCAAAATAAATAATATGTAAATTGATAGGGACTCTTTGCATGATATTTTAATTTTATTTTATTTAGATACAAATCAGCCCTTGACTGCAATCTCACCTGGTGTTAAGTGATGATACAGTTTAAAATGGAAGCGGACTCCCTTGAAGGGGTATGCTTTATCACCTAAACTCATACCCGTTTGGTTTCCACACTGGCATCGCTTTGCGGCAAGCATATCTAAGCATCTCTGGAATTGTTTGAAAAGACTACTAACTAATCTTTATTTTGATATCATAACCCATATACCTACTATTACTAGCGACCGCCCGTGGTTTCGCTCTGTAGAAATTTAAAAAATCCAGCTTTAATCCATGTCTACATTATAAAGGGAACCTCCGTGTGAAATTCAACTTTCTAGATACAAGGGCTTGTAATTGTGGTAATACCAAAGTACTTGTGTACCATAGATTCTTTCGTTGTCTCTGCTACTTGACAACCGTCAAACCGGTCCTTCGAGTTCACAGAAGTTTTTTACGAGTTCATTTCCGCGATCAGCTGTTTGCAGGGTTGTCGCATTGGAGTTTTAAACAAATTCTTTAAGTTTTCATAATATCTTCCACGGGTATACCGCTACGAGGCTTATTATTTTTTGTTACAATATGTAAGTCCGATATGTACCAAAAAATAATGTTAAACCTCAGCCTGCGGGTATGTTACGAAGATTATCTAACACAATAAAAAGGTACAAACCTCCGTCATCTCTGTCAGGTCCGCTGTCATGCTCTGATTCGGATTCGTCCCAAATGGTGTCGGTAGCGATCTTCTGCCGCGAGCATTCTATCCAATACCCCGGCGTGGGTATTAGACTATGGGGGTATTCTTCGCAAAATTCATCTGGAAGGAAAAATTATATTAGACATGTCACTATTATACTGAAGCCCCCCTGAAAGAGAATTAAATTTAGTTTCTAATTCAATATTCGGTTTTGGGTCAACGTTTTGTACTAAATACCAGAATTTAAGGTCTGTAACTAATTTCGTCTACGAGCTAGATGTACATGTTAGACAGACAGATAGCAGAGTTTCTGTGTTTCCTACCGCTTACAATCCGGATATCTTTAAAACAAGAGTGAATAGGCACCTTCTAGGTAAACGCGTCCCATCTTAGACCACATCATCACTTTCCATCAGGTGTGATTGCATGTGGTCAAGCGCTTGCCTATAGTGAATAATAAAAAAAAGAGTGACATTATTAGTGCTCTGTTTGTATCGTACGGAACCCTAAAAACGCACGGCACTGCCTAGCCCAGCCAAGCACGAAAGGCTTAAATCATGCCTCATCTGTAGAGTTAGCTTCCCTAATTTGAAAAGTTTTTTTATTAGCTAACTCTCACGAGGAAGCTTAAGCGTCAGCGGGGTATCCGAAACTTGGAGAGCTGAATAAATCCGATTTACTTAATAACCTTTTTTTGGTAAACCCTTTTTCATTTAGTGGCGTAACTTGATCTCGATATCTGAATTTATCATTATTTTCTTTTGAGCTTTGTTTTGGAAGTGGATTAATTGAATTTAATTGAATATTGTACTTGATTGAATTTAATTATTAGGAAATCTATGAAGTGGTAGAACTTGAACAATAAAAACACCACGACTGCTCTGTCAACAAGTGTAAATTAAAAATGTATAACACCCCCGACAAATGAAGGTTACAGTAACTAGAAAAGAGCTGATAACTTTCAAACGGCTGAACCGATTTTCTTGGATTATAGCTAAGAACACTCTCGATCAAGCCACCTTTCATGCAAAAAAAAAACTAAATTAAAATCGGTTCATTAGTTATGGAGCTACGATGCCACAGACACAAATACACACGTCAAACTTATAACACCCCTCTTTTTGGGTCGGGGGTTAAAAAACTAACTAAAAAGTAAATAACAAGCTATAATTGTAATAGGCGATTGTTTTTTTTTGCACATTTGCAAATGGCACCGTAATTTTTTACATATCATTTGATAGTATTGGAACACGGATGGAATTGGTAGTTGATTCATTCAAGTAGTTGTATTTATTAAAATGTAAAGGTACCTAAGACTATCAACGGCTGAATTTTTGAATGACTTGGTTTCTTATCTGAATTACCTTTGCCCTTTGGTTCAGCCCTGTGGTTCAGCCCAAATACCGACATTGGGGAGTAACTACCAGATAGCATCGAGTTATCTCATTCAATTTATTAGTAGGCCTTCGCCCGCGCCTTTTTGTGTTTTAAAAATACACGTTTGGTAGCCTAGATATTCATGTCTCGAGAAAAAACAACCACAGTTTAATATTGCGTAAGTTAGACTCTGATTAAATTAAATGGAGTTTTCATTGGTGATTATTCTAGCAGGCAAAATCTTTTTTAAAAGACAAGCTGAACCTATTTTAGCTCAAGTTTTAATTTGTATATTTATTTTAATTGTTACTTTTTTAAATATTTCATATTTATATTTTAAATTTGTAATTATTATTAACCTTTTGACTGCGCGATTTTATGCACCATTAAAATGTACTAGGGTAATAAGCAAATAAATATTCTTACTCTTCTTATTTTTAAAAGAATCGACCCGGCTTCGCTAATAGGATGAATTTCTGAAACCTTTTCACAGCAGGGATGTAGTGCCTAGGTTATAAAGAAACCTCCTTGCAAAAATTTCAAGTTTGGACACCCCATGACGGTTGTGAATATTGGTAGGCAATAGGCACCGTAATTAAAGTTACAGGTATTACAATAAATTAGGCGCTGCAGTGGAACACACAGAATCTGGATACAAACATACATACATACATAGACTGCTAAAAGCATAACCCTTCCTTTCGGTTTTGCCGTAGTTGGGTAAAAAGAGAAACTGGCTGGCTATTTGTCTCTCTTCAGCCAGTTTTTCTTTTTTAGATTGAATTGTTAATATTTTATATTACTATTTTAGTTTATTTATACAAAAAATAACTTAGGTGCGAAAACAAAGTAAATGAGTAAATAAACACAGTTATCTATACTAATAAATAAAATTGAAGTGTCTGTCTGTAATTTCGAAATAACTACCTCATATTAAGCTCATATGGTTATTTGAACGATACTATAACTGAATCACCCGGTTTTAAAATTTTTGTCTGTCTGTCTGTCTGTCTGTCTGTCTGTCTGTTTGAAAAGGCTAATCTTCGGAACGGCTGAACCGATTTTGACGGGATTTTCACAGACAAATAGAGGATTGACCAGGGCGTAACATAGGCTACTTTTTTAACCGACTTTCAAAAAGGGAGTTGTGTTTTTCTACCTACGTACACCGAAATCTCCGAGATTTCTGAACCGGTTTGCGTCATTTCTTTTTTAATCGATAGAGGAACTTTGCGACATTGTTTCATAAAAAAATTGAAGTCCAACTCCTCAATCCTGATGCTGCAGGGGATCTGACCAATCCACGCGGGCGAAGCTGCGGGCATCAGCTAGTCATAATATATTTTTCTACGAAAGAGAGCGCAAAGTTAACAATATTGTTGTTCCTTTATAAAATACCAAAGTGCTACTGCCACAGACGAGTCCGAGTTCTAAATAAAATATTTACGCTGGCCGCTAAGTTCCAGAACGACGCGAGACCTTGCGGAAAATCGCGGTGAATTTTACAGTTGAATCTCACAAAGTAAGTAACAAAATCATGTTTGTGATATTATTGAATTTTTAACCCCCGACCTAAAAAGAGGGGTGTTATAAGTTTGACGTGTGTATCTGTGTATCTGTCTGTGGCATCATAGCTCCTAAAGTAATTTATTTTATTAAATCATTATTAAAGTAATTTCCGATTTTAATTTAGTTTTTTTTGTTTGAAAGGTGGGCTTGATCGGGAGTGTGCTTAGCTATAATTAAAGAAAACCGGTTCAGCCGTTTGAAAGTTATCAGCTCTTTTCTAGTTTTCTTATAGAGGTTCTTGTGTCGGGGGGGTTTTTAAATTTTAAGTTATCTTTTTTATATGTGCCGAGTATACACAAAAGTTTACCTTAATTTATAAAAGAAAAATTCTGAAAAATTCTTAATTCAATCAGTAAGTGAGGTCTTTAATATTATAAATGCGAAAATGTGTTTGTTTTTTGGTTTGTCCTTCAATCACGCCGCAACATAGCTACGGATCGACGTGATTATTTGCATGGTTAAAGACCTGGAGAGTGACGAAGGCTACTTTTTATTCCGGGAAATCAAATAGTTCCCATGGGATTTTGAATAACCTAAATCCACGAGGATAATCATAACCCGGGCATCAGCTAGTACCTATTATGATAATGGATTTTTTTTATTCTGAAAGTTGATGCCTGCGACTTCAATCGCGTAAATTGTGTTTATTAGAACTCCAGTGATAACTCTTTTACTTTACGGGATAAAAGTAGCCTAAGCCTGCCTCCGGGAAGCAAATCTGTACTGTACATTATCTGTCAAAATCAAAAATCATGAAAAGAGAACAAACAGACAGACAGACAGATAGATATGTATCTATCGGCAAGCACATAGATACTCTCACATTTTGAAATCCGTACAAATAAGTATAGATAAATTAAAAAAAAGATAAGGTAGAATTTTAAAAACAACATCAGATTTTTCCCTCATGCAGGGAGGTTTAAGGTTTTAGCGTTTATTGATTTATGTACAAAATGGGTCTCTGAATCTCTTTTCAATTTACTGCGTTTGACCCTTTTGCTTATGTTGTGGTAAAAGGGTCGAATCAGGATAGTTTCCTATTTGCTAAAATATTAACATAATATGCAAGCTTTACGGATAAGTTTACTTTGTAAATAGACGAGATCTTTTCGTTTTGGAACTATTATAATCATGTGAGTAATGATAAAAATACATTTAATAGAGTACTCTTCTATACTTATTTCTACTCTCTTCTTTGTTTTCTTCTCTCTTGTTACTTTTCTTCTTTCTTCAGTCGATGGGACAGGACACACGATTCACTGTAAGGTAGAACACCAAACTTTATTCAATATGCTTGGCGTTCATACTTAGAGTGGACCAAGAGTCCTATAACTCTTCCGAAATCTTCGTAAATCTTCATTTTTTCTGTAGAAAATAAAATGAACAGAGAAATTTGGATATTTAATAGAAAGCGCATTTCCCAGCGCTTTTTATACAAATAAATCAATCTCAACGAAATGTTATAAACACGTTCTAGAAACTTATACCTGTGTCTATGGTTTGTCGCTTAGATTTCCGGAAAAATATCCAGTCTGATAGTGACTCGGGTCCAAAGATTTGTATGTAAATCCTTGAGTCCGTATTTAACTTTAAAACTAAATTATTTTAAGGGCAACCACACACGCTGATAACTCTTTTTAACCGACTTCCAAAAAGGTAGCGGTTCTCAAGCCGAATCTTTTTGAAGTGGATAATGTAATATTTCTTGACACCTGAAATATTAAGTTATGTTTTTTTTCATGTAGATTGGAATTCAAGATGAGCTTAAATAACAAGCGTTTATTAATACAAGTGTAAATTAAAAATTTTCAACACCCCCGACAAATCATTTTCAAATAAATAATTATGTATATCTAGTAGAGGTGTCAAATATGGTTAGATTCCTATATCATAATATTAATGTTTGTTACAGAAAAATATTGAATATTTTTTACGTTAAAATATATTAACTATCAAAAAAAAAGCCGCAAGCAGAAACTTGCATGCAAACGATTTTCAACCTTATTGACATATTTCAGAAAACCACATATTAGCAATCTATGAATGATACTGAGCAAGAATATGACAAAATAACAACTTTCTCGTTACCGTCAATAAGGTCGAGAATCGCTTGCACCTGTTTTTCTGTTGCTTTCACCCCTAGCGAACCATTATACAGATTACCACCTTAAAAGCGACGTCTGGGAGGTGTCGGAGGAGGTTCTGTAGAAATATATTATATCACTTTAAAAAAACAAATAATTTTTATTTTGTATTTTTATACTTAAATTATTTCTTCTCATTATTTTTTTTTTATAAGAATCATTAAAAAGAAGTGAGAACTTATCGCCGGCGCACTACTGAGCACGGGTCTCCATTTCAATAACACTCAAGTAATAAAAATAGTACCTAACACGATATACTAGTACCAACAAATTTCAAAGGCACTTGTAAACCTTTACTTCAATAAGTACCTACAAGCTTCACAAAAATAAATAATAGATTCTGTATTCCTTGTTAGCACCCTTCAGGTTCAGATACGGAACCCTAAAAAGCATGACAATAAAGAAATCACGAAAGACGTATAGTATATGGTAATAATTTTACTCTAAATACCTAGGTACCTATACCCATGGAACAGAATGCCTATACCTACCTACGTATTTATGCAAAATTAAAAACAATTGGAATGATAAAGAAATGTCAAGAAGGTACAAAAAGTAGATAAGTTTACCCAGTTACCTATTTAAAAATCGTTTTAATAACGAGTTTTTATTTTAGCCTTCATCACGGCTAAAACTAATACAAAAATCGAACAACCCAAGCTCCAAGCACGCCGGAGCTATAACAGACACTCGGTTCCCATGGCTACCTCCCAGTTCCATCATGAGACCCTGGATATAATCCACTATGCCCACCCGGTTCCATCATGAGACCACACAAACACACACATTTCCAAAAAGACCAATACAATTTACGTACCTAACCTATAATAACAAATATGCGCGTCACAAATCCACAAAATCAAGTAACTAACCTAATCTGTGAAAATATCAACTCCGAATATCGAAATATGATATTATTTACATTCAGTATTCACCCACAACCAAGTTCACAAATAAATAAAACTACTGTCCTGATTGAATAGCAAAATCGAAAGAATCTATTTGATAAATGAAACTACCGAGGGGCGATATTCCAAACGAATTAAAAACCAACGCGTAGCGATAGAATATAATATTTTATCGCGTATGATATTCGCTACTGATATCGTGTGACGTAGATCGTAGGTCTATCTTTGGCAAACGCCTCGTCAAATTTAAAAGCAATTACTAATAGAAAATGTATTGCTTTAAAAATTTTATATTAAATATGGGGTTTAAGGAATATCTAATATCCTGAATATTTTTTTATATTGAATATGTATTATAGATAAATTATTTTTTGACACCACTAATATCTAGGCAACGTCCATCTTGAGAGCTTGACATTTGTCAATTGACACTTGAATATTATGAACCTAAGGGTTATCTAACCTTCTTTTCTACAAGAAAACTAGAAAATAGCTGATCTTTTAAACGGCTGAACGAATTTTTTTGGATTATAGCTAAGAACACTCTCGATCAAGCCACCTTTCAAACAAAAAAAAACTAAATTAAAATCGGTTCATTCGTTTAGGCGCTACGATGCCACAGACAGATACACAGATACACAGATACACAGACACACAGATACACAGATACACAGATACACACGTCAAACTTATAACACCCCTTTTTTTGGGTCGGGGGTTAAAAAATAACACTCATTTCATTTAAGAGCAATGATAAAATTCTAGTTGAATTTATGATCAGGGACGATCACATCAAGAACAAAGATTTTACTGCTCTTAAGTAGGATCAAACTTCCAACACAAAGTTACGAGTACTTTGAATCCTTAAGGTAGGTACGTGTAGCTTAAATTGAATTTTCGGAGCATTTGATTGAATCTTAAGAATTAACTCATCCTCATTCAGTCTTAAATAACCAAGTCTAAATTGAATCGTCTTTCTGTAGCGAAATTGTAATCTGGATTTGATTAAGTTAATTAATACAAAGTCATTTTTATATTTTAAAACAGAGATTTGTCGCACTGTCGCATCTTGTTGCTCAAGCGTAGCTTTTTATACATCGAAAATTCTAGAGACAACCTCTTAACTGATACTCCGCGTATATTTCGTTTTAAAAAGTGCGTGAGAACTCTTTGATTTTCCGTGAAAAACCGCCTGACGTCCTTCCCCGAGATACAAATTATTATCTACCTATGTATCAAACGTTAAAATCGGTTAAGCGGATGCACCGTAAAAAGCTAGCTGACAGACAGACATAATTATAATGAAAAAATGAAATGACGTATGCGAGTGTGCGGAGAGCCCCCCACCTCATACCCCAATTGCCATGTCGACCTGTCGCAAACTATATAGAAGAACCCACTTTCAATAATAATATTAGTAGATATGGAACCCACTTTCGCATTAATAATATCTATTAGTATGGATTATAAATTAAATACTCAGTCTGTCTGCACGAGTACTTATAGCAATCACGACTTAGTTTAGGTACAATAATTCTAAGCTATTATAATCTGTTATTTACCAGTAAACAGCTCTAACGCCTTTTTAAATGACGATAAACTACGCTGCAAACTCATGTAATAGTAATCGTTACTACGGTATCACACTGCCATGGTGTGTAGTTTCTTGCTGGTTCTTCTCGGTAGGAACGGCATTCCGAACCAGTGGAACCTTGTAAAAAGTTCATTTGAATAAAAATCTATTCTATTCTATTTCATGCGTTTTATTTGCATTTGAAGTATTGCAACTATCAGTGAAAAATCTTATCGTGTGCTCTAAAAAAACGCAATCACATAGAGTTTTACTTAGAGATAAAAAACCCACTGACCTATAAAGAGGTAGCGAGTACACACAAAGGAAATATTAATTTCCGCTTCATGAAAAAGGTTTTCATTTCATGTGCGGTGCAGACCGAAAGTGACCCGTATGCTGTGGTGTTGCATTGATATACAAAACCTAGATATAGTTGTCAAAGTCGTTTATTCTTTTACTATAATTGTACACTTTTTGATTGTTAATCGTTGAATTTGACAGATAAATTTACGTAATGGTCATTATTAATAAGGTACGTTACTTTTAAATTAAAGTTATAAGGGTTTCAAAAACGTTCTGGTCTGAAAAGAAGCCCATAACAAACTCAGCCGCTCAAAATCCTTTAGAAAGGCCATTCCTTTAGGCTTGCCGCAAATGGCCGCTATAGCGTGAGTAGCTCGTTGCTTTACTCTGTTTTGTATAGGTTCCGCACAATTACACAATTGCCGGTCGCTTTTAAAAAAATATTTTTGAGCCTATTGAAACGAATGCGTACTAATTTACTTGCCTAAGCAGATGATTTTCTAAGCTAAGCGCAACCTAAGCAACGCGATGATCACCTATGCAACTAAAAATCAAGATGACGTGGGTTGATCGCTACATCATTCAATAAAATTAGTGTGAGTGTCAATCGGGCAACTACAAAAGCTACAAGTCGTTTTATTTAATATTATTTAATAGTTATAATATCGAATTAAATAATAATAGTCAATTTGATAGGCAAAAATTTATTTTCCCATCAAATAAAGAGTAAGTAAGTAAAAGTAATGAAAAATTAGTAATAAAAAGTAACTTCTTTTTGCTATGAACTTATTCTTCACAGAAAATTCGCTACCAAGTATTATAAAATATATCTTAGCGATTGTGTGTCAGTGGTTGTGGCAATATTAGGTATTCTGCTGGTATCAACATCTACGGGTACTTTTATGAAAGAAGAGAGACGTAAAGATGTCCTCGGTGCAGATTTTGTTCGAGAAAGGAAGTATTAATTTCCGCTTCGAAGGAAATATTTTCTTTTCATGTGCTATGCTTGCTACCTATTGGTTTGTACAGCTGAGGCCTGAGAATATTTATAAGAAATATCTCCTTTTTGTATAATTGATTGATTTTTAAAAATAAAATAAAAATCTGAAATGCATGTTAATAATGCTGTTCACTAATAATATATTCATTCTTAATATTATTATATTGAAGTTTAATTTGATGTGAATCATTTTAAAATAAACACGGTTCACTTGAAGTAATAATTTGTATACTATTATAGTGATGAACGGTTTATACAATTCGCTGTGAAATTATTAAGATACTTTATTTTCGTGATTATTCAATGCATTATCCAAAATGAAACCAATATTGAATCGTGTACAAGTAAAAAAGATTCCCACGAATTGAGAACCTTCTCCTTTTTTCGAAGTCAGTTAAAAACCTTAAAATAAAGCCAAGCTCTATGCTAAAGCAAAAGTTAAAGTGCATTCGAAATTCTCAGCAAAACATTGGGTTGGAAACAAAATTCACACTAGCTTATTTAGTGCGTAAAATATATTAAATACAAGCATTCGAATTGCAAATTAAATCAAAAGCGAAAATATATTCAATCATCGGAGCATCCAATCACGAAATATAGGCACCGCGGTTTCGAATCCATATTGATTCAATGCGGAGATATTATCTATAAATAATACCGTTTTGCCATTTCACTAAATATTGGATAAAAGAGAGAGAGAAAACGAACGGAGCTGTGAAAAGAACTGAAGCAGAACAGACCAGTACGTCGATTCCGGAAAACCTGCATCAATCATTATTACAATCGCAATTATTGTGATTGGCTGAATTTGTGGTATTCTTATTGCAACAATGCATTGTAGCCAATAGTGAGCAAGTGTCGGCCAATACCATTATTGAGCTCCTGAGCATTGCCTGTCAGTAAAACATGTTCTGTCATTGTCACAGGGCTATCTATAGAGCTATTACCGTTCTGGCTCTGCTCTGGAACTAGAGATAGATCATTTCACACATAACATGTGAAAAACCACGTGAAATGCTTTTTCATACGTAACAGTCAAGTAGCCAGTGATAAATCATGAAGCCCTATCTCATAAAGTTTCAAAATTATTATATTAAATCCCACTTTATTTTTTTATGGTTATTATTGATTCCAGCTAAGATGCAAACAGTTTGCGAGCAACATCATAACCTCTTGCGTGTTAGTAAGAGAAAAACAACTAGATAAATTACTTTGGAAAACGAAATAATGGGACCTCGTCTGTGTTGGCCTTTGCTAGCGCGTGCGGTGTCTTTTTGGAGTTTTTTTTTGTTAAAATTGGCTGGTTTTTGTGTTTTACTGTGGTTTTTTGGGGGTGGAACTGCCTGGGAAGCGCTCCAAGGGGGCGCCGCACGTGTGTCGGCGAGCGCCGGCACAGACGAAGTCCATACTTATTATAGTTTCACTCACTTGTAACTAACTACAAACTTGACATTGGCTAATCTATGTAAAGCCAGACGAGAGAAAAGAAAAAACGAATTAATGTTAGTGCGAAAATTCACTTTCTATAAAAATTCACCTGTGAAATCAGTGTGAAGAAATAAAATTCACCGAATGAAAATAATTTAAAAGTAGTATTAAAGCACATCCCTCTGTAACGGAACGGTGTGCAGAGCTGATCCATTATAAACCGTTTGATGTTTTTGCTATATTTTCGAAAATTTTCCTATCCGCCATCACTGTTCTCACTGAAGCGGAGACAGGAAAGTTAGCGTTGTGAAAACAGTTCGTAGTTCTACCGCATTGAACTGATTTTAAGGTCAGGGACAAATGAAACGGAATTTCAACAGCCGAAAAACTTTTTGTATTCAGCGATGTAAATGTGGTCTTATAAAAATATTAGGAAAGCGTTTAGGCGGACAAGAATTTCAGCAACTTTACCTACTTAGTACAACTAGGTATGCGACCGCGACGCAAATCACGACGCCACCGCGTCCACGTGGCTTTTCGTTGGAGGCGGCAATACTCGCCCTACAAAGCTCATAGATTTTATTTACCACGCGCTACTCCGTTTTCTGCCAGCCGCACTAAGTTGGGGAAGACCATAACGTCTTCAATCATTAAAGGACAAACTTAGTACAAGATGACGGTCGTCAAAAAGTGTCAATGAAAAATTATTACTTGCCCACAACTGTTTTCCTTATTATTAATTATATTTATCGATAGTTCACAAGTGAAAAAGCCAATCGGAATAAGTTTGATGATGCCACAGAATGCCTTTGAAGGTTATAAAAAACAAACACAAGTGTATAAATAAAGTTAAAATAGTTTGCCTTTTTTTATTTGAATCAAATAATAAAAGCAAACGTTTTTTTGTATAACATTTTGAATGAGACCAATCTTGTGCTTTGATGATCGAAGCATGAACGATCCGCAATACGGTCAGCCCACAGCCCATTCGTACGTGGAAAGAGGAATTTTTATGAAGTTCGTGCTTTATCATTTCACGTGAAGGTTTTAATTAATATTTTACTGTGTGTTTTGGCTCTCTGCAAACGTAAACCGCTCGAAAAGCTTTGCCGATTTTAATTTCGCATCACGTTACGTTTGTGTTTTTGTACTTTACATGAATATTAATTAATAAACGTACTTATTTATAAGTGCAAAGTGAATTTTGTAAATGAATTTTGTTTAAGTACGCTGTATTGCAGTTTTATTTTTGACATTAATTAATTTTGAACATCATTGATAGTAATACCTAATATTATGTGCATAAGTATAGTAAAGTAGTGATAACCAGCGAAGGATAAAAGCATATTTTGCTTTTGCCCATTCCTTTATCCTTCACTGTTGATATCACAATGCATGGGTACATGTACTGTGAAAAAGGTTAGATAAGTAGATATACATTTCTCCTTAAAAGTACTTTAATCAAAATACTTTCTAATAAGAGTACTACGAGTAGGAATACGAGATCAATAGACAGTTACAAAAGTAGAAAATATGAAAAAAAAAAAAATACACAAAACAATCTTTTTACTGTATAATTTTACATAATATCGTAATATTTAGTTAATTTAATTATAGACTCTGTACTACAAAGTCTATAATTAAACTTCCGAGTAAAGTATCCGGGTCAGTCAGAATTGTTTTTTTTTATATTGATAACCGATCCGAATGTTTTGCTCGCAAGTTTTATTGGTTGATTTAATGCAAGTAATAATTTAAGGAGCTATGCCATATTCCACTTTGAACACTTGGGGGATTGATGTTTAATATATCGACATTTTAGCTACCCATAAAAATTTAAAACATTTATTATTTGAAAACAGAAAGAATCTTATCTCCATTATATTAAAATAATTAAAGATTGAAATATCCAAGATACTTTCCCTAGTTCCAAAGAGCTCAGTAATTATGTAAAGCTTCGTAAGCAATCTTAAGCGCCATATAATAAAGTCTGTTGAGGAAGATTTATTATTTAGTCACTTCAGTCTGATAGTTGTCTACTCTGAGAAGAAAATCAACGCGAAATAAGTAAGTGTTGACCTACTTTTACTTTTAAGCTGTCATTGAATTACTGACTTCTATGATACGTAGTCCATAGCCCATCATTATTGTAGGATAATAAACCTATATTCTACTGTCTCCAGTATATGCCTAATAAATTCTGTGCTTTTCATCAAAATGTGTTCAATGTTTTAGCTGTGAAAGGGTAACAAGCAGACAGTCATAGTATTGCTTAAATGCTTGCTAATTCGCGAATAAAAAAAATTGTTTGAACTCATTGTTTTGTAATTACAACGATACATACTTAATTGTGTTATGTTAAAAGAAAATAGTGCCAAAGTTATGTTACGAGAGGACCTTCGCAGAATTGTAAAATGTTTTCTGCCGGAGGTCCCGAAATTGAGACGTCCGTCAAAAATAATGTAACATTGCATTAAAAAAACCTGCCATTTTCAAATTAAAAACGAATTATTATGAAAAAACCATCTTGACATAATGTCCCGAATTTTAGCCCAGCAAATATTGTTTTCGGGACAACCCGAGTCCTTTCTCAAAGTGGTTTTAATATTTTAGTAAGGGACTAGTCCTTGGAGTTACCGGGCTTTGGCGTCTCTGCAAAAGTTTTTGCGGATTGTGCTCCATCTAAGCAGGAAACAAGGGAAAATTGAGTTACCTTGCATTTCATTTCACGGATGATGACCTCGAAGCCCTCTGTTGTCAACCTTTAGACGTTGATGGATCATGAATATTCGATGGATACGAGCCTTTTAGTGAGTGACATTATTATTCGCGGTGTAGGCTTACGGAGCAAGATAGTTTCCGTGTCGGCTACCAGGTTTGTGTTAAAGTGTAGGTGATTACTAATATAAGATTGGGTATCTCAAGGAAATGCCTCTTTTCATCCATTATGTATTTTAACTTCTTTTTAATTGCAGGCTACGATAGACACAGCAAACACTACAAGCGATGATATTTTGTTATGTGGAACACATTACTTGTCAAAGTGCACTTCTTTTTAATTTCGCTTCACATTTTGTACATAACGTACTTAGTAGGTGATAAATTCAGTTTACTCGTACTTCGAAACGTTTTGGAAAAGAATCGTCATTTCATGTCAACCTTGCACCAAAATGCCTTAAAATTAATCTATCAAAAGATTGTCTTACCAAAAATAACAAACCAAAAGTAAAATAACAGTCAAAATCTATACCCGATAGCAGAAAGCTTGCATTGTATGTCCAGTCACTATTTCAGTGGTATTGTTAGATTCGGCTAACTAATATTCAGGCTCAGATTTCTATTCATAGCATAGACTGCATTGTGCTCCTGTCGGCGCAATAAATAGCTGACAGGCTGAAATGGAGGAAACGTGTTCATGTTGAGCGTCGACGTAATGTTGTTTTGTTATGCCTTGTCAAGTATCGCTTACAGTCAGACTGTGGAATATTCTTGGAACTTCGTTTGCATGAAAATTTATAAACCTGCACTACTGAACTAAATTAGTACCAATAGAAGGGCTACTTCAAAGAAAAATCATGATTATAATATAAAATTTTATTGACATCAACAGAAGAGTTTTTAAATAAAATAAACTTAAATCTAAATTAAAACTAAAAACAAATAAAAAAATTAAATTAAAAACTAAAATAAACTAAATTAAATCTAAAAACTCATCGAGACCACCGCAGCGAGGCATTGTACCCAAGATGCTGGCATTACCCCTTTGGATGGCCAAACTAATTCTTTGCCCAAGGTCGTTGCCCCCGGTTGACTCGATAACCCTTTTCAAACCTCAAAAAGAGCGCGAACTTCCGGGCCTCACGACCCCAAGGTCTCCACGCCAAAAGGCACAAATATGAAGCTTCCATCTAGGTTTATAGATAAACAGATTGATAAGAATTATATAAATTAATTTCAGTAGGGTTCCAAAAGAAAACTAACGTCTGCAATGATCATAACCAAGGTCAAAACTACCAACAATTACTAATGATGGTTGAAAGGCTACGTTAATTACCTACCCTTTATTTATATAGGTACATCCGAAATGTACCTAGGTATTTAAACAGTCGACAATATTGAATAATCTCGTTAACCTAGCACTAATTTAGCCGCAAGCTTGAGGGTAAAATCTCCATTTGAATATCACAGAAATTGAGCGTAATTATTCCATTTCGCGAGTTTTGGAACTGTCGAAAAGGACTGTAGAGAATGGTTGACGTTTTATTATCTCAATTAAGCAGAAAATTGGATCTCACCTTTAGGCGGATACGCAGTTGCTAACGGTTTTATAATATCCTTTGATCTGGATAGACTTGCTGTTTTATTGCATTTTAAGGACTGATAGATTTTTCTGAGATTTTCCACAACTAGACAAAAGATAGACAAAACTGATTATGCTTATGAAAATCGCAGGACAAGTTAAAAGAAGTAACCCTAGCGCTATCCCCAGCACTTTCGATACAAACCTAATTTAGTTCTCATTTGAATAATTATATTTGACTGGTTATCAAACTCAAACTCAATGAACTTTGTAGACACGTTTTAGAATCGCTTCTTCTTCTGCTTGAGGTCTTTTGCTCAAGTATTAGAGGCTCCGGGATAACCTAACCCGTAGGTATAACTGGTCATGTGTGGCACAGCTTCAAAAAATAAAAGTTTTTTCTTCCTTCTTGCTAAATTACGTTTGTACGGAAAGCACTGCGCAACGCGCTAGGATTACTTCTCTTCAAGCGTGCCGTTTGCTATAGACGCGTTATAAGACGCGATCTGCAGACAGCTAAGCGGAACAAGCGGAATTCCTCGTGAGACTCGTAATTCTTCGTGTCCAGTTGACGTTCAGCAGTTAGGGCATTAAATGACAAATTACCTGAACAGGCCTGCGGTGGCAGAGGGAAGATGAGTGTGGTGGAGGATTTCCGGCGGGCGACGGCGCAGCCCAGCGACTGCGGTTTGAAGCTGCGCAACTGCTGCATGAAGTCGCTGCACTCCATCAGCGCCACGTCTGCGAAGTGCAGGTCGCACAGGATCTGGTTCTTGAAGCGGCGGGCGCGTTTCTGGACAAAAAAGATTTTTTTTCTCTCTCGTCTGGCTTTACACTGATTAGCCAATGTCAAGTTTGTAATTATTTACAAGTTAGGGAAACTATATGTATAAGTATGGACTTCGTCTGTGCCGGCGCCCACCGACATACGCGCAACGCCCCTTTAGAGCGCTTCCCAGTCAGTTTCACCACCAATAAACACCAGCAGAACACAAAAACCAGCCACTTCTAACAAAAAAACACTCCAAAAAGTCACAACACGCGCGCCAGCAAACGCTACCACAGACGATAATATTATTGTTTATGTTAAAAAAACCAGCCAAGTGCGAGTCGGACTCGCGCACCAAGGGTTCTGTATTCGGGTACTGTTTTCGACATTTTGCACGATAAATCCAAAACTATTATGCACAAAAACAAATGAAAATCTGTTTTCGAATGTACAAGTAAAGCCCTTTTATATGATACCCCACTTGAAATAGTTATCTTACTTTGAAAATTGAAACACATTTTAATTTCTTTTAATGATGTGACCAAAAATTCACGGTTTTAAGATTTATTCCTTTACTTGTACTATAAGACTTACCTACCTGCCAAATTTCATGATTATAGGTCAACGGGAAGTACCATACAGGTTTTCTTGACAGACACGACGGATGGATGGACGGACAGACAGACAAACAACAAAGTGATCCTATTAGCCAACGATTTCAGCCAACGATTTCAGCAATAAGTATGCCAACGAAACCCTGCCTTGTAGGCATTCTGATACGCACTTGACCAGTGAGAATCAGTACTTAGGTACTACTGAAGTTCAGTTTTTAATCATTATTCATTGCTCTAATTATAAGTGGAGTTAATTAAAATTTTCTTTGAAAAACAAAGGAGAGTTAAATGATGAACGATGCCCCTTTGCTATTAGGTTGGCTCTATCACCTTAATTAACTTGTGTGCACAGCTTTTATTGCTTGTTTGTTTCCACTCACGTTAATTAAAAAGAATTGGAAAATAATTTAGAGGTGAAAGTAGTGGAAAAGAGGTAATATTATTAGAAAATGACATAATTATTACATAATGACATCGGTATAGTATAGTTACTACTATTAAGTTGTATTTAAGTATGGCCGAATTCATAGGTAGATACATAGATTATTAGTTCTACAAATATTTAAAAACATATCTATTTGTTTGGTAATAAAAACCGGGCAAGTGTGAGTCGGACTCGCACTCGACGGGTTCCACAACGGATTCAGAAGTATTGAACAAGATAATATGTAATCCTCTGTACATTTTATTATTTCTTTTATAATTTTTATGGTGGCCATTTTGAAATTTTTATTATTTATTGTTATAGCGGAAATAAAAATACACACTTTGTGAAAATTGCAACTCTACTTCATGAGATACTAATACTAGTATCTCATGAAACGTAGGTAACGTTTCATGAGATACGGACGGACAGACGGACGAACGAACAGCGTCTAAAAAGGATAAGGACGGCTAATGTTTTCTTTAGTGCTGATGATAAATAATGTTTAGCAGGTGCCACATAATTGTGGTAGAAATAGGGAAATTAGAACGTATAAACATTTCTTCTAGATAGTTCGCCAAACAAAGGGCTTGTTGAAATAGATATCTCCCTTAATGTGTCAACCCTCATCTAGCGGGAAGTGGTAGATAAAGTAAACATTTCAAGTGGACATTTCAATACAAGAACTTTGGTCGTTTCAAAGAGCAAATGGTTTTTATTAAGGATGAAGTTACTTCGAACTTTGTGAAGTTATTGTGCAAGAAGGGTTTTTTTTGTATTGTTTTGAACGTATGTTTATATTCCCACTCAAAGTATTAAGTATGATTTATTTTAATAGTGTTTTATCGTAACTTCGTTCACAGTTTACCCGCGGGAATGCGCCCTATTTCTTTAGATTACTTTTACACTTTGTATTTTTTACCATATTATCCACCTGTCTTCATTTCATTTTTAGTTATATTTTTCTAACGATTGACTTTGCCAGTAGTCGTGGCATTACGTTGCAGGCGGTGCAGGCGATGATAAATTTGCAGGGGGGAGTGAGTGTCGCTCTGAGGAGTGAGTGTCTGTACTGACAGAAAATATCAAACAATGAAAAAATTAAAAATACGAGTGCCCTGCCAAAAGACGAACTAAAAAACAAAAATTCCCACATTTAAAAATGGCGGCCGTTTGGTGGCTGTATGACGTCATTTTTTTTTTTCAAAAAATTATACCCAGTGTCAGTCGGGATGATGTAACGACTGTAAAGATACCCCATGCACCCAAATCTGTTCAGGCATTTAGAAATTATGATGGTGGAATAAAGAAATTCACATACACACATTTACATACATACATGAACCCTAAAAAATCGGTCAAATGCGAGTCGGGCTTCACTCTTTTAAGGTTCCTTAGATAATTACTATGAACTTCATATTTTTTCCGGCTCCTTTTTAATGTTTGGGAGCCCCCCTGAAAATAATTTAATTCCAGTTTTGTGACCAAAATTTCAGTTTTGTGACTCATATCATTTACAAGCTAGAGACCTGTGACACGCGGACAGACAAACAGCAGAGTGACATTAATAGGGCTCTGTTTTTACCCTTTGGGTACGGAACCCTAAAAACCTTGCCCTTTTTTGGGCAGCCGTGTAAAAAGGTCATAGACCACAGTAGGTATATAAATAGGTAGGTAAATTTATATTAAGGTATGTTCGGCCTCAGCATTCGGCCATTCATAACAAGTAAGACCGTAGTGAAATGAAAACTTGTCGGCTGCCATCGATTAAAAAAAAAATGCTTTTCTGAATAAAACGCTTCCTGCATTTTTCGTGTCACGTTGAATGAAAAATGTTTTTTATCACATGGGCATCGACGTCATAAAGCTTTGAGCGCGGCAAAACGCTCGTAACACGATATGCAGCGCCGACAAATGTATTATCCTTATGAATCCGACATTTCGGAAGCTTCCCTGTCGGCTTACGTTGTTGAAAATATCCCTTTCAACCAGTAAAATATGAATATTCGTTCATAAACTATTTATAATTCAAAACGCATCCTGCCGACTGTTTTTGTTGTGGTCAATTAATTTAAATTCAGCATATTTGATTTAATATTTACATTCTGTTACTGTTTGTGTTTGCTGAATTGTAGTTTTATTGTAGTGCTACCACAGTTCACGACAGTTAGGGAACAAGTAACAAAACGTCAAGGCTTCGACGTCACTGGCAGGCGTCAAATGTTCCCACATTTGACGCTAGGTACCCTGTGAATCGCCTATTTTTCTTTGATTTCACGTCACCCATAGCCTAATATTTTACAGATAGTCGATTCAGAATCATACCGAGAGTCCCCTTACTCTAGTTCACTTTGACGCTACCCTGGAGGCCTACAGCCATAGCTTGACAACTACGTTGATAGTGTGAACAAGGTTGCAATATACAAAAAAACAAATCTTTGAAAAGAGCAACCGCCGAGTTTCTTGCTGGTTCTTCTCGGTAGGAAAGGCATTCCGAACCAGTGGTAGATGCGTTTGACGATTCAAAAGTACTTGTAAAAGTCTGATTGAATAAAAATATTTTAAATTTTGAATTTTGAATATCATTATTTCAGCCAATCACAATAATAATTGAGATTGTAATAATGATGGATGCAGTTTTCCGTAACTGACCAGCTGGTATCTGGCTTCAGGGAAGTTGCTATCAGTGCTGAATACTCTTCAGAAGTTCTGAGCAAATAGGTACAAAACACAACGAGTATCGACGACGCTTCGGTACTCCAGGGACTCTAACGTACAAGTCAATTTGGGATTAGGTATAAACAAGTTGAAGTGGTTGCTTTTGTTTTCGATCAAATGGAAGGAGTTGGTGTTAGGGTGTGTTATATGGAGCATAATATTAAACTGATAAAAAAACACTTACAGATAATAATACTCGTAATAATTAAAATGACATAAAAGCTTTCTTTGTTGCACTAAAATGTTTAAACCACAATTAATTGCGGGGAGGAGTGGAAGCAACTTTTCTGGGTATTTTAAATTATTCAGTAAAATCTAGAAACACCTTATTCCACCAAACAAACCTTTACTATTGCACTAAAATAAATAACTCAGCAAGGGCTACTTTGCAACAAAAATCGTGTTCATTGTTCGTGTACTATGAAGCTGTCAATATTATTATGACTTTGACTCTTGGATGAAATTCATCCAAGCCTGACTAGACTCTGAGACCAACTTGTAAGCAAAAACGAGTTGCAGCCCGCTAACTTTTGTTTTTGGTTATTTAAACTGTTTAAAAAAACAGATAAAAAATTTAAAAAAAAAAAAAACACTTATTTTCAACATTTGCTTAAAACAAGGGCAACCCTGACTATTGCGTAGAGGTCGTCGATATTTATATATTTACACATTTTTTAAAAAAGGAACCATTATCCATTCATCCATTTCTTTTCCATCTCAATGTATGGAAAAGAATTTAATACTATTTCAGTTTATATAAGATTTTTTTCTCTATAAAACAACGCTGTTATGTATAAAGTAGGTAACCTAGTAGCGTATTGTTTTTCCGCAAGTTCCAGATTCAGAGACGAGTGATTGGTTTCCCCATTCATGCTGTAGGGGCATGGATTTTGTTGTGATTCCTTTGATTAATTTCCCTAACGCGCGATTGTTGATGGCCTACTATTGCCTACTTGCCTCTGAAAGAGAGTATAGGGAACGGGGAACGAATTACTCTAACTAGTTTTGTGCGACAGTAATAATTGTAAAATAATAAATATGTTTTTACAGAATATAAAGCTTATACAGCGTTTACGCGGCCAAGTGTTTTTTTAATGTAACAATATATGAATGGTAATAGTATGAATTTTGTATTGTTACATTAAAAAAAAAAACACATTTTTTTTATGGCAAAAACTTAATAAAATAATAGCTTTATTCACCAGAATTGGATTCTGAAAAATCCCCTAGGAATCCATTATTTTCCCAAAGTCAAAAGCCCTACGAGTAGGTATGTCTTCAGGATGCAAGCTATCCTGATGCCAAATTTCATCAAGACCGGTTCGTCGTCAAAATCGGTTGAACAGATGGTCCGTGAAACGGTTAATAGAACGACAAACAGAAAGAGATACAACATATTTTCGCATATATAGTATTAGTATAAATATAGTTAATACGGATACATAAGTTTTTATTAACTTTCTGTATGGATTAGTGGCCATAGGCATACCAGTATAATAATAAATTAATTATTACACACGAAACTGTCACAGTTCGGTATTCAATAAGTTGTACTTAATTGAATACCGCTATCGGTTCTACGATATGCCATTATCTATTCTGTGTATTTAACGGCAGCTAGTTTGTGATTATTCTAGCCACGAGGGGCTGTGGGGAAATCTGGGAAATCAAGCGTATCCGATGTCTATTGAAACTTGGTTTTAATCAAAATGTAAACTGTTCACTAATTTGTCATGTCGGTATTCATTTATTTATGAATTGTTGATTTCATAGAGATACAAGTGTTTAATTTATAACACCCCCGACACGTGAAGATTACATTAACTAGAAAAGAGCTGATAACTTTCAAACAGCTGAACCGGTTTTCTTGGATTATAGCTAAGAACACTCTCGATCAAGCCACCTTTCAAACAAAAATAACTAAATTAAAATCGGTTCATTAGTTTAGGAGCTACGATGCCACAGACAGATGCACAGATACACAGAAACACACGTCAAACTTATAACACCCCTCTTTTTGGGTCGGGGGTTAATAAATAATTGATTTTGAGATAAGGATTCGTATAAAATGATTTTCTAAAGTGTTTTTTTTAACAGGTTCATCAACAATTGTCATTTGACAGTCAAATACCGTTGTTAACCATGTTCTGCTCATGTAATGGTAATAGATTCTATACGTACTGTTGAGATTTGGAAATTCCATGAGAGAAGCAGTTTAATAAGCTAAATATTTTACTTAAAGTAAGTTAAACAGAGGGTTATTAAATGGCTACGTAGCAGCAGCAGACACAACAATTAATATTATTTTAGGCTTACCTTGTTTCAAAGGTTTTGTACCAGGCACTTAATTGCTTCTGAGCCTTTATTTGGAAAAACCATCAACTTTGTCTATGTCTAACGAATGCTGGGTTATTGTTATTATCACTAGCCAAGTAGTTTCATGTTAATCATGACTAACCCATCGTCGGGTCACTACTGAGAACGGGATTCCTCTCAGAGTGAAAAGGATCCACCACGCTGGCCAGGTACGGATTGGCTGAATTTCATTTTACTCCTAGTAATTTCTGCACTTGCTAATTGCTATGGAAGCAACTTCCAAGCGTTTTTACACGACATCCCAAAACGGAAGTGTAATTTTTTCAGAGTTCATGTATATTTTGAGATTTTTAGACCATCATAACTTCTAAATGCCTGAATAGATTTGGATGTATGGAATATCATTAAAATCTTACATTATCCCAAGTGACACTGGTTATATTTTTTTGAAAAACATTCAACATGACGCCATTTTAAATGTGAAAAACACTTTTTTAGCTTGTATTTTGGCGGGGCAGTCGTGACTTGTTTCAAAACCACGCGTAATGTGAGATTACACAAGGGGTGGATAAATAAATCTCTCAAAAACCAACATAGTATTGGCAGTTCATTTAGTGCTACAGATTTTAATGGGCGGCAGCAGTCACTGGTCGCTGGCCGCCCGATTGATCGTTATTTTTGAAAAAAAATATCTGATCTTATATTAAGTTACTAAATCGCTCGTTATTTTTGAAAAGAAAAAGCAGTTCTTATGAAACTTTGATGTAAGAATCCGACTCGCACCTGTCCGGTTTTTATATATGAAGAAAATGTTACCTGATTGGGTCCGGTGAGGTTCAACCCGCAGGAGTTGCAGCGAAGACATTCCTCGTGGTAATGATTGTTGTCGTACAGTGGGGACGGTTCTGAAAAAAAACAATGTTCTGAATACATCTTATCTATACTGTCTGCTAATCCGCCCTTGGTCAGGGGCGGTAGACTATGGCAAACCTTTCTCATTCTGAGAGGAGATCTGTGCTGGTGGTAGCTATGGTCAAACCCTTCCCACCTTGCTCTCATTTGAATATCAACCAAAAAGACTCAATGAAATTTTGTAGATCAACTTTTACAAACTAATCTGTGAATCTGGTTTACCAGATTTCCTTTAATATATTATGTTCAAAGTTTCACGGGCTCAAGGATTTGCATAGACTCGCGTATTTTTGAAACTAGATGATTTTAGTATATATACATATTTCAGTAAAAAGCCTAGATTAGTTTGTAGAACGTAGGTATCTTCAAAATTTCTTTGAGTTTATGATTGACTTTGATTGGTACAATTATAATATTTAAATGAGAACTAAATTACATTTGTATGGAGAGCGCTGGGGATTGCGTTAGGGAAACTTCTATTAAACAAAACCTCATTTCTAACTACAAATATTAATGATTTTAATACCTAGAAGTTTTGTTTGGATGCACACCAAAAGTGCTTTTAGCTTGAAATTGAGAGAGACTGAAAATTTGAAACTAAAATTATTCAAACATGTAGAGATACCTAATTAAAGTTGGTTTTATTTCCGTAGTTTCTGTTTTCATTCATCTCAACCACATCGCTACCCATATTATAAACACGAAAGTGAGTTTGTTTGTTGGGATGTCCTTCAATCACGCTTTTATTATTTATTTGTACCAGAAAGTTGTAACAAGAAAAAAAAAAATTGGACAGGGAAGCACTTAAGAGATCTCTACCAGTGACCCTTGGCAGTGCTAGAGGTTGTAAAGGGAGTAGAATAGGTACAGTAAAGATAGACAGTATTCATGAAAAAAATCTTAATAGAAATTATGTTGTACTAGACTTTACTAGAGGATGCCCGCGGTTTCGCCCGCGTGGATATCGGTTTCATTAAATCCCGTGGGAACTCTTTGATTTTCCGGGATAAAAAGTAGCCTATGTCCTTCCCCGGTATGTATCCTAAGTCTGTACCAAATTTCATTAAAATCGGTTCAGTGGTTGGGCCGTGAAAACGTAGCAGACAGACAGACAGACACATTCGCATTTATAATATTAGTAGGTATGGATATGGATTATATAATATACAAGAATCAGACGAAGTTTGAAGGTGCTGATGGAAGGGTTATTTTTAAAAATGCTGTCGGGTAGTGAATTTAATTATTCTCCATGTTATATGCAAAAGTATTATCTATCTATCTGCTATTAGCACGAATTTTGCCAAAAATTTTCCGTGTCAATTTCGTATATTCAATAGTGTCCTTTATAATATGCAATAGAAAAAGTGTAGGTAAAAGGACTGATCCCCGAGAGATACCGGAATAGCAATATGTGATTACAATTTGAATGGAGCTTCGGTTGTATACAAAACTGAAAGAAAACTAAGTTTCCAGGTCTCTGAATTCCCGTAGGAGTTTGTGAAAAGGATGGTAGATATGGGTAAGTACTACTTTTAGTTAACACGATAAGTTACTATATTTTGGCTACCCGTTTCTCATGAATAGCAAAGAACTACATAGTAGGGAGATGTGCTCAAAACGGCGGCCTTTATTAGACGGCCGCGCGCCAGTCAGGTAAAGCGGGTTTTTTGCTAGTTGCCGTAATTTAGACATTTATATTTATTATATTTAAAATTGCAAGAATTTAAATTTCACATATCATAAATAAACTCTTTTTCCAGCAGTATAAAAGTCTTTTGGAAAATCAATACGAATAGGAGGCGGACTTCTTAACCGCTAAGCCATTACGGCTCTTAATTCTCATAACCCTATATCTCTTTTATATATGGAGTTTGTAGATAATAATTAATTATGAATGTAGAGTACACGGACTGCTGATTCCCTAAGCGTAAGGGATGGCAATCTCATTGGATATGAAAAGCAACGTGCGAGAGAACAATAAAGTGATGCGGGCGTGTGTGCCAAATTGCTTGCTTGCCCAAAGATATTTCAAATTTATATGTGTGATAGATAGGATATTCATAGAAAAGTCATAAGTCAGTAAAATAGGTACTTACTGACTGAATTAATAAATGTATTTGAAATCTAGTAGAGTTTTTAGTTTAGTAGAGTAGTTAAGTCGAAGTTCTATATCTTTACAATCTACGAGAAAACTGTTACTGTTAGGCTTATAGTTTACACTTTACAATATGGCTAACTTCTTTATTTAGTTATGAACTAGCATGATTTTTTATATTAATAGCAAGAAATCGAGCAGGCGGGTCACCTGATGTTGAGTGATTTCCACGGCCCGTTCATGGGCATTTGCAGCACCAGAGGAACCCGTCACTGCATTGCCAGCTTTTGACGAGTTTACATTTGGTACAAAATGCCCCTAATAACCGCTCTACCATATAGATAAATCTCTCTAACATCCACTGGAAAGTAAAAGCGTTCTTTTGGGCGAAATGCCAGGGAGCATATTTGTAGAGGGTGAAATTTTTGTGGACCCTTGAACTTTTAAATCAGAGTTTTGTGTGTTACGTGTGTAGCACAGACAGAGTGGCCATCTTACTGTCAATATAATATAGAGGTAATAATCAGGCATTTTGAACCCGTTTCTGGGAAAAGTTGCGTTGTATTTAATTATTGCAGTAATATAGGTATAATCTCACTTTAATTTCAGTTTGTGACTGATTAGTATTTAATAGACAAAAAAAAACGACTGATTTGATGATGAATTTTCATAAAAGATTTCCTTAAACGTCTTGTAGTTAAAAGCTTAATGTAAATGGGGCTGTTACTTAGTCCGTCGTAAAAATACACCAACAAATTTTATTGAAGTATTAAACGTAGGCTATATAAAATAGGTAATAATTAAACGCAATAAAGTTGGCTGCGAATAGGTATTTCCATTCTTTATAGCATCCCACAATACTCAGTAATGTTTATTTTAATGTAAAACAGTCGTTTCGGCAAAAAAATGTAAGCTTATTAGGTTTTTTAACTGTTTTGTGGGACATTTGGCATTTATTGCTAATGTAACTTGAAATTGTTTTTTTTCTTTAATTTATTCGTAACCTCTCTGGTGCACTCGCGTGCAGTTGTTGTGAGTGGTACTGGGAAGTACCAGGTTCGATTCCCTCCTGAGTCTTTTTGTGAATTTATAAATTCTAAATGATGTAATCGCGATTTTATTATAGAAAATGTGGTTAATTCTGTTAAACACAATCTCTTAACTAAACTAACAACTTTGAATCTAGTGCTGTCTTTTCCGCAGAGAGCATTATGAAAAGGATATGACAATAGAGTTAGACCTATTATTTTACTTTACTGTACAGATTATACAACATTGTTTTTTACCGTCACGTGAGATTGCACTAAGCTTTTAACAAAATGATACTCATCACTTTCTTTCACAGAACAAATTCCAACATAAAATACTATAAATCTGTCTACAAGCCTACAATATTCAAAATGTAGTTATTCTCCTCTCTCAAGCAATAAATACGAAGCTAAAAGTTATGTGACTTCGCTTTGTAATAGCTTCCAACACGTGAGCTATCGGTGACACTTTATAGTAGCGATCGTAAAACACCCACACTGCAATAAATGTTTACGTTTCACTTGCTTTAGGTACGCCTAGATACGACCCCTGTAACCCAAGCACAATCAGGGCGAGAAAGCTTTCTCGTTTCTTTTTCATCGACAAAGTGTTGGCAAAAGCCGCGAGAGAGTCGTCACGCGTTGATTACTCTCCAGTGAACGACAAAGTATAGAAATATTCCGTGAAGTCCATTATAGCGAAACGTACTTAGGTGCAACAAATTACAAGAAAATTGGCGATCTACACAACAGGCTAACTAGACACCTAACAGGCTTGCGCTCTGCCTCAGGAAGGTCCAAAAGTCATTTGTAGGAATGGGTATAATCTTTTATAACAAAATTCCTCAATCAATTTTGGACTTGCCTTTACACAAGTTCAAAAAATTTATTAAAACTGCAAACTACAAAAAGAGCAACCGCTGAGTTTCTTGCTTGTTCTTCTCGGTAGGAAAGGCATTCCGAACCGTGGTAGATGCTTTTGACGAATCAACAGAACTTGTAAAAGTCTAATTGAATAAAAATATTTTGAATTTGATAGTGCAACTCACAAAATCTGTGCCTATTGCCTAGTAAGCAGTGATAGCCTAGTGAGTAAGCCTTAGACCTCTTATTCGAAGGGTCCGAGATTCACGCATGTTTAAATTTTCGAAGTGACGTTTTAAATTAATTAAATACCCACTTTGTCAATCGTCAACGTAGTATACTATGGTTTAAACCATCCTCACCCTGAACGGAGATCCGTGCTCAGTATTGAGCCGGCGATGGATTGAAATGATAATCCATCCATACTAATATTATAAATGCGAAAGTCTGTCTGTCTGCTACGTTTTCACGGCCCAACCGCTGAACCAATTTTGATGAAATTTGGTACAGACTTGGGATACATCCCGGGGAAGGACATAGGCTTCTTTTTATCACGGAAAATCAAAGAGTTCCTACGGGATTCAAAAAAAAAACGAAATCCACGCGGGCGAAGCCGCGGGCATCCTCTTGTACTTAATATTATAAATGCGAAAGTGTGTCTGTCTGTCTGTCTGTGAAAATCATATCGGGAGTCCCAAAAACCCATCCGCTTAACCGATTTGTTACCGAGGTACCGAATGTGGTACCGAAGTAGCTTGCGTCCCTGTAATTGACATAGGCAACTTTTTATCCCGGAAAATCAAACAGTTCCCACGGGATCTTTAAAAACCTAAATCCACGCTGACGAAGTCGCGGGCATTCTATAGATACTATAAGTTTATTCAGACTCTCACCTAAGATTGCATAAAAAGTTATAGGTCCTTCAAACTCATGTGACATAACTTAGTGAGTAGTTTTCGACAAGGGGGACACTGTTAGCACTTTGGTGACAATCATAATACACTCACGCTCAAATATCTTTACGGTCCATATAAATGTCCGTTATGCGTGGAAACTTGATATATTATTGACGCTCATACGGTAGGGACGTTCGCCACACTATTGTAGTTTTATTATATTTTTTATCGACAGTATAAAAACTTAACCTATATGAAAACCTAACATAATATTAGGTGTCACGACTAAAGAGCAGAAGAGACAGAGGGATGGCGATAATAATATGTAAGTCTTGAGTTCGATTCCCGCCCGCCCCGGCTCGGAGGATTTTTTGAACATCAGCGAGGGGGGTGGAAATTTTTAAAAATCCTGAAGCAGGTATTTTTCAATTTTAAATACTAATTTTAAATACAATTTAGGAACTTGAGGTAACTAGAAAGATATCAGATTTTCATACAAACTTTTAATCTCTATTTATTCTCTTTAGGGGTGGAATTTCCAAAAATCCATCTACGTTTAAAAAGGAACCTACTGTAAAAAATTTCAAGTTTTTATAGTCCCAACGATTTAGGCTGTGCGTTGATAGATAGTCGATCAACCATGACAAGTCTGTTTACATTATGTTTAGATATTGTGCCAAAAAATATCAGAAGCAGTAATATCGCTAGACTGTCCTTACTTACAAACGATTTCTTTTTTCCTTTATCTACTAAATATTCAAACCACGACCTAAGTCAGTTCCTGCAATAGTGAGTCGCATGACTGAAACCAATTATGGTGTATTTTTAACCCCCGACCCAAAAAGAGGGGTGTTATAAGTTTGACGTGTGTATCTGTGTGTCTGTGTATCTGTGTATCTGTGTATCTGTGTATCTGTCTGTGGCATCGTAGCGCCTAAACGAATGAACCGATTTTAATTTACTTTCTTTTGTTTGAAAGGTGGCTTGATCGAGAGTGTTCTTAGCTATAATCCAAAAAAAATGGTTCAGCCGTTTAAGAGTTATCAGCTCTTTTCTAGTTTTCTTGTAGAAAAGAAGGTTAGATAACCGTTAGGTTCATAATATTATGTCAATTGACAAATGTCAAGCTGTCAAGATAGACGTTGCGCCTAAATACATAATTATTTATTTGAAAATGATGTTTTGGAAAACTCAGATACTTTAGATCATTAGATCGTAGGCGCGGAATAGTCCAAGAAAATCAGTTCAGCCGTTTGAAAGTTATCAGGTCTTTTCGGTCTTTTCTAGTTACTTTAACCTTCACTTGTCGGGGGTGTTATAAATTTTTAATTTACACTTGTATTATTGTCACATGAATTTCAAACCCATACGCTATAGAAAATCCCATTTCATTAATGTGTGTAATACTGTGTACAATTGCCGCTGTCAATGAGATTCGTATTTCAAAATTACTTTTCCAGGCAGGACTTCGTAGTAGATTTTTTTTTGTGGATGGGGAAACCATTGGGCTGAACCTTTTGCAGATTTTTTTCAGATTCAGGATAGGTACAACGTGCTACAGTCAATACCAATTCTTCGATACAGGATCGCGATATCGCGTATCGCGTGATATAATTGATGGTATAACAGACCCCAAAGTATTTATAAGTTTATAGAAATAATAATATGTAAATAGTAATACATAGTTACTTCGCTTTTATAAAGAAAGTTAAATTATAATACTCATAGTAATATCAACCGTAATAACCAGCGTTATCTTTATGCCTCTTTGCTAACAACTTTAGTTTATGTCTGTCGGTATAATATAGGATTAGAGCATAAAATTATATGTTAAAAACATATCTGTCTTAAATAAGACGCTATGAACTAGATAGTATGAAGTTATAAAGTTTGTTTTCTTCTCATTTTTTCCGTATTAAAATTTTCTATTAATATATTTTTGATTCCGCAAAATATCTAAAATTCAAAGTAGACACAAACTAGAAACTTAATTTTATAAGGTTTTAGTTCTTTACATGTTTCAAAAGTTAGCAAAAAGTTCATTAATTGAATCTCTGTCATAAAATATACCATAGCTTATATTTTTATTGTCTATTAGAACCCAAGCTACTAGCTTGATTTGAATGTTATGCGCACAAAGGCGAGAGATGAACCTAGGTTTAAGGTATATTGTGTTTTATCTACACCAGAGCAACATAGCGATATGATTATGCTGTAGGGCCGCATCGTATAATAAATTAAAAATGTAGGTCAGCAAGATTTATCGGTCATATTAAATGGTAAGTGATCATTGTTATTTACGATACGAGTTCGTTAAGCTCTTTTACAAACAATTTTGAAAGCGAATTTATTGGATTGTATTTGTTTGAGTTAGACTGTTTTTAATCCGCGACGGAAACAGAGGGCTGTTATAGGTAAGTTTGACTGCTTTGTTTGTCTGTTTGTGATATCGTAGCGTTTAAAGGGATGAAGTCCGATTTGTATGCGGTTTTTATTCGAAAGCCCGTTTAATCGAGATGGTTCTTGTATCTCCTGAAAATCTGTTCAGCCATTTGTAGCCATTTAGCCATTTGTATTCAGTAAATTATAACCTTTTTTCTCAACAGCAGCTTTTCTGTGTAGGAGTCTAATTCAGACAATTGATGTTTATATTATATGTGCTTTGACCACACTGCATTTGGTAACCTTGACCTGATACCTGAACAGAATAACAGTCTGCAAACTACTTTGAAAACTTACACCAAATGTGTCGTATTTGGTCAGTTGGTACATTGAGTTGGTCCTGATGGGTACCCATAGTCTATAGACAGTGGACCAGAGTCTGATTATGGGGCAGGAAGATGGGCAGAACTTAGCGTTGATTAACGTAGACCCATCAAGTTTGTATTCGTTGGATTTGTCTCGAGGAGTAGTTGGCAAGCAAGGTCTGATGTCTGAGCAGAATGATATGTTTATCAACTGTAGATTCCCCCATTTATCGAGGGAGATTTAATTTTTTAACCTACACTTGTTATAAATTAAACTGAACAACAGTCTTATCACGGCGTTTTGAGAATTTCTTTGTACAGACGAAAATAATTATGGTCCATATTTAATACTCAGTTTAATTAATTGTACTGTACGTATGTTTTCGTTAGTAACTTCTAAATTTAAAATTGAGACTCACCATAGTTTTCCACTTTGAAACGTGCAATCTTGAAAGTTTTTCTATAAAATAATTTTTGTTTTGCTATTTTAATAAAAATTAGAGTCTATTTGGTGTTTTGTTTTCTAATAATTATTTTATAACTATTGTTTATGCAAAATACGAGTTCACACTTTGGTAGTACTATTGTTGGAATGTCACAAATGTGTTTAACACTTTTCTGAGACTATTTCTACACCACAGCACTAATGTACAATCAAATCAAAGACTATCCTTAGCAAAAATTCAAAAAAATAATTATATTTAAAAAATCCCGATTCGTATTCGATGCTAGACCTTTTATCTAGAAAGTGATTCGTTGTAGGTATACACGCGTAGAGACAATGCCGCCCAACGTTGGTCCACAAATATTTACTCGCAATCGTAGCCTGTCAATGTAATGTTGTAGAGGTTATTCGTTGTGTACGGCACGTCACTTTCATTTTAGTAAACATGGCAGCGATGGGCAACAGATGACAGGGCGCGGGCGGGCGGGCCTGCGCCGGACGACGCGCTCATCTCATCTCGTTCCCGAGGTCCGCGCGAACGCGCTGCCGGTACAAAGTGCGACAGAGCGGCTGTCGCCGCTCGCCCGCCTAAACTAACGCAGATGGCGCCACCTCACAATCCTTCTCGTAGCCGTCCGTGAGCAAAAGGCCTCCTCATGGCCTCCTCTCTCCGTCGATAAAACAGTCGTCACACGGCACAGTTAGAGAGAGACGTCGGAAGTTCCCATGAATCGATTGGCCAGTGGGAATGGGCGGGGATCGAGCACGTGGCTCGTCCATTTGAATTGGAATGGTACTGAAGGTGACGAGCAAGCTTTGTATCGTACTTTTAACTTATTCATTGTTATCGCTTATCATTCATTAGCAATTAGCAATAAATGGGCATATACTTACTTATAATATAAATCAAAACATTGCATTTGTAATGCAAACTTAAATATAATTTTTGCAATTCAAAAAACTTTCAGGAAGTTCTGGATTTTCTGGAAAACATCGGGCCTCAATCTTTGTCTACATTACAAAGGGATAAAATAAAGCTAAGATTTTGCACAGACGTATGTTACGTCTGTGCAAAATCTTAGCTTTATTTTAGCTTTCTAAGGACTTGGGCTAGATATTGATGAGTCAGTCAGAAGTGAGTCAGAGCTTTACTTTATGATTGATGATATTGCGAATGAAATGAAAAATATTTCTTTCAAAACTGATCTACTTACCAGTCTGTGTACTGGAATCGAAGAACGTGCTGGTGGTCTCTACAGTCATAGTGCCGATGGTCCCATCTAATATTTGCGTCGAAGAGTCCCGGCGTCCACGAGCACGCATACAAGCATCGTCACTCTGAGAACTCTGTCGCCGGAAATTACGGCAACGTATCATTTCCTCCGTCGTAGATTGTCGGCGGAATCCACGTGCTATCAATATTTCTTCCGTCGTTGATTGTCGCCTGAACATTGTTCGTTCAGCAGGGGGCCTCGCACACGGACTGGGATCTCGACTAGAACACGAACTGGACTCTGGACTTCGAGCTCGACCCACTCGTGCACAAGACGCCTGTCGTCTTAATCGACTCCGCCGTCGAGCTGCTGATGGACTTAGTTCACCACCACCTGCTCTGTCAGGACTGAGCTGATTACGTTCCCGTCGCGGCCTGGCTGCCGAGTCAGGGCTTAAAGAGTCACGTCTCGCTCTTCCTGCGTCGTCTGGTTCTAACGTAGGACCAGAATCCCTACGTCGCGGACCAGGCGGACCGGTAGGATCATCGAATGCTGTCGCTTGTCTTTGCAATCTACCCAATCTACGTTCCGGACTGGCAGCCGCTCGAGAATCTCTTCTGGCTCGCCCGCATTGTGTTGTGGAGTCTCTGCGACCACCTAAGTTTGGCGGTGATCTTCCACCGGGCGTCACTTGTGTCCCTTGAGCTGTAGAAGTAGCTGGAGTAGCTTGAGTACCTTGTGAAGTGTTACCGGTGGGTACTGTAGGTGAGGTCGGTGAAGGTGTTACTGCAGATGTGATGATTGTCGGCATGGTCATAGATGGGCATTCACCATCTGATCGACTCGGTTCGTGTACAGTAACGACAGTCACCGATGGTGGATGAGTTGAAGGGCCGGGATCTGATGAAGCGTCTACAAAAGATGGAGGGGCAGGCGTGGGTGGGGAAGCTCTTCTCTTTTTGTGAGTAGCGACTACTCGCGGCGGTGGTGCTGCTACGGAATCTCTACGATGTCTGTGTCCGTCGACTGAGTCTCTACGTTCTTTGTCGTCACCTGAGCCACGCCTTTTGATACGTCTTTCTCTAGTAGGCATAGCTGTGGTGGAATCTTTGCGATCTAAGTAGCCAGGGAAGTCTGATTTAAAATCATGGGGTGCTGCTTTTGAATCTCGGCGTTTTGACCCTGATGACTTGATTCCAGAGTCTGCTGAAGAGTCTCGTCGGCGCCGAGGTGGTGGTTCGTGTCTCGCCCAGGGCAGGGATCGGGCAAGATCTGCTAAGGTTTCGCGTCTCGATAGCGGAGCTCTTTGGCGTCTCGGTGCATTGCTTCCACCGCCTCCCCACTCGCGAAGGATGTCTGTGAGTTGAGCGAGAGATGAACGTCGTCGGCGAGGTCCACCTACAGAAAAATTGATTAAATAAATAAAAATTCTAAATTATAATTACTTTTTAACTCGATAAGATTAATGTTGCATGCAATTAATTATAAAAAAAATGTAAGTAATTCAATGGTAGTTGAATAAATGGTTTTTAAAATTTTATTAATTTCTTATTTAAATAACAAATTCTACTCTTCCATTCTTGACAATGATTCAGCGAGAAATAAATCCTGTAAAACACCGATAGGCCGACGATCTTACGCCGGTGATCGAGACTTTGAAGTTTCGTCATGATTAATCATAATTATTAGATTCTGTGACTTCGTATAATTACCTCTGGGCTGATCGGAGACATCGGGCTCTGGTGGAGACAGACAACAAACTTGCGCAGCCGAGTCTCTGCGACTGCCGAGGCGCTGTCGGAGGGTTGTTTCTTCTAGAGTGGACCGCGTGAGCTCGTCCCAACCGTTTCCTCCAGCCCACACGAGTCCTACTTGATGTGACAGGATCGGTAGATTGCAAACGAAGCATATTGCAGTCATCGTCCTGTCAAAATACAATTCAATTATTTGGGAAACTCTTGCACAAAATACGTATCATATTAGATCCGGAAAGTTATTTGCTTGTTAGAACTTAGTTTGTTCAAGTTTTGGGATCACTCACGCTTTATTGTTATGAAAATGTCTAACGGGATACATCATGTTGGCGGTTTCGCGATCTACTCCGTACACGCGAAGAGCGAAGGCGCATATCATGCCCTTGTTTTCGCATCACTGAGCTGATAACAGAACAGGCGGTGCGATATTAAGTAATAACCGCTCCCATGCGTGACGGACATATTATGAGTTGTACCAATAAACTATTGATGGATCATTCAAATATTTTTCCAGTATCTACTCCCTATTATTTCTAAGAAACGAGGATATTTTCTTATCCATCTTTTCTTAGTATTCATGTCTTTTGAATGCGTGAAGAAGATTGCTGGGCAAATTGCGAATCATTCAGAATTGACCAATATTAGTGGACTATTTACAATGAAATATTCATCGCTTCGTTGATCTAGTGGTCAGCATTTTCGACTGCGGATGACGAGGCCCTGGATTATTCTCGGGTCCGGTCGAAAATAGGATTTGGCTTTTTCTGTTATGAAATTCTCATTATTAGCCCAGAGTTAGGAAATTGGCGAAGTATCACCCCCGTGCTCTCTCTCCGGTCGTGTCGGATTTCCGCCCCATCAGGCTACGAAAGTGGTGGAATAGAAAGTGCACCTGTGTTGGCCCACACAATATCTTCTGCACAGTTGGATTGACTGCCTTGGCCGGAATTCGGTCAGGAAAACCAACAAATATTCATATAACTGTACATACTGTACTTGAGATTCGAGGTCAGTAGTTATTTAATCATGTTTATCATGGCCGCTCGCAGTCATAATTACACAAATTTATCGTCGGACAGAGGTATGATTGATAATAACAAAGCGGCATTATTGCGTCGTCAGGCGGGTCGTGATGTTGATAAGCCTATCTATTGGCTATTCGCCTGAACGACTTTCTCCTTGACATGACTAAGAACGATTTGGCACTGCAGAAGGCTGTATCAATATTTGGTGGGATGGAAAGTTTGAATGTGTTCAATCGATTCGAAATTATCTGCTCAGTGAGCTTCTAGCGCATGTACAGCTCTTAAACCAAGATCGTAACGTGATTGTCATTTCCGACTAAGTCTAAACCACAGTAAGATTCACGCCGAGTTGTTTGAAAGGATTTCAAAAATTCAAGTGGAGATTAAAATTATTTAATTATGAGACTATGGAATTCTTGTGATTAAATAGTTTAATCTCGACTCACAATTTTGAATTTTTTTCGTACAACTCTGCATCAAAGTACATTGAGATAGAGTCGAAATAAAACGACGCATCATTTGTGTATCGTTGCAATGTGAAATGAATTTTTCTTCACTAGTACATATGCGTGAAACAAATTCAACAAAATGAAAATAGATTGACGGGCGCATTCACGCCTTTTTTAGTTTGTATTGTTCTACACAAAGTACACTAGGTAGAAACAAAGTTGTTTCGAAATACTCGTCATTACAATACTGCTGCAATGTGCTTTGAATATAAAATTCTTCTATCTAGAGGTGCTTAAATAAGTTTTAACTAATTATAATTATCAGAGTCTACTTACAAATGTATGCTACAATGTTATTTAGGTATTTGAAGATTGTAAATACTTACGTTACGTGGTATCTTAACATTCTACTTATTAGAACTATTTAGATAGTTGGCATTCTCGGTTAAAATATATACTTGTATATACTTATGGTAAGCTACTGTGCACGTTATACAATACGGTTGATGGTGGTTGATGTGTGAATTCTCATGTAAGCCGATGTTCAGTATGTATTATTGTGTTCTATGTACATTGCTAGCAAACGTAGAAAGTTTAGAAGCAACGATCTGTATATTCTAATGTTTAGAAGCAAGGAAAGATAAGCGTGCAGCGATGAAGCAATATCATTTTATCATGAACATTATGAAACAAATATGAAAGCGTGTTTTGTAACAGTGATAAAACGTAATATTATGAAAAGCGAATATGAAAGGTAGTTTTAGGGGTTCCATATTTCAAAAAGGAAGCCGTATAGGATCACTTTATTGTCCAAGCGTCTGTCAGTCGGTACCCTTTTTTCTCAAAAACGCCTTGTGGTAGGAAGAATAAATTGAAATTAGTATCGAATACTGAAGTCAATTATTCTGCTGTAAACAGATTTCTTGTTTGACGGTCAAGGTTTATGAAGGTAAAACCAAGCGTAAAAATATAGTTAATTAGTTATTACAATTAAATACAACACTTGAAATTCGAAAACTAAAAAAAAACTTTATCTAAAAAGAAATAAAATGTAATTAACTGACCTAACAGAAAAAAAAAACAATTAATAAGAATAAACTACAATATGCTTTTACTGATAAGGAAAACGTTAGAGATAAATTAATACGTAACTACTTCAACATTCCGTGAACTTTCTAGTGAGCTTCTAATAGTTCTTGGCCTGAAACTACAAGATCTAATTGGTTCAAGCGTTTACTCGAGTGGGTGGTTGACATTGTAGCTTTTTATTATTTATTTTGTATACTAACGATCGAATAAAGATATTTGTACATTTTGTAGTAAAATGCAAAATTCACTCTTTTTTTTTTTCAATCTTTTGACGTGACAACGTCTGATAATTCGATAGAGCCGGCTGCGCGCACGAAAAAACATGACTCATGCGGCGTTACCTCGCTCTGAGGCGTTCCGTGTAAGGCTTGAAGTGCAAGCGAGAGCGCGGAACGAGCGCCAAAGAAGCACAATCGGCCTTTGTTGTCACGTTCAACTATCGTCAGTAAACCGACTTTACAGACAACCAATTTTTTTTTTGAAAGATAAATTATGTTAGTGAATATTATCTTCTTATATATTAAACTGCCTTTTTTAAGGTTAGAAATTTTGGTGTTTCGATACAAACGAAACACGTACTAAGGGTACTGTAGGCGACGCGATTAAACCTTATTTGTTAAAAAATAAAAATAGGATGAAAAACGTACTTCATGTCAAATTTGGAATATATTTAAAAAAAAAAGGCAAAAGACGTTCAAAGTTTGTTTACTTCTTCTCTTACGAACAGCCGCTGACAATGGTAGCTCTGTAATAATATTTTCAGGAAACATCATGAAATACGTTTTAACGCCTTTACTAAATTACTGAGACTTTCACTATCCTCTACAAAGTTGGTCCTTCGAGCCGGATCTGTAAAGAAAGGTACCTATCTAATGTTCCGTACTCCCCCACCAACGATGGTGAACACACGCAGCACAACAAGAAGGCTGGCGCAGGAGGAGGAACAGCGAACTGGAGAGACCTCAGTAAACAAAGGTGAGCAAAAGGAACAGGCACCAGCTGTGGAGCTTGATGGTGAGCTACATATTAGCAAGAAGCCTTTTCACAATGACGCGCCGAGTATCGGTAGGACGAAAAGGTCAAGCTCAGCTTCCATCATAGCAAGAAAAAGGCATCTAGAGCTGGCGGCGGCGGAAGAGAAAGCGCGAATCCAGATGCAACTGATAGACAAAAAACTAGAAGCAGATATGGCCGCACTTGATGAGGAATACAGTTCTCACGCGGAAGAGAATGAGGTACGTAGCACGAACAGTGACGTAGAGAAATGGTTGGAGCGCAGCCACGACGAAAGGTTAGCACAGCCCGTCCGGCAAGATGTTTCGGATTTGGGCGAGCTGTGCCCGCCCGCCGCTGCAGGCGGTGGCACTGAAAGTATAACCGTTCAAATGTTAGCTAGCGCACTGAAGGATATGGCAGCCATCTCTAAAAGCCACGCACCAAATTCAAGGTTGCTTAGTCGTATCAGCACACAAAAGGACTTACCAGTATTTGCAGGCGATCCGCTTGAGTGGCTACAATTCAAACAGGCCTACAACGAGTCCACCGAAGTATGTAATTTCACTCCTAGAGAGAACCTGTGGAGGCTGCGTAGCTGCTTACGTGGACCAGCGAAGGAAGCTGTGATAGCGCTGTTGATTGGCGCCACAACTCCCGACACAGTAATGAATGCACTTGAACTACAGTTTGGAAACCCTGATGTAATTATTTCTAGAATAGTTCAAGATATCCAAAAGTTACCTATCATGTCACAGGAATATCATAAAGATATAGTTAAGTTCTCGGTCAAGGTTCAGAACTTTGTAGCAGCAGTTATTTCTATTGGCGAAGATGAGTACCTAAAAAACATGAACATCATGTCGGCTGTGTTATCCAAATTTCCAACAGTTTTGCTTTCAAAATGGACGGACTACAGTTATCCTCTTATAACCGAAGGATCTAAGGCAAAATTAATCATACTTTCGGACTTTTTAAGAGAGGAAGCCGTAAAAACCACGAAGACCGCAATCAATATTAATTATTGCATTAAGCCAGAACATACTACTCATAAACGTAAGTACGCCGAAAATAATGCTTATAAGTCTCATAGTGTATTGCTACAGAGTGATTCTGACACGAACGATTCGAAATGTCGATTTTGCCGGAACTCAACAAAACACAATTTGCCGGACTGCAAAATGTTTCAAAAAGCACTACGTAAAGACCGGTGGTTTCACGTCAAGAGGTACGGAATCTGTTTTCGATGTTTAGTAGAAAAGCACAGCGATAGCCATTCCAACAGCTGCTCTAGTACTTGTGATATAAAAAGCTGCGGATTGGGTCATCACCGATTGTTACACTACGAGTTTAAACGACAACCCGAAGCCGGGAACGAACCCGAAAAGGCTGAAAACCAAACGCAGACGGAAACGCAACAGGTAACGCATGTCAAAGACGATAACAGGCAAGTTCTATTAAAAACAATAACAGTCCAAATACACGGACCACACGGAATAGAGACAGCCTCAGCGCTTTTGGACGACGGATCGACTGTGACGCTAATTTGTGCGGACCTAGCTGAGCGGCTCGGTTTATGTGGACTTAAAAAAAAGATTCGCATGTGTGGAGCATGGAATAGCCACACGTTTGAATGCGATAGCGAGATTGTAAGCTTGACAATATCTAACAAAGATGGACAGCTATTTACGTTTGAAGCAAATAGTGTTAAAAACCTAAACTTACCTGTGCAAGATACCTCGCATTTATGTACGGAACCATACAAGCATATTTCTGAAATAGAAAGTCAAATTAGTCTACAATATTCTAAGCCACAGATGTTGATAGGGCAGGATAACTATCATTTGTTATTACCACTGCAAGTACTTGAAGGTAAACCAGGGGAACCGTATGCTACACTCACCCCCCTTGGATGGTGTCTTCATGGTAGTACGAGAGCGCAAGCTTCTGCTAGTTTATGGCACTCCACCCTGCTCGTCAGCTCGAACTGCTGTGACCTAGATACCGAAAGTGAGTACTTACTGCGAGAGATGCATGAGGAAGTTCGACGTTCTTTCACTGTAGAGTCCCCAGGTGTTACTGCTGCACCACGAGAGAATGCTGATGACCTACAGGCTAGTACTTATCTAGAAAAGACAAGCAGCTCAATAGATGGAAGGTGGTATGTTGGGTTGCCGTGGAAGGATAACGACGCGAAGTGGCCTAACTCGTTTCCTTTGGCAATGGTAAGACTGAAAGGAATAAAAAGAAAAATGAAGATTGATGTAAGTTTTGCTACACGCTATAAAGAAAGAATAGATCATTTATTTCAAAATGATTTCGTTAAAGAGATATCAAATATATCATTGACTTTAAAGATCAGGTACTTACCGTTTAGTGCTCAATTTATAAAAAACAAGAACGCACAGAGATATGAGTCATCAAAGCCAGCTGCCGTACGAGCGATTTGTAAACAGCACTACACGGATGATTATATCGACAGCGTTGACGACATAGAAACTGCAAGGGAATTAACTAAAGATATTAAGTTTATTCACAGCCAAGGCGATTTCGAGAAAAGAAACTGGACTAGCAATCGGCGAGAGTTATTAGAGTCCATCCCAACCGAAGTCTTAGGTCCGACAGCCAAAAGGTTCATTACTGAAAAGAACTCGGAATGTACTTTACTTTCAGGCGACAAGGTACCTACGAAACGAAAAGTGCTACGAGTAATAATGTCAATATTCAATGTGTTTGGATTTTTGTCACTGTTTACTATTAAAGGAAAATTAATATTATTTCAAGACATATGGAAAACCGGTTTAGACTGGGACGAATCGTTTACAGGTGAACTTCATGCCGAGTGGGCTGAATGGCTGAAGTTACTGAAGGAAATGATATTTAAACAGCATACGATTAAATCAAAAAGAAAATACTTTTGGAACGATTCGATGACTGTACTACACTGGATGAAAGATAATGCACGAAATTATCAAACATTCATAGCGCATCGACTTGGGGAAACTTATGAATTACTTACCTCTCCGAGTGAATGGCGTTACGTATCAACTACCAGAATGAAACAGTCTATTGAATTGGACAGTCAACATTACATAGCCAGGCCTATTGTTAAGTATGCACTGCTAAGGAAAATATATGCCTCACTGGGGCGGGGCATGGAAATGTTTTTTTTGAAGCTTCAAGACTGTACTGAGCGAACGCGCACCAACAGAAGAGGTGTTGATCACTTTGATGGCAGAGGTGGAACAGATTGTTAACAGCCGTCCCCTCACTTAATATGTAACTGTGGAGCCTTCAACCACAGAAGCTATCACTACTAATCACTTTCTTCTAGGTACTTCCTCAAACCTTCCTGTACTCGGGGTATTTGACAACTTCAACCTTTTCCTGAGGAAGCAGTGACGCATTTCGTAGCTCCTGACTGATCAATTCTAGCACCTCTGGCTGAAGGAAGTCCTAGCAGCGATCATCGACTCTAACATGCCCAGAGGAGCGTGGTCCCGAGGCGTCATCGAAGCGGTGCTGCCAGGCGAGGACGGGCGAGTGCGAGTCGTGAACGTGAGGACGACGTCTGGACGACTCCTGAGGCGATCTATGGCACGCGTCGCATTTTTACCTATTGTTAATGAGTGCTGAGCCAGCACTGGGGCGGGCGTGTAGGCGACGCGATTAAACCTTATTTGTTAAAAAATAAAAATAGGATGAAAAACGTACTTCATGTCAAATTTGGAATATATTTAAAAAAAAAAGGCAAAAGACGTTCAAAGTTTGTTTACTTCTTCTCTTACGAACAGCCGCTGACAATGGTAGCTCTGTAATAATATTTTCAGGAAACATCATGAAATACGTTTTAACGCCTTTACTAAATTACTGAGACTTTCACTATCCTCTACAGGTACTGCTAAGCTACACAGAACCTAAAATGCAGGAAATGCTACAAACTGTAATCCGAGTCTACAAGCTACAAAGCTTAGTGGCCAGAAGCTGCTACGTGATAAAGCGATGCACAAGTAGGGAGCGCTACGTAATCGACGATCTCAGTCTGCAAGCTACGAAGCGTAGCAGACGTAGCTACGTACGTAGCTCCAGTAATGAGCTAGCTATCAGAAATATAGATAATGTCCTTATGTATGATGATAACATTCATGTATAAACTCGTATGTATTTGCATAAGATAATCGAGAAAAATATTTATTCTCAGTGCACTTTGACAAAGTGAATATTATATAACATTATAATATAGATAAGGACATAATATTGAAAAGGTGAGAAATTTTTCACAGCTGATCTTTTCTTGAATAATATTCTTCTTAAAGTGCTATTTAGAGGTGCATATATGTACTTTGAAAATACCTTTTATTTCGCAATGCTAAAATATAAAATGATATTTTAAATAATTTTTTTATTATAAAATTATATATTAACTACGCGATCATACTACTATGTGCTACTTCAAAACTTTGAAACTAAATGAAACCTAACTAGCAAATATACAGGGTGGGCGGGTTGTTCAGCAAACTCTTCGCGTTATGAGCCATGTCAATTAGTGCGTCAACAAGTGATACGATACGTGCGACGTCGCAATCCAAAGCAAAACTTGCGCTTTGTATCAACTGTCCAAGCACTAAACACTTGTACATAGCGCAATGGCCGTCAAGAAATAAATCAATTAGAAACTATCCTTCTATTACAAGTCGTGTGCGCATTAGAAGCTGCTCCTCCTTGAGTCCGGCATTACTGTCGCATTCCAAAGTTGGACGTTCTTGGTACCGTATCTTTGTAATACAAACCGTACAAGCTGTGGTCCAAAACCGCACCTAAACGTAAGTATCTTGCTTTCTGAATGAACTATCTTGCGACGCAAATCACGTAGCAAGTTCTTGCAAAGCTTCGTGTGAGCGTCACGTCACGGTTTTGAGTTTTGGCAACGCCTTTAGCACACTGACTCATTCACGTGCGGTATACGTTATACGATATGTTTTTACGCTACAGTCGTAAAGTGTAAAAGTTTCGCTACTGCGTGTGAATGCGTTAGTGTACTAATAGGCGTAACTACGATGAAATCGTGTTGTTCGACTTGACCAGAACGCGAATCGTTTGCTGTAACGCACACTAAGTTTTCCTATTTAGGGTGTTGTATAGCATGCTAGGAAAGTTAGGGGGACCTGTAGTGACGTAGTCGAGGTGAAGGGGATTGCATGTCGAAAGCCGGGGCATGGGGGCAGCGCTAACTCAGACGGACATACAATATCACATCAAACACTGTAACATCTGAAACAATAAGTATTATTAATATTGTACGGGATATGTCGTGTTACTTTCTAAAACCAAAACGATTATCATTGTTGAGTTTGTTGTTGAACTTTGATGTAAGAAAGGGAAACTTAAAGTTTTTCATTCTTTTATTACTGTGTCAGCGTAGAAAATGAAGGTGTGCGTATAGAAAATAACACAACTGTAGTGTAGATGGCACAAGTTGTGACACCTAATTAATAAGTTATATATTTAATAATGTGTGTGTGTGTATATAGATTTAAGAATGTATTAATATTATAATTTTCTGGTGTCCTAATAAATAAATAAATAAATAAATAAATAAATGTGTAATAACCTAATTTATTTTTTCATTGCTTACTATTCCATCAACCATCAATGACATTACCATCAACAGTTCCACGTACTTACATTATAAATCACTTACAAAGTCACTAGAAACTTTACAATTAAAGTAAGCTAAGAAAAAATAGATAGAGTCCAAGAGAAGCCATGTGTTTGCAATTTTTTTTGAATCGAAAACACAATTAACTTCCGCGATCAATGTAACTTGTAAAATGAGTGATGTTAAATGTTTGTAACTGTGTTGTGTTTGTTTGTGTCCTAAGTCTTAACGCAATACTAAAAGCATATTCAGGACCTTGAGTGGTTTTCAATTCAACAGACATTCATGCCGTGTTGAGGTATATCTTTCATTGAGGTCTAACGTCGTAATTTTATTGTAAACTAACAGAATAGAATAGAATAGATTTTTATTCAAATAAACTATTACGAGTGCTTTTGAATCGTCAAATAATTTACCACTGGTTCGGAATGCCGTTCCTATCAAGAAGAACCAGCAAGAAACTCGGCGGTTGCTCTTTTCAATTGTTCAATTTAGGTATATTCCATAATATACTATACTAACTATCTCACCTACTAACTACCTACTAACGTAACTCAAGTGACATATTTGTTAGCTTGAAAACTTATACCAGGGACTCAATTATCAAAAGGACGGTTTCGCAAATCATTCATTTGTTTTAAAAATAATTTGTTGAGACAGAGACAAAGTCTTGGAATTAAGCTCTTATTTTAAATCCAGCAAGAAAATTTTGTTTCAAATTGAGTTAATAAACTTTACCATCTCACGAGTACCTGAACTTGTCTTGAACTCCTCAAGTGCCAATTGGTCCATATTAATTATGTTTTGGAAGTAAGTACCTATCCCTTTTATCTCATGTTTTGCTTATTTGATGCAGGTACGAGCATATTCCTATTTGGCCGTCTAAGTGATTGTGCTATGTATGAGAAGTATGTCATGATCATCATTATCATACTTAATAATAATTATTACCACTTTGCTTTTTCTTCGTGCCCAAAAAATGTTAATCTAACCTATCACTGATCCGCTGTCTGTAACTGGACGTAAATAAATTACTGTATAGGTTAGTGAGCACTTGCTTGTTGAAAATAAGGCCGTTGAAGGTTGCTTGTAGCGACATACAGCGTCACGCGTCTAGACATAATTTTCTGGAACTATCTTATTTTGTGAACAACTTTCCAGGTGGGCGGTTCTCAGGCAGTGTTGTGTAACGCCAACAGATGGCACAATTTACACAACAAACTTTTGTAACCTTACTTCTAATGTTTCAGGCGTAGAAATGTAGATGGCGTTTCTTGTAATTATTCCGTTAGCCCTAATTCGCACGAGCGTTAAAAAAGCGTTGCGTTAAAACCCGGCGTTGCGCTGAGAATACAATGCGCGTTAAAAAAGCGTTGACGTGTAAACAGATACTGTGCATTTGTTCTATTTGAACGCGTCTCTCATGCGAATGAGGCCTAAAGATTAGTCTTACTAGCTTATTTCCCCAATCTCATATACGTGGATTTAAATTTGATCTCGTTGAATTCTTTCGTAGGGGGTTAGGTAAGTAAGATAGTTTTTGGTGATGCAATATTTTTAAGGCTTGCTTGTCTTTTTGAAGAAACTGTCATTATTATGTTATTATATTATGTTCATAGTATATAGTATGTAGTATGTCATATTATGTTATTGTATTATATTATGTTATTATTATGTTATGTTCATTATTATGTTATAGTATAGAAAATAAACTGGTCTCTATGTCCACTCTATTTTATACATACTGTTAAAAAAAAGTTGAGGAAAACTATATTTTTTCGAAGTCTGTTTATTTATCTTATAAAACACTATGAAAAATAAAGTGTAATATAAATCTGTAAGTAAATATAATATAAATAAACATTCATGTGTTTTTATATAGTTCCATTTGCGATCCATTAGCTTTCATCAAATAATCCCGGATTAAAATGGTTCGCGCATTTTCAATCTATCCACTCTCATCGCATTTGCTTTGTCCTTTATTCTTTGGTTTAGGAAACCTTTCAGATACTTTATTATGTGTATTAATATGAAGCTTTATGTATATTGAACCTTAGTTCAAATTTGCCTTTAGGTATTAAAAGGACACTTAAGCTCAAGGACGCTTTTTTATAAAAATTGCATTTTATTTATCTTAAATAGTATGCAAAAAAAGCAATTGAAAGCTAACAACTTGAGAACTGTTCGATCAATTCGGCTGATTTTTTTTATTGTGTTTGTAATCGACAAGCTTCATATGAACTAAAATGTATGGAAAATCCACCGGAAAAGTCGAAGATTTGGATGGTATATTTTGTACGAAAATCTTAAACGCACTTCTGAATTGCACACGTGTCAAGCCGGGGTGGGTCACCGGCCAGCTATAAAAATAAGCTTCACTTGCGTTATTCATTTTAGATCAAACTTTTTTGAACATTATTTCTCAAGTGATGTCTTGGCTAACATCTGGGTTTAGTCGTAACCATAATTATCCCAACAATATCGGCAAGTTCATGCTTTCAAGATTTGTATGAGTTTGAACAACTTATCTCGTATTGCGAGATTAGCTCGACTTTATAACTGCTTCGTCTGAGTTAACATTGTTAGTAGTGGTTAAGTGGCGCTAAAACTTGTCTAATAATATTCTTATACATAATTATTCCACAATAACCGACTGTGTATTAAAGTACTATCATAGAATACGAAACCTTTCCACAAATATTATAAAGAGGCTTTGTTTTGTCCAAAGTTACAAAGCCAAGGTGAGCCACTCGCGAATATAAATACCTTAATATTCTGTATTTAGAGGCCATAATTGAATCAAAATTTTCCATATTTCTAAGCCTCGGCAGAACTAATTGAGGTTTCTGCGCTTTTCAATTTTACCCTCAGGTATTTTGCCAATTAATATTCTTAGTTACGTACGTTCCAACAGCTCACAAAACGTAAAAGGCATAAAGCCTTTTAGAAGTTAACATTTCGCATAACTGCGCTGAAGTCGTGGAATAACATTCAAGTGGCTTAAATATATTGTTTTAGATTGGAGTTCCTTGCAATTTAATTTTTCGTTTTTTTATTTCTATTTGTTTGTAGTTGTAGGTACAATTGAACGATGTAAATTAAAAACTTTATTTTTGTCCGTATTATCAAGAGAACCTTGCAAAATATTAGCTTTCTAGGTATAAAGGTTTGAGCTGGGCGTTGATAAGCCAGTCAGTAAGTGAATCTGGACAAGATTTCCCAATATAGGTAGGTATACTTAGAATTTAGATGACCAACGTATATAATGAGAAAATAAAATTTTACGAACTAACCCACTTGCAGCTTTACAAAACTCACGTAGTCGTTAATTTGGGTAGAAATATGGATAGTTCAAAATCGTCGTATTAATGTATAATTATTATAAGCTTTTGAAAATTTTGAAAAGTCGCGTAATACTTTCATCGTCACCCTGATAAAAGTGTCAAGAAAACAAATTAACTGCTCATTTGAGCTCAAGGAATTTGACTGAGCCAGAAAATATGAAACAATGTGACAATTATGAAAAAAGGCTGACAAATGCTTTTCATTGTTAAAATTTCCCGGGAACGGGAGCGTTGTTCAATTTAGATTGTTTTTTGATTGATGGGTACGGGGTAAAGTTTAAATGAATTTCGCGTTCCCTATCGCGGTATTAAGAGTGTATGTACGACTTTATCCTCGGTAATAATCAAGGTATATAAATTAAAATCACGGCGGTTAATTAAAGCCATCTGGTGACAGAAGGGCTAGACTGGCTCATTTTCTCCGTAAAGGATCAGCCTGACTGTCCAGCGCGGAAATGCAGCCAGTAATCTTGACAGTATTCCACACAGGCATGATTATAAATCAGTAATTAGATAAGGTTAAGTTTAAATTTTATTGTAAGATTTTCGAAAAAAAAAATGGGAAACAAAAAATTAAAATTACATTTTCTTATTTTTTTCCTATCTTTAACAGAATTTGGGTTGCAATGCACTCTAACTTAGATAAATGAGGCATAATATATTAATGTGAACCATACAACTATTTTGGTTTCCCAAAATGGTTATGGCTATTTAGAATTGTCTGTTAAAACTGGTACATTACACATGTTACGTGCATTAATAATGCACATAACACGTGTAATGTACCAGTTTTATGAGAAGAGATCGAACGTTAATTTTATAATTTAGTATTCACTGATGCCTACTCTACAAATTACTTACAAGGAAAGCAACGCAGAGAAGATACTTTTGGAATTTTACAAATAATTTTGAGCAAAAATTTTCCCACGATTACTTTACCTTTGAGTAATTACAAATATTTTCCTTATCATTTCATCTGAACGAAATTACTTTTACTAACATTGTAACTGTATTTTATTTTTCTCGAAAATAAATTGCAGTTTATCCCGAACTGGAAACATAGATATGTAGAGATGGGCCCATCAAAGGAAAAAAATGCGCTCACAAATTCCAGAGAATTGGCAAAAGTCTCTGAACATTGTCATCAGTCGGCCGCACACACTGTCAAAAAGTCTCTAACAATTATAAATATTATTTATTTTTAACAATTATAATTATAAATAATAAAACTGACTTTTAAGTATCTAACAATTTATAAATCTAAATAATAAATCTTTATTATCTGAACAGAACATTATTTACAGACTTTGGTGTGAGGCCCTGCCTCCTGATGAAGTGAAAACTGTGTATCAGGAGGCAGTGTCTTCCCATAAATAGTGTACAGCACAATATAATATAACCACTTATAATAATTACTTAAATTAAGTTTAAATTGAAAACACGTAATTAAAGGTATACTTAATATTTAAAGATAGATAGTTACAATTCTAAGAGATTTGTGTAGTGTGTGTGTGTGTGTGTGTGTTTGTATGTGTAATGTGTGTGTGTGTGTGTGTGTGTGTGTGTGTGTGTGTGTGTGTGTGTGTGTGTGTGTGTGTGTGTGTGTGTGTGTGCGAGTTTGAGTGCGTTTGCGCGTGAAAAGAAATATAAAATATAATAATTACATTTATTTAATTTGTTAATCCTTTTTGCAGAATAATTTCTCGACATTCTCATAGTCGTATTTCTTCAGCCATGTTTTGACATAGCTTTTTAAGTCTCTATTCGTCATATCTTTCCTTATTTAATACCAATGATCTCTAAGATATATCTTCTTATTACCTACAGCTAAAAATCCTTGAATCACCTTGGGTCGTCCACGATTAGGACGGTCGTTGATTAAGTTCTTTCCCCGTTGTAGTATTTGTTATACTTTTTACATTGAAAGGTAAAAGGGAACAATGTATCTTTTGTTGTAAAATGTGTACTTGGTCATGAGAAAAGAAGAATTTGTATTTGAGATATGTAACCTGGAGAAATTAAATACGTGTCTCGTACTCGTAGTTCGTCTTTTATTACCGTTATCAAAGTATTCTCATAAGACCATCTAAAGGATTTATTAAATAAAGCCATGTTGAACTAAGTAGGTAGGTATACTTACCAAATGCAGCCCAACTAGATAAAAATTAAAGTAGCAAAATTCCATGTTTAATAACTTTGGGCCTGGAAGAAACTCAGAGTCATTTACTGGGCAGTAAAGGGAGAATAATGCTCAGAGTATCATTTTTTTTTTAAATAAAAAGACTAGCGTTTGGCTGCAATCAGACTCGCTAGCAAGTAATGATGCAGCCTAAGATGGGGCGCGCTTGCCTAGAAGTTGCCTAATTACTCTTGACTTGAAGGTCTGTACTCTGTACCTTTCATTAAAATCGGTTCAGCGGTTGGGCCGTGAAAACGTAGCAGACAGACAGACAGACATACTTTCGCATTTATAATATAAGTATGGATAGTATGGATTTTATTTCCGAGCTAGAACATCACAACAAACCCTGAAAGACACATCGCATTTTAAATAACAATATTACTATTGACATGGATATTTTCAATTAAAATTTTGCGCGTACTAGAGATGTTTTATTCAAAACAATGATTGGAACGATACGCCGAAATTCGAATACATCGAGATTAGGTAACGCGAATAAACTCTAACAAGCAAATTTCAATCCAATTTCAAAATATCCCGTTACCCGTCTGCAGCTATGCAAGTTTAGCTCTTGTTATCCGTACTGGCTTTTGTTACTAATTTGCCCCACAGAATATTCCAATTTCCAGGAATTTCAGTGAATGCGTCAAGCCCACTTCGATACACACCACCTAATAATATACATGATTCGTGTAAACAATGAGAACTTTGTTATTTGTTTACGGTATAATGAAACATTCGACACAGACCTACCTAATATTGGCCTATTCACAAAATATACCTACAGGTTTTAACCAGAACGCTAGCAAAAATAGCGTTATTATTATAATACCTTAACACGATTAACCAATAACCATTTGCCTTATCTTGGAATTTTAGTGATTTAGTATTTTTCAAACCCTCATTGTATAGCGTGCAAAACACGGGTTAGTGCCCCACCTACGACGCAGCATTGACTTCGAGTGACCTATTTACGGAACGTTCGTTGATCTCTAGCGTCAGTCAGATGTTTTATTTGCAGTATATATATTTAGAAATATTAATAAATACAGGACTTCAAAAAAAAATGTAGGTTTTCATGGTACCTATCTTATTAGTAATTATTATCAGTACTATCACCTGTCTTTGTTTTTGCTAGCGTTCTGGTTACACCCTATAACGATCTCTCAGGTGGCATATGCTCACCGGCAAAGATGTGTTGCCAATCGATGTAGCGTTCCGGTTCGATTCCGCGTTGACACGTATTATACGTTAATTACTTACCCCCCCCGCATGCCACCAGGTGATATTGCAGTCAAAGGTCATCAATAAAATTAATTAGACATATGGAGAATATTTTGTAATCGTGAGCTAGCAACAGACAATCAATATGCCTATTCGTAATTACATAAAGTCTATCGCGATCGACATTCTAGTTGTCTAGTTTTACCATCTTAGGCTATTAATACCTACATACTTCGCTATATTAGTATCTAAAAACCCTTCAACCAATTTAAACTGTCACAATTTCACATATATATCCACATTTACTTTGTGTTATCCTTCACTGTCAAACGCTTTGTACAATTTTGGCGTAGGAATAGTTAATTAAGTTATGTAACAGCATTTGCCGACGTTTTAAATTATGCACATAACGAACTTGTAAGACGTTTACCAAGTTCATTATTCAATGCCTCAATTTGAGGGCCGACGGAAATCCGGAAGGTCATAACTTCCGATCCCACTTGACAGACTTAGGCTTCCTATACATGGCAGCTAGGCATGTATAGGTAGCTAGGCATGTGGATTGTGGAGGCAGCACCGGCGCCTGACCGTGTTTTATTACATGAAAATAGTATACCTACATAAAATGGCAGAGTAAGGCCGGTGCGGCGGCAACACTACAATGTGGCGGCCGTTACGGCTTATATGGGATTTTTATTTTTTTACTCTCGATTAGGGGCGTTTTGCGGCTCAGGTTTCATGTGCAGGAAGACTATCAATCTGCAATCTTTTCGGATAACCTCCACCTCCTAACCTAACCATTGGCACGCAAGAAATCGTAAATATCAGTACCCTTATCCCATAATAGTAATATTGGCTAGTAAGTACGATTTAAACTTGTAGTCATTTATATGTGAAGTGAGAAATGGTACCAACTATGAAGCCAGATTTCAAGCTTTAAATAATTTGATTATTTTATTAGTTCGGTTCAAGCTTTAAATAGTAACTGATGTGTAAATTTCAAGTCCCTATCTTATTTAGCTTCTAAACTAAAATCCTTTTGGCCTTTGGATTTAGCTGATGGATTGACGTAATTGGGAAGCCAGTATTTAAAGCAAATATTAATTTTAGGGGAAAAAGTTATCGACTATACGGAACTTTTGGGTACGAAACACAGAAAGTACCTCCTTAACCACAAAAGTTACTCTATCAAAGGACAGAAGGATACCTACTCGTATATTATCATCAAACATTTTCCGTAATGTTTTAGAATTATGTGTAGTTAAATAATTTTGTCTTAAAGCGGCGCAAGTATGCCTCTCTTATTGAGAGTTACATTTTTGTTCCGTTTGCCGTGGAGACCCTGGGGCCATGGAGTCTTAGTGCAAAAAATTTTTTACGAGACATTTCACCGCGTTTAATAGCCTCATCGGGTGACAGAAGGGCTGGCTCATTTTTTGCGCAACGGATCAGCCTGGCTGTCCACCGCGGAAATGCAGCCAGTATTCTTGGCACCATTCCACGCGGGTATGATTTGTATAGTAATTAGATAAGGCTAGCTTTAAGTTTTATTGTAATATTTCGTCTTTTACGGAAGAGAGTCGTGTAGATGATCGACTCTTTAAAAAACCCTGTAGAGTAGAGATAAGAATTGGTATTTTAGCTCAAATAAAATTTAACTTTGACGTCAATGTACAAAGAATACAGGTGGTGCCGGTCTCGTTAACCCCCTAAAATAAAACCAATAATTTTTTTTTTAAAAACTAACTTCCAAAACCACTACAAAGTAAAAAAATACTTATTTTTTGTTTCTACACGTGTATGAAGTCTGGCGAGGGTTCATGCTTAGATTTCTAGTTTTTTTTATTATGCTAACCTTACGATTTCAATATGCTAAGTCGAAATCAAATTAAATTTTGATTACATATGGGACTACAATGTTCCATAGCGGAGCTTTCACAGTTTCTATTCTAGAAAGCTAATTTTTATGTTTTAGCAGTTAATGCTTTTGTTTATGTTGTTACCTGCATGTTAATTATTGGTGACCGATGTACATTGTCTGTTTGCGCACTAGGGTCACTATCGAAAATTTGGAGTCACTAGCGAAAGTGTGTTTGTTTGTTGATTGGCCTATTTTTTTTCTTGGTTATAGTTAAAGACATGAAGAGTGAGATAGGTTAATTTGTATCCCGAAAAATCAAAAAGGTCCCTCGAGATTAAAAAAAAAAAACTAAATTCATGAGAGAGCATGAGTTTGCGCAGATTACCTACTAGGAAAGCACGTGCGCTATCTATAGTGTATACCCACACAATTTGGCTAGATACTCGTAGGTCCAATTTCAAGAAAAATTCAACTCAGCTGTGAAGCATTTGAAGCTTTGAGATGTCTTCTGTCTAAAACATTTTTTGGGCAGCATGTAAAAAATGACTTTTAACTACCTATATTTTTAACCAACTTCCAAAAAAGGAGGAGGTTCTCAATTCGTCGGAATCTTTTTTTTTATTTTATTTTTATTTTTTTTATTTTTTATGTATGTTCCCCGATTACTCAAAGACCCCTGGACCGATTTGGAAAATTTTTTTTTTGTTTGAAAGGGTATACTGTGCAAGTGGTCCCATATAAATTTGGTGAAGATCTGATGAATATCTTCGGAGATGGAGAACAGAACTCCTCAATGGATAAGAGCAAATTGCTCGCGATCAGTGTAATAGCTTAGTAAACAGTAGGGTTTTAACTGGGCATAGCATATTATAGTACAGTAAGGCCACTAAAAAGTGTGAAATAAAAAAATTTCAAAAGAAAAATAAAACCGACTTCAAAAACCACAAACACTAAAAAGTACAAAATAATTTTTGTTTAGCTACACGTGTAATGTACCTAGGTATGAAGTCGGGCGAGCTTCACTCTTGGATTTCTAATTTTGTTTTAATATGCTCGCTCGACTTCATACCTAGGTACATTACACGTGTAGCTAAACAAAAATTATTTTGTACTTTTTAGTGTTTGTGGTTTTTGAAGTCGGTTTTATTTTTCTTTTGAAATTTTTTTTAAACATTATAATTGAAAATGTTATAACAAAATTTAAAGCTAGCCTTTTCTAATTACTTTTCAAATCATGCCCGCGTGGAATGGTGACAAGTATAATAGCAGCATTTCTGCGCGGGACGGCCAGGCTGATCCTTTGCGCAAAAAATGAACCAGCCCTTCTGTCACCAGATGAGGCGCTATTAACCGCGGTGACTTGCCCCTCATTTGACGTTAATTAAACTGTTCAATGTTATTGCAATCTATTTGCTAGGATTTAGTTATAAAGCGTATTGCATGTAGGGAAAGTTACTATTACATTGATAAATTCAATTTCCATTTTCCTTTGAGCGCCTCATTCCACGTCCCGACTCTGACATTCGATATAATTCCAATTCTAGAATGTAATTTACGTTGTTTGCATTTAATGTTTTGTGTACTCTATTAGTTTATACCTCGTTTCATAGAGATATACTTACATATAATGTCAGCCTATACCACAGGTGCATACCTAATATTTTCACTGTGGGTTCGCAAATGCTACCCTAAAGTATGCTTATATCCTTCTTTTTCTTTTCTTTTTCTTCTTTAATATTTGCCTATTTCAATCATCATCATTATCATCATGATCAATCTGTCGCCGTCTTACTACTGAGTACAGGTGTTCTTTCAGAATGAAAAGGTCCACCATGCTATAGACAGACATGGCAGGTGTGTGAAACACCTTCGAGAACATTATAGAAATCTTTCAATTAAAGAAAGTGATATTTTATTTTTTACAAGTATAAATTAAAAATTTATAACACCCCCGACAAAAGGTGAAGGTTACAGTAACTAGAAAAGAGTTGCTAACGTTTAAAAGGCTGAACTGATTTTCTTGGATTATAGCTAAAAACACTCTCGCTCAAACCACCTTTCAAACAAAAAAAAACTAATCAAAATCGGTTCAGGAGCTACCATGCCACAGACAGATACACAGATACACAGATACACAAATACACAGATACACACGTCAAACTTATAAAACCCCTTTTTTGGGTCGGTGGTTTAAAAATTCACGTAACTTCGTACTCCCGACCCCTAAAATAGAAGGCAGACGTTTTAACCACTAGGCTATGACTGCTCATTAAGGTAACTCATTTAGTATCAACAATGGTCGTTCTCAAGTTGATAATTATGATGAAATAATAGCTTAAGTGAATAAAATTGGGAATGCAGGAATTTAATTAAGGTCGCAATATTATCGCATTTTCATTCAAACTCCACTGAAGTGAATATTCAATACGGCGGAATAAAATATCGAAGCTGGAAAGAATTCAGGTGTTATTGCTTTACATTCGATATTTGTAATATGATATTATTGAAAATGCTCAATGAACTCGTTTATACCCTAATATGAAATGAAATGCCATCTGTGATCCATACATTATTATGTAAAAGGTACATTTAGATTTTCGGAATATCTTTGGGTAATGATTGCATATAAAAGCAAATCAAGTAAGTAACAAGAAATAAAAAATCTCTTGCTGAATCTTCAACAGGCTTTTGTGTAGTAGTGCAGAGCTGTCCATAGAACTTCTCCACCTCAAGATTTCAGGTTACGATAAAATGAGACAGACTACCGTCAACTCAGGTCAAGGTTTGATTAAATACTTGGTATGGTACTTCACCATTTTACCACCGAACCGCAAGACGTCGGGCGAGTTTCCATCCTTATGTCGTTGACATTCCATCTACACGCACGAAACGTTTTGCGTCTTCATTCCTCATACGCATGGCTAAGGTTTGGAATACTCTTCCGCGATCTGTTTCCTACCAATTACAATCCGGGTATCTTTAAAACAAGAGTGAATAGGCACCTTCTAGGTAAACGCGTCCCATCTTAGACCACATCATCACTTTCCATCAGGTGTGATTGTGGTCAAGCGCTTACCTATAGGTTCAGAGACTATCAGTAGGTGGACATGTTTGCTGAAGATTGCATGCAGTCTTTTGTCCTTCTTCTATGAGCTGGAAAGTTTGGCCAGGGAAAATTGTTTTTTACGTCGAAAATTACTAGTGATTATATTTCGGAATAACATAAGACTATGTACCTAAATATCTCTTGTGATCTTATTTAATGTTATGTAATTCTGTATCGGAACTCTAATTTAAAGAAACCTAAACGAAGTCGCGTGCATTGTCTAGTTTTTAGCAAAATGCTGCTTTACGCTTGTTTTATTTTACTTTCAAGTAGGTACCTATCGTCAAATAGTTGGTAGGTAATGTAAACTTTTTGAACAAGTTTTATAGCTGTGGCGCTTTCTGAACTAAAATAGTAGTCAAACACAAAGTTACGGTGGACTCTCCAATTAAAGGGACGTCTTAATTAATCAGAGCGGGCTTTAAATTACCTAGTCATTTTTGTTTACTTTGTAACTTTAACGGTTTCACTAAGTTACGAATTGCGATAGGTAGGCAAATGCCTACTGGACTTGCAACTCTCTCTATCTATTTTCTATTTGACCGAGTATTACCACATCAAGGGAAACTTAGGAGGCTGACGTTGGACGGTTCATAACAAATTCCTTTATAAGAATATGTGTATTTCACATACTGCCCAACACACTTGCCTCTCTTCTTCTTCTCACCAAAGCTTTCACTCTGCCAAAGTTTGCCTGGTGGAGATTGATTTAAAAGCAATAAGGCCGCCTTTGCATACAATAATTGTTTTTAGTTTCCTTGTCTGTTTTCTTGTTTTGTGTGCAATAAATACTTTCCATACATCTATCGTTTCTGTTGCGAAAGACGAGTCTTTTGCAAAGAAGAAGAGTGAAATGCAAAGAAAGTTGGACTGTTAAATTAAAGGGACGACCCAAATTATCAGATGGCGCTTTGATTACGTAGACTTGTTTATTTTGCCTCGAGAACATTTTCTTAACGACTTCATGATGGTTGTTGTGAAAATTAGAAATCTAGACCAATGTAGTCTAGATCAATTAAATTATTTATTTACTGGAGGTATGTAGTAATTGAGTATGTGTATATAGTCATCATTACTACACACAGTTAATAAATCTACAGTAAATAATAATTAGTCTTGATTTCAATTGTGAAGTCTTTAAAAAACTCGAAATAATTACTGAAATAAGTACCTATTCGTTAATTTACAGAAGACCTTTAATTGAAATATAAAATATAAGTACATAGTTATCATCTACGTAATAAATATATGATCAGACGTACTTAGTTATTACATTTATCTTCTAAATACTTATTGATATGATGTATATTGAAACCGTCCTTTTATAATTAAATCTTTGTTAGAATGGATAATAGTATATTATGTATGTCAGTGTAATTATTTGTGTATTATCCCAAAAACATCAAAAGAGCAATGCAACACTTAGGTATAAAAATAAACATTATTTTTTTGGACATATACAGGATGTTTGGTAACTAGTATATTAGTATTAGGGCACGTTAGAGTCATGAAGTCTTTGACACAAAAATTTTTAAATTTTGTATGGAAATTTTCATAACCTTATTTCGTCATTCATTATACTTCAGCATTGTATTTATCAGATCAAAGTAGCATGGGTACGTGTCGTCATTATATACTAATTACCAAACAACCTGTATATGAATAAAACTTGATAGCAACATAATATTTTGTCACCGTTAAAAAAGATTGAAAGATAAGGATCATTATGATGACAATATAACACCATGCTATAAATACCGAACAAATGACTCAGAGCATATTTTTTGTCGTATTACTATTAACTCGAATTCTGTTTTTTTTTTTTGCAAAAATTTTTGTTTTCTAACGTTAAAGCTCCAGAACGAAATCACATAAATAGAAAATAGTAAAAGAAAATTTGTCTAACAATATCGCTCTGGGCCTAGCGTCAAAGTTTGTTAATAATAGTACTTACATTTTTCATAAAAAAATATCACCGAATCTCCGTCCGAGGATATTGTCTGAAACAGCATCTGTAACAATGAAGAGAGAAATGATTTATTATTTTTACCTATCACAACTTCCTTGTTAGCCCCTACAGTAGGTACTTAACCTTTGACGTATCTATCTATCCATAAATTTATCCTCCCCTTGTTTTGCTTAAAAAATCCAGGCTATCAGATTTCATCTAATTGCTTCGTTAAGAAACTGCAAAAGGGCTGAGGTTGAGATAATATTTTCATTATAAAGTTTGATCCTTTTGCCAACATTTTGTTAGAAATAATTCTGCTTTAAATTAAGCTGTGCTTGATCTACGCAGATTTTCCATTTGATCCGTTCTCCGTTGCAATGTGATTGAAGGACCACCCAATAAACCAACAAACACACACTTTGGCATTTATAATATTGTGGGTAGTGGTTGTCCATAACATCTATCATTCTATCAATTTGCTGCAATCCTAGCTTCATCATATTCTGAGCGGTAAATTCCTTCCCTTTGATGTGAGCAAAACCGGAAGCATGAAACAGGCTTCCAATTTCCCGCAAACCATCGGAGGATGTCGCTTCCGTTATGGAAGGCGGTGGAGTTAGGTTCGAATATTTTTAGAATTTGCCATTTGGACGACGGCAATTTATGAGTCTATCTATATTGAAAGGAAAAGCTGACTGACTAACTGACTGACAGACTGATCTATCATCACACAGCTCAAACTACAGGATGGATGTAAAATAGGGGGTTGAAATTACTGTAGTCCACGCGGACAAAGTCGCCGTAAGCTAGTAATCAGCAGTAGGCGATAAGGCGGTAGCAGTAATCGACATAAGCTACTAAAACAAACATACTAACTCTCCAGACATTACCTAAATAGAGATCTCTTCAGACACAACCTATATTTTCAAAAAGTAGATGACAAATCACGAGCAAAATGTCATCTTTCTAATGACCAGGTTTGCACAAATATATTATTTTAATATATAATATATAGTATTAATTATATAATAAAATATATTATATAATTTAATATATAATATTATTTTAATATAATATATTATTACCTACACATCTATGTACTTCAGTTTATTATAGACTTTAATACTTGAACATGAAGTTTAATAACGATTGTGAATACTAAAATTTGAAATAAGATCCAACTACATAATATTATTTTTGCTTTTATTTTTCAGGCCGCTTTTGAAGCACTGTGGATACTCATATTGCTGACTGGGAAGTTATTTCACGCAGGATTTCGGACATCCATCTGTACGCAATTAAGAATAAAATTAATCAATTAAGTAGTTGTCTTTTTCTTAATTGAACCCTACACTATCGATCCATATGCTTTATTCAATCCTATTGTAGTCCACACGTGAACCGGACAGAATGATATAGGCTTTCCAATTTCCTGTAAGCCACCGTCAAGGCTGCCAATAGCTTCCGCTGTTTTGAACTAGGTTGGGGGTCGATTCAGACTATCGTTTTTAGGGTTCCGTACCCGAAGGGACTAACGGGACCCTATTACTAAGCCTCCGCTGTCCGTTCGACCGTCAGCGGGATGTATCTAGTAAACGGTAGAGTTTGAATTTTTTACAGAATGTGTATTTTCTATTGCTGCTATAATAATAAATAACAAAAAAAAAATTAAATGGGCGCCATTAAAATTAAAAATACAGTAAAGTTGTTATTTCATGAACGATGGTACGGAACCTTACTTGTGCGAGTCCAACTCGCACTTGACTTATTTTTTTTCTGCGTGTTTTACGCTCGTTTAGGTATACGCGTTTGCACGTGCGCTACATTTTGGGCTTTAAAGTGCATGACACGGGTCTGCCCGGGAAATTCAAATTTAATTTGGTTACTTACATGGACATTGGACATGAGTTACTCACAAATTAGTCGATACTATAACTAATTTCTTAAACTGGACCCTTTCAAGTAAAGATTTTTATATGGACCTGTGAGGATGATACTGCCATACGCACAATTAAAATGCCATAAGCCTTCTTTGCCGTATTAGTTTACAAATTGCGAAAAACCAAATTATATTTGAAATTCGCGGGCAGACCCGTGTCTGCACTTAAAAAATCAAACGCGCATGCACGCGCTCATTCAGGCATGGAAGCTTGAAACAATGATTCTGCAGTCTACATTGACATTCTTGTGGTGTTCAGCTATACTAAGGTTGCACTGCAGGTTCTCAGCATATTGATGTAGTAAATCTTTTTAAGTTTTCTAAGTTAAGAGAAAGCTTTTGCAATAAGACCGCTTTCGCACGCTATTGCACTTTGTCTTTATTACCATAATTTACATTTGTATTCTGATTTTGTGAGATAATATAATTAGCAATAAATAATTATAAAGGTAAAACAAACGTATAAGTTCATTTGACGATTCGAAAGCACTTTGTAAAAGTTTATTTGAATAACACTTTTTCTGTTCTATTATATTTTAATACATTTACATTCATTCTATAGAATAGCCCACTCGCGCAAAGCCAGGGCTAGTAGTTAAGCTTGTGCTATAATAAATAATTCGCAATATTAGCCTCGAGATTTGCGCCCGGGTAAGGTCCCGGACATAAATCAAACGATACTCGTAGTACATTGTCATGTATTGTGTACAGAAGATTTACTAGGTTTACATTATATAATATTGTGTTGGGCTCATCCTAATTTATGATATGTAAGTTCAGAAGGTATAGTCTTGTTTAATTTGTATTACTTACATTGTCTACCATATTATAAGCTGTACCTAATATTTTCTGGAAATGAAATTGGAAAGGGAATTATAGACAATTGAGAGCTCTGCAATCGAAATTGTAGACGACGACGTATGTAGTACGTATACCTGGGACATACAATCCAGCTAGGTAGGTCCAATTTCAAGAAAGAAGTTAGCCGCAGAATTCATCTCGGCTGGGAAGCGTTCGGGATTCTTCGAGATGCCTTCTCGTCAAAAATGTCTCAGTTCATAACATATTAACAGGTTCCCTCAAAATGACTGTAAAATTTCCTTGTCAATAATGATTTATTTTATTTATTTTTTATTTTATTTATTATGCTTGAAGACCAAAATCATCGAATAGTGCGTGTTGTGGACCTTCACCCATCAGTGAGCATCCATATTCCATACGTTGAGATGACGACGACGACCAAGATATACAGAATTCACCAGAGAATGCCCACGACTTCGTCCACCCACATGGATTTACGTTTTTAAAAATCCTGTAGGAACTCATTCACTTTCGAGGACAAAAGCCTATGTCCATACTTGATAAAGCTATCTCTGTATCTTTGTCAAAATCAATTAAACAGATGGGACGTGAAAGCTAGCAGACAGACATACTTTCGCGATTATAAGATATGTATGGATTATTAAAAGCCTCAAAATGTCTTCAATGAATCTCAAGCTACGCCAATATGTTTTGCAAGGAAACCACATCAGTTACGAGTACCCACTGCATACGCGGACGTGACTGGAAACTGTAATACCAGATTAGAAGACTTAGCTCAAGTGCTGTCTCTTATACGTTATACTTACTTAAGCAACATACATCTACGCATGTAAATAAGAATTTGAGGTCCAAGTATTCTAGATATGAAAGTATGTATTATGAAAAACTTACGTAGAATAATTATTGTACCTTGAGCTGGTTTAATAACTAGTAAAAATTACATATTAGGGGCACTTAGCATGCTTCTGAACAAAATGAAATGTTACTAATTATTTATTCTACGTTCTACGAATTGTTATTGTCGCCTAGTTTTTGATTGGCAGTAGATTTAATGTAAGGGGTTTCACCAAAAAAGCTGTATTAAGAATAAAGGTAAATGAAATTAAACCAAGTTAATATTATAAACATAATATGGTGGACACATCAGTTTTATTTAGTCGCAGGGTTCGTTAAAAATAGAAAGGCGAGCACAAACCCGGTCAACGCGTTCGTGAAAGGGGATCAAAAATGGATTCCATCTGGTAGGTTGACAAAAAAATCGTGGAAAAACTAAGTCAGAAAATGTTAGTCGATGGCAATTTTTCATTTTGCCTGTGGGTGAAATGTGGGTGAGATGTGCGGAACGCCTGTTTGGTTTTTCCTCACAGAGCTTTTCGATTTCAATGTACTTTTTTTTTACAGATGATAGGTTTTACGTTTAAATGAGAACTCATCGAGTATTGCTTAGCTCGACTTCGAAAAATGGATGACCAGCTATTGTTTTGAAGGTTTTTTGTGATGTAAGCTGAACGGATTGTGGACCCATTACCCAGAGTGTGAGAGAGGTTGGGTATAATATTTTAATTCAATAAAGATCTGACGGAGAATTTTTCACGATAACTTAGTACAACGGTTTAGTAAACACATTTTTTCATTTATAAGATCAATTAGGGGTTTCCTATTTTTTAATCCTATTTAATTATTATAGAGTATATTAAATAGTTTAGTTCTGTTAAAAGCTTTTAAAATGATTCGAATGCGTTTTTCATATCCAATTCATAATGACACTAAAGCTGATATTATCTATTAGTGAGCCAATTTTCCATAGCTGTATGCAAAATATTACTCGGGCGTCAGCTTATCGGATATGAACAAAATCATTTTCAAAGATTGGGTCGTGAAATAAAAATAAATGCCAAATATTTTTGTGAATTCTGTTCCGATACGGTGCCTCGTGGCTATCGTGAATCTCCCCCTTTCATATTAGCCCGTTTTCATTTTAGATTATCAAGGTAAAATCGCAGTTAAGGGCTTTGTCATCATGTAGGTATACAAAATTACACCTTACTCGCAGTCGGGAACCTGGAAGAAATCTATTAGAGATAAGCTATTTTGTCTACTTTATTTATTGCTATGTTAAAATTTTTGGTACACATAATAAAAATAAAAATAAATAAAAGAATCTGTCAATTTGCACTATATAGATCAGTGCCGATAATTTTTGAAACCAAAAAAAATAATCGCGGGTAATAGCTATAGTTTCATATAAAACAAAAAAAATATTGAAACCAGAATGAAAAAATTGGAGCAGTAGAAACATAAAGTCCACACTAACACGAAGTTAAACCAAACTGCAAAACTGGAAATGGAAAATGGTCAGAAACTAACATCGTATAGTTTTTCTAAGCTTTTTTGTTAATTTGCCAAATGGATTCTTTTTAATCTCCTTACACTAAAGCTTCGAAATATACGTACAAAGGTACTGAAGACTGCTCGAATATGAAATGATAATCTGCTTTAGTTTCAATGAAAATCCAAATAATATTAAATGAAAGGTTCCTCTTTAATTTCATTTGCATTTTCAACTCAATCAAACCAAATTTTTGATGGCCTACCTGGCACAGTGGTAAGCGCTATGATCTTATTAGTGGGAGGTCTCGGGGTCGATTCCCGGCAGGGGTTTGGAATTTCATAATTTCTAAATTTCTGGTCTAGTCTTGTGGGAGGCTATGCCGTGCCTAGTTACCACTCTACTGCCAAAGCTGTACCGCCAAGCGATTTAGCCCTTCCAGGTTAGCCCGCTTCCGTCTTAAACTGCATCATCACTTACCATCAATTGAGATTGCAGTCAAGGTCTAGCTTGTATCTGAACAAAAAAATATTTTGCGAAATTGTGGGTAAATACAGATAGTACTACTAAAACTGAATACTTGTATTGAAAGCTTCAAAGTACAAGTACAGAATATCAAGATAAAGTTGAAAACTAAAACCCGACTGCGATCGTCTGAAATATTATAGTAAAATTGTTTTTCTGGCGGTTGGTATATTTTAATGATTACAATGATTACATGATGGTACATTTATATTTATGAACTCAAAAATTTCTTTCATTTGATAACCCGACTCGATACAATAGCAAAAAAAAATTGGAGACCCCCCCTTTTTTCATGTAATATCCGTTAGATCATTTTTTTTCGTATAAAATGTAGCCCAATATGTCACCCGGACCTTTACGACGAATCGATTGACACCTCATTCATCAAAATCGGCCCAGTAGTTTAGGCGCTACGGTAGAACACACAGAAGCTGGATACATACATACATACATAGACTGCTACAATCATAACCCTTCCTTGTAGCTTTGCCGCAGTCGGTTAAAATACTGGGTTGAATCTAGCGGCTCCCTGCCACTCTTTTGATCTACCTTATTTACTTATAATTAATAGTTTCCAAAACATAATGAGTGCTATAACAGAGTTGTCATAGATTAATTGTTGCTCTCAGCTTTATTTAGGCCACATTAACGATACCATTAATCTCTCGTTAAATACCAGTTAGAAACCATCCACTAAAGTGATTCATTTTAATTTTCTTCAAGCCCGCTCCAAGGGCCTTTGCTTGCCTCAGTATTTAAGAGGAGTTTATTCATAGCGCACTCCAAACTCTAAGAATCCCTCTTGAGTATAGGCATCACTTCAGTCTTATTATCTACTTAGTATTATCGTTTTAGGGTTCAATACCATAAAAACCAACGCTCTAACTAGCATAGTTTTTTTGATATAACAACTCTACAAACAAAGTTGGTTTTGCGATTCGTTAACAAAAATTCCTAATGTTTTACTTCTGTAGTACGGAACCCTCGGTGCACAAGTCTGACTCTAACTTGACCAATTTTTTCTTTTACTTCATTCACTCTATCTATGCACCGTTTCTACTTACCACCCTGTCCTTATTACGAAAGGTTAGCTGGAAGAGATTACCTCTAGTTATGTATAAAGTTCACCTATGTACATTCTATTTATTAACCGACTTCTGTTATGTGCGATAAAGAGTTTAAAATAAAATCAAATTTTGTCGAACGGAATTTAAAAAAAGCATTTATGTTGCATTTGTTGTTTGTTGTTGTTTACTCATTATGTAAATGTAACAAATGTATACAGTAGTATACATTATAATGAGTAAACAAGTAAAATTAAATTAAAATTTAAAAATCCCCGACACAAAACCTCTAATAACTTTCAAACGGCTGAACCGATTTTCTTGGATTATAGCTAAAAACACTCTCGATCAAGCCACCTTTCAAACAAAAAAAAAACCAAATTAAAAGCTATTCATTTGTTTCGGAGCTACGATGCCACAGACAGTTACACAGATACACACGTCAAACTTATAACACCCCTCTCTTTGGGTCGGGGGTTAAAAATGAGTTCTCACACGCCATTTATTTTTGTGTCAAATATCATATCAAAAGTACGATTTTAGTCCTTTTTTTTAAGGCGAATCGAACTTTTGACATGACATTTGACCCATAGAGTTGAAATGGCGCGTGAGTAATTTTGTACGGACTACGCTTACTGTTTTTATTATCTTTGTTCTTTAGGACTAAACAATCATTTAGTCCGGAACGCATTTGTTTTCATCTACAAAATTAACGTACGTACATTAATAATACTATGAGTAAAAGTACCTAATACTTTACTACTTTCATCCATATAGATTAGCTGAACGCAACAGCAATATAGACAGAGTACACACAGTACACACTCACAAATAAATCCATTGTAAATCTTTCCTTCCAAATGTATGACAATGTATCATTGATTTATGTACGGGACCTCAGCCCGAACGTTGGGCTCGGAAGCCTAATCCTGAGATTATTAGGGATTTTCTTTCGATTAAGGTCGTTTGGTTTGTAAAGAACTCTTTGCTAATAAGATAAATAAAGGTCGGCATCCGATTTCATAAAGAGATTTTACAGTGAACTTAAATTGAAATAACATACAGATTCTTGGCGTTTCTATGTTTAGTTATTACTCGATTATGGTGTTGTTATAGTAGGAGGACATTATTGCTAGCTGATCCATCCTGGCTTTTCCTCGAGCACCCCCTCGAGAGGAATTTTCCTAAATCAGTGAGCAGGTAAGAGATTCCCAAAATTCTTGAAATACGGATTTTTATTTTATTTTAAATCGAAACCCCAAATATCAGTTTTCATGGATAAAAATGAAAAATGGCTGACTTTTATACGAATTTTCATCCTCTATTTAATCTTTTTTGGAGTAGACTTTCCAGAAAAACCGTGAAAAGTGTAAATATCAATTTTTACCCTCCTCCCGTGATTACGAAAAAACTAAATACGTTATGTTTCAGCTAGTTATATTTAGCTGCAATGGATGTCGGTTAAGTAAGTAGGTATCTAATGATAATTTGAGTCAGTAAAAAAAATTAAACGTTGTAGAGTCATCTCTTTAGACAGAGTTTGGACCGTTTGAGCCAGTTTAGAGCTTGTAAGTTTAAAGGATCAGTCGCATATCGCAAAACGGGTTAGTATAACATGTGCAGTTTAGATTTACGGCTCAGTTTGCGTGCAGCGGCTGCGAAAGTGTTATCCAGGATTTCATGTTGATATATTATGTAGGCGACCGCTTTGGCGCAGTGCCTTATAAGTAGCAAATCCCGGATGTCATTTTCGGCTGGATCAATTTAGGGATATATCTAATTCTGGTTTCAGAAATTGACTAGTATGAGGTTTTATATCTTACTAACGTTAATAGAATTCGTACTTTTGTACTCGAGCTGAATTATCCTGATCATTTGAACCTATCACTGGTCCATTGAGCATGGTTCTTCCTCTTAGAATGAGAAAGACAACACCACGCTAGTCAAGCGCGGATGGACAGATTTCATACAACTTTGAAAACTCTCAGACGAGCAGGTTTTCACAAGATGTTTTTCTTCTTCGCCATTAAAGTTAAGTCAAGATATTTAATTGCTTAAAACGCATATAGCTTCGAAAAGTTAGCAATGCGTGCCCGGGATCGAGCCTGCGATCCAAGGCTACGATCTATAAAACGGACTTTGACTTTACTTTGACTTAAGATTCAGTTAAAACGACACAGATGTATGACTTTCACATAAATCTGTCTCGTTTTAACTCTAAGTAAGTTTGAGCAAAGTCAAATTATACTCTAAGTATACTCTATATCTGAGATCTCAGCCTAAGAAGAGGTCGAATAATCATGTTAGCTTCTATCACCGCTCGGGCTACAGCAACATAATATTATTACTATACAGTAGGCAGGTATAAGTGTAATCCGATATTTTTTGACGAAAAGTATCAAAAACATTATTATTTCTTCAAAGAGTACCTGTATCGAGTAAAATATGTCCATCAAGCTTGTGGCTTTCATCCTTAAAAAAACCGACCAAGTGCGAGTCAGACTCGCGCACCGAGGTTTCCGTACTCGGGTATTTTTTCCAACATTTTGCACGATAAATCAAAAACTATAATACATAAAAATAAATAAAAATCTGTTTTAGAATGTACAGGTAAAGCCCTTTCATATGATACCCCACTTGGTATAGTTATCTTACTTTGAAAATTGAAACACATTTAAATATTATTTTTTTATGATGTTACCACAAATTCGCGGTTTTCAGATTTATTCCTGTACTTGTGCTATAAGACCTACATACCTGCCAAATTTCATGATTCTAGGTCAACGGGAAGTACCCTATAGGTTTTTTGACAGACGCGACGGACGGACGGACGAGTGGACAGACAGACAGACAGACAACAAAGTGATTCTGTAAGGGTTCCGTTTTTCCTTTTGAAGTACGGAACCCTAAAAATGAAAAAATCAAAGTAAGAAAGTAGAACACCGGAGGTAGACATCCTTTGATGTACGTTACTTGGAATACAGTTCAATCTACAAGATAGGTAGGTATATGTGTTTATACGGAGACTACTCAGAATTTCTTCCAGTAACATTTGGTTTGTCTCTTTGATAGTGTTCTATGATTAATCCTTATGTACTTATCTTGTTGAAATCGTTGAACTTGTGTTGGTTTTAACCGTAGTCCCCTAAAGTCTTGAGCGAGGTCTTAAAACTGGTCAGAATAATTAGAAACCCGTAGTTTTGATGCTGGTAACCTGTATAAATCAAGAAGGGGCAGGTGGCAACCCTGTGCTAATGTTACCTACTAAGCACACACGTACACCTATTATAGCTAGTGTACACTTTTGCTTTTATGTATGAGATAAGTGCATCGTGTCGCACGTGTAGAAACTTTATAGGAGTGAAGAATATCCAAAAAAACTATAGTATAAATCATTTAATTGTTGTTTACCTAACACGTGTATATTAATTCTACTCACTTGCCACCCGTATAATATGTTTATGGTACTATGTCAGAAAACTTCTTTTAAGTCACAACAACAACTACACAAAATTCCAACTCAATCGGATGAACAAACAGACAAACAAAGAGACATACAGACAGAAAAACATGAATTTTATACACAAGATTAGCTTATGTCCGGTATGTGTTACAATGCAACTCGCGTGTAACTCGACTAATATGTCATACAAGTACCTTGTATTGTTCATCCGATTGAGTTGAAATTTTGTGTAGTTGTTGCTGTGACTTGAAAGAAGTTTTGCCTAGTGGGAGATTTTTAACCTATTCGACTTAACTATGTCAGTGTTGACATAGTACCATAAACATATACACAAGTACCTTGTATGACATAGTAGTTATAATACGACTTCCACTGATTATCACCATATACCATACCAATAGCCATATACCATACCAAGAACAACTGTACACAGTTTATGGATGAACGATGTAGGAACTCATAGATAACGTTAAGGGCAGACATCCAAATAATCACTGATTTTTTAATATAAGATTTAAAACTTTCAAGAGTCATACAGAGCTTTCTGTTAGGTTAGTTTTAGTCCATGCAGTCTCTAAAAATATTTTTGTATACGCAAAGCAAGTTTATCTGAATACTTTCCGACTTTGCTCCATTCAAAGCTGCTCTCCGTGTTCGTTAAACAAACAACCATATAGAAGGAATTCTTTGAAATACGTACCACATACTTTGTGAATCTAAAGTGGTGAAAATATTCACGAGGTCTTCAGAATTCGCTGTGAATTTTCATCGACCTAGTTGGTACTTTTTTTTTCTTAACTCAAGTATACCACATATTATTCAGATTTTTAGCATAATATACATATAAAAGTTAAGTTAAATTTGTATAAGTGAATAAATATGAGAGTAGACAATATTTACTGCAGAAAACTAATTTATATGCACATATTATGTGGGTGCTAGGTACCTCCTATCATCGATGTATATGGATTAGCCTTTCCCATATAAATCCGACTGCAAAAATGCGCTTGAATCTTTCGTCATTTTTTATTTTTTAATAAGAATATTAGCCAAAGTCAAATCAAAGTCACTAGTGACAAAGTCAATAGACTTTTGCAAATTCTGTTGACTTGTTGAGCGCCTTTTTTTATCTTCGAAGGGCCTATCCATATACATCAATGCCTCCTATACACCAATCTGGGTTAACGCACGACAGGTAAGAACACTACTTATAGAGGATCCCTTTCCTAACAAGCAATTCAAAACCACCAACCATCACCACACCTCTAAATTAGGTTTTACTCCACAATTTTACTAATACCACAAATACAGTACCTATATTTTCATTGTGATGTGTGTAACAAAATATTGGAAATGTAACTGATATGTAATATTTAATTTAATCGGATGTTTTTGGAGGAAAAGGGCTACTTTTAGGGTTCCTTACCGCAAAATGAAAAAAGAAACCTTATACCTTATAGAATCACACTATTGTCTGTCTATCTGTCTGCTGTCGTGTCTGTCAAGACCCATCAATATCTATACGGCACCTCGCGTTGACCTAGAATCATGAAAAGCTGGTAGCAATGTCTTAGCACAACTAAAGGGACAAATCCGAAAACCGTGAATTTGTGGTTACATCTAAAAGTTCTTATTTCTTGTACCATGGCATGGAACCCTTCTTGTGCAACTCCGGTTTTTTTTTTAGGAATACATAGCCTTAATAGCTCAACGGTTGAGGAGCGGACTGAATTCCGAAAGGTCGGCGGTTCAAACCCCACCCGTTGCACTATTGTCGTACCTACTCCTAACACAGCTTTGCGCTTAGTTGGAGGGGAAAGGGGAATATTAGTCATGATTAGCATGGCTATAATAATCTTTAAAAAAATTACTAAACATGACGTCAAATGTAGAAGTAGTTGAGAAAAACTGGTAGTTTAATAGTATAAAACCAGTCTGAATCGCTACAAAACGAAGAGCAAATCACAGTACCTAATTGGATCACAGACCGTAGAGACAGAACTCAAGTTAATTATATTGTTAACTTACGCCCCAGCGTCTAGTGTCAGTTAAAAACTCTACTGGAAATCATTTTAACTTATTACGGTTTGTGATAAAAAAAAATTGGTTGTCTGTAAAGTCGGTTTACTGACGATAGTTGAACGTGACAACAAAGGCCGATTGTGCTTCTTTGTCGTTCGTTCTGCGCTCTCGCTTGCACTTCAAGCCTTACATGGAACGCCTCAGAGCGAGGTAACGCCGCATGAGTCATGTTTTTTCGTGCGTGCAGCCGGCTCTATCGAATTATAAGACGTTGTCACGTCAATAAGAAAACTATTTTGAGGTGCTAGTGGTAATATTCTCAACAGGTGTGTGATTTCTCATACCTTTTGGGAACATACATAATGAGTCTATTCCGCACTTAGTCAGCGCGGTAGACGATGGCCAAACGATTCTCATTCTGGAGGAAACCGTTCTCAGTAGTGAGCCGGCAATGGGTAAATGATGATGATAATACAGGTGCGAACGAAGATTTGAGCAAATCTCTAAAACCTGAATTAACGAAGTGTATTTAAATAATGTATTTCGTGGACTTTTTTGGTAAATAAAATTCTTAATTAATGTAATAATTAATCTGTCACTAATAGGTCGGTGTTGTGAAAATAATTAGGTAATAATTTTATACCCGCATTACAAATTATTCCATTCAAGGCGCTACTTGACATAATTTCAAATTATTTATGACTTAATTACTGCTCAAAGGTGATGATAGCTCTGTGGTTAAGAAGTCGGCCTCTTATTCGGAAAGTCAGAGGTTCGAGCCCAGGCACGCACCTCTAACTTTAAGAGGTTATGTTTATGTGCATTTTAACAATTAAATATCAATGACTTTAACTTGCATGCATAGGAGTTCTCCATAATGTTCTCAAAGCTGTGTCTTCTTCTTCTTCCAGACCCTATCCCATGCTACGTGGGGTCGGCACAACATGTCTTCCTCTTCCACTCTCTTCTGTCATCCATCAATGTATCATCTACAAAGGGGGTAGATACGCATATCCTCTTTCATGCAATCCATCCACCTTTTCTTTGGTCGTCCTCGTCTCTTTTTTCATTCCACATGCATGTTGTCAAAGCTGTGTGAAGTCTGCTAATCCATATTTAGCCAGTGTGGTACACTATGACCAAACCCTTCACATTCTGAGAGGAGATATGTGCTCAGTAGTGAGCAGGCGATGGGGTGATGATGATGATGATACTGTCTCAAATAACTTTCAAGCTGCTCTGGCATTGTTCTGGCAGAATAAAAAAAATTGTATGCTACAAGCATTCGGCAATCCAGGTTTCAAATATTTTAATTTTCTTGACTTTCTTTGTATAAAAATCTGGTTACATCACACGCCTGTCCGAATCAGAGTAAGTATGTATAAATTGGAAATTACACCCTGACCTATGCCAAAAATAAAACCGGCCAAGTGTGAATCAGCTTTGCCCCTCAAGAGTTCCGTCCCTTGTAAAGAGTTCCATCCCTTGTAAAGATAAGTAGGTGCATACTCGTAGTTATTTATATTACAGTGCATAAAGTTTGATGCCTCGGCCTCGTGGCTCGTGTGCAAAATATCAATAACTAGATGTGTGCCCGTGACTTCGTCCATGTTTTACAAATCCCGCGAGATCTCTTAAAGAGTATTTAACTTAAGGTCCATTCATGGTATAAGCTATCTCTATTCCAAATAGTCAAATTGGTTCTGTCATTGAGGCGTGAAGGAGTCTTAAACATCCAAAGTTTCACATTCATCTATGACGTTATTAGGATTAGGCTTTTGGGTTAGGATTATTAGGATTGCATGATTTAAATCAAGGCCTTTGCTTATTACGCTTCGCATTAATTTTAATCTCCCCATTATTTAAACCTTTAGAAATATAGAAGCTAAAGAGAAAGGCGTAGGCGACCTTATGACCGGTAATTATAGTTTCGGGGTCAATCCTCTTTCGGCCTCATATTCTAGCTATTAATTCATATTTTGGCCTTTCAGTAAAAGGAAGATTGTTATCTTGAGGCCTTTTAATCGTGTAATCAAATAATATGCAAAAAAAATATAAAATAGAACTCTGAAGCCATGTTGGAACAAAATGTGGGTCTAGGTAATCAAATCAAATCAAAATATAATTATTTCACGTAGGACAACTAGTGTCTCTTATGCTACGTCTGTGACTCTACCACTGGCTAAGAATGCAGATTCTAGTGAGAAGAGCAGGCCAGAAACTCAGCAGTTGTTCTTTTTAAATCAATGCTCGAAAGAAAATCAAAAGCGTGACATACTCAGATTCTTTCTTCGCAAGTTTAGAATTTTATTTCATATCTATACTTCCATACTAATATTATAAATGCGAATGTTTCGGTTTTCTATCTATCTGTTATCTTTCCTCGGCTGATCCGTTTTTTTGACGAAATTTGATACAGGGATAGTTTGCGTCCCTGAGACGGACAAAGCCTATTTTTTAACTCGGAAAATAATTAAACGTATTTTTCAAAACCTAAATCGAGAAGTCGCCGGCTTTGTATAGTAAATAATAATTGTATTTTTTACTTTTTGACTGAATTTTTTATAACGTAAATGTTTTACGATACTTGTAAAACCCTTCAATTTTAAATTAGCGAAAATGTAAAACAAGTAATTTAATGCCTGCGAAAATAAACCCTCCATTAAAATATTAAAAAGGGTCTCGAAACACTAATGTAGCGGTCCACTTTGTACCATTGAAAAATGAAAATAATTACGTGAAAATTTAAATAAAATGTAATTCTGGGCGCTCGCTGAAAATGCTTGACATTAATTTCAATGCGCCTCCTTGACTAGAAAACGTTTCTATCATTTCGTATTTTGATTGCAGAATAATTAATTATGCTGTAACATTTCATGGCCGAATGGCATTTTTATAGGAAAAACAATTTACTCATTAAAACTTTGTAACTCTGCGCAGCTTTAGTTTTAAAGGCGAGTTTTCTCGCATAGAAAGAATAGACATAAATAGGATAGATATAAATATAATATAAAGATAGAAGAATTGGTTTACAACAGAATTGACCACAACATAATATATGTATTGCCCGCCGACGAAAGATGATGATTTTCTAGTAATTCTATACAGAAAAATTAATATCATTTTCATTCCAAATTCAAATTTTCATTAAAATTTAAACCCAGAAGCCTTTTGGGCTTATATTTCAATTAACGTAGCCGACTCACATTTTAGGGTTCCGTAGTAGAAGGAACTATGGTTTTGTCCAATCCATCTGTTTGTGTGTCTGTCTGTGTGTCACGCCCATCACTAACCATTCTATCACTACCTATTATTATATATGTGAAAGTGTTTTTGTTTGTTGTACCACCAATGGAGCAACGAAATAATCTTATTTTTTACATGGACATAGTTAAAGTAACGATGAAAATAACGATAGGACCTTTAGGCGAAAACTCAAACAATGGCTCACGTTAAATTGTTTTTATGACATAAATGAACTTTTTTCGTAACTAACTGCACCTACTTTTACGTATATGACCTCAATTCCACGATAAACTATGTACTGTTTGTTCTTGCATCTGTAAACTTAGTTTTAATTTGACATATTTATTACTCACGATATGACATACCTACAAATAGAAACTATTTATTTAATTTATTTAGTGTTACTAACCTACTAATTTAATAATTTAATAATAGTGTATTAAAATTAAAATTTATCTTAACTTATAATGATTATAATTGTGTGTATAATAAATGAAATTATTATATTATTGTAAATTGCGATGCCCTGACAGGGCGTCATGTAACTATACTTATTTAGCTTTAAGTTATATAGTTATTAGTACATGACAGCAATGAAATAAATAAATAAATAAATAAATAAATAAATAAAGACCTGAAGAGTGGCAAAGGTTACTTACATCCCGGAAAATCAAAAAGTTCAAGACAGGCATCAATGACAGCTCAGTCAATCAGTCTAGGCAGGCAAGTGTCTGAGGCCAATAAACTATTTAGGTCACTGGGCCACGAAAATAACTAATGCCAATAACGATAAAATAAAAAACGAGAAATAAACAACCTCCATTAAAATTAAAAATGGCCCTTTCTAATCTGCCCGGTCCATTCTGTCCCACTGGAGAGCAAAAATTACGGCGTGGTGTAATTTAAGGCGCTTGCTTTTAAACGTTTAACATCAATTTTAGCCTTGGTATTGTTTGTACGTCTGTATTTTGTTACCTTTTTTATTGTTTTAAATCAAGAAAAATATTATAAAAATGTTATTCTAATTTCCTGTGAGTTTTCTAGCATATTATCTTCAACTGCACGCCTTTGGAGTTTTTTTTCTTTTTTTTTCTCCTTTTTTTTGGACTCAAGCAGCACATGATCGTGAATTTTGGAAACCTTTACAGGAAAATAATCCAATGTCATCCATCCAATGTGATATTTTATGAAAACCACCAACTTATACTATAAAAAGTAAAATTTAGGATACAGTACGAGTTTGAAGGAAAATGGACAAGATGTTTTCAACAGCAAAGTTCGGAAAAACTACAATAATATTACAATAACCTTCTTACATAATCTCACAATAATTGGTGAAACCGTATCAGTAGTTTCATTAGCTCGAACAAACACGAACTCAGCACTTTAATCCATACTTAATATTATAAATGCGAAAGTGTGTCTGTCTGCTACCTTTGCACGGCCCAACAGTTTAACCGATTCTGACGAAATTTGGTACAGAGTCAGCTTATATCCCGGGGACGGACATAGGCTATTTTTTATCCCGGAAAATCAGAGAGTTCCCACGGGATTTCCAAAAACCCATCCGCTTAACCGATTTGTATGAAAGTACCGAGGTAGCTTACGTCCCTGTAATTGAAATAGACAACTTTTTAGCCCGGAAAATCAAACAGTTCCCACGGGATCTTTAAGAAATCCTATTATTTACCTATTCCTTTACCTAATTTACCTAAATCCACGCGGATGAAGTCGTGGGCATTCTCTAGTTTATAATATGTAGTCACATAAACACACAGTAACACAATATTAAGGTGATTATCATTTACCTTTATTATATTAATAGGTAATAATATTGTAATGTCGTATCATTTTCATAACCGATATAAGCTTAATCTCAGCAGCCGCTTACTCAAACATAATATTATCTACTCATATGCGAGACGTTCAATGGAGCGAAAACGTTCACGTAGTAGATAAGGGAGCTTGAAACATGCACGTATTGTGTTTTGTCCTGTAATATCTTCGGCCTTCGACGGATTTGCGCACGTGTAGCTTTGTATCTAATCTTATAAAGGACCAGCTTCCTTTCCTTTCCATAGAACTATCCTGGTCTGTGGCCCAGCTGATAGATGTTAGCGGGGCGAATAGCGGCTTGGTTTATTTGCTTATTTTGCCGCATATTTAGGTTCTAAATCGTCGTCTTAGAGTGAAAACCTCTGGAATGCATTTTTGCTCAAATTTATTTTATTGCGTTTCTAGGAAGAAAACCTCGCAACGCACATCCTGATCTGACTAATTTGTTCATTCGATACTCGTAACGCCATCTATGACATTAAATGAGAAACTCGTAAATACTCGCTTCTGTTAGTTACAGCACGCAGTTTTTTCTTCCTCCTGAAAAGTTACTTCTTTTACATTTACGAGGTTTTCACTCTAAGCCGTCGAAATATAAATGTCTGACGGCTGAATTCATGGGTTTGTCGTAGTATGCCCGACTAGATTCAAGTCAGGAGTTCTTTTTAACCCTCGACCCAAAAAGAGGGGTGTTATAAGTTTGACGTGTGTATCTGTGTATCTGTCTGTGGCATCGTAGCTTTTGAACTAATGGACCAATTTTAATTTAGTTTTTTTTGTTTGAAAGCAGGCTTGATCTAGAGTGTTCTTAGCTATAATCGAAGAAAATCGGTTCAGCCGTTTGAAGGTTTAATCTGATCTTTTCTAGTTTTCTTATAGAGATTTTTGTGTCGGGGGTTTTTTAAATTTTAAGTTATTTTTAAAAAGGTTAACCAGGACGGGCGGAAACCAGTCGGCCATACTTCGACTAATACGTAGCCGTTGGACATATTTTTACCCGACTACGGCAAAGCCGAAAAGAAGGGTTATGATTTTAGCAGTCTATGTATGTATGTTTATATGTATACTTAATGGATATCACTCACGATAATTCAAACACTTTATGTTCTAGTGTAAAATTTTAAAGTAAACGTTGCACTTAAATCTATCAGTCCTATCAATCCCGATTAAGTATATAATAATGATTTTTTTAAAAATTGTCCGTCGTCTGTCTGCTAGCTTTTCAAGGCCCATCTGTTTTCTAGTATGTGACCCACGGCACTTGAACACATATAATGTAATGCACATAAAATAAGAAGGTTAGTATCATTAAACCACGCGAACCACCAACAAGTCTTTTCATTGGCCCTCCAACACTACAGTTTAATCGATTTTCACTAAATTTCCACGTAGGACTCAGACTTAACGAATTCACATTCTTATACATTCAGAAATTAACTAAATATTACAATTTGTACAAAAAATCTATAATGATTAGTGCGTTGCTTTTTTATGCACTGGAATTGTATTTAAACTGGGAAGTTATATAAATTTCCTACATTGTAAGTTTTACAGCTAGACAGACAGTCATGAAGGATGCGATATAGTCAGGTGCGAGTGACAGGGCAGATAAATTACTTGAAGACAACAATAATTTTGATATAACGTCTCTCTTCAGCTCACACAGCAGCGCCAATTTGTACTTAGCACCTGCGTCACTAGAACCTTTTATGACAACGAAAAGATTTAGGATTTTAAGCATGAATATGATCTTTTCTAAAAGAAGACCCAAAAATCTAAGTTTATTTTAATTTTACTTTTTGTCTTAATTAGATACGTGGAAAGAAACACAGATAATGAATTTTAAATTTCATTAATGGTACTTAGCCATAACACATCACGAAATCACTATATTCGCAAATGCGTAGGTGTGTCTGTCAACTACCTTTCACAACCCATCTGACTAACTGATTTTGATAAAATTTAGCACAGAGATAGCTTGCTTCCCATGAAAAGACATGTCCTACGTTTCACTGAAAATCTGAGTTTAAATGGATTTTTAAAAACCTAAATCTATATCGAAAAAGTCGCAAACATCATCTGTTTAGTATAGAGATAGCTTGCACCCCGGAGACGGATATAGGCTATTTTTATCCCAAAAAATCAAACAATTTCCACGGATTTTAAAATTACTTACTTAAATCCGTATCGCAGCCTCAGGCATCATCTAATTTTAACATACAAAGAAGATCTCTTATAATCTAATCCTTATAAGATAAATGCAATAAGGGTGGAATAAATCAAGCAAAGGCTTAGAACCCAGTAATTTTGATGTGACATCTCTGTCTAGTACAGCAAGGCTAATTTGTATGCAACACCTGCGTCCCGCTTAATTGACCGCGAGAATTTCTCTGTGACGCAGCTAACAGATGGTTCCAGATAACATCATGTACTTACATAAATTAAACAATTATTTTAACACTACATGATGCCCGCGATTTCGTCCGCGTGGATTTAAGTTAAGTTAATTAAGGAATCGAAACCGGGACCTCCCACTGATAAGACCACAGCACTTATCATTGCGCCTAGGAGGTCACCAGTAGAGTAGGTACTGCTGACAGTACTTTATGATCAACAAATAAAAATAAAACCGGCCAAGTGCGATTCAGACTCGCGCACTGAGGGTTCCGTACTCGAGTATTTTTTCCAACATTTTGCACGATAAATCAAAAACTATTATACATGAAAATAAATAAAAATCTGTTTTAGAATGTACAGCTAAAGCCCTTTCATATGATACCCCATTTGGTATAATTATCTTACTTTGAAAATTAAAACACATTTAAAAAAAATTTAATGATGTAACCACAAATTCAAGGTTTTCAGATTTATTCCTTTATTTGTGCTATAAAACCTATCTACCTGCCAAATTTCATGATTCTAGGTCAACGGGAAGTACCCTATAGGTTTTCTTGACAGACACGACGGACGAACGAACATACAGACGGACAGACAGATATTCAGACAGACAATAAAGTGATCCTATAAGGGTTCCGTTTTTCCTTTTGAGGTGAAGGAAAACATCGTGAGGAAACCTGCATGCCTGAGAGTTCTCCATGTTCTCAAAGGTGTGTGAAGTCTGCCAATCCGCATTGGGCCAGCGTGGCAGACTATGGCCTAAATCTTATCACTCTGAGAAGAGACCCGTGCTCAGTAGTGGGCCGGCAATGGGTTAATCATCATATTACTTATCTGCTGAATTGTTGTTTGTGAAGGAGATCTTGATAAATGATTAGAATTTGGAAATAAAAATCAGTTATAAGATTCGTAGGCACTTACCAATAGGTATGATTTGAGATTGACGTATATCTGTAACAGAAAATCGTTTGTTATTTTCTTATGATTAACGACTACATGGACAGTTATTGAAATTATAGTATCTCGGTTTACGGTGATAACCGACAGCCTACTTCACAAATACATATATCATGTCAATGTACAATAATTGAGTTTTATTTTCGTACTTAAAGAAAAAACTCCAGGTCTGTATTATATTTTTTTGCTTTTTGTTTTGCTATCACTTATTATTATAAGTAATATTCATAAAATGCCTATAACCTATCATTTTAGACTGTACTTAAAAACATACAACTAAGTATCTATAGTATCCTATTTCCTTGTTGTATGTAATAATCAGTAAGTACAATAATTTTGTTATTGGCTTGCGGCCATTCTAATTAATAATAATTATTATACATAGAGAAACAAATGCTACGATCAGAGGCCTTCATATAACTTAGCGACTAAATTAATATGGACGGGCAAACGTTATGATTTCACAACTCCATTGAGAAATACTCTGGAGTTAGGTTTTTAGCGTAAAAAAAACACACACAAGATCTTCAGGAGAAAGGAGAATAATTAAAAAGTCGCACGTATGCTTAAAGTAGCCCCCGAATTAAAATAGATCTTTATTAAGTTTTAAAAGTTATACCTATAACAAAAACAAACCAAACAAATTCAAGCTTACTTCAGAAAAGTTTATTGAATTAAAATAACAAGAAACAACTCCAACAAACCCCAAAACTGTTGAAGACTTAACGATATTATTTTTTATGTTCGTTCAACGCACATGAGCTGAATTTTAATGTGAAAAAGTGCAGAGAAATGGAATTATTTAACAAAGAGGAGGCTGTATTGAATTAAATTGGCGTGAATTTCATTTTTCATGATTTGCCGCTTCCAACTAAAGGTGGATCTTCGAGTCGAGCGTCAGATTAATGTACAGTCAAAGTCCGTAAGTCGTTTAGCACCTTAATGATCATATTCGCGTGGCACGGTTATGCACTTGCGTTAGGTGTGTGTGGCGTGTTTCACAGTGCGCCAGGTTTTTGATGCAATAGTTTCCCCAAATTGCTACTCGAATTCTGAGACCAATCGTACCTGTAATCGCAAATGTAGGGAATGTCATTGGAGCGCAGCGACATTGACGCCACAGATGTGCAGACGCGGTGTAATTAAGAGCTCGTTCACACAGGCCCGTAAGCGTTGCGTAGCGTAGACGTAGCGCGTACCATTGCGTTGTAATATATGGAACTGTATGAAACATGACATACCGCTTGCGTGGCGTGAACGTTCACGTAGACGTAATGCGTGCAGTTTTGTCTATGGGTTCACGCGCGCCACTACGCACGTGTCACGTGTGCGTGCTGCATACGCAATTGGTGTGAATCGGCCTTAATACTCATTACTGAGGTCCTTTCATTAATCGCATAATGTTAGGCGTTTCCTTGAGATAATGCGTGGAGTGGTAAAATGATGTGACCCACTGGTAGATCCTTCCACATACAATTCGACTAAGAGTAAAGTACGATTTCGACTCTTAGGTTAACGATTATTAATATGTATGTTGGTGTGGTTATAATAACCAGGAGCGACGGCTTAAGTGCTCTTTGGGTAAATTCGGACCTCCGAAGTCGGACATTCGGTAAATCGTTGCTTCTAATAGCGAGTCCATATTATGAGCTCGTCTCATCGATGCAATTCAACATGTTTTCTACTAGAATATTGTGAACAGCTTCACGATGCTAATATAGCATTTATGGCATTTTGGACCTCGCAGATACCTACCATGGGGCTTCCCTAAAGCCTGGTATCCACCAAAGCGGAAATTGGTAGAGATGTGTTTAGCAGAACAATAATCAGATTGTTGATACATGACGTGATAATTTTTACCTAAGTTTTTTGCAAGTACCTAGTACAAACAAAATGATATCTCATTCCTTTTCCAAGTAAACGGCTGTTTGTTCTCCGGTTATCTTCAAAGAAATGCGAGATAAAAGTTTTTCCTATTCAACGATGGTCCTTGAACAGATTTTTGTCATGTCATGTCCAACCTAGGCTTTGAAAGCTGACCCTTATCAATCACTGATAAGTTCACTAACTTTGTACATTGCTAAAAAGATTCAGAGGTTAATAGGTACATACGAAGAACGATGAAAGAACTTTGTTTGTTCTCGTAAAAAGTACTCAGACCCAAATTCTATGAGATTTATCTCGAGCACAGTTGCTAGGTTCCACTTACGAGTATATCTAATTAGTGAATTAGACATACGAAAGTTAGAATGCTGGAATGCTCTTATGCCTATTTTTAACTGATTTCCATAAAGGAAAGGTTTTATAAGTTGAGCTGAGTTTAGTTATTTTGGTTTCTTTTCAATCAAGTGCATACTGCGAATGAAGCGTTTAAATTGTAATTTCAACCATTTTAAATATTTTATATGGTAGCTAACCCAAAGGATTTTTTTTTTCTTCAATAATAATAAATGATAATTATCGAAATGTCGATAGCTTAAAAATATTATTTTAATTGTGGTACGTACCCGCTATTTACCTTACATTACATATGACGTTAAATCTCGTGATTTGTAGTCACTAAACCGATAAACGTTGGGGTTACAAGGTCCAAGAATTGTGCAGCTCTACCTATTACGAGATATAGCCCGTTGATAGACAGACGAAGGTCCCGTTGGCAGTTGGCACCTCTCAGGTACTTACATGACCCTAAAAATTAATCAAAATTTTTGAAGCTGGCTAAAGTCGAACCCGCGTCTCTCTGATTATCGTGGTTGGAATTTTTTTGCAGCCAAAAACTATATGAAAGCCAATGCGCAAAATACTCAACTGTACCTACACAGGTAAAGCTTGCAGTTATTAGGCCGTAGGTACATGAAAGCAAAGCCTCAAATATCAGTAAATGGCCATCAGGCTTTGTGGCTTCCACCTATTTGTGTGGTTCTCTCTAGTTAATTAGTAACGAGCGCGGCTAAATGCACCCCAATTCAGATTACATAAGTCGACTTCACAACCGCACTCTATACCTATAATAGAGCACGCAAATTAGGCAGACGGCGTGAATAGCCCTCTGCGCACTGAGCGCCAATTATATGAAAGCTGATCTTTTACGACTCATTGAATACAAGTTTGTTATTGACGATATTAATTAGTATGCTAATGGGTGCTCTATAAATTATTTTAATGTGGAGGTAAATGAAATTATACTATAATAGGTAAACGTTCATATTAGATACATCGGAACATACAAAAAATTTTATAAAACCCCCGACACATTTTTATTAGAATTTGGCTGGACACTAATTTGTATTGGTCTGGTAATAATAATAACCGGTCTAATAAGAAAACTAGAAAAGAGCTGATAACTTTCAAACGGCTGAACCGATTTTCTTCGATTATAGCTAAGAAAACTCTCGATCAAGCCACCTTTCAAACAAAAAAAAAAAACTAAATTAAAATCGGTTCATTAGTTTAGGAGCTACAATGCCACACACAGATACACAACACACGTCAAACTTATAACACCCCTCTTTTTGGGTCGGGGGTTAATTAATATCGCTAAGTTTTTGCTAGGGTTTTGGTCACAACCTGTACCTATATCGAGCGGACCAAGTCGCGGGTTAAAGCAAGTCTCTGATAATATGTGCGGCTCACTGACCGCTCTTTAATAACAGCTGTATCAACTTTGTAGAGGCGCACTCAGCTGAACTGGCAACTAATTAACTAGAGTGAATATTGGTGAAAGCCACATCACAAAGCTTCATGCTCACCCATTGATTTGTCTATAGGCCTTCGTATTGAGGTGATATCATATTGATATAGTATAATACTTTGACTAACAAATAATTTATAGCTGACATCTGATTGGGTTATGATAAGACTATTTAATTAATTACTCACTAGCCGATGCCCGCGACTTCGTTCTCGTGCGTTTTAAAAATCCCGTAGGATTTCATTGATTTTCCGGGACAAAAAGTAGCCGATGTGTTAATCCAGAGTATACCAACTTTCAAGGCAGTCTTTTATTACTTTTCTGAATTAATTTTTTTTCTTGATCTACGGAAAAATCAGATTTCCTCTGCCCTCTAATTAAGCGTAAAGCGTAAAACTAGAGTATAAAAAATTCGGTCAAGTGCGAGTCCGGACTCACACACGAAGGGTTCCGTACCGTCGTAAAAGATTATATTGAAGGTACTTTTTTTCAATTTCCATGGCAGCCATTTTAAAATTTTATTATTTGTTGCTTTCTAAACCGCAGTAGAAATGCACACTCTGTGAAAATTTCAACTCATTATTACGGTTTAAAATTACTGTTCATCAAATACATACCGCTGACAGACAGACAAACAGACGGATGGACGGACGGACAGCGGAGGCTTAGTGATAGGGCGTCCTTTGAGTACGGAACTCTAAGAAGTCGAACAGTTGGGATAGGATTGTGGTTAAGATGTCAGTTTTCTATCCAGAAGATCTGGTGTTCAATCTCACGCTTTACCTTTTGGGAGTAATGTGCGTTTTAAGCAAATAAATATGACTTACTTTAACAATAATAGACAAAAGACATTTCTAGAATGTGTCTACGTTGGGTTTGTTCTGGTTTGGTTAATATTAATACAATTAAATAATATTCAAATTAGAACCAAACTACTATATTGAGAGCGCTGGGGAGAGACATTCATTCGTAGAAAGATGATTCAAGTTTATTTATTCGTAAGATATAGTGTCTATTGATTTTAACTAACTAAAATCCGAAATAGAAGACCTCAAGGGAACTATTTCAATTAATTCTGCGATGTGTTAACGGGAGCAAGTCCATTGACGCTATAGAGCCCGCATTGTGGCGGCGATCAAAACCTCACCTGGCGTCCTGAAAACCGAACTGCACGGATTCAATACTCCCCGTATAGAGAAGGAGCCTGTGAGGGCCATACCTTCGTTATTTTATAAAAGCGGAAAAATTCTCTGCGCATTGTCCCCAACACAGGGAGGAAGTATGAAGCGACTATGAAATTGGATCATCATGGCTTTGACAGGTAAAAGGTAACAAAGACGCATATAATCTTTTGTCAAAATATAAAGTCTAGTTTTTCTATTCGGAATAGTACTAGCCAAAGGCACCATGATCCAAAATTCATAGTCACTGATCTTCCTCCCTGTGTTGGGGACAATGCGCAGACAAACTTTTAGGTTTTATGAAATAACGAAGGTCTGGCGTTCATGGGCTCTTAGACATATGTGGCAATAGTTAATGTAATGCTGACAGTGAAGAGTTGGATAATAGATTTGGTTATTTTTCTTTACGGGAAAGCTGGAAAGCTTTTCCGTAAATACGCAAGTAGCATTGATTCGGTCCCATTTGCAAAGTCCTTTGTACCCAAGGCCTTTATTTTACCAGGATAAGCTTATTATTTCAAATCTATATTTTTCGCAGGTTACGTCTTGTTTTCACGCAAATAAAACTATAGTTTTATCAAGTTTATTGTAACCAATAAATTAAAAATTTATAACACCCCCGAGAAATGATGGTTACAGTAACTAGAAAAGAGCTGATAACTTTAAAACGGCTGAACCGATTTTCTTGGATTATAGCTAAGAACACTCTCGATCAAGCCACCTTTCAAACAAACAAAAAACTAAATTAAAATTGATTCATTAGTTTAGGAACTACGATGCCACAGACAGATACACAGATACACACGTCAAACTTATAACACCCTCTTTTTGGGTCGGGGGTTAAAAAGAGGTACGATTGTTAAATACAAACATATATAGTGTGAAATAGGCCCTTCCGACAGCGGCGTTCGTGTGTTTTCATTTCAAGTATAAATTAAGTAAACCTAACGTTAAAAGTGAGTATAGGTAGCCATCTTATGTGTGTGTGAATGCCAGGCCATTACCTTGCCCATTGCCAAAATAGAGATAGTAGAATAGAATCGTAAAACCAAGGTCTCAACGTGGATAAATAGTTCATCAAGAAGCTCCATAGACCAAATAGCAAGAGATTTTGACGTGACAACGTCTTATAATTCGATAGAGCCGGCTGCACGCACGAAAAAACATGACTCATGCGGCGTTACCTCGCTCTGAGGCGTTCCGTGTAAGGCTTGAAGTGCAAGCGAGAGCGCGGAACGAGCGACAAAGAAGCACAATCGGCCTTTGTTGTCACGTTCAACTATCGTCAGTAAACCGACTTTACAGACAACCAATTTTTTTTTAGAATTCTAGATTGGGTATATTTCAGCGTCAGAGAATTCACTTAAAAAGTTATAAAATCCGTATAAACAGCAATCTCAGTGCAATAAAATGTAAATACATTTGTGAAGTTCCCGTTCCCGAAACGTAACGAGGTAGTTAAAAAGTTGTCAACTCATACTTACTCTCTCAGGCGTTTTAAATTCCGCACAAAATTTTCTTATTTTCTCCAAAGCTCCATGTCAAAACCAACATCAAGTTACCCTTGTTTATTTTTAACCCCCGACCCCAAAAGAGGGGTGTTATAAGTATGACGTGTGTATCTGTGAATCTGTCTGTGGTACCGTAGATCCTAAACGAATGAACCGATTTTGAATTAGTCTTTATTGTTTGAAAGGTGGCTTGATCGAGAGTGTTCTTAGCTATAATCGAAGAAAATCGGTTCACCCGTTTGAAAGTTATCATCTCTTTTCTAGTTACTGTAACCTTCACTTGTCGGGGGTGTTATAAATTTTTAATTTACACTGGTCGTACATCGTACGACATGGTTCATCGTACGACAAACAATTTATCGTACGATAACTTACCGAATCGAGTGTTCTGAATCGCCGTGCTGGACGCGTTTGGAACCCTTGTAGCATTAGTCTTAAGTTCATATTATTAATTATCACAATTACTTATATCATTAAGTATCTTACAAATCCTAGAAGTGATCATCAAAAAATGTAAAGTGTTACCTATTTTTAACCCCCGACCCAAAAAGAGGGGTGTTATAAGTTTGACGTGTGTATCTGTGTATCTGTGTATCTGTGTATCTGTGTATCTGTGTATCTGTCTGTGGCCTCGTAGCGCCTAAACGAATGAACCGATTTTAATTTAGTTTTTTTTGTTTGAAAGGTGGCTTGATCGAGAGTGTTCTTAGCTATAATCCAAAAAAATTGGTTCAGCCGTTTGGAAGTTATCAGCTCTTTTCTGGTTTTCTTATTACTTTTATCCCAGGACCACCAGAGGTTACGTATTTTCTGACACGGGAAATATGTACGATTGAGTAGTGTTAGTAAGTACTAAGAAAGCATGCCTAGCCTACGTGCTAGCTTGCTTAGACGGCCAATTTTCAGGTAACTGATAATCAAGGTACATAAAAACATTACTTACCTCACGTAAATTCTCCAAACTGATTTTTACGTATATTTTAGGCAATATCCTTAAAAATATGTCGCCAATACTCCCAGACACTTCCCGCGTCGGCCGTATTGCTTTGCAGACGCTTTAAAGCTCCCAAAATAAGTAATTACTTAACTGCACGTAAATTCTGATGCTCCATTTTTTTATATATGTCTACCAGACAACTATTTTAAAACCTTTTACAAGACAAGAAGACAGACCGATCCAGAGGGCCAATCATCCCCTAAATTAAATTTTAATGCATCTGTGGGTTTGAGCGCGAGGGCAGTCTCATGCGCGTAGATAATGATTATCTACGCGCATGAGACTGAGTAAGACATGTATTAGGATATATTAACTTCTCTCTCACTCTATTATAGTTTACTTATGTCAATTAATTATTAATATTAAAAAAAAAAATCAGCTAAAAATTAAAAAAATTGGAGAATTTACGCGAGGTAAGTAATATTTTTATTATGTACCTTGATTACCTGATACCTGAAAATTGGCCGTCTAAGCAAGCTAGCAGGTCTGTAGGCATGCGTTCTTAGTACATACTAACACTACTCAATCGTCCACATTTCATTCGTCAGAAAATACGTGACGGCTGGTGGCCCTGGGATCTTTCACTATTGTAACAGAGGTTCATAATATTATGTCAATTGGCAAATGTCAAGCTGTCAAGATGGACGTTGCCTAGATACATAATTATTTATTTGAAAATAATGTTTTGGAAAACTCCGATACTTTGGATCGTAGGCGCGGAGTTTCTAATTTATAAAATATTATAATCACAGTTAAACGAGAAAACATCAATTCAATTATAATATCCAACAGTCAACCAAAGACCACGAACAATCAACCCAAACCCAAACCATAGTCAAACTATTTTTAGGGTTCAGTAGGTATCTATAGAAAAAAAAAACATGTTGTAGACTCGACTGTTGTAGACGCGTAGGTGTGCATGGCACCATTAAATATCGTAGGAGGCGATGACCCTCCGCGCGGCTGAGGTTCCCGCATCGTAGTCGCTTTGTCGCGCAGGTTTGGATGATTGGCGCACCTTCTTTTTATTTTATCTGCTTGAACTCAGCTTATTTACTTTGACAAAATACGTTTAAAATTCATCATCATCAGAATCAACCCATCGCCGGCTCACTACTGGGCACAAGTCTCCTCTCAGAATGAGAAGCTACCACACTGGCCAAGCACGTATTGGCACACCTCACGCACCTTTGAGGGAGCATTATGGCCAACTCTCAAGCATGCAGGTTTCCTGACGGTGTTTTCCTTCACCACTTCGTTGTCTGTTTGTGTGTCATCTTTCAAGAGAATCAAAACTTATATATTGGGTACTTCCCGTTTACGTAGAATCATGAAAGGCTGGTAGCAATATCTTATAGCCCAAGCACTCTACTCCTGTGGCCCAAGTAAAGAGAAAAATCCGACAACTGAATTGTCATTACATAAAAAAAACTTGTACGGAACTCTTCATGTGTGAGGCAGACTCGCACTTGACCGGTTTTTGAAAGTTATGTCAAATAAAAATTTTACATGCAATAACAAACAAAATGAAATACAAGCCACTTTATTTCTTATTTCATGGGATGAAAGTCGATTTCAATTTAATCGTAGGTATATCTTGAAAAGCGAACTATTATACGACTACGTAAAATGGGTACATTTTTAAAGCAACGACATGTTAGAAACAGATATTTCGTGTTGGTCATGTTAAACTATGTGAGTCATTCAGATAATTCTTGATTTAGTGATGTTCGGTCAAAAATATTTCATGGAACATATAATTAACATAACATTGATGTTACTTTTGAAGAGATATTAGCTGCCTTATTGGATTTATATTATTATAGAAATTGGGTTTTAGAATGGCACAAATAAACGGTAATTTATGAATAAAAGTTTAAAAAGCGTGAAATAAAAATTAAATTAAAAATTTAAAAAACCCCCGACACATAAACCTCTAAAAAGTAAAAAAATAATAGGTAAGTATGTATGGGCCCTTTAAGAATAGTATAAATAGTAAAGTTTTTATCCAAGCGTTCGTTGCGTCGGGGGACCGCTAAAGACTATTCTTTCTACAACAGATGACTTTCATAGTTTATGATAGGTAGCGGTCCCCTGGCGCAACGAACGCTTGGATAAAAACTTTACTATTTATACTATTCTTAAAGGGCCCATACATACTTACCTATTATTTTTTTACTTGTTTACTTTTTAGAGGTTTATGTGTCGGGGGTTTTTTAAATTTTTAATTTAATTTTTTAGTTTATCATTAAATGACTTTTGACTTTTGTATTTTAATTGATTGTATGAGGTATGAATATATCCATAACGTATACTATTATAAATGCTAGATTTTCACGGTTCAACAGTTTAACCGATTTTGATGAAATTTGATACAGAATTACATTCCGGGGAAGGGCATAGGCTACTTCTTATGCCGGAAAATCAAAGAGTTCCCACGGGATTCTTGAAGGCCCATCTGTTTAACCGATTTATATGAAATTTGGTACAGTGATAGCTCGAATCCCGGAAATCGATATAAGCGACTTTCTATCCCGGGAAATCAAAGAGCTCCCACGGGATTTTTAAAAAACCTAAATTCATGGGGACGAAGTCCCTGGCATTATTTAGTAATTTTATAAATGCGAAAATGTGTCTGTCTGTCTGCTCCGAAACTGAAAGTCACCATGAGAGTTCCTACAGAGTTTTAAACAACCAAAATCCATTAAATATGAGGCCCTCAAGAACATCCGGATACATTGCGATCCTGCCAATAGATATTTAACATCAATATTTTCTGGATACAGGATCGCAATATCGCGTATCGTGATAATATTGATAACGTATACAGGCTTCTTTGGTATGGAAATAGCTTACATCTTGGAGACAGATAATATACATAGTTTACCTTTAATCTTCAAAAAAAATAATTTCTCGCGGAATTTTAAAAAAACTTTAATCCGAGACATTATCTAGTTCCTATAACACAAATTATAGATTCATAGCATCGCGATCGTATCGTCATAATCTTATAACATTTTAGAGACTGCAATACAACATTTAATTACGAATCTTATTAAAAATACCATAGTATTAATTTGATACTACCTTGCTATGGATTGTAGGTATACGGTGCCGTTATTAGAGGTAATGGAATGCTGAAGTCCAGTTTACTCACATGAGATAGAGAGTATCGTAGATTAAATGATAGGGAACCCTACACCTTCAAAAGAAAAGTGAAAGCACCTTCTAGGCTGGCGCGCTCCACTTAAGGTGGATTTGACAGGTCTGCCCGCGAAATTGAAATTTAATTAGGTTTTTCGCAATTTGTAAACTAATATGACAAAGTAGGCTTATGGCACTATGGGAGGCAAGAGTCCAGTTTAAGAAATTAGCTCTAGTATCGACTAATTCTCACAAAAACTTTTTTTAAATTGAGATACAAGTTAGCCCTTGATTGCAATCTCACCTGGTGGTAAGTGATGATGCAGTCTAAGATTGAAGTGGCCTAACCTTGAAGATATGGCTATTTTTTTTATTAAACCCATACCCCTTTGGTTTCTACATGGTACATCGTTTTACGGCATGGCTTTCCCAATCTATGTTGGACTAAACATTATCATAAAAAATTGATGCTTGAGATTTCTTGACTGTACTTAAAAGTCTATTATTATAAAATATGTTTACAACTGCATAGTATTAAAATATGTCCATTAATCTTAGTGTCTTAGCTTTCATTTAGTGCAGCGTTCACTAAGCGTTCACTCTAGTTAATTGGTAATGACCTCAGCTGAATGCACCCCAATCCAGATTATAGGTTACCTTAGCAACCGCATTCATTATGAGCTCGCAAATTACGGACGCTATGAATAGACCGCTGAGCGCCAATTTGAATGAAAATGGTATGAAAATATAGTGTTTACCCTAAACGTTTCCCACGTTGAATAAAATGAACTTGGATAACAAGATATTGATCTGTTTACTATAAACCAAAGGTCTTAAGGATTAACTTTCGTGTTTTATGGACGTTCTTCTTTTTAACCCCCGACCCAAAAAGAGGGGTGTTATAACTTGGACGTATGTATCTGTGTTTATGTGTATATGTCTGTGGCATCGTAGCTCCTAAACTAATGAACCGATTTTAATTTAGTTTTTTTTTTTGTTTGAAAGGTGGCTTGATCGAGAGTGTTCTTAGCTATAATCAAATCGGTTCAGTCGTTTGAAAGTTATCAGCTCTTTTCTAGTTACTGTAACCTTCACTTGTCGGGGGTGTTATAAATTTTTAATTTACACTTGTTAGCTTGCCTTGTGTGGGTCAAATCTAGCAATTTAAATTTACTCCATTCCTGTTGATCTGTTTGAAAATTTGTAGTTGTTTTTCATCGTTAAATTGCAACAAACTGACAGGAAATAACTAAATCATACTAAATAGGATGAGAAATTTTAAGTAGGTAACTAAATAATAGCCTTAAAAACTTGAAAAGATGTGCCAATATTAAAACTTTTTCCTTGGATTGGCTTAAGTTTCGCTTGTACTTTTATTTATTCTCGGAACATCTTTTAAACATTCTAACATGTACCTACTTGGTTCCAAATTCGTCTGACCACCAAAGATTACGTATTTTTAATTTTTACCAGACAAGCGAGTCTTTTAACATCTAGAAGTATCTATGTTTCCCACATTAGTTAAGTCGGTTCGAAATTAATGATGAATGGTTACCATTGAACTGTTAAAAAGTTCATTTCTTGGAATGAAGTTTACTTATTTTAAGGTGAAATCGGTAAAGCAATCAGCAAGCAATTTATTGTATTGAAGTTTTAAAATATTTAACATGTCGCTACGTTATGGGTGCAAAAAGCTATTTAACTGAAATTACACATTAATCTGACGTTTTCATTTCCGAAATGAGAAACCCTTAGATATTTTAGATTATGGATAGTATAGCTACATTTATCATTTTGGTATATATTAGGTATGCCCTGGTTAAAGTATTTAACAGTAGGTCATTTTAAATTCGTCCTTAAGAGGGCTCTCTTCGTCACTCGTTTCATACCATTTCATACAATCATAGTTCCAATCTCATTTGAATACTAAGCAACCAAAGTCCATGAAATTTTGCAGACATATTCTAGAAACTAATATCTATGTCTGTGGTTTTCCAGATTTCTGTTAAAATATTCGGTTTCAAAGTTACGCGGTCTTAAAATTTTCATACAAATCTTTGAGCCCCTGTAATTTTAAAACTACATATTTTTATAAAAATCTAAAACACCACAGACACAGATATTAGTTTCTAGAATATGCCTGCAAAATTTCATGGACTTTAGTTGCTTAGTATTCAAATGAAATTGGAACTACGATTGTATGAAATGGTATGAAACGAGTGACGGATAGAGCCCTGTTAAAGAAAGTAACTTTGAAACTATGTTGAAACTACAGTTTTGAAAAGGTAACTACAGACAAGTATCAGATACCTATTTCTTGTGGGTCAATGCATTGTACAAATGTGTGTCATACATCGATGTATATGGATGGGCCCTTCGAAGATAAAAAACGCGCTCAAAGAGTCAATAGACTTTGCAAAAGTCTATTGACTTTGTCAATGACGATGACGTAAGATTCAAGCATATTTTTGCGGACGGAATTATATGGGAAAGGCTAATTCATATACATCGATGGTGTCATAGCGCCGACATGGTAATATCTCAAATTCAGTTTTCTTGAAACCTTAAAGTAATATGAATTTATTTTCACTCGTTTTAAAACATGTCTATTTTAAATTGCCATTGTTGGTCCGCATGAAAAACGAAAACATTTTCTTGCTACTCGTTTATCAACATTGTGAACTTACTGAAAAATGTAACAATGTATTCGGCCCCTTTGATGTGCGGTGCGTTTACCCGTGGAGTTTGTTGCCGTTCAAACTTGTCTCACCGTGAAATCGCAACAGGTCAGTGCGCTTGCACTCAATAGCGATTATTCATATTAGACCGTGCCAGCCCCGATGCCACGTTTGACGCACAATCTATCCGTAGATCGTACGTTCGTCTGTGTGTCTGTTAGCCTGCCGTATCTTGTGAACCGTATTGGTAGAGATTTGAAATTTTCACAGAAAGTGCATTTCTATTGCCGCTATAACATAAATAATATTTTGAAAATGGTCGCCATGAAAATTAAAAAATAAATAAAAGTGTTATTTCTTGTACGATGGCACGGAACCTTTTGTGTGCGAGTCTGACACGCACTTAACCGTTTTTAGGGTTCCGTACCTCAAAAAGAAAAACGGAACCCTTATAGGATTCTTTGTTGTATGTCTGTCTGTCTGTCCGTCTGTCGTGTTTGTCAAGAAAACCTATAGAGTACTTCCCGTTGACCTAGAATTACGAAAATTGGCAGGTAGGTAGGTCTTATAATACAAGTAAAGGAATAGATCTGAAAACCGTGAATTTGTGGTTACATCACCAAAAAAAAATATTAAAATGTGTTTTAATTTTCAAAGTAATTTTTATGCACAATAGTTTTTGATTTATCGTGCAAAAGTCGGAAAAAATTCCCCAGTACGGAACCCTCGGTGCGCGAATCTGACTCGCACTAGGCCGGTTTATTTTATTTTATTTTTATAAAACTAGACAGGAGTCGAGCAGGCTGGTCGGGACACCTTATGTCATTACTATTTATTATTACCATCGATGTATATGGATTAGCCTTTCCCATATAAATCCGACTGCAAAAATGCGCTTGAATCTTACGTCATTTTTTTTAATAAGAGTACTAGCCAAAGTCCAATCAGTCAATAGTGACAAAGTCAATAGATTTTTGCAAATTCTATTGACTTGTTGAGCGCGTTTTTTATCTTCGAAGGGCCTATCCATATACCTACATCAATGATTATTACACCTACAGCAACGCTACCTAGGTACTACAACATTCTATATTATTTGCAGCAGGTATTTTTATTCGCTTTATGCTCACCTTTGAAATACTCATTAACTGTGCACTGCATGGTTAATTATTGTTTCATTAAAAAAATCCTTTGTTCCAGTCAAAGTTATTGTTCCATTAATTGAAGCCTTTCACACATATCATGCGGAAAATCAGGATTTACCACAACAACTAAAAATAACGACGGAAATTGAAAACATAAAATTGACAAGCACGCAGAATTCGATATAATGTGGTTTATATAACATTTCGTGGTTTTCTACAGTGAAACATTTTTGGCTTCATTATAGGTGAAATTATCTCTGCTATGAGTTATTAGTACGGATGCAAATAATTTAGTTCCACGTATTCCTATTATTGCGTTCTCTATCATACCGGCATTTCATTCCGGTTTAGGTGGCGTTCTCACTAGGCGTAGGCATCTATACCTACGCTTAGCTAACGGGAGATCGTAGCTAATTTTGTTGCACACAGCCTCTAAACTACAATGACAGGTCTAAGTATATTGCTACCCCGTTCATAGTACACTCTGCAAAAAGGGATAGCACTAGATTTAGTCCTGTCGACTTAGTTTAACTTTGAGATTGTGTACAAGACAGTGTTTATCTAATCACACTAATATTATAAAGGCGAAAGTTTGTATGTGTGTGTGTGTGTGTGTGTGTGTGTGTATGTTTGTTACTCCTTCACGCAAAAACTACTAGACGGATTTGGCTGAAATTTGGAATGAAGATAGATAATATCCTGGATTAGCACATAGGCTACTTTTTATCCCGGAAAATCAAAGAGTTCCCACGGGATTTCGAAAAAATAAATCCACGCGGGCAAAGTCGCGGGCATCGGCTAGTTCAGAATAAGACGTATTAGAATACGTATTAGACGTCACCGCGTATAATTCCATGTTGTTGTATTATGCTTTATTCGCATAGAAGTTTAATTTACGTTGCTTTGAATGCTACGTCATGTACGCTCGATTCGGGTGCAGTTTTACGAGTGTGTACTTAAATTTGACAGTTCATATTCAAAAAGAGTACAATGATATCCAGTTTGTTGAATGGTTGTAACAGTATGCAGTTTGTGGCAAATTGCTCGTTGACTTATTTCGTTACCGGCTGATTTGCTGCGAAAAAACTGTAGTTTTTTAAACATAAAATGATACCCTTCACTGTGCATATAACAATATCTAATTTGCAACTCAGAGTTAGCAGACTGTAGGTATGTTGGTAAGACCGCGCCCTTAGGAGAATTTTTAGACCGTGGGATTGAAATCCGGAAAGTTTGTAATGTCTTACAAAATATTTGCTCGGCACAAAATTTATTCGCTAATAAAGTTATGGAAACGTGGCCTGAATTCAACTCTTTTAGATTTAAAAATGATGGTATTTATCGGGTGGGGCCTATTCAAATTTTTCTTAACGGTGTCGGGTAAATATTTAAACCTAATTTAAAAGAGAGGGCTGTTACCTGTGAATCTCAAACTTTATTTCCAGGTTGACCAACAGAACAATTATTATTGTGATTATTGATTAACTCAGGTCTATAAAACCGTGGTTGTCTAGTAGTTAAGACGTCAGCTCTATTCTGGAGGTCAAGGGTTCGATCCCGGGCATGCACCTCTATAACTTTTTGGTATTTGATATGTGGGTTTTAAGCAATAATAAATATCACCTGCTTTAACGGTGAAGGGAAACATGATGAGAGAATCTACATGCCTGAGAGTGATCCGTAATGTTTTTAAGGGTGTGAGAAGTCTGCCAATGAGCACTGGGCGAGCGTGGTGAACTACGGCCTAAATCCTTCTGATTCTGTGAGAAGACTCGTGCTCAGTAGTGAGCCGCCTTATCAGTTAACATAACAGAGGTCCTAGTGTAACTTTTTAAGTTTCACGTTAACTCGAATAGTTACACAGGGCCTCTAGTGGCAAGGGGCTATAATTATCGACTGTCATAACACAGAAGGATATGGCCTGTCACGGCCGTCATCTGAGAAGCTCTGACATTACCCTAATGAACTCGTCTCGGCCTTCCTTTTGAGGGTGCCTTTTGCCGACCCGTTTGTAAATTAAAAACACGTAAAGTGCGTCGCTGAATACAATTTTACATCGCGAAACTTTTTTGATTTCAATATTTTGATTAAAACGCCTTTCATAATTTTGTGAAAAAATTGCGAGTTTTCATTAGCAAACTTTAATTTTTTTCGATCATTTGGTAGAATTTTAATTAGCCTGGTTTGTGTAAAAGCTTTGATATCTTGATTGAATCAATAAAATCGAATGTAAGTAAAAGGAAAAGCTGACTGACTGATCGATCAATCCACTGAACCTTTATTGATTGGTATTTATTAGGGTTCCGTACCTCAAAAGGAAAAACGGAACCCATATGATCACTTTGTTTTATACAGACCAACTAATGGCCAATGACTCTTAATAATAATATAATAAGGTAGGTACCTGCTGTGTTAAGATTATCACCACCCGGTCCGAAAAACTAGGAAAAGCCGGTAAGAAACTCGATAGTTGCTCTTTTGTGACAAAATGTTACATGACTGACTGCAAAACCGATTATATATTTATCAGTAAATATCCATCAATTTTATTTTTTACTACTTTAGATTTCGTCTGCGTAGGTTTAAGATTTTAAAACCCTGTAGGAACTCTTTGGTTTTCCGGGATAAAAAAAAGCCTATACCACTCTCCAGGTCTTTAACTACATATATTTATACAAAAACCACGTGGATCTGTTACTCCGTTGTAGCGTGACTGAAGGACAAACCAACAAACAAACACACTTTCGCATTTATAATATGGGTAGCCAGTAAGGCTTTGATATACATAATCTTAAGCTTGAAAAAAAACTGAAATTTTGAAAAAGATAAGATAATACAAGATAATATCTTCTTTTACTTATTCTGTAAATCTGTGTAAGATATACCTACTCGTAGGAGAGATTAATTACGTTAGCTACTGTGGAATCCAGTTAACGGCCATACCGTGGTCGTAACAAGAGCGTAAACGACGTTACATGCCATCCCTTTGTCCTATTATTGTCATTATAGTAGCGTATGATGTCCTCATGATGGGGAAAGAAATTTACTAGAAGTTCGCAGTCCCGTTTCTTAAACTTATTGTGGGAGAGATTATAGTACTTGACAAGCTTTATGTCGGCAATTATTATTATTTGATAAAGTCAAGCTAGGCGAGTGTGTGATTATCACTAACTAATCCGTTCCGAATTACTCAATGACAGGGTTGCGTGGAAGCGACCTGCTGAGCTTTCAGTTGCCCACGTTGCCCACATGATTATGTCGACAATGTAGTATACCTATCACACTAATATTATAAAGGCGAAAGTTTGTATGTGTGTGTGAGTGTGTGTATGTTTGTTACTCCTTCACGCAAAAACCACTGGACGGATTTGGCTAAAATTCAGAATGGAGAGGTTACATAATATTGTTACTTTTATCATTTGAAAAGAGCAAATGCTGAGTTTCTTGCCGGCTTATGACATTAGAATCTGCATTCGTTCCGGGAGGCAGAGTCACTGACGTATAGCATGAGAGACACTACACTAGCGGCACGCTATGATGGCCGGTTTGACACATTACAATAGTGATGTGGAATGTCAATTTATTCTCGAACAAAAAACAATTAAGTTTTGTTTTTGTACCTGATTAAATAGGTTTAATAAAACAAAAATGTATATGTTTATTTAATTTATTTGAACGAACTGAATATTTGAACGAAAATGAATATACATACTTTATATGCACACAAGAAACATATGAATACAAAAGATACCAAAAAAGGTGCCACAAAAGGCCATAATTAATCAGATTCGTCCATACTACTATTTTCACTGTCGTCACTGCTATCATCACATACATTAATAATTATATGTTCGTTTTCTATAATATTATCTATTTTCACATCTCTTTCATAATCTTCCCTTATTAATTTAACAGTTCTATTCACAACCTTTTCCCAGTCTCCTTTAGTCACATGTTCACAAGCTTCTTCTAATAATTTTAGCATTTTTTTTGTGGTAAATGGGGGTTCTGTATTGTGTCTTGCAGCATATCCCTTAATTTGAGCCCACACCAACTCAATCGCATTATACTCACAATGGTAAGGCGGTAACCGTATAACTCTGTGCCCATGTTCTAATGCTATTTCGTCAATGACGTATCGGATCTTGGTTGGTTTGTTTTCTTTTAAAAGACGTACTAATTCCGCTTTTAACATATTCATGTTTGCATCTACGCCATTTTTACGAAGCCATGCGACGATATCAGCTTTCTTTTGGGATTGGGCAGGTGGCTTGTCAATTTGCATCGAGTGGTATGGGGCGTTGTCCATAATTATAATAGATGGTTCAGGGAGGCTACACAACATTGAGGTAAACCATTCAGTAAACTTTTCTCCATTCATGTCTTCATGATAGTCTCCAGTGGTTTTTGACGCAAAAGCCATGAGAGAACCTTCGACAAACCCGTTGATGGTTCCGGCGTGACAAATTATAAGTCGCGATCCTTTTCCTACAGGAACTTTGGAAGTAGATGCTGCTGTGTCATCGTTCCAAGAACGGCCTACAGTATGGTTAGCATTAAGCCATGTTTCATCCAAGAACACAACATTTTGCCAATTTTTGATTTCTTTCACTTGCCGTAAAAAAGTATACCTTGCCATCGCTATATCAAATCTTTCCATCAATATTTTGCGTTTGTTACATTTTTTGTATCGAAATCCAATGGTCTTCAAAATCTTCGTTAAAGAACTTTCCCCACCGAAGAATAATCCAGCTTCCTTCAGTGAATGCACCAACTTTTTTCTTGTTGGATACTCCTTCTGTAAATAGTAGCCGTAAACATGTCTTCGGATAGCATCGGCATCAAAGCTATCGATGCCTACGACTGGTTTTGCTCGTTTTCTCTTTTTTGGTGTGTGAAGTTTATTTTCTTCTGTGCCAGTCTCGCCATATTTTTTTTTAGTTATCCGTCTAACAGTTCGTTGTCCAATATTAAGCGCATCAGCTACGCGTTCAACCACTGACGTTATAGGTAAAATTGGCCCTCCATTTTGAGCTTCACGATCGAAATAGTTACGAAGGCGTATTACGAACTCACGTGTCTGACTATTTAGAACAGTTCTCTGCGTACGTTCGGTCATATCGACGAAATCCACAACAAAGGGCTTGAACAGAGTCCAAATTAACGAGCAAGGGTCAACAGTAATGCAGTATCAATATTTGAAATCCAAAGCCAGGTCAAAACTATATCACAATCGCATTGCACTGACAGTTTATACTTTTCGAAGCAACGTCAATTCGAAACTGCTTTGTTTTGCATTGAGCATTGACGCGAGTTTGCCGGAGGTAGTAGTTGTGCTAGCCAGCGATCCTATGTGACGATCGTATTAGATTCCATTTTTAAAAATTTATTGATATTTTTTTGCGATTTCAGAGGTTTGTCCACATAGTGAAAATTGTTCATATTCACAAGTACATTCACCCCTTAAATGGTGCAAACTGATTTTTCTACACTTGTATACATTTAAGAAATCAATTTAATAAATAAATTTTGAGTCCTAAACCTAAAACTACATTCGATAAAATTTATGAATCTCTGCACATCACTATCGTCAATAAAGTAATACAATTATTTCCTTCAAAGTCGTTATCAATTAATACGGAACTTCATGAGCGGACAAACGTCAAACCGGCCATCATAGCGTGCCGCTAGTTTAATCATTTATTGTCCTACATGAAACAAATATATTTTAATTTTCTCATTTTGATGTGTTGTGTTTTCTTCGTTACAACTACAACTTCGTTAAAAATTACCTAAATGTTTTCTTCCTTGGTATGTGATTGAATAGGAAAAAAGATGCTGAATGATAATGGCTTATAATAAGCAACTTGTGTCAAAATAAAAATAGAGTTATTGATGAAGCTACTTTGATCGAAAGCAAACAAAAGGTCAGAATGTCAAAAAACAAAGACAATTCAAAGTCAAAGGGTCTGTTCGAGACGGATGCTTAATTAATTCTTTATTTTCTCAGGTTTCAAGCTTTACGCTTTAATAATAAGTTAATTAAAGTTTTTATGAGTCTTCTGTTTACCGGAGACCAATTATTATAATTAATTAAGTACATGACATTTTAGCTTTCTAAAGTAAAACTCTCTTGTTTTTACCTGATTAAGGAACTGGCAAGATTTATATACCTATACATATTTTGCAGTATATATCTCTAAGATTCCGTTCCCGAAAGGTGCCAACGGAACCCTAATGCTAAGCCTCTGCTGTCCATCCGTCTGTCTGTCAAGGGCTGTATCTCATGAACAGTGATAGGTAGAAAATTGAAATTTATACAGATGTGTATATTTCATTGCCTCTATAATATCAAATAATAACCCGAGATGGTGAATTCCAAAATGGCTGCCATGCAAATGAAAAAAATTAAAAAGTATATACCTAGTGTAATTATCTTTTCGTAAGCGAGTCCAATCCCCTCTTGAGCAGTTTGTATATAATATATTATAGTAGTGGGCAGAATGTATATTATAGTATAGCTGTTATTCGTATGTCTCATTGTATTCATTGGATTTTGGTTTTACGTAGATTCTACAAATATAACTTAAATTTGAAGAGTGGATTACATTTACCCTCATTCACCCTTTGTGAACTTTACACAAAATTCTTCAAAATAGAATTCATTTATATTCAAAATAAAATTTTGTCTAAGGAGAATACTTTTATGATAGTAAATGTATGAGTACGAATACTTAAAATATTATTCATGTGCATGCAATGAGAGGCACGTTGCGCCCACATTGTTTCATTGTTTTAAATTTTAATGGTTGTAAAATGTTATATGAATATTTGCTCATATTTTAAAAATTCCTGTGCATTTTGTTGCTGAAAATATTGGGCCTTAATGAAATAACAAATTCATCGATCAGTGTAAAATGATTGGTGATTGTTTTGCCGCTGTGAATATTGAAAAATGATGGACATTTCCTGGGATGGACTGTTTTTCGGGTTTACCTCAAAAGGAAAAACGGAACCCTTATAGGATCACCTTGTTGTCCGTCTGTCTATCTGTCTGTCTGTCCGTCCGTCCGTCGGGTCTGTCAAGAAACCTATAGGGTACTTCCCGTTGACCTAGAATCATGAATTTGGCAGGTAGATAGGTCTTATAGCACAAATACAGAAATAAATCTGAAAACCGCGAAATTGTGGTTATACCATATCAAAGGGCTTTACGTATAAATTCTAAAACACATTTTTATGTATGATAGTTTTTGATATATCGTGCAAAATGTTGGAAAAAATACCCGAGTGCGGAACCCTCAGTGCGCGAGTCTGACTCGCACTTGGACGGTTTTTTTCTTATAGGTTGCAGACTATTTATTTATTTCACTGACTCTGATAAACCAACTTGTTAGGTCAAGCTTGCTGCAAAGATGATCATACCTGTACCAAACAGAAACATAAATAAATCTAGAAGCAGCATTCAAGATAGGTACATAACTTTGTATCACAGTGACAGTTTCTACAGCCATTAAAATATTTTCACGGAAGAGCCTATCTTCCTCGAACGTTGACAAGGGTACACAAATCTTTACAAAATTTCTCGGTTGACTCAATTTTCTTTTCTCAAATACTTTATTTATTTGTAAACGGCAAACATGAGCATTTTTCTTTGTTATAACAAAAAAATAAACTTTCACTGTAGGAAAACTTTCAAAATTTTATTCTTAAAAAATATTAGAAAGTTTACTGAACGATGAACGAAACTTTTTCTGTATTAAAAATATAAAATTCTTTGAAAACAGGTTCTTATATTTTCCTTTTACCAAGTAGGTACATCAAACATCTGGTAGGACGTACCTATTCTTGGGCTGAGATCTATAGACCGCACTTTGACTCTACTCAGACTTATGACACTGTTAAAACAAGACAGCGTTTTACCGCTGGCATAAATCTATCTCGTTTTAACTGAAACTAAGTATAAGCAAACTTAAAGTGTGCTTGATAGATTTTAGCATTAGTTTGCCACATTACAACGTACGGTCACAGTATAAAGAGAGACACAGTAGTCCGACGCTTTTGATCTCGTGTTAAATAACCGGCCAAGTGCGAGTCAGACTCGCGCACTGAGCATTCCGTACTCGGGTATTTTTTTCAACATTTAGCACGATAAATCAAAAACTATTATACATAAAAATAATAAAAATCTGTTGTAAAAACCCCGTCCTTTTCCAAAAGGCTGATAACTTCACCTCAGTTATCACCAATTCTTTTGAAATGAAATGCTTCGTTTCTCAATAATTGTGTCGGGAACCCTGAAGCAAATTTGTAAAATCTTGTATCTCATGGTCCCCGAGGCCAATATACACAGGTCATAATAATTTACCACTATGATACTTTATGATAATATTGTATCTGTATAATTATGATAATTTAAACTTTACAGACATCCAATAAACATTATAATTGACGTGTGTGGGACAACATTTAGCCAGAAATAGGCCTTTGATTTCCAAATTAATTTATCATATATTATGTTATACTTATTGTATTCATATCAGTAATGTGATCCACGCATTGTCTGAAACCAATCAGGCTAATTGAAACAGTAGGTATACTTTACAAATAGGGATTCGATACCACTCAAATTAATACGGTGATGTTGCCAGGTGCCTTTGGGATAAATTGGTATAGATAGGTACTAAAGCTTATGCTCAATTCTTTACTAATGATTACACTGTACCTACCTTCTTTAGAACCAAGGCTACGCCGCCGCCACCTGGCATCAGTGGTGACTACGCAGGTCGCTTCATTGATATTCTAGGTGCATCACAGTTAAAATAATAAATAATAATGAATGTCCTCTGCGCGGGAGATATTATAGTGCACAAAGTGTGTGCGCAAACAAAGGGGCACTCTTTGTTCCCTCTCTCTCACAGCGCGATGGGACGGAAATCCCACACGACCGGAGAGAAATCAGGCGCAGGACCGCTGGCTTTACGTGCTGTGTGAGACACGTTGGTGAAACGCCACCAATTTCCTACTTTTGGGCTGGTAGGTATTAAGAATTTCTTAATTGAAAAATCCAATGACAACCAATTTTTTTGGCTCGATCCGAGAATCGAACCCAGGAGCTCCTCATCTGCAGTTGAACATGCTAACCACTACGCCAACGAGGTAGTTGCTGCTAAAATATTATTAGTATTAAGTACCTAATGATTCACATTTTGTAGAGCGCTATCTCTACTACTTTCATGGCATTTTTATCTTTTGTGCTACTCATTACCCAGAACAAATTATATAGGAACGCCATATGAACTTAACATGTCTATGATTTCAATGATGTTATTAAAATCAAAATACAGGAAGTTATTTACACCTTGTTTAAAAATAGGTACTTATTCAAGTATAAATGGAAACAATATCGGACAGGTAATGTAAAAGACAAAGGCGTGGAATGTTATACAAACATTAATCAAGTCATCCAATATATTGGCACCTAGCGCTCGCTGAATACCAAACAAGCAAAACAATAAAACGAAAACATTTCGACAACCCCTGCTTATCCAATCTACAAGGAAATCTGAGTATAATATTAGGCCCGATCTTCACTCGCGCGAAAAAACTATCTATTGTTTCGCACCGTTTACGATTAACGACCGGATTACAATATAAATAAATATAAGACAACTTTAATCTGGATTACCGTTAATTTTTTTACTTCCCGCGACTTCGTTCTCGTGGATATAGGTTTTTAAAAATCCCGTGGAAACTCTTTGATTTTTCGGGGTATAAGGAGCTTATGTGTTAATCCAGTGAATCTATCTTCATTCTTTTCAGCCAAATCCGTTCAGTAGTTTTTGCATGAAAGGGTAAGAAACATACACACATACACATTTTGTAATATTGTTATAAGTTATGCCGATATACCTGCATAAAAATCTTAGGTATTTCTGAAGGGCGCAAAAATATCTCAGTCAATCATAGCGCGCATCCGCCAACTATTGCTTGTTGCCTCAACACCTTGTTTTATATGCGCGAGATAGCACGAATTTCCGTTGTTCTCGTGTTTAAAATCTGAACGTCAAGCAATAAGTTGTCTATTTAATTGGTGTTTATTTAGTTTTAGTCGGAGTTAACGACTTTTGCTGATGCGACTTATAAAAGTGGTAGCAGGTACTGTACACTGTAAGGTTCGCAGCCGAGTGAAGAGCGGGCTTAAGATAAATCATGCAAAAATTGGCAGGTATTCCAAACATTGGGTCGAAGTCAAAGGCTTTAAAAATAGCAAACAATTCCACTTCTCAAACAAAAGCGTTCGATTTTCATTCCCTTTGTGACGGCGCCTTTGTTTCCTGAAATTTTTAAAGTTGTTAAGATTTTAATTTGAAAATGCCTTTTTAAGATATTTACAAAAGGTGTTTCACCATCAAAGTATTCCAAGAGTTTTTATAAAGTTAACTGTTTTAATGATTGTTTGAATTGGAAACTTCCTAATAAGTACTTCTTCAACGTTGATATGAAGAACAAAAATTTTCTTATCGCAAAAATGGACCCGTACGAAGCGATTTACTTCCTCGCGTCTAATACGCACTGCTAGAATATGGAATATCCTTTCCGGCTTTCTTATATGCATCTTCTAAGCAGGCGCGTCCTACCGGATGTATCATCACCTACTATTTGGTGTGATTGCAGTCAACACGATCTATACTGTAAAAAAAATATGTGAATCAGATTTCTCAATGTACACAGATAAAATGTGTAGCGATGTTGGATATAAACGGTTTACCTCCAATATCGAATCTGGATTGAGAAATCCAAGATTATTGAAAAATGATCCCTCTGCCGTACCTAGGAATGGTTTCCGATTCAACGGAATACCATTCTAAATCCCTTAAGAAGGGATTTACTGGTACGGATCGCTTTTAAAATGATATAAAAACACGTGGCAGATTGTATTATGTTTGTTTGCTTGAATGAATCCAGGTGTGCCCCTGAGAGCCTGTGATTTTATGCTATCACTGTTGATAGCCTAGGCCTTAATGAACCAGTAATAGCCTAGTGGCTAAAACGTCGGCCTCCTACTCCGGGTGTCGAAGATTCAACCCGGGTATGCCTTAACTTTTGAGAAATAATAAAAAATGGCGTTATAAGCATAAATGCATTATGATATGTGAAAGCCTATCTTACTTGTTTTGAAAGTAATAAGTATAAGTTTTACAGCTGGGTTTTTAAGTAAAACACCTTACAAAAGCAATTTTCATAAAACTTAGTCCCTAGCCTTGCAAATAGTGTAATTAATACCTTAGCATTCCGAATGTAGTTTATGATTATGAGTCTGTAGGTAGTAGTAAAAACTTACAAGGAAAATGATTCATAAGCGCATATAACGTTCTATATTCTGTAAAAAATTCGATTCGACCTAGAATCATGTTTGGCAGGTAGGTAAATTTTATAGCACAAGTACAGGAATAAGTCTAAAAATCACGAATTTGTGGTTACATCATTTAAAAAAAAAATTAAAATGTGTTTCAATTTTCAAAGTAAGATGACTATACCAAATGGGGTATTATATGAAAGGGCTTTACCTGTACATTCTAAAACAGTTTTTTATTTATTTTTAAAACATAAAAGTTTTTGAGTTATCGTGCAAAATGTTAAAAAAATACCCGAGTATGGCACCCTCGGTGCGCGAGTCTGACTCGCACTTGCCCGGTTTTTTCACATATATCGTCCACGCGAATTTGTTTTTCGAAGCTCCTTTGGAAATTTCTCAAAGTTTTTTCTTAACAGAAGTCCAAGCTAAAAATAAAATCTACATCTAATCTACATGCAAAATCTGAAGTTTTTAAAACCCTTCAAGTTGTATGATGATAATATTATGACAGTCAGTCAGTTTCCTCCCCACTCAAATCTGCCTCTAAAGTAACATACCTAGATCTTGATCAATGGGATCCTTAAGAAACGTAAATCCACACGAACGAAATGACGGGATTCAACTAGTCTAAATGAAAACGTAGGTGCCGATTTTTGTGTGCCTTGTCCACTAATTAGGCCAACTGCGCTGTTAATGGGCTTTACGAGTACCATTAACAAGCGTTTACTAAGCTCGCCGATGCGATGTCGTTTCTTTTTTATAGGCAGAAAAAAGTTCATGGAAAAGAAAAAAGTAGCCTTTTTAAGTATCCCTAGGCGGTGAGATCGCTACATTACTTTAAGTAGCGATACGACACCAAAACCTGCCTACTAGGCATGGTTTTTGCTTTGATACAATATTTTCACTATGAACTTTTACAGCATCGATTACTCTTAATTTCCCAAACTAATCTAGATTTAAACTAAAACCTTTTATTCTGTTTCAGATGCAACGCACACCCGTGGAGTGGAGATGAGGCGCAGCATCTTTTTAAGAACAACTCAAACTATATCTTAAACTTGTATGTTGAAATAAATAAAACACAGAAGCGAACTTGTCAGATTTTTATTGAAATAATTATCTAGAACCTAAGTTGTGTAATTTTTTATTTTTATTAATTAGGTTCACTTACAGCTACTTACAGCCACTAAATTGCAACTATAATATTTACCTAGATATTTTTGAAGTGTGTCCTTCTTATTGTCGTATACCTAATCTATGAATTAAAAACGCAGGTTCAAAGTAGGTGCTATTGTACTTCTTTTGATGGTCAGAATTGTTAGATTTGTATGATGATTAGTGGTGATAATTAATTTATCGTATGGAAATATTGTTAAAAAAATAACATAGCTATATAATCAGCGGTATATAATATAAATAAACAAGCAATAAACAGAGTTAACTCAATTCCTTTCGCATATGACTAAAGTACGCGCACTTGACCGAACACGGGAACTGCATTAGCTCTCGATAACGAATTTAGGGCCACCTTGACCCAGTGGCTCCTGTCCCACAAGAACAAACAGACCAAGAGACCACCACAACATCCATCCATACTTCTATACTTATATTATAAATGTGTCTCTGTCTGTGTCTATCTGTCCGTCTGTCTGTCTGCTTGCTTTTCACGGCCCAACATTTTAACCGATTTTGATGAAATTTGGTACATAGTTAGCTTACATCCCGGGGAAGGACATGCGCTACTTTTTATCCCGGAAAATCAAAGAGTTCCTACGGGATTTTTAAAAAACCTAAATGACAGGAAGGTGACAGGTTACAAAAAAGAAAACTTAAAATGTAGGTATAAAAAGGCGGCCTTATCGCTAAATAGCGATCTCGCAATGTACCTATTAAATGGGAAGCTTGTACTTGTTACGGCCATCTCACGGACTAAGATGGGTGCTTGTGAACAGTTTATTGCAGGAGATAATTTACAGCTCAGCTACACAAGTGAAATAATGTTACCCAGAACGACTAGCATTTTAAGACCTTGAATTTCAAACTGATACAGAAATGACATCACAATATTATCCGCTTTTTGTATTCCCATAATTTATAATATCCCATATAATATTGGTGTTTGCGGTATATAGCGGATGCTATGTGATGGCATTGCTATCCTGATAAACTCGAGCGGAAGACGGAGTATAGAAATTGGAATAGAATATACTATTTTCTATTGTCGCTAGTGTCGCTATTGGTAGGGCTGCCCAGACGATTTGAACCACGTCTTAATTAGAGCGAAGAGATTTAGCAGGTAAGACTCAAGACTTTCAAAATAAGAATATCTTTTCCCAAATACATAGAGTCACAGAGTTATTGTGGATTAGGAGGGTCTTAGTACACAATCTTGATCAGAGATTTTGATGGGAGATCACTGAAAATGTATCAAAAAAAATTCAAGTTATTATGATAAATCTTGAAATGGCTGTAGGAAAGATATTATATGCAATCATATTTTAGGTACACTTTACCGTAAAATATTTTTTATGACTCATAGAAAAGAAACGGGATCGTTGAGTGAACATGACATGCGAACCAAATATTAGATGATTCCGTAAGGTTCGATTATGGCCCTTGTAGCTAAGGCTAAGCTTGTAGCCTAAGCTTGTAGGTAAAGGCTTAGATATCAATGTAGCTTGTAATTAATATCCTCCATAATATAAATGCGAACGTGTTTTTGTTTTTTAGATTGTCCTTTAACACGCCGCAGCGGAGAAATGAGATTAATGAAATGAAATGAATATTTATCAAACATGCACGATCAAAAGTTAATACATATTTATTTATTTACTAAAGTACCGCCCACAGAGTTACACATTTAAATTATACATGTTGTTCCTTAAATTCTAGGGCTCTTATGCAACTCCACTTACGGGCAGTCACAGTCACATATCTATCTAAGTAGGAAATAAAAATACTTTTAATAGCTAATATATAGTATAATATATGTAAAACTCTTTTTTATATGTTGAAACATGCATTAATATAAACACTGCTGTTTAAGTTATTTAAGGCCCTACATAAATAACGAAGCACTTGAGCTTTTTTCCGGAAAATGAAAAATTTAATATCTAATGGTGCTTTGAAGAGAGAAAAGTTTTATAAGTCCATAAAGCAAAGTAATTTCATTGACTTTGAATTTTTTTCTTTATGATGCTGTCAAACGACATCCTCTCTGAATAAAGACAATATTTTATCTCAGGGAAGACAATTTTTATGCATAAAGTCGGGTGACTTGCACCAATCTATACATATAATTAAATTGTAGAAAACTGGTGTCTGTACAATGGAAATATATAAAAAAAAGTAGCAGGGGTTGTTATTATATCGATGCCGAACTCGAAATTGTAATTATTATTTTTTTGTCTGTTTGTCTGTTTGTCTGTGTGTTTGTGCACGCTAATCTCAGAAACGGCTTATTCGATTTAGATACGGTTTTCACTAATATATTATAGTAAGCTTCACTTAGCATTTAGTGTTTATTTCATGTCAATCGGTTCATAAATAAAAAAGTTATGTCAATTTAAAGAATCAAGCGCGCCTGAGCGTCCGTGGCTATAATATAAAGCGCGGTCACTATTCCACGCGAACGAAGTCGCGGGCACAGCTAGTCTTTTGAATATGTTTAGAGCATTCTACTCACGACAGTGCGGCAAGGCCGATTTAGGGTGAAAAGGTGGGGAGGAGCCTAGACTGCCTCCTAAACATATCGTGTATAGGGTCTATATTCTAGGTCGAATCCTAGATCACCTAGATTGGCCAGCAGGAGCAGATATGCATCTGATATGATAGACTCACGCATAGGGAACATCCAAACTCCAATACGATCCATCCAAATCATCCATCAGATAATCGGTCCAAACTGGCTGCCTCCTTAATCGTCGTGAGTAGAATACTTTAGTCAAACTTTTCATACCAACCCTTTTCTTGTCAATCCAATGAATTAACTCGTTCAATAGTGACTACTTTACAAAATTTTACTAAACCTGAAAAGTCCTAAAAAGCTATAGTCACTGAAAAATTAAGAATATTTTACAAGTGCTTCCCGTTAATGTTCAAAATGATTGATAGGTACCTTTAAACACTTAAAATGCATTGCTTGATATTGTCGTTTTATGTTACATTATTATGAATGATGATTATTTTGTATAAAACATGTTATAAATAAAAAAGGAATACCTACTAATAACGGGTCAGGTGAAGCTATGAATAATTTCATCCAAATTATTCGCTTACATGAAACTGGGGCTTTCCTTCGGAAGTCCTATGCTTATCATTCTCATATTTTTGCAATCCACTCCGAGGCACGCATACAGAATGACTGACATTTCCTGAGGAATAGTTTTGGATAACCGTCGGATTTTCCGAATAGTTTTACCTATTTTATTCATCTTTTCTCTATAGTATCCTTATTCCTTTGTTATTTTAAATCTGAGATGTATTGAATAAGAGATTTGGAAGAGATTTTATTATAAGCCATCCTTTGGACTCGATTTTGCCTGTGTTAGAGTTGAATAATCCTGATTTGGGAAAGTCTTCATAAATTTTTGATGGGCTTACATGCATTGGTGCTAATTCAGGGCTACTCAATCTCTGATCTAAACTATTCACAGTGCTATCCTTTTACAATGTCCCCTGAGGAAGAGGAAAGCATGTCGTGGTGTAAATTTACGTCATAAATTATGTAAAACTGAATCAGTTTTACATTTTTACATTTGGTTACACTTACTATGAATCACGTGATCAAATAACATCCTAAAAACTCTACCAGTATTGAAAGGGATCTAAATTAGGAATACAGTAGAGAAATCACCTTCTTAATACACATTAGGTCGTTGTTTCTGGAGATTTAAAAATAAACAGAGCCTGAAATATGTGCTACGTCTACGCTAGGTGAGCCGAGTAAGAGCGTAGGCATTCTATTCACGGCGTCAAGTGTGGACGAACAACAAGTCTATAATAGACACTGTCATGTGATGTAGTTTTAGCCTAACACCTTAACCTAACATCTATCTTTTATTGAAGTGAAACTTCTTTAGGTGCGTTGGGCGATTTTGGGATGGGTCAAACCTTCACGGCCGCGTCACTTTCATGCTAATATTAAAATGTATATATTTCGTAGCTATAAGAGAAACGTGTTGCGCGTTTCATATGCATATTCGATAATATATTGGTATACCTTTTATACATAAAGCTTTAAACAAAGTTTCTCCGACCACTCTTCCATGATGTTCGCAATTAGAGCCTCAATAGCTCAACCGGTAAAGGAGTGGACTAATAACTGAAAGGTCGACGGTTCAAACCCCGCCCGTTGCACTATTGTCGTACCTACTCCTAGCACAAGCCTGACGCTTAGTTGGAGAGGAAAGGGGAATTTAAAATGGCTAATATTCTTTTAAAAAAAAAAAATTAACTCATATTATTTAATAAACTCTGAGAGCGCGACGCGAATTCCTTTGTGTTCGCAAAAACTGACAACAAACACGAGGCGAGCGTAAACTGAATGCTCGAGGCGTGCTCTAAGCGTACTTGTTTAAGACTTCTATAGTTTTCCTTACTGACTTAAAATATAAACAAATCGCAGAAATATTCATGGAGAAACGAGTAAACAACGCTATATGCCTGGTGCTTTGACATTCTGGAGTTAGCTTTTTCACTCGTATCACGATTTTATTGTCAGTGCGATGTAACAAGGTCCTGTTTAGATGGCTTATAGTGCGCCTCTTACGTGTTTCAGCAAGAAGCTACTTGTTTACCGAACGCGAATTTAGTTCCTTACATTATGTTGCCTTTGTGCTCGGCTCGCCAAGTGTAGATGTGGCTTTATATTTTAGTTTACCCGTATCACAATGGGAGATAATGGAAAAACACTGTATTACCCCTGTAAATACCCAAAGGACGACGAAGAGGGGAAGGATAGACGTAAAAAACTTTTATAACAATTCATAATATTTTCGTCTTACCCAAAAATTGTGGTCTTTGTATATTATGTAAATCCTACAAACGGTACGGATTTCATTGCTACTTTATAAATCAAAATTTTATGTTCTTCCTTTAAATTAACTAAAAGGATTAGCAGTTTTTGGCAATTTAAAAAAAAATCTACAACCTATTGTACAATAGTTTTTATTTATGTTTTCTGCAATGCAAAAAAAAACCCTCATCAGAAACAATTTAAACCTTTATGAACTAAACGGTTTGTAAATATAAAGAAAGTAAGAAAAAACTATTGATTTTTGAAAGCTGTGCCACACATTGTGAATTGTGAATTACTATTATTGATGAAAGATGATGAGTGATAAGTGTGTTTGTGTTTAAAGTCCTTTGTCTCTCCTTCAGTAGGGCACCGGGCATTTGCAATACTGAGCCATCTCAAAATGTTAGGGTTACACCCTTGACTTTATTCTATCCATGCAACCGCGACCTCCAGATCTCAACAGAACAGTAAATCGTCAGGTTTGTTTAAGCCGTTTAATCCAGCTTCAACCTTCCTTCAGAGTTGAAGGTTTCAGTCAAGAGCTCGCTATGATGTTGGGTTCCCTTCTCAGAGTGTGGCAAATTCAACCCCATTTACACATTTTGAATCTCATCTGTTGGTGATTCCTTGTAGTCTAGTATAACGAAATCAGTGATGAAAGCTGAATTAAAATATTCATCTGTTGCATCGAAATAAAATCAATAAAATTTTATCCCCGTATAAAATAAGTACATTTACCATTTTTTAAATTATGAGTATGAGTTTATGTTATGTGTGACAGTTTACTTTGAAAACGAAGTGTGTTTTTAGTTTATCCACCTACCTTTATTATTAAGACTTTCTTTGTATTTTAGCTCAACGCTAAGCCCTAGTTTGTTTAAGCTCCTACTCATTTTAATGAGATTATCAGTCTCTGAAACTCGTTTATAAATTTGAATTTAGGTGTGACAGAGATTTTATAGTGAAGTGATGGTTTTAGTGGACCCTTCTTATCGGGCAAGAGTTAAAATTTATTGTTATGTAAACATCTCACAAAAACACGCTAGTTCTTACGCACGTATAATGTTCTCAAAGGTTTAATTTAGTCAGTGATGATAATGTTTGTTAATGAGTTTATGAGCCTAATAAATTTTCGAGACTGAGCTGAAACAAGAAACCCAATAATACAGCCCATTGGTTTAATCGGCACTTATGCATTCATAGTCATTTAACATGTTGTTAGATATTGGTTCATTTGCATGTAAATTGAACGGTTGATCAATAGCTAAGAGTGAAAGGGCCTTTACCGCAACAAGGTTTCCGCTCGGGAAAGGTATTTAGTATCCACAGGTTGACCTTTTTTTTTTTTTTTTTGTTGACGCTGGGGAATGCATTTACGCATCCCCCCCGGAAGCTAGCCAGCCAGCCGTGAGGCAGCCAGCCAGCTGAGGGAGGGTATGTGGGACTCGCCGGCCGAGGGCGACCGGAATACCCACTAAACCCCAGCGGCGCTACTGCGCGTCGCCTGGCGACTGGGTCACGGGAACGGCCGAAGCAAACAACCGCGACCCAGCCAGCGACGTCTGCCGAGGCAGACCCTCCACCGGGGACCTGCTCGGTCCCCACCACCGCACCTCCGGGACGCACCAACGAAGTGCGTCCCCCGACCCTGGGACGCGCACGTCGCCCGTGTCCCATCCTACGCTTCGTCCACTGTGCCCTCTGCTAGTCAGAGGGACACGCGGAGAAACCTCCTTCCCTGCCAGGTCATTAGCCATAGCCAACAATATCTCCGAAGAGAAATTATTAGCCATGTTACCGGGGCGCACCGGCCCGAACACTGCTCTTCCCCTTGGACGCATCCAAAAGGGACCAGCACCATCCAGGCACACTGGGAGGTTACCTGGCTGGCACCCCATCCACAGGTTGACCTACATTTGGTACTTAGGAGTCTTGTAGCCTGAACTTGACAGTACACAATTATTGTAAAGCGAGAATCGATTGGCTGTTAAAATTACTGATACTAATTGGTGTATCTATTTGGATTGCTCTAATGTAAATAAAATTCACTTTCTTTGGATATTTTGGAACTCCATTTGTGTTCGTTATTGAAACAACAAATCCAATAATACAGCTTATATCTAATCGGCACCTATTCATTCATAGTCATTTAACATGTTGTTAGATATTGATTCATTTGCATGTAGATTAAATGGTTGATCAATAGCCAAGAGTGAAAGAGCCTTTATGGTAACAAGGTTTCCATTCGGAACATTACCTACGTATCCGCAGGTTGACCTACATTTGGAGCTTAGGTTCTTGTAGCCTGAACTTGACATTGCTAAATACAAAGCTAGAATTGGCGGTCTATCAAAATTGCTGATGGTCTTTGTTGTCTTGCTGATGGCTTTTTAACCCCCAACGCAAAAAGAGGGGTGTTATAAGTTTGAAGAGTGTATCTGTGTATCTGTCTGTGGCATCGTAGCTCCTAAACTAATGAACCGATTTTAATTTACCTTTTTTTATTTGAAAGGTGGCTTGATCGAGAGTTTTCTTAGCTATAAGCTAAGAAAATCGGTTCAGCTGTTTGAAAGTTAACAGCTCTTTTCTAGTTACTGAAACTTTACTTCTCGGGGGTGTTATAAATTTTTAATTTACACTTGTTTAGTCCAGTAATGTAAGAAACAATAATTGTATTACCTAGTATACGTACCTACTGCATTATTATGTTTACATCATCGTCAACCGAGTCCACGGCTGGATATAGGTCTCTCGTACGGCCTTCAATACGCCTTGGTCTTGCACCGGTCGAATCCAGCACACTTTACACTATACGTCACACTATAGGATTTTTTTCAATCAATGATACTTTAGACGGCACAATGTAGGTCGATATGAGGTCGATGCAGTTTTTGTTGTATTTTCTGCTTTCTATTTTACTTCGTTGCCCGCACATTTCTAATGTGTGCTATGATTTTATTTTTACTTTTGTGCTGGAAACGGATGCTTTACCAAGCGGGAGCTTTTATATTTTCATTAAAACCTTTATATCAAACCAGCAGATGCTTGCAATTTAGTCTTTGTATTATAATATTTTAAACTCTTGACCCTTTCAGAAATATGCAGGTCATATTAATGCAGGAGTTGGATATTTTTGTGAACCAAGTTACAACAAGAAAACAGCTGGATTAATGTTTTTTTCCATTTCAATGTAAACTAGCCGGCGTTTTCTAGACTCAAGATAGTAATTTCTCAAATTCTCAAATAACCAGCATTTACTTCTGTACTATGACATTTATATTTCTGGATTAAATGTAAAGAGTACGTAGTAAAGTTTGTATTTATTTTCATCAATTGAATAATTGACTAGGTCTTATAATCATCGTGAGCCCTCTTAAAAACGAATATTGGTGAAAAGCTTCTGTCAGCCGCTCTCTTTGTCTTCGAGTTAACTAAGTAACTTCCTTATATCATCCGAACATTTGTGTCTTGTGTTACAAGTGTCTAAAGATATCGAGCTTTCCCGCATGTTGGTTGTCATGAGTTCGCCATCTTTGTTAACCAATTCCAATATCTTGTGTTCGATGTAAAGTTGGTCCACGTGGTCCCGAGCCTGTATATCCAATTATTTAATCTATACTAATATTATAAAGAGGAAACCTTTGTATTTTTGTATTTTTGTATGTTTGTATTGAATAGGCTCAAAAACTACTGAACCGATTTCAAATTTTTTTTTACCATTACTACATTAGGGATTCTTCCGAATCCGTATAGGCTATATTTTATCCCGGAAAATAGATAGGATTTTTCGTGGTAGTGAAAATTGTGGAGTAAGGCGTCGAAAAAACTGCCGTACGTTAACGATTCTCGCGAACGCAGCCGCAGGCGAAGCTGCGGGCATCAGCTAGTTTTTTTTTTAATTTGGTGCAGCAGAGGGCCTTGAATATCTTGTGAAACTTAAGTTTAACTTGGCGAATACGTAATTGTTTGATATACTCTAAGAATAAATCCTATGCCTTTTGTGAATATGCTAGATATTCCCTAGGTATCGAAACTAAGTTCTTAAGTTAAATATTAACATAGGCCCTCTCAACCAAGTTACCGAATAACTTTCAATTACTAAGACAATCATAATAATGAAGATTCCCGGTATCAGTAAAGCAAACACATCAGTTTTCTAAATTGTTATTATAATATTATGTATTAAGTATATTATTACCCTGGCTTTCATTACTGGTAGCCTAACTTAACTTTCTTAAATAAAATTGAACCAGGAAGACAAGCATATGGCATTTTTGATTTTGTTGGCTTGCCCTTCAATAGCGTTGCAGTTGGGCAACTGATCGACCTTTTGATGGGTAAAGTTAAAAAAAATACGGGATTTTTAAACCTTAATCCTGTTAGATGAAGTCGCAAGCCACCTAATATTGGGTATACTTCATCATAATCGAGAATATTTAAATACGAGTATTATGACAAACAGCAGTAGTACAGAGGATGTTAAAATAGTGGATTTCAGCAAGTTAGATTTGAAAAACCCGACTGCATAAACGTTGAAATATTATAGTAAGATTGTTTTTCTGTCGCTTGGTATATTTAAATGTTGTAGTACATTTATGTATATTTATTCAATGGAGCCTATGTCACCCGGACCTTTACGACGAATCGATTGACACCTCATTCATCAAAATCGACCCAGTAGTTTAGGCGCTACGGTGGAACACACAGAGTCTGGATACAAACATATATACATAGTATACCTATATACATACATACATACATAGACTGCTAAAATCATAAATAACCCTTCCTTTTGGCTAGTCGGGTAAAAAATTGGGTCAGGTCAGGAAACCTAGTGTAAAGCTTACCTAGATTTAAAGAAGCAGACAGAGTGAATGCGATGTATGCTCCCGCAATCAAAGTAATTTCTATGACGCTTGATTGGGCAACGATGAATAGGTGCGCCTTTTCATAGCAGATGAAAAGTGAAGCCTGACTAGTGAGGTGAATCTATTTAAATTGCTCTTATGTAAAGGAAATTCACTTTCTTTGAACATTTTGGACGAAGACTTATTTTTGTTTGTTATTGACCGTGGACATGCCTGTATAAGAAGATTAATTACTATCGGTTTCATTTTTCATGTCGCTTGAAACATTATAAATGGAACGTCTAAATATTTTGATTTAGCCTTCATGCTAGTTTTGTTACTGATCAAATTTCATGTTATATCACTAAAAATTTGCTGATTGGGATGAACGTTTTCATTCGAAAAACTAATCAGATCGAAAATATAAAAAGTCTTCGAAAAACCAATACAAATAACTAAATTGCATTTGTGTTCGTTATTGATCGTAGATATGCCAGTAGGTATTAGAAGGTTCATTATCGATTTCATTTTTGGTTTCATGTTCGATGTCTTTTCAATGAAGCAACACAAATGAAGCGTCTAAATATTTTGACACACTCTTTGCTGCTGATTTTGTTACTAAGAATTATCTGTAGTACCTACGTACATTATTAATAATGTGTCACTTGAGATGAACTGGTTCATTCCGCAAACTAAATTATAATCGTAACAAAAATATTAAACTAAGTACTAGCTGATACTCGTCACTTTGTTCGCGTGGATCAGGAAGAATGAAATGAAATGAATTTAATTACCTATTTCATGTAAGTAGGACAGCATGTGTCACTTATGATATTATATCATGGCTCTACCACCAAAGATCCCGTGGGAACTCTACGATTTGCCGGGATAAAATGTAGCCTTATACCACTCTTTATATCTCATGCTAAAACGTCGATCCGTTGCATACTTCAATCACGTCACAACAAACAAACGTATTTTCGCGTAATTATAGCATGGGTAGGTACGAGTACCAGTACCAACCCACACACACACACCTACTACAGTAGTTGTAGTAGTAGTAGTATACTTATCAGAATCAAAATAAATTAACACCAAGTGGCAACTCAAAGTTCGGCTATCAAAAATTAAAGGAATTTGATAAAATATTTCTAACAGAAAAAGTCCAAGCTTGCGATTTCCAAACTTACCAAATTATTTTTTCGTCGACAAAAGATCTGAAACAGAGTTATTAAAGCCATTAATAAAAATAACTTCTCTGTCGTAAGTATTGAAACTGTGTTATAAAACGGTAATATATAATTATACTTAGTTAATATTTCTCATGACCTAGTTATGAAAATTAAGTATAATATTATAAAGAAAAACATAGATAGCAAAGAATACCAAGTACTTAATCCTTTAAACTTTGAAGTCGAAACATACTTAGCACTCAGAAATGTTGTAAAAAGAGGCAATGTTTGTATTCGCTGTAAAAAATATACCACGTTATTCGATTGCTCTTTAGAATTCATAACAGAACTCCTCTAATTAAAGTCGTGTCCCTCAAGTTTTGTTATGAAAAAGTCAATCAACCCCGCCGGGAGCCGTCGTCGCCGAGAGCACTCTCGTATTTAGACCCATGTCAGAACCATTGTAAGAGCTCTGTAGGAGAAAATCCAATATTCGCCAAACTTCCATTGAAAATCTTCGTCGCTGCATCTTTTTGTTACGAACAATATTATTGTTATATAGAGCATATTGTTCGGTGGTTGGTTTGTACCATTTGGAGTAAGAAAGGTTGATTCTAGTGCTTTTAGTGATTTGGTCGCGTTCGCGTCTTTTACGGACCTTGGTTATCTTTTCAGTGCTAGCAATAATTCTAATATCTTTCTACGTTCATGTTTTTCTATTTTCAAACCTGTCAGCGTGAAACCGGAGCAATACCGGTATCTGTACCGGATTGGTACTGAAAAATTACTTAACGTTGGTAACACAATTTCGCCACTCATTGAAATATATTGTATAATAAGTATAGGACAATAGTGTTACCGATGCTATGGGCTGGTGCGATTCCGTGATTTGTGCCGTATACCGAAACGATATCTGACCAATTTCGCACCAAATAAGTCAGGAAACAGATGGAAAACAGCCTCGGGCGAATTGTATGCAGTATTTACCTATACATAATATTATTATGTGTAGAGGCTATTGCTTATTTTGGTCCCTACAATTGGAGAGACTCGCATCAGTTCACTATATTGGTTGATTTATGAGGTTAGCGGACCGTTGCTTTCAATAAATCAATATACCCGATACGTAATGGTATGATAAATGAGTCGGCTAAAAGTTGGCTATTCAATGTAATGTGATTTCGTTTTGTTGGCTGAGTGGGGCCGAGGTCCAATTCTTTACTAATAAGGTTGATCCCGGATTTCTTGCCTCCCAAATTCGCTGTCACATTAACGTCAATGAAACCTTGGGAAAATCACGGTATTATATTAAAAAGACAATTTTCATTTTACCAAAAGGGTCATGTCATACTTGTTTAACAGATTTCTAGACTCTAATTATAAGGTTGCTTGATTAGAGATTAAAATACCTGTAAAATTACAGGCACGGCATCGAAGTGACTTTTTAAAGGATATCAAGTTTCGAATACGACCTCCCTGTCATTATAAAGAACGAAGAAAGTGAGAGTTCATTGTACCGTCTTAAACTATAGTCTTTTGTATCTTTCTTCTCTTAGAAATTGAAAGGGACAAGAGCTTGTTCGGGAGTTGTAAGCAGATATATAGGGGAAGTAAAAATGTCGTGTTTAGTGATTTATTTGTCGAACGGTAACGCATAACCACCTGAGCTGACAAGTTTTATCGCCCATTATTACGGGGAGTCGTATTTTTTCATTAATCCCGGGAAAATTTATGAGTTGTAATATAAAGTGGTCGCGATTAAAATCAATAAAGTGCCCATGGAAATAATGTATCGAAGGTACTTTGGAATGGAAATTATTTTATCTTATTGGAGTATGTTGTTGCAGTATAATTATGTTGAAAATGGGTCGCGAAACTAAAGTAAAATACGTACATGAATTTGAAATAATTTCTGCATCTTATGCGGCGCTTCTTTGTATAAAATACTAGCTAACGTCCGGCATGCGTTCTAATGTCACCTATTGTTAGTATTACGTCAAAAACCTTCCCACAAGTCCCAACAACAACTGTATAAAGTTTTAATTTTTTTTCTAAGTTTCGATTATCTCTCCCTAGTAACTAATGTAAGTTTTGTAATGATAAAACCAAAAAGTAAATTAACTATTCGTACACCAAGCTAGGTTCGAAGTTTGTTTAAAACAAGACAGAACTCAAATACGAGAGAAAACGAGCATTTGGGCGTAAAATATGACCCCAAACAGCTTCGGTTTGGTCCTTTGATCTAACGCACAGTTGCCGCGCTGTTCAAGAAATAAATGGTCAAAGTTTTTGCTCAAGGAATTGCTTTGACAAGCTTTAGGTCTGAAGTAATTTACCATCAGCAAATGGAAGATTTAATGCGTCGTTTTACGTTTCTTACTTACATATTTATACATTCTTGGGTACATTTTAACAACTGTAAAATGAAAATGAGCCTATACAAGTACTAATTATGTTACTTTAGAAAAGCGATTTGACTTAACCCTTAGCTACCCACTACTACATTTACACTATTAAAACCATATATTATTATGTCGTTGGAACAACGAGATAGTTCTTGCGTTCGAAATAGGGTAGTTTTTGTCGAGCGATATATAATTTTAACCCCCGACCCAAAAAGAGGGATGTTATAAGTTTGACGTGTATATCTGTGTATCTGTCTGTGGCATTGTAGCTCCTAATCTAATGAACCGATCATAATTTAGTTTTTTTGTTTGAAAGGTGGCTTGATTTTTAATGTTTTTAGCTATAATCCAAGAAAATCGGTTCAGCCGTTTGAAAGTTATTAGCTCTTTTCTAGTTACTGTAACCTTCACTTGTCGAGGGTGTTATAAATTTTGAATTTACACTTGTTAGACTAATATGACAGGTAAAATAGATACCATAGTATAAGGAGGCACCGTAGTCCGACGCACTTGATCTCTTGGTCAATATCCCGGCTTTACTATGGAGATCCCGGGACGCTCGTTACCGGTTACCGCACGATTGCTCTGTCTAGATGGCTTTGCCGAATCTCTGTTAGGCAATTAAAATACCATCCTTACTCTGTGGTAATACTTATCCTTTGTTCATTTGAAGTGTAGTGTCAATACAGTTCATATCGATTACTTGAGAGCTAACTTAATTTTCTGGTGCTGTATAATTATATGATCTACGAAACGAAGCTTACGTATTGGAGCTTACTTGGTATTAATCCGATTAAATTTTACCCAAGGATGGCAGAGCTGGTTTATAGATGAAAACATGGGGGCCATACTATAAATAATTCATCTTTTCCACGTGCATTAAGAATAAGTTATCAGAGCTTAGAGTTTAATCCATTCTATATTATTAATGCGAAAGTGTGTCTGTCTGCTTAGGTACTAACTGATTTTGATAGATAGATAATTTGATTGATTGATTTGATTTGAAGATTTTGAGAAACCATATCCAAAATATATTAATAACCAGATAATGAACGCGACTTGGGATGCAAGCTATCTCTGTAGGTACTTAAGTAGGTACTATTGTTCAATGTGTATCATGGACTTCCGCAAAGCAACGCCCGCTTCTATCTAACACAATGCAGCCCATTTTAATCGAGTGTAGATAAACTTGTAGTTCTTGATTAGAATTTCTTGCTATTCTTGGGAAAACAGCTTCTTACTTCGACAGCACCAGAGAATCGTTTGAATTTTTATTTGAGAATTTCTAAGAATTACACTGTTTTTGATTTGAACTGAAATGAGTTTATACAGTTTAAATTAAACAACTTTTATTATCCTTTGAAAGTTTCATGAGATACTTACGAGATATATTCCCTAGAGGAAGCCAACGTTCTCCACATAGGTATAATAACTGTAGAGACATTACAAAAACAAACAGATTGGGAAGGAAGTTTTAATATGATGGATAATATTAAACTATTCGAGAACTTTTATTTACATTAGTGTTATGATAAAAAAAGGCATGAAAATATTCCTCCAACTTCGGGAACTTCTAAGAAAATGTCTAACTATCGGTTCCCAAGTGGCATTGCAAAAGTTTCGATATTTATTTAAAAAGTTGAAATAAACTTTAATGAATAAATAATTTTATACAGCTTTGCCATGTGGAATACTGGCACTTACCATAATAATGTGTTTCAGTTTAATTAACTTTTTAGCATCATATTTTGTTTTTCTTTATTTAATTTTAATTTTAAAGGGAACAAAGTGCTTAGCGAATCGAGAAAAAAAAAGTTTGCAAGCAGAATTCTCTGAATCACACCATAACGAATATTTATATCTTCGCAGTGATAAAAAGTAAAAAATATTTTAATAATCAAATCCCAATAAACTGAAAATAAGTACTACGAAAATAAATTGATTAGGTGCATAATCCATATTCTTATGTTACATTTTCACGGCCCATTTCGTTTAACCGATTTCGACGTTTGTTACAGAAATATTTATTTTTTGAAATACATCTATTTTTTATCCCAAATAATCAAAATGTTTCCACGGGGTTTTTACAAACTTAAATCCACGTAAAAGAAATCGCGGTTAAGTAGTCTCCACGCGGGCATGTGATATTTACCTAATAATTTTAATGGGCACATAAATATAGTACGTATAAATATAAGCCTTACCAAAACTGATAATATACAAGTGTAAATCAAAAATTTATAACACTCCCGACAAGTGAAGGTTACAGTAATAACTAGAAAAGAGCTGATAACTTTCAAACGGCTGAACCGATTTTCTTGAATTATAGCTAAGAACACTCTCGATCAAGCCACCTTTCAAACAAAAAAAACTAAATTATAATCGGTTCATTAGTTTAGGAGCTACGATGCCACAGACAGATACACAGATACACAGATACACACGTCAAACTTATAACACCCCTCTTTTTGGGTCGGGGGTTAAAAATGGTACGAAATAAGCTTGCATTTTACGAAGTATTAAACCATAAAGTACATAAATGCCCACTCTCAGTGGGTGTAATACTAGAGACATTAATATGGCGTATATGCGAGAGCACGTTTTCCGCCAGTTTTGCCTCCCGCTGGTATGCTTTTAAAGGCTTGGAAAGATATAAAGCGTGACGACCATGACGCGCGACACTAACTCTCTCTGCGTCGTATTCTTCCTTGCTGGTAAGAGTTTTCGTGGGATAATGATACGATGGGTTCCTAGATCCTTCCACGTGACAACTAAAAAAACAAGATTTCTATTCTTAGGTTTAATTTCACATGGATATACGAATGTGTCAGCTATATTCACGTGTTTAGTAGATACACATTTTGCATGCATCTTCTAGATATTTTTATTTCTTGTCAGACACAGATTTTCATGGAGCTTCCTAATTTATAGTTTGGGAATCAGAGCTTTTAAGTAGATAGGTGACCGTTTTTTTTTGTTTACGACTTCTGCCGTGTCGGATATGAATTCGTCGCGCGTTCTGTCTTTCCAAACCTCAAAGGACTTACGTAGACTTGCGGTTGCGGTTCCCTGCTGACGAGCGACAAGCGGGCTGGTTGTTAATCTAGTGGGAAATTCTTATAGTCGTCTCATTTATCCAATGCCCCCGCTGCTATTCTCTTAATGGAATTAGAAACGCTAACATATCAACATATAGCCTCAGCTGCTGTGTCTAGGAACTTTTAGCATGAAGGTTTTTTTTCTATAAAGTTTACCTCCACTGAGAAATAAATAAATGTTCTTTTATCTATACTCATATTACCTTAAAATTCTGATTATAAAATCAAAATTTGTCACATGGTATACTTATTCACTAAAATATAGTATTTTGATATATAAAAAAACATTAAAACACTGTTTTGTTAGGAAAATATTGCAAAATAACGCTTTAAAATACCCCACACCCTGTGTCACGGCTTTGTATTCTGGACTTTCGGGCCATGTCGGGAAATCTGTGCATCGCCCTTGGCCGTTTACGAGACTTAGGTTTTTAAAAATCCCGTGGAAACTCTTTGTTTTTCTGGGACCAATAGTAGCAATAAATACGTAGCAGAAAAAACCAAGAGAAATACTTTCGCATTTATAATGTTAGTATAGGGTTTTGATTCTACTGAAGAAAACCCGGGGTGGGTTGGCTATAGTAAGGTATAGATATCTTATTGCTACTACTACGTAAAGATGTTCAAAGTTGAAATTGCTTACTCACGAAATATTTAATGGAGGCCAATGAAAAGTTTCGAAGTGGAGCTTGAAATATCTTTGCTTACCTCATAGATTTCAAAGAAGTAGCTTGCTTGGCTGGTCTGTTTAATTTACAACTCACTGAAATTTGTAAGTGGGCATACAAATTACAATTTCAGTACAAAGTATGTAAAAAATCAAACATATTATATGACTGAAATCTGACCTATAAATCTTGCTGCTTTTTACAGCTGTTACAATTTTCACAAAAATTGTTTAAATTCTTGTTGTTCAAACGAAAATCGGAGAAGAAAATTATAAATGAGAAACGTATTCGTTGGTTGGTTTGTTCTACAATCACGCCGCAATGGAGCAACGGATATCAGCGTGATTTTTTGCATGAATACCGAAAAATCAAAGAGTTCGTACGGGAAATAACCCAAATCCACGCGGTAGGAGTTTATAAGTTGAAACTTAACTAATAACTGCCAAAATCTGTCCTACTTAAATAAAATAAACACTTTTCATTTCAAAATAATTTTCTTCGTGAGATACCTTCTCTTATATTCACTGACGAGAGCTTGAGCAAAATCCCTTCAGTCGGTAATTTTGAAGAAAAGTTCTCAGAGAGAAAAAAATCGCGGTGGCGGCGGCCGGTGAGCTTTATATCAAGTAAAGAGAAAAAATGTTTTCGATTTCGTAAAATTGTAGTGCAAAAGAGCGTTTCAATTCGAAAGATTTGGTTAAACCTGAATTAGAAACACATGTGTCTCTTATTTTCTAAATCAATGAATTCAACACGTCTAACATGATTAGATATGTGTAAAATGGATTACAAGGGGTGATTTCAATAAGCAATTTTGAAGCTCTACTTCTTAGCAAGATGCTGTCATAATAAACATAGTTATAGTATTAAACTAATCGCTAAGTTTTCTAAAATGTAAATTTATATGTATTTTTCTTTTTTATTTAAGAACTGTTAAAATGTATGTATATTTAATAAATAAATATAAACTACTAAGACTAAAAATACATGTTACTTATACGTATAATTTACTTCAAAAGTAGCAATAGGGGCCACCAGAGTAAATTTATAATAACTTCAATAATTTTCTTACAATATCACCTATTTGGAAAGTTCAGTGAAGTTAAACTTATCTAAGTTACTTCTTATTAAGTTTCCACATATATTCTGGTAGTATTTTCATGTAAAGATTAAGTAAAAAGTCACTGTTTTCTCTCCCTCGTAATAGAGTTTTATAGGAAAACTGTTTAAGCGAATTTTCGTGCGTCTGTCCGTATCATTGCGGCTTAACTTCTCTTGATGACTTGCCGAAAATCCTTGAGGAAATCTTCAGGATGTCAATTTGTTACAATAAACTATATAAGCCATAATCCTGTCTGATGGAAGATGGAACGTGCTCGTGTTGAAAATGCCTATTCACTTTCAACTTACTTGCCCAGAAATACGAAAACTAGAAAGTAGTAAAGTAGCCTACTCCGTCGAAAAAAAAATTGGCCAAGTGCGAGTAAGACTCGCGCACCGAGGGTTCCGTGTTCGGGTATATTTTCCAACATTTTGTACGATAAATCAAAAACTATTATGCCTAAAAATAAATAAAAATCTGTTTTAGAATGTACAAGTATAGCCCTTTCATATGATACCCCACTTGGTATAGTTATCTTACTTTGAAAATTGAAATACATTTTAAATTTTTTTCTGTGATGTAACCATAAATTCATGGTTTTCGGATTTATTCCTTTACTTGTGCTATAAGACCTACCTACCTGCCAAATTTCAAAATTCTAGATCAACGGAAAGTACCCTATAGGTTTTCTTGACGGACACGACGGACGGACGGACAGTCAGACAGACAGACAACAAAGTGATCCTGTAAGGGTTCCGTTTTTCCTTTTGAAGTACGGAACCCTAAAAATACCTAAGAAGCTTGCGGCATTTAGCCCTGAAACTTTAACTGGTTCCATTATAAATGCTCTATTGTTGTGGAAATTAATTTCATTGTTTCTTGCAAGTTGAACAAAACTCGTTGGTCATTCGTCTCTAGTGGCTACAAAACAATATTTCAGTTTAATCGTTTTAGATGCAAAGCATTTCTTAGGGAAATGCTGAATGTTTTTTTGTTGAGATTTTTAGAATTACAATCGCAGTCGAGTAAGCCCCATTTTTATCATTTGCAAAGATTATGGTCAAGAAGGTACTTTAGTAAACGTTTAAAGTATTTGTAAAGACAACAAAGGAGTACTTTCAAAGAGTTTACCATTTACATCGCAAAGAAAATATTTTAGTAGTATTTCGCTCAGAGCAGGCCTCGCAAAACTTTGGTGCCAAATAGTTTGAATTGGCAAAGTTTTGATGGGCATTAGAAAGTTATAGTTAAGACACTCAAAAAGTGAAAGTTTACTACTTATTTAAGAAGTAAAATAATGGTAGGTACTGTCTCGTTAATTTACTCTCTGTTCAAAGATTGCCTGGTGCTATGAAAATACTAATATTCTATTCATTTACAGACGTGCCAACTTCAATAGGGTTAAAGTAAAGTATCTACATTTTTAAACGCTTTTAAGTAGATTAATCAAGAAATAGAACTGTAGATGTATGTAACTATAGTGATGTAACATAATGTTTGTCGACTACATTAAAGACTCTTTTTACAATTAAAAATTAAAAATTTATAACACCCCCGACAAGTGAAGGTTACAGTAACTAGAAAAGAGCTGATAACTTTCAAACGGCTGAACCGATTTTCTTGGATTACAGCTTAAAACACTCTCGATCAAGCCACCTTTCAAACAAAAAAAAAACTAAATTAAAATCGGTTCATTAGTTTAGGAGCTACGATGCCATAGACAGATACACCTACACATGTCAAACCTATAACACCCCTCTTTTTGGGTCGGCGGTTAATAAAATACGTAAACAAACAAATTATTAAAATTGACTATTCAAAATGACTTAGGCATATAATTAGGTATATGTAATGAATGTATACATATAATTCAATTTACCTAAGTACTTAACATTATGTATAAACAAACAATGAAGTATGATACAAAGGACTTGCACAATGGGTTCGCCTCATATCACGGAGATGACTTCAAGACTCAGTTACTATAAAGCGGAAATAGCTGAATCCGGCAAGCGACAGTATGCTTCTCTCATTGGGAGTAGGTTCTTGTAGTTAGGGCTACTAACTTTAAAACTTACTAATGTAACTTGTATTTAGGATCTATGTTATTTCCTTACAATAGAATTGAATAGAATAGATTTTTATTAATTAACCACTGGTTCGGAATGCCGTTCCTGCCGAGAAGAACCAGCAAGAAACTCGGCGTTTGCTCTTTTCAACTCTTCAATTTATAATAATATGCCACAAGAAATTGCAGCCCCGCGCAATTCTGGAGCAATCATTTTTTTACATAATCTTCGATTGTATAGTATGCTTTTTCCAGGAGCATACTTTTAATAGATTTTTTAAACTTTTGTAAAGGCAAGTCTAAAATTGACTGTGATCCGAAAATGGGCCTGGTTCTTGTTTAATTTTAACGTGGCATAAACCTGAAATACTACAGATGACAAATCAGTTATATATTTTGCCTATACCTACCAAATAAAAAGTATATACATTTTTGTCAAAAGCAGCCCAATCTGTGGAACCTAAGTACTTATTAAGTATGGATGATAATATATCCTTTCAGACTTGAATCCTAACCGGGTTTTTATGATCCCTTGAGTCGTTTATGCCTTGACCTAAAAGCCGCCTTTTAAAGAGCTTTAATCCGCCATTTTCGAAAACCCTTTATATACTTACTTTGAGAAAAGTTCTGGACCGATCATCCATCACTTTGGAGAAAACTTTGAAATAATGTAATGTAACTAATAAAGGATTGAAAAATTCATTGAATGTTTTAAAGTATTGCACGGAGATTAAACTTTTACTTTAATCTTATTTATTAGATTCTGGTGACATGACCTTATTATTTTAAATGATGCTATTATGTCATTAGCAAATAAAACAATAGCCAAAATTATAGCCATGGCATCGAATTGAGAACTAAAGCTGAATTAAAAGTATTATCAAATAACACTTGATTTAATATTTATGTTATTGCAATTTGAATTTTCAGTAGAGCAACACAATTCTTTGACCTTCAACAAAGCGGATCAGGTTTCAATATATGAAAGAACCATCTATTTCTTAAATAGGGGAGATAATTAATGTAATTTTGTGATATCGTTAGGCACGAGTTAAAAAGCGCACAATAAAGACATCTAAATTCTACTTGCATAGTTTGTCATCCCACATTTATATTCTTTTTATTCTTCAATCAATTTTGTACTTTATGTGAAAGTATTACGTATCATATTTGGCTGTACACAGTGCAACTATTTCAGTTGACGTATTCGTATCTATCTTGTCGTCTTGTATGAAAGGCCTTCGTGGTTGTATGGGAGTTATTACATTACGCTATTATTAGAAACGCGATTGTTACATTACATTAGTATAGGCCTTGTGACCTGGTTAGTGGATAGTTTTCAGTATATTATACGCTTTTGCTTTCTAAGAGTAATAACTTATTGCTGATAAAAAAATAAGACATCATCTCTACTATTTAAAAAAAATATTATTTGTTTGCTAGTTTATCTGATCAATTTAGATGCGAGAATTTCGCAGTTTAAAAGGTTAAAAATCGGCTCAATAAAACCCGGTATACAGCTGTCAGCAAAAAGATGAAAATAAGTATTCTTATTATTATTTTTAGTCTCTCCCCCAAACAAATGCACTGGCGGGAAAATCGATATATGGCTATTTTCTTTGCACACAATCTCTCAACTGAATTGATAGGTATTTCTTTCATAATTCCCCCTGTGGAAAAGGATAGTACTGAATTCAGACATGTCTAACATGTCAAGATTAGAGATTGCACCTACTTAGGTGCAACAGAATGGATCGCAACGTCTAGTTTGCCTTATTTCGGCCAGAACCTCGATATAAGCAAACCAGGCAAAGACGTGCCACCAAGCGATTTAGCGTTCCGGTAAAACGCCGGAAACCAAAGGCGTATGGGTTTAATAACAACTGCTATACCCCTTCTAGGTTACCAGCTTCCATCTGAGACTGCATTTTCACTTACCACCAGGTGAGATTGGAATCAAGGGCTAATTTGCATCTGAATTTTTAAAAAAAGGCAATTTTGCAGTATTAAATATATAAAAATGTATTAAAAGCAATTTGTATATAGTTTGGAAAGTCCTTATCCTTCTTATAAGTTTTGTTCAAGGGTAAAGGTGAACGGACTGAACGGCACGAAACAATCCAATATGACATGACTATACAGGCGAACTACGCTTTTATTTTAAAGTTGATCCATCCGAAAGCTGAAGTTTTTTCATTTTGGTTCGGGCGTTTGCTTAGTGGAAATACATCACTCACTCTATTTTCAAAGGCTTTTCTAGAAAGCACGTTTATCTAATGAGAAACTGTATTGTTTTCTGCCAACATTAGGTATAGTTAAAGCTGATCAAATATTATAACTACCTAAATAACGATGATACATTCTGAGATGGAAGCGAATTTTGAAGTTTTATTCGACCTTACGCGATTTCTACGTGACTCAATTGTCATTAGGGTGGTAACTATATAGACTACAGGCCCATGTTTAAAAATGGGTGGGTCATATGAACCACCAGGTGACGTATACAGGACGATATAAGAGCATAAAATAATAAGTTTCAGCACTATGCCGTCACTTGTAAGCTGTCCAACAGAGTGCTGGTGAGAATTGAAAAGTGCAGGTAGAGTGAGTACATTTTGGTCATATATTTTTGTACGGCATTTTTACCATCGATAGATCCATGAAAAATAATAAGAAAGCGCGCAGTGCCGTAAAAAAATGGTGCGCCACAAAGTCAGTAAATGTTTTGATTTTCTGACAATTTCCGGGGTAAATTTGGTCATTTAATTCTGTACGGCACTAGTTTCATACTGTTTCAATACAGCCTCTAATCCATTATTCCGCAACGCCGTACAAAAATCATGCGACAAGGGGAAAAAATTGAGGGTAGCAACCCCCTCTCTTTCCGTGGTCCGGGGGGTGATTTGAAACAACATAAAATTAATTTATTTTGAAAGTGTTTTATGCATAGATAATATTTTTTTACATGCCGTACATTTTCGTTGGTCCAAAGGTTTGTAGGGGATGTGGATATTATATACACACCCGTTCACTTCAGTTAGACGGCATAGTGATTTTATCATATTATCAATTGTTCTCTTCAAAAATATGTTAATGCCGTACAGTATCAGATGGCCATAAAGTACTACCCTTAAAATGGTAGCGTCATTTTCATCAGCCTAAAAGATATGGTCTGCATTAAAATGTACGGCATAATTTTTTCCTAATTTATTTATCTTAATACTATTTAAAACAAGGGAAAAGCGTAGAAAATTGCTATATTTTATTAATCTAGGAATATTTAAACTTTTGCAATAATTTGAAAAATTTCAGTTTTTGTATTTATCTATAATTTTTTTTAGAACAGTTTCTTTTGAACGGCAATACTATATAACAATAGTATTTTACACTATCATGTTAAAAAAAAAGTTGCCGTACAGAGTCAAATGATTTTACAGCTTTAAAAATTAAGTATACCATGAAATTAAGATAATTATTGATACACATTCAAATGAACACTAATTTTTTTACGGCATTATTTTTAATAGTACTTTTGAGTGCTAGATAATGTTTTGGAACCAAAGCCGTACTTTCTCAAATCACCCCCCGGACCACGGAAAGAGAGGGGGTTGCTACCCTCAATTTTTTCCCCTTGTCGCATGATTTTTGTACGGCGTTGCGGAATAATGGATTAGAGGCTGTATTGAAACAGTATGAAACTAGTGCCGTACAGAATTAAATGACCAAATTTACCCCGGAAATTGTCAGAAAATCAAAACATTTACTGACTTTGTGGCGCACCATTTTTTTACGGCACTGCGCGCTTTCTTATTATTTTTCATGGATCTATCGATGGTAAAAATGCCGTACAAAAATATATGACCAAAATGTCCTCACTCTACCTGCACTTTTCAATTCTCACCAGCACTCTGTTGGACAGCTTACAAGTGACGGCATAGTGCTGAAACTTATTATTTTATGCTCTTATATCGTCCTGTATACGTCACCTGGTGGTTCATATGACCCACCCATTTTTAAACATGGGCCTGTAGTCTAATAGCCAAAGCCCTCTCGACCAAGTTTTTAATTTATTCTATTAAAAATTTCAACTTTAGTGTGTTCAGATTATTTTTTTTTAACCGCAAAAAGGTTTGGCGTAAAATGGAACAGGTCAAAATCACACCGAACAAAATTAATAAATATTAGATAAGATTTATGTTTCGAAATGATAAAGTTACTGGGATTTATTAGCAAGTTGGCGTCTCGTAGAAACTTGTATACGATATACATCAAAATTTTCTTTTTAATTATTTCTTTTTGAAGTAACAGTTTACCGGTAGCTACAATAACAAGTGTAAATTAAAAATTTATAACACCCCCGACAAGTGAAGGTTACAGTAACTAGAAAAGAGCTGATAACTTTCAAACGGCTGAACCGATTTTCTTGGATTATAGCTAAGAACACTCTCGATCAAGCCACCTTTCAAACAAAAAAAACTAAATTAAAATCGGTTCATTAGTTTAGGCGCTACGGTGCCACAGACAGATACACAGATACACAGATACACAGACACACAGATACACAGATACACACGTCAAACTTATAACACCCCTCTTTTTGGGTCGGGGGTTAATAAAAAAAAAAGGATTCTTGCTATATTATAAACGCGAAAGTGTGTCAGTCTGTTGAAATCGCTTGCATCCCGGAAACGGATTTAAGCTTTCTAAAGCGGAAAATCAAATGGTTTCTACGAGATTTTTTAAACCTAATTTCCACACAGACGAAGTTGCGGCCATCATAAAATCATAAAGCCTCTCAAGGTACTCGTATTAAACAAGTGTAAATTAAAAATTATAACACCCCCGACAAGTGAAGCTCACAGTAACTAGAAAAGACCTGATAACTTTCAAACGGCTGAACCAATTTTCTTGGACTATTCCGCGCCTACGATCCAAAGTATAGCTGAGTTTTCCAAAACATCATTTTCAAATAAATAATTATGTATCAAGGCAACGTCCATCTTGACAGCTTGACATTTGTCAATTGACATAATATTATGAACCTAACGGTTATCTAACCTTCTTTTCTACAAAAAAACTAGAAAAGAGCTGATAACTCTTAAACGGCTGAACCAATTTTTTTGGATTATAGCTAAGAACACTCTCGATCAAGCCACCTTGCAAACAAAAAAAAGTAAATCAAAATCGGTTCATTCGTTTTGGCACTACGATGCCACAGACAGATACACAGATACACAGATACACAGATACACAGATACACAGATACACAGATACACAGACACACAGATACATAGATACACACGTCAAACTTATAACACCCCTCTTTTTGGGTCGGGGGTTAAAAAAGTAACCTAACAAAACAAAAGAGCCAAGAGTACGTACTTCGCACCTCGCTTTCTCGTAACTAAGAGAGGATAACTTCAAGTTAACCACTTCCAACTTAAAGGGAATTTGCCGATTCTCTTGATCTTGTTAAGATAAGTAAGTAAGTTGAAAGCTTCGGTCGGTCGGTAGGTAAAAGCATCGGTTTGTCAAAATTTATGATGACGTGTGGTTAGGAAAATGTGGATAATAATAGATCACTATCTCATCATCATCAACTGCTAGACGTCCACTGCTGGGCCTAGGTCTCTTGTAGGTATTAGGTCCAAAAAGAAGGAAAGAAAGAAAGGAAAAACGTTTATTTCTTAAATTGTGCCACTCATTACATCTTATAATTAATTATGAAGAGTTGGTTGTCCCGGTGCTTCCTCCACTTGAGCAGTTCAACTTGGGAGTCCAACACGCCACGATCTTGAGCCGCCTGAATCCAGCGGCTCCCTGCAACATGTTAAATATGTGCCCTGCCTATTGCCACTTCATCTTCGCAACCCGTTGAGCTATGTCGGTTACTTTTGATTACGATCACTATCAATTAAAACCACATGTCACAAAATTTTAACTTTTTTTTAGAATTCAGTAGGCAAATCTAAAAATTGCAACGTTTCTTCTATATAACATCCATAGGTATAGTTTTTGTAAAGTGATATAATAGGTATAAAAGAAACTGGACCCTATAAAATGCTACTTTGTAAGTTGTATGCATAGTTTTAGAGGATAATAAAACAAACAAGGACATCACGTGGACATGAAGTTTTACCGTCTAAATATAAAAATATTGTTTCACGTAGTTATGAGGAAATAAAAATTTTACAACGAGACTTCAAGAATTTAAATTCTGAGTACTTAACTTTATGTAACTGGTTTATGATTGATGTAACTGAGGAGTTACGTTTTTTTGCAATCGTCATTATCACCATCGATCGAACCCCAGACCTCCGACTAGTAGGCCGACGCGACGTATTAACCACTGGGCTATCACGGCTTAGTACAATAATTCCTTCTTGAATAAAGAAACGAATTCCCTAAAACTTAAGAAAGTAAATTCCAAAGAAGGACTGAAGTACTTCACACCTTACTAAGTAAATTAGGAAAGGGTTGCTTCCAAAGTTCTAAGTTGCACGAGCCCTTGAAAGTTGAGGAAATCGACCATCCGACTAAGTTCTGGCAAACAAGTGGTTGTAAAACTAGGCCAAAAGGGTGACTTTCGTATCCCGTATCCTAATTTTATAGTTTCGCTTGCTTTTATCCTCAGCTTAGCCTGCTTGAAAGTTGAGTCTTTTAAGTAAGTATCGTGAATTCTAATGAACTTATCTTTTTTTATTTTATTTAAAAAGAATATTAGCCATGCTAATCATGGCTAATACCCCCCTTTCCCCTCCAATTAAGCGTAAAGCTTGTGCCAGGAGTGGGTACGACAATAGTGCAACGGGTGGGGTTTGAACCGCCGACCTTTCGGAATTCAGGCCGCTCCTCAACAGTTGAGCTATCGAGGCTTTAATTAAATTAAATCTTAATCTTTCTAATAAACAACAGTGAGTATAGTTATAATTTTGTGTTTTGCTTGAAGTCTTGTATAGCTAGTATATTTGAGATAGGTACAGAAAACAGATGAAAACTCGTGGCATCGTACAGGCGATAAACGAGATGCGGCGAAGCAACAGATTGTCGGCTCCATCGTCCGCAAACCGTGAAATCGATCCACCGAATGCGGGATGCAGCTTTGCTTCTTTTAGCTACATTTTATAACGTTAAAGATAAGACAATTTATGTGAAGTGAATAATTCACATTACCCTTTCACTAAAAGGTGATTTTTAGGATTCTGTACCTCAAAAGGAAAAAGGAACCCTTATTGGATCACTTTGTTGTCTGTCTGTATGTATGTCTTGTCTGTCAAGACCCTTCAAGGGAATCTAAACCTATAGGGTACTTCCAGTTTATATTTTAAATAAATTTTGACCTGTGTCACTTATATTCAGTGGTTCTCCGTGACTCGCTTGATGTCATCTCTTCTCTTTATGGGTTTCCCACAAGGTTTCCCATTGCTGAAACCTTGAAAATGGATAAGCAAGCTCAAACAAAATAACAAGCTTAGCCCTCTGCTTCTTTAGCGTATCCAGGAATAAAGCGGAGTGACAAGAAATATCACATTCTCTGAAAGGGATTTCGTATCTTTGTTATAGTGGTTTTCTTTACATACAATGCTGTATCACACCTGTCCGTAATTTATCACCACGGATAAGCTTCAGACAAGGTTGTCACAGTTTTCTCTATGTTTGCCTTTACAAGGTCATCAGTTGTACGTACACTTGTCGTGTGATACTGTCATATTCAGGATTCCGTAACTTTTTTATTCAGATACAAGTTAGTCCTTGACTGCAATCTCACCTGGTGGTAAGTGATGATGCAGTCTAAGAAACTTCAAAAGAAAAAACGGAACCCTTATAGGATTACTTTTTGTTTGTCTGTCTATATTAAGTCCGTCTGCCCGTCTGTCGTGTCTGTCAAGAAAACTTATAGGGTATTTCCCGTTGACCTAGAATCACGAAATTTGGCAGGTAGGTAAGTCTTATAGCACAAGTAAAGGGAAAAATCCGGAAACCGTGAATTTGTGGTTATATCGCAAAAAGAATTAAAATGTGTTTCAATTTTCAAATAATTTTGTATTATTCTATTTTCCGTGGGATTTAGCTAAAGTTAAAGTAGTAGGATTTATATCTATTTGCAGAATGTAAGATATCTCCCTGTCTCCACGTATCTCATATATAATATTAGTATGGACGTGGATCCAACAAATAAAAGAGCAATAACTTTACTGTATTCGTATATTAAAACAAATAGCTCCACAATTTAGGTTTCAGTGCTACAATCTGTTGCTCCTTTGCATAGAGGTGACTTACACTAGAGGAGGTGATGTTGTAGAGGCATGCAACTTGTACAATAATTATACTCGCTGATGATGAAGTTGGTCGATTAGCAGCTAACCATTAAGAAAACTTGTTCGTAGCGAACAATAATCAGAACACAGTTGAAAATCCTGTTCTCCTTGTGGGACTCCTAGAGCCTCCTTCACACCGGTACCACTATTGAGCACTGAGCCCCAGAGAACTCATTTACGTTTGCAACAGAACGAGTCTATAGGTCTAGAACATCCAGTGTGTGTTTTAACCAGATAATTGTATATATAAAGCACACTTAAGTTAGGAGTTATATTACTTTTCAGCTCAATCATCAAAGTTAATACAATCATATTGTAAATATCCTGTAAATACTAATGTCATAATGTGAGCGGTGTTGTATTGGAGCAACCACGCTGCCACAATGTCCCGCGAAAAGGTCTCAATCTGATAAGCAGACTAGTGCTTTTTACGCTCAAAAGGACGGTTGTGTTTTGACCCTATGTATGTTTGTTCGGCCGTAAATATTCAACGGCTCAAACGATTTTATATTAAAACAAGATACGTCATTAGATTCGTATTAATTGCGCGAGTTTCACTGGGTACATAAAGTATAAGTGGGATAAAGTTTAAACTCAATAGCAGATTTCATGCGCTTTTATCTGCGGGCTGAAAAAGGTACAGTGGAAATCACAGTTGGGGTTCTTTTGAAAACTTTTTAAATTACTTTTTTCGAACTTTTGACGCTTGATGCTTGAGTTTTGTGTCTCTATGGTGTTTATCTCAATGCTTTTTCGGTTTTCGGTTGATGTTACAGTTATTTCTCTGTTATTTGTGATCGCGGAGGGATAACTACGGATAAAGAGATCTTTTGTTGTTTGTATTTTTTTGTAACATTGGATACATTCCGGGTATTTTTTCTCTGTTATTTCCTTCGTATTCATTGCTTAAAATTGTCTTCCGCGCTTTTCCGTCAAATATTATGTTCGTCGTTAAAAAGCCAAAAGTTATCACATGATTCTTTCTATTAAGTCATATAATAATAACATCTATACTTACAGGGTGAAAAACAAAAAAAAAGCCGGCCAAGTGCGAGTCAGACTCGCGTACTGAGGATTCCGTACTCGGGTATTTTTTCCAACATTTTGCACGATAAATCAAAAACTATTATACATAAAAATAAATAAAAATCTCTTTTAGGATGTACAGGTAAAGCCCTTTCATATGATACCCCACTTGGTATTCTTATCTTATTTAGAAAATTGAAAAACATTTTTTTTTTTTTACCACAAATTCGCGGTTTTCAGATTTATTCCTGTATATTTTGTGCTATAAGACCTACCTACCTGCCAAATTTCATGATTCTAGGTCAACGGGAAGTACCCTTTAGGTTTCTTGACAGACACGACGGACAGACAGACAACAAAGTGATCCTACAAGGGTTCCGTTTTTCCTTTTGAGGTACGGAATCCTAAAAATGAATATGCACTCGATAGTTTTCTAAATAATATAGTATGGTGTATTGAAACTTGCTATATTAATACGTAGTAGGTCGCCTGGTAAATAGAGTGATATATTCAAAACCTTTGAGTAAAATTCAGGCATCCTCTCCACTGTCGTTCAAAGCTCTTTTTACATGAAACTCTAAAACCAACGTAACGCGGCAGAACAAAAATTAAGGTATGAGTATGTATGTTTTTAACCCCCGACCCAAAAAGAGGGGTGTTATAAGTTGACGTGTGTATCTGTGTGTCTGTGTATCTGTCTGTGGCATCGTAGCTCCTAAACTAATAAACCGCTTTTAATTTAGTTTTTTTTTTGTTTGAAAGGTGGCTTGATCGAGAGTGTTCTTAGCTATAATCCAAGAAAATCGGTTCAGCCGTTTGTAAACTATCAGCTCTTTTCTAGTTACTATAATCTTCACTTGTCGGGGGTGTTATAAATTTACATTTGTCAAATAATGTGCCTTGTAGGCCAGATCGCTGAAGATCGATTCACACTGACACCTTACTGACACATAATCGAAATGAATTGAAATGACAATCTAAAAATTAACACAGCATAAGTTGATCGAGAAAACAAGTGTAAATTAAAAATTTATAACACCCCCGACAAGTGAAGGTTACAGTAACTAGAAAAGAGCTGATAATTTTCAAACGGCCGAACCGATTTTTTTGGATTATAGCTAAGAACACTCTCGATCAAGCCAAGCCACCTTTCTAACAAAAAAAAAACAAAATTAAAATCGGTTCATTAGTTTAGGCGCTACGGTGCCACAGACAGATACACAGATACACAGACACACAGATACACACGTCAAACTTATAACACCCCTCTTTTTGGGTCGGGGGTTAATAAAAAAGCCATTGGACAGAATGCATTCTTTTATAAATTTGTACATTACAGATAGATATAAACAATTAGATACTTATGCTATGTAAAATCTTAGATTGTCTGTTCGATACACTTTAGCTTTGTCGGTGTGAATCAACCCTAACGGAATGTGCCCGAAGCTTAATTGAATCAAACTCATGTTGCAACTCATCTCCAACTAGTGGAAGTTTTCGGATAATCAATTTAACATAGGTATGTAGTTCAAATGATTGAACTAGAGCCTGCTCTCAAATTGAACGCGTTGGTTGAGTTCATACCGGTTATAGGTATGGTGTTGTTACATACTTGAAATACAAATGAACTACTACCCATCTATCTTACTATCTTACCAAATATATGTACCAAATATATTATTTTACCTAGATGATGCTCGATTTCGTACGCGTGGGTGCAGTAAATTTTCCGGAATAAAAAGTAACCTACGAGTATAATTTATGTCAGATTTCAGGTCTTTAACTATATTCATGTAAAAAAATCACGTTTTTTTCAATGCGATTCGTTGGATATGGTCTATCTACCTAGTGGGAGGTCTTCCAACGCTGCGCTTCTAGCACCTTGGGGGCTGGGAACCAAACCAACATATTCTATCGGTTTTTCGAAATAAATGCCCTGCCCATTTCTAATTCAGCTTCGTTACTTGTTGAGCTTATATCGTTTAGATATTAGCTAATAATGGATATTTTTGGGACAACTTTGTGTCTATAATTTGGTATAATAAAAGATATTCAAAACATTAACCCTCTTTGCTAAAAATAAATAGAAATCTCAATATAACTCTCCCACTTTGGATAAGCAAAACCCACATACATCCATTCCAATCCAACTGAAATTATAAGCCCACGCAGGAACTGTTTGAATTCTCCAGAGTAAGAGCAAGGGCGTATTACTTACTCTGTGTAGCTCCATATAAAAATACCTACGTGCGCTGACTTTGTCTGCCAGAAAAAAAATATTGTCGGTACCTAGTGTTTGATACCTCCCTGGCGCAGTGGCAATCATGTGGTTTGATTAATAGGAGGTCCTAGGTTCCATTCCTTCAGGGGCTTGGAATTTTATAACTTCTAAATCTCTGATCTGCTCTGGAGGTAAACTACGGCCGTAGCTAGTTACCACTCTACCGGTAAAGCCGTGCTGATTTAGCGTTCTGGTACGAAGCCGCGTAAAAACCAACCATAGTCCATAGGTTTAATAAAAACTGCCATGTCGTAACTTCCAGGTTAGCCCGCTTCCATCTTCACTTACCACCAGGTGAGATTGTAGTCCAAGGGTAACTTATATCAGTTTATTTTAATTTTAAAATGTGTCTTCGCCCTATGCTCGATTTAGAGGTTTATTTATTTAGTCAATACTATAATCAAAGTCAATACGATATATAATATATATCGTATACTTTATACCTATTTAAATAGTCGCGTAAGCACATTTTTTTTTCACTTAAACTTTTCTTATTGATGTTTTTAGTAGGTACCTAATGTAAAGAGTTCAGACCAAATAGACAAAACACTTAAGGGTGATAAGCAAAAGAAATAAAAGCTTTTAAAGTGGAGTTGAAAGTGATAAAAATTTATGAGTATTTAAATTGAACAATGGAAAGAAATCCAATAACAATTACGTTCTTGATCGCCGAACGTTTGATTTGGAGTAAAACTTTATTTCCGCCATTATTGAATTAAAATAATTGAGTATCGTCTTTTGGTCGTTTCTGTAAATTAAAAGACTTAGAAAATTTTTATTACAGAAAAATAATGTGATTTTAAAATATTCTCCTGTTTTATAACAGTCATATTTTAAACTATTAAAATGTTACCTTAATAGTGGCCTACCACGCTGCGTTGATGATTCTGGGGGAAAAAGTCCAGAAAGAAGCAGATTTTGTTCACAAGTCATGCATCACATAATATTATGACCTGCTCAATCCCATTTAAATACTAAAATTCTATAAGTACATGAAATCAGAATCTCACATGTAATCAATTAGAAAATTACTGTGACAAATAGATTGGCTCCACGTAGCTCCCTTATTTGTAACAAAAAAAAAACCCTAAATAAGTTTATCCTGGTAAGAGAAGATATTTTTCACAAAGTTATCGATAACATCATAAGCTACATAAAATCCGCTAAGTGCCTCATATACGCGTTACTCCGTAACCCGTAAAAGGACAAATAGAAATGGCCATTTACGCGGGTCACGTTCAAATGGGCTCAAGGGATTGATTCTCGATTACAGGTTTTACTGCTTGCGGTAAATTCTACCTCCTGTGCTCTTATATCACGTGATTAGGGTAGTAAACTACGCCTTTGCGCCAATAATTCTAGCCCGTCGCTTTATGTGAGCTAAGTGAAATACATAATGGACGTTAACGCTTATACTAATTATTATTGGTATACTGGAACAAAGATGTAATATAAAATGGTTAAAAAACTTCAGGTTCTATCGAAAAACAAGTGTAAATTAAAAATTTATAACTTCCCAGACAAGTGAAGGTACAGTAACTAGAAAAGAGCTAATAACTTTCAAACGGCTGAACTAGTTTTCTTGAATTATAGCTAAGAACACTCTCGATCAAGCCACCTTTCAAACAAAAAAAAAAACTAAATTAAAATCGGTTCATTAGTTTAGGAGCTAGGATGCCACAGACAGATACACAGATACATAGATACACAGATACACACGTCAAACTTATAACACCCCTCTTTTTGGGTCGGGAGTTAATAATGTTCTGCCAAACGAATTACTGACCAAGTACCAGCTTTGGATTCAGTCGTGCTAGAAGACTCATTGGTTATGAAGCACTGATCAATTCTAAACTTTAAAGTTTGGAACACCACCCGGCGCTTTGCCTTTCTATCGGTGTTCTACAGGATATATTATTTCAGATAGTGTTCTCAAGAACATTTTTGACATGAATCCTCCTTCACCTTTCTACTATCGTACCAGCAACTCATCGTCAAGGTCTGCGCTCATAATTAGTCGAAATTCCACGGACATGAATGAACCGATGTTTTCAAAGAAGTAAGCCCCAGCATCTGCAATTACTATAAGTATGTACTTATTATGTTATACTTACCCGATTCGCGGTTCCGGCTGAAGACCATCGCTGTAGTTTATGTGTATGTGTAAGGCGTACAGCATCAAGCTGAGGTCCCAAACCTTTTTTAGGGTTCCGTACCTCAAAAGGAAAAATGGAACCCTTACAGGATCATTTTGTTGTCTGTCTGTCTGTCAGTCCCTCCGTCCGTGTCTATCACGAAAACCTATAGAATACATCCCGTTGACCTAGAATTATGAAATTTGGCAAGTAGGTAGGTCTTATAGCACAAGAAAAGGAATAAATCCGAAAACCGTGAATTTGTAGTTACATCACCGAAAAAAAATTAAAATGTGTTTCAATTTTTAAAGTAAGATTACAATCCCAAGTGGGCTATCTTATAAAAGAGCTTAACCTGTATATTCTAAAACAGATTTTTATTTATTTTTATGCATGATAGTTTTCGATTAATCGTGCAAAATGTCGGAAAAAATACCCTAGTACGGAACCCTCAGTGCGCGAGTCTGACTCACACTTGGCTGGTTTTTTTGGGTGTGTGTGTTAGTGGCGCCGGGATAACCAAATCAAACCCGTAGGTAAGTACTGGTGATGTGTGGCACAACCTTCAAAAGAACAGGCGTTTTTTTTTCTTTCTTTAATAATTAATTTTACTAAGTTCAATCATTCAAATGAATTATTGAATTTTTAACGAAGCACAACATACTCTTTCTACTTAAAATTGGGGCTCTGAAAGCTCTTCAGTCGTGGCGCGATACTTATCTTATTCTTTGATTTCCCTTGAGATATTCAAGAAGCTAAAAGCTTAGAAAAAAAGCCTACGCGAAGGAATAAAATATCGGTATAATATTTTCTGTTCAGACAAAGCTTAATGACACGTTTTTTGCAAAACTAGACTTAATGCTAAAATCTGGACTGGTTGGCTCGCCCCGGCTTCCCACGGGAAATCTATGAATGGTCTTATTAGGATCTACCTACTTATAAACAACCCGTATTGCATTGCACCGAAAAATTTAGGATACCTAGCTATTTAACTGCAAAACCACTGTAACACTATAATATGGTTCCACCTTTGACCAATACATAGTATAAAAAGAAAAGTAATATATTGTTAAAAGAAAAGTGATTCACACGCTGCCTGACTCATCAACGAAAAACCTTTAGACTTAGAAAGCTGAAATTTTCAGAAACGTCCTCTCTTTAAGAAACAAGGCCAGATTTTTTAAAATTCCCACAGGATAGGGAATAAAGATTTTTCACAAATTCCATCCAGGTGACGTCAATGTACTTATTATAAACTACGTACGATTAACTTCTTATTGTTATTGCCAGTTCCAAAGTAAATTTACTGGCGAGCGAAAACTAAGCTTATTCAAAGTTGCAATACAGTTTGAAACAACTCAATAATATTATAATTTAGTCATTTCGTCATGCAGTCTCCTTTCAGCGGTCAGTTTGATTTGATTTGTTTCTAACATCGATGTATTCTAACTTCTTGTATGCATTTCCACGATGTTTCCACGAAGGTTTCTGACAGATGTTACCATCAAGAGAGTAAGTATATTACTAAACTACTACTAAACTATTACTAAATCTAAAACTATTACTTAATCTAAGCCATCAGGGTAGGTACATCATATTAAATTAATAAGTGGCACGCAAGCCTTTCAAACACAAGTGTAAATTAAAAATTTTCAACACCCCCGACAAATCATTTTCAAATAAATAATTATGTATATCTAGGCAACGTCCATCTTGACAGCTTGACATTTGTCAATTGACACTTGAATATTATGAACCTAAGGGTTATCTAACCTTCTTATCTACAAGAAAACTAGAAAATAGATGATAACTCTTAAACGGCTGTACCAATTTTTTTAGATTATAGCTAAGAACACTCTCGATCAAGCCACCTTTTAAACAAAAAAAACTAAATTAAAATCGGTTCATTCGTTTAGGCGCTACGATGCCACAGACAGATACACAGATACACAGATACACAGATACACAGATACACAGACACACAGATACACAGATACACACGTCAAACTTATAACACCCCTCTTTTTGGGTCGGGGGTTAAAAAGAGGAAAGAAAGCAACGCATCTGGTTATTAGCTAGTTCATAGTAATATAAAAATTAATGTACGTTTAAAATGTTCTATAATAAATTGATAATTATTATGTATGTATGTTCAATGTTCTGAAAAACCTAATAACCTTCTTCATTATTCATGCAGTTTACAAAGGCTAATCATATTGTTAGAGTTGTTACACCCAAAAAGGTTCTAATAATTAACATTAAGATTGAAAAAAGGGTTTTTGTTTCGTTATTTTATCCAAACGGAACACGAAACGGTGGCGCCTCATTTCGTTGAAATTTTGTTTTAATTTATACGGTTGCGTTTGGGATTAGGGTTGCCAAATGTCTGGGAAATCTGAGAAAGACCTTATTTTTCCCTTTTCCTATTCGATTTCAATCCTATCTTTATTAGGACTTCGTTCTGACCTTTGGTCTGGTATTATGTGATATGCCCGCCTGATGCATGTAACTTTACCTTTTTAGTTCTTTTCTCTCTCTCTATTCAGCTTTATTTAGTTATTATTATAAGTATAGATAATGTAATTCGCAACAGCTTTTTCAATTTGTGTTATATTTTCTTGAATTTTGTTGTACATACATATACATATACATATTAATTACAATCAAGCTTTCATACAGATTCCAGTCATTCCTAAGTTCAGATTCATTTCGAACTTATTTTAGTCTATCTTCGACCGGACGTATTATTTCAGTCAAAACTAAATCTAGAGCATCCAGTAGTAGTAGTTTTGCTATAGGTTTTAGCACAGTTACTGAGGAGACTAACGAATATCTGGACAAATAATTCTCTGCTTAATGAGTCATGATTAACGAAAACTGATACTGGGCGAAACCTGAAAGTGTTCATTAAGCACCCATATCTAGCAACTTGCTCGCAAGTCGCAGCCCTACAATATGTGGGTGACCTGCAAGCAAAGGTTTGTTTCGGTGTGGGTTTTTCTCACTAGGCTGGGAACAAGGGTCGCCTGTTCAAAGAACGACCGGTGGTAATTAATATTTAGTTCAACTCTTTGTGCGAACTCTCAGGGCTTGAACAACTTGGCTCGTTTTCACTTTTGTTATAATTATATCATAAATCAGATTAGTAAGCTTGTCGGCCGCAACGGGCGTATCGAAGAAATGCTCATGAAATCAACTTAGATTGTTGCTAATGTGACTTCTACTCACGCATTTTGGAGTTGAGTTCACCGCAAGTGCTCCTAAACACGCTGCATACAAACATAGTTTGGTTTTAATTTGAATATTCTATCCGTGTCTCATTTGAATATTGACCAATCAAACTTTAAAAAATGTAGAAACTAATATCTGTGTCTGTATAATGAATTCTAGACCCATAAACTACAGCTATACAAAACATCATATTATTATTGTAAATTGAAGAATTGAAAAGAGCAACCGCCGAGTTTCTTGCTGGTTCTTCTCGGTAGGAACGGCATTCCGAACCAGTGGTAAATTATTTGACGATTCAAAAGTACTTTTAAAAGTCTATTTGAATAAAAATCTATTCTATTCTATTTCTACAGTCCAAAACCCTATTCAATGTCATGCTCAAGTGTTCGACTAGTTGTGGCTACATCGCAATCATCGATTCTCATTTACATGCAAATTCACGACCGCCTGTACATCTCGACCCTGTAATTATTGAATCGCTTACCACACTAAATAACTTTCCCGTTTAATCAGTTAATATTAGACATCAGTTCAAATTGAGGTGGACTCAAACTAATCGGAGATCGCGCACCATACCTACCAGCCATACGCAGCGTCCGCGTTGGCAACAGACGACATTATACAAGTCGCAGGGAGAGTTCTAAACTTAGATCGGCAACGTAATGAAATGACATGGTCGCGTAAGCGTTGCGTAAGCGTATACGTAGCACGTACCATTACGTTGTAACTGTATCACATTACGTAGTCACACTGAATAAGACTATACTATTGTATTTTTAAGTGTTTTGTGAACATGCTGTGGGCGTACCTTAAAATAATAAAAATAATAAAAAAATAAATTGTACGTTGTGTTACGTTGGAACTGTATGAAACATGGCATACCGCTTGCATAAACCGTAGACGCGGTTTACGCGCGTCACTACGCACGTGTCACGTGTAAGGAATCGGTGTGAAGAAATGTTTTTATTTTTAATGTAAGACAAGTTGCGGCATTTTTAATAAATCCTAGATGAAAATAAAATTTTATTAGGTATTTATTATATTTCGCAACATTATTTATACCAGTACAATATTCTACTAAGTAATATGAAAAGGGTCGGCAAAACTCCTGAGATGACTGGGTTTCACAGTCAAATGTAAGAGAGCATGTGTGTAAATTTTAATTAGTCTCATAACATTATTCACGCTATCCAAACTTACAAAGACCTTATATTTGCGCATGTTTACGAGGACTAAGTAGGTACCTACTGCTGTAGAGGTTCAACTTACCTAATTCAATTTCAAAGAATGAAGAAAATGAATGTAGAAAATATTATGTAAGTAATTAAAAATATGTTATTGTGACTTTTCAAAATCCTTCCTTACTAATATCATAAATGCGAAAGTGTGTCTGTCTGTCTTTCTGTCTGTCTGTCTGTCTGCTACGTTTTCACGGCCCAACCACTGAACCGATTTTAATGAAATTTGGTACAGACTTTGGATACATCCCGGGGAAGGACAAAGGCTACTTTTTATCCCGGAAAATTAGATTACGGGATAACGACATTAAAAAAAACCGAAATCCACGCGGGCGAAGCCGCGGGCATCCTCTAGTAACTTTATAAGAAAGTACCTACACATTACCTAAGTCAGTTTACTTGGCAATCGAAAAATTGGTTGTAAATCCCTTATTTTGCAATATTTATTAGGCATACCTTTCGACTGATGCGACGTGCGGCGTATATCTGAAATTCTGAACGCGCTTGTCTTGCTGCATTCCAAATTTTTATCCTACTAATATTATAAACTCGAAAGTTTGTAAGTATGTATGGATGGATGTTTGTTACTCTTTCACGCAAGAACTACTAAATGGATTAGGCTGAAACTTGGAATGGAGATAGATTATACCCTGGATTAACAAATAGACTAATTTTTATCCCGGAAAATCAATGAGTTCCCACGGGATTTTTACAAACCTATGTATGCAGGAACGAAGTCGCGGGCATCGACTAGTAATAAATGAATCTCAAAATTGTTGCTCAAAAGGCAAAAAACGTTGGCAATCATAGTCACTGCGATATTGCAGTCCGTCTGCATGCACCCTTATTTCTAAAAAACACAAAAGCATTTGCTACCTACATCACCTGTGAATACATACCTATACAGAAAACACAAACATGTTCAAACTTCAATGAATGTGTCTGCGCTGAACTTTACGTGAACACTCGCATGCACTCCGAATACATTAACTCTCTATAGAATCAGTAAGTAGGTACTTGGCACGCTAAGGCAGGTACACAGATACACACATACACACATCAAACTTATAACACCCCTCTTTTTGGGTCGGGGGTTAAAAAGTCGGCAATGCATCGGCGTGGTTCCTCTGGTGCTGCAAATGTTCATGGGTGGCGGTAATCACTTAACGTCAGGCGACCCACCTGCTCTTTTACCCGCTATTTTTTTTAAACGCTTCTTCTAGGAGTAGATATGCCAATAGTAGGATTTGAACCACCGACCTTTTGGATTCAGGGCTCCTTAGCCGTTGAGCTATTGCGGCTCTAATATGGCACATACTTTCCCACTTAGTGATATTAAAAGCCGCATACTTCAATGTACCTAAGTCACTTAGCACATTTCTTTTGTGCCATATTTTATTGGGTGTTTTATAAGATTTATCTTATTAGAAACGGATTACAGATCTGTTAGAGAGATTAGAGATAACCGTGAAGGTTATCTCTCATCATCATCAATCCGTCACCGCCTCACTACTGAGCACGGGTATGCTCTCACAAAGAGAAGGGTTTGGTCGCAGTCCACCAGGCTGACCTGACGCTGAAGTGCAGATTGGCAGACTTCACATAATTTTATCTTTGAGAACACTATGGAGATATCTCAGGCCTGCGGGCTTAATCACGATGTTTTCCTTCACCGTTAAAGCTAGTGATATTGGCACAGTTTTAGAACACCTATAATTACCGCTACACACAGGTATACTAAAATTTAGAAAGAAAAAAGTTTTTTAGTAGGTATCTCTGGAGAAGAAAAATATTAGGTTTAAATCCCCTTGAATGATGCCTCGTTTTAAAATTGTTATGACTTATTAAGTGTCTTAGGCAGTTTTTGGAAAATCTATCACAAAACCCTACAGTATGTGTATTCTGACAGGCACTTGACCAGTTTTTTGTAACTTAAGAGGGCTCTCTCCGTCACTCGTTTCATACAATCGTAGTTCCAATTTCATTTGAATATTAAGCAACCAAAGTCCATGAAATTTTGCAGACATATTCTGGAAACAAATATCTATGCCTGTGGTTTTCCAGATTTCTGATAAAATATTCGGTTTCAAAGTTACGCGTTCGTAAAAATTTTCATACAAATCTTTGAGCCCCTGTAATTTTAAAACTACATATTTTTAGAAAAATCTAAAACACCACAGGCATATTATAGACAGGGATATTAGTTTCTAAAATGTGTCTGCAAAATTTCATGGACTTTGGTTGCTTAATATTCAAATGAAATTGGAACTACGATTGTATGGAGTAAGTGACGGAGAGAGCCCTGTTAAAAATACCATAAAATATGCTGAAATAAGTGACAGTCTCTTTTGAGGCCCGTAAAAATAAAATATTCTTTGTCACAAAATTCAAGGCGCAATGTTTACTTATGGTAAAAAGCGAGAAATATAACGCCAGCATAAAAAGCAAAAAGAACGCAAGAGCGACAGGTTTTTAAACGACTCTAAAAGCATCCCAATAAATCCGGCCCATTAAGACTTTCCAAGAAAATCACTTAGCGGCAGGAAGTTTGTCTCTGCGACAACCGTAGGTATAGCTAATAGCGAATATCGTTACCTGTACATATACAATACAATATAGTAAGAACATCAATCTTTCCTTAAGGTCTACATGAGTACGCCTCATATTTCTTTAAACAATAATTTTTAGTTTCTTCGGGATTTGCTTGTTTTCAAAAGTCACTTCTACAAAATAGATCAAAATTCTCTAGAAAAAATCTTGAAAAAAATTGATCAAAAAATTTGGAGGTCCGTGTATCGTTTCCTTAAAAATCAACAAGTACTTTATATGCAAATTGAGTTCAGGTGGGGTCTGTTTGATCGTTTGCGGGTGCCGCGCCGTTGACATTGTACACGCGATGCTTAGATTAATCTTTGTGCACCTGTCACCTGACGCTGCGAAAATGTATTTTATGAGCTTCACATGACGTCATTCATTCAGACTTTGTTGTCTATGCAGGATGATTTTAACACCGTCTCGAAGGCGTTTCCTCACGCTGCGGAGATCAATCGGTGAGTGACAGTCTAGATCTATACAGCGTACTACGCGATGCTAAGATTAATCTTTGTGCACCTGTGACCTGCTGCAAAAATTTTGAGCTTCACATGTCGTCGTTCATTCAGACTATGATGTCTAGATGCAAGATGATTTCAACATTGTCTCGAATTCATTTCCTCCTTAACGCTGCGGAGATCAATCGGTGAGTGACACTGACTGAGATCTATACAGCGTACTTGTATACGTGATGCTAAGATTAATCTTTGTGCACCTGTGATCTGACGTTGCGAAAATTTTGAGCTTCACATGTCGTCATTCATTCAGACTTTGATGTCTATGCAGGATGATTTTAACACTGTCTCGAAGGCGTTTCCTCACGCTGCGGAGATCAATCGGTGAGTTACATTGACTGAGATCTATACAGCGTACTACGCGATGCTAAGTTTAATCTTTGTGCACCTGTGACCTGCTGCAAAAATTTTGAGCTTCACATGTCGTCATTCATTCAGACTATGATGTTTAGATGCAAGATGATTTCAATATTGTCTCGAAGGTGTTTTCAGCGAGACACTGGTGATCAATCGTTGAGTGACACTAAGGCCCTAAGGCCTCATTCATACGAGAGCTTTTTTAACGTCGGTTAAAAAAGCGTTCAAATAGAATAAATGCATTCCCAAGTACCTGTTCACACGACAACGCTTTTTTATCGCGCACTGTTGTATTTTCAGCGCAACGCCGGGTTATGTAAGTTTGCTCAGATTTTACTTCGAGTTAAAACGAGAAAGATTTATACCAGCCACATAGCTCTGTCTCGTTTTAACTGAAATTTAAGTCTGTGCAAAGTACTTATGCTCCATAAATTTTAGTCCCAGTCTAAACTTACTACACAACAGAAACTAACGACCAAACTCGCAGTCGCCTCAAAGCTTTTCCCTACACATCTATTTCATCGACTTCTATCAACTGTGAGCTTTTCACGTGTATAGAAAATACTAACGAAAAAACCGGTCAAGTTCGAGTCGGGCTTCGCTCTTTTAGGGTTCCGTACATAATTATGAACATCATATTTTGGGTGTATGAAATATTTCTTTTCCGAGCTAGAACATCGCTGTAAACCGTGAAAGAAAAAGCCAAAAAATGTTTGGATTTTGATTTGGTATGGATATTGGGTTTCATTTTTTATTTGACAAATAAATCTACCGAAACTCTTCTGCTTATCACTTTATTCTACTAACTAATAATATTGCTAATCATGTAACATATTAACACGCTTGTTGAATTTCGAAACATGTATCAAATTTACTATTAATCGAGTTTCAGGGGAGTTATATGGCTATTATTAGACAGATCTACTCGGTTTAATATTGTAGGTAATGTTATTGTCCAGGATTGAATTAGGTATAATGTAGCTTAATGGACAAAGACGTTGAAGACCTCACTGGGTTAACAGTGTGAAAGTGACTTTTATAACCAGAGCAAGGAATAGAGTACTACTTGGTATAATTTGGATTATAACATTTAAAGGTTATACATAGTTACAAGGAAAGAAAGATTATATTGGTATTAAGTAATGGGCAAAAATGCCATAAGGCAAATAAACCTCTGTGGTTAAAAAAACCCATAAAAAGTTAGATTTAAAAACGTGTAATAAAATGAACATTGGACTCGTTATTAAGAGATAATATTTCATAAAATATTTTCATATTCATAGTATAAGTTCAGAATTCAAAAATATCCAATTAGAAGTTTACAGAAGAGCTTTTGAACAGACATTTATTAAAATAAGTAGGTACTAGTAGCAACGAATAATAATACAAGTGTAAATTAAAAATTTATTACACCCCCGACAAGTGAAGGTTACAGTAATTAGAAAAGAGCTGATAACTTTCGAACGGCTGAATCGATTTTGTTGGATTATATCTAAGAACACTCGATCAAGCCACCTTTGAAACAAAAAAAAACTAAATTAAAATCGGTTCATTAGTAATTTTGGAGCTACGATGCCACAGACAGATACACAGATACACACGTCAAACTTATAAAACCCCTCTTTTTGGTTCGGGGGCTAAAAATACCGCGACCTGTTAGCGTCTGCACTAGAATCGGTATGTAAGCTTAATTTTTTTGATTGTCTTATAAGCGCTGATATGACATCTGGAAAGAATACTTATGTTAGCGCCGCGTTTCTGCTCTCTGTTACCGTTTGTTTTTTGTAAAAAAAAAGATTTACTTTTAATTTTTTTTTTTTTTCAAGTGCCTTGGGAGGTGTAGCATGTGACCCACGGCGCTTGAACAGTATCATTAAAGTACGCTATACACCAACAAGTCTTTTATCTCCAACATTACAGTCCGTTAAATCGTTAAACTACATAAACTTATAAGTCAGAGTTTCAGCCGTTTGAAAGTTATTAGCTCTATCCTAGTTTTCTTATAGAGGTTTTGGTGTCGGGGTTTTCTTTAAATTTTAAGTTATAATTTACACTTGTATAAAATAACAGTCAACACTGTACAAAAAGAAGTCCCGAGTCGTTTAGTTAAAACTTTCATATTAAAAGATTCGAGGTGGCTTCAAAGGGTGGATGCGTATGTAAATACATCTGGCACATAAGCCGCCACTTAAGGTGTTAAAAATTCATAGATACCTACTCACGACATCAAAAATCAAATGTTATTTTCTTTTAGTGTAAGGAAAATAGGATTACCTACGTACCTTTTTAAATTTTTTTTCTTGACGTCCTGAAATTAACTGCACACAATTTATTAAACAAAACGCGAGAGTTTGGTGATAAATTCTAAATTTTAAATTTAATATTCTGGACCCGTTCGGTTTTTATTTTCGTAAATAATAATAATAGCAGCAATGTTTTTTTTTTCTTCCGTTACTTTAGTTTTTTGTTGTTTCTGTTATTTTATTTCTCTTTTGTTTCTGTTATTTATTGATTTTGCTGTTGTTTTGTTATTTTATTTTTTGTTACACACATAAACTGCTAAAATCATAACCCTTCCTTTTGCCGTAGTCGGGTAAAAAAAATCAATCAAAAGTCAAACTGCAGTATAAGGAAATCAAAAGGTTATCTCAAAGTCGCAAAATCAGTTAGCGACAACTTTTGGCCTATATAATCATAATGCAGAGCCGCATTTATCCATCACATTTTAAAAGTTCCACCATCATTAATACAGTCAGCGATTTTCTGAATACTCGGGCGCTTTTGGTGCGGTATTAATCATCTGAATTCGACTCTTCGACTTTGTGAATTTTTTATACATTTATTTTAGGCCCTTTATCGTTTCATCCTTCATCTAGTTTATCTGTCCAACTGACTCTTCGTCTGTATATCAAAGCTGTTTTTGAATCCCTTTATTTGAGCAAAATACCCTTCAAGACTTTAAATTACCATATATATGTAATACATTTTTTTTTGGTATTGTTATGGAAGCTCAATGCTTTTCCTAATTACGTAGGTGGATAATTAGTTTTTCAAAGGCTGCCTTTAACAGGAGCGTCTTAACATAACATGGTTATTATTTAAATCTTTATATGGAAAATTAGTTGAATAACATCCCAACAGCTTAGTTATCTATCTTCTTGTTTACCAGCTTGTTTTAGTTTACTATATTAAATATAGGTGCTCGCGACTTTGTAATGCTTAAAACCTATAGGTATATATACATATAGGTTTTTATTAAATCCCGCGGGAGTGGGATAGTTCCCTAGGATAAAACGTAGCCTGTGTTAATTCAAGTTATGAGCTTTCTCCATTCTAAATTTCAGTCAAATCGGTTCAGTCATTGTAATGTGACGGAGCAACAAATATATTCAATTTTTTTTACAAAATTACTATCATTAGCTTAAAATTATAAAATTATACCGCATTGCATATATCGGAACTTTTATTTGCGATACTACGAAGTTGATCCTAACGGAAAAATTTGAATAAAGACCCTAAACAAATAAGTTACGTGGAAACAAAGGGAAGAATCTCAAAGCACGTTTTCCCTATAAGGAAAATATTAATAATAAATACATTAATGTAATTTTTCTTCCCAGCGGAAAAAACTGCTGGTGATTTGGGACTTCAAAATCAATTTAGTAATCCTGTTTTGCTTTTTACATGAGTATATGTGTGACTGATACCTTGTGCATAAATTATAGGTGTTCTTATTTTAGGATACTCACTCGTACCTGTCATACGCTTACACGGTCTTTCCTTTGTTTATATACTTAGGGTCTGTAGAGTGTATTATAACGCATTTTTAACCCCCGACCCAAAAAGAGGGGTGTTATAAGTTTGACGTGTGTATCTGTGTATCTGTGTGTCTGTGTATCTGTGTATCTGTGTATCTTTCTGTGGCATCGTAGCGCCTAAACGAATGAACCGATTTTAATTTAGTTTTTTTTGTTTGAAAGGTGGCTTGATCGAGAGTGTTCTTAGCTATAATCTAAAAAAATTTGTTCAGCTGTTTAAGAGTTATCAGCTCTTTTCTAGTTTTCTTGTAGAAAAGAAGGTTATATAACCGTTAGGTTCATAATATTATGTCAATAGACAAATGTCAAGCTGTCAAGATGGACGTTGCCTAAATACATAATTATTTATTTGAAAATGATGTTTTGGAAAACTCAAATACTTTGGATCGTCGGGGGTGTTATAAATTTTTAATTTACACTTGTTCACTTTTGTTAAGATAAAGTTACGAATGTTTTGACGAAGTATTCTGTCAAGAAAACCTATAGGGTACTTTCCGTTGACCTAGAATCATGAAATTTGGCAGGTATGTAGGTCGTATAGCACAAGTACAGGAATAAATCTGAAAACCGCGAATTTGTGGTTACATCATTTAAAAAAAAAATTAAAATGTGTTTAACTTTTCAAAGTAAGATAACTATACCAAATGGGATACCATAATATGAAAGGGCTTTACCTGTATATTTTAAAACAGATTTTTATTTATTTTTATGCATAATAGTTTTTGATTTATTGTGCAAAATGTCGAAAAAACTGCCCGATTACGAAACCCTCGGTGTGCGTGTCCGACTCGCACTTGGCTGGTCTTTTTTAATAGGATTTTAACACCGAATAGTAGCCCAAAAACTCAATAAAGGCGCTTAGTATCCTAAAACCATGATGAAGAGCACTTTAACCGAACCTTTATCGATCGTTTTATTTCCTTTTAGACGGTCATCGATTCTTTGAACACAAACGTTCTTTTGACGAGTGATCAATCAACTAAATGTGACCTTACCTTTAGTCCCTTTCCGAAAGCCGAATATCTTTCAAGTACTAATGAGGATCACCTATTTTGTAGAAATTAAAACGTATTCAATTTTGCATATTCTAAAAGTAAAGATAGTTGTGTAGAAAACTGAGAAGTAACCGTATAAAATTCGCAATACTTTAAGTAAGTTTCGAACCACCCGACCCAAAAAGAGGGGTGTTATAAGTTTGACGTGTGTATCTGTGTATCTGTCTGTGGCATCGCAGCTCCTAAACTAATGAACCAATTTTAATTTAGTTTTTAGTATGAGTTTTCGGCTGTCACTGACTACAAATCTACCGCAAAAGCTTTAACGTTCCGGTACCATTACATCCTAAATTGCATCAGCACTTACCATCAGGCAATATTGCACTTGCAATCAAGCGTTAACTGTTCTTAGGATGAATATAAAATTAAACTACACGGCTATCCGGTACTGCAACTTAATAATTTCAAACAAAAGAAAATGGCGGGGCATTACCGTTTCTTCTACATTGTCATGTAATGGAATAAGATCGATCTTCGTTTCAACAAAACCCTTTTGTTTTTAGCAAATTAACCGTACTCCGTCGTCGCTTACCGCAGTCTTTGAAGGTTTTCAGGAAGGTAATACGTGAAGGAAAATAGATAGATGAAGATTTTCACCAAGATTATAGGCGAAAATATTTTACAATTTCAAAATAGGTTTAAAGAGAATATATTTTAATCTTAAAAGTTTTTATAACATACTAAATATATGAATATCTACTTAGATTACCATATACAATAGAAGACTTGGCATATAGAACTATGTTGCATATCTATAAAATAGCCTAAGTCAGTCTCCAGCATGCAAGCTATCTTTGCATCATATAAATGATGTTGGCTTCTTAGTTCGCTTCAATTTACGTTCTCAGGGATAAAAAGTAGCATATGCCCGTTCCTGGGATGTACTCCTAAATTAACTTTGTACCCGTCGAAATCTATTGAACGGAATGGGATGTGAAAACTAGCAGACAGACAGGCACATTATTGCATTTACAATAATATGTATGAATAAGTATGTCCCTGGTGGATATGGATTGTTCACATTTATTTTGATGTCTATTTCAGGCGTGCGGAATAAGAAAGAAGAGTAATGTAAACTAATCTCTTGATTCACTGGCATGGATAATTCAGTTGTCTTCAAATTACGACCATCAATTTACTCAATATTTGCTGACATTACTGCAGTTGTGGTACCATAATCAAAATTCAAAACCCAAAATACTCGTAGATGCCAGTCATAATAAATCAATAAATTCCTATTCACCACTATTTAGACTATGCGAGGCCTTTGAAATTGAATTTCGTACGTGAGGTCTACGCAAGAAGTTGTGGTTGTACAGTTTAAGTACGTTGGATGGTATGGATTTCGCAAACAACCATTTTTACCCATGACAGAACGAAGACTGTATGTCATGTGTTTTAGGTGAGAGGGTGTGTTTTGTTTGTGTATTAGCTCCTGTTGGAGCAAAAACTTTTTTGATTCGTGAAAACTCATAGTTAAATTAAAACAGCTAAGTAAGTGTATATGTTCTACAATGCAATACTTAGGTACTCAATAGGTATAAGATACTATTTTAGTTTAGAGAATAAAATTTCCAAAACAAGTTCCAAAAATGAACAAATCAAACATTGCATCCTTTGATAACGTGGTGTAGGTATAAGCAATAAATGCCGCCAGCGGTAAAATAACATTCGGGTAGGATGAAAACTTTTTGTGACAAAGCAATAAAAATTCAGCCAACGGATGGACGTTGGCAAATACGTATAGAAAAATTTTACCTATGTCGACATTTAGAAACCCTCAACAGTAGCATGCAGTGAAAGGGCGTTGTTACACACAGACGCAACACACACACACACACACACACACACACACACACACACACACACGCACACAAACTTCAAACTTTCGCCTTTATAATATTTGTGTTACCACGTGTTGTAACTTTGTACAAAACATGGGACAGGGCGCTATGACTTACCCCTTATATTAAACAAAATGAGAGTTTATGACGACTGAGTTCCTTATTTGTTTTCTAAAAATAAGTAAAAAAATAAGGTAATACTTCAAAGAAAAATAGTTCTACGAATGACGCGAAATTTTCCAACTTAATTAAACTTACAAGGTAATAAGGACACTAAAAAAGAGTACTGAAAAATTTAATCTAAAAACTTGCACCATTACCAAGAGCGACGGACTTTAAGCAACTGGCAAGATTACATTTCTTGATTTCTCAATTTCTCAAAACCTTGTTGTCACCGAGTTTATAAAATTGCATTTTCTTTTAAGAACTAAAACAAAAATATAAAAGTGAGAGCAAAATGAAATTAACTATCGCTTTTCCTTAAAGAGTTCAAATAAATTGCTGCTGCAGCTGCAAAAATTAACAACAATGATATGAATAGTACAATTGACAACAAATAAACAAAAAAATATATCAGTTCTAAACAGTAAGTACCTATCACTCCAAATAGCGAATCGGAAACAACACATTGTTCCCAGCAAAACAGTAATATAATTTAATCAGGTATTTTATTTTTACTTTTATAAAAAAACTAGAGGATACTACGCGACTTCATCCGCGTGGATTTAGGTCTTTAAAGATCCCGTGGGAACTGTTTGATTTTCCGGGATAAAATGCCTATGTCAATTACAGGGACGCAAGCTTCTCAGTACCAAATTTCATACAAATCGGTTAAGCGGATGGGTTTCTAGGAATCCCGTGGGAACTCCTTAATTTTCCGGGATAAAAAGTAGCCTATGTCCTTCCCCGGGATATAAGCTAACCCTGTAGGTACCAAATTTTGTCAGAATCAGTCAAACTGTTGGGCCGTGACAAGGAAGCAGACAGACAGACACACACTTTCGCATTTATAATATTAGTATGGATTGAATATTTTATAGCATACTGCAAATCAAATAAATACGGAATACAAAGTTAGCAAAGCGGAAATCAAAATAGATTTCAAATTATTCGAGGATTGAGTTACAGTAGGAACACGAAAAAGCACTTAATACATTAAATATGGATGGACACCGAATGTGGACGCGATGAAATATTTTGGTTCATAATATCTGGCTGGAGTTTCAATGGTAACTGGACAAAACAATCCACACCAAGTGACCCAATAAAATTTTTGAATCTGCACTAACACCGAAATACTTTTTAATGCCAAGTTCTTGGAGTACGTTTGTATAAAAGGTCCATGAGACTCCTAGCCTTCATAGCATCACATCTCCAGAGCATCAAATTTCTTCTCGACTAGTCGCAAAGTCCATGTCCCCACAGCATAATATAATAATAGGTACTGAATAATGATAGCTTATAGGTACCAAGTCCGATTTAATTAAACGTCAAGTTCCTCAGCTGCCCGATAAGCAAACTGAGACCCACGATCTTCCAACCCTTTCAATATTAGTGGCTACCTATTGATTATTGTCCCCGATGCTTACATTCAAGTAAGACTAGCCCTTTGAAGAGATATATATTGGCAGGTCACTGGAATTAAAGTGAGACATTGATAATTTTGATTTATTAAGTGAGTAATTAGAAGTTAGAAGCAATCCTAAGAATTCTATTGGAATTCGGACTGAAAATAAACTAATGTTTTAAACTTTCTTCAAGAAAGGCAAAGTAACTCTCCAAGCAAGCTGTACGTAGGCTTAGGACGTAAATCAATTATTACTATTAGGTATTTAAATCTGCAGTCACTAAATTATTATTTAACGTTGACAAAATTAAAGGACCTCGCTCGCTAAATTTATCTATTAGGCACATATAAAACACTTGTTCTGATTAACTGATCTATCAATCCACAACCTAAACTGCTGGGGGTACAAAACTTGAAAAGAGAGTAAGTTTCTTTTATGACGTAGGCGCTCACTAAGAAAACATTTTTGGAAATTCCACTCCTACAGGGGCTAAACTGGGGATAAAGTGTGCATAAAAATCCGTCAATTTTTAAGTTATAACTCGTAGGTCGAATGGGCGTATTTAACAAATATTCGATTTTCAGTTAACTCCACCATCGTTATCTCTAAGATTTATTCTAGACTAAACAAAGGCGTTGTCAATCTAAAGTCTAAACAACGATCCTATAAATTGCGTTATAGTTTTAGATATAAAGTTACGACAGGACATCACGGTACAGTTTATTAAAAATCATTCTACAGTGTTTTTATAAAATTCAGATGCCTACGCGTCTTCGTGATTCGACCGACGGTCTATGAAAATTGTAGTTCGGGCTTTCGGGAAAAATAAGTAGTAGGTACCCTACTTATGTGTTTCAGGATGTTTGGAAATTCCAACTCCTCACCGATTGTCAAAAATTCGAGTGAGGCTGGCGTAAAAGCATAAAACTTAGAAGTCGTCTTTACAGAAAACGATTGCACGATCATAGCAAGTTAGGAACAATATTGTTCTTACGGATCTGTTATTAAACATACTATGGGGCCGTATTCTATTAGAAGTAAGTTTGAAATTTAGTAAAATTCAATAGGTAACAGTACACAGTAACAGTTAATTTTTTATAGACGAAGTCACGAGAATGAACTTGTTTTGTGCGTGAGACGTAGGTTTATCTGCCTACTAAGCTCAAAACCTCTTTGACCGTTCATATAAATGTAAGTGCACTTAGCCGGCGCTGCCTTATATTATGAAGAAAACACCGAATACACACAATAGTGGCTCGTATATTGGAAAACCATGTTACATTACACCGAGCGACTGCGTATGCCTTATCCTGAGTGAAATCTAATAAAAATGGGAAAATAATAAATATACATGTATCGTTTAATGATATTTTCAATAAAAGATTTATTAGAGTTTGAGTTTGGGACGTTACAGGAAAATGTTTGCAAGAATGATTTTTTAACCGACCACGTCAAAGCCAAAAGGAAGGGTTATGATTTCAGCAGTCTATATAAATGTACGTATGTATTTATATAGGTTTGTATTTATGCGTGTTCCACCGTAGCGCCTAAACTATTGAGCCAATTTTGCGAATGAAATGTCAATTGATTCGTTATTATGGTCCGGGTGACATGGGCTACATTTTATACGAATGTTACATCCAAAAAAGAATGATTTTTAAAAGTTTATGTTGACTGCAATCTTGTTGAACTTTTCATAAATAATAACACTTCCAAATGATCTCCGTTAGGCATAATATTTATTTACCTTAAAGAAACTTAACAATCACAGTCATTCTTAATTTTTCTTAACTAGTGTGAAAGTAAACTGGAATGTAAACTCTTAAAAACATTTTCCATAGTTTGATCAGTTAAATATTTGTTCGAAAATTGTTCACTCTCGCGAATTCGTAACAGTTCGTTCAATTTCAGTGCTTGTAAGATACTTTTGGCTTCGGCCAAAATTCCGGTCCATTTTGGCCAAAGCCGAAGCTGAAGACTCAGTTGGACACTAATGTCAGAGTAGTAACAAGTGTAAATTAAAAATTTATAACACCCCCGACAAAGTATCTGAGTTTTCCAAAACATCATTTTCAAATAAATAATTATGTATCAAGGCAACGTCCATCTTGACAGCTTGACATATTTTGTCAATTGACATAATATTATGAACCTAACGGTTATGTAACCTTCTTTTCGACAAGAAAACTAGAAAAGAGCTGATAACTCTTAAACGGCTGCACCAATTTTTTTGGATTATAGCTAAGAACACTCTCGATCAAGCCACCTTTCAAACAAAAAAAAGTAAATTAAAATCGGTTCATTCGTTTAGGCGCTACGATGCCACAGACAGATACACAGATACACAGATACACAGATACACAGACACACAGATACACAGATACACAGATACACACGTTAAACTTATAACACCCCTCTTTTTGGGTCGGGGGTTAAAAAGGCTAAGATCGATACAGTTTGACCGAGATTTTGCAATGGTATAGCTGTGGAGTAAAATCTATTTACTTTGTACAAAGCTACTTTTTTCAAAAACTGAAATTTTCGTAAACGTTATAGAAATAAAAACTCAACGAAGAACGTTTTCTTATCAAACCAATTACTTTTATAAGCATCACGTAAATCTTGCGAATGACATATTTATGCTATCAATGTCACAGGTAATCGATCCTCTATCGGGGTGGAATGAAAGGGATTAGATGGGTCGAATCAATAAATTCGAGCAAGTAATATTATTTTCATAGCGTTATCTTCCCCTCGTTCCTGGTGCTTGTTATACGTTCAACACGTATGCTCTTGACTGTCTTACATGATCACAAAATTATAGTATGGTAATTTATCGTACCTACCTCTATGTCTGGTTTGATATGGTGGTCTAGAAATAAAAGTCCCGACTGACTTATCAACCATCCAGCCCAAACTCTTGGTAGACAAGGAATAAGATCGAATTATTTGAAATTTCCACGGGATAGATATTTTTACCGAGTGAAGTCGCGGGGGTAGCTAGTAATAGCATATGCATATAACAAAGTCATATTTTGCATTTTTGTGCCTACTATAATTTTTTAATACATAATATTCAGTAACAGCTACTATGCAATGGTCTTGTCTGTAGAGTGGTGATATCGAAGCGATGATTTATTTTTATACTTAAAGGATTATTTTGTTAATAAATAAATGCTTGGCTCAAAAATATGAGCGATAAGAGAAAAGCATGTAGCAAATATTACGTCACAGTTACTGATCTTGTATTACAGCGCAATGTAAGCCCTAATTCGCACAAGCAAAAAAGCGTTGCGCTAAAACCCGGCGTTGCGCTGACAATACAAAGTATGCGTTAAAAAATCGTTGACGTGTGAACAGATACTTGGGAATGCATTTATTCTGTTTGAACGCTTTTTTAACGGACGTTAAAAAAGCTCTCGTGCGAATGAGGCCTTACGGATATGTTTAGATCAAGTCAATAAGTTCAAGCTCTAGAAAACGTTGTAGTAGGTATGTCATATACCACCTACGTACGGAGTAAATATATACTCGACTCAAAAATATAATCGATAAAGCTATTCTCATAGGACAAGGTAAAAAGGCTTGTAGCTATAAATAGTAAATGTCACAGGTACTGGAGCGGAATGTAACGGATATGATTGGACCGAGACAATAAATCCTAGCATTAATCACCTACAGAGTTAACATAAACTCAACTTAAAAATATAATCGAGAAAACTATTCTCATAGGACATGAATAGAGAAAGGCTTGTAGTGACCAGTGTAAATTAAAAATTTATAACACCCCCGACAAGTGAAGGTTACAGTAATTAGAAAAGAGCTGATAAATTTCAAACGGCTAAACCGATATTCTTGGATTGTAGCTAAGAACACTCTCGATCAAGCCACCTTTCAAACAAAACAAACTAAATTAAAATCGGTTCATTAGTTTAGGAGCTACGATGCTACAGACAAATACACAGATACACACGTCAAACTTATAACACTCGTCGGACGTAAATATAGAGAAAAGCTTTTTTCGTGCCCCACTTACGTTGTAAATAAACTTGACTTACAAATAAATTTAATCGATAAAGCTTTTCTCGTAGGACTTATATAGATCTCGTAGAAAGGCTTGTAGTGATAAACACAGTTAATGTCACAGGTAACAAATCTTCTATCGGAGCGGAATGCAACGAATAATATGATTGAACCGAATCAATAAATCCATACACTAAAAACGGAATAAATACAAAGTCGACTTAAAACAATATAATCGACAAAAGCTTTTTTCATAGGACCTAAATAGAAAAAGGTTTGTAGCGATAAATAGTAAATGTCACAGGTAACAGATCCTCTATCGGAGCGGAATGTAACGTATAGGTATGATTGAACCGAATCAATAAATCCATACACTAACAAGTGTAAATTAAAAATGTATGACACCCCTGACAAGTGAAGGTTACAGTTACTAGAAAAGAGCTGATAACTTTCAAACGGTTGAACCGATTTTCGTAGATTATAGCTAAGAACACTTTCGATCAAGCCACCTTTCAAACAAAAAAAAAACTAAATTAAAATCGGTTCATTAGTTTAGGAGCTACGATGCCACAGACAGATACACAGATACACACGTCAAACTTATAACACCCCTCTTTTTGGGTCGGGGGTTAAAAACGGAATAAATACAAAGTCGACTTAAAACAATATAAACGACAAAAGCTTTTTCGTAGGACCTAAATAGAAAAAGGTTTGTAGCGATAAATAGTAAATGTCACAGGTAACAGATCCTCTATCGGAGCGGAATGTAACGGATATGATTGGATCGAGTCAATAAATCCCGGCGCTCACGAGACATGAGCGAGAAATCGAGTAATTCTATTAGTGTCTCCGAATATTTTTGCCTCACCTCTCACGTTTGCCGTTTACGAGTATGCGTGAGTTATTTATTGGATCTCAAAACAATTCATTTTGTAAATGGCGAGGTACTTAGTTGTGTTACTTTGATAAACAATCATTAGTAAGTGCTCATTTCATTAGTCTACAAGTATAAATTAAAAATTTATAACACCCCCGATAAGCGAAGGTTGCAGTAACTAGAAAAGAGCTGATAATTTTCAAACGGCTGAACCGATTTTCTTGGATTATAGTTAAGGACACTCTCGATCAAGCCACCTTTCAAACAAAAACAAACTAAATTAAAATCGGTTCATTAGTTTAGGAGCTACGATGCCACAGACAGATACACAGATACACACGTCAAACTTATAACACCCCTCTTTTTGGGTCGGGGGTTAAAAATCATCATTTTCAAATCAATAAGAGTTTAGAAAAATAATTTGAAAGGTCGTAGATTATTATTAAACGACATTATAGGGCGGAGCTATGCGAATGATCATAAAAATTAGTGATCATTATTGGTAGTCAAAATACCCACATTATTATATTTGACAGCTGTAAAACGTAACTACAGTTAGTAACATCCTACCAAAGAAAGTTGTTGGATCAAATGTGTAAAAAATAAGCTCATTTCCTCACTCATTTTGATTGAATTTAATAATGTAAGAATATGCAGGTAAACTAATTACTCTAACGCAGCCATTTGAAAGTTTCTATTTGTACGTTAACAGACAAACTTTCGTAGATAAATTACACCTATGTGTGTCTAGTGCAAATATTATGCGCATGATAAAACAGAGAGAAAAGTTCTTTGACAATTGAATTAAAGTTTACCAACGCTTTAACACATTATCCTAATGAAAATACTTCAATACATGGCCAAAAATTGAATCAGATTAAACTCCTTAATCTCCAAATTATTCTTGAAAAGTTTGGATGTTTATTATTCCTTGACGCTTCAATGACTGAACCAATTTGTCTGAATTTTGAATGGAAATAGTTTATACCCTAAACTAACGCATATCTTACTTTTATACAAGAGAATTAAAAAACAATCCACCCACACGATTTCGTATATTTAGTCAAAGACACTTTCTAGTAATTTTATAAGTGGATTTCGAAAGGATATTTCACGTGGAAGGTTTATAAAAAACTGAGATTCATGTCTATAAAAAAGGCACTCATTATCTGAGAAAAATACAGTTTCAAGAAAAGGTTCTTTGAGTAAAGGAACCAAGTCAGTAAGCAATTTTAGAATACCGTTGTCCTTTAATCTTTTTAATGTGCCAGTTCTTAAAATACGTCATAATAGAACGTCCTTGCGGGTTCCAGTAATATATAAGTGCACTTAAAGGTATACTGAGCCTGCTTTTAAAAGTTGAAGAAAACAGCGTATACGCACAATGGAGGAGCTATTGGAAAACCACGTTACATTATCCCGTGCGACTAGCTATTTCTTATCGTAAGTGGAAATCTAATAAAAAGGGAAAATATACGTGCCGCTTGAAGATATTTTCGATAGTAAACTATATTTTTATGCGAGAAAATCGAGGGGTAACTTTTATTTAAATATTTTTCTGGGACGTGGTTAATTTAAAACTGATAATATGTAACGGAAGTATTTTGTAATGTAACGATATATAAATTATAATATTCTTTACATAAAGAGACGTTAAAAAAAACCATAAGTTACTCAATTTATAGCTGTTATGTTTTCTCCTTAATTCCGAGAATTTTGAATCGATTTCAGTAATTCATACCTAATTTTGTGTTTTTCTTTCCTTCTTTCTGTATGTACAGAGAGCCAGCGAGTGCCAGACCATCTTTATTTCATTAAAGCTGTCTTATATAAAACAACGTACAATGGCATGCACGATGCCGTTTGGCATTAGATGTTAACCGTTCAAGTTTAACGCGTTTATTATCGCGATAATTATGGCGTTGTTGCGCATTAACGTAAACCTTAATGTAGCTGTAATATAAGACAGAAGGCTAAGCACACGTCAGAGATGACAAGATGTAAGTTATGATACTAATATTGCGTGTCAAGTTCAGATGTGGTGCGTTTATTATATTATGGGAAATTTCCCTCACTATTTATTAAGTGATCTACATAACCAGTCCATCGCTGGCTCACTACTGAGCACAGATCTCCTATCAAAATGAGATGAGTTTTTGGCCATAGTTCACCACGCACGCCACGTGAAATGACAAACTTCACACACCTTTGAGAACATTTTGGAGAACGCTCAGGTATGCAGATTTCTTCACCATGTTTGCCTTCACCGTTATAGCAATTTATATATTTAAGGCTATCCTTGCCAACGATCCCCCGTCGATTTCCTACGTATGATATTATTGTTCTCATCTCTATCTGCCCTGGTTCGTGCATTCTCGGTTCCTAGATCGGTACATTTGTGATAACCAAATTTCAAATTGCTGTGATTGGCTGAATTTACCATGTTTTTGCTGCGACAGTGAGTTTGAGCCACTAGCGGAACAATGTTAGCCGGTCAGAAATGATTGCAATTAGTCAACCTGTTTGACGTCCGTGTTCTGTTTTCGATTACAAAAAAGAAAAAATTGTTGTTGCAATCATCAATTTTAGCAAATAGTGAAAGAGAGTCGGCCAATCAGAGGTCACAACTACCGTCACACTTTCTGTCACACTATGGCAGTAGGCATACCGAGTAATGAAAACAATTTTTCATTCTGTCTAGGTCGAAGTAGGGTTGCCACCTGGCTCTTTTTGATTTACAGGCTACCACCATCAAAAATACGGGGTTTAGATTTGAAGAAATTTGAAATTTTGAAGTATTTGAAGAATATATATATATAGGCGGTGGTTCTCTCTGAAATGCATGGAAAGCCTATTTAGATATTTCAGTTTATTTATAAGTTTTGTATTTTTTCTCTGTATGTTGCCGTATCTTGATTGGTGAACTGTGTTTGCAATGTGGTTTTAAATAAAAGATTTATTTATTTAAATAGCTTTTAAAAACTCTTAGTGTTGTAAAGCAAAATGTTATACATTTCATGCATAAAATCTTCTCATTTCAACTTAAAATTACATTTAATTTGTAATTCCACCTTCACAGTATCAATACTATGGCCGTAGCCAGGAATCGATTGCGGGAGAGGTTTTATTAGGGCCGGAACTGAATCCTGTCATGAGGAAAAAAACATTCGCTCAACTTTATGGGCTAATTACCTGGTTAGTGGAATTTCGCCTTTCAATTTGACAGTGAGATAAAATACAACAATAAAAAAGCGCGAGCGCAGTGAGCGTAAGTGTTTTTGGTTCAATACAGAAAAAATTAAAGTGAAAGGGAAACGAGTGTAGCCATAGCAAGATTTTATTTTTAAAGCTTCCTATCCATACTAATATTACGAATACGACAGTATTTGCCTATCTATTTGTTACCCTTTCACGGCCCATCTTCTTTACCAAAATTTTGGTACTTACTATTCAGAGGTAACTTGCATCCCAGACATTTTTTTAGGCGGCTTTTTAGCCCGGAAAATCCCCCACGGAATTTTTAAAAATCTAAATTCATGCAAACGAAATTGCGGGGTTTACACCAAGTAATAGAAATTCAAAGCGCGAGTGAAGTGAGCGCGAAATGTTTGATATATTTCCAAAAAAAAATTGGCAAGCAAATGCAAGAAATAGTGTAAGTATTATTTTAGGCTTAGGTTTTTGACGGCTTCCCAGGCGCAGTCGCCATTTCGAAATTTCTGGTCTGGTGGGAGGCTTCGGTCATGGCTAGTTATATGGTTAGTGTGGCCCTAACGGCCAAGAAATTAGACTGCATCATCACTTACCACTAGAAAAGATTAAAGTCACGGGCTAACTTGTATAAAAAAAGGCTTACATCCTCAAACCAAGCCCCGCCGCCTTGGCTACGACCATGATCAATATCGAGTGGGTTTCGGCTACGCATTGCCGCAAAAGGAAAATATTCTTTCTACTGGACATAACGTCAGTGTTGGATTTCGCCAGCCAGCTCCTGCTGAATTTGTAAAAAACCGGCCAAGTGCGAGTCAGACCCACGCACCGAGGGTTCCGTATTCGGGTATTTTTTCCGACATTTTACTCGAGAAATCAAAAACTGTTATGCATTAAAAAAATATGCATAAAAATAAATAAAAATCTGTCTTAGAATGAACAGGTAAAGCCCTTTCATATGATAACCCACTTGATATATGTAGTTATCTTACTTTGAAAATTGAAAATACTAATATTTGTTCATGAACACATGACAGACGGATAGAAGGACAAATGGACAGACGGACAGACGGAAAGACTGACAGACTGACAGACAACGAAGTGATCCTATAAGAGTTCTTTTTTGCTTTTGAGTTACGGAACCCTAAAAATATTTAGTTTTATTTGCCCCGTATTTTATATTCATAATTACAGGTTTCTGTATCCTGAAATACGGGGTAACCAGTAAAATACGGGGCCTCTGGCAACCCTATTCGGAAAACACTGTCACATTCAAGTTAATGTCAAATATTTTGTTTTCAATTACAGAAAGCTGCATCAATCATTATTACAATATTTTCTTTGTTGTGATTGGCTGAATTTTAGAGTTTCAGCCAATAAAGAGTCTATTTGCCAACTAAACGTCATAACAATATAAATGCCAGAAAGTTTAACCAAATAAAACAAACTTAATGAGAACCTAGTGAGAATGCAAACGGCACACAATTTATAATACATATTATGTTAGTCGTATATAATAGATATTATAGTAGTCGTTCACTTTGGTAATAGTCAGATTGTCATCAGTTAAATTGATATTGGTTGATGTATCGTAAATTATTGTTTCGGTGACAAATATTTTTATTATCTATTTATCTTTGAACAGAATGGAATAGAATGAAATGGAATGGAATACAATGATAAATTTTTATTCCTGTAAACTTTTAGGTAAACTTCAAAGTGTTTTTGGATGGTCAGAAAAATTTACCACTGGTTCGGAATGCCGATCCTACGTTTTCTAGGGTTTCGTACCTCAAAATGAAAAACGGAACTCTTATAGGATCACTTTGTTGTCTATCTCTCTGTCTGTCGTGTGTGTCAAGAAAACCTCTAGGGTACTTCCCGTTGACTCAAAACCATGAAATTTGGCAGGTAACCTAACTGCGTAATTTTGGGTAGTTTTTTTAATCGATAAAGAAAGTTTGCGACATTGTTCAATAAAAAATTTGGATTCCAACTCCTCAATCCTGATGTTGCAGGGGACCTGACTACTAAAGCTAATGGGATTTAAAAAGTGTCGATTATTAATTGATATTGAAGGTATCTATACCAAGTAAACACTTTGTCGTTGACCTCAACCCTGATGCTGTAAGAAATTGCATTCCTAAATCCTGGTGATCCCTCGGGATTTGAAAAGGATCATCCGTTTAAATATTCTTACGTGATACAGAAACAAGTTGCATCCCGGGGACGGGCTATTACGGAGAGGCAACTTTTGTTCTGGGAAATGAAAGGATCGGGATTTTTAAAAACCTAAATCCACGCGAGCGAAGCTGCGGGCATTAGCTAGTTGTAAATATATTTAGAAGCTACTATAAGATAATAGATAAGGTACTTATTTCCTTATATTTTTATTGTATGGCAGCGCGCGGTTTTAAATTATAAATTGCACGTCCTGTCCTTTTCTGTAATACATTTTTTTCTCAATATCTACCGCTTTATCTCATAGCAAGAGTCCGTAAGACATAATACAGTGAAAATAAGCAAAATATACAATTTTTGCAGTTTCCACGTCAGTACCTGTCGAATTTTTCTAACAGTGTAAGCAGCAGAGCTGAGTTTACCATCAAGTGTTGATATGTGGGTGTTCCATAGAAGCTTTGCATCTAACATTATACCGAGAAACACGGGGTTCTCCTTTATTTTCAACATATGATTATTTATCAATGAATTTATGTCATTTAAGGTCCTGGTATTGGGCAGTGTGAATTCAACACACTTAGATTTCTTTGCATTTGGAAGTAAATTGTTAGCAATAAATCAGAGAGTGACCTGTGATTTGGCATTACATATAGTATACATTGTCAAAAATTATAATATTAAAGCTGTGCGTATTGCGTGAGGAATAGGTTGCAAGAGAGTTGCAACTTGCAGGGTTTGATGCATGCGCTATTGCCAGCAAACATGAGACATATTTTTATCTACAGGCAACGTCTGAGTAGGTAACGCATACGTCTAACGCAAGTTGAAATGTACCAGTGTATTTAGTTAGACCTATCGACAAGTTTGGAGTTGGGTGCAGTCTAAATGTGGCCCGTGTGTTTAGACTGTCAGTTTCTGTCAGTTTCACGTGTCGTCCCCCGCACTTCACCACCCCGCTTGCACAAATCGAGACAGCACGAAATTTTCAAGATTTCTGGGTGTAATTTCTGGTTTTCGTAGTTCCCACATAATTATAACAATATAAAATATATAACGATAATTTTTTTACTACATAATATTCATTAAATTTTCTAGGTCTGTGGTTTTTCCAAATTTCATTAAATTGCTTCGTTGTCTAGAAAAACGAGCACAAAGTTGGGCCTTTTTTTAAAGTAAAATACAAATCTTTGAGCCCCTGTAATTTTAAAACTACATATTTTTAGAAAAATCTAAAACACCACAGACACAGATATTAGTTTCTAGACTATGTCTGCAAAATTTCATGGACTTTGGTTGCTTAATATTCAAATGAAATGGGAACTACGATTGTATGGAGTAAGTGACGGAGAGAGCTCTGTTAATCGCTTAAAACACACATAACTTCGAAAATTTAGCGGTGCGTGCCCAAGATAGAACCCCAGATCCCCCGTCTGACATACAACGTCTTAACCACTAATCTATCACTGCTTTAGGAAGATCCTCTCTACACAACTACTACTTTATTTTCTAATTTATGTAATGCATTCCGTATTATATAAGAAAGTATAGATATTTTCTTAGTAATATCATGAAATTGCAACATAAAAGCATTCTTTCATAAGTAATATTTGCTCCTACCTTTGCAAAGCAAGAAAGCGGAATTTTGTCACAGGTATTTCTGAAGAAAATAATAGCGGCATTTCTCGTCCATGTCTTATAAGCGTTCGGATTTATTGAAACGATGCGACCGGAGCGCAGTGTAACGTATATGCCGTTACATTGCGCTATGATAGAGCTTTTATATCTCTTGAGGTAAAACTCCAAATAAATAGTATATACAAGTGTAAATTTAAAATTTATTACACCCCCGACAAGTGAAGATTACAGTAATAACTAGAAAAGAGCTGATAACTTTTAAACGGCTGAACCGATTTTCTTGAATTATAGCTAAGAACGCTTTTGATCAAGCCACCTTTCAAACAAAAACAACTAAATTAAAATCGGTTCATTAGTTTAGGAACTACGATGCCACAGACAGACACATAGATACACACGTAAAACTTATAACACCCCTCTTTTTGGGTCGGGGGTTACTGACTGCCAGATTATCGAATTAATAATGTAGTACAGTATGTACTTTGACATCAGCTATGTATTTTAGTCCAGCACTTGATCTGGTCAATTACTTCAACAAAATGCCACAAAGTTCAGAAATTGTGATAGAAATCATCACTATATTTACGAGTAGAAGCACTTAAAATGTTAAATATGGACAGCAGTACCTGACCGTAGACGAAACGAACCCTTTAGTATATTTCTGACGAACCCGAAATTCCAATAGTTCTGGACAATACCCATCAAAACAATTATCCAACAACAACCGACAACTAACACAGCTACTCCTAATGGTGCAGCTCCACTATCAGAATTCGGCAAATGATTCATGATATAGCGAATTGAGTGGCCTGCGTCAATCGCAACGTTACACACTATCCCAAATATATAAGTGATATATAGGTTTTTTTTAGAAATCCCACGGTAACTCTTTATTTTTCCGGGATTTATTTAATATACCATAGCGAGGACTATTCACACAGTCACAGAATGTCGTATCTGCCGGCCGGTTGATTTGCCAAACTTATTTAAAATTTAGAAAAAACCAAACATTTGTATACATGTATCCCGAATTAAATATAATCCCACTTGATTTGCCGAATCCAGAACTACCGTATGCCTGAACTAGAATCATTTGCCGAATACCGATAGTGGAGCCATATCGAGAGAATAGAAAAATGTGCTCCGTTCTGTAAAGCTCTTTGACCGGAAAATACTTTGGCAGCAAAAACTACGTAGCTTTATCTAGAGCCCTTTAAAAGAACTGCCGGATATTAGGTATGTTTGGGGATTTGTACATTTTCAACACAAAACAATCTCACGGTTCAAATAAAACACTTTCCCGGTGCAAAAATATTTTAGTAAGTTATTGTTGAAAATATTTTTATAAAAAGAGTTAATAAAACTTAAAGTATTATTGCGTGGAATTGTGCCAATAATACTATGATAGCTGCATTTTCGCGCTGACCAGCCAATCTGATTCTTTGTACAAAAAGCTAAACCTTCTGTCACAAGTAGATATATTCTAAATTTTTTATTTAATATTATTTATTCATATGAATATTATATACTTATGCGAAAATCTCTCTGTTTGTCTTTTTGTCTGCTAGGTAGCTTTTTACGTCGTATAAGCTTAACCAATTTTGACAAAAATTGGTAAAGAGACACCAGGAATGGAAAGAAAGAAAGAAAGAAAAACTGTTTATTTGGTACCAACAATAACTTAAAATAAATAAAATATTAATTAAGAAGCTACTTTTGTTTTAGAAAATCAAAGAGTTCTCACGGAATTTTTAATAGAATCTAGATTCTTGTGGATGAAGTCGGGCATACAGAGAGAGGTGTACCTTGGACACGGATATAGACTAGTTTTATCCAGGGAATTCGAAGACTTCCCACGGAATTTTTAAAACCTAAATTCACGCGGACTAAAATAGTAGTATTTTATGACATTTATATTAAGATATTTGAAATTGAAACTGTGATTTTAATATTATGAATTTTTTAATGTGACATTTTTTTGAATAACAAAATAGTGGGCTAACGAGCAGGCGGGTCACCTGATCATAAGTGGTAACCGCCGCCCATGAACATTTGCAGCACTAGAGGAACCGCAAATGCGTTGTCGGCTTTTCAGCAATTTGACGAATGATGCAGCAACAGTGGTGGTGGTTATGGTGAATGTTGCAGTCAAATGAGATAAAATGTAGACACAATGTAGCATAAAGCTCTTTAGCTAAACAACGGAGTTATATGAACTCAATCGTTCAGCGACGAAAGTTTAATGACTGTTATTGGATAAAGTTCGCTTGTTGTTTCATTTTATGGGTTGCTTGATTGGATAATGTACCTACGTTGATTCAGAAATTCTATTAACAAAGCAATACATATTTTGAAACGCTAATTATATTTTTCTAAGAGTAGGTATATTGTCGACCCTATAGTTGATAAAATATCCTCGTTGATAAGAGTCCTGTGACTGGTTCTTTATCGAAAACACATTATTATGTCAAGTAACGCCACATCAATAATCAAATTCGCCACACGCTCCAGAGGATTAATTATAAAAATATATCCAGCAAAGGCTACTACTTTTATAATCTGCTTTTTAAAACTATTAAAAAAAATCCAACAAAGCAATTTTACATTGAAACTATGGTACGTTATCAGCTTAAGTTATACTTAATATTATGATCAATCAGCCGGGCGATTACTAACTTAATAAGTTACGAATCAAGTGTTCTGATTCGCCCATCTGAACCTTCAGTAATTACAAATTGTATATATAATATTACGTAGATTGTATATATCTAATATATTATAATATCTAACTATAAACTAAGGTTCAAAGGGAACATAATAGTTAATACTGATTAATGCAACTGTTTCTCTACTATAATATATATTATAATTATGTTTTCAGTCTGTGCTACTATTATTACACTGGGATTAAGGGGCGATTCTCATAAGGCACGTACGCATGACGCACGGGTGAATTTCGGATTGAATTTTTATTGAATTTAGGGTTCCATACCCGAAGAATGCCAACGAGACCCTATTACTAAGCCTCCGCTGTCCGTCCGTCTGTTTGCCAGTGGACTGACTATGTGACTATATCTCGTGAACTGTAATTGGTAGAGAGTTTAAAATTTCACAGAATCTATATTATATCTATTGATGTTTCGTCTAGTACACAGAACTTATCTAGCACATAGACAATAATATGTCGTTGATTATATACGAGTATATATATTTTCAATTATTTTTATTTATTAGGTTCTTTATTTTAAATTTAAAAAACTGTTCTCTACTAAGAATATGAAATAATTTCAACTCAGTAAAACCTACTTCGTGATTTCGTTTGATGATAACTTTATTATAATAAGCGACTTTAAGCTTGAATTGTATTATTATTGCGTTGGGTACCTAATCTTTGTCAAGACTGTCTTATCACTCATGTGTTACGAGCCTAAAGTGGTAATTTAAAATACAAAGCGGGCTCACATTTCAAACTCCTTAACATGAATGAGGGTAATATAACGTTTATTATAACTTTAATGTGCTAATTTTGTTGAATTCATTACTTTTACAGTTTCGTAACTGTCTTGACATATTTCACATTTATTTTAAGCCTAAAAGTGTCATCTTTAAAGGGCAAATAGGCAAAAAGTAAGTTCGAAGAATAAATAGGGTATCTGTCATATCTTGACCTTTACATGATATCTATTTTATCTACACAAAATCTAATGATATGCGTCACATTGTTATAAGAAAAATATTATAATGTTTTGATACATAGGTACATATTATTGAAATTCAAATTTCTTTACGTCATATACTTAAGAGGGTCTCTCCGTCACTCGCTTCATACAAACATAGTTCCAATTTCATTTGAATATTAAGCAACCAAAGTCCATGAAATTTTGCAGACATATTCTAGAAACTAATATCTAGGACTTTGGTTACTTAATACTCAAATGAAATTGGAACTACGATTGTATGAAGCGAGTGACGGAGAGAACCTTGTTAAGCTAAGTATTGGCGTGTATTACAAGTCAAAACTATCACTTTTACAATTTACTTATGTAGTTGTAATCATCGATGTAATGAATTATTATTTTCTTTCGGTTAGGTACATTACCGCGGAAATCCGTAGGAGAACCAAAGTAACCGAAATAGCGGTCAAGCCGTTTCTGTTGTAGAACCGATGGCCGCTAGGGTAAGCGTGTTCTGGAGTGGAAATCACCTATAAGCAAATTAGTGTGGGACGTTCTCCAACTCGCTCGGCTGGTGGGAAGTGGGTGGATAAGGCAGGTGGAGGACCGTGTATGGTGGCGCGCTTTTGGGAAGGCCTACGTCCAGCAATGGAAGCAAATAGGTATTGCCAGCAAACCGTCACACAATGTTTTTACAACTCTTTACTTCTTTATGAAATGTGACTTTATTATTCTTATATATTCTTTGATATTTAGAAAGATTTATAATTAGTGGAGTAAACGAAGCATTTTCGTCGGAAGTCCTCAGAAACAGCTCCGATTTTGTTGATTTTTTTTTTAAATTCTTGTTTTTTATACATTATTTAAAATCAGAAACGTTTTGAAGCGGGGAAATAATTTTTTGTATTTTTTTATCCATATGTGCGATATTTATACACGAAGTCCAGAAAAACGCTACTTTCTCTTTGAGAAGTTGTAGAGGAGGTCATTTGTAGCATTTGACCTCCTTTTGACGTTTCTGATTTTAAATAATGTATAAAAAACAAGAATTTAAAAAAAAAAACATCAAAATCGGAGCTGTTTCTGAGGACTTCCTAAGATTGGCTATTTTACGGCTTTATTTACTCCACTAAATATACCTATTATAAATCTTTCTAAATATCAAAGAATATCCATTTATCTGTCATGTTTAATAGTCTGTTACTCGTCCTAAGATGATAAAATTAAATTTATTCATACTTACGTGAAATTTGAAAGCATTATTCTGACATCAGCCTGCGTAAATGAATTTCCTGTTCAGCGGTGGTCTCATTACTTGTTTTCCGACGTTGTTTTCCGTGTGAAATCCACTCAGTCACAGTGACTCGCTCAATGGACTAAGAGCCCGCGAGGGCCAGACCTTGGTTACTTTATAAAAGCTGAAAATTTAAGTATCTAGATTGTTACGGCTATAGGTCCTCACGTATTTAGTCGACGTAAGCCCAACTAATTCCGAACCTATCCGAGGTCCTTTTTCATAGGGACTCAGTTCGTTGCGCCTCAAGACTGCAAGCCGTACGTGCCGTACTTATAATGGAAATCACTCACTATAGTTTAAACGCTAAAATAGCTGATAGTTTCTCTACGCATTGTCCCCAACACATAGAGGAACGATCAGTGATTATGAACTTTGGATTATGGTGGCTTTAGTAGATAACAGCTGTAACAAAGACATATAAAATATTACGTCGGAGTATGAAGTCTAACCTTTTTTTTTTCTTCAGAATAGTATTAGAAATCACGTCATGCATTGCCAGACACTTAGTATGGTGGCAACCGCCTGACACCCTTTAACATTTTTTTAAGATTTTCGTTCCTTCCTGCTGGCAAAGAAACTTACAGTTTTTATAAAATAACGAAAGTCTGGCCCACGCGGGCTCTCTCTTTTTAGTATGGTAATGTAAACAATAAGGCCGCGTTTTTAATTATCATGACAAAATAATTTGAGGCGAGTTAAAGTTCCAAGGACCTTGTAGGCTGTAGGCAATTTTGGAACGGTGTTAACCGTGTTGAAGGTTTAGTTAGGTATATATGTCAATCCACTTACAGCCGTATTTTTATACACTCCAATTTTTGTAAGCCTTCTTCATTTAAAAACCTACTTAGTTTTTTATCCGACTGCGGCAAAGCCAAACGAAAGGGTTATGATTTAGCAGTCTATGTATGTATGTGTGTATGTTTGTATCCAGATTCTGTGTGTTCCACCGTAGCGCCGAAACTACTGGGCCGATTTTGATGAATGAGGTGTCAATCGATTCGTCGTAAAGGTCCGGGTGAAATAGGCTACATTTTATACCAAAAAATTTGACCTAACGGATGTTACATGAGAAAAAGTGGGGGTCTCTATATTTTTTTTTTTTTTTGTTATTGTATCGAGTGGGGTGTCAAATGAAAGAGGAGAAAATTTTGAGTTCATAAATATAAATGTGCTACAACATTAAAATATACCAAGCGACAGAAAAACAATTTTACTATAATATTTAGCATTTATTAAAACGATCGAAGTCGGGTTTTAGTTTTCAACTTTATCTTGTTAACTCGCTGGATAGGTACGTAGGTACATAATGATTTGTTATATGATGTAGTATGTAGATATATGCATTGAATTAATTTGCTTGTTAAAAAGAACAATTGCTGATTCTCTTACCGACTCAGCAGTTAAGTAGGAGGTATTTTCTGAAGTGGTGGTATTGTTGACTTGCCACAAGCACCACAATTTAGTGACTATAACGCCAAACGTCTAACTCTCCTAGATACTAAATCTACGCATGGTGTTATTCAAGGGGCGGATCAACTAATTCCAGAAAGGACGGCAACGATTGGCGGATCCTCTGGTGCTGCAAATGTTCACGGGCGGCGGTAATCACTTAACATCAGGTGACCCGCTTGCTCGTTTGCTCACTATTTTTATTTTTTTAAATATAGTAGCCGTAGGCTTGCGTCGCTGCAATGTATCGACCACCTATTCCCACGAAGTATTACTATGGTGAAACGGTCAATTTCACCCGTCTATACGAGACTGCGTGCAAAGCCTCAATGTAGGTATATTATGTGACTTGACTATATCTTTGAAAACATATTATTTGAGATAATAAGAAGAGGGCTTATATAAAAATATTTCAGATTTCAGTTATACCTTGTTACAGTAGGCAACCTTAGAATTATTGCTCCTATGAGCTTATTCAATGTTTTTGCAAGGAGTAAAAGAAAATATTTTTACGTTACGTTTCTCAAGGGCGACTCGAGAGTCAACATCCAACGTTTCGTTTGCCCGCGGGCTAAATTAATTTCGTAGCAAACCTATTTATTACTTTATGTTAACAGTTATTTTTCCTTCGGTATTAATTACTCGGATAAGATTGACGAAAAGTAATTACTGAAATGAAATACTGATTTGTGAAAATGTTTTACATCAAATTAGTATATAACTAGCTGATGCCCGCGACTTCTTTCGCGTGGATGTAGGTTTTTTAAAATTCCCGTGGGAACTCTTTGATTTTCCGGGATAAAAAGTAGCTTATGTGCGAATCCAGGGTATAATCTATCTCCATTCTAAATTTCAGCCCAATCCGTCCAGTAGTTTTTGCGTGAAAGAGTAACAAACTTACACACACACACACACACACACATACAAACTTTCTCCTTTATAATATTAGTGTGATAGTGTGATATTTCTAATTCTCATATTTCTTATTTTTGCTTTTTGTATTCAAATAAGGGCAGATAAGTATAAAATAAGTTTTAACTGGACACAGTTAGACCAGGGAACGATAGGTCTGGCATTATTTTTTTTGGATGTTTACATGTGTTTAACTTCCGGTGGACGCGTAAATCTACGCCACGCTTTGATCACTAGACTAGACCATCACGGCTCCATAGTTTACCATTAGCAATATTAATGACACCATAATTAATGGAAGCTTATTATGGAGACACATTAATCGGTAAAGCCCCGGGAATATAATTAGAAACCTCCCTCGGGGCGAGCTTAATTAAAGCGTAATATTTTTTGCAGATTATGCACATAATGCAACGCCGTCTATTCATACAAAGGCTGGGTGAGATGATAGTGGTAGATACATACTTGCAACTCGCCAAAAGTTACAAGACTGATTTCTGTAAAAATTCTTGCAACAGACTTATGTTCAGCAGTGGGCGTCTATTGTACGAAATGACGACAACGATGAAAATGATGACGACGTTCATGTAAACGATGACGAATTCTTACTCGTACTGAATGATAACCACCGAGCTCAATTTGACATTTATTTTTAATCCATTGAAGGTTTTATACGAAAATTTATATTAATATCACTCAGTGAAGCAGAAATGTAGAACCAACCAATGTCATTATGAATTTGATGGTTAACATTTAGTCTTGAACACTAACTAATCTTGCCTGTCTGTAATGTACAAATTGCTAGCCTGCTGTGGTGTTCAGTAATGTAAATGTGACTAGTAGGTCTGTACACATGGGGTGTGGTAGACATAAAGTAGACGAGTTACATCTTATCGGGTGGCATGTTTTAAATATGTTTCCAGCTTTAGTAAAATAATTAATGTTAATTTCATTAAACGTAGTTACTTGAGTAGCATAAAGCATGAGACAGTCTTTTATGCAAGTAATTAGAATAATATTTCTGTTGGATTGTTGAACTAACATTCTGAAGTAGCAAAAATAAATCTTAATTCCCTTTCAATAGAGTTTCAGAATTATAGTGAATCGATAACCTTGCCAAGTGGGTTCAAATTCCAGACGAGGGTCTTTCAAAGTTTTCAAGTTTAAAAGAATTTTACAAAATATTGATTTAAATTGAGATATTTTAGTACAAATCCTGTTAAAATATTAAATTTTAATATTATTATAACCGTGAGTTTACATAAAAAACATGTTAAAAACTTAGTTTTCTGTTAATAGGACTCGATCATTTGTTTGGATATTGAAATCTGTTAAAGAATTTATCCGATTTTCTTGCGAACGTAAATCCAACAAAACAAAGTTATATGAGATTCATCACATACGACGACCTGTCAAACATCCAGGTCATCCTACTAATATTATAAACGCGAAAGTTTGTATGTATGGATGGATGTATGGATGTTTGTTACTCTTTCATGCAAAAGCTACTAAATGGATTTGACTGAAAGGAATGGAGATAGATTATACCCTGGATTAACACATAGACTACTTTTTATCCCGAAAAATAAGTGAGTTCCCACGGGATTTTCAAAAACCTATATCCACGGGAACGAAATCGCGGGCATTAGCTAGTACCTATTTAAATATTTTGGTGCAAATTGCGGTAGCATGCACCCATTAAACGTGTTTTATAACTTAATATCGTTTAACAGTTTGAATGCAACTTATGGTAGCGAAATGTAGGTATTCCCCACCCCACTCTCACCCCATTTTAATTTAATTTAAAAAATACGTATTAATAAATTCGTTAGTATAAATAGATGTTATATTAATTTGATATACCTACCAATTATGGTTTTACTTACAAGAGCCGTCACAACGTCAGTCAATTTGAAATGAGAGACAACTTGAAACATACACTCTTCATTTCAAGTTCCATTACCCCCCTAGCAAAATTCCATCAGCTACAACTCCAAGCGAGTGTTGGTTATGTCGTTTCAATGTCACTGGAAACTTGTATCTAATTGGAGTTCTGATAGGTACCTTGTTATGAAATTAATTGTCAGTTAAGGATGAATGGCAAAAGGTGTTTCCAAATTAATTAATTTTTGCTGTCTTGGCATTTGCCAAAGGCATTTCAAATAGATACTGAACTGTTGAAAAAAGTAGTCATAGCCTACTAGGTAGTTAAAATGGAAATTCCAGGATTCGAACCAGGCATGCATGTCTTTAAACACTTTTCGGAGGTACACTTTTTAAAGGTGATGAAAAACATGTGAGAAAACCTGCATGTTTGAGAGTTCCTCATAATGTCTTCAAAGGAGTGTTAGATCTTCCAATCTTGGCCAGCGTGGTGAAATATGGCCAAAACCTTTCTAATTCTGATTACATGTAGTGGGTAGGACGCGAAATCTATGCGCGTGAATTCGCAGGCAACATTTTTATTGTCTTAACGGTGGTCTCTCTGTCACTCGCTGCATATAAACGTGGTTCTTATTTGAAAATTAACCAATAAAATTGGTTATAATTTTGTAGACTACCCGTTCTATAAAGTAAATCTATGTCTGTGGTTTGCCAGATTTCCGTAAAAATAATAATTAGTATTAAAATTACTCGAGTTGCAAGATCTGTATGTAAATTCTCGAGACCGTGCAAGTTTGAAACTGAACATTTTAACGAAAATCTGGCAAACTACAGACATAGATTAGTTAGTACTTTTCTACAAAATTTCGTTGTTTGGTTGGTTTGTATTGAAAAGAGATATCTTATATGTTAGTTAAGAGCACACTACGAATATACCCCTCCTAATAATAGCAATGATAAAATGCATTTTATGCACTTCAAGAAAGATATCATATTAAGTAATTTCATATGCACTTAAGTTGTAGATTGAGCTCTCAGCGTAATGCTGGCGTGCGTTTCACAATATTAATAAAAGCCAAGTACCACACCAAGTACACAGGCACGTACGAACATTTCTAAAGGTAATTTTCCACGACGCCTGAATACACGATTCTTGCTTGCCCCGACTTTATCTTTTATACTTACAGAAAAACTCCTCTGAACACTGCACATTTCTGAATTAACTTGAGCTTTAATACAAAGATGGTTTATGAAAGATATTTATTTCACTATAACAAAGGTGTAAAAACGTGTAAAAATCTTACGTCAAATTATGGAGTATAATTTTCGGAATCGGAAAAGTATTATCAGGTTCACGTTATGCATTACCAGGCATTGTGTGGTGCTTTAAATTTTTACAAATGATTACTTTAATGGTGTCAAGCAGCTGGGATTGCTACGACACTAGTGTCTGGCAATGCATGACGTGATTTTTCGCGGGCTCTTAATCCATTACAATGGAACCCTAAAAAAGCTTTAGCAAACGAAGTACGTATGTACCTACTGTAGATAATTCAAGCTGAAACCTTTGACTTTTCGAAAGTACTGACACAATATTATGCCAGCTCGAGCATGCAACAAGTTAAGATAATAATATATATTATATTTTAATATTTTTAAATTTATTTATTCATATAAATTCTACAATGTTCTTAATATTACTAACTCGCCAAACCGGTGGGTCAGTTTGTTGGCGAGTTGGCGCTCTTAATATGTACATAACTTACTACTATTTCACTAACGCTATCTCACATACTCCTTTATACTACATTTTTATTTAAAGCTACCTACTTTACAAATTACCACACAAGACAAATTAACTCATTATTATTTTTGGAATAGATACTAATAAAAACCAAAGAAAACACAAAAACACAAATAAATAATTAAGAAGCATGATAGTTAGAGAGTCCCTAAGTAAGTGTTTCCTTAACCTCTTCTTAAGCACGTTTTATTCCGGCTCAATTTGTGTCTTGGAACAAATTGAAACTTATGCTATCTCTATCTCGCACCGTGTGAACGCACTATCAGAAATATGTTCGTGTTCATTCTCTTCACGTAGATCTCAGCTTTCGGTAGAGCCGTGTGTAGCCACCCTAAGGGGGAAAAATCTTTTCGCAAACTAATTTTCTCTTGAAAAGATTTCCAACTTTTCTGCCTATTTGTTGAGTCACTGAGGTGTATTCGGGTCACATCCGATCTAATACACGCTTATTGTATCACGATATATCAATTATCATGGTTGATTTATTTCGTTTGCTTTTGTTGTTAAGTATAGGTACTGAGATATTAAGATAACATACTTCCAGGAAACCCACTATAATGGCAAAGTTCACAAATTGTTCCATTCGATGGATATTGCTACCGGGTAAACTTGATTTTAGGATAAACTAGTTGTGTCTAGGCTAAAACTATTGCTACGCCAAAAGACCGGCTTCGACGAAAACGCAGTGATGTAGTTAGTGGTGCGTCGTAGCAAACTAGCGATGAAATGGAGCGTCGCATCGTCGTCACGTCATATTGTGTGTGCTACGCCAGAAGCTACGCTTTTACCAAACTATTGATGCAGTGTGGTAGTTTCGAGTGTGCTACGCTAAAATATTATCTTTGTCGTCTCTTCATTAAGCTTTACCCACCCAATTAACTTCCTTCACTCCATCACTTGACTTTGTAGAGTCACTTCATTCAAGACAGAGTTTGGCAGCAGATAGCAGTTACGGACAGTAAGTTCATTTCTATCTGGAAAGAACTGGAATTAAAACGATTTTTTATCTTTTTAGAAATTTTCTGATAAGCCCTACTTTTTAGGGAATTGAAAGTTTACTAAAGTTGGTATCATAACGTACTTATACTAATCTGAAGAACTCCAAAGCGGAGTTTTAAGCGTAAAAATCAATGAAGAGTTCATAATCATGTCCAACTCTTTGGGATATGGCGCCTACATTGTGAGTTATCTCGTTGTACCTACTTTGATATAGATAAATAGTAGGCAGCCATCAGAGAAGAATGGAGACGAATTGTTAAGCGTGCTAAAGCACTGCAGTGATAACCAGTGCTGATCTGTCAAGAGGGGAACGACAAAGAAGAAGATATTACAGGTATGACCTTAAAACCGTAATAGCGTAACCTCTATGCTTTCCCCCAGACGGTATGTTATTGAACTAAAATCGATTAAATACTACCAAAGTTGCAAAGTATAAAATCGACCAGACGACCATCACCAAACACTAATAGCACTAAAGACTGTGTTAAAGATACTACTTTACAACAACACTTCTAAACTTATAGTTGGTGGGTTGAAAACAATTTCAATAAGCTCATTAATTTAATAGGGTGAAATTATCTTGTATATACAGGGAGAGGTGCGAAATAAGGCAGATGAACCAGGCAAGAAATATAGTACCTACGACGACGCGTCCCTTCAACGGCACTCGCGTAAATTATCCCATAAAAGAGAGATAGATAGAACTGTTTACGTGACAGAAAGAGAGGTGTTTACGAGTATGTCGGACATAAGATACAGCCCACTGACAGACAGACAGATAGACGGAAAGCCCATCGTAAAAAAGGATGTCATAAAGTGCCTGATGAAGGCTCCACCTGGTGTTAATAGATCTTAGCTCTATGTCCAATATTGGACAACGGGAACAAAATCTCGGGCCTTTTAATATCCTTATATAAGTAACGAATTTGTTTTTCTTGACTTCCATTATCGTTTGATGAAATTTAAATGGAGAGAGGAGAAAATTTTGATAAAGGTGACATGGCAAAAATGCGTACTTAATCCCAATCATAAAGTCTTGATGACAACCGTGAGATTTGTGCCGATTTGTGAAACTGTATTATTTTTTACGAAATCAAATAAGAGGAAAAACCGGCCAAGCGCGAGTCAGACTCACACACAAATGGTCAAGTGCCATCCGTACAACGTACTTAATGTCTAAATGTAAATTTTAATGAGTTCATTATTTCTGATCGACTTAAAAAGCACTATCTTTCACCACTTAGGCAAAGTATAGTAATATTTTGTCTTAGTGTGTTGAATTAACAAAATGATGATTGAAATGGTAAAACTTTTATATCGGCGCTCCCACTTTATCCTAATGGCGCCTCATCATAGCGCAATTTCATAGTTATATTTTTAACCCCCGACCCAAAAAGAGGGTGTTATAAGTCTGACGTGTGTATCTGTTTATCTGTGTACCTGTGTATCAATCTGTGTATCTGTCTGTGGCATCGTAGCTCCTAAACTAATAAACCGATTTTAATTTAGTTTGTTTTTGTTTGAAAGGTGGCTGGATCGAGAGTGTTCTTAGCTATAATCCATGAAAATCAGTTCAGCCGTTTGAAAGTTATCAGCTCTTTTCTAGTTACTGTAACCTTCACTTATCAGGGGTGTTATAAATTTTTAATTTACACTTGTTTGTTATAAAAATGGAAATAAGTAATATTGAAAACTTGTCTATTAAGTTATTTGCACCAAGTGTTGTTCCTTTATTTGTTTTGGATGAGAGTGCCGTGTCTTTAATAATAATATGTGTTCACTAAATCAAATGATGAAGCACATACGTATATTTTTTGATGTTTTATTATGGCGGTCTAAGCTTACGTTTTCTGTATTGGTTAGCGAGTTCTGTGAGAATTTAATTAGTCCAGTACCGACTGTTTGGTATTCGCAAAACAATTTTATTTCAAAGGCTTCAATGAAGGCCAAAAAAAGCAAATCAAACTTGGGTGCATTCGTACCTACCCCATGTTATAGCCTTTATTATTATGCAAATTGGCTTACCAAAAACATAAGGGGTTGTTAAGTATGAACCAATAACATAAATTATTTCCCAAGTACCATCCAACTTCAAGACGCTTCAGCTAAGAGTATCCAGAACTACCAAAGCTTCCGACGGCCGGCAACGGCTTCAGTTAATCTCCTTTAGTTCGACAAGTACCGTATAGTTCGAATCTGTAACCTTAAGGATTTCATATTGTCTAGCTTCCTACTACTCAACTAAGAATAATCCTTAATTGGAGATGCCAATGTGGGGCCACAAAAAATATGAAGAGTAGACGGTTACTTAACTATAGTAACTCTTGTATACACATAATAAAACCTAAATTACTAATTATTATTATTCTAATAACTTAAATTATTTTTTAGTGTTTTAGCTTGGGGCGCCAGCCAGGTAACCTCCCAGTGTGCCTGGATGCTGCTGGCCCCTTTTGGATGCGTCCGAGGGGAAGAGCAGTGTTCGGGCCGGTGCGCCCCGGTAACATGGCTAATAATTTCTCTTCGGAGATATTGTTGGCTATGGCTAATGACCTGGCAGGGGGGAGGTTTCTCCGCGTGTCCCTCTGACTAGCAGAGGGCACAGTGGACGAAGCGGCGGATGGGACGCGGGCGACGTGCGCATCCCAAGGTCGGGGGACGCACTTTGTTGGTGCGTCACGGAGGTGCGGTGTTGGGGACCGAGCAGGTCCCCGGTGGAGGATCTGCCTCGGCAGACGTCGCTGGCTGGGTCGCGGTTGTTTGCTTCGGCCGTTCCCGTGACCCAGTCGCCAGGCGACGCGCAGTAGCGCCGCTGGGGTTTAGTGGGTATTCCGGTCGCCTCTCGGCCGGCTAGTCCCACATACCCTCCCTCAGCTAGCTGGCTGCCTCACGGCTGGCTAGCTAGCTTCCGGGGGGATGCGTAAATGCATTCCCCAGCGTCAACAAAAAAAAAAAAAGTGTTTTAGCTTGTGTTTTAGTTGTATATTATTTTAAAGTTTCACACAAGCGAATTTAGAGGGTAATGTCAAAAGGTAGAATGTAAATAATATGGCGATTGTAATGATTCTCATTCGTTTACATTATGACACACCCTGGAAATAGGACAAGGGTCGGCCTAAAAAGGAATAGCGATTATTATCATTAGAATATGGTTGGTTATGTGACTTTTATTGGACACGTTATGTCAAGAGTAATTGCGATCATTGTTGGAAACGGTAAAAGGGAAATGGTGTAGGTAAAAATGGAAATCGGTCAAGTGCTAGACGGTTGACATATTTTAATGCAAAGTTTCATCATAACAGAGAGAAACAATTGGGTTATAATAGCTTGCTACGGAATGCAGAGGCGATGTAGAGAGCCTTGTTTGGAGTTTCTGTACGTGATCAAACCAGAAATGAGGAGCTCCGTATAGGAGAACCAGTCTCAACGGGGTGCTAAGCTGAAGTGGCAATGGGCAAAGCATATTCAAAAAACCGGCCAAGTGGGAGTCGAACTCGCGCATATTCAATAACATAAATCAAAAACTATTATGCAAAAAAAAAACTGTTTTAGAATGTCAGGTAAAGCCCTTTCATATTATGATACCCCACTTGGTTATAGTTTTTTTTACTTTGAAAATTTAAACACATTTTAATTTTTTTTAATGATGTAACCCCAAATTCACGGTTTTCGGATTTATTCCTTTACTTGTATTATAAGACCTACCTACCTGCCAAGTTTCATGATTCTAGGTCAACGGGATGTACCCTACAGGTTTTCTTGACAGATACGACGGACGGACAGACAGATAGACAGACCACAAAGTGATCCTATAAGACCTTGGCGTGTGGAAGCCCCTATAAGGTCCTATGTTCAGCAGTGGTCGTCTATCCGTTGATAATGATGATAATGATGATTGCCACCAAGATGTAATGGACAGTAAATTAATCATTAATTTACTTTTAATTTCTATTGCATGAAGTGCTAGTCAGTTCAATTAATTCTGATAGCTAAGTCAAGGTAAGCAGGTGTTCATGGTTTTCGACATTAATATGAATAAAAAACTAATGCTATCTATATCGAACGTTGAAAATGGAAAAACAGCTACACATTTGACCATCGCACAGGTGTGTTAGGTACTATACAAAACGTATAAAATAATTGGTATTAATGATAGCCCGTACCCAATCTAACATGTTTCCGTTTGGGAGTTTTTTACAACATTCTACAAGGTTGCTGTTTATTTTGTTCTTACAAATAAGGATTGATTACTTTTTATTTGAACCGTTGTTATTGTTGGACATGTAGATTTTTTTTAAACCTATTGAATTGCACTTCGAACAGCGCGGTGCAGTGGTAGAGTCATCAAAATGTAGCATAAGAGACACAGAGCATAAGGTCCAAGTCGCGGGCATCATCTAATTTAATAGTAATAATTTATTACCAGTCTTTACCCTTGACTCCTTTACAGTCAGGTAAAAAGAGCGCTGGACGAACTCACAGTGGACGGAATGTGTATAGGCATTTGAAAGTATCTATCGAGACATCGATACACATAATCTGCCATTAGAGCGTGCTAATGCATAAGCGTAGCATCCATCTAGGGAAACACATCGTATACCTTCCAGACGCTACTCTAATTCCAATCAGTGAAAGTCAGAAAGTGCTGCTGTACCTACCTGGCGTTCACAATTATTTGTACGGAACCTATGGAACTGTAAAATTGGGGGCAATCACAAGGGACCGGAGACGATTGAAGGTAATCCGAGGACCTGCACAAAGAAGAAAGAGGAAGAAAGCAAAAGAAATAACCAATAGCGCGGCTGTCCATACTACCCACGGTCATGCCTCACTTCGTATCACCAATCACAATTAGATAGATTAATCACCCACTGCGCAGGTTCAAGATCGGTCACCAGACAATGTCTGTTTACATCATGGTTATGTTTATTCAACCCTTTTGATGTTACAAAATGTAAAACCATTAACTAAATCTCTCACGGCCCAAAAATTGTTCGAGCGTGAATGTTAATAAACGGGCGAGTTACTTAACTCATTACCGATTTTCCCGCTTATATTGAAATTAAAATAATTATTCTAAAATCATGGGTTGGTAGGTAAGTTTAATAATAAGTACCTGTATTATAAACACGTGGAAATGAATTATTCAAAGTGGGTTATTCAGGTTAAGAGCTGTAGGTAGATAAGGAAGGGGATTCTATGGGTTGGTTGGTGCGCGGTGCGAAAAACATAAAGGAAACTTTTTACTTCTCGCAATACTAACAATATCCATTAGATTAAAGGTATAGTCAGATATTCATAGTATATATTTTATCAGTATACATATCATCGGATATCATACTGAAATCTACATTTTTAGATACTAACCTTAAAGTTTTTAAAGTGAAAGCAACAGAACGAGAGGCCACCTACCACAAATAGGAAGTCTGGTTGAGCAAGTCTTTCGCGCAAGTCTGGTCAAGTATAGACAATCCCGATAATTTTTATTATCGACTTATTTATGACGAATGATGGAACGACAAAAGTGTATCGTCTGTTCATTAGTGGCAGTTAGCCAGTTATTAGTGTATTGTACTTTCCAACAGCCCAAAAATTACTATTATTTTTGTCCATTAAAGCACAAAAGTTCCAAAGTACTTACTTTTCTCATTAAAACTTATAAGATACTTAATATTATTACCTATGTCCGAGAACAGGTATTTACTTACGAGTACGCAGTCTGTATTTTGTAATCAGTAGTACCTATTTTATTAAACGAAATTACGAAATTCTAATTTATTAAACTAATCGAAAAAGTTAACCATATCGAACCCTCACGAAGCATTAATAGCCAACAAAATTATGAGCCTTTAGATAATGTATTTCTCACGTGGTATCTTAGGTCAATACTAGAATAACCTTGTGGGTATTTTTTTGTGTCATCTCCTCAAAATTCAATCAGAGAAATTGAATTTGTTACGCCTTGTAATCGATGTCACATCAATAATTATAATATGTAATTAAAACCATCCATAATTCCGAAATATATCCTACTTCCATTTTATGACCATGTTAAATCACATTGACTATGGATGGTACTTACGTAAGTTTTTTTTTCACTACTGCACTTATGGGTTAGTAGGTATAGGTACCTAGTTCAAACTTGCCTTTTTTATTTTACCTTGAACTTTTAGTTTTATTTTTTATTTTTATTTTTCCGTTCGTAAAGATTTTTTAATCATAAAACTTGCGTTTGATAAGGACAACGTCTGATGGAAAGCAGTGATAGGGTCTTCTTTGAAGGTGCTTACCTACTTTCTTACTAAGTGGCAGGAAGGTGGCAGGAAACACGAGCGTCGGAAGGGCATTCTCACCAGCGGTACACGCATTATAAACGTAGATGTAAAACGTTTAGGCTCCATTAGCGGACTGTTAACTACATTAGAGTGTAAATAAGTGTGTGTTTATATTATTTTTATTGGAGGAGTTGGACAGCGAAAAGCGGAGCGGCCGCAACGGCGTGAACGGGACGTCCCGCTCCCGCCAAAATTGACAGGCCTATCCAGTTTTACTTGGAATTGTTGAAAACCCTTTCTAGTGTGTCTAAAACCTAGATGAAAAATTTTACCCAGAGATATGAATTAAGTTGATTTATATAAGAATGTGCCTATTCCATTGTTTTAGTGGTCTAAAACCATCTTCACATTATTGCCTGTCTAATGAAACCAGTTTGGGGCATATCATCGATTGAGATGGTTTCAAACTCTATAACGGGCATAGGTAGAAATATATTTTGTGTTTTATAGGTATACTAGCGACCCACCCCGGCTTCGCACGGGTGGACACTACCACGAAAAATCCTATCTATTATATATTTTCCGGGATATAGCCTATACGGATTCGGAAGAATCCCTCTAAGTAATGGTAAAAGAAATTTTGAAATCGGTCCAGTAGTTTTTGAGCCTATTCAATACAAACATACAAAAATACAAAAATACAAAGGTTTCCTCTTTATAATATTAGTATAGATATAGGGATAAAATGTTTAATGCTATTCGATTTAACGTTTAGGTTGTCAAGTTGACCACCTTGCTGGAAAATTTTATCACGAGCTTTCGCGAATTTCCACATGAATGACGGTGATTTACTTCAAGGGCCACATCTCAAATGTTAAAACCGCCTCCATTTACTTCCGTTTGTGAACCGGAAACTACGTTCTTTTACTTAAATTCGTTAAGTGAAATTCTGACCTCGTATAAATTGTTAGCCACTGTTTTACTGCATAAAAAGCTTTTGGTGCGTTAGCATTTTCTTTAGTTAAGTAGCGCCTTTTTCCTGTGAAAAAGAGTTCCAGGCTCTGTATAAGTATAACTTCTACTGACTCGACTGAAGGTGTACTTAGTAGAAGTTCTACTTGGTATACCTACCTTCACACATTTTTACTCTGGCGAGAAACTTCTGTCCTGGCTACCATACTACAAACAAAGACTATACTTATAATTATAGGTATTTAATCATTAACAGATACATTTTTCCTTTGCCTCAAAATATGTTTTTGCAGCCATGTACAAAAAATTGTACCTTTAGCTCACCAATCCAAATTAGATTGTTTACTTTTAATTTGATTGTTATAGAAAACTGTGACTTCGAAAGGAAAGCCAGAAAATCAAAACCATAAGCTAATCTCATCGCTGCTCAATAAGTTCGTAACTCGTTTAAAATATTCAATTTGTATTCTGTAGCAACTTGTTATATTGTATTGAGTATTATGCAATTAGCATTGGCAAGATTTGCTTGTTGATTTAATAACAAAATGTTCGCTGAAGTTGAGTCAGAAAATAATATAGAAAAGAAAGTTTATTCGATTAAACTTTTACAAGTATTTCTGAATCGTCAAATGTTCATGGGAGGCGGTAATCACTTAGCATCTGGTGACCCGCTGGCTCGTTTACTCGCTATTTTTATAAGAAAAAAAATCAACTAACCACTGGTTGGAAACGCCTTTTCATTCGAGAAAAACCAGTAAGAAACTCGGCGGTAGCTCTTTTCAATTTCAATTTCAATTCTCGCCTTACAATAATATTGTTACTTAGCCTTCGATGTGTAATATGCTTTTTCAGAAATGTGTGTAAAAACTAAAACTGATTGCGGATTGAAACGGAATTTTATTATGAAAGATTTCAAACGAGCTTCGGACATTCTTGAGGCGGAGCGCAGGAGTCGCAAGCCTATTAGGTACAGAAGTGACGCTATTTAAAAAAAAATGCGGAGTGAACCTTCTTTACCTGCTAGGTACTATTAATAAGTATTCTAATAATATGGTAGGGGTCAACATTACTAAGAAAACTTACACGCAAAATCTCAAGTTCCCAAATCGAATGGTTCGAGTTGTACGTTAATATTCAATCAGTCAGTTTTCGCTTTTATTTAACAAGTATGTATACTTACAGATAGATGATTTTGAAAGAAACTCTACCTACCCTGAAACAACTTCATGAAATCAGTAATCATTTTAAATTTAAACTTTCCAGTGCGCTGTTCAAGCTACCTATTCATATTTAAATAATTGTACCTACCTCTATACCTATTGCATCTGTAATAAACAATCCTACGTAAGAAAAATAGAGAGCTTTTAGTAAAATATGCGAGCGCTACAATATTGTATCTTCAAAGCAATCCTTGTGGCTGTCGCAATGATTATGAAAAAAAAATCCGCAACATACCTGCTTATTATTTAGTAACAATGTCAATATTATCATAATTCTGATCTGGGTTTCTAGGCCCACGGCTTATGTGCCTAAATGACTGATAATGATGAATGATCTAAAATAAAAACAATTGTATCTTTTTTGTCTTCCAGATTTCGATTTTTATAATCTTATCAATCTTAAGTATAATATTTTTTATGTAAATTCTAAAAATAACTTATTCTAATTCTCACCTCATAGAAGCAGCGCCACGTTGCATTGGCTGACGAACACAGTTTATATTTTTACAGCGGCGTAAATATAAGAATTATATAATAAGTAATAGTCAACAGGTAACACAGATACGAGCATATCAACAACAGTTCTCTAAATATATTCAAAAGTACAAGTACAACAAACGCGGGTAAAGGGCTCGCGTATACGATAAAAAGTCATTTGTAACAATAACAACACTGAGGGGAAGACTACCGAATTATTGACTGAAAGTAACGAGGACCGTAGAAGAGTATACATCACAGATCGGAAAGGGCAACATAAAACAAGAGTGTAAAAAAATTGTTGTTAAAAAACACGCGACGTTAACACGTTCGGATGTGGTATGAAAAGTCTGCACTGATTCAACAAGTGGGGGAGCTTAGGCGGGCGGCGCAGGCCTCTTGGTAGAACCTTTCAGCGGGAACGCTGGCCCGCGTGTGGAGCTCTCCCGCTTCACGGAGACCAGCTTGCGCCTGTGTGCGCAGTCTCCACACACCCTTCATTGTTACACTTGTATCTGTATTCGTGCCGACCCTGTGTCTACAGGTGCTCGTGTCTGTGTGCGAGCGTGACGCGCCTACGGGTCTGGCACAGGTGAGCCCCGGCGGCCCCCAGCCAACTCCCTAGCACCCTAGTCCCTGTCCTATCTATACTCGCTTTTACAATGAAATGGCTGGCTGAGCACAAACTACCTGCGTGGCTCCTATATTAGCCGACGCATATATTTGTATGGAACACAACGCTTGGCTATTTTGCCATCGAGGTTATGGGTTTTAAACTTTACATTAATTATTTAATATTAATTACTTATTAATGTATAATGGAGTGCGGTTTGGCAGAGTTCACACACGTTTGAGTGTTTGTCCAAGATTACGGAGAACTCTCAGGTATATAGGTTTCCTTACGATGTTTTCTTTCACGATTAAAGCAAGTGATATTTAATTGCATATTAACTCCGAAAAGTTAGAGCCCCGAACCCCCGATGCTCACTCGGCTAGTGTGGTAGATTATGGCAAAACAGTTTTCATTCTAAGAGGAGACCTGTGTGAGCCTACAGCAATGGGTTGATAATCATGATCAAATGAATTTATTAAAGAGTTATTTAGCTAGTTGGAGTATAATGATTATTACAAAAGCTGTAACATCGATAAAGCAGCTTTCGCAATATTAAGTTCCTTGCCAGCTCCTCTCAGTAGAATCTTCTTTCTGAGTCGATGGTATTCTCCTTGACATGTCATAAAAGTCATATAAGTTGAAATACGTGAGTGAAAATATTTTATTTTTAATCGTATTATAATAGAGAAAGAGCCTGTGAGGGCCTAACCTTCATCATTTTATAAAAGCTGAAAGTTTCACTACGCATTGTCCGCAACACAGGGAGCACAACTGCCACACACCATTGTTGTTGAGGTTATCTGGTAGTTGCCACGATACTTAGTGTCTGGCAATGAATAACGTGATGTCTAATACTATGCCGAAGAAAACATTAAAAATTAAACTTCATACTCTGACGAAGAAATGTATACGTCTTTATTATCTGTTATCTTCCAAAGCTACCATCCATAAATCCAAACTTTGTAGTCACTGATCGTTCCTCCAGTTGTTGGGGATAAGAGAGAACTTCCAGCTTTTATAAAATAACGAAGGTCTGGCCCTCACAGGCTCTTAGTCTATAAATCTAATAAAGCTATAACTTTCGAACAAGTTGCAGTTGGTATGCGTAAAGTTTAGCATACCTAATACGAGTACTATGTCGGGCTTCGATGTATTTTATCGTTTAGCATACATTAGCTTAAAGAGCTTTTGCACTTTACTGACACAAATAGGATTATTTTTCAAGATCATAATTTTATGTGAAAAAAATAAGTAATGGTAAATTATTGTTTACAGTTTATATAAACCTACTATTCAGAAGTGACATATATAGGCATTAGAACCACTTGGGCCTACTTGAATAAATTTTACCTAAACCTAAAAACAAGCTCTTTAGTGTAATATTGAACTATTGACTTTCAAAAAATGTAGTCGTAACCTTCGAAGGATTAAATTTTTTTTTTGGATAATATGCGTTTATGTTTCTATTTTCTCACTGTTGTTTGGCAGATATTTTTCGACTTTTTTATAAAGGAAACTTATCTAAGTTTCCCTTAGTTTTCCAATATTTTCTTTAAATTGACAAATTCTGATAATAATCTTTATAATTTATTTACATAATGATAAAGCAGTTTAAAAAGATTTATAAATTTATATTTGCGACGGACAAAAATAAAATATTAATAGTAATAAATGTGCACAGCGACCGCTTTTCCGCGATTTTCCAGAGCAAAAACTCGAAAATTCGAGTGCATCCTGTCGGCTGAATTCTGTGCCGAGGTGTACACCGAAGACCGTTGTCTCATACAAATTTGATCGCGCCCTATGAAAAAATGGTAAAAATTATTATGTTTATATTTTTTGCTGTTTGAGTAGTATTCATATACCTACTATTTGCTACGATACTACATCGGAATCGGACATAGTAGGAAGCTACGAACAACTGCTCTGCGTAGCTTCGTTCGTCTACGAAGCTCTACGTGCTACCTACGATTTGGAATATAATATTATTATTAATTTTATTTTAGTTCTACATAGAGACATTGCCTTTGTCACATTTTTCTTTACATTATCAACAGATTTTTATTTTCACTTTCATTTAATACAATAATATATTTTTTTATATTATTGTCGTTATTAAATAGCAATAATATTGTATAATAATTTTAGTAGGAACCTAGCAGTTAGTTTCCCGTACTAGCAGTCTCACCCATTGTAGAGCAGCATAAGCTAATCAACTCATTAAAAAAAACTGACTTCCAAAACCACTACAAAGTAAAAAATCTATTTTGTTGCTACACTTGTATGTATGTTGAAGTCGGGCGAGCTTCACGCTTAGATTTCTAGTTTCATTTATTATGAACTAGGGGATGCCCGCGGCTTCGCCCGCGTGGATTTCGATTTTTTTAAATCCCTTAGGAACTCTTTGATTTTCCGGGATAAAAAGTAGCCTATGTCCTTCCCCGGGATATATCCCAAGTCTGTACCAAATTTCATTAAAATCGGTTCAGCGGTTGGGCCGTGAAAACGTAGCAGACAGACAGACAGACAGACACACTTTCGCATTTATAATATTAGTATGGATAAACCACCTCCTTATTTTTAGTCGGTTAATAATAATTTAAGCTAAAAATTAATGAATCGAAGTTTTGATTTTTTTTTAAATAATTTAAAGTAGTGCCATCTGGTGGAAAATGATTACACCATACGAAACAGCGCCATCTAATGGGAAATAGTGATACTAGTAAGCGAAATAACGCCATATACTGTGTAACAAAAAGTGACCAGCGCTATCTGTTGGAGAAGAGAACGACTAGGTCAAGTAAGTATTTAAAAATTACTGATGATCATACTAAAATTTCAAAATTATATTTAATAATAATCCTTTATTTGCATAATGTGTGTTACAAGATGTTGGTAATTATTACATAGTTCAAACACATTAGCCGTAGCGGCGTACAAATATTTTGAATGTTAATTTATAAATGAAGTGATATAATCATTATTTCATTATTTCATGCAGTTTATATGACATGCATTAATTTATTATTAGATACATTTGGATACAAATTGATCTAGATTTTAACAAAAAAATAAAACAAATTAGATCAGATATTAAAGTTAAAACAAATAAGTAAACATATAATGAAGATAGTGTCAAATAATTAAAATGTCCGATTAAAAAATGAAAAAGTCAGTCATGAACATGGATCAATGTCATGAACTCATTAACAATTAAACAAAAAAATTGTGATGGTGGCAAGAAGCAAAATTAATTTTGAAAACTTGGTAAGTCAAGATCATTCATCTGTGGCCAAGAGCTTAAAATGGCAATATTTGAATATCTGTCAAAGTCAATGTTACTATCAACTGTCAAGCAACTTGAAAGTTGAAGTTTATCATAGAAGTTTATTCACCCCGCGCCGCGTCGACTCAGCAGTGCGGTTCTTTCTTTTACTAATTCGATCGCAATTTTTATATTATTATAACGAAAGCAGTTCGCTTACCTCTAGGATGGAGTTTAAAGAGTAAAAAGTACAATGCTATGAATGTGAGTCAATGTCGATAGTACCAGCGGACGTGGAGTGAACGGACGTGAAAACTGCGACAAACCCCAGTGACAATAAAATGCCTTTTGTGAATATAAAGAAGCAATATTTAGCTATCGGGATGTTGATTTTCGTAGTATTATTTTTCTTCAATAGCAGACCGGCTTTCCAATGTCAGTTCACGGCGGAGGTGACTCCGTACTTACCAACTATATACGGTATCACTCCGACGTACGCAAGACTGGCCCAAAAGGCCGATCTCACAAGGTAAGATTCATTTTGTCGTGATCATTCTGCCCTTGGTTGCTGCATTGATGTTAATACGTACTGTTTGGCTTCAAATTTGGCAGTTGCCATCTAATTTAGAGGTCTAAAGATTAATATAAATAAAGTATCTGTCTTCTAACAGTTGTTTCTACCAATTAATCAATTATTGGGTACATCTGAAGGAAATATTTTTTTCTGAGATGCTAAAGTGTTATCAAACAAGATCATAACTCAGCACAAATAATACTAAGTTAAGGTGACTTAAACATATAGTCAAACATTGGATTTAGTAACTAGTCATTTATTTTGCAATAAATATTTAACAAGATATGCTAATGAGTGACTGAGAAATCATAATCATAATCATAATTTATTTGTTGCCAATCTATATCTATACTAATTGTATTATTGTATTATTTTTTTGTTAAAATCTAGATCAATTTGCATCCAAATGTATCTAATAATAAATTAATGCATGTCATATAAACTGCATGAAATAATGAAATAATGATTAAGTATATCACTTCATTTATAAATTATCATTCAAAATATTTGTACGCCGCTACGGCTAATGTGTTTGAACTATGTAATAATTACCAACATCTTGTAACACACATTATGCAAATAAAGGATTATTATTATTATAATATTATAAAGAGGAAACCTTTGTATTTTTGTATGTTTGTATTGAATAGGCTCAAAAACTACTGGACCGATTTCAAAATTTCTTTTACCAATACTTAGAGGGATTCTTCCGAATCCGTATAGGCTATATTTTATCCCGGAAAATAAATAGGATTTTTTGTGGTAGTGTCCACCCGTGCGAAGCCGGGGCGGGTCGCTAGTACTCAATACAATATACAATCAAGTAGTTGCAGGGCTATATGTGTAATATACTAGCAACCTGCCCAGCTTCACACGGGAAGTTTATTACAACTTTTGCAGGGATTTCCAATTTTCAGGGTACTTAGATTGCACATTTTGTATATGTATAATATACTAGCAACCCGCCCAGCTCCACACGGGAAGTTTATTACAACTTTTGCAGGGATCTCAAATTTTTTTGAAAATACAATAATAGCCTATGTAACTCTGAAATAATGTTACTTTTCTACTGGTGCAAGAATTTTCAAAATACAAATTCAGTAGTTCCAGAAATTACTTCCTACAAACAAACTTTCAAATTTTTACTATGTATAATATTAGTATAGAATATTAGTACTTATACATAAAAACATGTTTTTATCTATACTAACGAGTTTCAGTCTTCCCACTGAACTGTTGTACATTAAGTTAACTGTTACTTACATGATACATAATAATATTTTGTTGCCACAGATTGTCACAAACATTGATGCTGGTCAAGAATTTCCATTGGATTGTCATTGAAGATTCAGATACAAAGACAAAATTGGTTGAAAACTTGCTCAAGGAATCAACACTTAAATACACACATCTCAATGTGAAAACACAAAAGTCAAAACATTCATCGGTAAGTGTATTTTATGATTTTGTTCACAATAACATTTTTAGAGTGATTTGATATCCCACATTCTACATGGATATCCTAATTATTATTAAGATGGCATCGTATTCGGGGGCTTGAGGTTTGATCCATTCCTGGGCATGAAACTCCAACTAAATGCCACTTGGTTAAACAGTAAAAGAAAACATTATGAGGAAACCTGAATGCCTGAGACTTCTACATAAAGTTTTCAGAGGTGTATAAACCCTGCTAATCTATACTTGGCCAGTTTATACTATGCCCTAATCCCTTAATAGATCGGAAATGGTTGAAGTGACACAGGGTACTTAAGAACCTGCATAGCCCCAAAGATTAAGAAACAGAATCCTTTCTCAGTCTGAAAAGAGATCCATGCTCAGTAGTGAGTCGTCGAGGGACTGTTGATAATGATGTATATATCACACATGATATTCTTAAGGTTTTATGCAATTTGTAGTTGCTAGAAGCCTGATTAGGCCTGATTAGCCTGATTAGCCTGATTAGCCTGATTAGGGCAATAATCTGGGGCAGATTGGAAACTAAACAGTTGATGTTTCAAACCCCACCTTGTTGCACTATTGTAGAAAAGTTTGCACAAAACAAATAAGTAGTCCAACCTGAAGTTTGAGCATAATGCATATCATAGACTAAGGATTAAATATATAACCCTGTCTGAAATCTGTCTTTGTCTTAGTCAACTGGGCAAGTATACGCCTCATGTTCAAATTGGACTACTTTTGCACAAATTATTATTATTATTCCTATCTTTAGACCTCAAGCTTCCCAATTAGATGGGGAGAAAAGATTAGTCATGTAATAAAATGACTGAACGCTCTACACGTATATGTTATTTTATAAAGAGCATTCAGTCTTTTTTATTAATTTATAGCTAGAATATATAGATTTTTACCTATTTATTTAATTCAAATAAAATATTTCAGGAATTGGATATCAATATATTATGTATTTTTAAATCATCCTATATCACCAGATGGTATTGTGTATGTTGGATATTTTTTGATATATTATTTTGGATTTATTGTGTTGATTTAGTAACCATTCTTTTATAAAAATAAACAGCTAAACTATTCTATCACTTACGAAGTTAGTATCTTAATATTTTCATGTTTTCTTGAATAAAATAACTTTCTTTCCTTAATGTTCTTTACTTATAAATACTATGAAAACTAAATATATTTTTTTTAAATTATTAATTAAGTTTTCTTTTATATTTTGGGCTAAAATAATGCCTTGTGCAAATTATTAATTATTAATTACTAATGCACTATAATTTATTCTAACTTAATAAATATTCTAACTTCTAGATAACAACATAATATTTGATAAAAGTGTTTGTACTAAAAAAATAATGATTTACTCAGTATTATCTTAAAAATCTAAAACTATAATCTTATTAACTAATTAGTAGTGATTTTTTGCTTATACTAGAAAAACTAGTCCAGAGGGTGGCAAAGCAGAAGTGGCAATGGGCAATGCACATACCTAGTTCCAAAAACCGATAGATTTTGGGGTCCCAAGGTGTTGGAATGGCGACCGATGGATGGTTCCGTTTTCCTTTTGAGGTACGGATTACGGAACCCTAAAAATAAATCTAAAGGTCACCGAGGTCGCACGAGGTTAAACGGTGCAGGTCGGGTGCCGGGTGGTTGTAATGAGCTATGATCTTAAGAGGGGTCTCTCCATCACTCGCTCCATACAAACGTAGTTCGTTTCTCATTGGAATACTAAACAATCATACTCAATGGAATTTTGTAGAAACGTTCCGGGAACTTATATCTATGCCTGTGGTTTTCCAGATTTCCGTTAAAATATTCGGTTTCAAAGTTACACAGTCTTAAAAAGTCACATAAAAATCTTTGAGCCCCTGTAATTTTAAAACTACATATTTTTAGAAAAATCTAAAACACCACTGGCACAGATATTAGTTTCTAGAATATGTCTGCAAAATTGCATGGACTTTGGTTGCTTAATATTCAAGTGAAATTGGAACTACGATTGTATGGAGTAAGTGACGGAGAGAGCCCTGTTAAGTCCATTTTAAATCTCTTTATAGGCGAGCGGAGTTGAACAAAGGAACATAGCTTTAAATTGGCTTAGAGGGCATCTAGACAGTGTAGACGACAAGCGAGGGGTTGTGTATTTCATGGATGACGACAACACCTACTCGCTCAAGGTCTTTGATGAGGTCAGTTGGTTTTATACATAACGAAAATATGTTTTTTAAACTGGTTAGCTTTAATTATAAGTAGGTACTTAAGTAATTTATATGTATGACTTCACAGTAATAATAAAGGTAGTTACCTAGCTTGTTTGTTTAGTTTTTTTTTTATAAACTTCAGATCAATTTGACTATCCAACCCAACTGTAATAATAATTTTATTAATGCGTGTCATTTTACGAACTGCATGTAAATCTACAAAAAAAAAATCATTTATGAAAGCTACTGCTAATGTGTTGAACTTTTGTAATATCATCTTTTGTAACTCATATTTCTATTCTATTTTGGACTGAGCTAGTGCTAGACAAGGCATGGTTGAATGAATCGTAGTAGCTATGACTATATTGTGTTAGTTAGCTACTTATTAATTACATTGAAGTCAGAAAGGAAATGACCTTTGTTAGATAATAATTATACCTAATAGTTGTATAATATATTCATATTTTCGAAACTCCATAAAGGAAATTGAATAAAAATGAATTTAATAGGTCACAGTTGTATTGTTCGACTAAGTATTGGCAAACAATAGAATTATCTTTCTGTAGCTGTGTGGATGCACAAGAAAATTGCTAACATAAATTCAAAGGAAAATTGTGGCGTTATTTGCCATGGCGTGCAGGTCGTAGAAACATAACAGCACTGCTTACTCTAGTAATGGCTCAATGCTCCGCCTCATTCTTCATTGTGATCTGCCAGTAAATAGATACCCACCTAACTAACCTAACCTAACTTTATCAACTAGATGATCATTGGTCCGCGTGGATTTCGATTTTTAAAATGCTGTGTTTTATTTCCGTCTCCAGAAAGCTTACATTCTCTCTCTGTATCACATAGATAATTTCCGCGACTTTGTCTATCAGGATTTAGGCTTATTAAAAATCCTGTTGGAACTATATGAGTTTTTGCAACAAAAAGATTTTTGATCAAGCTAAATTGTACTGAGCTAGTTCATCAAAATCGGTTAAATGACTTTTGGATGGGTCGTGAAAAGTTAAGAGACATTCAGGCACACTTGCACATTTATAATTATTCACATTAGTATGGTAGTATGGATTGTATATAAAAAAAAAATTGTTTCCATTACAGATGCGAAAAATACACAAAGTAGGGGTTTGGCCGGTCGGCATAGTGGGCGGAATGCGAATAGAGATGCCCATAGTGACCGATGGGAAGATCTCTGGCTTCAATGCGGTTTGGAAGCCATTCAGACCTTTCCCCATAGACATGGCTGGTTTTGCCATCAACGCCACGCTGTTCTTAATCCATCCGGAGGCGAAGTTTTCCAGAAAAGTTCAATCAGGATTTCAGGTTTGTACGTTTTTTTTTTATTACGAGATAGATTTGCGTTTGACGGTAATCATGTTTAAGTAATTGAAGTCTCACTATAAGGTTCTGTGTAAAAGTCTGTATAACTCACAATGGAAGTCGTAAGCGATACAGTACAAAAAAAAAAAACGGGCCGAATTGAGAATCACCTCCATTTTGGAAGTCGATTAAAATATGTCATTACTCATTACAGAAAAAATACAAATCCTACAGAGACTATTAAAATAAAATGTTCTCTAATAGTCTAATTATATTATGATTTATGAGTATAATTATATATTTTTAACGATAACAAAGGCACCGTACTACTGACGTTTAAGGTCAAACGCGATAATTTTTTATCACGCTTTCACTTACAATACGGCCAGTTTACATTATTTCAGTAGTATTAAAGTAGGTACTAACGATATATTAAACAGAAACAGCTTGACAACTAAGTTTATGTAGGGGGGTTCGGAGTTCGATTCAGGGACCTCTAACTTCTCGAAATTACGTGCATTCTTAGGGTTCCGTACTTCAAAAGGAAAAACAGAACCCTTATAGGATCACTTTGTTGTCTGTCTATCTGTCTGTCTGTCTGTCTGTCCGTCCGTCCGTTGTGTCTGTCAAGAAAACCTATAGGGTACCTACTTCGCGTTGACCTAGAATCATAATATTTGGCAGGTAGGTAGGTCTTATAGCACAAGTAAAGGAATAAATCTGAAAACCATGAATTTGTGAATCATCATTAAAAGAAAATTAAAATGTGTTTAGATTTTTAAAGTAAGATAACTACACCAAGTGGGCTATCATATGAAAGGGCTTTACCTGTACATTCTAAAACAGATTTTTATTTATTTTTATACAAATTAGTTTTTTATTTATCGTGCAAAATTTCGGAAAAAAGACCCGAGCACGGAACCATTGGTCTGACTCGCACTTGGCCGGTTTTTTAGCCATCACATATTAAAAACATTTCGTACGAGTAGATTGGATGTCGACCACATAAGCAGGCCAACGTTTACATTCAACTAATGTGCATCAGCCTTTATGTTATAAGTTACTGCCGATATCGGTGGCTTCCGGCGTTCTTGTTGTTAATCGCACGATTTGTAAACATAACATCACATCAATTTGTCATTTGTTTATGAATGAATTAATTTGTAGGTAAGGAGTATCTTGTTATATCATTTTACAATAACAATAGTATGAAAATACCGAAACAGTGGCCTATATCAAAACATAATTATGCCGTAACTAGGTTAATGTTATTTAAACGTCAATAAACATTATGCTATTATCATATTATGTATAATATTAACTATGGCATTATATAGGTACCTACTGAATTTGAAACAGTATCTGAACTTTTTAAAAAGATAGAAAAGATTGGAGGTCCACCACCTATTTTTGCGTCTTTTTTTTCAAAATTTCCCTTCTATAGGTAGTAGATAAATTTTCACTTCGGCACTCCTACAACCAAGTCTTTAACCACACCTCATTTATTGACCTCATTTTTAACCCATTGAGGCTACAGATTACTGCAAAAAATTCTACCATATTATTTATTTTTACATCACTCTGAGATAGAGTGTACTTTGACTTTGCTCAGACTCAAGTTTTAGATAAAACGAGACAGATTTATGCCAGCAATATAACTCTATCTCGTTTTTTTTTTAAATTATATAGACTAGCGCTTGGCTGCAATCAGACCTGCTAGCAAGTGATGATGCAGCCTAAGATGGAGCGCGCTTGCCTAGAAGTTGCCTATTCACTCTTGACTTGAAGGTGGAAGGGAAAACTGATGCCGGAAGGGTGTTCCATATCCTAGCAGTTTGAATTAGGAAAGAGGAAGCAAATCGTTTCGTACGTGTTCGAGGAACAGTGTCACAGCTCACAGCCAAGGCGCATCTAACCTCGTTTGTTAAAACAATCTATCACTTTAAGCTGCAGGTGATTTTTTACACATACACACATGTATGTGTGTGTGTATAAAATCGCCTATAAACATTACCCTCTGCCCTTCTTCTGATGCAGTTGGGTAAAACATGCCCTATCGTTCTCTTCTTCTTAGTCATCTGATTCTGGTATAGTAAGTCAATGATAAAATACCATTTATGTTTCTTTTTTCAGGAAAGTGAGATATTGAAATACTTCACAACAAAAGAAGAGATGGAGCCGCTAGCAGACAATTGCACAAAGGTGTACGTTTGGCATACACGCACACAGAAGCCTTCCATAATCAACCCCAAGAAACTCAAACACCCACCCATTCCAGACAACCATATTGAAGTCTGATTTGACAATAAAATGTATGACACTGTTTATTATCGGTGATCTGTGATCAACGGGATAAAGAAAGGATCTCTAAAGGGATAGTGCGCGCATAACAAGTCCAATCTGAAGTTACATCAAGTGGTTTTCCCAGGTCATAGGCCTTCTGACATCTGTAGCTCGATTGTGGTAGAATGAGTTACAATGTCACGATCGCAATCACCTCTGATTGATTGACGCTGCGCTCGCTCACTATTGGTTACAATTAATTGTTGCAATAGCATAAATTTTTCCAATAACAACAATTGCGATTGTATTGGTTGATGAAAGTTTTACGGAATCGAGCTACTGTTGTAGTACAATGCGCAGTCATTGTTCAGATTAGTCTACTTATTTTGCGCGCACTATAGACTTTGAAGTATGCGACCATGACATGCGGCAATTAGGAGGCGACGCACAGTGTTTTATGTAGAAATATATTATGGAAAGCATTTGAGACGCCTACGTATACGAATCTACGGCATACCGTCGCTGTTGTGGTCGCTACCTCTAAATCTACTTGTAGGCTGAGATCTATCGGGCGCACTTTGACTTTGCTCAGACTTAAAACGAGACAGCGTTATACGGCTGGCATAAATCTGTCTCGTTTTAACTGAAACTTAAGTCTAAGCAGAGTCAAAGTGCGCTCTATAGATTTTAACCTTAGACTCACGCTGCACGCAACTTTTCAATACAGAAAAACACGTGTTACTTCAAATGCGACGCACACATTATAGATATTCTAATGACGTCGACGACGACGTGATGTTGACGGATTTTTACATCGCGGCCGATGCTGCTGACATCCGTACTGGAGTACGGAATAATACACCTTACGGCGCTTTTTAGATCGAGCGTTGATCGCTTGTATTGCATTCCAATGTGAGCAAAGCCGTGTCTAAGCGTTCTATATCTATTCTAGTCTGTTTTGAAATGGAATGAACTGGTTAGTGTTGGATTTTTGTCTATCGCAATGAAAAATTACATTTTTCACATAAAATTTTCACTTTAAACACATAGACTGGACTGGAATTATAAGAAGGCATTCATACTACGAAAAATCTGCAAAGTAACTTACCTTTTCATGTTGTTCCTTGTATTAAAAATCGGATCTAGCGTCTGTCTAGGCCTTAATAGTATGAAGTAGTCACATAGACTGAATCCAAGATGAAAAAGTTGGGATTTATTATTGTATCTCACTCTAACACCTTACGTAATCTTGTCTCACTTTTGCAGGGATTATTGTATACCTAAAATTCTAAACGCAACACCAACACTCCTATACTAAGACACTTTAATCTTGATACTTTTGCGTGACAAACGTAAGATGTTCTAAAATATTAAATTTTGGAATGTATTAATTTAAATAATTGTTTGTATCGTATTGGTTGAGAATGTAATCTCATTGTGAATTTATTATAATTATTTAATTATTAAGTAATATAATACTCGAATTTTAATCGACATACAAATGTATGGACAATTTTATATTAAAATATTTATAATGAACGTGACTTAAGATAAGGAACAAGTAGCTATTTTTAAATAAAAATATTATTACGAAACAAGCATGTAAGTAGGTTAAAATTCATTTTTAAGAATTATATTATTAACCTATTCAAATTTTCTAATAGGCACAGCTTGGGAGCTTTGGATAACTCCATTCGCAAAATATAATAATGAAATTAATAGTGGACTTAGCAGCTCTATAATCGTGCCTATAAGCATTTGAATAGAGAGATGTTATTAAATAATATTAAAGAGATGTGTCTCTATTTATGTATTTAATATCCAAAAAGCAGCATTGAATTAAACTTAAGGTGGCTGGTTGAAAATTCACTAAAATTAGTATAATAATTATAAATAATAAACCTCATGAGTAGAGCACTGTATTATTTTCCAAATTATTATTAATACTGAGGCTAAGAATTATTTTTATTATTAGCCCTAATCGATAATGCTATTTTTTTTCTAGAGATTATTTATTGTTCCTATTTGGCTATATTCCATTTGATTCAGTATTATTTTTAACAAATGGCTTAGTCTGTTGTGAACAATCTCTAAAATAGGTAAACTCAAATGACAGCTCTAAATGTGTTGCTATTTCTTTCATAATGCTCGCTGCGGAGAAGGAGATAATTGATAAATGTTAATTTAATTTCGTTTTAGAGATTGTACAACAGAATTATCCACAATGTCAAAGTTTACGTACCAAAAGTGTATACAGTCGAAAGTATCGCGACCATTGCATCGGCCTACATTGAATTCATGACACTATTTGAGTGATTTGTCCTAAATTTATGACTAAACTAATAAACTTATTATCATTAAACTTTTTATTAATAAACAAAAGATTTAAATTCAGTTTATTAATTTACTTGGGATAATATAGATTTTTATCATACTTTTTCTTTATTATAGGCCTTCAAGATTTGACTGGCGTCAAATGTGTGATACTTTCCGATTATAATAAATAATAATTAATTATTATGGAATGGCAAAGTGTACACTTTTATTTATAGGAACTACTAATATTAACACTCATTTCAAATTAATACACACTCAATTAACATTGTCTTAATAATTTATGTGCAATTTTATTTGTAAATAATTAAGTAAATATTATTTTTGGACCATTTATAGTAAAGCTAGTTTTTTTTGTATAATTTGTACATAACAGTTGGTTCTGTATAAATAATATAATTTTACATTTTTTCTTTGTATATCAGAAAAGGAATCAATACATATCTGTTTAATACAATAATTTGAATATTTATAGAAATATGGACACGATATACATTTTTTATCTGTGACGTCATTTGGATTATTTAGCATCTCTGTGTACACATTACACAATTCAAAGATTTCTCGATAGAGAACAGTGGAAAATACAAAAGAATAGATTAAAAAGAAAGCTGGAAAGGACTAATTTTAGCCTTGATTATTTACTTTTAGAAGTTTTGACACCGTTGATTTTTTTTAATTCCTTCATAATCTATACCAAAAATATTGTTTTATTCTTTTCAAAGAGTGATTGTGTACTGCTCCAAACATAATTCTCGAAAATACGGTCAGAAATAAGAATAATAGAAAACTACCGTACTTTCACCGAATCCGTATAGGGTTTGTGCACAACCATCCTAAAGTTCTAGTACAATAATGGGGAAGAAAAAAATAATTTTACAAAATCCTCTGCATAAAAGTGTATTTAATATTCAAAATGATCATCAAACAATTTTAAAAAATACTCTGAAAACTTAGCGAAACTTGTGTGCGTTATTTATCTGTGTGTGTCTTTTGTATGATTATTGTAACTGGTAAGCTTAAAATTATTTTAGTTTATAAATTTCGCATCAAAATAAGCAATAATTAAGAATACTTATTTAAAAAGCTTTAAGTCATTCAATTCACTTGTATGTTTTGACTCGTTTCTGCTTAAAACAAACAAGTGAAAACAGATGTTGACCGCATTAAGATCTTAGATAATTTTTCTCTCTTCTGGGCTTTATATGGTTTGATTGCAACCAAAATAAAACATCTCTTTCACTAGTGCGCAGCGTAAAACTACCATCCACACTGTTCTTTTGCGGCGTTCACAGATTCGCACGCGAGTGAAGAACTGGCTTTAAGGCTTAGATCTATAGAATGTACTTTGACTTTGCTCAAACAGATATCAGTTAAAAAGTTAAAACAGAACGGATTTATGCCAGCGATATAACGCTGTCTCGTTTTAATAACAAAACAGTTGTATGCCAGCGATAATAACGCTGTCTCGTTTCAATAACAAAACAGTTGTATGCCAGCGATAATAACGCTGTCTCGTTTCAATTATGTCTTTTTGAGCAAAGTCAAAGTGATATCGAAGTCTATAGATCTCAACCTAAGATATAAAGTACCTTCAATAGTCTCCGGCCGCCATGTTGGAGGAAAAAGGACGCAACACATAAAAAACCTAAGAGGGTTAAAACGAGAAAGATTTTTGTATAATGTGTCACAGAATAATTTTTTTTTGGAATTCCCTTCAAGTGTAGGTAGTTATGTATATATGTATGTATGTATGTATGTATAATTCATTATATTATTGATGACAACAATTAATGACTGGTAGTAAAAAAGAAAACTTAAAATGTATGTACAAAAAGGCGGTCTTGTCGGTAATTATAAAACAAATGTATCTCGTTTTAACTCTGTCTTAAGTTTGAATTCAGTCAAAGTATACACTATAGATCTCAGCCTAGAAACGTAACAAAACATCTTTCATAATGTGTCAGCCCTAACTTCTCAGAGCCCAAGCTGACAGCTCTTATATTGAACTGGATAAATGTTGAAAGACTTGAAAACTTGAAAACTTCATAGTTGAAAACCTTGGTAGTACTAAGGTATTGTTTAGGGTGCTCGTTAATAAACTTGTCTAATTCTAAAAGGCCTAATATTTTAATTCTCTCTAGCTAGTGTTAAATCTTGAAACTTCTCTTGACTCAGAATCTGAGAAGATACTCTACTTTTCCCATAGCAAAGATACTTTATAAAAAATATCCATGTACTCACTATAAGGCTGGCCGCACTTTGGATGCGTTTTCGTACGAATTTTACTCGTTTACGAGTGCGAAAACGTTAAAACATGCATGAAAAATCTCGACTAAGTGTTAGTGCGTGTTCGGACTTGATCGCACGAATCGATTCGTACGAAAACGCACTCAAAATGCGGTTAACTTAATATTTACTTTTTTTCTCCTTTTTAGTAGGTTATAGTTGTGTAGCTTTAATTTTTGCATAATAACTAAAATAGCAACTATTTATAATGACTCGAAACGCTCAAATCTATCGGTCTAATTTGTCTATGCGCGTATGTTATCGATACTCCGTTATTTTTTACTGTCTAACTAAAGCTGATGAGATTTTTTTACGTTTTTAGATATCTGCAACTCTATGGAAAGGCTATCATATTTATTGTTTTTTTTTTTCTTTAAGTATTAAGTATTCGATATTATGCGCGTTTAGGCTTTCATTTAAATATAGGGATTTGTACTTACCATTTTTATTTTTTGTTCTCTGTAAAAAGTGTTTCTTATAAGTTGTATGATATTCCATGGTTGCTTTTTTTATTCACACACAAAAACATTTTAGTTTATATAGTTTTAATGTGATATGATAAAAAAGTGTCCCAGTTTATATTATAAATGTGTAATAATTATAATTAAGTAGATATAAGCACCTATATTAAGTTAGATGTTTATGGCATTGTATTTTAATGTCATCACTCATCATATTATTTATTAGTATAATTTTCTATACTTACTTAGTTATTATCAAAGCAATACAATTATATATTTTATTAAATTATAATTTATGAAAATTAAAACAAGTATCTCTTAGCTACAAATGTAACTAAGCGTGTACTAAGTAAGAAAGTGAATTGAAATTATATGTATAACGACATATTTATACTTAGTTTTTTTTTTAAGTGAACAAGAAAAAAATATTAATATGTAGAATGTCTCCGATCAGATTTATGTAATTGATGCGTTAAGTTGCATTCAAACTACGGAATATAATATTAATATAATATATAAATATCGCTATATACTTTTAAATGTCACTGTTCACACTTAGATGTAATATAATATATTAATAATATTATATATAATATATATTATATTATATTTCCGTAGTTTGAAATCAGCTTTAGGAATAAACAATATACCTAGGTATAGGCGGTAGGTCACCATGCTTGTTGCGAATAGAGTGGAATAAATTTATGTTGGATGAACTATGGATTAATTTATAGTTTCTTTTAGTGTCGTTCTATCTTTGGAACGTCTCACATTGTTAAACCCTGATCGATTAATATAATGATAACGTTCACACTCAGGACAAACGTCGTAAGGCAAAAAAAGGCACTAATTTTATTATTAGCCTGTGATCAATAAAGTACCTTCTTCGACTTTGCTCAGACTATGAGACAGATTTATATGAGACGTCAACCTGTCTCTTTTTAATCGTGTCTTAAGTCTAAGCAAGGTCAATTAGTGCCTTGGTATTGGTCTATACATGGTCACTTAAGTTGAGATCTATAGAGCGCATTTTGACTTTGCTCAGACTTAAGTATCAGTTAAAACGAGACAGATTTATATCAGCGATATAACGCTTTCCCGTTTTAACTATATCTTGTGTCTCAGCAGAGTCGGCCGTCGTCGTGGACCCAACTCCAACTCCTAGATCTATTGTTTGTTTGTTTGTAAAGTTTGCTCTATATATTATGTCAGCCATAGTGCCTTTCTATACGTATGCGCTAGCTTACCACCTACCAACCAATTTAAAAGACTGGCCGACTCGGCGTATGTTCTAAGTATGAACTTACCATAATAGTAAAAGTACCTAAGATTTGTAAAACTAATTGTTGAGTGATTTAGTCTTAAAAAAAAGATTCCGACGAATTGAAAACCTCCTCCTTTTTTTGAAGTCGGTTAATAAACAAAAGTTATGAACAAACTGTAACATCGAAAAGCTTGGATTTTAGCACAGGGGTAAATATTGTGTGTTGCAATGATTGAATAGTTTTGTATTCATCCTATTTTTTTTTATATTATGTAACCCAGTAAAATTATGACAGTCTGATCAATAAATTATTACACACCAATCAATAGCAATTTGTTTTATTTTTGTGTTTTCTTAAGAAATTGGTGAAAGTAAAAGAGTGGATCGATATTTGATAAGTTATAGATTTTAATCTTTAGAGATATATGAACTGGCTTAGCTCAGTTTTGAAAAATAATTACATGGGAGCAGCTCAAGTTTCGAGAAATTAGGTACTGTTTATACATAAGTGGCTAGAGTAGTGTGGATATTTATGCCAGCCGCATATTATCAGAAATTATCTGTGAGAAAACTTTCTATCCTCACTTTGCGAACATCAGAAGGTAGGTATTAATGAACCGCCCAAAGTGAGATCAAAGCCAGTTCTTTTTCCCTACAACAATGCTACCAAATGAAATATCGCCCGATCTTTGCCCTCAATGCCTTGTCCCCAATAACAAGAGTTTCTGACGGCACCTGGATGAGATTAATTTTTCAAGTTGAGTAACTTTGAACAATGTTGTGCCTTTTGGAAAAGAAAGAACTTCGTGAATTATTATGATTCAACTTTTTTCATTTGTTACGCGCTGCTTTTTATAATATTTTTTGATGAATTTGCAAGATTTGTTACCTAGTACAGTAGATAATTACCTACCTGCCTAAATAAATAGGTAACTACCTACCCCATTAATTTGGCGTCCCCAAAAAATCTTAGTACCTACTTATCTACCTAGTTACCTAGAATAAATCTTTTTCAATTCGTAAACCTTATAAACACTTAAGTAGGAAGGTAGTAAGTATACCTATCTAAAGGTTCTGGAAAATATATTTTATTATTAGTAGGAAGGTAGGTAGTGAAAATAGGCAGGTTTAAGCCACGTGAAACTTTCCCATCCTTCCTAAGCGGAGAGCTAGGAGCATAAACTTAATATGGAGCATGTGTTAGGAGGCACAACATCAGCAGTATTTATATAGGTAGATAGGTGAGTTTAAAAGGACTCTGCTAGCGCCTCTCCTTTCAAAATCACTTGAGAAGTCGGCTTCGCCTCGGTCTTTCAATATTACTCGGCCAGTAATCGCTTTATTTCAGGCCTCGACTGTAATGTACCTACTATTAAATAACGGATTTCTGAGAAAAGCACCTACCTACCTAAGTATAGGTACTTACTTATATTTAGATCTTTAAAATCTATCGTTCCTGTAAGAGTAGGTAGGTACGTAGCCCATAGGTACTTTTTTGGACTAGGTTGATACCTAACACAATCTTCTATTTAGGTACCTTGTCCTACGGCCTCTATCCAAATAGAACAATTTATTTCATATTTCATCTCCGAGGTGGTAATATCACGATAACCCTAATAAGGCAAACAAGATAACCGCCGGAATTACGGCTTACGGCTGGTTTGGCAACGTAATAAATTGGCTTGATGGCTTTGCAATATTGAAATTTCGCTATTAGTAAAATGAAGATATATTGGTACCTATTTTTAACCCCCGACCCAAAAAGAGGGATGTTATAAGTTTGACGTATCTGTGTATCTGTCTGTGGCATCGTAGCTCCTAAACGAATGAACCGATTTTAATTTAGGTAGTTTTTTTTTGTTTGAAAGGTGGCTTGATCGAGAGTGTTCTTAGCTAAAATCCAAGAAAATCGGTTCCGCCGTTTGAAAGTTATCAGCTCTTTTCTAGTTACTGTAACCTTCACTTGTCGGGGGTGTTATAAATTTTTAATTTACACTTGTAACTGATATTTTTATTGGTACCTAGCGTAGGTATATCACGGAATGGATAAGTAGGTACCTATATTACTGATGATGTTATTTAAATTTACGTCGAAACGGCTGAATAGATTTATGTAAAAATTTTGCAAAAGGGGACTAAGTTAGTCTAATAATAAATTGCCATAGGTAAGTATCTATACCAGGTATTTTTAAACAAACAAGCTCGAATACACACCTTTGTCCTGCCTAAAAACTTTGTAACAAAAATTTTGTTGCATTTCTATTCTAAAAATGTTCCTAGGTTACATAAATTTTTCTCTAGGTCCCAAATCCTGGTCCAACTGTAGGTACATACCATTTCAGCAAACTACATACTTTTAGAATACCTACCATTTGAAGGGATGTGACTATGTCGTCCTACATTAGAGGTTAGACTCTACAAGTTCTGCGGTAATTTCAGATAATGCAAACTGTAAGGACTAAGGACTGTAAAAAAAAGCCCGTAGGTACCTATGCTAAATCACTGATGTCGGTCATTCGTACCAATACAAGTTGCTTACACTAGGTAGGTACTTACTAGCGTCAAATATCGCAGCGTAAGAGGAGTTCAGGATTATACCTACCATACCTATTTCACCCAAAGAGTAGGTATGGAGAAATAATATTTCCCCTACTTTAAGAGAACAATATTATAGCCTACTAGGTAGTATCTAACATGGAGCCGCTTACTAACAGATATGTTAGTACAGAAGCGTAAGTACAGAGTCACTTAATAAAGTTCCCGACATGGTGACAATGACTCTATTGAGCGCCTTGTCATGCACAGCAAGGTGAAGGGCAAAGATGGTTGGCCTATACGATGGAACCACCAAATTAGGCGGCCTACGCGGTCCCTTATACGAGTCTCACAGACTGTCAGGCTGGCGGCTGTCAGCCAGCAGTGAAAACTGTAACTCGATTCCGTAAAACATGCATCAATCATTATTACAATCGCAATTGTTGTTATTGGCTTTTATGATATTCTTGTTGCAACAATGCATTGTAGCCAATAGTGAGCGAGCTCAACCAATCAGAGGTGATTGCGATCGTGACATTGTAACTGTCATTCTACCGCAATCGAGCTGCTGACGAATGCTAGTGAGGAGTGTAGATGTCACTTCGTATTGATCACGACCACTCTACCACGTGTTGCAACGAAGGAGAAAAACGTAGAAGAATGGTTCTGCCGTCTTTCTGTGAAATACTAACGCATTGAAGTCGAATTTAGATTATTTCGACTCCCTATAACAACCCTACTCGTAGCATACCTACTCCCAACACATTGATATTCGAGATATTTTACATGTAGAGTAGGAAACGAGTGTTGGCGTGTCGGAACTCGTATGACGGTAACTGCTGGTTTTCTAATCTTTATTTTCATGAGAAAAGGTAAGGGTGGACTAAAATTTTTGTAGGTGAGTAGGTACATTTATTAGAAAACTTGCAAACTTATCAGTCCAGCCATAGGAATCGTATTTGGATTATAGAGTAGTATAAATAGATAGGTAAGTAGATCATCATCATAAACTACCCATCGCCAGGTCACTAATATGAGCACGAGTGACTATTCAGAATGAGAAGAGTTGGCCATAGCCTACCACGTTGCCCAAGTGTGGATTGGCAGACTTCACGCACCTTTGAGAACATTACGGAGAACTCGCAGTCTTATAGTTTCTTCAAGATGTTTTCCTTCACCCGCCTCTTGTACATAAATCTTTATTGTTATTTATATATTACTGTCTTGTTGGTGTACAATAAAGAATATTTTACTTTTACTTTTACTTCACTCCTAGTCGGGGGTCTGGGGTTCGGTCCCGGGAAGTGGGAACACACTTTTAATTTTTCGGAGATAGTGTGTTGCGCTTTAGTGGCGCATGTGTTGCACATGTGTTGCGTGTGTGTGGAGTGTGTTTCGCGTGAGCAAATCAAAAAATCAAATCAGTAGGTCAATGAATTTGGCTAAAGGCATTTTCGAGATAACTCTAGTACAGTCGGCACTTGAGGCGGCAGGGGCGGAGTGGCGTAGGGGTGCGTCAGGCTCGCTTGCATCGTGATCAATCAAGGTTAGAAAGTCTGTTGGTAAAGATACTGAAACCCGTAAACCGTAGAAAATAGTTGGGGAGGTAAACAAAAACACTTTTGGGGAAAAGAATCAAAATAATGCTTCTAGTGATTAAAACTCCATAGAACTGGTAATTTTAACTCTGCGAAACCAGTTAAGTATACTAGTATATCATTAAATATCTCGGTGGTCTAGTGGTTAGTATGTTGGACAGCGGATGGCAAGATCCTGCGTTCGATTTCCGAGACAGACCAAAAAAATAGTTACCTATTTGCTTATTGACTTTTCTTGAGTTAGGAAGTGAGAAGGAAGAGAGCACGTAAACCCATCGGTCCTGCTCCTGATCTCTCTCCCTTAGTGTTGGATTTCCGTCCCACCAGGCTGAGAGTAAAGAAATACAGAGTGCACCTACGTTTGTGCATCATAATATCTCCCACACTATATTATTTTATTAAAAGTAAATCAATATATGTATAAAATAAAGTATTCAAATATATATCTTACAAGTTCCTTAGCTGGTACGTACCTATACTTAGGTACTCGTGCACGATACTTAAAAATTTCGTGTGAACGTGTGAACCCTCTTTGGATGTAGCTTAGCTAAGGGTTGTAAGCTCATGCATAAGATATGTGGTGAAATAATATTTGTTTAAATTACCACCCCCTTGAGAGAACCCTTGCGCGACTGAATATTTGACCCTATTTGACCCTAAGTATGCTGGCATAGATGCTGATAGATTCAGTTTGGAAAATATATAACAGTAAACAACTCCTAGCTGTTAAAGTAATATCAAGTCAATAGGTAGGATGATTAAAAGTCTATGGTAGATCTGTACCTATTCGATTGCAGGTTATGGATCAAAATCCTACTTAGGCATCATTGAACTAACTATAGGCATCTACTTTTTGTTGATGTTCTTTTGTTCATACTTAGGTAGTTACAAAATGCTAGAGTTTATTTTTGCAAAAAGATCAAAAGTTCACATGAACTATGAGAACCATTCTAAATTTAAATATAGAAGACAATAACTCTCCAGTCTCAGGCACGCAATTTTTTTCGTATGGTATTGAACTGCACCTTTTTTTTTCGAGGGGGAAATCTTCTGAAGATACCCACTCGGGTTATGTGGGATTTCTACCCACTAAAACCCCCTCTGTGGCCCTCCTCAGCACATGGCATTGAACTGCACCTGCTATTTGTTATTAATTTTATAGGTACATAGATAGGTACTTACTTAAGTATACATAAAACTGTAATGACAAGCTAGAGACATATTATTGTAATAGTAATTGTAATAGTTTCATAATGTTTATCTTGATGCTACGTCTCCACCGTAGCTATGTAAATATCAGCAGAAACTCAGCGTTCCTAGGTATTAATCTCTGAAGTGTCGCGAGCCAGGTCACGTAGTGAGCATTAGTTCAGCAGTTACTGGCAACTCTCTAATGGCGTGAGTCGAACGTGCCGGCTGCGGATAATTAAATTGAGCAATTTGTATGCATTACGATGACATATTATAATATTATATCTTCGGAAAAGTCTCATTTATCTAAATATATAATATATAAAAGGAAAGGCTGACTGACTGACTGATCTATCAACGCACAGCTCTAAGTAGACGGATAGGTCTGTTTGGCATGCAGATACCTAGCTATAATATTTTTCCTCTTGAAGGATATCGTATATTCTACAGAAACCATGCTTTACATCTACAAGTAATGAAAAAATAAAAATGCCCCCCGAAATGGACGCCGTGAAATAAATTAGTCATTTTTGGGGTTCCATACCTCAAGAGGAAAAACGGAACCCTTATAGGATCACTTTGTTGTCTGTCTGTCTGTCTGTCCGTCCATCCGTCCGTCCGTCCGTCCGTCCGTCGTGTCTGTCAAGAAAACCTATAGGGTACTTCCCGTTGGACCTAGAATCATGAAAGGCAGGTAGGTAGGTCTTATGAGGAATAAATCCGAAAACCGTAAATTTGTTGTTGCAAATATCATATTATGAAAGGGCTACCTGTGTTCGCCAGCCAGGTAACCTCCCAGTGTGCCTGGATGCTGCTGGTCCCTTTTGGATGCGTCCGAGGGGAAGAGCAGTGTTCGGGCCGGTGCGCCCCGGTAACATGGCTAATAATTTCTCTTCGGAGATATTGTTGGCTATGGCTAATTACCTGGCAGGGGGGGAGGTTTCTCCGCGTGTCCCTCTGACTAGCAGAGGGCACAGTGGATGAAGCGGAGGATGGGACGCGGGCGACGTGCGCGTCCCAAGGTCGGGGGACGCACTTCGTTGGTGCGTCCCGGAGGTGCGTCGATGGGGACCGAGCAGGTCCCCGGTGGAGGGTCTGCCTCGGCAGACGTCGCTGGCTGGGTCGCGGTTGTTTGCTTCGGCCGTTCCCGTGACCCAGTCGCCAGGCGACGCGCAGTAGCGCCGCTGGGGTTTAGTGGGTATTCCGGTCGCCTCTCGGCCGGCGAGTCCCACATACCCTCCCTCAGCTGGCTGGCTGCCTCACGGCTGGCTGGCTAGCTTCCGGGGGGGATGCGTAAATGCATTCCCCAGGGTCAACAAAAAAAAAAAAAAGGGCTACCTGTGTTCCAAAACAGATTTTTATTTATTTTTATGAATAATAGTTTATGAGTTATCGTGCAAAATGTTGGAAAAATTACCCGAGTACGGAACCCTCGGTGTGCAAGTCTGACTCGCACTTGGCCGGTTTTTAATTAAACATCGTTCAAAAAAAGTACCTAAAGGATAATTTACGAGTAGACGACACAGTAGGCAAGTAATTAGAGCGCACCACTCACTGTCCCTGCAGCCCAAGCACAATCAGGGAGACACGTCTATTTCGCAGATTTTACATCGCTTTGGCGACGAAAAAGAGCATAGTCGCATTAATAATTGTGCCAAGGGCGCAGATGATTTATAGTATAGTATTTATCACGAGGAAAGTCATAATAATCTATACTGTACGATTTTCTAAAGTTCTTGCGAATCGAAGAAAACTAACCTTTAATTTTTCGCCCTGTATACTAACAAAGTAGATAATCTTCTACCTAGTACATGTAACGGTCGTTTGTAAAATCTGTTAGCGACTCCTCAATGTTTGCAACTGGCACTTCTCACGGGGCGCCAGCGATTTGCTCAATTTATAGCCTTTTAACCGGATGCTCCTCGCGCAGGTGTCGATAATGGTTTCTTGTGATGCTTTTTCTCTTTTCGTGTAGCAGCCACTCGGGATATTTCATTTCAAAAAGGTATACAGTGTATAACTACGAACAAATATATCCATTTCTATCGCACGTTTAATATTAGGTTTATACTTCATATAATTATTTATCATAGGTATAGGTAGGTATCTTCCTAGTTCCTACTTACAGCAGTGACGGTGAAATTGTAATTGGAAAAACATTACCAAAAAAATCATTTCACACAAGGCAGAATTTGATTACAAACTAATCTGATGGTTTAGGTAAAGATAAAGATTAGAAACGAGAAAGCGGTTTGCTTCCTCGTTTCTTATGTGCACTGCTAGATTATTGAATGCCCTTCTTGGCTTCCGTTTTTTCCGCTAGCTATAATATTGGTACCTTCAAAAGAAGAGTGAATAAGCACCGTCTAGGCAGGCACGGCTCCATCTTAGGCTGTATCATCTCTTGCTTGGTTTGATTGCAGCCAAGCGTAGTTATAATAAAAAGATGGATATTCAAATGCCTAGAACAAAAATAAATACCCAGCATCTTACCTACAGGAGAATTCAATGGTTGCATCTCTTTACGCACTGCATTCGATAAAAATCCGAGAAAACACGGGTTTACTCCCGATGTCGATTTTACACTGCGTCCATTTCAACGGATGTTGCTTGCAACCACCGGCTACATGACAGCTAGGATGCGGACAGGACGCAATGTGATAAACGTTATACTGTGGTTAATTCGATCCGTGACAAGTGTAAATTAATAATTTATAACACCCCCGACAAGTAAAGGTAACAACTAACTAGAAAAGAACTGATTACTTTCAAACGGCTGAACCGATTTTCTTGGATTATAGCTAAGAACACTCTCGATCAAGCCACCTTTCAAACAAAAAAAAAAAAAACTAAATCAAAATCGGTTCATTAGTTTAGGAGCTACGATGCCACAGACAGATACACAGATACCTAGATACACACGTCAAACTTATAACACCCCTCTTTTTGGGTCGGAGGTTAAAAATGCTCCGATTTGGAGATATTCTCGGCATTGGAAAACGAATTTCAGTGTCCGCAACCCCTCATACAAATACTACTATGGCTAACTAGGAATTTCCGGATTCGGATCGGATACAGTGCGAAAAGAACCTAGCCTAAGATCAAAATGGTTGAAGATGAAAAGCAATAAAAAATGTCTCCACTGTTTCGCAGACAACAATCGTACCTGTGTATTTTCACCGCTCATTGTTTAAGATTGCATTAAAACTTAAGAGCTGCGCTAAAGCAAAATCTCTGCGACTAAAATAAGGAAACAGTCAAGCGCAAATAAGATTCGCGCCCTTAGAGGGTTCCGTGCTATTTTACTTCTTCGTTATTGCCCAATTGTATTATGTATGTTTATATTATACTGAAATTAGGTAGACCTACTATACCTACCAGGATTATAGCTACCTTAGGATGGTAGCAACTAACTAACTTAGGATTGAATTCTCTGGGTACCCAGAGCATACATTGAGACTTTTGTAATTAGAATAAGAGCGCATTTACATTATGTCGGTGGCTGAATTTGTCAATCAACCGATGTTCAATGTACGTAACGCTCCGGTTACACGCTTTTGGAACTGCGCGGGATACCGTCTTGCCATCCACTTGCACTCCGTTAACTGTGTAAACTGGCTTGTGCAGGTAAGCTCTCAGGCAAGACGAAGCGTGTAGCCAGAGCTTTAAACATTGACCGATGAATTAGGCCACCGACCTAATGGAAATGCGCCTTTACGTATGCGGAACCAAAGTGCAGCAAGTAGCAACCCGAGTTAGTCGTAATGCTGGGCCTCGTAGCGCCTTCTTAGTACTGTTCGTTTCAACCTTGAGGTACGGAACTCTAAAAAATGAATTTTTCCCTCCGAGTTTTACTCTCTGCATAAAATCAACTTTCAAACGAGGAAAGTTTGCGGTAATGAATGAACAGACTAGGGAAAATCTAAAAATACTTCGTGAATTTTTATTTTTTATACATTTAAGTTCATTAACTGTTGTGTAATTAGTAACAGTAGTCCAACTTGCTGTTAAGGTTTGCCTGTGGCTTGGTTGAACGATTTTGAATAGTATAATATAATAAAATATTAGTATTTTTGCAATTTTTTATACAAGCACAGATGAATTTCATGCAATACTTACTTACGTACCTATCTGCCTGTGTGAGGTGGGACTCCATAGTACCAGCTATAGCCTTTCATTATAATATTATAGATAGATAGGTCCACAACAAGGAAAGGTACGTACCAACGGATCATCATTATCATCATCATCTCAACCGACCGGTTAGGCGGCCGCCCACTTTACTATGCAGAGATCTCCTGTCAGAATGAGAAGCTCCCTAGAATATAACTAATTCCTTGACGAGAAGGTACCTATGGATAGTACTTGCCTACCTATTATAATATTCTGCAAGTAGGTACCTACTAGATAAAGTCAAGTTACTATTAGGTATACCATTTTTATGTTATTTGTTTTGGTTTTTAAAACAAAATGAACATTAGTATTTTCAACATTTTATTCTTAAATCTTTGGCATATAAATATTGAAAAAAGCAAAAAAACATACTTACAAAAATACAGAAAATAATTATAAGTAAGTAAATTATAAAATAATAATAATTACTACTAAGTGAAAATAATATTCTGTACATTACTTTTTAAAACATATTTAATTTAATGACTAAATGTAGGTAACTGCTAAAATAATATATTAAATTATACTAATAATATAATTAATTGAAATATACACAATATCTGACCGCATACCTATTATCTAAATACTTAGTTTTTTCTTAGTATCATAAAATTTGATCAGGTCCACTTTATTAAAATATAATCTAAATAAAAGAAATACTTATATAGATAATGCAAAAACTTAAGCTCATATATGTATGTTCCAATAAGATTCAATTTAAAAAGCATTAAACTTGAAAGTTGAAATAGAATAAACTAAACGTAAGTTAAAAGGCTGGTTGTACCCTATGTCTTAACATACAAATTTAATTTAACATAGGTTCTTCTATTACTATTGAACAGTATACATACATATATACCAACAGGCATCCTCCACACTAGACAACATGTTTCCCTTGAGACCACTTTCAATACGAACTTACAATACAACTATTATTCATATATTTAAGTTGACCGCACATCTAACCGCACGCACCATACGTGCTGAATACAGCACAATTTTAAATGACGTCACCAGTTTACTGTAACTCCAAATTCCTCGAAAAGTAAAAAATAAAATCGGTCATGTACGAGTTGGACTCCCACACGAAGGGTTTCTTATCGTCACATAAGAAATAATACTTTTGAATTTTTTTTAATTTTCATGGAAGCCATTTTGATTTTTTTTATTATTTGTTGTTATAGCGGCAAAAGAAATTAGTACACATTCTGTGAAAATTTAAACTCTACCTATTACGATTCACGAAATTACAGCCCGCTAATTGACAGACGAACAGACGGACAGCAACGGAAGTAAGCCTAAGCAGAGGTATTACTAATAGGGTCCCTTGGCACCCTATCACTAGAAATGACTAAAAAAATTGCAGCGCGTACGGTGTGTGTTGATAGATGTTCAATCAGCTTAAATAACTTTCTATTACTATACGGCGGAATGTTTCCCGGTTATAACGCCGGTCGTCTTGTTGTATTCATATTCTCTGTGTCCATTGCTCGCCCGCTTTTGTACGTCGTTGACGGGCTCTGGGTTGTCTCTAAGAAGGCCTTTTCTATCTCTATAAAACAATTGTTTGTTGTAAGTGTTTAAATAAAATGCGAAGTGAAAAGCAAACAAAAAAGACGTTAATTTTCAAAAGCATGCTCAAATAATATTTTTTGTTAAAAGAAACAACTTTGCCTACTATTTCCATAAAAATGTGAGACTAAAAAATTCAAAGCCCCAAAAAACTTTCAAACATTTTTGTTAGTCAAAAGAAAACTTGGCCCACTGTTTCCTTAAAGGTATGGTTTAATTAACGCGGATCCACACCTGCGCACACGCACGAACCTTGCACGCAACGTGCATCCAACAAATATCGATGTATTTTACTGTCACGTTATATTACAGTCTTTGTGCGCACTGGCAGGTGAACACGTAGGTATATCATGTTTTTACGCACTCCCAAAAACTCACAAACATGTACACGCCGTGACTTGTATAATATGATGCCGCACGGGAACCACTCGCAAACCACTCGTAGCTCCACGTCGACATTAAGTTCTTATAAAACAAGTTATGTGCACGGTTCGTGCTTGTGTGCAGGTGTGGATCCGCCTTTACGAGTCTTAAGGTCGCTGCATACGTAACGTGTTTTTCCCCGTCCCGGACGGGACGATTTACTGTTACTCGAAGTACTATTGGACAGCTAGAAAACGGACGGGGCGGGGCGTTCCAGTTGTCCAATAGTAGTTCGAGAAATCCTCCCGTCCCGTCCGGGACGGAAAAAACACGTTACGTATGCAGCGACCTTTATTTGTAGCTGGCTAAATTTTCCCGAGTTTGTGCTCAATATTACTTATGGACGCGGCGCGCAGTCCTTACCCGTAGTGCATACAGATACAGCAAGCTATTTGCGACAAAATTCTCGTCTATTGTTGAGACCCTACCTTTAATAGTAAGGTTACGAAGAAAAAACCAAAACCCATGTTAAAGAAGTCGGTTAAATTGAACAAAAGCACTATCAAATAAACAAACTAAAAACATTCATAGTTATTTTTGCATTAAAATTATTCAAATAAGTATATTTTATACTAGCCCAAACCCAACCCTTTACCTAACAAGAATTTGTCCTCTTTTTTACCATTTACGTTTTCATTTAGGGATCTGTTAAAATAAATATTATTATAGTTTTCATATAGGTAAACAGTACATATGCTCTACAACTAACAAGTAACAACTAACAGTACGTAAGCTCTAGTCACTTTCTTTCAAACGAACACATTTTCGTTACAAAGACAAATGCGAAAGTGTGTCTGTCTGTTTATTTGTCATTATTTCACGGTGCATGCACCACACCGATTTTGACCAAATTTGGTATTGGAACTTTGTATTTCGAAGACGGCCATAAGCTACTTTTTATCCTGGAGATTCCACAGGATTTTTAGGAAACCTTAATCCACGTAGACGAAGTTGTGGGCATCATAATATAAAGGTACGGGTTTTCGTAAGATATTAATGCTTCCAGGGCTTTCAGGGCCTTCCTCATACGATTTCGCTAAGATGAAATAAAATGGGGCAAAATCGCCTCTTTCTATAATATTAACTGATATTACAAGTTATAATCTCCTAAGTTGATCCCACCAGTTATCAACTTGGTAAATGTTGCTTGGCCAGCACCATCGATTACTTTGTGTACTTAGTCGTAACTAGGCTATACCCAAAGAGTTAAGAATCAGCTTAGATACCACAAGGTATTGTTTTAATGAAGGAATTAGCTTACCAGGTCGGAAATTCAAGCTTTTATCATACAAATATCTTAGCATTAATGGTTAAACCATGAATAAATCATAGTAGGTAATTTAATTAGGGAAGTGTTGTTATATTAAAGTAATCATACAACAAACTAACCTTGAATTTAAACTCACTTCTCTTTTATTCTTCTTCTTTTTGTTGCAGCAATGAGCGATAATGCCTTGCTTTCGCCACAGCAATAAAACTACATCCAATAACACTAGGCAAAAGAATACTACTACTATTGATATCCCGATTAAAGCTCCAGCGGACAATAGCCTTTCTTCTTCAGCTGAAATCAAAACCTGAACTTAAACGTTAGGTCCTACTTATTTACTTTTGCGTATAGCTAATAAGCAAAATAGAATTAACTAACTGCTATTAGTAATTATTTAAGTACAAGTTATGGCTGTAATAAAACCTAAGTTACAGAGTTTAAAATGAAGCGGTTTTTGAGATTGACTTGGACACAAATAGGTCTATACCTGACCGCAAATTTAATTTGCCCACAAATTTTATATTTTCAAAAAAATTCTGGCAAGCGCGTTTCAACGGTCGGTCTAACTAAACCTCATTATTGATTTCCAGAAAGCATGTTTATCATCAAGCTCAAGGCTATTTTGCAATAAGAAAAAGGTGGTAATGTTTTCTTTAAATACCTATTGTGTGTTTTGTTTAAAATTTATTTGGTACCATTCTCCATAAACCAGAATGTCGATATTTTTACCGAAACCTACTGTGTGCAATAATGAAATCGGGAAAATTTTATCAGACATATTAATTTTATTACGATAGCCTTTTGAAAGATAAAAATCTAAGCATTTATTAAAATATACTTAAATACAAGTTTTGCGCTTACCTGGTATCGTAAACATAATATGCGCAGGAGTTGACGACCCGTTAGAATTGTGCGCAATCAATTCAAGATAGTAAGTAGTGTTGGAATCTAAATCGTTTAGTTGAAATTCTGCCGCTGGTTCGATAGTCTTGTCTGTACACACAGTTTCCTCGATAATACCATTGTTCATCTAAAAACATACAATTACGATTAGGTAAGTATCACGAATAATACCTTTGTACTTAGTGTGCAACCAGTTTTATCTGTAGGTGTTTCCTCAAACAAGTAACTTATTGTGAAAAACCCAACTGCAGTTTGCACTGCATCTTTTTCAGCTTGCACTAAAGTGCATAATTTTATGTTTCTAGTCGTAAGTCGTAACATTCTCACCATCAAGACGAATCTAATGACGTACCATATTATATCAAAATCGGTTAGGCCGTTGAGTACTTACGAGTGGACATAGGTACGGAGTACGGACATACATACATATAGGTTAAAAACACATCTCTTGGTTTCGCAGTTTCGGGTAAAAATAAAATAATTGTTGTTATTTCTGTTATTCTGCAAAGAATTTGCATTTCATAGGGAGAACTAATCGAGGAACATTATAAATAAACATTAGAAGAGCCGCCTATTCATTTTCTCGCCATTCATTAGAAAATGTATACCTAAGCCAAATTAAAGAACTGTTTGAATGATTTTTTACTATATTTATCTTGGTGTCATAGAAAAATCTTTTCAATTTCCGCTCGCTGTATTATGAAGGATAATAAAAGGATTTACTTTCACTCTGTTGGTCTAGATATAAAAGGATTTTAATCTAGGTTTTGTTCTGTTTTCTGCTTTGCTTTAATCGCCTTAAGGAACAGAGTGAATAGGTTTTCATGCTGAATTATTTTACAAACTCGGTGTTTTCTTAGTACTTTCCATTTCTTACTTAAGATATCGTTGGCAACGATTAAAACTGTTGGTAAGATTTTTTTTACAAAATGTTCACAACGAGTGTAAATTAAAAATTTATAACACCCCCGCCAAGTGAAGGTTACAGTAACTAGAAAAGAGCTGATAACTTTCAAACCGTTGAACCGATTTTCTTGGATTATAGCTAAGAACACTCTCGATCAAGCTACCTTTCAACCAAAAAAACTAAATTAAAATCGGTTCATTAGTTTAGGAGCTACGATGCCACAGACAGATACACAGATACACACGTCAAACTTATCACAGTCCTCTTTTTGGGTCGGGGGTTAAAAATGAAGTGTGGATCAGTTTATGCTATTATTTCTTTAAGACTGTATTGCAGATGCTTGAACAATTAATACCAAACTAGTAAGTAATTATTGTAGACAAACTTTGGATAGAGGGTGCGAAAAATAATAATTTACGATTATAAAACTTACTGGGCAAAGTCGTATGTTATAGGAATCGACGAGTTCCTCTTGCTTCCACTTCAGTTTACGCTCCATTGCAGCAACTTCCTCTACATCCGTCTCCCAAACAGGCTCTAGTGGCACTGACCTGAAATTCGTGCTGGAAAATCGGTCGAGAAAGTTCGTTATGTGAGTATGTATGGGCGTTAGGTGATAATGTATCACATTAGTAACTAGTAAAATGATTGCTTGGCAGTCAATCTGTTAAAACATTTAGATATTTACACTGAGACAAGAAATATAAAGAAAATATCACACTTAGATTGAAACATGATTTTGAAAATTTGAGGGTGTACCTGTATACAGAAAAATAATTCTATGCAGAAATATTATATGTGCTAACCTTTTGATTTTGCTAATTGTTATTGTTGAACATTTTCCAATAAATATATCAGTAAGTACCTAGGTACTCAACAAGGATGTAATTATTGGATTATATGCGTTTATAAACATCAATCAAAATAGTTGAAAGGTCTATTTATTGAAACTTGAATAAGATTCTATGAAAGCCTCAAATTTTCGCTCCATGAACATAAATTCATGAATTTATTTACGTTCAGGCCGGTTAGTTGGCTAATGTAAGGTTTCAAATTTAAACTGGGTAATAATATTATGAGTCCTTGGACCGTAAATATTTAGGCTGTACTCAGTCTAAAGCGTACAGTCGTTATAAACAGTTTCTGAAGAGTGAGTGAGCAATTCTACTTAAGGCCAATTCACGCCAATTGCGTACACGTGACACGTGACTAGTAGGGTTACGCATACGTCCACGCTTTACGCAAGCGGTGTGCCATGTTTCATACAGTTCCATAAATTACAACGCAACGGAAGCGCTACGTCTACGCTTACGCAGCCGGTGTGAACGAGCTATTAAGTGATGATTTTCGGTGTCATCATGATTCTGTCTCCTAATTTATTAAAATACATGAGAAAGTTAACTTGATAGAATAGAAAACTTGCATTGTTAATTTTATGCAAGTGTACCAAGAAACACACCAAAGACAGAAAAACTTTATACAATTATTTTAAATTATAACAGTACGTACTTTTCAAGTGTGTCAAAATCGTAGACTTCACTCCAAGGACCATCACCGACATCATTAATAGCTGCAAACTTTATATAGTAAACCGTACTGGGTCGCAGTCTATCTATTCTGAACGGTCTATCAATAGACCAAGTTCTATTTATGTGTATGTCTGTTATGTTGTAGTTTTCAGCTTCGTCGTATTCCGCTTTGTATGCTTTTATAGGAGGTCCGTTGATGAATTCTGGCCCGTTGATGGAAAATGTGACGGATGTTGCTGTGACGTTTGTGATTGTTACCTTAAAAATATATTAAGCCTTTAAATCCTTGAATTGAAATAAATATCAGTAAATATAGCTGCAAATTTTAATCAAAGATCAGACGTTTTATAAGTAGGTAGGTAAGTTTTAGAATAACACTGACAAAAAATTGCATTATAACTCTAATTCACAGAAAATATTATTACACATTTACCAGAAAGAAAGAATTAAAAATCCGCATCACGTATCATATCTGATGGTAAGTAGTTTGATATAAAAAAATAAAATAAAGTCAGTAAAATACTAACCCAATTTTCTGTATGATCTAGGTAGTACGTTTGAAAATTATGATGTGGATCATTTTCATGCTAATTAATCATTTATTTGTGTGGAGTTGTTAAGTATTTAATCTAACTTACATAAGCCTCAATAGGCTTATGTAAGTTAAATATAAAAAAAATGTCAGTAAAATTTTAACCCAATTTTCTGTATGATCTAGGTACGTTTGAAAATTATGTAGATCATTTTCATGCTAATTAATCATTTATTTGTGTAAAGTTGTTAAGTATTTAATATGACTTACATTATTAATAGCTGCTGGAACAAATCCTTGTCTCAATACAATAATTTTTTTGTCTTCACCGAATCCGTTGTTGGCAATACATTGATAAGTTCCATAAAGCGATACGTTCTCAATTATTAATGGATTGTCGTGTATCTTGTCGGCCATGATGTTGTTGATTTTAGTTTGTTCCTCTTTCGTTAAATCATTGCCTTGATAACTGAAAACAGATTTATAATATAAAGAGGATGCCCGCGACTTCGTCCGCGTGGATTTAGATTTTTTAAGATCCCGTGTGAACTTTTAATTTTCCGGGATAAAAAGTTGCCTATGTCAATTATAGGGACGCAAGCTACCTTGGTACCTTTCATACAAATCGGTTAAGCGGATGGGTTTTTGGGAATCCCGTGGGAACTCTTAGCCTATGTCCTTCCCCGGAATATAAGCTAACCCTGTACTAAATTTCGTCAGAATCGGTTAAACTGTTGGGCCACGAAAAGGTAGCAGACAGACAGACAGACACACTTTCGCATTTATAATATTAAGTATGGATGGATAATTATAAGAGGTACTTATTGAGACTTCAGGTTCTGCTACTAATTTATTCACACCCATGAGAATTTACCCTCACCTTTCAAGTAAGTATCGCAACGCAAGGCATCGTCAAGATTTGCATCCGTACGTAGTCAAAACTCCATGGAAATATACGAAACGGTTTGCTTCCTTATATCTAATTCCAACCTTTAGTATAAGAATGCGTTTCTGGCTTCAATTTTCCCCTCAATTTTTAATATAAGTACTTACCTTTAACTTGAGGCATTTATTTGAGGCGTTTGTCTAGATTCTAGACAAACGCACTCCACCTTCGGCTCCGTCATCAGTTGTCAGCAGGTTTGCTTGCAACCAAAGGCTAGTCTATTCTTAAAAAAAACTTACTTCCAAGTAATATTCGCCGGTGGACTGCTGTGATTGTCGCAACTCAGGTTCGTATTACGCCCGCTCCAACCCCAGGCTTCCTCGAATTTTTCATCAAAATGTGGCGGGTACAATACTGCCAAATTAATTTCTCTTTGATCAGTGGCCACTGCGAACAAGTAAGTAAAATAGAATGACTTTACAATATCAATAATCGCTCAAATCTGGGGATAATTTATCAAAATCTGCTGGTTTATGTAGATTTTAAAAATACCTATTGTTAACTAACTAAGAAATCTACTAGTATCTAATTGATCACCAGTGAAGATATACATACCTACTGATAAAACTTTATAACACTAAAAATAAAAATTTCGAAGCTAATTAGGTTAAAGGTTGAGTCACACCAATTGCGTACACGCGACACGTGCATAGTGATGCGCGTAAACCCCTAATATACTGGGTTACGCATTCGTCCACGCTTTACGCAAGCGGTGTGCCATGTTTCATACAGTTTCATACATTACAACGCAATGGAACGCGCTACGTCTACGCTTACGCAGCCTGTGTGAACGAGCTACTAATGGTTTTCAAGTGGTATCTTATCCGAATGTTAATTACTTATATTGTTTGGCGGTACCTTTGTCAAAAGGTTAAAATGTCGCTTCTAATTTAACGAACTAAGCTTGCCTATTTAGGCAGTACACACTACCAGAATGAAAACACTACACATTAAGCATAGAACGAATCCAGACCTAAAAAAATTCTTATCAGCATATACTAAAATATGTCAAAAAAAAACCATTAAAATATAGAAACTTTGAGTATCGAAATGCCGAGCAAATGTTATAAAGTAAATAAATAAAACTATGAACTCACAGAAATTGGTCGCGTTACAAACATAAAACCCGTCGTGAGTTCTGTTGACTCTGAGGAAAGTCAAATAGAACTCCACTTCGATGTTACTAATATTCTTCACGTCCCATACTATGCTGGAAAGTAATTACAAAATTTCATCAAAGTGGCAAGTGAAAGTTTGCTGGATCACATGAAATTAGAATTCTCAAAAGGAAAAACGGAACCCTTATAGGATCACTTTGTTGTCTGTCTGTCTGTCGTGTCTGTCAAGAAACCTATAGGGTACTTCCCGTTGACCTAGAATCATGAAATTTGGTAGGTAGGTAGGTCTTATAGCACAAGTACAGGAATAAATCTGAAAAGCGTGAATTTGTGTTTACATCATTAAAAAAATGCGTTTCAATTTTCAAAGTAAGATGTAGCCCTTTTATATGATACCAAGTGGGGTATCATATGAAAGGGCTTTACCTGTACATTCTAAAACAGATTTTTATTTATTTTTATTTATAATAGTTTTTGATTTATCGTGCAAAATGTTGGACATATTTTGTCAAGGTACGGAACCCTCAGTGCGCGAGTCTGACTTGCACTTGGCCGGTTTTTTTTAAAACAAGGCATTGAAGTTGGCGGAGCTCACCTTCGTTCATCGACTTCATCTCCCAAATAGTTTATACTCATCTGGGGAATTGGTAGACCTTGTGATCTGCAAACTATTTGTACTGTCGTTCCTTCTATAGCTACTAAACTATCAGCTTTTGTTATCTCTGGCATAAAATATACCTAAAACACGTTAGGATAGAACTTTACACATGTTATAAATGCGAAAGACTCTTTCTATCGGGCAACTTTTGAAATGAATTTGGCGAAAAATGCATCCCGAAAAAGCAATATATTACAAGGACATAGATAGGTACTTTTAAATTTAAAGTATCATCATCAATAATCATCATGAACATCCTATCGCCAGCCCACTACTGAGCACGGATCTCCTCTAAAAATGAGAAGGGTTTAGGCCATAGTTTGCCACACTGTACTGGCCCAGCGTGGATTGGTAGACTTCACACGCCATTGAAAGATTGAGAACATGGAAAACTCTCAAGTGGCCTAGCGGATTGGCAGACTTCACAAACCCATAGGAACATTATGGAGACATAATGGTAATGGCATACAGATTCCCTCACAATATTTTCCTTCACCATTGTAGCAAGTGATATTTTAATTGCTTAATTTTTTTTAAGAATACGTAGACTCAATTCTAAATGGTATAATGAAAGCAAACGCTAGCAAGCACTAGAAGAAAACATGAATATTTACATCTACGTTAATACTGCCCGACGAAGAGCCAGCTACATTAGAAGCTGTGCATTCATAAGCCCCAGCATCATTTTCATTCACGTCGTATATTGTTATTCTATTAGCTTCTTGTTTCCAATGAGCGTACTGCGCCGGGAAAGTGTGATTCCCAATTGGCTGAGACTGTATAAGAAGTAATAAAAAAATTACAATAGGAATAGGACGCGACAGGCGAGGCGGCAGTCGGGGTATGAGGCGGGGGGATGCCCCGATTGTCATTTTGACCTATCGCGTACCATACGACCTTCGTAAAAAATAGAACTATGAAAATCGGTTAAGTTTTAACAGAGATATTACCCTATCCCGAATGGTCCTTATCGTTTGTCGGGATAAAATCTATCCTTATATACCCAGAGTAAATATTAACTATAAGTTGCTAGGTTGCGTTCAAATTATTTATTTATATGGTTTACCATAGTCAGGCATACAGACAACTATTGCCTCTTAGGCTAGCCCGCTTCCATATTAGACTGCATCATCACTTACCACCAGGTGAGATTGCAGTCAAGCGCAAACTTGTATCTGATATATAAATTTTAAAAAATCGGGGTTTTACATGGGTTTTACTATCAAAATTACTTACATATTTGGGAATCTTTCTCCATACGTATTCCGGGTGAGGGCTACCAGTAGCCATACATACGATTTCTAATATGCCACCAGCCACCACATTGCTGTCTGGAGACGCTACAATTTCTGTTATTTTTGGTACTGATATCACCTGTAATTACAAAAAAAACAACATCACAGTAACTTAATTTTAACCTTAAAAATAATTTAAATGAATTACTAATAATAACTGCCCAAATTATAAATGCGAAAGTGTCTTTGTTTGTTTATTGTTGTGTTGGTTTGTCTTTCAATCAAGTAGCAACGAAGCAACGGATTGACGTGATTTTTTGCATGGGTATACCTGGAGAGCCACATCTGCCAGGCTTCTTTTTATTTCGGAAAATCAAAGACGGGAATTTTGAAAAATCTAAATCCACAGGACGAAGACATAATAGAAGTAATATATATCTTACGATGATCTTACTACATCGCATTTGTGTAGTTGTTACGGGCAATTTGATAGTCATGTAAACAGAATTTATACTAAAGTATCAACATTAAGTAATTGGATTTTTCCCTCCTAGTTTTGTCGTAAAACCTATTGAACTGCGATTTAGTGGGGATACAAAATATGCAAATTATTCGACTTAAGTTTTTACCGATTCAGCAAATAATGTAAAGCAAAACTGGGTCAAACGTTCAGCATCCACTTATATTCAAGCTCTTTTTAATATTCATAATATTCGACATTCAGAAAATCCGAATAACAAATAGAAAAAATATGCAAAATGAAGGTCTTACAAAATAAAAACCGAGAGGTCTTACAAAATAAAGGCCGAGATTTATAAAAAAAGATTAAATTATAAAGATAGAAATATCCAAACAAAGAAAAAAATTACCTCAACTTGTATATCTCTGATTATTTCTTCCCCAGTCTTGAGATCTGACGCTGCACATCTGTATAGTCCTTTATCATCGTTTGTTACTCCTTTTATGATCAACCCTTGTGATGAAGTTTCGTATTTGTCACCATCCCTTATCTAATTCAAAGTTATTAGGTCTTCTCTTTATATAATACACACTTTATAACATTATTGATATTCATATCAATAAATCAAGAGTGGTTCTTGTAATATAAAGAACTTCAATGAGGAATATGTACCTAAGTAGTAAATACCTAGCTATGCTCACCTTAGTTAAGCCGTCTTGTTTGTACCAAATTATTAAAGGATCTGTCTCGCTTCGGGCTTCACAAAATATGGTAACATTCTTCCCACTCACAACATACTGAGTTTCATTTGTGTTAATAAAGTAAGGACGATCTGAAATTGAAGTCGACAAGTCGACATTATGTTAGTTACGAGTATCTACTGTAAGGTTACTTTTAAAAATTGATTTGAATTGTCAACAATAATATAAAATTATTAATTTATCTAATGCAGGTAGTTTGATAAAATCGATATTTGGCTCATTCGATGTCATACAATCTGTTGCTAGGAGGCCAACAAGATTGAACTTGCATAAATACGGGTGTTTCGAAGGTTTTAGTTCAGTCTCCTTCTGAGATTCGGAGCGATATCGCATATTTTCGGTATTTGGATTGTGAACTGAATAATTAGATGTTGTGATAGCAATCACGCTCTAATTAAATTATTTATTTTGGCGTTAGTTTGTTTAGATTAAAACTCTCGGATAACCTTACACATTAAACTTGTGTTTTTTTGTGTTGGTTTTGGAGAGGACATTCCAATAATTCGATAAAAATATTTAAATAATACCTGCTTCTCTGAGTGACGCCAATAATTCAGAAGCGGGACGTGTCTCACGTTGTCTTAATTTCGCTTTGGTATCTTTTTGTAAACAACTCACATTTGATTAAAATTTTTATTGAGTTTGATTTGGTGACTAAAATTTTTACTTTTTTTTTTCTAAAAGAATTTTGTCTTTTGTGAAATGGAAAGTAACTTGCAGTAAGTAATTGAGATTTTGTGTACATCGAATGAGAGGTTAGTCGTTTGGATTTATTATTGATTTGATATTAAAACTGAGAGTTCGGCAGTTCAAGGGTAGGTTTTAATGATTTGACGGAGGGCAGGATAGCCCATGATTTGGATTTGACTTAGGGCAAGGAAGCCCGCGACTGACATGACAAGATTGATTAGAAACACGAGGACGTGTTAAATTCAGGACGGCCGAACTGTAAGGTTACTTTTAAAAATTGATTTGAATTGTCAACAATAATATAAAATTATTAATTTATCTAATGCAGGTAGTTTGATAAAATCGATATTTGGCTCATTCGATGTCATACAATCTGTTGCTAGGAGGCCAACAAGATTGAACTTGCATAAATACGGGTGTTTCGAAGGTTTTAGTTCAGTCTTCTTCTGAGATTCGGAGCGATATCGCATATTTTCGGTATTTGGATTGTGAACTGAATAATTAGATGTTGTGATAGCAATCACGCTCTAATTAAATTATTTATTTTGGCGTTAGTTTGTTTAGATTAAAACTCTCGGATAACCTTACACATTAAACTTGTGTTTTTTTGTGTTGGTTTTGGAGAGGACATTCCAATAATTCGATAAAAATATTTAAATAATACCTGCTTCTCTGAGTGACGCCAATAATACTAATAACTACAAATAAAAAATCGTTATTTCAACACTAACTAGATGAATATATAGAAGTATATATATCTACGACTATATTTACAACTATACCTCTGTTATCAAGTTTGGTTTTATAATATCGTAAAAACCATTTATTTTCATTTTTAGCCCCAAGCGAATAGCGCTGTGATGATTTTTTACATCGTGAAAAAATATTTCAAAGACAGAACAATTTGGAGGAAAACCTCAAAAGAGGCCAAAACCTACAAAGGATTGGAAAACTGCCGAAGGAAGTAAAGTTTTCTTTTAATTTTTTCTACAAAGAAAACTGTTTAATAGCCTCAATTAAAAGAAAGTAGAAATAGCATTTGATCGTAACTTCACTTTCATAGGTTTCACTTGATACGTGCCGCAGGTTTTAGTCTCAGGAGATCGACTCCATTACTATACCTATTATAAATGCGAAAGTGTGTCTGTCTGTGAGCTTTTCACGGTCTATCTGTTTAACTCATTTTGACAAAATTTCATCACAATATCACATTTCATCATCATCACAATGTTGTAGCTATCAAACTTCACTGTTAGGTTAGCAGAGCTCAAGTCAAGATCATTGGCAGTGTTGCAATATTAATTTTAATTACATTGACTGCTACATATACATTACATTAAACATTAATACCAAATTATTGGTAATGGACGATATATCGTTAATCGGATTATACGCACCATACGCTTCGACGTTGTACGTAAGCGCGTACGTTTGACCATTGTGCACGGTCACACACTTGTAAGCACCAGATATTGATCTGCCAAGGCTCGATATGAACAGCCTATATGTGTCTTCATCCACCCATTCTGAATATACGTTCGATTCTATACCTGGTCTTGTGAAAGTAATTATTTACTTTAGGAACAAAGGCAATTTATTAAATAATAGTCTAATAGTTACAAAGTTAAAATCGTTATCGCCTTTTATCTGTACTATTTTCTAAACTAGTTTTATTGTTCTAGAATCTAGGTAAACGCATCCTATCTTAGGCCACATCGTCACTTTCCATCAGGTGTGATTGTGGTCAAGCGCTTGCCTATTATTGCATTAAAAAAAAAAAAAAATCGTTACCTTTTAACGGCTTTCACTGAACCGGTTTTGACGAAATTTGTGTGCGAAAATAGCTAGTATCTCGGAGACGGAGATAAGCTATTTTTCCTCGCGGAAAATCAATAGTTCCACAGGATTTTTTACTTTATACCTAAATCATGCGAACAAAGTTTCATGCATCATCCAGTGGTAACATAAAATTAAATTTCTATAGCCTTTCATAGGGAAATGGTCTTTTTAAACATGAATATATGAAGACTGAAGAATCTTGTACATTTATAGCTATTTTTTAAGTATTCAGATTACTACAACATCTCTAACTTTCTTAATTCGTTCAAAAATTAAACAGCTAACTTTGACTTTAAAGGAGGTACATTTGTAATCACTACAATAATGTAGGTACGTTATATTACCTTAATGGTAGAATTTCTTGGTCGTGTGGATCCAACCACATAAGTTTGACTCCTTCACTGCCCGGGTCATCACATTTACATTCCTGGTAAAACCGACTTCCAATTCTCATTCGGGTAAAGTGTGTTTGATTGCTTGTAAAGCATGCGTAGCTCTCTGGAACAAAAAAAACCGGTCAAACGTGCGTCAGACTGACACAAGGAAGGTTCCGTGTACTATCCATCGTACAAAAAAATAATACAATATTGTTTTTAATTTTCATAGCAGCCATTTTGAAATTTTTATTATTTGTTGTTATAGCGGCAGTAGAATTACACGTTCTTTGAAAATTTCAACTCCACATTAAGTACAGTTCAAAGCCACTGACAGGACGGAGTCTTAGAAATAGCCCGTAAGTCCCGTTGGCACTTACGGAACCCTAAAAAGATTCCATTAATGTCACCCACGCTAACTCATCCATCAATTAAGCTAATATTTTCGGGGGGCATGATATAAATAGGTCATATGAATAAGACGCTAGGATATTGGATTAAGTGGTTTTGTTTGTTTACTATAAGAGAATATTTTGTATAATTCGTTATTTCTTTTGCGTTAACAGTACACAATTCTTGCGCTTCTGTTCATGTTGTCTCCCTTGTTTCTATGTTGCGAAAAAATTATGAGCGAATGCCTATAATTGTAAACCTTATAAAAAATTATAAGTACTTAAACGAATGCTTATACCTACTTAATTTTACATTTTTTGGTGGACTATAACGTAGGTTTCAAGATCATTTAGACCAACTTGATGAATGTTTATATGTAAAACATATTCCTATTTTATCTAAAGAACTGTTAAGCCTGCCTACCAGCGCTGTATAGTCAGCTTTAGAAATGTTTTTCAAAGTTATAATAACCATCAATATGCCACTCCAGTGCGCTGAGATTATCGCTTATCATAATATCGAATGGCAAGCGAAAGATTGAGTGGAGTTTGTCCGAATCTTATTTAAGTTCTGCAAAAGTTTGAGAGATCGCAATATGGAGCTTACTCTTACACCGTAGGTATATTGAAGTTTTGTGCTAATTTATCAGCTAATAGTACTTTGAAGATTGATGGTGTTGTTTGTTTACTTTGTAGCAGATGCTTACGAATCATGCCTGCCTAAGCTATTACACAGGAGTCCATCTGAGCCATAGAAATATTTTATTATTACTATCGTATCGCTATAAAAAGCGGTGATAGCCATTCGAGAGGGTAAGGGGTTCGATCTCGGGCACGCACGTCTAACATTTCTTAGTTCTGTGTGTTTTGGACCCCCGACCCAAAAAGAGGGGTGTTATAAGTTTGACGTGTGTATCTGTGTATCTGTCTGTGGCATCGTAGCTCCTAAACTAATGAACCGATTTTAATTTAGTTTTATTGTTTGAAAGGTGGCTTGATCGAAAGTGTTCTTAGCTATAATTCAAGAAAATCGGTTATAGCCGTTTGAAAGTTATCAGCTCTTTTCTAGTTACTGCAACCTTCACTTGTTGGGGGTGTTATAAATTTTTAATTTACACTAGTATTATTGGCGTCACTCAGAAAAGCAGGTATTATTTAATTATTTTTATCGAATTATTGGAATGTTCTCTCCAAAACCAACACAAAAAACACAAGTTTAATGTGTAAGGTTATCCGAGAGTTTTAATCTAAACAAACTAATGCCAAAATAAATAATTTAATTAGAGCGTGATTGCTATCACAACATCTAATTATTCAGTTCACAATCCAAATACCGAAAATATGCGATATCGCTCCGAATCTCAGAAGGAGACTGAACTAAAACCTTCGAAACACCCGTATTTATGCAAGTTCAATCTTGTTGGCCTCCTAGCAACAGATTGTATGACATCGAATGAGCCAAATATCGATTTTATCAATCTACCTGCATTAGATAAATTAATAATTTTATATTATTTTTGACAACTCAAATCAACTTTTTTTTAAATAACCTTACAGTTTGCAATTAAAATCACTTCCTTTAATAGTGACCGAAAACATTGTGAGGTAACCTGTATGCTTGTGAGTTTTCCATAATTTTCTCAAACGTGTATTGAATTCTGCCAATCCACACTGCGGGGCAGGCTATGGTCTGAAACTCTTAGAGAAAACCCCTGCATAGTAGTGGTGTTCATGATAACGGTCATGATGATCGTATCTCTATGGTCTAATCTAATCACTTATAGTAGTTAGAAAATATAGTGTTTATAGTGCTTGAACTTCAATAGAGAAAGAAGAGTCAATAGGTATTTGGTAGCATTCATATTCCGTCCAGTAGGTAGTACCAGCCGCTATGTGCTTGATGGTTCTTCAATGTTATATTGTATTGTTACCTAGAAACCGCTACAGGTTGTAAATAATTCAAACACTGGAGGAATAAACTTCCGTTAAATATAACTTTAATGCAACAGTCATAAAACTTTTCGGTGAAATAACGGGCATCTATTGTGTGACATTTTTGTTAATATTATTTTAGAAATTAATAATACTATCCATTGCTAAATTTAGTTATCACCAGCACCTGCCCTCATTATATTGAAACATGATCTCAAAATTGCTTAACATGCCTTCGCTTCAACACACAGTATTCACTTCAAAAACTTGAAAATATTAATGGTTCTCTTTTTTATATCTAGAACCAAATTTTAAATTAAGATTTTTATCACAAAATAACCACTCAGTTCTCAAATAAAGGAAAGGGTATCAAAAGTGTTTACGATACGCTTGTCAGATGAGGCAGCTTTGATCTTTCCAAACGAAAAATTGTAAAAACTGACGTAAATCTTTTGGTATCATGGTATGTTTGATGGAAATTTTCAAAGGAAAGAAAACAAAGCTTAGCAACGAACTAAAGAAAACGAGGAACGTAATAAGTATTAATAACTAAATAATTAAAATAAATTGAATTTGAAGAATAATTATTATGAACACTAACCAATTTTAACTATCTACTTACTTAGATTTTAAGGTGATAAATTTATATAACATATTTGAAACAAGGCTGTTTTAGTCTTTATTTTTTGGTATTTTTATTTATACAGAAGTGGCTGAGAGAGGTGGTGCGTAGAAACAATCATCTTCTTCTATACTATAGTATATAACAGTAAAATATTGCTATGACATAGTATCAACCGTACGTACCACGGGTGCGGGATCTAGAAGCAGGTATATGTTTAAGCCACCAGTTAAAACTTCGAATAATTCGATAATTTCGGAAGGGATTCCAACGTGACCTGAGTACCAATGCCACATCTCCACCACTTTTTAATTAACTACACCAAAGGAATCTTGGTACCTAACAGCAAGCCGCGTGATAGTTTACCTTCCACAGGGAATGCATTACAAAGAGAAATGCAACCCCTTAGAAGTTAGCTCTTCGAACACGTAGATCGAAAAGGAATATTCAAGTAAGACTCACTAGAATATTCCTTTATAAACTTGTCTGCGAGCTACATTGTTGTGTTATTGGTTTATTTGACCCATAACATTCTCTTTGAATCCTTTAGGATTTTGATCACTAGATACCTAATCCGTACAACTTTGGTAAATAAAAGATATATTTATGTTAATACAATTATAATTTTTTTTTTACATTTGTTTTATGATACCTATTAGTACTAGTAGTAGCATCTAGAGTTAATATAGTATACCTACCTACATAGTTTAATATACAATTGATGAATTCCTTATAATTATAGAAACAAAGTTGTACAGAAGCAACCGATAGAACTATTGTTACATTATTGTAACTTTTTAGGGTTCCGTACCTCAAAAGGAAAAACGGAACCCTTATAGGATCACTTCGTTGTCTGTCTGTCTGTCTGACTGTCAAGAAACCTATAGGGTACTTCCCGTTGACCTAGAATCATGAAAGGTAGGTAGGTAGGTCTTATAGCACAAGTACAGGAAAACCGCGAATTTGTGGTTACATCATTTAAAAAATTAAAATGTGTTTCAATTTTCAAAGTAAGATAACTATACCAAGTGAGGTATCATATGAAAGGGCTTTACCTGTACATCCTAAAACAGATTTTTATTTATTTTTATGAATAGTTTTTGATTTATCGTGCAAAATGTTGGAAAAAATACCCGCGTACGGAACCCTCAGTGCGCGAGTCTGACTCACACTTGGCCGATTTTTTAATGATTTGAAAAGAGCAGCTGCTGAGCTTTTTGCCGGCTCTTATCAGTAGAATCTGCATTCCATACCGGTGGTAGAGTCATAATATTCGTAGCATAAGAGACACTAGTACCACATGAAATAAGTAAATTTTGATTTAGATTTTTGATAGAAACATACAATAGGATTGATACCTATAAACATCTAGTTCCTAGACAAAGTAGTGTTTAAGACTACCAGTTAGCGATCAACGTTTTCCTATTAAAATATCTATCGCTGTTAACATAAAAATAAAAATCGTGATTTAACAACTAAGTAGAAACATAAATGTTTCTTCGAAAGTTTTAAGCATTTTAGTCTACGATAGTTTATGCTGTCTAGACCTAACTAACTTTACCTGAACGTTAACATCTTTCTTAGGTAGGTACCCACTTTGTACTAAGTGATGATGATCTTCCTTTCATCAATTTTTAGACTTTTTATGTGACTTGTAGGTGAATTGAGAACATGCGTCCGTACTTACGAAAATTACCGGTATTTAGAGCAAATGGTAGATATTATAATAGTGGTAGATTGACTGTAAGTATGTTAGTATTGTACAATATTTTAAAGACCATAAGGTCTCATGTGCGTATGTAAAAAATAGGACACTTAAGTATAATCAAGCCCCTTATGCAAAGTTTCATAAAATGTCATCTAAAACCCCAGTAACAAGCTTAAAAGTTAAGAGAGACTCAGGGTTTATGACATAAGCATGCAAAATGTGACGCAAAAGCAGATGATATCACGTACAGAGGTGTCCCTTAATGGTACTTGTAAAACTTATCACATTGTTTTGTCTGGCCGCCGTAATTTCATAGAAGATCAGGAAGTCGCATTGTTAAAACTTTTATAAATGCGGAAGTTACGTGGGCTTTATGACTCGATGATAACCTCAAGTGTCATTAAGAGGGCTCTCTCCGTCACTCGTTTCATACAATCGTAGTTCCAATTTCATTTGAATATTAAGCAACCAAAGTCCATGAAATTTTGCAGACATATTCTAGAAACTAATATATCTATGTCTGTGGTTTTCCCAGATTTCTGTTAAAATATTCGGTTTCAAAGTTACGCGGTCTTAAAAAATTTCATACAAATCTTTGAGCCCCTGTAATTTTAAAACTACATATTTTTAGAAAAATCTAAAACACCACAGACACAGATATTAGTTTCTAGAATATGTCTGCAAAATTTCATGGACTTTGGTTGCTTAATATTCAAATGAAATTGGAACTACGATTGTATGAAACGAGTGACGGAGAGAGCCCTCTTAAGCTTGAGTCATGAGTTCATGTGGTCACGTAGATTATACAGATTAGTCCGTAACCTTAACCGAGTGCAAGATGCAAACACACATAAGATTTAAAATTATGAGATCACGTCTCAAATCAAACCAATGATGCGAAGATCATGTCTATTTAAAAATCTGGGATGATGGTTTTTATACACATTAATCTTATTTACGACATTTTTACGGTTATAGTTCGTAGATGGAATGCGATAATTGGATTTAATTACTCTAACAATTAGGGCTCATTTTTATTAGTCAATAACTCGGCTGATACCTACCTACAGTGAATTCAAGAATTCTCTGTAGGCAATAGTAACAAAAAAAAACAAAATTCCGTAACGAAACGCGTTTAAGAAATTATCCAGGGAAAATTTTCTCCGAATACTAGTCTCATAAAAAAATATAATAAGAAGCTACTTTTACTTATTTCCTTAAATTTCTCTCGTAAGGAATTTTCAACATACAAGATTCTTAAGTAATCTTGTCTAAATCGCTACTATCCAAAATGCTAAATCAAGGGGATACACTTTTCCCATTTAATTTCTCTCATTGTTCATTAGGTTTGACAGTATATATTAATTAGGATTTTTAAAGAAGACACAATCCCCTCGTCTCTTAATGGCCTTTTTTTTTACGAAACATGGACAAGACAGTTTAACTAGTCTAATGCAGCTCTGTTAAATAATAACAATTTATGTCGGGGATTAAATTTGTTTCTGTCATTCTTCACAAGCTTAGTGGTTATTGGAGAACAAGGCCATTTTCATTTAGAAGAATTTGTTGTCTTAAAAGCTGTTGTTAAGATTGAGTGCCATAATAACATTTAAGGAACAAACATACAAATGAATATGCAGCTTTATTGTAATAAAACTATAACCCTTAGCCGTACAGTGTTATAAACGAATAAGTGAGTAATACACTCAGATGATCGCACAATTATTGGAAAAATTATTATCTAACAGCGAGGTTGACTTTATGAAGATTAATAAAACCCCTCTTTTTTAATCTTGTTTGTAAATATATAATTGATATACTATAGGCTGCATCATCACTTGCTAGCAGGTCTGATTGCAGCCAAGCGCCAGTCTACAAATTAAAAAAAAAAAAGGTAAATTGGAAAAGTACACAATTCAATCTAAAATAAACCCTATAATAAAGTTCGAAAGCCTCTCGGTTCGTTAGAAAAAGGTTAAAAGTATCGATAGGTATATCGTTATCGTTCCGATTTAATGTTATTTCTCCCAAGCGGAGGAATTAACATTTCGATACACCCAGGGTAAGGCACCCCTGTCAATATTGCTTTTTATCGCAAAAATTGCCTACATAATGTCAGTAATGTGGAATTCGATATACCTAAGAGTGGTGATTGAAGAAAGGTGGATGACGATTTAACACATATGCCTATGGATAATCTACGCCATCTACGTAAATGTTGCATTAATGTGGTGAGTGGTCACAAAATTGCTTATCACCGACGCCAACAGTATCACAGTCAAAGTCATTTATTCAATTCTGGTCTGCGGGAAGCCTACAACAAACTAAGCCGGGTCTTCTTTTTATTATCACCATCATGTTTGCTTTGGCCGTTAGTGTATGAATTCGACCAAGGCCTCATTCGCACGAGAGCTTTTTAAACGTCCGTTAAAAAAGTGTTTAAATAGAACAAATGCATTCCCAAGTATCTGTTCACACGTCAACACTTTTTTAACGCGCACTTTGTATTTTCAGCGCAACGCCGGGTTTTAACGCAACGCTTTTTTAACGCTCGTGCGAATGAGGCCAAAGTGGTGTCGGGAAGTGGGTGGTTGAGGATGTCAGAGGCGCGCTCTCCTACGGATAAATGTTTTCAAAAGTGCCTCCCAAAAAAATATTACATTACAAACATAACTATGGATAACAAGTCACGTTCATATTACATGACGTATTTAAAATGCTGCTCGCTGATGAGTGAGACAGAAGATATAAAACACATGAGAGTAGAAGAATAGTAGCGCTCTACAAGTGACCCAAGATGTGATAGTTCTTCACGTTAGAAGCCTATGTACGTAAAGTACCTTAATTCTTTTTACATGAAAACATCTTTATTCGTACGATAATATAGTTATCTGAAAGTTGTCAAAGTCTGATATACATATATTTACATGAAATATCAGACCTCATAACAAAAATATTACAACGCTCTTTAGAAACATGACATTGAATGCAATGCTAATCAGCGTCCATCTAAATAAACCAGGAATAGCTAACGCGTCACGCTGGTAGACACTGAACTGAATATTCACAAAACAAGCGGAGTGTATACCTAATTAATAACGTTGTGTGTTGACTAAAACCAACAATGAAAACGCAGACTTTGCCCAATAACCGCACGTATCTACTCTTTACGTACATACTAGATACATGCGGCTATATAGTTAGTTTACCTAACATATATTATATTATGACGAATGCTTGAATAATGTGAAAAAGGCCATTATTGATATACCTATAGCTTGAAGGTATAAAGGAGCGCAATCAAGCGGTATAATGATATAGAATTGATCTCAAATTACAATTTATATTCACGGTCCAGTGTATCTAGATTTCCATATTTATTTTAATTATTATGTTCAATATGACAGCTCCTTTATTTATCAGTAATAATAATAGACAACCCCAATAGCTCTTTGGTTAGCGAAGAAAATTAAAACCCTAAGGGCGTCAGTTCAAATCCCATCTGTCGCTTTGTCATACCTGTTTGTTTCAATATAAGCTTTATACTTCGGTATCTACTTATTACGCATAAAGATATCATACACCTTAAACTTTCTCCTAGGTCCATGAAAGATAATTATGAACTCATGATTATCAACCATGAATATAGATGTTGGCTTGTTCTAGCATACTTTTCTAGGAAGCGATCAGAAGCTTCCTTCTAGAAACTCCATCAATCCACCAGCCTCTATAGGCCTTTCTCGCCCTAATGGCATCCATTTTGTCCTCCAGTAGTTTTTTGGGACTCTTGTGCCGTTCATACGTTGCACATGATGTGCCCATCTCATTATTGGTAACTAGATAATTTAATGGTTTCGATAACATACAGTTCTTTAAAAAGTTCGTAGAATTTATGAATGAATTAAAAATAAATTTTAATTTAATTAATGTAATGAATGAAAACAATGCAACTATCGTATAGAAATCGTATACAAATATGAACTGCATGTTAATAACCCTTTCAAGTTTCAATCCAGCTCAATATAAGAGCAGTCAGTGATTGTTAATTCATCAGTGTGTTTCAATTGGAATGGCTTCCAGATTCCGATTAACAATGTTACGTAATTGACGCGTCGATATCGAGTGGACGCGTTCATTTATTTATTATCTTTCTATTATTATTCTTATATTCATTTATTATTATCTTATTTATTAACCCCCGACCCAAGAAGAGGGGTGTTATAAGTTTTACGTGTGTATCTGTGTATCTGTCTGTGGCATCGTAGCTTCTAAACTAATGAACCGATTTTAATTTAGTTTTTATTTGTTTGAGAGGTGGCTTGATCGAGAGTGTTCTTAGCTATAATCGAAGAAATCGGCTCAGTCGTTTAAAAGTTATCAGCTCTTTTCTAGTTTTCTTATACTTAGAGGTTTTTGTGTCGGGAGTTTTTTAAATTTTGAGTTATTATACTACTGTACTACAAAACGTATGATCCGCAGGAGAACCAAGGCACCCAAGGTTATTTACATAGCCCAAACCGTAAGCAAACTGAAGTGGTAGAGGGCAGGTCATGCTTGTTGTAGGGATGGTGGCTGTTAGAGTCGAAAAGTTCTCGAGCGGAGACTGTGTATTCCTGTAGTGGCCCTCGCAAGATAAAATGACGATATAAAGAGGGTGACGGAAAGCGGCTGGATGAGGAAGATTGAGGACATGGTATGGTCAATGGTGTCGTTCATTAGAGAAGTCATATATTTAACAGTGGACGTTCGTAGGCTAATATAATGAACTAGCTGATGCCCGCGACTTCATCCGCGAGGATTTAGGTTTTTCTATAATTTTCCGGGATAAAAAGTATCCCTTGTGCTAATCCAGGATACTGTTTATCTCCGTTCCAAACAGCCCAATCCGTCGAGTAGTTTTGGCGTGGAGGAGTAACAAACATACACACACACGTACACACATACACACTTATTTTAGCCTTTATAATATTAGTTTGATGAATGATTTATTCAATAAAATGCAGGTACAGGTGATGATGATGATGACCGCAAGCCAACGAATGGGTTTTTAAATTCCATCCCAGGCCGCTTTGGTATTTTTATTCTCTTGCTATACGGAACTAAAACAGATTTTACCCATTATTTCAGTATCTCTGCAATCTGGCAATGACACACATAACTACTCGTAACATTCAAAGCGAAATGAAAACATAAACTAGATCCAAAATAAATTATCCTTGAAAATTGTCTTTTTAAAAACATACGGTTTTTTTACTACAGTAGTTACACTCTATATTTATTTTATTAACTGCAACGTAGTAGGTATATTATTAATTTTCATAGATACTTACATATATAGATATGTAAGTATCTATGGGTATCATATGAAAGGGCTTTACCTAAAGCAGATTTATCCTAAAGCAGATTTTTTTTTTTGTATAATAGTTTTTGATTTATCGTGCAAAATGTTGGAAAAAATACCCGAGTACGGAACCCTCAGTGCGCGAGTCTAACTCGCACTTGGCCGGTTTTTTCGCGGAGCGTGTGTCAACGTCCAGCTCTCGCTGAGTTACTCTCCCTGAGGTAGGTACTAATTTCGCGTTACATCATAATGAGTGAGCTACCATCAACCCGAATATTTAACCGAAGTAGGTACCTACGTTCATTAGTGCCACCATCATCATGACACCAATATGGCGCACATAATTTCAGGAATTGGTACCATTTGCTTTAACGAGCTCAACTAGCTTGTGACCGAACGCATCAAATTGATGTGTATTGCGTTACTCTTTTTAATAACAGATGTATCGTGTTCAGGAAATACTAGTATTGTATGGCATAGGTGTAAGGGAACCTTGAACGTTGGTCTTCAGTTGCTTACTGGCATTGTTGTAATCTTGATTGTGTATAAATATACGTTTTGTGTTGCAAAATCGTTGGAAAAACCATATTATTATATTTTTTATCTCATTTTATGTAAAATAAATCTACATAGGTTCTTTTGAAATACTTTTGAAGTTTGTTTGTTTGTAAATTCTCGATCACTGGTCAAAAAAGCCAGAAATAAGCAGCTTCTCATAATATAGCCACATTTTGAAATTTAACAACTCTGTCTAGTCTGTAAACTTCAAAACTTCAAATTTCTACCTATTACGGTTCACGAGATGCAACCCACTGACAGACAGATGGACGGACGGACGGACAGACAGCGGAGTTAAGTAATAGGGTCCTATTGGCACTCTTCTGATACGGAATCCTGAAAAGACTGACTGATAAGTGATGTACAGCTCAAATACTTGGGTAATTTATTCTGTCTGGTAATCTATTACCCTACTTGATATTTTGCATAAAGGTTTTCTTCATAACATAGACCTCCATTACGAAATGAATCTCAGGAATTCCTCCCTAGCAGAGCCGAGATAGGCGCTATTACTGGAGTTTTTAAGAAGTACCCACATTTTAATCTTTACGCTGATTTAGCGAGGAAAGGCAATTTTCATACTTGCCAAATATATTTGTTAGTACAAACAGGCAAACTCTCGTCCACGTAGATTTAAGTTATTCATAAATTCCGTGGGAAATCGTTGATTTTCCGGGACAAAAGTATCCCATATCCGTAGGACACTTTTGTCCTGCGGAATCAAAGAGTTCCCATGGGATTTTGATAGTTTTAATTAGACGCGGACGAAGTCCCGGGCATCATCTAGTAACTAACAACCATCTTTGTCAAAGGACGGTTAGTTTAGTAATAAACTTAAATTATGAAGCAAACTTCAATACCATAGGAAATTCATACTCTACAATCGTTTAGGTAGGTACTCGCCCAGGAAACAATCCGGTATGACTACTGGCGAGTAAGGCTTCACGCGTTTTAGGCCATACTACGGTAACCATAATAATGTGATATGGGAATATTTTAAAGTAGTCATTCGCAATTACAGAGTTAGTCCAAATTACTAATTTTAACACGGATACAACACTTAATTTAAATTGTCGTTGTATCCATAACATTAGTAATAGTTCACTGTTATTACTCACAACTACCTAAGTAAAAATTCAGTTCCATATTAACTGATTTTTCAAATAAATTTAATTGAAAAAAAAAATAGTGTAGGTACTTTTTAAATTTAAAAACAAATTCTCACTGAAACTGAAATCCAATTAAGTGATGCCGATAACATATTGAAAACAAAACAAGAGCTTTTAAAATAAAATTGAACATAGATTCGATATTCTGTATAAAAATTATTGTGTATTTTAATTTAAATGTTGATGTGTATTTTAATATAAAATACTCGTGACATGCATTAACTAAAAATCGAAATAAAAAACTCACCTGGTAAAAGAACACAAAATAATAACGCAACAAAAACTAATTTCTCCATAACAGAAATTTGAGTGACCTATTAAATAATTGGAACAAGTGCTAAAAATATTATCAACGCCAATAAAACGCGGCGGAAAACTTCATGTTATTTGAAAAATTTAAAATTAGAATATGCGTTCCGAAACACGCTTTCAACTAATTGATTAGTGCGGTTGTCTCCATGTATGCGGGCGACTAGGCATTAACCGACTGACGTTTGACTATTGCTTCAGCGCGCGTTGCGTTCGGAAACGGGACACATAAATAGACGAAGAGCTGGTGGGCTATTTTGAGGACGTATCATTAGAGCCATGTGGTAGTATGGTCCAGCGACATTAAATAGAATTCCAAATAGAAATTGGCTAAATATTACGGGGTTTTCTGATTTCTTACTAGCCAAACTGAATATGCAAGCCTTACTTTAGAGGTTTGGGTATGAGAACTTTCTTGGTAGTCAGTTTCATCTCAGTTTGAAATACATACAACAGCACCTTACGTAAGGGAGTATTACGTGAGTACAATAACATAGCGAATTAGGAACACTTGTAGGTAGTGCAGATGTGTTGAAAATAAATAAATAAAAATAAATAAAACATAGACTTGTCATTTGATACCAACTCAGGTAGAGTTCTTCTCAATTATCCACTTTTGATAGAGTGATCGCGGTGTTCAGATGATCTAAGTACATGTCAGTAGTCATTGGCCTCCTTGGGTTTTTGGCGCCGACTTTCACACAATGCTTCACTTGTATTGGTATTGTTGCAGAAGCACTCTACCAGAGTAGTCCACCTAGTAGTGCACGCCCTCTGGCTCTAGAAAAATATTACATAAGAAAGAAATTATTTTAACGTTTTTAAAGATACAACCTGAAAATATTGGAAAACTTTGAGGAGGTCCAAGTACCCTCCCAAATTTTTCCACCAGCTCCTGTAAAAAACGGGACGCATATTGAAGTAAACATCACGCTTATTTTTAGAGCGGCTTCAGTCTTTTGCTGTAGAATGGAATGTCATTCTTAATGGCAAAAGGTTCCGAAACGGTTACTTTATGGGGCTCTATGAGTTTAAATTCCATCTAGAAATAGATTGGAACAATGGGAGTGCGTGGTGCTTGTAAAAGCGGAGCCATGTTGTTACAGTTTATGTGATGGTACTGCTATGTACCTACCCTGTACGAAAAATTAGCTTGTAACGTAATTAATAAAAAGATATTAAGTCTATCGCTAAGTAACTACGGCCCTCATAGGAAAGCTTAGAGTCAGTTAGCAGGCAATGGAGCGAGCTAGAGTTTCACTACGTGATCAAATCAGAAATTTCAGCGGTCGAATACAAAGCTTAAAATTTTTTTTGATCTCTGTGTCACCATTTTTTTTTTATAAAAACAGACCTAGCCCATAGCCATAGTAGATTTAGATGTATCGATAGACACCTTGTTGAATAAAATTCAAACTAGCCGTTGGGATGCTTCGAGGACAAAATATATTATAGAAATCCCACATACCCACCAGACAGGCGTAAAAAACATAACCCTGTGATGTAGGGTAGGTGAGTTATAATAGTGTCTCTATTAAAACCTATGTCAACCATGGTGTGAGTTTCAGCTTAGATTGCATCATCACTTACTAGCTAGGTGGGATTGGTTTCAAACGCGTAGTTCAAGCGAGTAGGACTGACCTACCATTAGGACTTAAAAAGGTAATAGGTATGTGATTATCTAATATATCTACCTATATTAATATTATAAAGAGGTAAAGTTAGTGGGTATGTAGAGGATAAAATCCGGAAACAATAATTAGATACTGAAAATTATTTATAAAAAATATTCATAAAACAAGTCCTAAGTTAATTATACCATGCGGACGAAGTTCGAGAAAAACTAGTTACGTATAAAATACTCGTTACTTCAAAATCCCGTGGGAACTCATTGATTTTTTTGGGACAAAAAATAGGATCCATTTCCAGGATTCAAGCTCTACTATTTCTATTTGACTTTCGGTACTGATACCGAAAGTCAAAATTGATAAAGCGGATGGGACATGAAAAGCTAGCAGATAGACAAACAGACACACTTTTGCAACTATAATATTAGTAGGATAGATGGACATCACAACCCATAGGTACTATAAATGCGTAAGTGTGTTTGTTTGTGGGTTTGTTGGTTTATTGGTTTGTTGTCCTTCAAACACCCCGCACCGGAGCAACGGACCGAAACCCGGAGAGGCAACATAGGCTACTTTTTATCCCGAAAAATCAAAGTATTCTCATCACCTAATCCAGGCGGACGAAGTTGCGGGCATCATCTAGTACTGAACTAATTTAAAGGAACATTATTTTTCTTTTATTTACCAAACTTTGTGCTTTTGTTCAGCTAATGCGAAGGTATTTTTTACGAAGCAAGTGCCCACCCTTTCGTGAATCTTTTTAGGATTTTGTTATGGAGGGCAATGAACAAGCAATGTGGTTCCCCCTACTTACATAAATCGCTCCTTTTTAGTGAAAAGAACAGCATTAAGAATAGGGAAGCGTTTTACGAAAGGGTGGTGGAAAAATTGCAACGTTGCTTAATCGTTTGTTTGAGTTTACGAATCTTGGCATAATCGTTTGTTATTTGTCTTGATTAAACAAGATGGAAATAATTTAAAATTTCTATACGAAGAAAAATATTAAGTAATTACGTTTTGTTTGAAAAGTGGCTTGATCGAGAGTGTTCTTAGCTATAATCCAAGAAAATCGGTTCAGCCGTTTGAAAGTTATCAGCTCTTTTCTAGTTACTATAACCTTCACTTGTCGGGGATGTTATACATTTTTAATTTACAGTTGTATATGTTTAGATTTCTATATTTGATGAAAAATATTATGTATTTTGAAACACAGCAGTTGAATTTCTACCATGCTACCATTACTTAGCTATTATAGTTTTGCAAAGCTCTAACCCTCCATTATCTTAAAAAAACTTATGTATTCCAACTTGGAATAAATTAACAAGAAGACGATATTACATTTACTTTTTAAGCGGCCTTTTCTTATACTACTCTTTTTAACCCCCGACCCAAAAAGAGGGATGTTATAAGTTTGACGTGTGTATCTGTGTATCTGTCTGTGGCATCGTAGCGCCTAAACGAATGAACCGATTTTAATTTACTTTTTTTTGTTTGAAAGGTGGCTTGATCGAGAGTGTTCTTAGCTATAATCCAAAAAAATTGGTTCAGCCGTTTAAGAGTTATCAGCTCTTTTCTAGTTTTCTTGTAGAAAAGAAGGTTAGATAACCGTTAGGTTCATAATATTATGTCAATTGACAAATGTCAAGCTGTCAAGATGGACATTGCCTAAATACATAATTATTTATTTGAAAATGATGTTTTGGAAAACTCAGATACTTTAGATCGTAGGCGCAGAATAGTCCAAGAAAATCATTTCAGCCGTTTGAAAGTTATCAGGTCTTTTCGGTCTTTTCTAGTTACTGTAACCTTCACTTATCGGGGGGTAAATTTTTAATTTATGCACTTGTTACATACTTAATATTATCTACATATCTATGATTATCAAACACAAACAGTAGGTAAAAAGTTTGAGTTGTCAATATATGATCTCCAACCTTCAATAGAAGAGGTACCAAATGAAGAACAGAAAATATAATAATGGATTTCATTAATACCAACAAAACAACACTAGAGAAAAGTACTCGTATAATCAGCTTAAGCTCAATTGCGCCAACATTGCAAATGGGATGGAAAAGTAGATAATATGGGCCAAGCCTTTAGGCAGGAAAACAATTTTCCCCACAAGGGTTGCTTAAACCACGTTTTACCCTCTAATTGTGGGCAAACGCCCGTAAGCGGCTGGCTACATAATATCTACAAGGCTTCAAGGTACATATAATAGGTAAATATACTGAGTATTTATCTCTTCTTGTGTTTATCTGAGTTCCCACGGGATTCTTAAAAACCTAAAATGTGGACAAAGTCGCGAGTATCATCTAGTTGTTCTTATAAATAGTTAATTTCTCTTGCATCTTTAAGTAGAATCGTATGAATAATACATTACCGCTAGCGAACTAAATTCGAAGTGTTAAATACTCCTATCCCCAGCAATTAACGTAAAATAAACGACCAGTCCTAAGCCACAGATCCTCAAGAGCTCTATCAATAATACACATCTGCTCGTTTTGCACATGGACGAAGTTGCAGACAAAGATAGTTTGTATCCTTGTATGATCGTGACTTTCCTATGACTTTTAATCTTCTGATTCTTAGAGACCCAAATCTGTTTGGGCAAAGTCGCGAGTATCATCTAGTGTTCACATAAATAGTTACTTAATTTCTCTTGGAATCGAATAAATATAACATTAAATAAATAAATAAATAAAAATAAGTTTTATTCAATTAAACTTTTACGCCAAAAGCATCTACCAGTGGTTCGGAATGCCTTTCCTACCAAGAAGAAGCGCCAAGAAACTCGGAGGTTGCTCTTTTTAAAGATTTGATATACAATAATTTTATTATGCCGTATATAAAAGTAATTGCAGTCCCGCGCATTGCTGGAACGAACTGCAGGTTAAATCCACGCCCTTTTATCATTTACATAATCTTCGATTGTGTAATATGCTTTTTTCATTAACGAACGAAGTAAATTTGAACTATTAAATCCTATTATCTAGAGTAATTAACGTAAAATAAACGGCCAGTCCTAAACCACAGATCTTCAAGAGCTCTATCAATATTCGGCATCTGTTCGATTTACATTCGTCCAGCTGTTACTATAAAGTTGACCGACTAACGGCTCTTAAGACTTAATTATATCAGCTGAATATTGAAAAGTCAATTATATTTATTTTTGTTAAGTCCATCTTAAATTTTAGGAAATTTTCTGGTTTAATACATAGGTAAAGTGCTAAAACCACGTCAAATAAAATGTGAGATCCCATTAACTAAAGATGAAGGAATAAAATGCATGTTACATCCAGTTCAAATGTTACGAGGCTATGCAACTGGTGGAACACTATTTTATTTGTTAAAATATTAACATTATTGTTTGACTTCATTAATTAATATTGATATTAAAGTATCATCAAGATCTAACTAAGCGTGAAAATTAAACAATAGGTCCTAGGTATTCAAGTGACAATCATACCTACATGTAGATTGACTTGACAGACATAGTTTCGCATTTATCTCATTGTAATATTTAGGATCAACTATTCAATAAATCCATCCATCCACTTACGCACACATCCATAATTTTAGTAGCCCCAGTATTTATTTATTCTTTTACTCAATAAAATTAAAGTGTTTATCTTAATGCCAATCCTTTTCACCAAACAAGCTTCCGTATAATAAATAACCAATATATGAGCCATGGGACTAAACTTTGAATATTTTATAGGTAAAGTTTCACGACCGCTTAAACTTCATCTAGGTTTACTTACGGGCTATAGAGAATTTATGACGGACTTAGTTTCTGGACAAAGTTGCAATGAGTTGCTATCTATCGTCACGAGGAAATCAGGTGTTTGAAGTTAAACTCTTAACTTAACTTACGGGGAGTTCTACTAAACGAAGCCGGAAGGCCCGAGTTCTGGCTATAGAGTGACCATCGTAATCATCTGTTGCCACTGACCTCTAAACAAGTAGACTGGACTTGCCGACTTGTTTTTAAAGCAACCACCATCATTTTTCCACAAAAAATAACTGTCATTTCCAGCGTACTATGTAGTATCATGTCCCAGTGTCTGATACTCTTACCACACCCTCGAGATTTCAAATATGTACACAGATTTACACTGAAATTCATATTCAAGATAGGAGCTTCTTTAGAGGATGACAACGACATGTGTCATATTCAAAATTTATGCAATGTACAACTATTGTGATTGTCGAAATGATATAATCACAACTTTCGCAATCGACCTGCAGGTGTTTAGATAGCAATCGAAGCCCGGATGTGCGTCTTCACACCAAAGCAATCTATTAGAAAATAAATGGGACTGGAGTTCTTAGTAACCTCTTTCCAAGCGAACCCAGGTGTTTTTATTCCGGATCCGGTGTGTGAATTAAAATATGCTGTTGATTTAGAATATATGAAATAAAATATAGACGATAAAAGATATGTAGGTACATTTATCTTTAAAATGGAAGTTATCTCTGTACCCATTCATTCCAGTTTAGCTGTTAAAAGGTAAAAAACAAACAGATAAACATGCAAACATACAGGGAACCTTGAAATACAGCTTTTTCAAACGTACTTCAGAGGTCCCCAACACTATCATAGTGAAACTATTACTACTAGATACTAACTATGTAATTATTTTCGAAAACAATAAATTTTTATTTTCATTGTCATAGGTCTACTTTTGCATAACAATTTAATTACATTACTTGCGGCTTCGCTTTCGTGGGAATTTCAAAAAATCCAGGCTTATTTCTTGTGGTCTTTATTAGGTACATTATAAAGGGAGCCTCTGCGCAAAAATTCAGCTTTCAAGGTCCAAGGATTGGTCTGCACATGATGAGCCAGTCAATGAGTGTCAGGAATTCTTGGTTATTCCCGCTGTCCCTGTTAACGGGGGAACGGCTAGGTAAGGTTTAAATGTAGATGTAAAACTATTTGATTTTTCTAATCAATTCAAATCAAAGTAAAATCGATACTTACTTGATCAGAGTTTTTATTATTCCCATATAGCACCAGCTGAAAGCCACAGTGATTAAGACAATGGACTTCAGAAACAACATTTCTCTTCTTTGTTACAAAGCAGAAACGGTTGGCTACTTTCCAATATTTTCCTTGGCGATAGTTGTAATAGAGCTTTATTAAAAACAACGAAAAGCAACAATTAATTGTCAATTTTTAAAAGCTTTTTATTAGGTTGTAAAGTTCGTATGTTGTCATTCTGTCGAAATTGGTAACTTTTTGGACTACTTATCACGGATGTAATTTGAAAAAATTACATGCTTTCATACAGACTTTGATATCCTATTTAACCTCCTTGAGGGTGCAAATGTAGATATTTTTTTATTTTTAACCATAAGGCGAAATATCAACTTATACCTAAGTTATGAGTTATATGTAACTAGAAAAATGTGTCCATTCTCTTTCGGAGGGGAATTTTAAAAAAATGCTTCCTAGTGAGGCGTAGGCAACGTTATGATACTCAAATTAAAACCAAAATTTCAAGTTTTTAACAGGGCTCTCTCCGTCACTTACTCCATACAATCGTAGTTCCAATTTCATTTGAATATTAAGCAACCAAAGTCCATGAAATCTTGCAGACATATTCTAGAAACTAATATCTGTGTCTGTGGTGTTTTAGATTTTTCTAAAAATATGTAGTTTTAAAATTACAGGGGTGATTTGATTCAAAGTTTTGTATGTGAATTTTTAAGACCGCGTAACTTTGAAACCGGATATTTTAATAGAAATCTGGAAAACCACAGGCATAGATATTAGTTTCTAGAATATGTCTGTTTGTATGGAACGAGTGATGGAGAGACCCTCTTAATGCGTTGATAGATCAATCAGTCACAACAAGTCTTTTTATAAGTAGGTAAAAATTCCTATAGTAAATGGTACATATTACATCATATTATGTAAATCCAAACAATATAAAAACTCCATATACGAGTTACTACAAAAATCAATCACTAAAGAAGTAGTCCGGCGTTTTATATTAACAGAAATAGGAAAACCACTCGGCGCGTCGCAAACTTTCCTGTGATTGCATTACTTATGTAAAAACTTCCGCAAGAACTTGCTACGTAGGAAAATTAACGATAAAACTTATGTGAACAAGTACCGCTCAAAGTGAGAGATTTATCAAAACTTCTCTATAACTATTTGTAACTACACAAAGATTACGATTTTACAGTTTTAATAAATGGTTTTGTCTTCGTAACCTTTTCACATTTCAGGGCTAAACCACTAAAATGACCTATCCATTAATTTATACAGTGGTAGGTAGGAATTTTCTTGGAATAATAACGTGGTGGAATCCCAGATCGTTACCCATACAACTCGATTGAGAACGACATTTCGACTCATAGGTTTTTACAGTTATTATCAGATTGTTAGTGATAATAACCGGCATAACGTGCCCTCCGAAACTCTGAATGCACGAAAAGGCCCAAATTCAGATCACCAAAGCTGAGCACTCGTCTAGTTACCGACTTGAGTCTATGTTGGTTAACCATCACAATCGATTTATATGCGTTATCACGCCGATAGATACCTACTCTCACACAATTTTTACTCTTGTAAACAAGTGATTCTTCCGTTCGGTCCCAAAGAGAAATCTATTACCAAACAGATAAGCGGAAATGAAATATTTACACATATTTTCAGGAAAAGTATCTCGCTACAATTTTTCAATATTTTCAGTCTCAGGTTTTGAAATAACTTTAGTATTTCATTTCTCTGGATTCCATGGATTATTTTTACATTTGGCTACTTTTAGGGTTCCGTACCTCAAAAAGAAAAACGGAATCCTCATAGGATCACTTTGTTGTCTGTCCGTCGTGTCTGTCAAGAAACGTATAGGGTACTTCCCGTTGACCTAGAATCATGAAATTTGGCATTCGCACTTGGCCGGTTTTTTGGCCATAGTGCACCCCACTGACCAAGTGCGAATTGGCAGACTTTACACACCTAACGCAGAGTTCTCAAGCATACTTGTTTCTTCTTAGTATGTATTAATTTAATGATTTCCCATGAGGTTTTTCTTCATCGTTAAAGCAAGTGATACTTATTTAATTGCTTAAAACGCACATATCTCCGAAAAAATAGAGGTGCGTGCCCTGGATCGAACCCCTGGCCGACCGTTTAACCACTAGGCTACCACCATGTTTTAATTAAATCATGGAAATTAATACAGAAATCGCATTGCCGGTATGCTAATCGCATTACGTATCTGAAAATGAGCTGCGCCAGTGTTTCACTTAATGAAATCAAGTTACCTACCGAAAATGATTGATGGAATATAAATGAGAACATTTCCCTATGGCCGCTGGGTAGGTGTGCGGTAACACAAAATTGCTTTTAGATTAAAAGCAGCGAATGAACACTGGAACGAATAAATGACGCCGATGCTCTCTGGAGACGCCCCGTCATGGACTCGTTTCTGTTGTATCAATGTTATACTCTTGGGGGTGCGAATATTATCGATTGTAATAAATTATTATTTGAATGATTCCATAATAATGCTTTTTTTGTAAAAATCATTACTTATCCTAGGCATACCTAAATAAAATTTTACTTACTTTTTTGAGAATTTTGGTAACTGTAAATATTGGTAGGTAGGTATTTAAACCATAATAACTTTAAAACTTTACCTTAGTTATTGAAAGATACAGTATTCTATGCTTCGGACGCGACACCCAGGAAGACACGAGTTTTGCAATCCTACGGGTTTAGCAATTTTTGGTAAGTATGTATTTAAAAAAAAAATATAAATATATTATATTCGTTTCGTTCGTAGTGTTCGATGGTTTGAATAAGGTATTTGGTGTAATTTGATATTTGGTTTTCCTAGAAACTTTCGAGTGGCAGCTAGTGGGACCCAAACGATTTTGTTTTCTGGAAGTCGGATTTTCTCGATAAATGAAGCTGTGGTGGATCCGGCTAAATAAAAAATTTCGCAGCCCTTTAGACAACTCTTTAGATGTTCTAGGGCTTAGAGAATTTTGTATGCATATCAAAATAGTACAGCCTTCATCTGGGAAGTGGGAACTACAGGTGGGAATCCACCGCATTATTATCTCAAGTAAAAACCTACCAATATGTAAATAATGAAAAGTGGTCCCGACCCTCAGTAATGAGGAATACAATAAAGGAGAGATTTAAATATTACATGGATTCCAGGTTCATTTATGTAGAAAAACCATATGAGAAATTTCGACTTATTATAAGCTAGGTATCTACTATTTTTATACTTTACTTTGAAATGAGTTTAAATCGAAGGTTAACAATACTATTTAGCAAGTAGGCATTAACTTAACGTGCTGAAGTGAAAAGCCTATTATTATTCGCGATTTAGGTCAGGGTTGATCGATTTTTTTATATCCAATTTCAATGACTAGGCCTTTTCTACCCTCATATAATTATTATTTACTAGGTAATACCCACGACTTCGTTCGCGTAAATTTAGATTATTTAAAAATCTATTGGAAACTCTCAAAAATCGGGATAAAAAGTAGCGTCTGTCAGTCTCAAGGATGCAAGCTATCTCTGGACTTAGGTAGGTACTAGGTACCCAACAAAATCAATTTAGTAAACGGATGTAATAGATAGTAAAATACGTAACCCTAAAAAATACTTGAATTTGACTTTAAGTTTACAAACTACAAGTGTAAATTAAAAATTTATACCTAACACTCCCGACAAGTGAAGGTTACAGTAACTAGAAAAGAGCTGATAACTTTCAAACAGCTCAACCGATTTTTTTGGATTATAGCTAGGAACACTCTCGATCAAGCCACCTTTCAAACAAAAAAAACTAAATTAAAACGGTTCATTAGTTTAGGAGCTGCGATGCCACAGACAGATACACAGATACACACGTCCAACTTATAACACTCCTCATTTTGGGTTGGGGGTTAAAAAATAGATGAAAATACCAACTATTTGTGATGGAATGAACGGAGCAAAAATGTTCTTCAAAAAAATCACATTATAACATCTTCAAATGCTCCAATGTTGATCAAAATCGAAAATTGAAAAATAGGTACTATAGAACGGGGGCATCCGTGGGCCGAAGCAAGTCGTCATATACAATCGCAAATACTTACCTATACTTTATATCCTTGCTATTTCATCCGGCTATCTTTTGTAAATTTACTTAATCGGTTTATTTCCGGATGGTTGAATCTTCACAGTTGCAACTTTCAAGAGGGGAAGGTCACAGATGGTGCAGTCATTCCCACGTCCGCGGTTGGGAGGTATGCAAGGGATAGAGAAAGCGAAAACTTATAGCTATTAACTTTGACCATAAGGCTCGAAGCATACTTATAACAAAACACTTGGACCCCTACCACGTGACTACTGTCGACTATGAGTCCTATGAAATAGTAGTTTTATCTAACACCCCTTGAAAATTGAAACTCTCTACAAGGACCGAACGCTACGCGTTGTATCAAGCCTGGCCCACTTGATCACAAAATCCGAGAAATATATCTACGGCATTGTGTCCTTTTGACGGCTCTTGCGTCAGCCTTATCTCGTGAGAGAGAGAAAGGGTTAAGAGATAAGAATTTAGGCGGTTGAAAGGGAGACATTTGTTCAATTTTAGGCCGCTGCACGAGCTTCGCACTTTATTAGGTTTAGTAGCACAAGTCGAGTCACTATTTATTTCTTGAGTCTCCTGTATTTGGAGTATGCTGTCTTTGTATAGAGAGTCACAATACTAAAATCGTGCCTATACGTCGTTTTGCCTAACACGCATAATACAGCCGCAGATTGAGTGCGCTGACTTTGTTCTAAGTATGTTTCTCGTCTAACTTTCTCCTTCAACCTTAAAGTTTCCTGGCTTTACTATGGGATTAATTTACTCCATAGTTAATAGCAATGCCCATCTGACCTTTTTAAGCGAAAAGTTCAATTCAATAAACTGCAAAATGATTATTGCTAAATGCTGTGTGTACTGAGTAACACTATAACTAAAATAAATAAATAAATAAAAGTTTATTTAGCTCAATAAAATCACAAAAAAAAATACAATTCATACAAATTATCAACTAAACTTAAAAATAGAAAATACTAAGACTAATATTGTGTCTGTGAGCTAAAAGGGTTCTGCCTCAGCAAGATGCTGCAGTCAGTATTAAAATAAGTGTTATATTTGGATCGATTTTATTCAATTCATTAAACGAGTTAGTTCTCTTTACAATATTCATATGAGAAGTATATTCGACGATTCCCCGAACATGATAATATTATTATTGTTGCTATTCCTATCTGTCCTGGTTCGAATCGTAGTATAGAAACCACGGAATTCAAGTTTTTATTTATCCTTTCTCTTCTTATAAGTATAGACTTTTTCTTCTTCCCAGGATCGGTGGATGTGCAGGGCCTGCATACCTACTCGTACATGTCGTTGATTGTTGTCGATCTATTACGCTACCATCTATAGCTCCCATCCAATATTGATTGCCGCCAAGAACAGCAGTTGTTTCTTGACTGGAAAGGTTCTCGTCTCCTCCGGGTGCACTATGTTTCTCTATAGGGAGACCTCATTTCTGCATTGGCACAGACAGTAACAAATGATTGTAAAGGTGTTTCGATAGCATCATGGTAGAGCCTACATATAGACCTACATCCGTGTCTTGGAGAGATTAAACATATTTATTTACAGGAGTGTTTGTTGCTGTTCTTGAAGAATCTTCATTCAGTATCTTGTGATATACATACAATATATGCATTTAGTAGGTATACCGTACCTACTATTCAAATAGAACTTAAAATATTATTTACTTTAACTACAGTAACGGAACGGTTTAACAAGTGTAAATTAAAAATTTATAACACCCCCGACGATCCAAAGTATTTAAGTTTTCCAAAACATCATTTTTAAATAAATAATTATGTTTTTAGGCAACGTCCATCTTGACAGCTTGACATAATATTATGAACCTAACGGTTATCTAACCTTCTTTTCTACAAGAAAACTAGAAAAGAGCTGATAACTCTTAAACGGCTGAACCAATTTTTTTAGATTATAGCTAAGAACACTCTCGATCAAGCCACCTTTCAAACAAAAAAAACTAAATTAAAATCGGTTCATTCGTTTAGGCGCTACGATGCCACAGACAGATACACAGATACACAGATACACAGATACACAGACACACAGATACACAGATACACACGTCAAACTTATAACACCCCTCTTTTTGGGTCGGGGGTTAAAAAGACTAGTTTTAGTTTGACTTGAAACCGTCACATAGTTAATCACTAGGTACTTACTCTTTGTTGGCTTTGGAAAGCTGTCGATTAGAACTAGGTATATCGTCGTAGGAAAGTATTGGAAAGTTGCCAATCGTTCCTGCTTTGTAACAAAGGAAAGAAATATCTTGTTTCTTAAGTGCATTGTGTTAATCTTAGTAGCTTAAAGCTGGTATTGAAAGAAAGTAACAAGAAAATCTGAACAATCCTTTTTACTGTGTTGGTGATCCGTTATAAACGGCTTCACGGTAGTAATTGTACAAATTCAATATAACGGAGCAAAACACTAAAAAAAAAATAACAAAAATTGTCCTAGAATGATTTAGGTCATAATTATTATTAGTATGTGTTCACATAAAGAGGGTTTTTCATTCATTTACGTACTTCAAAAAGAGAAACTTATTTATGAAGGTAAATTATTGTACTTAATTACATTTTCCTGATGAGAATAATTTCGACAAAATATGATTTTCAATATAGTTTTAAAATGTTATTAATACCGACATTTTCGAAACTGCGTAATCTAATTTTATAAAATTTCAACCCGAAAAGGATTTACTTTGAATGAAGTAAAACGATATTATTATGCACCAACGTTTTCATTAAATACAGTAGTAATTAAAACAAGTTCCCAGAAATTAAAATACATCAGTATATTTACTCAAATTATTGAAGTCGAAGAGTATAATAAAATAATATGGTACGGAACATAATATGGTAAGGGTACGGAACTCTAAAAATGCTAAATTGAAAACTGATATATCACGTTTAAAGCAAGAAAGGGAAAACTCGGGCACCCAAATGGATAGAACACAGTTCGTAGCAGCTGTACTACAAAGTTTGCACTTGATAGATGGGTAGCATGGGTAGGTACTTGTACACTTTAACTTCCTGACGATTTTCAGGGTTTCGTACCTCAAAAGGAAAACCGGAACCCTTATAGGATCACTTTGTTGTCTGTCTGTCTTCCTTTCCTGGAAGGGACTTCCCCGGGATGTAAGCTAACTCTGTACCAATTTCTATCAAAATTGGTAAAACTGTTGGACCGTGAAAAGGTAGCAGACAGACAGACAGACAGACACACTTTCACATTTATAATATTAAATATAGTATGGATCAACATTATACCAACATCTAATTCCGTACTACAAGGCAGATACGTGTTACTAACTTTCCAATACGATAGAAGTCAATTAAAAGTTTAAACTAGGGACTTGCATGTCTGTTCATCAAGTAAGATTAAATTCAAGTAAGTATTCCTCATTATAAAACATAACAAAAGCTACAGGAATTCTCTTTGGCCCGATAACAATTTTGTTTTAAATAAATACTATGGTTAATCACTATAAAGTTTGTTGGCTTTATAAAGCTATCGATTAAAACTATCGCCGACGCAAAGTGTTGGAAAGTTTCCAACAGTTTCGATGCTCTGTAATAAAGGAAAGAAGTATCTTGTTTCTGAAGTGTGCTGTGGTAATCTTGGTAACTTCAATCTATTGTGAGAGTAGGTGTTACCGCTTTCAACTCGAACGTATCGACTTTTCCAATTTTTGCTGAGAATTTCGGGCTTTGTAACGTCTTTCTCATGAAACGGTATCCTGGAATTTAAAATGTTATTAAAACTTATTTGAATACTGTCTGGCGTTTCGCTATGGGACCCCAACGTCAATCAGTTTTCCGAACTATAAATACCACTTCAGCTTCGCAATCCGCTGAGCCATGTCGTCTATGTTCTCCTACGGATTTCCTCATTTCTGATTTGGTCAGGTAGAGAAACTCCAAGCATTAGGTCTCCACTCTCTCGATAGCCCGCTGAATGACTTAGCTTTCATAATATAAGCCCCCCCAGTTAAGTTACAAGCAAAATAATGATTTTGTCTATTGAACACTTACCTACTTTACCACCAATCTACGCCAAGCCTTAAACCTAACGATAATGGCATCGATACTCAGGATAAGTTTCGATATCGCGTCTAGTCATTTCGGGATGATAATAAATCAAGCTTTACATCGCTATTTATCTTACAAACAGCAATTTAGGTGCGGATTTTCATGTCATGTCACAGTAATCAATAAGCGTAGATATCAATAAACTTCGCCTATCGAAAGTTAAGTGCTTTATTGGATCAAAAAGTAACTTTTTACGTAAATAACGTTTTATTCATAGATACGATAAAAACGCGGTAACAAAATACCCACGTACGTGTTCCTTTTATTTTTTTATGGCCCTCATGTAAAAAGGTTCTCTTAAATATATCATCATCATCATCATCATCAGCCTGTGGACGTCCACTGCTGGACATAGGCCTTCCCTATAGAGCGCCACCACACCCGGTCCTCAGCCTTCCTCATCCAGCCACTTCCCGCCAGCCGCTTTATATCGTCGGTCCATCGTGCTGGAGGGCGTCCCACACTACGTTTGCTCAAACGCGGTCTCCACTCAAGGACTTTCCGGCTCCAACGGCCATCGCCTCTACGACAGGCATGGCCTGCCCACTGCCACTTCAGCTTGCTAATAGTTTGGGCTATGTCAGTGACCTTGGTTCTCCTGCGGATCTCCTCATTTCGGATCTTATCCCTCAGGGAAACTCCTAACATAGCCCTCTCCATAGCTCGCTGAGCAACTTTGAATTTGTGAACAAGGCCATTTGTCAGTGTCCACGTTTCAGCACCATAGGTGAGGACGGGAAGGACACACTGGTTGAAGACTTTTGTTTTCAGGCATTGAGGAATTGACGATGAGAAGACTTGACTTAGTTTTCCAAAAGCTGCCCAGCCTAGCCGAATTCTTCTGTTGGCTTCCTCATCGAAATTGCTTCTGCCTAGTTGAATTATTTGGCCAAGGTAGTTGTATTGTGAAACAATTTCGATGCCAACATTTTCGACGCGAACCGGTGTCGGGACAACGTGCTGATTGAGCATTATCTTTGTTTTATCCATGTTTATCCCGAGACCGACACGTCTGGAAGAGCGGCTTAGGCTACACAGCATCTCCTCGAGATCTTGCGGAGATTCTGCTAAGATAACCACGTCGTCAGCGAACCGTAGGTGTGAGATGTACTCGCCATTTATGTTAAGTCCTCGTCCTTTCCAGTCCAGCGTTTTGAAGAGGTCTTCCAGTGCACTGTTAAACAGTTTTGGAGATATTACGTCCCCCTGTCTAACACCCCTTCGCAATCTGATAGGTTTTGTCTGCTGAGACTGTATTTGGACGGTCATTGACGCAGAATCGTAAATACATCGCAAATATATATATTTTCGTAAATATAACTCCACTTACCTGTGTTTACTGAGGCTATACAAATAGTTATATTGAAGAATTTTACATAAGTACCTTGACATTACGTTATACTATACTACATACCTACTAGTAGTAAGTAGTGGTGGTAGTACTTAGTGGGAATAATTTCAGTGGTACCTATATCGGGTAGAATAGGGGACTACTAATATAATAATATTGTGGGAATAACAGAATAGGGGAATAGACTCTAATAAAATAACTTAATAGCTCAATAGCTCAACCGGTAAAGGAGTGGACTGAAAACCGAAAGGTCGACGGTTCAAACCCCGCCCGTTGCACTATTGTCGTACCTACTCCTAGCACAAGCCTGACGCTTAGTTGGAGAGGAAAGGGGAATATTAGTCATTTAACATGGCTAATATTCTTAAAAAAAAAAGACTGCTAGTTGGTTTCCCTTCAAAACTCAAACATTTTTATAAACAACATCGTCCCAGTTTCATTTCAGTAGAACTCGCGACTCAATTTAACTTTGTTACACTTGTATCCAATTAAATTAGCACAAAATACAAGAAAACTTTATAATTATTATTATCTTATCAACTACGTACACTGTTATGATGGTTAACTGATATTAAGTTTTTTAGAGTAGTTGGATGCAACGACTACAATACCTATACCTACGTAAGTCCGAACTTTATACATCACTGAGCTGATGCGACCACCATTTGTCCGCACTGAAATCTAAAAATCATATAAAATGAGAAACTGACTGACTGACATATCAATGTACAGTTAGTTCAAACTGCTGTATGTTGAAACTTGAGATTTTGCATTTTAGTGAATTCATTGATCATATACTTAAATACAAAATCTCGCTAAGAAAAGATTTTAATAAATTCACGGAATGATAAAAAAATCTAAATCCGCGTAAGTAAATGAAATTGAAGAAAAAAGCTTGTAAATAAATATAAAGTACTACAAAGTTCGTGTAAAGTTTTTTACAAGAATTTACATAATTTAGGTAACTTACATAACATACTCATGTAGACCTCTAGAAAGTAAATAAATAAAATGTCACTCAAAACTGTAAGGTTATTTTTAAAAATTGATTTGAGTTGTCAAAAATGATATAAAATTATTAATTTATCTAATGCAGGTAGTTTGATAAAATCGATATTTGGCTCATTCGATGTCATACAATCTGTTACTAGGAGGCCGACAAGATTGAACTTGCATAAATACGGGTGTTTCGAAGGTTTTAATTCAGTCTCCTTCTGAGATTCGGAGCGATATCGCATATTTTCGGTATTTGGATTGTGAACTGAATAATTAGATGTTGTGATAGCAATCACGCTCTAATTAAATTATTTATTTTGTCATTAGTTTGTTTAGATTAAAACTCTCGGATAACCTCTACACATTGAACCTGATGTTTTTTGTGTTGGTTTGAGAGGACATTCCAATAATTCGATAAAAATATTTAAATAATACCTGCTTTTCTGAGTGACGCCAATAATTCAGAAGTGGGATGTGTCTCACGTTGTCTTAATTTCGCTTTGGTATCTTTTTGTAAACAACCCACATTTGATTAAAATTTTTATTGAGTTTGATTTGGTGATTAAAATTTTTAGTTTTTTTTTAAGAATTTAGTCTTTTGTGAAGTGGAAAGTAATTTGCAATAAGTGGTTCAGATTTTGTATACATCGAATGAGAAGTTAGTCGTTTGGATTTATTGTTGACTTGATATTAAAACTGAGAGTTCGGCAGTTCAAGGGTAGGTTTTAATGATTTGACGGAGGGCAGGATAGCCCATGATTTGGATTTGACTTAGGGCAAGGAAGCCCGCGACTGACATGACAAGATTGATTAGAAACACGAGGACGTGTTAAATTCAGGACGGCCGAACTGTAAGGTTATTTTTAAAAATTGATTTGAGTTGTCAAAAATGATATAAAATTATTAATTTATCTAATGCAGGTAGTTTGATAAAATCGATATTTGGCTCATTCGATGTCATACAATCTGTTACTAGGAGGCCGACAAGATTGAACTTGCATAAATACGGGTGTTTCGAAGGTTTTAATTCAGTCTCCTTCTGAGATTCGGAGCGATATCGCATATTTTCGGTATTTGGATTGTGAACTGAATAATTAGATGTTGTGATAGCAATCACGCTCTAATTAAATTATTTATTTTGTCATTAGTTTGTTTAGATTAAAACTCTCGGATAACCTCTACACATTGAACCTGATGTTTTTTGTGTTGGTTTGAGAGGACATTCCAATAATTCGATAAAAATATTTAAATAATACCTGCTTTTCTGAGTGACGCCAATAAAACGTTATTCGCATGATTGTTTTAGTTATTTACGACTAGTAATATTTCAGAGAGACATAAAAAGGTATTCCTACCTAAGATGTATCCATCAAAGAAATATCCTTATTCTCGGTGCCTGGGAATATATAAATACGCTGAGATGGATGAAAAAGAAAATAGGGCAATTTCATGAATTACATTTCATATTTTATTCAATGTTTTATTTAATATCAAAGGTTTTACCGCTTTTAGCTACTTTTTAACAAAACACTCACATGTATTTTATACTCACATCATAAAGAAAATAATTTAAAATAAAATGAAATAGGTAATCTCTGGAAATAATTATCTGATTCCATCGATGTATGATTCTCAAAAATTTTTCACTTATTGATAGAGCTACATTATCTGCGAGTTCTATGTCGCGAACAAAACCTAGTTTTTAGGGTTCCGTTGGCTCCCTATGGGTAGGAAGGAACACGAAGTTCCGTACCCGAAGGGTGCCAGCGGGGTTTTATTAGGTACTAAGTCTCCGCTGTCCGTCCGTTCGTCTGTCCGTCTGTCAGTGGGCTGTATCTTGTGAACTGCAATAGTAGAGCATTCAAATTTTCATAGAAAGTGTATTTCAATTGCCGGTAATAAAAATTACAAAGTGGTCGCCATGAAGATTTAAAAAAATTAAAAATTCTTCTGCAAATAGTACAGAACCCTTCGTGTGCAACTCCAACTCGCACTTGACTGATTTTTTTCTAGTTAAAGATTGCTTAGTAAACTCGTAATACAGAACTAAAGCTCAAAATCTAATGATACGTGTGAACGATTCGATGAAAACTAAACAGGGGAAATCCTATTAAATTCCTATACTTATACATAATTATTTTTAATTTTGATTCTAATTATACGATATTTTAAAAAAAACTACCTATTAGCTATGTTATTCTCCTTTCCCCTCCAACTAAGCTAAAGATTGTGCTAGGAGTGCAAACGACAATGCAATACTACAACGGGTGGGGTTTGAACCGCCAAACTTCCGCAGTCCGCTCCTTTAACCGTTGAGCTGTCTTTACGTGACCTTAATTGCCTAAGCTTGCCCATTATTTGCAAAAGCCTAACATGATAACACCAATTATGGCTATGAGTAATCCATGAGTACTAGGAGGTCATCCATCCCGAAGAGGTCAATACAGGGTGGTTGCTACGCGACGGGAGAGACGTCGCGACGGCGCGACTTCATGGCGCGACGCGTGACGCATCCAGCACCTTTCAGCTGCATTGTATGCCAAAACATCAAGCCTTTCTGTTTTTCAGAAAAATATTGGACAAATGATTTTAACCCCCGACCCAGAAAGAGGGGTGTTATAAGTCTGACGTGTGTATCTGTGTATCTGTCTGTGGCATCGTAGCTTCTAAACTAATGAACCGATTTTAATTTAGTTTTTATTTGTTTTTAAAGGTGTCGTGATCGAGAGTGTTCTTAGCTATAATCCAAGAAAATCGGTTCAGCCGTTTGAAAGTTGTCAGCTCTTTTCTAGTTACTGTAACCTTCACTTGTCGGGGGTGTTATAAATTTTTAATTTACACTTTGTTATAATAATCTCAATAGGTCTTTTGATATTCGTCGTTTTTTTTTTCGACCAGGATATTCTATACCAGGCGTTAATGTCTTATGGGTAAGAATAAAATACGTTGCAAATTCTGTTTTACACAATCTCTAACTAAACTAACATGACATGTCTAAATGTATTGCTATCGCTTTCTTAATTCTCCCTAGTTCTAGATTTAAACATATAGATTTTGTACCTACAATAGAATTAGCACAATATGAAGTCAGAAGTTTTCATTAATTAGTGGCCAATAGTGTAAAATGTACCCATTTTAGATTAATAACCTTTCAAAGCAAATTGGAATAGCCACAGAAATAGTATCCTATTAGGTTCACAGAAGTTCAAGCATAAAGGTCACTTAGTATTATCAGACAAAGGAAGTCCTCTATTCTAATATCAAAGCCTTATTTACCTCAAACGGACTACAGACACAGTAAATGAGCGCATTAAATGAAGTATTCTATTATACATTTCGAGCGCTCAGCCTGCCAACGACAATCCCATTACCATATTAAATCATTTCATAGGAGTACGAGTATATCCATTGAAAATTCTTACTTACTTACCTATTTTACATATCATATCCCTAAATCAAAACTGTTTCAATTCAAAAAACTCGCCTTTTGAGATAACCTCATTTTCTAGTCCCTAGCTCACGGGATTTTTGACAAGTGTATATTAAAAATTTATAACAGCCCCGACAAGTGAAGGTTACAGTAACTAGAAGAGCTGTTAACTTTCAAACGGCTGAACCGATTTTCTTGGTTTATAGCTAAGAAAGAACACTCTCGATCAAGCTACCTTTCAAACAAAAAAAAACTAAATTAAAATCGGTTCATTAGTTTAGAAGCTACGATGCCACATACAGATACACAGATATACACGTCAAACTTATAACACCCCTCTTTCTGGGTCGGGGGTTCAAAACACACACTCGGATGAAGTAGTGGTCAATAGCTAATAATGAATTAATTGAATATTAAAAAAAACATCTTCTCAGGTTATCGTTTAAAAACGGTCTTGGCTTAAATATTCCAACTGCTTAAGCGATTTTTTTCTCAATTTCAACATTTATGCTTAGTAAGCACTTTAGGCAGTTCAGACAGTTTGCTGACGCCTCTAGTAATTTCATTTTTAATAGACAGGAGCGTGGCTGTAATAAGGGCTAAGAAAATTCCAAAATAGCAACATATTAAAAGGAATCTCTCTCTAATTTTAATATATTTGCTTTAGTTTTGTCTAGATGGGCCATATAAAGATTTCTATATACATTTTTTTGTCATAAAGACAATCTAGAACAGCAAATATTTAAAGGCCCTTAAACATTTAATGTTAATTTTGTAAGAAATGTTCTGTTATTTTTAAATCTCATTACGTGAACGCTTGTACTAAGGAAAAGCGTTGTTCAACTAACCGTCTAGGTCTCTTCCCCACTATAAGAGCGAAGTTACCTGGATACCTATTTGCATAGCGAGAGAGATAATTTGCTTTGTAGCGTCTCGGCAAATTGATTTTAGTCTTGCATTTAAAACAATGTTTCCCATAGTAAATCTTATTATTTCTGCATCTTAATTCTCATTGGTTTGGGTCGTGACTCGGACCCCTTCCACTCCTTAGGTAAATAGCTGAAATTTTAATCCATACTTAATATCATAAATGCGAAAGTGTGTCTGTCTGTCTGTCTGCTACCTTTTCACGGCCCAACAGTTTAACCGATTCTGACGAGGTACAGGGTTAGCTTATATCCCGGGGACGGACATAGGCTACTTTTTATCCCGGAAAATCAAAGAGTTCCCACGGGATTCCCAAAAACCCATCCGCTTAACCAATTTGTATGAAATTTGGTACCGAGGTAGCTTGCGTCCCTGTAATCATAGACAACTTTTTATCCCAGAAAATCAAACAGTTCCCACGGGATCTTTAAAAACCTAAATCCACGCGGACAAAGTCGCGGGCATCCTCTAGTATCATATAAAACACTAACAAAAACAACCTGTCTTCCCGCTCCCCGCCACTTTCAGTTCATCAGTCCAGTGGGATAAAGGTCATCCTACACTACGCTTGCCGGTATACACGGTCTTCCCTCCAAGACACGTCTGCTGCATCAGCTGTCGCGTCGTCGGTTCTACTACAGATACCTATGTCAAAGTAATATTATGTTGCTTAAAAAAAGAATCCTACGCTATATTATAACCTAATATATCCATCCAAAACTTACAAATAACGACATTAAAGTAGGTAAATAACTTTATAATATACTACTGTGATATCAATAACACTACAATAATTCAGCGATAGCACGAAACAATGCTAATCACATTCTAATAAATAATCCGTATTGAATTTACAGCGAAATTATTACAGTATGCAAATAGTTTATATTAGAGTATGCTTGCATTTGGCGTGTAATTTGCTGGATTTCACTATGACAGAACCTAATTACGAGGCTGACGTTTAACGAGCAATATCTAATAATGGTCCATATTATGTTCATATTCAGTACTTAAACGGTTCAGAATCTATTCAATTGCCGCAAGTATGAAAGAGCATTATCTTATTCGTGAGGGGAAAGTAGGCAACACACCACGCACGTACACGTGACACGCGCTTGTGACGCGCGTGAGTCCGTAGACATAACTGCACACATTACGTCTACGCGAACGTTCACGCCACGCAAGCGGTATGCCATCTCTCATACAATTACAACGCAATGGTACGCGCTACGGCTACGCTTACGCGACGCATACGCGAACTGTGTGGCCGGTGCTTTAGCTGTCGGGGGTTGTGTGTCTGTGCGGTGCGTCCCCACTCCGATTGCCATAACTACCTGTCGCGAACTATAGTTACTCTTTTTTTAAAGATAATTCGACATTTAAATAAAATATATCTGAAAATATCCCCCGTCCCAACTAATTAGTAGCTGGGGATTGAATCCAGGCCTATAATATAATATTTATTTATTTATATTATTTTGTTTTATACATAACCAGACAATGCTCGCGATTTCGTCCGCGTGGATATAGTTTTTTTAATCCGGTGGGAATCCTGTGGGAATTATTAAGTCAGGGTATAAGCTATCTCCATTCTTTTATCAACCTTCACTTTTATAAGGATGTAAGATTCGTATAACTCATAAAAAAATGCATAGTAGCAATAACAGTCCGTTATCCATATAATAATATGTACATATACATATTATTACGATTTCTATCACTATGAATAAATTTATAAGGAAATTGTCTCAAAGATTTGTGACTCACCAAAACACAATAAAATGCATAAGGAATATTTATTGTTTTATTGCAATAGGACTTTCATAGTGAGTTGTGATTCAGTGGCAAACGATTGGGCGCTTGCGGACTGTCTGCCATTTCCGATTTTACGCATCGTTGGGTCGCCGCGAAATTTAAACTTTTGGAGAAATAAATCTAGAATTTTTTAGTTCTTTTATTTGTTTTATGACATTTAAAATATTTACTAATCCTTTTCGTTGTTATGTTTTAATTAACTGGGGCATTATGGTGAAAGGAACCAAAAGAAATGCAGAAAAGCACTAGGGGAATAAGTACATATTATTATCATTTTCTTAAGAAATCAATTTATATGATTACTTAGTGTACCTACTGCAATTAAGGTAAGGTAAGATAACGTGAAGATTCCAAAAAAATAATGCAAAGTGATATCGGGCCGTGGTCACTTGGTCACCAGCATTCACCGGTTTCGACGGCTCTTGTGTAGGTAAATCTAACTAATATGAGAAAGAGAGATATGATATACAATAGTACCTACGTCCTACTTTGAATAAATGAGTTGAATTTTGAGTTTAATTAGTTACATGCATGTACAATCGCCCTTTCAATACTACACATCATATTATTGCAGTGTAGAAGAAAAAAAAACACATTAGCATACGGATTAATGTATCGTTGACAGAGTAACGTTTGCTTCAATCCAATAAAAAAAACTTTGTTAGTTGTCAGTCTCCATCAGTCTCTCTCTCCTATCTCACTCGTCGTAGACTCTCCATAACATGATGTTAAAATACCTCGTAAATAAGTCAAAGCATGAAAGTTAAGTACAGCGCATAAAAAGCAACAAACGAGAGGATTTTCTTCAAATATTCTCTCCGCTGAATTCTTTATGAGGCGAAGTTGGGTTTGTAAACATGTTTCGCGGTGTAAGCCTGAGCTTTATTATTCCCTTAGCTACCGTTTTAAGGAGCCCTGGATAAACGTAAAATAAAATTGAAATATAAAACAAAATAAGTCAGCAAATAGACGCTCTCTTTGAGCTATTGTCGTGGCTCGTGGCGTTTCGCTTTTTTTTTATTTCGTTCCTTATCTTTTCTTTTCTGTCTATTTTGGAATAAGATTCGTATTGAGCTTTTAAATATAATAGGCGAGGTTTATTTATTTAATCAAGATTAAACCATACTATCAACATTATAAACGCGAGTGTGTCCGTCTGTCTGCTAGCTTTCCACGGCCTAACTTTAGTTAGCTTACATCCCGAAAATTAACATAAGCAACTTTTTATCTCGAAAAATTAAAAAGTTCCCATGGGATTCTTAAAAGCCCATACATTTAACTAATTTATACGAAATTTGTTAAAGAGGTAGCTTGAGTCCCGAAAATTGACATAAGCAACTTTTTAACCCGGAAATTTGAATAGTTCCACAGGATTTAAAAATAACCTAAATCCACGTGGATCCATCTAGTATTTTAACTGAAAGTTAGTGCTTGAGTGCGAACACATCATCAGATCAGATCATCAAGAGGTCTCAAAAGTCATTGAAAAATATGAAAATAACGGTAGAACAAAAATACATAAGGAAATATTAACCATGCCCTCAGCCGAAGCACAATTAAATTTTCGTTAAGACTATAATTAGCCTTATTAGAATTATAATATGTTTATCATAACTTATATTCCCCATTGCCCTCCAATAAGCATAAAGTTCGTGTTAGCAGTTTGCACTATTGTCGTACCTGTACGACAATAATGCTAACTGCAAACTGAACCGACGCGACGACGCGACATCGCACGCCGTCGACCATTCTGATTTCATTCTGCTTACGTTGAGCTATTACGTTGAGCTATTGAGGCTATTCCTATCATTGTCGTTGAATTTGAATTGATAAACTGTTGTAAAACGCGAGAAAGAGTTGTTGTCACAAATTTTAATGAATCACTTACTGTGATATATTATTTGAGTTCTCTTAATTTTAATTATTCTATTTAACAGTTTAGTTTCAATTAAGATAATTAGTGGAGTAAACGAAGCATTTTCGTCGGAAGTCCTCAGAAACAGCTCCGATTTTGATGTTTTTTTTTTTAAATTCTTGTTTTTTATACATTATTTAAAATCAGAAACGTTTCGAAGCGGGGAAATAATTTTTAGTATTTTTTTATAGATATGTGCGATATTTATACACGAAGTCCAGAAAAACGCTACTTTCTCTTTGAGAAGTTGTAGAGGAGGTCAAATGCTACAAATGACCTTTAAACACTTATGGGTGAAAACCGCCCGTTTTTGAGTTATTGATAGTTTTCAGAAAAATACGTATTTGTTTCTTTTTAAAAAAAAGTAAGGCATATTGCCGACTTTTTATTTAATTTCTAAGTACTAGACATCTCAATTAATAATTGTGAACACTAAAATAAAAATAATCTATGTAGGTTCCCCGGTTAGGGATCCAAGACTGTACCAGTTTCATAATTTCTATTGGGTTACTTTGCCAAAAATACTATTTTTTTTTAAAGTTACAGAAATTTTTGGCCTGCAAATTATTTGCAAAGCTTTTACACATTTTCAGCTATCTAATGATGTACAAAACTTTAAAATAAGTTGAAAATTAGCTAAAAAAATGATAAAATAATAGCACAAGGGAGAAATTTCTTAACGCTTAAATCTTAAATAAATCGTTCCTATCGATCAATTTAGCTATCCCGTGGCCAATTTTATGATCAGACTTGACCAGATCACATATTCACAGTAAACTTTCTAAGTAGAGACTACCTCTAAACAAAGAAAAAACGATTTGTTTAAAATTTAAGCGTTAACGCGGCGGTCTCCGTTTTCGTCGATACTAAAGTTTACTAAAATGGAATTAAGTTAGGAACGCATGGATCGAAAAATTTGAAATTAATATATAATATTTTTCATTATATCCCCTTGGATTTGGTCCGATTAAAACATGATTGGACAAACTTTCCTCGATAGAAAAAAAATCAGAAGTTTGGTCTAAAACCTTAGACTTTTGGGTTTTTCTCTTTAATGACAAAGCTCTTAAAGACGTAACTTTCACCATAGGTGTAAAACAATCAAATAAATAATTCGGTCCGATCATTTCACAGTAAGTGCTATATTTCAAATTATATTCTAAATTATTTGATTTCACGCTTCCTCGCTTATTCTCTTCAAATCGCGTACAGAGCGAGTACAAAGAATTTTCGACCCTATTGTTGAGTCTTATGGGCCGTAATTACGTTATCTTGTCAGTCATACCCGTCGCCTCAGCGCGGCAGGACCTGTTTCGGGTTTCATAAGCATTTTGTCATACTGTAATTGTACAGAATGCCATAGAGTAGTAAATTCAGTACTATGTTATAAAGTATTTTTATTTAGGATTTTTCTAGATTTTAAGATAAGTTTATATTGTGCATTTATTACATTAAAAAAGTAATTATTTTAAAAAGAATGCAGTAAACAGTACATTGCAGTGTAGTGAAGCTAATATTAGGTCATTATAGACCAGGACTTATAATTTGAAAATAAAAATTAATTAATCTGAGTGCTCTATCCCGGTAGCTCAAAGATCAAAAACCAAACTTGTAAAATGCATAAGTATTAGAAGATAAGATGGAAAAAAAACTTTATTGATATCAATTTAAAGGTTTTTAGGGGAAAGTACTAATTATTATGAAAATAGGATGAGAGGAGACCGCGTATAAGCAAGCGTAGTGTAGGACGTCCTCCAGCACGATGGACTGATGATATAAAGCGGCTGGCGCTCTTTAGGGAAGGCCCATGTCCAACAGTGGACATCCACGGGCTCATAATGATGATGATGATGATCATGATTATTATGAAAATGACATCCACTTTCAAGTCCGAGATGTTTATCTAAGGTGTTATAATTTTTAGTTTCTTCACTTACTATGCAATGATATCATTTATTAGGGTTCCGTACCTCAAAAAGAAAAGCGGAACGCTTATAGGATCAATTTGCTGTCTGTTTGTCTGTCTATCTAACTGTATGTCTGTCTATCTGTCCGCCTGTCAGTCTGTTTTGTCCGTGTGTGTTGTGTCTGTCAGGAAAACCTATAGGGTACTTCCCGTTGACCTAGAATCATGAAATTTGGCAAAAACCATGAATTTATGGGTTCATTAAAAAACAATGTGTTTCAATTTTCAAAGTAAGATAACTATACCAAGTGGGGTATCATATAAAAGGGTTTTACCTGAACATTCTAAAACTGATTTTAATTTATTTTTAAGCATAATAGTTTTTGATTTATCTTGCAAAATGTCGGAAAAATACCTGAGTACGGATACGGAAACTTGGTGCGCGAGTCTGACTCGCACTTGGCTGGTTTTTTTATGTATATACGTCACTAAGTAGTCAATAATAAGTTTGACTAAAAATTGCAGTGTCATAAATGTTTTATAGATCAAAAAAATAATCATACTATTAAATATTCCTTCAACTTAGACCTTATTGTCACAGCTTAAAAGTTGAAAATGTGCAAAACAAAATTTCATACGTACTTAATACTTTTTCTCATAAAACTAGTTCAATTTACAAGAAATGAAAGATCCTATTGTGTTTGCCTTTGTCAATACAAAGGATCTTTGTGGCTTTTGTGTTCTCACTCACGTATACTAACATTAAAATATCGATGTTAAAATATTCGTTGTAAAACTTACCTTATGCAGTTATTCTTAAAGTATACATTAAATTGTTATTAGGACGAGAGTTGCTTCGTTTTGGAATGCCAAATCAGTGTATCAATTTTTCTTGTTTTGAATCGAAAGGTAAGAACAGTAATAAAATGTAACTACTGAAATCGTTTGTTCGTAGCTTTTATAGGTTCGTGAGAAGTAGTATTGTTGTATGATAATTTGGTCAATTTACAGATCAAATTTCTCAAAATCCTGTCTTAGTGCGGGTCTACGTTATATAGAGAACCAACTGCACCTTTTCAAACTTCAAAATGCCATCAGGACCAGTCCTGGCACAATTGTTAGTTAGTGGTAGTACCTTTTCACCCCCACTTTTTTTCATATTACATCCGTTAGGTCAATTTTTTCGTATAAAATGTAGCCTATGTTACCCGGATTTACACCTCATTCATCAAAATCAGCCCAGTAGTTTCGGCGCTACGGTGGAACACACAGAATCTGGATACAAACACACACACATACATATACAGACTGCTAAAATCATAACTCTTCCTTTAGGCTTTGCCGCAATGGGGTAAAAAAACAGGCTGAATTGAGAACCACCTTCTTTTTGGAAGTTGGTTAAAAATTAAAAAAGGAGCAAGCAACAGACCATTTAGACTATTTACTTTTCCAGACGTTTTAGATACTATCTCATTCAGCGTTTATGTCATCCAACTATGTAATTTGACGTCTGGCTAATGAGGTGTTCTAATCATACAAACTATTCACAATTCCAGACGTTTTGCTACTTGTGCATTCTGTTTTTATGGCGTACAGCTAAGTTGACTCTCTGCTGACTGGGTAATCTGCTTTGATGTCATCTAGCTGAATTGTCTATTGGCTTACTAGGCACTTTGCTTTCATGTCAGTCAACGTAAAATTGTCTTTTAGCGAAAAGGTAATGACCTCTTTTTCTGGATGCCTAATGATAGGCATCCAGAAAAAGAGCTCAGCTTCTGAATTAGAGAAAATAATTACTACAAATTTAAAATTTGAATCAATGGCCCGAATCTGAATATAACAAAAAAGCTATAAAATATTTTAATCTCTGTCTTGACTTTGTTCAGTATCATATAAAAACATTTCTCCAGCGCTTTGACTTTGAACCTTAACGTAAACAGTTAAGTTAGCGTATTGAATGTGTACATACCTACTTATGCTCTTTTGGAATATTTCACCTAATTAGTTAACTTTTATGGCTATTAGCTCCGAGCGGGCCGGTTTGACTGTAACCATATTGAATAAACAAAAACAAGGATTATAAACAAAACAGCTTTTTATACAACACGAAATATATTATAATGTTATCCTGTTATGGCTGCAGGTGCATATAATCTCTTTCAGGTGTTTTTGCACGCCTAGCGCGTGTGATATTTTTTTACTGTAAACGTTTTGATAATATGAAAAAATAGGATTTTACGATCTCGGTAATTAGTGAAATGCAATAAATAGTTACTTGTGTAATGTCCGTGCTAACTATATTTTCATTGAATTTCAGTTGAGTGTAATTTCTATAATCTCAGCATCTATAATAGCAATAAGATATAGAAAATATAAGATTTACCTATAAATGTAAGTAATTAGGAATGACAGTATTATCATTATCAATAAGTGAAAATTTCAGAAACTTGGACTTGTCCATGCTATAATCTTTTATCCACGTGAAGTATCTTCTTTCAAGGCCAAATGTAATGGTCACCACAGTAATGACCAACACTGGCAGATAGGGGTTTATAATGAGAACGTTAACGTAAAATAGACCTTAACCGCCTTGTTTTATAGCTCAAATTAATCCATTCATGTATAGCCAGTCAGACAGAACCAGAAATTAAAATCGGTGTAATTGAATTTAGGACCTTAAGTCAAGGTTATTTAGGCCCATTTTAATTTAATGTTACTGTGTGTGTGTGATCTCATTCTATGAAAGTTGGTGAAATGTTAAATCTCCTACTATAATAAGCATACAGGTTGAAAAAGACACCTATTAGCATGATTGTAAATAGATCTCATTCATTATTTCTCGTTGTTGACAAAACAATAAAAGTACATTATAATATTGTTGTTTTTTTTTATCAGTGACTGTTTACTAACTAATGATAGTAATTTGGCAACAGTGTGCATTAAAATCCATACTAATATTATAAATGCGAAAGTGTGTCTGTCTGTCTGCTACGTTTTCACGGCCCAACCACTGAACCGATTTTAATGAAATTTGGTACAGACTTGGGATACATCCCGGAGAAGGACATAGGCTACTTTTTATCCCGGAAAAATGAAGAGTTCCTACGGGATTCAAAAAAACCGAAATCAACGCAGGCGAAGCCACAGGGATCCTCTAGTAGTATATAAAACAATATTTAACTTGTACACATATTTTTTATAGATACGCAATGTTATATATTACAATAAAGTAACCCAGCGAAGTCGAATGTAATCGATTCTGATGATACCTACAGATTAATTTTTTTAAATAAATTTTTAATTATTTCATAATAAATATTTTTTATCACTATAACTTTGAATTTTAAACTTATACATAACTTGACTTTTTACTCCATCGTAAACACTGAAGTGGGGTGACGTAATGATTAAATGCAGGAGCGATGTGAAAATAATAATCTACACTGTGGCGATGCGCAACCGGTTCAGGGGCGTCTAAGAGAGATGCCGATACAATGTGTATCGCCATCTCTAGATTTGAAATTATACCTGGAATATACCGTCCCCTTAAGAAATTTCTTCCCTGCGCTATTGTTTTATCGTTTTTTTAGCTAATATTCAACTTATTTTAATGTTTTGTACGTCATTAGATAGCTGAAAATCTGTAAAAGCTTTGCAAATAATTTGCAAGCCAAAAATTTCTGTAACTTAAAAAAAAATAGCATTTTTGGCAAAGTAACCCAATAGAAGTTATGAAACTGGTACAGTCTTGGATCCCTAACCGGGGAACCTACAAAGATTATTTTTATTTTAGTATTCACAATCATTAATTGAGATGTCTAGTACTTAAAAATTAAATAAAAAGTCGGAAATATGCCTCACTTTTTTTTAAAAGAAACAAATACGTATTTTTCTGAAAACGATCAATAACTCAAAAACGGGCGGTTTTTGCCCATAAGCGTTTAGAGGTCATTTGTAGCATTTGACCTCCTCTACAACTTCTCAAAGAGAAGGTAGCGTTTTTCTGGACTTCGTGGATAAATATCGCACATATGGATAAAAAAATACTAAAAATTATTTCCCCGCTTCAAAACGTTTCTGATTTTTAATAATGTATAAAAAACAAGAATTTAAAAAAAAAAATCATCAAAATCGGAGCTGTTTCTGAGGACTTCCTAAGATTGGCTATTTTACGGCTTTATTTACTCCACTAAATAATGTATTTTATGGTTTAGTTTTAATTTTTAATTATTTGATAGAATCAGACTATATATTATACATGTATACTTAAAGATAAAACTTCTCTCAGTAGGGTATAGTAGGCATGAAAGAATGGATAGCGCATATTCAACGTGATTAGAAATTCCTTGTACGTTTCAGTCTTATTTGAATAAAGCCACCCTTTGTCTCGACGGACGTTTGTCGACATGACCGGGATTACCATAACTTTGATGAACAATTACAATTTATATACGACCAAGTTGTATATCTTCGAGAATCGTAAATTATTTTTATTAATAAATATTTGCGAAAAAAGAATAATTTTGTTCAAATCGCGTCAGAAATCTCGCAATAATTTTTTGGTATTTTTTTATTTAAAAACAAGTTGAGATAGATTAGATAGGTGATTCTATATTAATTGCATATATTTTAAAAAATGCAAAAAAATAACGACAAAGTCATGAAAAACACTGTGAAAAATTCCATGGCAAAGGGACTCAGAATCATGTAGACCTAAATCCTAGGTTAAATTTTTTGTTAAAATGTCCCTTACACCCTGTAGGTATACCTAATACCTACTAATACTTACATCGTGTGAAGTATGGGCAGATCAGCTAGTTTTAACTATAATAGGAATTAATATCATGCGAAAGTTAACGCTACCCCGTAGACCCTTTTCTACAGATTTATATTCATGTGGTCCCATATGAAACAATAGATAAAAAGCCAATGGACAAAACTGTGTAGCCGTAAAATTCGTCACACTCGTAAACTGTAGGGTTTTATGATTCATCTCCCATGTCTACTCACACTTGGAAAAATAAAACAGTGCAATCGAAGAGAAAAGTAGGTACTAAAATATTCGCTCCGAGAAATGTACGAGTAAGCTTTTAAAAGTTTTTTAAATACCACAACGGAGTCTTTCAGATTCTTTCATAAGTACCTATATAACTTTTTTAACTTGCTCGCTTTTTATTCTTGACTGTATATTCAAAACTGCGCCATTTTAACTTGTTCTTAATTACCTACCTACTTCTGTTGTACTTTCTTACAGCACTAGCTTAACGGTTAAATGGAATGTGAATGTTTATAATATTATAACAAGCCATATTTATTTATTTAGATTTTTTAATTTTATTGCACACACAAACATTTTAAACAGAAAACATTAGAAGAAACTATACTAGATGGTGCAAAGGCAGCCTTATTGCTATAGCCTTCTTTCTCAGAGTTATTTATACCATAGAAATTCTAATCAGTTCGCTAAAACCATAAGAATGACCATATTATATTATAATTTGTAAAGCACTAATCGCAAAGCAAAGTGTGTGCTTTTGATTTTTTTTTGGGGAATCGCTGAGTTTCTTGCAGGTCCTTTTCAGTAGGAAGGACATTCCGGACCAACGCTGGATTCAATTCAAAAGCATTTACCTATTTGTAAGAGTTTATTTGGATAAAAGTCTTTCTACTTATATATTTTTGTAAACACATTACAATGCGCTTTAGTTTAACAAGCCAACTGCAAAATAATCATGATTTCTTATACTATATTTATACGCTCGTATTCAGGTTGGGTCAAGTAGAAAAATATCTGTAACATTTAATTACTAAAAAACAATTTCTAAAAATGAAAACGTATAAAACTTTTTCATGTAACTGTGCTAAACACAAAACCGCACGGTGTAAGGCGTCTAAGTAAAGGTCATCTCTCTCAATCTTCCTTTACGAGGGGATAGTCTGTAAACTATCGAAGAAAATTACACGGAATCAGTGTCTATCTTAATTAATTTACCCCATAATTTCTTTGATATTTATTCGTAGTAAACTAAGTCTACTACTAAAGCGTGCCTTTGGAACTTTTGGGCGAAAGAGATAATAATAATTGACTCGGAAAAGTAACAATATAGTTACACTGACTCTACTTGCGCGTACGCAACAGACATTAGATTCGATGAAAAATAATTTAAAATCTTAATAATTAATACAAGCTCTGTGTTACATGTAAAAAAATTGTAAATATTAATACTACTTTTTCTAAAATAATATTTTTGTAAATAATATTTTGTACGCCAACATTGATAACATTTCTAAGAAACTTTAAATAATTCCTTAAATACAACATCTCTAAATAAAAATATGATGTCGATATTATTAAAGAATTCGGGACACAAAGTTGGGGTGATACAAGCTCTTAATAAAAGTAAAACTCATTTTCACAGAATAATATTATTATAAATTCTTCTTTATTTTAGCCTTAAAATTATTCTTGACCCATAATAATATTAGGTCAATTACCGCGAGAACCGCCATTTCTTGCTTCAATATTGTCTTATCCAATTTAGTTTCATCGCTACAGAAACATTCAAGTATTTCAATTTTCAGAATTAATTTTGGCGTGTAGATTGATAATACAATACGCGAAAAAATTGGAATTAAGAAGAATTGAAACAGATTAGTAGGTTTAACCGATTTATATTAAAATTAGTACAAAGGTAGCTTGCATCCCGGTAATTGGACATAATCTTTTACCCCGGAAAATCAAAGAGTTCTTACGGGATTTTTGAGAAACCTAAATCCACGCGGACGATGTCGCGGCCATTATCTAGTTACAAATAAATGATTTAAGGAACTAATAGGCTGATGCAGCGAGTCACAAGAGCTGACAGATAAAGCTCAGGAGGCACGTCCCACCTCTCACGATCATCTCCAATACTGGCAAATTGCATGCGATCGCACGTGCCCATTATGTTGCTAGCTACAATGTATCTGCGCTTTTACATAATGCGAGATAACGATAAATAATCAATAATTAGTACGTACATTTTAAAGCATTTAAACTATACCGAGTGATTTCTCTACATCAATTATTAACAGGGCTCTCTCCGTCACTTACTCCATACAATCGTAGTAGTTCCAATTTCATTTGAATATTAAGCAACCAAAGTCCATGAAATTTTGCAGACATATTCTAGAAACTGTGTCTGTGGTGTTTTAGATTTTTGTTAGTTTTAGATTACAATTAAAGTAAATGAAACCTCTTTTGAGAAACCTCTATTCTTTGAACCAACTCCGATTTACCTAAATAAAAGAATGTTTACAAAGTTTCACACAATTATGATCTTGACATACACGTTTGAGTTTTTTGAGCTTATTTGGCGGTAGGATGATAACAGAAGCGTCCGACCAGACCAGAGACAATTTAGAAATCATTTCAAACAGCCTTTGCCAGGAATTAAACTCTGTCTCTCGCTCTAATAGGGCCACATCACTCAGCACTAGGAAGGTCGTATTTTAATAATGGGCCGTCATTAGTGTGAATTAATTACTATCCACAATAGTCCAAATAACACTAGCTGCAAACAATAGGCCGGCTCTACGAACACAGTACACTGCGGTCGACGCTTGATAACTGTGGTGAGCAGCCACCGTCATTATATGCAAGTATTATGATTATGCCTCCATTTCAATATGATTAGATGAATACGATGATTTGTGGTTCTATTAATATGATATTTATTGTACTGAATAGTGGCTTTGCTGCATTTATATGTAAATATGTATGTAAATGTGATTTGACCATACCATAGCAAGTTATACGTGGGTAGGAAATTATTTATTATAACATAAATAGCATGTAAAATTATAGCTAAGTACCTATCGTAGACTTTGCTAGTTGTTAGCTTAGTGGTTGGGAGTTAGGATGTAGTCCTCCTATTTAAAGGTCCAGACTCCAGAACTCGATCCCGGGAAGGCACCTTTAACTTCTCAGAGTTTTGTGCGTTTTACGTAATTTAATATCACATGCTTAAACAGTGAAGGATAACTTCGTATGGAAAGGAAGAAAGTTTGTATAAAGTTGTCAAACGTTAAATTTGCCAACCCGCACAGCGTGGTGGACTAGTGTTTCGCTTTCTGAGAGGAGACCCGTGCGGCAGTAGGTTGGATTACTGTAGATTTTAATAAGAAATTAAATAGTTACCTGAGATGACGTGATTGTAAACTAAATTACTTACAAAATTTCAAGATAGGTATCGTAGGCATCTAACTACCTTCAATATGTTTCTACAGAAAGGCTTAGTTTAAATCCATCTCTTCACAATAGGGTCAGCGTTCACGAATAATAAAGCCTGTACATTTCAACGGACGGGACACAAGCGAATGCAACTGACGGTGGGATGCTGGGGTCGGATCGACCCCGTGTCTGCGTCTTCATAATTAACCCCAAACGGGCGCATTGGGAAACCCGCCCGAATACCGCATTTCATTATCTGTCATAACGGATTTTGTTTATGTAAATAATGAAGACTGAATAATTTCTGAAATGTGTTTTTATCTAGTGAATGCTTTGACAGTGAAGGAAAACATTATGAGGAAACCTGCAAGTTCTCCATATTGTTCGCCAACGTAGTTGCAAAGATTGGCAATTGTGCACTGTGGAGTGTACGTCTCCTAAGGAAGCTTCGGCGTCGGAGTTAAACGTACGTTGAGGGTGAAGATCTGTGGTATTGTGTGTTGGTAGTGCTTGCTTTTCCTACTTCTTTAGTAGTATAGTGATATGGCGGGCGGTGCTTATCGCATGGAACGTTGACAGATTTTTCTGTTTTGGCGGATCATGGCACAATCTTGTAGTTCCTTGTATATCAAGGAATTTCGCAAAGTGATGCCTGCTTATCCAACAACTGGTTGATTTATGGATCGACAAAAACGATCCACAGTGGTGATCGCCAAAAAGTCAAATAAATCTGTAGGCACCTATACCTACTAGATCATACAAAGTTTAAACGCATCATAATTTAAATATAAAATGACTGACTGACTGATCTATCAACGCATAGCTCAAACTGAATGGATCTGGCTAAAATTTGGCATGCAAATAGCCTATTATAACGTAGACATCCGCTAAAGGATTTTTGAATATTAAACCGCTAAGCAGCGACCAGTAAGGGACTAAAATAGGTGTTTGAGATTAGTGTAGTTCACGCGGTCAAAGTCGCGGGCATAACCTTGTATGTGGTAAAGTAATAAAACAAATTCTATTTTTGTAGTGAGGGGCATTTCATTGATCTTTTATTGCGTTCAGGGGGGAGTAGAATAAAATCAGGCCGACAAAGAAATGAACTGTAAAGAAGAAAGGGTTGATACGCGCACCGAATAGACAATGTGGAGTGAAACGTTGATTTGTCGCTACACCGCTCGCATATTGATGAGGCGGATATTTAATTCAACTTAGCTCATTTTGCTAATTGCGGCCCTTCCTTTGCTTTACTTAATCGAAGAAAACATTTAAATAAAGGTTGGATTAAAATTCATTTAATCACGTAAATCCTTAAGAGGGCTCTCTCCGTCACTCGTTTCCACTCGTTTCATACATTCGTAGTTCCAATTTCATTTGAATATTAAGCAACCAAAGTCCATGAAATTTTGCAGACATATTCTAGAAACTAATATCTATGTCTGTGGTTTTCCAGATTTCTGTTAAAATATTCGGTTTTAAAGTTACGCGGTCTTAAAAATTTCATACAAATCTTTGAGCCCCTGTAATTTTAAAACTACATATTTTTAGAAAAATCTAAAACACCACAGACACAGATATTAGTTTCTAGAATATGTCTGCAAAATTTCATGGACTTTGGTTGCTTAATATTCAAATGAAATTGGAACTACGATTGTATGAAACGAGTGGAAACGAGTGACGGAGAGAGCCCTGTTAAACAATTCACCACTGCTTTGCTCGTAAGCCTATAACCGTTAAATATTATTATCACACTATAATCACATCACACACATCATCATCATCAATCATCATCATCAATATTATAAAGGCGAAAGTTTGTGTGTATATGTGTATGTTTGTTACTCTTTCACGCAAAAACTACTGGACGGATTTGGCTGAAATTTGGAATGGGGATAGATGATATCCAGGCTTAGCACATAGGCTACTTTTTATCCCGGAAAATCAAAGAGTTCCCACGGGATTTTGAAAAACCTAAATCCACGCGGACGAAGTCTCGGACATCATCTAGTACTTAAATACTAATATTACAAGTGCGAAAGTGTATGTTTGTCTATCAGTTACCTTTTCACGACCTATTTGTTTAAACAATTTGACAGAATGTTGGTACAGAGATTGCTTGCATCCCGGAGACGGAAATAGGCTTTTCATCACGGAAAAATAAAGTGTTTTCGCGAGATTTTTAAAATACTAAATCCACGCGAACAAAGTGGAGGACATTAGCCAAGTTATACGACCAAGTAGCTTAGTCTCGCGACTCGGTGGATTTTAGTTTTATTTAAAATCCTGTTGGGATTTCTCAAAATTAATTCTAATTGATGAACTACGTCATAGAGAGAACCTACATGCAAAACCTCAAGTTATTATATGCAGTGGTTTGAACTGTACGTTCATGATAACAATAAGATAGTTTCTTTTGAAAATCTAATGATGCAATCTATCCTACTTTGCCGTCGAGAGCGTACACATGAGTCTGTACTCTGTGGTCAGATGTTAGTACGCATTGAAGGGGCGGTGGTCGGCTCTGCTCCCCTGGTACTACAATCACGAAATGCTTTTATTTTTTCAGCCCTCCACGTTTATTGCCTCATCAGCGGTGGTTATGGTTCGGGGAACTGCAATTTACGCACGTACAGTACTCGTAGCTATGTTTTAGTTTGGACAGGGGATACATTTTGTAAACATTTTTAAGTTTGTTTGGTCATTTCATTTAGGCCCCTATGTTTTTTGAACGGTGAGGTAAATTTAATAATTTTGTGAAGCCATCAGTATTATTATACTGCAGAAATTCACTGGCTACTCTGATGGAAACTGTGATGGAAAGAAGACTATTTCAATCGAATTTCGACTAAGAAAATACATAAAAGTGAGATTGAAGAAGTAGGCTAGTTGAATCGAGTGGTTTTTAGAAAAATCTAAAACACCACAGACACAGATATTAGTTTCTAGAATATGTCTGCAAAATTTCATGGACTTTGGTTGCTTAATATTCAAATGAAATTGGAACTACGATTGTATGAAACGAGTGACGGAGAGAGCCCTGTTAAGTTCTTTGTAATTTGGAAAACTCCAGGACACTTTCTGAAAAACAGTTTTATTACTCATCTTATAAATACTATACGGAAATACTGTATCAGAATAATGGATCTAAGGTACTTTCTAAAAATAATTTGCACTGTATTGTATAATGTAGGTCACACAACTCTAATTAATAATTATAATATATTATGTACTATTGCAGCTACAGAGCAGCCCGTTATAGCATTATTAGCAAGCTACTAGAATAATTTCCCACACCGATGGTTTCAAATTTAGTGGCGTCCCAAAATTAGACTAAATTGCATTTAGAGTCCATTGAAATTTTGCAGGAAAATACATGCAGCATCGTAGGATAGTAGTGCTGGAAAATAGCAGGGGCTTGTCTTCCGATAGCTCCTAAAGGAAACTCATCAAATCACGCCATTTTGTTTTAATAGATAACGCTTAGCATCATTCGACGCTATATAATATTATATGCATAATAATTATATAGCTGTAATCTCCTATAGAAGTAAGTACATAAATAGTCATCCCTAAACTTAACCGCAAGACACGTCGCAATAGCATTTGTTAGGCGTTAGTGGGGCGCAACGTATGAAGGAGAGAAGCACACTGCACACCAGACCGCGTGCCGCGCTGCACCCTGCGTTCGCCATCTGCATTAGTGTAAGTGCTACATCCGTACACAATACATGAGCGCGTTGAACAATGCCTGCACGAGATTGCACTCGCATCGCAGGTCGGAGACGATTATTTAATTGCCGGTAACTATACATACAGTCATATAACGTATTTAACTATTTAGTCAGACAGGTACCTATACCTATCCTAAGACAAGTGTAAATTAAAAATTTATAACACCCCCGACAAGTGAAGGTTACAGTCACTAGAAAAGAGCTGATAACTTTCAAACAGCTGAACCGATTTTCTTGGACTATTCCGCACCTACGATCCAAAGTAGGTATCTGAGTTTTCCAAAACATCATTTTCAAATAAATAATTATGTATCTAGGCAACGTCCATCTTAACAGCTTGACATTTGTCAATTGACATAATATTATGAACCTAACGGTTATCTAACCTTCTTTTCTACAAGAAAACTAGAAAAGAGCTGATAACTTTTAAACGGCTGAACCAATTTTTTTGGATTATAGCTAAGAACACTCTCGATCAAGCCACCTTTCAAACAAAAAAAATGTAAATTAAAATCGGTTAATTCGTTTAGGCGCTACGATGCCACAGACAGATACACAGACACACAGATACACACGTCAAACTTATAACACCCCTCTTTTGGGTCGGGGGTTAAAAATAGAGCTGAGTGATTACTTTTTAAACCATTTTGATATTTTAGTTCAACATTAAGTTGTAGGTAAAAGCTCTTTGTAAAGATTTCATCCTAGAAAATAATAAAATAAATGCTGCTGCATTTAAATGACGTTTCTCTGGTTAAAATAAAGCTCAGATTTTCGTTTAAAGTAAAATTATTGCACTTTCCATTTTCTACTTTAACAAGCGGATTTCCTTTTTTTTATTTTGACCAAAATATTCGTCTTTCTCCGAAATGTTAAAACATTAATCTCATAAAAATGTTAAAGGCGTGAAAATGAAACAAATTTTAAACTCTTCCCAGAGGAACAAAATAATTTAAAAGTATGCTACCTGATTATGTACCTACCTCATGATCATCGTCATCATCAACATCCACTACTGGACATAGGGCCTTTGAAGGGACTTCTACACGCCGCTGTCTTGCGCCCCCTGGACGGTCCAGCGGCTTCCTGCGACTCGTTTAGTGTTTGTTTGGTTAACATATGGTTCCGAGACATAGTCTTTATCTGTGGGTCTCATAAGAAAGCTCAGAGCCACTTTTGCGGGCGAAGGAGTTTAGAGCTATGTTTAGAGTTTCTCTACGTGATTAAATCAGAAATGAGGAGATCTGAGGAGAACCAGGGTAGCCGTCATAGCTGAGTGTCAGCTACGTGAGCACAAAATATACTTAATACACATCATGAACCCATCACCGGTCAACTACTGAGCACGAGTTTCCTCTCAGAATGAGAAGGGTTTTGGCAAAGCGCAAAACGGCGGACTTCACACACATAATATGAGAACTCAACATTATGAAGAATTCTCAGACATATAGGTTTCTTCACGATGTTTTCCTTCACCTTCAAATGATATTTAAATGCTTCAATACTAAAATAGTACTACTTAAAACTTAATACACATTCGTTCCTATTTAAACAAAGCAACGAAACAGAAAGCTTCAGTTGAACCAGTGTAAAGCTGAATTAATATTTATGACAGCGAGTATGTAACGCGAGACGGAAAACCGTTCGTAATACGTAAAATATTAAGCAATTTCGTACATTAGCATAAATGCTAATGCCTCATTTTGGTGTGTTGTTTGCTGTTCCCAATTCGCTTTGACTCCCATGAAAGTTGCGCGGCTACTCTTTGTTTTCGAAATTATGTCACTTTTGTCGACTTCAATAATAATTCTTCTAAATAATTTACGCCTCAGAATACATAATAGTACAGGTATAACTAACTACAATATGTAGTTCAAATGATTAGCTAAAAGCCAAATTACTAAACATTTAGCAAGCTGAGATAAAAGCAATAATTATAATAATTTTTATTGCAGAATCCAGAGCTGTTTGTCACCGAGACGCATGACTACCAAGTACCTAACATGGATTTCAAAATAGGCATGCATAAAATTTTGCTTCAACCATTAGATACCCACATGAGAAATCTGGACGTGAATTCTGTTTTCATTCTACGACGTTATTTGGTTCCAAAATAATAAAAGTTGCCAAAACTGTGTCAACCGAGAAGTAAAGCATATCTTGTCCGTACGTTCGGGAAGAATTCCGACTGCGTTTCTTGTACGCGATTTCCCGCAAGATCCTTGGCCCAAGCACAATTCAGAATGTTTCTAAGTATATTGGGTATTTAGTCATTTTCCTTACTAATACAGTTGTTAATACAGGAATATTTAAACAAAAGCAAAATTGGTATTTTAGTCTAGCGTTTGTGGACTACGAGAAAGCCTTCGATTCCATCGAGACCTGGGCTGTTCTGGATTCATTACAGCGATGCCAAGTCGACTGGCATTATATCCAAGTGTTGAGATGTTTGTATGACTCCGCCACCATGGCCGTCCAAGTTCAAGACCAACAAACGAATCCGATCCCTATACGGAGAGGTGTGAGGCAAGGAGATGTAATATCTCCCAAACTTTTCACCTGTGCTTTAGAAGACGTGTTTAAGGTATTGGACTGGAATGGTCGAGGCATAAACGTGAATGGCGAAAATATCTCACACTTGCCATTTGCGGATGACATAGTCATACTGGCTGAATCGCTGCAACACCTTGAGGAAATGCTTATCGAGCTTAGCTGTTCTTCCAGACGAGTAGGTCTTGAGATGAATATAGACATAACGAAAGTCATGTTTAACGAACACGTTACCTCAAGACCCGTCACCGTCGGCAATGTCAGCATCGAAGTTGTTCAGGAATATAACTACCTCGGCCAGATTATAAAATTCGGTAGAAACAACTTCGACAAGGAGGCTGACAGAAGAATCCAGCTGGGCTGGGCAGCATTTTCAAAGTTACGTCAGGTCTTCGAAACGTCGATACCGCAAAGCCTTAAGACTAAGGTCTTTAATGAGTGTGTCCTACCTGTGATGACGTATGGAGCTGAAACGTGGACACTGACAGTTGGCCTCGTCCACAAACTAAAAGTCGCTCAGCGCGCTATGGAGCGAGCTATGTTGGGTATTACTCTCAGGGATAAAATCCGGAACGAGGAAATTCGCAGGAGAACAAAAGCGACCGACATAGCTCAAAGGATTAGCAAGCTGAAGTGGCAATGGGCAGGCCATGTCTGTCGCAGAACCGACGGCCGTTGGGGCAGACGTGTTCTGGAGTGGAGATCGCGTACCGGTAAGCGCAGTGTAGGACGACCTCCAGCCCGCTGGACCGATGACCTGAAGAAGGTGGCGGGGAGCGGGTGGATGAGGAAGGCGGAGGACCGTGTTTGGTGGCGCGCTCTTGGAAAGGCCTATGTCCAGCAGTGGACGCTTACAGGCTGATGGATGGATGGATGGAAAATTGGTATTAATAATTCTTTATTGGGAGGTTCCTTTTATTGGGAGGGTGGGGCTCCAGGGTTCAATACCAGGCATGTACCTCGAACTTTTCTTCTTTTCTTTCAAATATTACTTTCTTCAGGCGTAGAGGTAAACTCAAGAGGAAACCACATGGCTGATAGTTCCCCTTATTGTTCTTAAAGGTGTATTAAGTCTGCCAATCCACACTCGGTGAGCATGGTGGACTAAGGCCTAAACTCATGCTCAGTAGTTGGTCGGCGATGGGTTTATGATGCTGATGTATCAGACCAAAACATTTTGAATAAAATACTTTAAAAAAACAATGGTAAAGACCTTGTTAGTCATTTCACAACGAATTCAGACTGCTTCTTTTAGCTGTTATGTTGAACATACAAAATGTTTTGTTCCCCGTACTGAGCTCTTACACCGTATTTTCGTTGATAGGTAGGTAGACTTACTGCTTTTTAACCCCCGACCCAAAAAGAGTGGTGTTATAAGTTTGACGTGTGTATCTGTGTATCTGTGTGTCTGTGTATCTGTGTATCTGTCTGTGGCATCGTAGCGCCTAAATGAATGAACCGATTTTAATTTACTTTTTTTTTGTTTGAAAGGTGGCTTGATCGAGAGTGTTCTTAGCTATAATCCAAAAAAATTGGTTCAGCCGTTTAAAAGTTATCAGCTATTTTCTAGTTTTCTTGTAGAAAAGAAGGTTAGATAACCCTTAGGTTCATAATATTCAAGTGTCAATTGACAAATGTCAAGCTGTCAAGATGGACGTTGCCTAGATATACATAATTATTTATTTGAAAATGATTTGTCGGGGGTGTTGAAAATTTTTAATTTACACTTGTATTATATATTGTTAACTGGAGCTGACAAAGTCGGTCGTGAACCTTTCAAAGTAATACGTTGCTAAAACAACGGTGGATTATTAATTTTTACGATGAAGGCAACAATGTACATCAAAAGCAATATGTTAATTAAATTAATACAGCGGTGATGGCTTTGCGTTGAATAAGTACAGCAATTTTTTTTATTATTCATCTATGGCTTTACACAACCAGGAAGACAGTCCATGTCTTGTTTTTGTTTGAATTCTTTATTCCATATACAAGTGTAAATTAAAAATTTATAACACCCCCGACAAGTGAAGCTTACAGTAACTAGAAAAGAGCTGATAACTTTCAAACGGCTGAACCGATTTTCTTGGATTATAGCTAAGAACACTCTCGATCAAGCCACCTTTCAAACAAAAAAAACTAAATTAAAATCAGTTCATTAGTTTAGGCGCTACGGTGCCACAGACAGATACACAGACACACAGATACACAGATACACACGTCAAACTTATAACACCCCTCTTTTTGGGTCGGGGGTTAAAAAATAGAATGTATCTAACTACCTACATAGGTGAACTTAATATCTACTCTACCAGTTAATCTTTCTGTTAGTGAGTAAGGATATCTTCATCGTATCCATTGCCTAATTATGATTTTATTTAATCAAAAAAAGTTTAAGAAAAGTTTTAAAATAAATAATTAGCTCCATACTTCCATACTAATATTATAAATGCGACGGTGTCTGTCTGTCTGTCTGTCTGCTAGCTTTTCACGGCCCAACAGTTTTACAGATTTTGATAAAATTTGGTACCTACATAGTTAGCTTACATCCCGGGGACGGACATTGACTACTTTTTATCGTGGAAAATTAAAGAGTTCCCACGGGGTTCTTAAATGCCCATCCGTTTAACCGGTTTATATGAAAGGGGCCTACAGAGGTAGCTTGCGTCCTAGAAATTGACATAGGCAACTTTTTATTTCGGAAAAGCAAAACGTTCCCACGGGATTATTGAAAAAGCTAAATCCAGGCGGACGAAGTCGCGGGCATCAGCTTGTACTCTCACTTGATGTTACTGTTACGTTAGTAGGTGCCTACTTATCTCTCACTACACGTGAACTCCATGCAGTCAACACAGACCAACACAAAGCCATATTTTGTTGACGTGCGTATGGCATTTCATAACATTTTTCAAAAAGCTGAAATGGATATCACGTGCATTCGCAACTAGCGCATAAAGCACAATATATGTCTCTCACAGGTCCATGAAAAATTGGATACGTTAACTGTAGTCTACAGTGCTATACTCTAAACGGACAGTCTTTTTAGGGTTCCGTACACGAAGGAACCCTATTATTAAGCTTCCGCTGTCCGTCCGTCCGTCTGTATATTATCTATCAGTAAATAAATTAAAGAAAAAAAATTACTTATTTCAAGTAGTAACTTATGTTTACAGTAGGTGTCTAGATAAGAGTTTGGAGCCTTTTAGGAGTAGAAGACCTACTTCTGTGTCAGAAGACACTGCTCTTCCATAAAAATATTAGCAGCATTATCATGTATCTCGTGAACCTTAATAAGTTGAAATTTTCACAAAATATATAGATATTTTTGCCGCTATAAGAACAAATAATAATAAGTACGAAATGGCTGATATGAAAGTTAAAAAAATTAAAAAGTGTTATTTCTTGTACGATGGTACCTGCGGAACCTTTCGTGTGTAAGCTCGACTCACACTTGACTTTTTTTTAATGTTGACCCACCTACGAAATAACTTGCAGATGTAACGGACGTTAATTGACTGATGATGGTGATGATGATAATGATAAAGCTACCTATTTGATGAATAAATAAATAAACTGCTTTCCTTATTTTAGTCGGTAATCATTTTTCTTAGCCAAGAAAGAAAATGTGATTCAATTCCTAAAGCCGGAACTGATTCAAAATTGCTAATCCTCCTTCCACGTTTCGATTTTGCAAGAAGTCACAGTGAGTCCCGGAGATGGAACAACATCAAAATAAAATGCTTAGCGTATCGCGATTCCTAACAAGAATTTATTCTTTGGAGCGTTCTTCAAAACTTTTAAGAACAGGCTATGTTAAGTTCTTTGAAGTTTTTATAGTTAGCTAAAAATTTAAGCTGATGTCTTCATTCTTTCATTGTGGACATTTTTTTCATCGTCTTAATCTAGTGCTGCCATTTTCCACAGAGAGCATTATGAAAAGGATAGCAATAGGTTTAGACTATTGATTCTGGATTCGCGTTATTTATACTGAGGCATAGAATTATTAGATTTACCATTTTGGTTTAGTTTAGAGATTATGTACAATCGAATTACCCACATTGAGGTCCATTATTCAAGATAAAATTATGTATAATGTTCTATGAGTTTAGTAAAGTTTATCTTCACGTTCGTGCGCAAAAACCATAACACAGAAAGCATGGGGTAAATTAAATAAGACAATCGCTCTGATTCACTGCTAGGTCCTCCTTCCGACGGCTCGCAGGGCGACCCCTCGTAAACGAAGATGACCAAATTTACTTAGACTCACTTGCACCGCGATTTCGTTTCGGTCACTCCGGTACACTTTGAAGGAAAATTCTATAGGTAGTTTAATGTTATATTAAATCACCTAAAAATCATAAATAATTACAACTAATGACACCTTTTTAGTAAGAGCAATTCAATAAGCTTTGTAAGCAAGTACATTTAGGGATTTGAATCTGTGGATGAAAAGATAAGTTGAAAAAAAAAAATTGCCAATATGATTTTTGTAAATATACCAACGTTGCATCATTTGTTATTAAATTTGTGTTTGGATGATGACCGTCATTTCACATCACATTACATCAAAATGCATGGAAAGTGTAAATATTTAAGTATTTCAAGCATTTTTGCTCTGTATGTGTTCTCTGTGTGTTTTATTTGGTTCACTGTTTGTGCTATGTTCCCAAATAAAAAAATAGTTATCTATTTACTAGCCTTCATATCAGACAGAAAGAAGCAAAACACCAGTAAACAAGAAAAGAGGCTTTGCAAGTCCTGCCTTAATTTGATGAAAGGGTACAAACCTGCACATACTCCAATATTATTATTATTTTTAAATCCTGTAGAAACGGGTTCCAGTAATTGCAGACTGAACTAAATACATACGTGTATATTTTTTTAATTGAAGCGCTTTTCAGTCCGACTGTCCATTTTTCAACTTGGAGGGTTTGTCCCAAACATAGGAGATGAATCATAAAACCCCCACTAGTTTACGAGTTTACCGATTTTTATAGCTGCACTGTTTTGCCCAGTTGGATTTATCTTTTGCCTTACATACCTATAAATAAGCAGAAATTGGCTGCATTTGTAGAAAATGCGTTTCATAATAATTCACGTTTTAGCCAAGAGATTTTAAGGGGTAATTAAGGGGGGGTAAGGGTAAAGAGCAACCGCCGAGTTTCTTGCTGGTTCTTCTCGGTAGGAACGGCATTCCGAACCAGTGGTAGATTATTTTGACGATTCAAAAGCACTTGTAAAAGTTTAATTGAATAAAAATATTTTGAATTTTGAATTAAATTGGGTGAAGGCGGGACGAGTCATCATCGACTACAGACAAATCATAAAATATCTTAGCAAAAATCACAAAATAAATTTTCAGGCGCTCAGATATTAGTGGCTAGTACATAGAGGTTAGTGGTGTTCGACTGTTATTTAATAAAATAAGCTTTATTCGAAAAGTTAAAATAAATTTAATAGCCTCGATAGCTCAATGGTTAAAGGAGCGGACTGAAAACCGAAAGGTCGCCGGTTCAAACCCCACCCGTTGCACTATTGTCGTACCCACTCCTAGCACAAAATTTACGCTTAGTTGGAGGGGAAAAGGGAATATTAGTCAGCATAATAAACTTGGCTAAAATTCTTTATTAAAAAAAAAATTAAAAGGTACAAGGTTTTATAAAAGAGCGAATTAAGGTAATTTTGTGTTTATTAAGTGTAATTGTATACCGGAAAGTTTTAGCGGTTTTCAAAACCCTTCGGAAGTCGGTAATCCCGGTAACGCCGACAAAACGACGAGACAAAGGGTTCGGATGGCTTAATTCAAATAAAACTCAAAACGTGGAAGGAATTACGATTCGAGTCGAACACACGTAATCCATTGTTTCGTGAGATGCACGAAGATTAGGCTTCGTGTTTTTGTTTGTTAACGCTACATAAGTTAATTAAATGATTACCTACACATCTAGAATAGAATAGAAATATTTTTATTCGATTTTTTTTACAAGAACCTACCTACTTTTTCATCAAATGCAGTTAGAAACTCGACGAAGAAACTAGATAATAAACCTTCAGAGCAACAGAGCTTCAAGTACGTCTCTAATCTAATTGACCACCGTACTGTATTACGTTGAATAATTTGTAGCCATATATTGTATGGCACAGAACTTACAATACTTACAAGTGTAAATTAAAAATTTATAACACCCCCGACGATCCAAAGTATTTGAGTTTTCCAAAACATCATTTTCAAATAAATAATTATGTATTTAGGCAACGTCCATCTTGACAGCTTGACATTTGTCAATTGACATAATATTAAGAACCTAACGGTTATCTAACCTTCTTTTCTACAAGAAAACTAGAAAAGAGCTGATAACTCTTAAACGGCTGAACCAATTTTTTTGGATTATAGCTAAGAACACTCTCGATCAAGCCACCTTTCAACCAAAAAAAACTAAATTAAAATCGGTTCATTCGTTTAGGCGCTACGATGCCACAGACAGATACACAGATACACAGATACACAGATACACAGATACACCGATACACAGATACACACGTCAAACTTATAACACCCCTCTTTTTGGGTCGGGGGTTAAAAATCGCTCTCCCTGTATGTTAGTTGTATCTGATGGTAAATTATTTTGACGATTCAAAAGCACTTGTAAAAGTTTATTTGAATAAAAATCTATTCTCTTCTATTCTATTCTGATACTCTTCAGTTGTGAAAATGTTGCAGCGTGCACTGACAACTTATTCCAGAAGACTACCTAGTCAACAGTACGTAATAAATGTAGATAACTCATGAAAGGAAATATGAAGGAATCGAAAGTCGAACTAGATAGACGAATGAAACTAAAAGAGGAAATTGTAAGAACTTTGTAACTTTCTACAGATTTTCTATATTTCGATGTGGATACATTCCAGTTCCAAGTGGCATTAAAAACGTGTCGTAAACTTTTGCACGCTGTTCGCAATGTATCATACTTTACTGTTATTTACTAAGATGCTTTTACGATTTTTTCTTTGTCTTGACTCTCTCTCTGCTTCGTATTCCTCACTGCTGAGGGGCATGACCAATTCCCATTGATCAGAAAGGATTTTCTTGTTAAAATAATTCAGTTGGTTACAAGATCTTTGCACATGATTCTTTATTTTTAGCTCGACATCAATATTTGTCTATTAATACAATTTACTAACTAAAGAGCCTATCTCTACTTACTGCCTATCTTAAGATTGTCCATAATTATACGGTAATTTTAATGCATCGATTAGGTAAGTACACATGAATTTTAGCCCGTATTCGGATATTCACAGGACTTTACTTGAATTTTGGCCACACAACGCGACGGTCGACACGTTCTTTACACCAACAACCGCTTTCCCGAAGCCAAAAGACTTTGTCATAACTCAAAACTTCTATTAAAAAACAGAAGGATAGCTCATGAATGATTATCTCTTTACGTCTGATATATGGTTTGTTCACGTCGACAAATTTCAACGTCTAGCGCGACAGAAATGTTATTTTCACCAGTAACCTTTGCAGTTTAACCCTTATACCCAAAGCAGTAAGAGCTACCAAATGCTGATTTTAAAACCTTATAAATGTTTATGGTAGTACAAGCGGATAGTAATGAAATGCCGGCAACGCATGCCCCCACGGCACGGTCGCAGAATATTGATATGCTGCAAATTTGAGGATGGCCCCCCCACTTCGACGGTAGGGGAGAACTTGGGTGTCAACGAAAATCGTGTGCATTGTAAATAAGTATTGTGACAGTAAAGTGTCTGGAACAGTTTTTATTTAGTTAAAGCAACTTTCTGTTTGTGAAGAACTTAGTTTGAAGGTATGTTGGTGTTTTGCATATAGAAGCACAGAGTAGTTACTTTGGTAGAAAAAGCGTTCGGCGTCCTATCAGGAGAGTTCAGGATTCGATCCCAGGCACGCACCGTACCTACCTCTAACTGAAGGATGTTAGCAATTAAATATTATCACTTACTTTAACGATGAAAGAAAACATAAGGAAAACCTCAATAGCTCAAGGAGTAAAGAAGCGAATTGAAATCCGGAAGGTCAGCCGACGGTTCAAACCCCACCCGTTGCACTATTGTCGTACCTACTCCTAGCACAAGCTTTACGCTTAGTTGGAGGGGAAAGGGGGAATATTAGCCATGATAATACATGGCTAATATTATATTCTTTATAAAAAAACTACATGCCTAGTAGTCTCAAAGATGTGGGAAGTCTGCTAATCATCAGCGTGGTGGACTATAGCCTTCAACCGTCTTATTCTGAGAGGAGAGACGATGACTTCGGCAGTGGCTGATTACCATTCTACCGGCATGTTTTTGCTGGTAGAATGATGACGGTGCTGCGAAGATGTTTAGTGTTTCGGATGATGTTGCGTAGTTAAGGTAATTAGGTACTATATGAGTTTAAATTCAACTGCCGTAGATACTTAGGTACCTATTCAAAACAAACTTTTACACTGAATATTGGGTAGACAAAATTGTGTTATACGCAGAACTCTTGTACTGGCATATCTAATGGATTTGGAATGGTGAAAAATACATGGATGGTAATGTATCATGTATGGCTGGTTATTTGATTGATACCGAACGAACGGCGAATAAAAACGGAGTAACTGACATATCGATTTATCATTCCTGACTAAACAAGTGGCTCTATTTTGATATTGGCTTTACTTTTACGAAAATATGGTTTCACAGTTTTTTTTTTGCAGAGCTCAAACTCAAACCTATAACTTTCACTCAAGATTGCTCATAGCATTATCTTTTGTAAGTAACAAAAAAAAAGCTTTATAAAAAACATTACACTCATGTGTCGTCAGAACTATTTCCGATGGCAATTCACCACTGGTTTGACGCTACTAATGCTTCTTGAGAGTATAGGAAATACGTAGGTAAGAGTATAATAAAGAATAACGAGAATAACTCAATCGATCGTTTTAATAAAAAAACTTTTTTCAATTTTACTGTCGAAATAACAACAATTTCCTCCAACTATAATAAGTTAGAAAAATTGTTCTACAACAATTTTGTAGTAATTTAGTAACAAATTCTTATAATAATTTCACGTAAAATATCTTCAAAAATAAATCCAAAATGTAACAGATGTAGCGACATGAAAAGTTATGTCTAATTAGAGGAGGAGCTTTGCCAACTGAAGGTTTTGCACAACAGCCAAATTAATTTAGACTGAGGGACCGGCGGTAAATTCACAAAATCCGGATATTGCCATCCAATTCCAAATATTATAACTCAAATAGGCTTAAAAAGCCCTTTTCTAATCATCAAAGTTGGTCCGTTTGCAATACTATCCTCATTTCGGGATTGTATATGGTTATGTACCTACTCTACATAATATTTTTAACCCCCATCCCAAAAAGAGGGGTGTTATAAGTTTGACGTGTGTATCTGTGTATCTCTCTGTGGCATCGTAGCTCCTAAACTAATGAACCGATTTTAATTTAGTATTCTTTGTTTGAAAGGTGGCTTGATTGAGAGTGTTCTTAGCTATAATCCAAGAAAATCGATTCAGCCGTTTGAAAGTTATCAGCTCTTTTCTAGTTACTGTAACCTTCACGTCTTGTCGGGGGTGTTATAAATATTTAATTGACACTTGAATAATACTTATTAGATATGGTTAGTGACTAGTTGTGTTATTTGTATCTAAGCCCTAACTGTAGCTCTGAGTTGTTATTTATATCAAACCATGTATAGTTTAGATGCCTACAGCAAAAGTTAACAATACTATAAAGTTACAGGCTCACCTGACGCCGTTCCAAGTCCCCTCTATACTTTGCCTCAATACAAGGAAATAAAAGTAACAGCGTGTTGTCAGTAACATCAGATGTCCCGCGGGGATGGGGGTCGTTCACCTTGGTTACAGCTTGTCTGTAGTTTGTGTCTGGCTTTATTAGTTACATGTTTCTGTTCAATGGATGGAACATCTTTTGTTGGTGAAAAGTTTTCAAAGAAAATCACTTGGAAATGTTTTCTTTTGTTAGTTATATCAGTAGATAAATACCTACTCTTATCTCTAAAGTTGTTAGGCCTGCCCGGCTAGCATGGGCAGTAGATAAAAATTATATCCCCGGTTATATCTACTGATTTCAATGACATCAGTGGATATAATCGGGGGATATAATTTTTATCTACTGCCCATGCTAGCCGGGCAGGTGTACATGAGTGGCCAGTGGGACAGACGTACCACGATCACGTCTCTTCCGTAGACCAATTGATATTATGATCAGAGGATGTGGCGGTAGCACCAACCACCACGTTGAAAGACTATAAAAAACTAACAACGGCCCATAGGTTTGCTTCCGTGGGAATTTCGAAAATCCAGTCTGTTGTTTACATTATGAAGCGAATCTCTGTATGATTTCAGCGCTCTTGGTCCAAGTATTTGGGCCTGTTGAGTCTGTGAGGAAGTGAGCCAGGACTTTTCTTTTTGTATATTTAGTTCGTATGAATATATAACATAATTCATGAATATCTAATAAAAATATTATTTTAAAGTTACAAGAAAACAAACAGTATAGTTCGTTTTCTTTAATTCAACTTCTTGGGCAGCTTTGTATTATACACCTTGACAGTCACCTACCTACGTAAAAATAAGTGAGGTACAAAGACAAAGGCCGCTAGGGTTTTCCCAAAGGACGATGCATCCCCATCCTGCGTCCCTAAATAAATACTCTATTACCGACAGATACCTTGCTTTGACCTTTAGGAAATTCAAGCGGAATGTTTCTTGAACCACGGGATTATATTTAAAGTGACCCAGCTGTCTCGTCTCAGAGCTACGCTCTAATTTTATTTTCGAGGGCCTTGATAATAAAATGTGGAGACACCAAGTTTGATTGAAATTGGTAAAGTTTGTTTTGCCAATACCTATTTGAAATAGTGACTTGAATATTTAAAAAACGACTCTCGATTTTAGGTTTTTTATAGCAAACTAGCATAATATGCTTGCCATGCATAGCAATACGTCTCGCTGACCACTAATTGCATGATGGTAATATGTCAGAAACCTTCACCAAGTCTGACAGCAACTCATACGTGCCTGATTTGCCAATATATGTATTATGATAGTAGAGCCGTACCATGAGAGGCCCCAAAGCAGCTACAATTGTACCAAGCTAGCGGTATGTCTTCTATACCGGAAACGTACTTAATAGAACCTTTAAGATACAGAAGAATCATTGTAAAGATGTTTATATAAATATCGACTCTTGCTTGGATGCAATAAAGTGTAATTCAGCTCGTACAGCAATGCAACCTAAAATTTGGTAAACAGCTCTCTCTTTTTATCGCTTAAGAGGGCTGTCTCCGTCACTCGTTTCATGCAAACGTAGTTCCAATTTCATTTGAATATTAAGCAACCAAAGTCCATGAAATTTTGCAGACATATTCTAGAAACTAATACATATTTGTGTTATTCAAATGAAATTGGAACTACAATTGTATGAAACGAGTGACGAAAAGAGTCCTGTTAAATTCTTATCTCTCTCTAATTTCCTCTAAGAGAGTTACTCGATAGCCGTCCTAACGGCACACTTGCTCGCACCCGACATATATATCCACGCGTCCATACTCTTATATTTTTTTTGGTCACGTGAGCCCGGCCTGCTTACAGTGTCAACACCGGAACAGAGCCAAACATTCGTCGCATTTCCAAGCCCAATATGGATCCTACCAATCACAATTAAACTAAAACTTAGGTAATATATTAATTACTATGTACCTAACATCTGGCACCTAACTTTCTCGATCAGCATAATCTGAGTTCCGGAAATGTTGACGAATCGAAATCCCGGCAAAGTTCGAAACTGCCACGATTAGGAGCTAGGACCTATCCACAGAAATGTGACTCAATAATGTTGGCGATATGTTATGTGCTGGATTTAATTTATATTCGTAGCTTGAATTTCCTAAAGCTTCTACTAAAATCCTTCTCATAAAGGACTGACCTGGTTCTGGAAACCTTATTTTATTTAGAATACAACTGAAGTATTTAATTGCCGCATTGAACCTTACAAGGTACTCGAACATAGAAACGTCGAGGCTGAGTGCTGACCAAGACTTCGCTAACTGGAATTAACCTTTTCCAAAAGCCGTTGTAAGTTTCAAGAGGTCTTTGTCCAACAAGTGGACAAATACCTCTTACAAAAAATTAACCGTCCTAACGAAGTTGTTCCACAATCATCACGCTATATTTGAAATTTCGTGCTACATACGTATACCTGTCTAGAGTGAGAGGGAACTCTAAGTTTGATCCTGAAGGGACGATACAATGTAATGTCAAATATTAGGCTATAAATAGGTGACGAGAAATCATGGATTTAGGAAAAAATCTCATTCAGTGAAATCAAAGAAATATAGGCGATTCATAGGCTACCTAGCTTCAAATGTAGGCCCCCCCATTTGACGCCTGCCAATGACATCGAAGCCTCGATTGTTACAAGTTGCCTAACTAACGTGAATTGTGCCTATACTTCATACAAAAGTCTAGTAATTTTTTTCATTCGTAAGTATGCTATTCAATTAGGTCTGGAATCTGGATGTTTCCACAAGCTAATAAAAATAAGCCTAATAAAATCAATCAAACTCAACCATTAATATTGGTAATGACTTTTGGTTGTTAGAATAGAAATCCTATCTGAGGAGGATAATTAATTAATTGGCACACAATACAGAGGGCACACCTCGGAGGGACGTAGGCTAAATGCGGGGTCATTCTGTTATTAATAACGTCGGAGTCTGTTTGCCGAAACGATTGTCGATGTTACCGAGGCGAGGGAGGTATTGAAATTGAGGTGAGAATGACCACAATGTATATACTTACATACTAATATTATCAATGGGAAAGTGTATCTATCTATCTACTGGCTTTTCATGGCCTATCCGCTCAACCAATTGTGACATAATTTGGTTCAGAAATAGCTTGGATCCCGAGGAAGGACACAAATACTTTTTGTTTCGAAAATCAAAGAGTTTCCCCGAGGTTTTCAAATAATTTCTATAGTTGTTGACATCTGTTTTGTCGGTATCCTTTTTTATTTAAAATTCTTTTCTCCAAAAAAAAAAGGAAAATGACGCATAGCACTTTCCTCATTGCTGAGGGTCGTGACTTTTTCGATTCATCTTAGTCTTGGGATAGATCTGGAGTCTGGGTAAGTACATATACAATTCAACTACCATAATAACACTTTATTTTATTAGATGGAACTATTTTATTAATTATTATTATTTATAGTGAAATAACCATACGACGGCAACAGAATTTCAAATTCTAATAAATCTAAGTTATTATTTCCTAAAAGTGAATACACAGTTATAACCAACGAGTCAAACACTACGTATACCAATATGTATGTAAATTACCAAGTCTAAACAAATGCAATTTCAGTAATAGTAGGTAATGGGAAAAGTGAAATTTTTTGCACGCATTATGCAGAGTAGATAATCTTCCTCAAAGAAAAAGCTATAAATAATGTTAATAAAAGCGCTGTTACACGAAATGAAAAGAGGAATATTACAAAGAAAAGAATAATATTCTCCTTACTGTTCCATAGATGGAGATTTTCCACGGAGATGGTATCTGTTTCCATAACAAATCATACCATTGTTCTATGTGCATGGGACCCCTCGCATTTTCCACTCCATAAAATTAAATATTACATTCGGAAAAAGAATAATTTTATTACATCCATACGGATATTATAAATGCTAAAGTGTGTCTGTCTGTCTGTTAGCTTTTTCCGAGCCGATTTTAATGAAATTTTGTACAAGGTACAGGTAGGTTTTGTACCTACTCGAACTTCGCATTCCAGCGTCGGGTATTTTTTGTCCCAGAAAATGAAATGAATATTGTTTTGTGTTAATTATAGATAACTAGCGACCCGCCCCGGCTTCGCACGGGTGGACATTTATTTTTTCTATTTTCCGGGATAAAATAAGTATAGCCTATACGGATTCGGAAGAATCCCTCTAAGTAATGGTAAAAGAAATTTTGAAATCGGTCCAGTAGTTTTTGAGCCTATTCAATACAAACATACAAAAATACAAAGGTTTCCTCTTTATAATATTAGTATAGATAATTGTTCAAGGTGTCGGAAGAAATCAAGCCGATAGAGCTTTTATCGAAAATGCTCTCTTATTCTTTTAAAATAGAATAAAATAAACTACACTTACATTAGCATTTACGTTGCACGCGTGCAGCCGGGACAGGTCACTAGTCTTTATTCTATATCTTACCTCCAACATCATGACTGGCGCCTTAAACTTTGTAATAGCAACATCCTCAACAGTAAACACAAGTCTTGATATTCCATTAGGCGGTCGCTTTACAAACTATATCATGCAAACTGTACTACACTAATGATATCATCTTTTAATGCATATTGTCCTAACTTCCAGCGACTTCCTGTTTAACGCAGCAAGGGATGTTGCTTTAGAAATTTAGTTTGTGATAATGCATATGCAGCAAAGACACTGGCACATCCTGGGTCATCGAGTTAAATAACTATAGAGCAACAATTATTATTATCTCATTAAAGCGTCTCCACCCAATTGAATACACATGACTTATAACACAAGTTTGGAACTGATAAGTTAAACTATTAACATAATAGGACCCAGGCGGCCTACCACTTTAAATTGTTAGTACCTATTTTATTAGTTTGACGGCTACAGTGTAATGATTGTAATCGCCGTTGATTGAATACAGTCTCTCATCATCTCTCACCATTGATTAACCTAAATGCGTGCGATTGAGGCCATTTTTAAGCTTCCGTACCTCAAAAGGAAAAACGGAACCTTTATGACTTTGTTGTCTGTCTGTCGCTCTGTCGTGTCTGTCAAGCAAACCTATAGGGTACTTCCCGTTGACCGAGAATCGCGAAATTTGGTAGATAGGAAGGTAGGTCTTATAGCACAAGTAAAGGAATAAATCCGAAAACAGAGAATTTGTGGTTACGTCACAAAAAAAATTAATATGTGTTCACGAAAAAATTAATTTACGAAATCACATATAATATGGCGCTGTTGTCCATTAACTTGCAGTGTTGCACATAAAAATATTAAAATGTCTTGTACGATGGTACGGATCCCTGCGTATGCGACATTTACCGATTTTCGGGACATCGCACGCTCTGGTTATAATGACATCTCTCTTTCTTAATAATAAAACACCCACTCCCCTTTGGACCCAGCTGTTTGGTCGAGTTGAGAGTAGATGTTGCCATTTGCGTCGAGTTATAAACAGTCGCCAATGGTCTTTTATAATACCCTGAACCTGTAGGTTCTGAAACATTAAACTGTTGACGGAGTCATTTGTTATCATGCTTTCACGTTAATTTATAAGTAACGGTTAAAAGGACATTAAAATTTCAACATTTAGATAAAAGGTCTTTTAATCATTGTCATTTTAGGAGTCCCGTTAAACGTTAACTTTATGGGCATAAATAGGTTTTTTGAAAGGGGTCCATGTCTAAGAGCTTGATTAATTTTAATTACCTAAGTAGGTAATAATGATACGTAAACAATAAGTAGATAAGTTACACAGGTACCTACTTATTACCTAAACTTGGTTCACATTTGTAGAGATCATTTTGTGCATTTTGTATTTTCTGTGAATTTTGTATTATTCTAAAAATCATTTTGTATTATTCTAAAAATCTATTCTATTCTATTCTATTCTAACATGAAACAAGAAACCAAAACTGCTTAACTCAGTTTATTTCCTTTCTACAATTTTTAATAGTACCTATCTACGCGATTTTTTTAACATTTACGTAAGTAATAATATTTTTTAGAGTACCTAGGTATAATTTTTATATATAACATATAATAACTATTCGAATACCTGTATAGAAGGAAAAGTTAAACAAAAGATTTTCAGTGGGAAATGGAGCTTCGCACGGGAAGTCCCTGTGGGCAGGTACGAGGTCACTGCGCCATTTTTACTGGAATAAAATTTTAAGCTACAATAAGCTGCCTATAATACGGTACGAGTGTAGAGCGTGGACTGTACCTATGGGCGCTTAGTTAGCCTGGTTTGTTGTACAAAGACAGTTTGCTTGCTCACATTCTACATCAATATGGGTACCTATCAGCATCAGCCTGGCATCAGTATCTATATCTACTTCTACCTACATTTTCATCTTCAATCAGGTAGATATACCTAATTATTGAAATAATACTTAGAATCTAAATTGTAGAGGTATAAACGAATGGTTGAAAGCGTCATTCAAAAAGTTCGAAGCTGAGTGGCAATGTACATGGAACAAAGTTCGAAGAATCGAAAAACGATGGGGTGTCAAGGTGCTACTTTTGTGACCTCGCACCGGAAAGTGTAGCGTTGGCAGACTCGCCACTAACACTAACTATCACACTAATATTATAAATATCACACTAATATTATAAAGGCGGAAGTTTGTATGTGTGTGTGTGTGTGTGTGTGTGTGTGTATGTTTGTTACTCCTTCACGCAAAAACTACTGGACGGATTTTGCTGAAATTAGGAATGGAGATAGATAATATCCTGGATTAGCACATAGGCTACTTTTTATCCCGGAAAACCAAAGAGTTCCCACGGGATTTCGAAAAACCTAAATCCACGCGGACGAAGTCGCGGGTATCAGCTAGTACCTATAACACTAACTCCCCACTAACAGGACAGATGACACCAAACGAGGCGCAGGGACCCGCTGGATCCAGATTCCAGGTAACGGACGGTAGCGTGTTGACGATGAAGATGATGATAATGAGCTTAGTCCCTATGCTTAGATTTTCTATACGAGCATAAGTAGAAATATTGATAAAATAGGTACTCCATAAATACCTGTTCCAGGACCATCCTTGCGGCGAGATGGGTCAGCTAGATTAGCTGTAGCTGATTTTCCGATCATTTCTTAGAATATAGCTTTATGTAAGGTAAATAAATAGTATTAAATCTAAGTTGTATCTGCTTCAAGAGTAACTTGGGAGTAGGTAGTAGTTTACTAGCCTGCGGTTTAACCCGCATATATGAGCTGGGAAGTTCTGTCATTAGTGCCTACAGCGCGGCATCGCGTCCGTGTCGTCTTATTGAGTGCATATTAGATCTTTGCTTTATTAATAGACAGAGCTTATTTATTTGCAGATATTATTAGCTCTAGGACCTAGGTAGGCAGACGATAAGTTGCAGGGAGCCGCTTAATTCAGGCGGCGCAAGACCGTGCAGTGTGGTCCCTACAAGAGACTTTTATCCAGCTGTGAATGTCTATCGGTTGACGATGATGATGACTCGATGAGCTTACCACTTCGGTAGAATTTCTTAAAATCTAAATGAAAGAAAGGAAGAAAACTTTTTTATTTGATCCTTAAAATTAATTACATTTAGGTATATGTATAACCTTATAAGTAATGTTATATTAAACTAGATAATAAAAAAAGGCCTAGATACGGAAGACGTCTTCGGACGTTAAAATAATGTTTTGATTACGAAAGCTCTTATGGGATTTGGGGCAAAACCTGTAAAAGCACCTGTACGAAAAGCAAAACATAACCGTAAAATACCCGTACCTACATCAGTAGAGTAGAGACACTGTTCCCAAGCAGAAAGATAACGGCTCCTAAGGGTGTTATAATTAAATTATAAACTTTTGTGTTCGGGGCCATTCGAAGGGCCAACTTGCGCTTTAAGTAAATGCCTGCCGTAAAACTTTATTACGTGCCAAATAAAGGGGTTGTGAACTTTACATTTGTTTTGTGACGGTGAGATTGTAAAGCTCCGTAACGAGTTAATTGCTACGAGATTGTGAAAGGTTTCTTTTTGATTAGTGTTTTTAACCCCCGACCCAAAAAACGGGGTGTTATAAGTTTGACGTGTGTATCTGTGTATCTGTCTGTGGCACCGTAGCCCCTAAACTAATGAACCGATTTTAATTTAGTTTTTTTGTTTGAAAGGTGGCTTGATCGAAAGTGTCCTTAGCTATAATCCAAGAAAATCGGTTCAGCCGTTTGAAAGTTATCAGCTCTTTTCTAGTTACTGTAACCTTCACTTGTCGGGGGTGTTATAAATTTTTAATTTACACTTGTATTTATTGAAATTAAACATGACAGCAAGTTTTTGCCATTGACTACTACACCTAATATTCTGTTTCTTCTATGATCAGATTTCAATCAAAGGTATGACTTATGAGTAATATATAAACGGAATAGCTGACTGACTGACTTACTGACTGCGTAAATGCTTAGCCTCGTTTTAACTAATAACTAAAGTCTTAGCGAAGTCAAAGTATGCTATGCTTTATACATCTCAGCTTTTGTCTGTAACATCCATTATTATTTCTTTATTATTTATTTGGTTAGAAAACGTGGACACTGACAAAACAAATAACATCCAAACTGCAAGTGGCACAGCGAGCAATGGAGCGGGCCATGCTGGGCATCATGGACCGTGTGCCAAACGCCACAATCCGGAAAAGAATGGGACTAACTGATATTGTTTTGAAAGTGTCCAGGTCGAAATGGAGATGGGCAGGGCATGTCTGTAGGACTACAGATGACCGATAGACTCGTTTACTGCTGGAATGGAAGCCACGTACTGGAAGGAGGAACGTTGGAAGACAACCATCCCGTTAGTCAGACGACATTACCAAGCTGGAGGGAAAGACTTGGAGTAGGCTCGCCCAACACCGAGAGGAATGGTGTGCACGTGAGGAGGCCTATGTCCAACAATGGATTAACAAAGGCTAAGAAAGAAGAAGAAGATCCATTATTATAGCAACATGTACGAGTTATAACTCCTCACTAATGGGTGTTCCTCAAGGCTCTATTCTAGGTCCTTTCATGTTCTTAGTATACATAAACGATTTACCATATGTAGTCCAAAATATTTGCGATATCGTACTATTTGCTGACGATACGTCTTTGATTTTTAAAGTCGATAGAAATAAGGACAATTTTGACGATATAAATGGTGCCATATCTCAGGTAACTCACTGGTTTACTGTAAATAATCTACTTTTAAATGCAAAAAAAACTAAGTGTATTGAATTCGCACTGCCCAATACCAAGAACACAAGTAACATTAATTTAAGGATAAATAATGATATTTTGAAAATAGAAGAGACTACTACATTTTTGGGGATAACCTTAGATGCGAAGCTGCAATGGGGCACCCATATATCAACTCTTGCTGGCAAACTAAGCTCTGCTGCTTACGCGGTTAGAAAGATTCGACAATTAACTGACGTGGAGACCGCAAAGATAGTATATTTTGCTTATTTTCATAGTATTATGTCTTATGGAATCTTAATATGGGGTAGAGCGGCAGATATTGGGAGAATTTTTGTATTACAAAAAAGGGCAATACGCGCAATTTATAACTTAAAACCACGCGATTCACTTCGAGAAAAATTTAAGGAAATAGGTGTCCTTACCGTAGCCTCTCAATATATTTACAACAACATAATTTTTGTAAGACAAAATATTCTTAGTTACAAGAGGGTTGGCGATCTACACAACAGGCTGACTAGACACCGTAACAGGCTTGCGACTCCTACGCTCCGTCTCAGGAAGGTCCAAAAGTCATTTGTGGGAATGGGTATAATCTTCTATAACAAAATTCCTCAGTCAATTTTGGACTTGCCTTTACACAGGTTCAAAAAATCTATTAAAAATATGCTCTTGAGAAAAGCATATTATACTATCGAAGATTATGTAAATGATAAAAAAGCGTGGATTTGAACTTCGATTCGCTCCAGCAATGCGCAGGACTTCAATTGCTTTTATACATGGCATAATATTGTATATCAAATCTTTGAAAAGAGCAACCGCCGAGTTTCTTGCTGGTTCTTCTCGGTAGGAAAGGCATTCCGAACCAGTGGTAGATGCTTTTGACGATTCGAAAGAACTTGTAAAAGTCTAATTGAATAAAAACATTTTGAATTTTGAATTTTGAATTTATACCTACATAGTAGGTATACAAACCTAGTATAGACTAATTGTTCTACATCTGGGGATAACGTTCAATTCACTGTAAATTTGAACACTATATGATACAGACGGATTAGAGAGCATGCCAAAGACCATTCACGATATTGTGTTACGGTTACACACAGATTAACTACATTTTGTACAGTCAGCAGCAACGACTAAATAATTTAATAAGTTCTGCAACTGTTTAAACTTTGGAATCAACTCCCATCGGCGGGATTCCTAGTAGATTACAACATGGGGCTATTCAAGGGGCGGACCAACAAATTCCTGAAAGGCCAGCAACGCATCCGCGGCGGCGGCGGTTCGTCTGGTGCAATTATGTTCATGGGCGGCGGTAATCACTTAACATCATCTGACCCGCCTGCTCATTTGCTAGCTATTTTTTATTTAATAAAATTGTTATTGCGACTTTGCTCACGTGGATTCAGGTTTTTTAAATACCGGTAGTTTTTCATTTCGGGGGACAAAATGTAAGTTCTGGAGAACTTACGTCCCCGGAATCACACTAATATTATAAAGGAGAAAGTTTGTATGTGTGTGTGTGTGTGTGTGTGTGTGTGTGTGTGTGTGTGTGTGTGTGTGTGTGTGTGTGTGTGTGTATGTTTGTTACTCCTTCACGCAAAAACTACTGGATGGATTGGGCTGAAATTTAGAATGGAGATAGATTATACCCTGGATTAGCACATAGGCTACTTTTTATCCCGGAAAATCAAAGAGTTCCCACGTGAATTTTAAAAACCTACATCCGTGACACGTGACACGTGAACGAAGTCGTGAGCATCAGCTAGTGTAAGCTAACTCTGACCAAACGTCAAATGAGCGGATGGGCATTGAAAATGTAGCCATCAGACAGACGGACACTTTCGCATTAATTATAATATTAGTATGGATATTAGTATGAAGTAGGTTAAACACTTATCACACTTAATATTATAAATGAGAAAGTTTGTGTGTATATGTGTGTGTATGTTTGTTACTCCTTCACGCAAAAACTACTTGACGGATTTGGCTGAAATTTGGAATGGAGACAGATAATAACCTGGATTAGCACATAGGCTACTTTTTATCCCGAAAAAACAAAGAGTTCCCACGGATTTCGAAAAATCTAACTCCACACGGGCGAAGTCACGGGCATCGGCTAGTGTAATTTAAGATAAACATGCTGATCCGAAGGCGGGTTGAAGAGATTTTACAAGTAGACGGTACCGTACACGGTATTTCGCTAGGAAGCTTACTTGATAGACGAGTATCTTTATAGCCACGGCTATTACAGCGACCATACTGTCTTGAAGCAATTTAATTATCTCGTACTACACACTATTAATTATTCCTTTGATATATTATGCTGACGGTAGTTATCATAATCAGTACTAAACATTGTTAGATAGCATAATAATAACAAGCATTTACGAGAAACCGCATTGAGTTACTACATGGTTACTAAGTATTTAAGTACAAATTATACCTCGCATGTTAAAAGAGAGAATGCATTATTATTTAAAATTATTAATTCTGACACTCTACGGCTCTACACATTTCAAGAAAAACTGTTTATACAAACATTTATATCGCTGTATTTACCTATGCATCAGTGAAAACTTAAATAAAATTAGTTCACAACTTTTTAAAGTAGGTAATTTTATTAAATAAGTATACCTAGGTTATCTTACCGATTATATTTTTAATAACACTTCGTTCTACATATTACTTTAATTGAGCCACTTTTTCGTATAGGATTACTTGCAGTATTTTCTAGTAAGAAGCATAGAAAATAAGAGCCCCTTGTATCACATTCTAGCTTCTTAAAATTCAATACAATAGAGTATTCTACGCTGTATCTTACGGCAAACAAGAGAAATAATTGCTTTTATACAATACGGCAAATCTACCACGAATATATTATAGATAAATTCTCCTTGAAAGTCGCAAGCCCAGAGTCAACTAGATCAACTTTGAATCTTAAAAAAAACGAGCTCCTGGCGCAAGAGTAAGGTGACATCGAAAATGACGATGAAGGGAAACAACGTTCGTTATAAGTAGACAAGTAATGGAACGGCAAGTAACGGCGCGTTAGAATTCCAACGCGCCGTTACTTGTCTTGTACAAGCTTCTTCAATTCTTAGTTGAATCAATTTGTTTGTAGTTAGTTGCAAAATGTGTTTTGCTCAAGCAACAACGGTTTTTCATACAAAAATGTATGAAAATCAACTGTCCTCAAACGTCGTGATCACGAGCTCGTTTCTGCATAAAGTACGACTACGTAGTGCACAAGTGAATCCTGTCTTGCCCTGTCGGGTCGCGGACGCTTGCACCAAACTAGGCTTTATCCATGCAGCAGTCGATACATCGTCTCGTTCCCGTAACGTCAGAATTAAATACAGGATCTTCCGATGCCGCAACATTGTTAGAACAGTCGGCTTTATTATGTTGGCACTCGATGTCTCCATTCTGCTCACGATTACGAACTACACTTTTGAACATTTTGAATATTTTTGACCAATAAAATAGCGATGAAAATTTAGAACTGCTACGATTTTCGGAATACAAAAATCTTTGGCTATCTTTTTGTAGGAAGTTTGGAATATCTTAACTACAATTTTCTTGCACAGTGTTCTCGTAGATCCTCGACTAAGTCGACAGACAAAATCAAATCAAACTCTTGTGTGAAAACCCCTAAAAGACAATTATCAGCTATTATCTGAAATCAGTAGGTATAATCAATCTATCTGTAAGTCATTACGTAATATTGTTCTATGCATAATTTCAAAGTTACTCAGCAATATTTTTATTTATCAAATAGTACAATTAAAAACGTTTCTAAATAATTTATAGATGGGATATAGATATGTAGATTTGATTATAATCAAAGCTTGGGTATAGCAAAAGCTTTTGCCAGACTTGGCTGAAGTGAATAATACTTATTTACTTGTCTAGTCTTACTTGTACAGTATTATTATGGAAACAGATCAACCATAATATCATAATAGTATATCTATGTATAAATAATTTCTTATCGTTCGTTGTATAGGTACCTAGCAATGTTAATAAATCGATATAACAACGTGGCAATTCCAACTTTACACCATATCTAAACGAAACACACATTTATTTCAATAATCACGCAAACAACATCTGTTCTACGCTTTCACGCAAATATTCGGGCATTAGGTGAGATTTGGCCCATTTACCCGGTCAATTGGTTGACCATCTGCGTCGAAACGGTTAACACACCGATAAACGCCTATGTACACGGTCGTTTTATTTTTACAAACTCTATATTAAATTTAATATGTTCGGAATCAATGTACCTATCAAAATTACTATGAAGAACAACATAGGGCTAACTCTGAGGTGCTTCTTTTTAATTTTACAAAATTCGACATGTCATCGACCCATATTTCGGTTTGCTAGTACTTTTTGGTACCTACTTGGTATCATCAATTTGTCTGTTCTAAAAAAGTATATTCTTCTAAATACAGATTCTAAGTTCTTTTGCTTTGTCGAAAGTAGGTAAGAATTATGCTTCAGCTTATTTAAAGTTTTATATATATATAGTCTGTTTAAACTGTTTTGGTACAGAGGTACCTAGAATCCCGGAGACGCACCAAGGTTTCTTTTTATCCCCAAATCAAAGAGTTCCCTCGAGTTTTCAAATACCTAAATCCGTGTCGATACAGGATGAAGTAACGGGCATCATCTAGCGGCTAGAATAAAGCAAAATAATATAAAGGTTAATAGACTGAGACTTACGTCCATTAAATCCGACAGTGCAATAAGCATTGTTTCAGAGCGATTCGGACGATGGATTAATCAAAGCCCTTAATCAAAATGCATCAGCACGAATCAAGGGTGGACGGTTTTTGTTAAATAACCCCAACAGCTAATACTAGGTAACGTTTTAATCCCAACCCTTGTTTGTATAACCCGATGGACCTACGAAATACATCATTATCATGATCAACCCGGCTCGGTAACGCTGGCTCACTACTGAGCCCGGTTAGGTCATAGTTCACCGCGCTGGCGAAGTCGATTTTCACACACCTTTGAGAATATTATGGAGAAATATCAGGCATGCAGGTTTCCTCACGATGGTTTCCTTCATCGTAAAGCAAGTGTTTAACGGAATCAAAAAAGTTATACCTGAGTGCGTGTCCGGGGTCGAACCCCCGACCTTTCGAATAGAGACGACGATATCACCACCGGGCTATCACCGCTTTTAGTCAAAGTCAAAATAATTTATTCAAAATAGGTACGGTATACTATCTATTTGTCACCTTTTGTTTGACCGATTTGTTATATGTATTTGAAAGATGATATATTGGTGATAATTAATTACGTAAACTTAAAACTAAAGCTACGAGGGTTCCAAACGCGCCCAAATCTGAGAAGAGCCTGAGAGTTACGAAATACAATCATTGTAATTTAATTAGCTATTCTTTACAATTTGATATCAGTCTTAAGCTAAATTGTCCATGGAAAGTTAAGTGGGATAATCTTGGATAGCATCCAAAAATTAAATTAGATTCTCGACTTCCAAGAATGTCTGAATACGGTATTCAGCTGTGCCTTAATCTGTGTCACCCTTAATTGGCTACAACAGACAAAGAGAGATCGGAAAAAAATTCAGTGGGTCTCTTAATTATAAGGTGAGATTATGCAGATTAGCTGTCGAAATTACTTATCAGTGATCTGTATTTTGGTTTTTAAAAATCCCGTGGGAATTTTCCACTGTTCTCCATATTTTTATTTCGGAAAATTAAGGAGTTCGACCATTAGTATTAGTAATCCGTCCGTCTCCGGGATGCAATCTAAATCTTTGTCAAAATCGGTAAGACAGATGGGCCTTGAAAAGAAAATTCCCACAGATTTTTGAAATCTAACTCCAGGCGGACGAAGTCGCAGGAATCATCTAGTATGAACTAATTAATGTGTTAATCGTTGACCACCTTCCGTAAGAAAAATATTATCATAAGAAAACCATGAAAATAATATGTTCTTATATTTGGGTCTTTTTGGGTCGGGGGTTAAATAACTCTCTGAAATGACATACCTACCTCCCTACTTAATAATATAGGTAACTAAGAATATAGGTACTCAGGTTTTTATACAGAAAAAGGAGTGAAGTAATCCTCAAGTAGAAGTTATATAAATGTGGACACAGTGACCCGTCAGGCGCGAGTGTTGCACTCATCACTCAACAAAGATTAAACTTTTTTGTACAGCTAAGCTCTGCAGTGCTGCGTTATTGAATGAGAGGGATTTTGCGCCATCTTGCATTACCCCGACGGCCATGATTGATAAAATTCAGATACTTTTCTGTACGATATTGCAGTTTTTATTTTATACCACTTCTTCTGCGTGGTATAGTTACTTACTTTAGTATACGAATCCTTTTTCTTAACTCGAAAGAAAAGTCCTGACTCACTCAGTGATTGGCTCATCCAGCCTAAACTTCCTAGAGGAAGACTTCCTTCCTTACTAGAGGTTCCCTTTATAATGTGGACAAGGAACAAGGCCAGATTTTTCAAAAGTACGGGAGCGAAGCCACAGTCCCAGACAAAAGTAGCCTATGTCCGTCTGCATATCCCTATAAAGCCCTTTCATCTTTGCGTACCTAGTCCACGTCCATACTAGAGATGTATAGCCATGGATTACGTACATTCATGTACCAGCTGTTACCACGTGTGATCAATCGAACGCTATCTTGTCAATACACTCATAAATAGGTTACCTCACACTTCAGCCCCACTCAAGATTTAGTCATCAAACAACTTAAAATGCTTGTGTTCATTCCAACCACAAATTAGTATAAAAGCTTACTTAACGTGACGGAAAATAGTCGTAATTCACGTTTCCATGAAACTTTCGCTTTATACTTAATGTAGAGGTATAAGTTTGCCCTGTACCTACTAAACCCACTGCAGGTTTCATTACACAGTAGTTACACTGCTAAGATTTCCCGCAGGGCTGTATTTTATTACCCGCCCATCAATTTGTCATTGCTTGTCCAATAAATTTTTGATATCGGTCGCTAGCTAGCTGATCGAAATTTTATTATTGATGATTTTATTAGTTACACATACGGAAAAGTGAAAATACTTACTTTGTCGCCAAGCCTTCATCGTCATCGTCGTCGTGGCCTAAAATTGATAGGCTCCAGAACTGGACATATATGTCTCTTGTAGGGAAGTCCCTTTATGACCCCTGTATGTCCACATGACACATACCTTTCCAGGCTCTGTCAGTGGCTACGGTAACGTTTAGGCAGAGGCAGGGTAGGAAGAATCTCTTGCAGCGGTTCCGCTGGTCTGCCAACTCTGTGGTTATTATTATAATATTATGTGTCCAGTTTTTATTAATTAAAAAGTCAATAATTTTTTATCACTGGTGAAGTTCGTGAAAATTGGACTCCTTAAATTTTATTCATTACTTTAGTGTATTGCCAATTTTTTGACATGCATTGAAAAATTGCTTTTCAACCGCGTCGCATTATTCATATCAAAGTGTATACATACGCCATTGATATATAAAAACAAGATATGCGATGCTTTATATTATGCAAAATGTCACCAAAGTGATAAAATTTTAGCTGTACGAGTGTCTACGAGTGTCGAGTTCAAAGCTTTCAATCCTTTGTTTTCTGAGCCAAACACGGTATAATATAGGTATAACGTTATATCAATAATAAGGTATAATGCATGGTAACTACGCCACTCCACACGTATTGGGTTGATTAAAATCAAAAACATATCAATGACGAATGAGATGACATTTCGTTTTTCATCATCCATCAATGCTGCATGATAAAGAACGAAATGTCTATCTTTGGTACAAAAAAAATCAATGGCATGCGCATAGTTTTCTGGAAAGCGCAAGGCTATTTTTATCACCCCTGCAGGGGTTGTGATGGATAGCATTGCTATCGCGACGTCAATAGCTGCACTAAATTGATAGAGCATGTCGAGAAGCTAGCGTAAAGTAATTACCGTGTGTGATGTGTACTTAGTGTTAAGTGCTATACCTAGGAACATTGTGTAAAATAGATGCGGGGAGGTCAAATTTTGCATTTGCATGGCACACTGCAGTTCCATAATACAGTAATTTTTTAATACCTCTGGCTAAAGTTTGGAATACCTACTCTTCTGCAATCTGTGTTTCCTACCAATTTTAATCCGGGTGTTTTTAAAGCACGAGTGAATAGGCATCTTTCAAGTAAACGCGTCCCATCTTAGGCCACATCATTACTTTCCATCATAGTGTGATTGGGTCAAGCTTGTGCTTATAATGAATTTAAAAAAAACATAGGTAGGTACTTAATGGAAAGACAGGCCAAATCTAACAGTCTATAGTAACTAGCTATGCTATAAGTCCCAATTTTCTACACTGAATTTAATTTAATTAACCGAAATTGACTGTTTAAAATTTGATTAGTGAAATTCAACAAATTAAATACCTTTTTTTAAATATTTGTCTTTAATTAAGCCCATTTTATAACATAAAGTAATATTTGAATTGTTTGTAGTTAATTGCAGTTGCAGTTTGAATTAAATTGGCTGGGGTTGGCCAGGGATCATCTGCGTGCTATTGAGCCGTTTTTTTGGTCTTATGGCAATCAATAACGAGTCACATTTTATACCTCCCATAAAGCATCGCACACACCAACGACTTCAAGAGTTGCGATATCTCTCACATAGGTTCAGATATAATAAATAATAATTAGAAGTGTATCCTTAGTAGAGTATTAGGTAGGTTGCAAAATCTCTGTACTTAACTACCCGTCGATACCAGTTAAACAGATGGACCATGAAAAGCTAGCAGATAGACAAACAGGCAAACTATCGTATTCATAAAAGTATGGATATCGATTCTGTTAAGTCACTATTCACGACTCAGCGATGTGCGCTGTAACGTATCCATACTCCAGTGTATACAAAACTTTAGCGCTCTCTGTATTCCAGCTTAATCCCTGTCATCTGCTACCGAGGTAATTATTTAAAAGGGAGCAAACATAAGCCCCGACGCGTGTCGATCCCTAATTGTTGCGTCCGATAACCAATAAGGGTTGTAGAGGGTAGTGCGAAATTAGTTCGGTAACATTGAAAATATTACTTTTATTATAAGAACATACAGTATTCAAACTCATTTTATTCCGCTTTTTTATCTCATCGTCGTCATCATCAACAACTTATAGACGTCCACTGCTGGGCTTAGTCTCTTGAAAAGGCTTCCACACGCCTCGGTCTTGCACCGTCTAAATTCAGCGGCTCCCTGCGACTCGTTTGATCTTCGTTATCTGCTGAGTGAGGGGTCTGTACTGATAGCCATGCGATTTCTAGACGCAATTTATATCAAGGCCTACGCCCACGCCACATCCCCGGTGAATATTTTGCTAATACTCCAGGGATGTAGCACAACAGAGATTACCAAGCATAATCGATATATGAAAGAAACAAACCTGTTCTCCGCCCTAGCGTAGGTAATTTAGGCAAAGGAGAAGTAGGTAGGTACACATTAAATGGGTGGGAAATGGGAATTACAATGTGTCTAGAAGAATTATCAGGTGTAACTGAACCTAGTAGGTAAGTAATTTGAAATAGTTAGATTATAGGCAGTGCCTGTTTTTTTGACATTCTAAGATTGGAAGGCAAAAATTTTCACCGATTCTTCTTCGAGTACGTCTTATTATGTGAGATTATGCTCACGCAGGCAGAGATTCTTCATTCTAATACATTTTGAAGTAAGTATTTCAGTAGAATAACATATAACATAGAATATTTATCGATAAGGACGGGGAACTATCGATAAATAATAATAATCCGTAATTTATTGGAGGTCTCGTTTGGTGTGTTAGTGTGCGATTCTATCATCTTTCCAAATACCGTGTAAAACTAGATAGACCACGCTTAGTTTCCCTAAAGTAAGCGAATACATAAATTACATGTCCCAGGGTGCGTCCTTGCTCCTTCCTCAAAACGTATTAACCACAGGGATTGACTGCACCCCGATTGAGTAGCGTGACATAGCTTTTTCAAAATAGTGTTGTTCTTTTGCGACACAAATTAAACATCGACACTTTTTATAATTTCGTCTTGTTTTGACAAAACTTACCTATTTGTGACTAGCTGATGTCTCAAACTAAACCTATGGATTATTTTACACGTCGATCCGTAGCTCAGTTGCGCCGTAAACAACCCCATAAACAAACACACCTTCGCATTTATAATATTAGCATGGAATATGATTTCAGTGATGAATGGAAGCAAAATATGTTTTCTATTTATTATGAATACAACATGTAATCCATCAGTGTAAATCCTTCCTTAAAAAACACACGTTAGTAATGTAATAATATAATTTCTGATTCTAATCCAATTAAGAAGGTACGCAAGTCTTGATCGGATTATCATAATCCTCAGCTTTCAATCTTGACTTGTATCTGTTGAGGTTATGTTACGAAATAGATGAGCAAAGATTAAAGATTTCTCTATTAACTATACATAGAATCCTAGAGAGATATAATTACGCCATATTAGAATTAGTTTTGCTACACAGATTTTGTTAAACCACAATATAGCAAAGATTAATTTATCAGATGACGCCTGTGACTTCGTTCGTATAAATTTAGATAAAAAGATAAAAAATCCTAAAATGGGAACTACTTATTTCATTTTTCGAGATAAAAATAGCCTATGCTTGCCTTTAATCCGTTCGTTCATTAAGGCGATATTGATACCTAAGTTTCGAAATAGCTTGTCATTTGTGGGCCGATACGTTATACTTACTTTTTTTTTGAAGAACATTAGCCATGCTAGTCATGACTAATACTCTCCTTTCCCCTCCAATTAAGCGTAAAGCTTGTGCTAGGAGTAGGTATGACAACAGTGCAACGGGTGGAATTTGAACTGCCGACCTTACGGAATTCAGTCGGCTTTTCAACCGTTGAGCTATTGAGGCTCTTTATCTTTTGACAAATTAGTATGAATTAGTGCGAATTTAAGGAGGATATGAATGAAACCTGTATTTATCGATACCTAAGCTTAATCACATCACTATTGTTAATAAGTGAATAAGTGTTGTTGCCCCACATTTCGACTATTGTTATCAATACGGGCCCCGTCTGCTCGTGCGCACCCCCAAAAGATTACAATGTAACAGGAGCTCACATTAAGAAGCGTGTGGCCATTCATATTATGACCTCTATTGTTACACTAACAAGGATAAATCGCTTGTTTTATTTTTCTTCTGTATCTTCTTCAAATAGCTTTTTCAAGCGTGATGGATTATATTAAAATTAATGAGGAATTACAACTCCATTCACGCGTACCCTTATTTTTGTAATGGTTTATTGAGTCACAACGAACGCCCGCACCTTCATTGATGCTTAAACATTATTTTATTCCGATCAGTTAGTTCTTGATGGCGATCTCACCTGGTGGTATGTGATAATTCAGTCTAAGATGGAAGCCGGCTAACTTGGAAGGGCCAGTATTATTATATCCATATCCCTGATCGGTTTCTGTGCCGCATCGTGCCGGAACGCTAAATTGCTTAGCGGCCCCTTGCTGGTAGAGTGGTAACTAGCTACGGCCGAAGTCTCCACCAGACCAGACCGGAGACAATTTAGAAATTGCCTCTGCCGGGCATCAAATCCGGGACCTCCCACTTATAAGACCACAGCACTCACCGCTGAACCCAGTGAGTTCGTCAATTTATGGTTTATTTCTATTAGGCTCGTCTTTATGGCCTAACAACCTCATTCACTCTCTGAGTGGGCTACGGAGAAATCTATGCTCTGAATTTCTCTACGTTATCAAGTCTAAAATGAGGAGACATATGTCAACGGGTTGCGAAGCTGAATGGCAATGGGTGGAGTAGATAGTTCGAATACCCGATAGACTTTGGGGTCCCAAGATGGAGCCTGGAATGGCAGACAAGTAATTGCAGGAGCCGCTGGACTCAGACCATGTGTGGAAGTCCTGGCTACAAGAGACCTATACCCAGTAGTGGACGTCTATGAGTTGACGACAACGATAGATGTAGATTTTTAGGCACAGCTATTTCAAACTATATATCTATCTATACCTACTCAGAATTTCTATGACACGAAAGACGACGAAGAAGATAGACGAAAGAATTTATAATAACTCAAGCTCAGCTTTATTCACTTTGGCATAGTTCCTCCGTGCTTTGTTTTCATTATAATTTTAGAATTTCAAATATTATAATATTACTATGGCAAAAAGTACATGCCGTGATAGCCTAGTGGTTAGCACATCCGCCTCTTATTGGGGAGGTCGGGGGTTCGATCCCGGGAACGCACCTATAACTTCGGAGTTATGCGCGTTTTAAGTAATTGAATAAGTATCACTCGCTTTAACGGCGAAGGAAAACATCGTGAGGAAACCTGCATGCCTGGAAGTTTTACATAATATACATAATATATACTCAAAGGTGTGTGACGTTTCATACTGAGAATACTGAGAAGAGATCCGTGCTCTGTAGTGAGCCGGCGATGGTGAGAGTAACAAAGGTGTGTTGCTTCAGGTCTTTTTATGATTAGATACTTTCATCTATACATATACGTATTGAGTAAATAAAAGAAAATGTATATTAAAGACATTTATTTTATAAAAATGCGCATTCTTGCTTTCGTTACAATATCATTTCTTTAAGGTGAACGCACACTTATCAGAGCCGAACGCGTCGAACGAAACGAATTTTAGAATTGTGAATATGAAAATGACAATTCCATGACGCGGAGAAGTGTGGGAGGCTTAATAATGATGTATAATTAATGAGATTTCATATACAGAATTCTAAAATTTGTTTCGTTCGACTCGTTCGGCTCGAATAAGTGTGCGTTCCCCTTTAACATCTCATACAAAGCTGACATAGATTCACGAGGCTTATTCCTAGATGTAAATAGTGTCCCTACATAATAAAAGCTTTGATAATAGATTACACTCGATATTTTGATATAAATATAGGTATGTAATATGCGTCAAAAGCTCTTTACATCAGCTGTGTTTTTGATCGTGGATATAAAAATGTACATTAAATAGTGTGTACAGGAAAACCTGTGTTTCAATTTACACTATAAAATATATCTAAAACTGTGAGATTATAAAACGATGATCAAAATCTAAGGGATACAAACATAATCGAAGACATGAAGGCTAAAGTACCTATATTAATAAAACTAGTAAATTACAATGAAAATTAAATACAAACAAGAAATTAGAAAATTATGATCAACATAATTCTTTGAAAAATAAGTAAGTGATTTATATAAACTTTTTTCGAATACCTTAAAGCTATACTGGAGCTGCCATAGAGAAAAATTATCATTCGTGTCTTACTTAAAAAAGTCATAAATAAACGTACATTTTCCAATATGTATTATTGATCACTAGTCCCTAAATCAGTATAGTTATTTCCTATGACTTAAAAACTGATATAAATATTGTATAATAGTAACTAAAACCTATTTGGGACCCGTTAATGAAATTAAAGGTAAGTTTATCTACGGTATGCTTATATAATAATTAAAAACAAATACTAACTACAACAATGCTTTCACATCGATCATAGGTCATGTAAACATTATAATTTAAAATAACGTTACAAAAAGAGAAATAGATGAAAGAGATCTTACCATAGTAAATACCAATTCAATTAGTGAGAAGCATAATGTATCTCTTACAGATGTTTTTATTTACTAAGTATACAAACATAATAGCTATATTTACAAAATTATAAATAACTTATTTACACGACTTACGATAATAACGATGGTGCGTCTAATATTCTGCATTTCTTCACAAAAACGGAATAAACATTCCTAATTCCCCGTTCAAAAATACTCAAACGCATTGTACCTACCTAGCTATCGTAAAATTCTATAAGTGAGAACTTAATGAAAATGTAAGAGAAGTAATCGATTGCAACTGTCCATATTTTCAACAAAAAAAAAAGTTCAATAATATTGTGACTTCAAAACTATTCTAGGTAGTGATAATATTATATACAATCAATCTAGCCTGATCTTAAATACCCTCATAAAAGTACCTAATTTATAAAAGGCACATTTTGTACCTCTTGAAGCAGTATTCGACTTGAATAAATGCAAGTCTTTTATTGTGATAAAATATTAAAAAGTACAAATATTCTATCTATTCAATGAGCGAGATGTGTCTTTTTAAACAAAGATAATAATTAGTAATATACTTTATTGTTAATCAATATTTGAATTTCTATTTAGTGCTAATTAAGTATTTTGTGATATTAACGGCCGAATACAAAAACGTCTCTTTATGTTTAAGAGAGGCATTAGCGTTGAGTCTAATTCTGATTTTAAGTCTGATTTTTGAAATCTTAAAAGTATTCGGCCTTTCAAATATTAAGTGTAACAAAACGCGATAATACTAATAACGCACTTAATAATAAGCGATATAATTCGTCTTTTGGCAGTTTTAAATACTGGTCGCGCTCATCACAAACACACAAGCTTCAATACTCGTAACATTAATCTCATTATATCCATTAATAGTCACGTTTCGAATTATTTGCCCGTACTCTTCCATGGACATCAATATCTATAAAAATAGATTATCATTGTTGCATGATTCATAAGTCTGATGATTTAAACAGCGGAGTTTTTGCCAATAATTGGCCCTCCACTTGTTGCATATACTCGACGTCCATCGAACTCTACTGAAGAATTCCTTTTTATTCCGTCGTCCCCAGTGTCTTTGAGAGGTTCCTTTTCGTCTCTGTGAATAATAAATTGAAAACTTTAACCTTTAACTTTTTTAAACTTCTTAACTTAAAAACTATAATATAATATGTACATAAAAACACAATCACCAATCTGAAAATTTACAAGTGACTATTTTACAGTCGTTGTAGTGCTTGCGATGCAGTAGCGCCTAAAAACTAGATACAAATTGCAAATTAAACTTTTGACAATATTAGCGTAAATAAAAAAGGCATTTGAGAAACAAGCAGTTAAGTTTTTCGTCAAAGTGCAGAAAAAACTCATTGTAGAATATTAGTATATCTTACACTGGAGTAGTTGGAATATAACTACAAGTGACCGGAATGTGGCAGCGTGTAGAAGATAATTTTACTTTATTAATGAAAATTCAGTGCATATTACATAAGTATATATAAATAAAATAGAATAATCGACAAGGAATAACAAAAGAGAAATAGGACGACATAAAGAACAACAAGGGTAAAATATATTAGCCGTACTAACTGACTGAATGAAAAATGAATATGACATGAAATTTGTCGTAAGAGATGTTCCAGGTATTCGATTATTACAACTGTAACGGTAAAATATAACACCTGTCTATTTTATTGAACAGCAAGTTAATAAAACCAAAATAGGTCATACTAGTTGTAAGAAAAATACTCCCACTAAAATTTTAACTTATTGCTTACTACAAATTTTGTGAAATATAATTTAAAATTCTAATGTTGAGGCTAATACTCTATCTAAAAGTACATTAACTAATACCATCGACTAATACTGATATATTTACAAAGGCTTAACGCAAAGCTTACTTGTGTTCAAAATCGATATATACAAATCGGTTGGCCCCAGCGAAAAGCATACATTTTAGATCACCTACGTTAACCTCGAAACATATTTGTATAAAGTTTATGATAATAACTCTCCTCACGAGGGCCAGACCAGATCATAGCATCCGCACACACAAAAGCATGCAGGAAATCGTGGTTTCACGTGATGCCTTACGTCGGAGTTGACACGAGCTTGACAGGCGGCGGCAGGGGCGCGGGGGAAGGCGGCGCGCGCGGCTTCGTGCTGCAATAAGGGAGCGGGAAGCGCCAACCGTACAGACTAGCGGGCAGAAACATCTCTCATCGACACTAACACTTGTTACGGATCGGATAAAGGAGAACCAAAAGGAAAAGGCAACATTGGTAACAAGGAATTTCGATAATATAATGTCGATGATGTGCATAATGATAATAATCTTAAATCTGATTGTGTTAGCACGGAATATAATTTTAAAGATATAAAAATACACATATTTTTAATAGAATTAATCTGAGTAGGAAGCGAATTAAAATAATTACCTTCCCAATTTGGCTTCATCGTCTGAATGTTTCTTGACCCGCCGTCCACAAATTGTAGCAATAACACCTTGCCGTCTAAAGCACAGCAGAAGAAGATCAACAATGATGAGGCAGATAAATACGCCAGCCAATGCCAATCCAATTATAGCTCCACTCGATAAGAGATGCGGAGCAGCAAATCCAGAACGTTCCACACCTGTTGAATTTATATATTTCAAAAATATTTTCATTATAACACAGAATGTATTGAAAGAGCAGTAAACCCGGATACAAAATGATGGTAACAATTATTTAAAATCTTTACTGAAAGAACAAACTTCGTAATTTACTGCTCTTCAAGTTAGTTTTATGCATCGTATTGAAGAAGCTGAATTTGTTAGGTGAAACGATAAAGATTGTAACAAATGTTCTGATTCATTGAATAATTACTATAAATACACACATTTATTACAATCAACAGTGGTGAATAAGGAGTGCTTTCAGGATAAGATATCGTGCACCCAATCACCAACAAATATTTTCAACGTACTGAAATAGTTCAAAAATATAATTTTTAAAACACGAAAGCCCTCCATCTGAATGAAATGGGGTTTGAATGTAAATTAAATACAGAGAAAATGTCGATAGCGAAGTAAATGATGCATAAACATAATTAAATTGTATAGATAACAGAAAGAAAGTAAAGTTGTCAAGATGCAAACATTCCAAATAACTTGAATTGACGCAACATAAATTTTCAAACCCCATAACAAAATTTTGAATCTATAACAAGCGATATGGAACTAGTTACATATAAAATAATATAACAGGAGCATTCTTTTCATAAAGTAAAATTCGATGGAACTCTAATAACCATCACCGATATAATAATAACTTGGGGACGCTTATATGAAAATTCTTATTTGTAGTTTGAACTTGTATTATCCTAAGGAGCACGAATATAACCGCATCAATATAACTTTGATAAAAAGATGGTAATTTCTTTCAAACTACAAATAACGCTATTTGTTTTTCATAAAAAAACCTTGGAAGACCTATTAACAGTTATAATTTAGGACACAAGTAAAATTAAAATCTCTTTCACTATTCTACAATTTGCCAATATGACAAATTTATGTCTGTAAAATTTAAATATATATCATGCTTTAAAGAAACAAATTTTAATATGTATCAAAAAATATGAGCTAATTAAATACACGTCTACTAAATAATTAGATAGTTTTGTCATCTATTACGTAGTTCTAATCTAAGAGGGATTCACATGTCGTAGAGTAGGTATATTAATACAGACCATGCGAATGGTTTTAGTTTAATTAATATCGGAAGGGTGTACACAAATCTAGCTTTGAGAAGGACATGCAGTACATTAATTAGTACATTCCAAGGGAAGTGTAGCAAGTTTAAACTATGTAACATTATTAATATAAAATATATTTACCCATAATTTGATCAGGGTGACACAAACACACTTGTCAAAGAACATTCGAAAGGGGTTAATGCATTTCTTGATGAGCATCTTGACAGCTTTCTTTAGAGGGATATTATTAATCTATACAATGGGATTCAATTTATAAAAATCTAGAACTTTTGGGTACTAATTAATCATCATTAACAGTAGGAGGGTAAAGGTACATAATTATGAATGAAGCTGTACAAAGTTATATTTATGAAATACTACGGACGGTATTTTTTGGACTAAAATATTCAAGCTTATTTTATATTCTTATAATGAAAATAATTTATCAAAAAATGTAAAACTTCATTCAAATTAACAAAAAAAAAACTTGTTTGAAATCACAGACTTTTTCGATTTTTATAATATTTATTTTTTCACATTGGTCAGTTTCATTCCGATTTCATCACAATTCCAACTTGACACTTAGATCTTTTCTACCTAACTACACTTAATTCTATTTCTCTTAATAGCTCAGCAATATTACAATATCAACCATCCTCTTTTCATTCATTAACTTCATTTGGACGATATTCTCTCGTAACATTTAATTTATTTAGAAAGATCTTACTAAAACGAATAAAATAGTCATCAAAAATTCGTACACAAATTTCTTATTCTACATTGAGAAGTTTATTATCCTATAACATTTATTCCAAAACATGGTTTCCTTTTACATCATGGCAGTGTTAATGTGTTTGCCAATTAACTATCTACTGTCTATTTAAAAATTTAACATCATAAAGTCTTTAATGAATTCTACACTAACAGGAATAATTTTTCGCAATTTAATTCAAATTAATTCGTGATAAATCATTATAATGATGACTTTATATGCTGAGGTGTTTTATATCTATTTATACAGCAACAAATTTTATCACATAAACTCCTAAATAACAGTCGTCTTTGGACTTATTTAGTTTAATAAATTGTATAATGGCTAATATGATATTTTATATTAGGATATATATTATAAGCATTGTAACTAGGATGTCCGTACTAGAGTGAGTCCATCGGAAAATGCTTGGACTTCCACTTGGGTTACCTAAAAATATTTTAGATAGCATAAATAATTATATAAATATAGTTGATATAAATTTCATGAACAAAGTATGTTAGTTATCTACAATGACAAATAAAAAATAATTGAAAATGTACAAAAGCAATATAACTTACCATTAAAAGTAAAACAACTTAAAGTATAAGATCATTTTAAATATATTGTGATGCCGATGGGTAATTGGAAGTTAGACTCAAACGCATTACATAAAACACATGCACTAAATAAAGAGACAGACTTGTTAACTAATTAATCAATTATGATTACCAGTCTTCTCTAGAAACTGCAACATCAACTTATATTTTAAACATAAAGTTATAAAAAACGTAAGGAAACCTAAAATTAATCTATAAAATAAGAAATTATATGAATCTATTGTTGACGTTACAGTCCCAGCATTCCTTTTTTCTAGTGACTCTCATCGTTAATTAAGGCAAAATTGCACAACTGTGTCACATTTTAATGCAAAAGCTTAAAGCTCAATCGTAATAATAACTCAATATAAAAATAAACTTAAAACTGATAATACAATCACAATATAATAATACCTTACTTTTGAAAATAATAACATACTAGTATTGTACTTTTGTATTAAATTAATAAAGAAATATAAGACATGGCTAAAGAAACGTCTATAATAAGCACTGAGATGAAACTGAGCACTGACCCAAAGTGTTCACTGTTCATACTTCACAAAATCATACAGACGAGATGGGATGAAAATAAAACTATAACAGAAGACATAGTGAGGTATGCAGCGGAATCTGAGGGATCGGGTGCGGTGTAAACGTCGTAGAAACCAGCTCGGATTGGTATTTGGTTATGTTCTTGGCTGTACTCACCGAGAGCGGTCTGGACATAGAGTTGAGCTGGTTGAGAGAAGCCAAGAGCGTTGTGAGCCCGAACGTGCATTCGGTATCGAGTGTCCGGTCGTAACCCACGAATTTCGTAACTAATCGCTTCGAAAGATTTCAACTCCTCCGTGAAACATTCTGACTCGGCAGCTACTTGCCATTTTCCATTAACTTTCAAGACCTGTAAGGAAATTACTGTTTTGAGTAAAATGTCACATTACAGCTAACAAAATTATTGTAAAATGGCTGAACTTTTATTAATTCTATAAACAATTCTATAAAATTCGATTTTTATTTCTATAAAACTTTAAAATATATTAATTAATTAATTAAAAAAACATTTAGCAAAGTACGAGTTATAGGTATATACTTACAGGACAATAGCTAACATCGTACATGTCTATTGGTTCCCCATTATCAGCAGGTATTTTCCACTGCAGTTCATATCTGTCTGCATATTTTCCATGAATAAGAGATTCTGAACTTATTGATTCTCTCCACTTTGGCTGTTCAGGCGGTGATCTGCAAAAAACATTAGGGTAGAAAAAAAACTTCAATATCAAATTTTATTGGCGACTTCTAGTAAATTATTCTTACCTTCTGGGCATAATAACTGTAATAGGAGCACCCCAACTGCCAACCCCAACTCTATTGATAGCTGCGAACCTAAAGTCATACGTAAACATAGGCCTCAAATTCTCAACAATGTACAGAGAATTGGCAGACCACGTTCGATTCATGGCAAGATTCCAATCAAAGTTTCCGTTTTCCTTAAATTGTACTGTGTAGGCCTCTATTGGAGGGCCCATATCTTCAGGCGGACCTACTATATTGAATGAAACTGAAGTTGCCGTAATAGTATCTTGTTTCGCCTGAAATAAACCGAATAAATAAGAATTCTCTATCGTCCATTATTATTAGGTATCATAATATTTACGTCTTCTATTTATGTTTTCTTATTATCATTTCAATCGGTCAAAAGGGCGTTTTTTGTCAGTAAGGTGGAAATTTAAGTTATTACAGTGATTAGCAAAATTGGTCCAAGGATTTTCATGACATCGATTAAGAAGATTTAAAAATCTCATACAGAGGTCAAGAATCGCAACCGCACTTCAACTAAAAAAAATTGTTGATTATTTTATTGTGATAACCAATTACAGTGTTTTGTAAGAAATACTCGTATTAACAGAAATACCCTAGAATTATGATAAAAGTACTAAAAAATTCAAAGTTAAAAAATCAAAAATTCTTACCTGAACCACAGGTCCTGGAGGGAAGGCTTGTCTCAATTGGATAATGTGTTCTGCTTCACCTAGAGTATTTGTCGCGATACATTTGTATATACCATACAGACTCGTATCAATTGGTGTTATTGTCACATAACTTATGGGACCCGAACCGTATATCCTGACGTGTGGGGTTTCCACCAAGTCATACTCATGGAACCTGAAATAACAGAAATTGGAATTAGTAAATGAACCAATTAAATAAAAATAATATTTTAAAAACTGACCTAAAAATAATTCACTTTATGGTCATCATGATCAACCCATCGCCGGCCCACTACTGAGAACGAGCCTCAGCTTTCAGAACGAGTAGGTGTGACGTCCGCCACGCTGGCTAAGTACGGATTGGCAGACTTAACACGCCTTTGAGAACATTATGAAGAACTCTCAGGCATGCAGGTTTCTTCACGATGTTTTCCTTCACCGTAGGTATATTATACAGTATATTACATAACACCGAAAAGTTAGAAGTGTGTGCCCGGGATTAAACCCTCTACCTTCCGAATAGGAGAAAAGGATATACATATTTTTACTCAAGTAAACTTTTGCAGCTTTTGAATAGTCAAAATAATCTACCACTGGTTCGGAATGACGTTCCTACCGGGAAGAACCAGCAAAAAACTCGGCGGTTGCTTTTTTCAAAAGTTCGATTTACAATTTCTAGGCATTCATGGCGAACATTTCAAAAATTATTCACTTACTTCCATTTAATGGTCGCGTTAGGAATACTTTCAGCAATACAACTTATATTGACAGGCTGTGCATTCCAACTCCAAACTGGTACATTATTCATGTGTTCGAAGGAAGGCCTAAACTGAACAGTTAGATGGCCATTCCGTCTTGCTTCGCCACCTGTAATGATAAGAGCTTTAGAATTAATTCATAGAGAGTAGAATCCGTCTAACTGACGTAGGTACCTAAGGTAAATATTAACTTTTGTTCCTGGTTAGAAATGGAACCTGGTGGTCTACCGCTTATCTGTTGGATCCAAGGGCTGGCTACAGAAAATTCTTGAGATGGCATGTTCGAGAGGAAGTTCCTCACTCTAGAGCCCTGACCACCGGCACCTTAGGTCCTAGTGGGACCCATTTACTTATCATAATATTTTAATGAATGTGTTTGTTATTTAATTTTTGTTGTTTGTTAGTATATTTTTTTAAACATTCCTAAATAAATAAGCGAATAATAGTGATCTCATAATATAGTTGGCTTTTATATTGTACCTTCATTTTCAGCAACGCATTCGTATAAGCCATCATCCGTACGGTTTAACTTTGAAATTGTTATGACAGCACTCGATTCCATTTGATCCCCAGTTTGATGACTCCTGGTTTCTATAGTGATCCTGCAAAATATGTTTTAAATTAGGTATATAAGTTGTCCGATAATGTCCGTATATAAAAATAGCCTCGTAGCATGATCTCCGTCAGAGAAACGAGAATTAAAAAAAAATATTTGACTCTAACCCTTGATCAAAACAGTTGATCGTGGATATAAGATATAAAACAGTTTTCTGAACTCGAAGGACCGTTAGAACGTTTGTAAACGTTCGGAAATATCAGAGACAACAAAATAATCTATGGGACTAACTATTTGGTACTACATACCTCATTTGTCATTTTATATGATTTATCAAACACCTAACCAAGGCTGACCAGAAAAATAAAATACATCGCCATATTGCGGAAAACTCGCCAAACTTTAGTGACCATAGACCATATATACTAGTGGCGCCGCTAGAACAAGTTTTTATATTTCTGGCCAAGCCTTGTATTAGATCAATCAATTTTGTACACCAAAAGAGAAATAAGTAAAGTAAAGTTAAAGTTACCTTCCATCATCGTTTGGACCATTCACGAAACGATCGGTATTGCTCAATTTTCTAAAGCTAATCCGAGGCACCGGCCGTCCCGTAGCTTTACATTCCAATCTTCCCTCCATATTTTCAGCAGCCGTGGTATTGAATAATTCAAATATTCTCGGACGAACCAAAACTTCGACTTCTATTTCAGTTTCGTTGTGGCCAGCCTGGTTTACTGCGCTGCAGATATATTTGCCGTAATCGCCGGCTTCTACTCTATCAAATGTTAGAAGTCCTTTGATTTCATCAACACTGAAGCGGGGAGTAGTGCCTAAGTTCTGTAAAACAATACTTTGCTTAAACCTAACAATTTCAAAATGTTTTCAAAATAAACTTTGACAGTTTGCTATACATTTTTTTACAGACACATTGAAGCGCATAAAATCCTTCATTTTGATTTTTTTATGATTTTAATGTACCCAGTGACACTTGCGCCATTAGTTCACGAATCTACTGACGTATCATTTATCAAAATCAGTTTAGCCATGAGTAGTTATCTACGAGGGGACAACGAGTAGGAACGGACAGAGACACGTACATGTGCATATTATACACATACATACAGGTCAACCACATAACCCTTTTTTTGGGTTTCGCCGCAATTAGGTAAAAATACCTAATACATGCTTAGAATATATGCAAATTGAGTTATTTTCCATCAATATTACCTCTCGTGTAGAAGCTTTGATCCATGAGTAAGTTGGTGGAGGTTTTCCTCTAGCTTTACAAGTGATCGAGGCAGTTTCACCTTCTTTTATTACAACTTTAGTTTCACGTTCTTCCATTTCTGGAGCAGTGTTTACCTAAAAAGTAGCACTGATTAGAATTTTGCGCGTAAAAGCGCCATTTTGCGCCATTTCGACCTGTCGCGATCTTAAGGGTTTAATGCCCAAACAAATAATAATTTAGACAGAAGTATTTAAACAGTACACAATTTATACAATATTTTACACAGTGACTGCAACAACAATAAGTAACAACAATTAGTAGACAATAATTTAGACAGTAATAGAAATTTTGTAAAATTCGTACCTACCTCAAGTTTAATATTTCGTTCCGATAACTCTCCAGTTTGTATAACAACGGCTCGACAAGTGTAAGTACCGTCATCACTTTCTTGGATATTCTTGATCAATAAGCCATTGGCGTGAATAACGTATCTATCACCAGTTGCGATCTAAAACAAAATGATGAAATATTAATCTTCTTCTTGACCTTTATCCCAAGTCATGTCTTCTTCTTCTTCAGCTTTCACCCATGTCATGTAGAATGGAACGTGTCTTTTTCTTCCACTCCTGTCATACGTCAACGCATTTCCCACTCCTTTTACACACATATCCTTTCTTCCACGCGATCCTTTCTTCCAACCTTCTCTTTGGTAATTTAAAATTATGAAATATTAATATATTATGCCTATAAAATATGCACTCCGATTTCTCAATGGTACCTATAATACAAAGTTGCAATCCGCTTATGGCTTCTAAGCTTTTAATGGATTTTAATATTGTATTCCATCTAGTACAGGTTTATTCTAATGTTTTCCGTAGACACATTAGGCATATATATATTTGTGTGTGCAATAAAGTTTTACAAATAAAAAACACATTTCAAAAAGAAAGTTTATTATACATACTACCAGAGTGAACTAGAGTGAGAGAACTCTCGGTTTGATCGTGAATCGACGATATATTAAATATTAGGCTATGGGTGACGTAAAATCAAAGGAAAATAGGACTACCTTAGGGCTACTAGGCGTTAAATGTACAAGAGTTTGTCGCCTGCCACTGACGTCAAGCCTCGACGTTTTGTTAGTAGTTCTATAACTGTCATGAACTGTTGTATTTATTACCTACTTTGACTACAGAACAAACTAGAACGAGTCTACCTGTCATGTTATTTATTAAAATAATATTATCAAAATACTTACACTAGTTCCTTCTTTAAACCAATCTACTGAGGGTGCTGGTTCGGCTGTGACTTCACACATTATTTTAAAATCCTTTCCCTTTGTCGCATACTGATTTTCATTCGCATTTGTCCATGTGATGGCAACTAAAAAAATACTACATGATTAACAAACTATGCTATTGTATGATCTAGATTATACATTTTTAGGGTTCCGTACCTCAATAGGAAAAACGGAACCCTTATAGGATCACTGTGTTGTCCGTCTGTCGTGTCTGTTAAGAAAACCTATAGGGTACTTCCCGTTGACCTACGAGTAGAATTATGAAATTCAGCAAGTAGGTAGGTCTTATAACACAAGTAAAGGAAAACTATCTCACTGCCCATATTATAAATGCGAAAGTGTGTTTATTTGTTAGTTTATTGGTTTGTCCATCAATCACGTAGCAACGATGCAACGGATTGATGTATTTTTTTTGCATAATAAATATCTATAGTTAAAGACCTGGAGAGTGACATAGGCTACTTCTTATCCCGAACAATCCAACAATTCCCAAGGGATTTAAAAATCTAAATCCACGCGAACGAAGTCGCGGGCATCAGCTAGTTGAGATTGCTGTAGCAATAAGGCCGTCTTCGCACCATCTAGTATAGTTTCTTCTAATTTTTTTCTATATATATGTTTGTGTGTGCAATAAAGTTTTCCAAATAAATAAAATATGTGAAAGCAATACCGAAAGTTTCCAAAACCACGCTGGCGCTGAGCGGCATGTTTGTGTAGGTCGCTTCGCAGGTGTAATTGCCTGCCATTGCGGTGGTGATGGACGATATGTACAGGTACTGCAGCTGCTTCGCGGGCATCGGCTCCGTGTAGATCTCGGGCCTAGTGCCGGCTCTGGTAATTAGAAAAATGAATGATTACAAGTGTAAATTAAAAATTTATAACACTCTCGACAAGTGAAGGTTACAGTAACTAGAAAAGAGCTGATAACTTTCAAACGGCTGAACCGATTTGCTTGGATTATAGCTAAGAACACTCTCGATCAAGCCACCTTTCAAACAAAAAAAAACTAAAGTAAAATCGGTTCATTAGTTTAGGAGCTACGATGCCACAGACAGATATAAAGATACCCAGATACACAGATAACACGTCAAACTTATAACACCCCTCTTTTTGGGTCGGGGGTTAAAAACACAGGCTTGGACAGTATACAAATAAGACGTGTGACGTGAGTGATGTGTGACTGAAAGAAACATGTATAAGCGATTAAATTAATTTATATGATAGTGTTTTACTTACACTTCAAGGAAATTTCTAAATAATAATAATTTCTAATATTAATAGATGCCAAAGTGTGTCCGTCAGTTTGCCTGCTAGCTTTTCCCGGCCCAACAGCTTAACCGATTTTGATTAAATTTTGGTACAGAGTTAGCTTACCCCGGAAAACCAAAGCGTTCCCACGGGATTGTCAAAAGCCTATCAGTTTAATCGATTTTGAAGAAATTGAAGAAACAGAATTTTGAGCACGTTTTTCATCAAGATGATGCCCCTAGTCTAATAACAAATATCTTAATAGCAAGTCTTCGTTTCAAAAAAGAATAAATTTAGTGTTCCCTTTTCCAAGTTAACCATAAACAAAAAGTTTAAACGAGTACTAACGCCGCTTCCTTTATAATGAGTCCCTTGGGATCCCTCCACTGCGGCTGCGTGACTAGGGCGGGATCGGGCGCGTCGGCCTGGCACGTCAACACCACGGACTTGCCCACGGCCACCGTCTGTTGCTTCGGCATCGGGAATATCCGAAGAGTTTGGGATGAGCATCCTGCGAAAGAAAAATATAGATTAGCAAGGTTATCTTCTTCTTTTCTTGTTTGGTGGCTTTTTGTAGTGCCAGCCCAGCACAATACACTTCGCCAGTGTCGAGTAGCTTGTGGGAGTCAGATATAACTTTGCCTATTGTCACTTGCAATGTCATATTTTTAGGCTAACGGTTAGCCAAAAAATATAACATTGTAATAATAAGCGATATAATGTTATAAGTTAGCAGCTAACCTATAACATGAAGTATATCGCTTTGCGATACTAAATGAATAAAATATGTTTATTCGTAAAGACTCAGGTCGTAGTGTAAAAGGTGCTTTTTATTTTAATGTTTTATTGTATTTTAATGTGTTATCAAATTAATCGTGGTACGTGGGTACCCGTTACATAAACTTCAATTTTTAACGTTTTGTTACAAGCTGAGGTTAAATTAATTTTTTGAATTATTAACAGCAACAGTTTTTTCTTACTACTGCTCGTATAAAAGCTTAATTACGTCGGTTTGTTTCAAACAAGTTAGGTCTCTTTACATTTTATTCCCTTTTGTTTTTATATGTTTCCAATGAAAAAATTAATTAAGTGGCCCTTTCATTGACGAAATTAATAATTATGTAATTACTTAAATTATAATTTGTTTCAAAACAAAGAAAGCCAAAGAAAATCTTGACTGCTTGGCACCAAATAAAATAAATTGGCCATTACTTGAACGAAATTCTAGTAAATACTTGATTCCTTTAAGTTAAACTCAAAGTGTGGTTCCGAAGGGTAAAACTCTTTAATTAAGTTCACCGCAATTTATTCAGAGGCACGTGACAAAGTTTCTTATTTTATAGCTATAAGGTAGGTGCTTCTAATTAGTCTTACATTTCTACGAAAATGTAGATTTAATTCTATAGTAAGTAAAATTTTGTAAAGTTGAAGTATACTTAACACGGGACAATTCTAAGAAGTTGGAAGAGACATAATTAAGTATATTATTAATTACTTTGTCATAATATTTATAATGATGAACTTTCGTGACTATAGGAAATAAGCTTTTGCTTTTGCCCGCGATTTGGCCCGCGTAATATAATTCATAGCATTCCAGGATAACGTCAAAATCAATCAGTGAGAGTATTTCAGAGTAGGATCATATGTTCCGGTGATCACCCCCTACTTATAATATAAAACTGACCAAACAGCTGAAATAACGCTACTATTCTATCAATAATGATTAGTATTATACAGAACTGTGTTACATGAACTAAATAATGTATTGTGTCCTTTATACAATATAATACTTATGATTGAAAATAAAGCAGATTTTACAATGACAGTCATGTCCGCGACTTACATCCGCAAGACAATATGATATATTAGTATGAGGGGAGGTTGACTTTTTCTGATACAATACACGCTTGTCATACAACTCAAACATAATCTTTTACACTATAACCATCACCGTACACTTCACTGAAATATCGTCTTTATTATCAAAGCTATAAGGATAGTAATTTTAGGCATATAAGTTTGTAAGTCAACGTTGCACACTGTACCGTTTCATTCCATGAACGCATCAAGCACATGGAATTTTTTACAGCGCTTTTTAGGTATGCGGCCTGCGTATGGGGATCCCTCCTTATCCCGAAATTTTTCGCAACAAACTGCGCTCGTTGCATTTTATACGAAAATGTAAGAAAATACTGATACACAGAACGAAGATATTGAGATTCATTTTCAAAAAGAATCGCAAAAAGCATTCGTGAAATGCACTTTGAGTGATACTTTCCTTATTTTCCGCGAATTCTATTTCACTTCTTTGATAAATAAACAAAATTTTGATTAATTTATAAAGGACTAGACTAGATGAAGCCTATGACTTTAGGTACACGTGGAGGATGGATATACTTTGGTTTTAAAACAAATTTAACTTTTTAATTTTTCAGTATAAAATTATATGGCAATTCAGGGTACCTGTGCAATTACTTAGCTTTTTTCATTTTCAGTCATTGTGGTGTGAAAGCGTAACTTACCTGCAAACATTCAAACTTAGGATAAAGGATTAAGATTCTTCGCAATTTAAAATTACCATTTTCAAGTAGAACTAAATAAGTTCAGTTTTTTTAAGTTAAACTTATAAAGGTACTGTGTTAAGTATCTTGGTTTCTCATATCAGTATACGAAACGTACGCTTGATGGAATACAGACAACCCCTGACTTCAGAATACAAAAGTACAGTAAGTTCTACAAAAGTAGATATTTCAGTAAAAGTATAACAAATGCCGTGTTCTTCATAATACGCGACCGGCTTATTTCAGCGCATGATTTTTCCAAGAGTTTCCTTTTAAAATGCAAATTGGATTCTTATTTATTGGTACGAGCGACGTCTCTTGTGAATCGGATAGAGACATAATATGACAAATGAAATAAGTATCACTATGCAGATTAGCCATCTGGACATTCATCATAGTGCACAAGTGCGCAAAAATTCTCTGTTCCCTTACTCGCATAGCCCGGTGGGTCGGCAATCCTACATGACAAGAGAGAGATCAGGCTGGTTTATTCTTCAATTACATCGCAATCAACGAACGGATAGAAGAGATATTTGTATGAATAGGTAAAGTTAAAGACCTGGAGAGTGACATAGGCTACTGTTTATCCCTGAAAATAAAGAGTTCTCATGGGTTTTTAAAAACCTAAATCCACGCGGACAGCTTATGTATTATAAACACAATAGAGCACTCTGAATAGACAAAAAGCATGATGTCATTTGGTACACTATAATTTAAATATAACTAGAGAAAAAAAATCAAACTTATGACTTATTTCAATGTTCATAAGCATAGACAGAAAGTCAAAAAGCTCAGAAAATTCGAAGCTCAGATATTTATACATATGAAAATGGTATGAAACTATATTACTGCCAAAAATCTCGACATGAAAGGAACCAATAGTTAACAAGGTAACAATGTTATTATAATTACTTAAAAATTAAAATGGTGAGCTATTTTCGCAACTTCTGATTACAGGTTTCTTTTCTAAAGAATTCATTAGAATAAAAAAATTCGGTTCAACTTCATCAATGGCCCACAACGAAGTCTATTCAGGCGCACCAAAATTACATCAACGAGGGGAGGTCGGGGAGACGGTGGACAATTTTACCAATGAGGGTAGGTAAGCCACATGCAGAGAGAAAATTATATACCATTCTCGACCTTATTGAAATAACTATATGACGTTCAAGTTAAAGATAGACGGTAAACGGAGTGCTAGAATATGAAGCCTGCTCAATTCCAACAAAAGAAGCCAATCTCGTTCCAGTGTCCGATCTTATTTGTACATTTCAAAGCATTAATTATACTTCATTATTCTCTCTCGTCTGGCTTTACACTGAATAGCCAATGTCAAGTTTGTAGTTATTTACAAGTTAATGAAACTATATGCATAAGTATGGACTCCGTCTGTGCCGGCGCCCGCCGACATACACGCGGCGCCCCTTTAGAGCGCTTCCCAGTCAGTTCCACCACCAATAAACACCAGCAGAACACAAAAACCGGCCACTTCTAACAAAATAGCTCTCCAAAAAGACACAACACGCACGCCAGCAAACGCCACCACAGACGAAGTCCTAATTATACTTCTTTGCATACTATTTTGTGATTTGTGAAAAGTCCTGAACTTTCATCATGATTTCATCGCTAGCTAGTGAGCCAGCGATGAAGTCATGATGAAAGTGAGACCCGTGCCGTGGTAGTGACCAGGGCACGGGTCTCCTCTCAGAGTGTGAAGGGTTTGGCCATAGGGCTGGCCAAGTGTGAATTTGCAGAATTTACCATCGAAAACATTATGAAAAACTCTCAGGTATGCAGGTTTCCTCACAATATTTGCCTTCGCGTTAAAGTTCACAAGCGATATTTAATTACTTAAAACGCACATAACTACGAAAAGTTAGGGTGCGTGTCCGGGAAGTATGAACTTGGCGTTCATTCTAATATACATCAATGGCTCACACGACAGCTGTTGCCGCATTGCTTTATCTTTAATTCAATTATGTTTCTATGATTTTGTAAGGTGCACAATAATTTCAGAATGCTAGACCACAACGCTGCTGTCACAGGACCATATTACAAAGAAGTTTGTGTGAAATTACAAACCAGGTACCTGGCTGTATTTAATTTGAATTCACCTAGAGACAGGCGAGAGCTCCGTGTATCTTATTACTTTAGTCTGTGGTGTAGAATTGAAATAAGCGAGCGGAGGATTAAAGGGTTTGTGGAAAATTTGTACGCTTCATAACAAAACCGTCACCCGGTTGATCCCCACGCGGTTTCGAATTACCAATTACGTTCATTCTGCCTCCTAACAAGGCTTTTGAGTCCATTAATAACGGTGACAGTCTAGCAAATAAGCGGTTTTGTTTGCGGCTCTAATTAATTAAGGAAAGATTAACCGGAGTTTGTATCGGGTTTCTAAGATTGTTCGTTACAAACTGTGTCTTTCTAAGACAACGTTGATGGTTTCAAATCAAATACCATTCAGATACATGATTATGTTATTATTTAATAATATTAATATTTATTCTATCTTTTTTTGAACAAATATATCTAATCGAGGGCTGAAAAAGAGTTGCACTAACAGCTGATGATTATTCATTTATCTAATAATTTCGCTATAACTTTAAAGTGAATTAATGACAGAGTGATAATCTAAATCATTTATTACCTGATCACTATATTAATTTAGCAAATAAATTTGGCGATTAGCAATCAAAAAAAATATGCAATTGATCGAAAACACGACGAAACGCTTTCAGAAAAAGAAGGTCCCGTCCATGTGTTTGACTCGTCTTGGCACATGCACTGCCAGATCTGAAGGCATGCAAAGAATCTGGAGGCACTACCGTGCCTCCAGATTATATGACTTTAACTTTGAATTCTAGGCGTCCCACGTTCGGTAATTTTATAAATGGGATGTTCTAGGGTTTCTTAAAATCTTTAAGATCTATTTGTTCGAACAGCAATCCATTCTAAAACAACTCGGTAACAAATATAAATTCTCGTTGGATGGAAAGCAAAAGTTATTTCACTCCAAAGCTACGTAAATTCCAATAGTCCAACAAACAGTTTCTCGAAATTGAACATAAATAGTAAAAGGTCGTTTTGAGTAAACCCGGAATTTTGACGTAGCCCTTTTGCAATTCAACTAAACATAAAACGAAATTGGAATAATGTAATAAATTCAAACAATTTAAGGAGGCCTTGCAAAACAATTATTATTAAATACTAGCTTATTTCCGTGACTTTGTCCGCATGGATTTACTTTTTTTAAAGACCCTGTTAGAATTCTCAAACTCCAAACAGACAGACAGGCAACAAAGTGATCCTATAAGGGTTCCGTTTTTCCTTTTAAGGTACGGAACCTTAAAAAACTGTCATCAAAAGTCTCATCGATTTATTCAAACTCTCTTTGTAACATTATGAAAAGTATTTTAACCTTTACAAACAAACCCATAACAAATATCTTATTTAAGTATGTCAAAGTAACCCTACGTAATTTCAAACGATTGTCGAACAGTTTGTTGAAATTGAAAATAGGTACCACACATAGTAAAAGGTTTCTCTCGGAGTGAAAGTCGTATTTTTTAACAGAGCCCTTTTCAATTCACCTTTATAAGAATGGTCGAATCTAATGATGAAATGAACCGTGACGTAAGGTTTACCTGAGACCTTACGTCCCAAAGGAAATTACTCATGCGACCTGTGGTACAAGGGTCCATACAATTGTATATCTTTTGGTTATATTGGAACGTATGTTATGGATATACACCCCTTTAGCAGAGTTGGAAACTCCCTTGTTTTATTTCATTTTTTAAATCACACTAATATTATAAAGGCGAAAGTGTGTGTGTGTGTGTGTGTGTGTGTGTGTGTGTGTGTGTGTGTGTGTGTGTGTGTGTGTGTGTGTGTGTGTGTCTGTGTGTCTGTGTGTCTGTGTGTCTGTGTGTGTGTGTCTGTGTGTCTGTGTGTGTGTGTGTGTGTGTGTGTGTGTGTGTGTCTGTGTGTGTGTCAGTGTGTGTGTGTGTGTGTGTGTGTGTGTGTGTGTGTGTGTGTGTGTGTGTGTGTGTGTGTGTGTGTGTGTGTGTGTGTGTGTGTTTGTTACTCCTTCACGCAAAAACTACCGGACAGATTTGGCTGAAATTTAGAATGGAGATATATAGTATCCTGGATTAGCACATAGGCTACTTTTTATCCCAGAAAATCAAAGAGTTCCCACGGGATTTCGAAAAACCTAAATCCACGCGGGCGAAGTCGCGGGCATCGGCTAGTTACTTAATATTTTGTCAAAAATATCTAAATACTATGCCATTGCGTCTAAAGGTAGTCATAGAAAATCAACGTTGGGACTTTGGCATCTCAGATTCGAGTTCTAGCGGCCACGCAGGTTTTAGAATTTCTTAGACTCAACATAGCCTGAGTGACTTTGAGAGTGTAGCACTGCTATTTACAACTTGGTACCTTCTGAGAACACTATAAATAAATAATGGGATAAAATAACTATTCCAATATATTTTTACATAAATGTTATAAAAATAATTTAATTAATGATTCCTGAAGAGAATTATCATTATTTGTAGAAAAAATATGCTACAAATATGTTCTACATTTTTGTATAACGGTTATGATATTCGTTTTAATATTTCAGTCTTCTCAGTTTAGGAAACACCATAATCTTTAAAAGGTAGAGCTTCCTATTTACTGTGGTATTTAATTTTAAATGCATGCAACATATTATTTCTAGTTAGCTTCTTGTAAAATTGTAAACGTACTAATAGATTTAAGCACGTTCACGATTCTTATCTTGCTAAAATGAACGTTTTTTAAATGATCAAAATACACTTAGCGATATATTTACGTAGGGTAGATAGGTACTGTGATTAATTACTCCGGCATTATTTCCCAATTAAGCCCACCTTCCCCTAACTTGGCGTCGCCCGAGGGAGCGCAGACAACATGGGTCTGTGCCTTTGGAGATGAAAACAAGGAAATCTGTTGTATTAACGCTTAACTTGGATTAGGGCACAAAGGTGGAAAGCACGCGTAATCCTATGAGAATGAATACGGTCGCGTAAAGACTAATATTCCTTTGTATGTTGGGTTGAGATTTATTCTCTTGTCAAATATAATTATGTAGTAAGTATGTTAGCATGTAGTGGCACCAAAGACCTCTAAGTATGTAGTACTCCCAAGGTCCAAGACATTCCAAGACATTATGTTCATATTATTATTACATGGCGTTCGAAATCCGTTTTCGCTCTAGAGCATAGAAATATTTAGAAATAATAGAATACTTACGCGTGATATGTAATCCCTTCGTCTTCGTCTTAACCTACTTTTCTTTGATCATAATTTGTGCTTTTCCTAATTGCAAACGACAACATTTTTATTACACGTATACATGTATAAACGTTCATGAATGGAAACTGTCAGTCAGGTCATGCGTCCTTTCATTGAAGGCATAATTTGTGGGCACTGTGTCACTGTGTCTTACGAGTAGGTACTTGGCAGTCTGCACTCTAAGTCTAGATGACTATGTTGGCTATTTATTTCTTTTTTACTATCACTGACTCCGAACAATTTCTCCGAAAAAAAAATTCGGGGTGCAACTCGTTTTTACTGACATCTTGAAATTCAATTAGTAGATTTAGGCAGCTTTTTAGAACACGATTTTCGTAGCTACAGGTAATAATTTAGTTCAATGAGATGACAAATTTATCACAGAAAAGTAAGATTCGGTTATGTTTTACGATGACTGGAATGCTATAATTTAGTACTACAGTAAAAGACTACTAGAATATGTTTCCCTACTTAAAACCGGTGATAAGAATGATGGCAGCGTTTCAGTCTTAAGTTTTATAACACAGGGGCAGCCATACGCTTCCTGTCCGTAAAACCAGGTGTTTAAGTATTTCGTATCACCATTACTGGCGCTATTAGGGGTAATGAAAACCGTTTCAGTCGTAACAATAAATTTTCTTCTTTACACTTTAGCCAAACGCGCAACCGAACCTCCCCCTGCCCTGGTCCGCCTTCATTATCAGTTAAGAGGGTCCTCCGTGAAAAAAACATTAAAGCCCTATCTAAAACTCGCTGAGTACAGGGGTGTAACCAAGTGGAACTTAAAACAATAGCAATACAAGGGTCAGGCCTTTTCATCGCATCCTACTTAAGCCGGAGATCACTCAATATATGCTGAATTCAGAGAATTTTTACGACGAATATTTTAGACCGCTTTATTGCATTTGAAATTTATACAGGCCCGTGGGTGCTATAAATTTTTGTTGAATTTCCCAGAAAACAATTCACTGTGTTCTCTCTTATTAAAACCACACATAAATGTTTCTCGCTGAAGAGGGTAGGGGATAATTCAACTTGAAGAAAACGGGAAACGTTGCAACTGAATTTGAGTAGGTATGCGACTGTACTTTTTACAAGCTTTTATTTAACTTAACGTGTTGTCAGATCTTGCAACGACGAATTGAGTTGAAAATATATGGAAATTACATATAACTTGAAATATAGCTTAGATAGCAATGTGGGTAATAATATGGCACCATGGTGTTGGTCTCATGATGGAGTTGGGAGGTGGCCATAGAATTCAACTTTTTAACACTACTTCATCGTGTTTTGGGCCTTTGCGTTTGTTTTGACATATAGACCGAGATAATCTTCAGGATCTTATGATGTGGCCAGAAGGTGATTTTAGGAACTCCTCATTTACCCATAACTCCATTAGTTTGGATTCGTTGAATTTGTCTTAACATATTCGTTTTAGTGTGTGGATCAAAAGCTTGTTTATAAAAAGTTTCTTTCTAGGCTCTAGAATCTAAGCTCTTTGGAAATTATACATTATCTACGTTTGGCATTAATTAGTTTCATTTGCCAATCGACCACCCTTTAAAATCTAAAATAGGTGGCAAATTGATCCAATTTCACCCCTGTCTACCCAGCAGGCCATTAATTACTTGATGCCAACCGGGCTATGCCCCTGTAAGCCTATTCCTCCGATTATAGTACGCAAACAAACCAACATGATTACACCCGCGTTTATTTATTACTTTTCCTGAACTGACATTGTTGTAAAATTTTCCTTGTTTATGGGTTTGAGTTGTCTTAATAACATTCCAAAAGTTTTGCGGTAGGTACCTACAACTTTTTTAGGGTTTATTAAAGATGCAAGCTATCCTTATGCCTTTCCTCAAAATTGGTTAAACGGCTAGGCCATGAAGACACTTAGACAGCCGTGCCTTGCATACTTGACTGATGTTATTATGGATTGTATTATATTTGTGCGGCGTATTTGTGGATCCAAATATCGTGAAAACTCTTTGATTTTCCGGGATAAAAAGACTCCTAAGTCTGTCCCCAGAATGTAAGTTACCTTTGTGTCTTTCGACAAAATTAGTTATACGGATGGACCGTGAAAACGTAACAGACAGGCAAACATAATTACACATTTATATTATTAGTATGGATCGTATTATTTTTGTGGATCAAAATCTTCATTCATTTTCCAGGATAAAAGTATCATGTACCTGTCCCCAGGATGCAAGCTATCTCAGTGCTTTTGCTAAAATCTGTTCAGCGGTTGTGCCAAGAAAAGGTAACAAACAGACGTACCTACAGGGTTATTTTATATTTATTTATTATATTATCTATCAGTATAGTATGGTTTCGATTAGATATGAAAACAATATTTTTTTACATTATTAGGGAACACTTAGTGGGTTTGTACTCTAGTATTATAGTCTATTTATAGCTATAGTCTAGTACAAACCTGTCATCAATAAAAAAGGACTTGCGTAACTCAATAACTAACTCACGCACCGGAAAGAAGTCCTCGAGATAACTCGCCTTGTACTTTGACCAATGATCTTATGAATCGTCACCTACGCGCTTATTACTCTCAATTCACTATAATATTAGATAGAGAAAAATAAACTATGACAAAATTTTGAGTTTCGTATTACAACTACCTAGTAACCTAGCTGATGCTTGCAACTTCCGCGTGGATTTATGTTTTTAAAAATGTCGTGGCATCTCTTTGATTTTCCGATATAGAAAGTAGCCTATGTCAGTAGGTGTATCCAAAAAACACATCACTCCGTTGCGCGTTGCTCTGTTGATGAGTGATTGGAGGACAAACAAACACTGGAGATCTATTAAAATAAAAATAAAATAAGAAAATGAAAACAAAAAGTTTTTATAAGCATCAGTTTCTTGGTGCTTCACTGCGGATGGCTGAATTTTTTCTGTAATTTTAAGATTCGAGTTTATCTTCCTACGATGTTTTTCAGAAGTAGTGTAAGTATAGGTATTTTATTTAGACGATATCCCTTAATTTAAGTTGGTATAGCCCATATTTATAATACGTACGTATATAGTTTACAATTTAATGAACTTCATTAAAATTAAGTAAGATGTTTTCAGAATTATAACTTCAAGTATCTATTGGCTTTACTCGGAAAAGGTTTGTGTACGTCTTGTTGAGTTTAAGCATAAATAAATATAATTTCCGTAAAAATTTAATCCGTCTGACGTCCCATGTGCTAAGAATTTATGGCAGATGATCCTTTGTCCAAAGTAAGACTGCAGCACTAAAACAATTAGATTTTCTTTGAAAAAGGTTTATGTTACATCTTGTTAAATTTAAGCGAATAATTTCCAATTCCGTATAAAATTTAACCCGTCTTAGCATCCCGTGCGCTAACAATTTACGGAAGATGATCCTTTATTCAAATTTTGATGGCGCTTTGTGTGGACGTCCAAGGCGCTGTTGCTTAACAGTCTGGGAAATTGCATGGAAATTTCCATCTTAAACGAGGACTGACATGAAAATCTTAATACAGTTAAGTTTATCCAATGTTTATTTCTTATTTGGGTATTAACGTTAAATTAATAAGAAATAGATGAATAAAAATATGTTTAAGTAAAGTTATAAGTAAGTATTTTCAATAAATAAAGTTTAGAATAAAATTGAAATATGTAGATATTTCCATAGTTGAAAATTACCCTAAAGGAAACTAGGCTTTGAAATGATAAAATAACTAATTATTATAAGAAATATAGCTAATACCAGCTATACTCGCGTGCTATATAATAAAATATACTAGGAAGCTTCAGCCGTGGCTAGTTACCACTCTACCGGGAAAGATGTGCCGCCAAGCGACTTAGCGTTCCAGTAAGATACCGTGTAGAAACCAAAGGGATAAGGGCTTAATAAAAACTGACATATACCCCTTCCAGGTTAGCCCACTTCCATTTTAGACTGCATCATCACTTACCACCAGGTGAGATTGCAGCCAAGGGCTAACTTGTATCTGAATAAAAAACATCAAACAAGAACTAATAACATTTTAGCTAGGAAATTGCTTTTAATCCTATGTGTAAAGCCAGTACAATGGTGCTAGTGTTAGGTAGAGTACAGACAGGAATGTGCAATAATCACGTCGGCGTCAACCATGATTTGTATTCCACACCTCGACCGATCCGTCTGGCCAGATTAATTATCTATGGCGCCCCTCATGTTTGCAAATTAGACCCTCTGACTTTTCAGTGTTAATCTTGGTTTGCGTTTGAATTTGTTTAGGAAAGCTTCACTACAAAGCTATGACTCTAATAAGTGGAAGTTTCTTGTAGAAATTAAATTTATAAAGTTTATGTTTAATCATTAAATTTGTAACTTCAAATTTGCAAATCAGGCTCTCTGACTGTCATCGTAAATTTTAGATTACGGTGAAATTGGTTTAGGGAAGTAATTAGGAAGCTGTTGAGTTTATTATATCTACCTATAACAATAGGTAAGTGAGAGTTTCTTGTACAAGTTGTTACAAATTAGATCCTATGTATTTATTTCCACAATTTAGTGATTGCTGATACATATTTTGTTGCTAGAAATTGTCTTAGTTTCTTAGATACTTATTGCAAGAAATTGTTCAAAAAAATCTAGCCTTTTACTTATTGTAATTGCTTATGTAAAGAGGCCTATACATAAGCAATTACAATTTGACCATCACCTTTTAAAGTTAAGTTTAATATTTGCACTGGAACACGTTTATGTTATATCTATCTAAATATCATAAATCTAGTTGTAAAATACTCTGAATAATGGTAAAACTGCATCAAAATTCATACGCAACAATATTGCCAAAAACTCGTTGCGTCTGTAGTCTGTACCTATAGATATAAGCCATAACAATGTATAGTAATCTCAGCAAATGTGTAACAAATACAAACACAAATCCACCGTCTCCTTGGAGCTAGGCTTAGTATTTTAACTGCGACACGTATCACGTACTCGCAGGGTCCCCCGTCGTTGAATCGTTTGGCAAACAAGGCGTGATTGAAGTCTACGCGATCGGCTTTCGGCGCATCTTTGTATGTTCACATGACAAACTTTGTTTGTAGGTACTTTGTTTCGGATATACAACAAAGAGATTTACCTAAAGCCTGGTTTATACAGAAACGAGTGGCAAAGATGATGAGCAGATTTAAGACGTGGCTGACCCCGATATTGATAACTAAGTAGCTGATGCCTGCGACTTCGTTCGCGTTGATGTAGGTTTTTAAAAATCCCGTGGGAACTCTTTAATTTTCCGGGATAAAAAGTACCCTATGTGCTACTCCAGGGTATAATCTATCTCCATTCTAAATTTCAGCCCAATCCGTTTAGTAGTTTTTGCCTGAAGGTGTAACAAACATACATACACACGCACGTACACACAAACTTTCCCCTTTATAATATTAGTGTGATAGTGTGACTAACGCCATACTTATACACACGATACACGACGGGTTCCCAGGCGCAGTGGCAAGCGCTATGATCTTATTAGTGGGAGGTCCCGGATTCGATTACCTTCAGGGGTTTAGAATATTATAATTTCTAAATTTCTGGTATGGTCTGGGAGGCTTCGGCCGTGGCTAGTTACCACTCTACCGACAAAGCCGTGCCGCCAAGCCATTTAGCATTCCGGTACGATGCCGTATAGAAACCAATGGAATATGGGTTTAATGAACACTGCCATACCCCTTTTAGGTTAGCCTGCTTCCATCTTAGACTGCATCATCACTTACTACCAGATGAGATTGCAGTCAAAGGCTGACTTGTATCTGAATAAAAAAAAAACGTAAAAGTATTGCGTTCACGCCACATCTATTTCTAGTAGGAATAACAAGTACAAAATAGTCGATCAAATCCATACAGTATTTATGAAATGCAAATGTTTAGAATTAGATATCTGTTTAACTTTGTACATTTTCACAACTATTACACAGTCAGGACTTTAGTACTGAAATAGCTTGCATCATAGACAGTGACTTTTTTTGGCAGAAAAATAAAGAACATTTTTGTAGCTTTAATTCAATGTTTTTGCACAGTGACATGCCAGACGTGTTCAACATTTATTTCGAACAAAATAATTACGAGGCACCCCGCGGCGTGACAGTGAGAGAAATTGAAAAGTGTGACATAAAAAATAATAAGTACTTATGTAAAATATGGTGAAAAACGCTGAGTGAATTGCTCATCGACTCTTTCTGTGTATTATATTCAGTTCTACTGTAACAATTTATTAGAAACTTATCAAACTTAGAGCAGTCTAGGCTGCACTTTTGAAGGCCATAATATTCATCTTTAATAATAATAATAAATAATTGATGATATCTACCCAATATGACATTTATTTTTCTTATGAGTTTTAGATACTAGGTTTTTTACCTTGTCTAATGTCTGACTCAAAACACTGCTTACTTGTTTAAAGATTTTTTTTTTAATTTGTCAGCTCAGATACCTGCATCCGCTAAATTTAAAAAATCATTTCCTGAAAAGAAAGAATCATAAATTATTATTTATTAGGATCATAGACAGTTTTCCAATGTTTGCTTATTTCAATTTAACAGTTCATGTAATAGAGCCATTGGCGGTGCTCCAGCTAATGCTCTAATGCGTTTCGTAACAGGAAAGTGGCGAACCTGAATAATTTTCCAATTATATTTCCCTACCAATTTTCCAAGGTGTCGCCCGCGGCACTCGTCAAATGCAGCCATGAACTTATTACTTTATGACATCAATAACTTCGAGCTTATTACTATGAAAATAAAGACGGGTTTGCTTTGGATATTTTGACCCCTTTAAGATGGGATGCAAGTCAGATAGGTTTTTTGAAGGTTGCCATAAGTGGTACTACGGAAAATAATTGAAGTGTTAAATGACTTATTAATTTTTCCGACAAGTAAGCTTTTAATTTGTATTCTCTGAAAAGTTCAAGTTAATTACAAAGTAAGTTTCGCTTTTATCTGTTTTTTAAATCAAGTTCCAGTTTAAAGCATACAGGTAATTTACATGAGACAGATCAGAGGCAATAAGCATATAGGTGCATAAGTTAAAAACTCAAAAAAAAATATATCATATTAGTGAAACTCTCTCTCATAGTTACCTAATGGCTACTTATCATGAAAAGGTTCATGAAAAGAAAATTGCCACCGGGCTCCAAAGATATTTATTTTCAAGATACAACTGTAAGTTAGAGTATTTTTTATCGATAACTTTTCTTAAAAATTACATTTACATAATATTATTTATATTATTAATTAATTAAAATTATAATAGTAAGTATAATTTGAACTTTATGCACAAAAGTCGAAAGGTTTTTATCAACTCATTTATGAAGAAAATAATATTGCTATCTATCACCTTTCTATCACTTAAATAAAGTGCAATATGTTGGATCTATACTATAAAATCGTGAATTACTATAATTTTATCCAAAAGCGTGTCATCAAGATTAATGTACGCGAACCACCGTTCGGTCGCAAAATCGAAGCCAAATACAATATAGGTAACTAGAGGATGCCCGCGGCTTCGCCCGCGTGGATTTTGGTTTTTATTAAATCCCGTAGGAACTCTTTGACGGGATAAAAAGTAGCCTATGTCCTTCCCCGGGATGTATCCCGGTTCTGTACCAAATTTCATTAAAATCGGTTCAGCGGTTGGGCCGTGAAAACGTAGCAGACAGACAGACAGACAGACAGACACACTTTCACATTTATAATATTAGTATGGATGAAGTATAATAACTATCATTTGGTTCAAAGGAAATTCAATCCTTCGGAACGCGTTATTAGTTGGCAACACACTTCCCGTTATAATGGTGTATTATGTAAATGATCGCCCAAATTCAGCCCGCCTGTACTGCTATGATATTATAGAATAGAAATAGCTAGCTTACGTGCGCCTGGATACACTAATTGAGTACATCTACTAATTGAGTACCTTTGCATGTACTCTAACGTACATGCAAAGGTGTTAGATACAACACATTGTAAAATAGATCTTATTTGAAGAATTAAAAAATGCATCTTGTTTTGGGTTCTGAAAATTACTGACTTCCAAAAGAATATCTTTAAAACCTATAACTGCTATGTACTACTTAAAACATAGACAGTATTAGGTACTTCCTACTAAAGTACAAACAAGTGTAAATTAAAAATTTATATCACCCCCGACAAGTGAAGGTTACAGAAACTAGAAAAGAGCTGATAACTTTCAAACGGCTGAACCGATTTTCTTGGATTATAACTAAGAACACTCTCGATCAAGCCACTTTTCAAACAAAAAAAACTAAATTAAAATCGGTTCATTAGTTTAGGAGCTACGATGCCACAGATACACACGTCAAACTTATAACACCCCTTTTTTTGGGTCGGAGGTTAAAAACAGACATTCCGCAAATTCAATCGACAAAAGAATAAAGAAGCTCATTAGTAAACTGCGAACGTTGCTGCAAATGAATTCTAATAAAGTTAATCTCGAATAGAGGTAGATACCTAACCCCCTTTTTTAATTTATTTCCGAGAGCCCCTCAAGATCCTCGATGATTGCCTGTATTGCTTTTTAAAGTGGGTCAAAGGTTTTTTTTAACTTAATTAAGTGCATTCTCGTTTTTTCAAAAATTTTCTTTGTTGTTGTAGAACTAATTAGTTGTGTTTCAATTTATCTTATATATACGTATCGGTATATGGCTGATCTAAAAACGTTTGAACTCAACTACAATTCTGTTTTTAAATTCAATATACCTATTAAGTTATTTTTTTAAATCGGTAAAATGTGGAAACAGCATGGCTAAATGAGAAGATAAGACCAAGTCAAAATCAGGTCAAGTAATGTTAAACATATGTTTTTTACAAGTTTTTTATCGTTGGCCACTGACATAGTTCACGACAGTTGGATACTTGTAACGAAACATCGAGGCGTCGACATCACCGACGGGCGTCAAATGTTCCTACATTTGACGCAAGGTAGCCATTATCGCCTATTTTTCTTCAATTTCACGTCACGCATAGGTCGATTCAAGATAAAACTGAGAGTTCTATAACACTAGTTTATTCTGCCACTGATGTCTGTAAGCAGTACCAATCATAGTAGATTAGACCCCGTGACATTACAATGTCACTAAAACCAGACCGTTAAATCGTAAGAAATCAAGTCGATTGACAATCTACCGTTTAATTATAATATCACTAGTGAGATTGTAATATCACGGCTTTGACAATATACCTGCGATATATATAACAGTATCAATTGTGTTGTCTGCAGTGGGGGGGGTCACGTGCTCACTAATGAACTGACGCAGCCTGCACGTGACGACGTCTGGAGCCTCCCAACAATTGTTCCTAATGCCCACGGATGGGGGACGGGAATCGAATTTTGTACAATTTGCCACAATTACGTGTACATTATGCACTATCACGTACATAAAAAACACCACTATTTTTTGTTTTTATCATAAACAAATCAGCTTAACCAGAATTCCATACTTTACACGTTTCAATGCAGTTTAAAATATTTTAATCGCGTTTCCTAAAATATCACATCACACTAATATTATAAAGGAGAAAGTTTGTATGTGTGTGTGTATGTTTGTTACTCCTTCACGCAAAAACTACTGGACGGATTGGGCTGAAATTTAGAATGGAGATAGATTATACCCTGGATTAGCACATAGGCTACTTTTTATCCCGGAAAATTAAAGAGTTCCCACGGGAATTTTAAAAACCTGCAACCACGCGAACGAAGTCGCGGGTATCAGCTAGTAGGTACATAAAAATATCAACAATTGTAACGTGTTGACGTACAACGTCTCGTTATTTGTTGCGTAAGTAAATATAGTGTGTCTATACATTTATTCATATTTTAAAAACAAAATAAACTCTAATAGCTGATTGCACATTTAAAACAAACTTTTCCTGTATTCGGACTTAAATTATTTATGGTGCCTAGTTAAAAAGTTGTGGTGTATATGTATACTGCCGATAGCTCTGAAACATCAAAGAATACTTTCATTCTATCATATAATATTCAAAATCGAACAGTATTGAGATAAAATCCTATTTGCTACACAAAGTAACCCTATTTCATTCTGATGTGAATTGTGAATGGACTTCAGGACGCTACAGGTAGTCGAGTCCGTCCGTATTCAAGCATTCAGATATGATTTTATTCTACGCAGCAGGGAGATATTTTCATTACTGGAAAAGCTTTCCGTACATTGACGACAAAAAACACTTGCATGATAATAATAAAGAAAAATAAATAAATAAAAGTTTGAAATTGATAAAGATTAAGTAAATTCGAAAATCTCTTTGTTTTCTTTCTCTAAATGAGATGATAACCCTTTATAGTTATAAAAGTTACATGAGTTTATAGACTTGCATACTTAAATCTTTGATCCTGTGTAACTTTGAAACTATAGTGCGTTTCATCGAATAGTACCTATGGCGTTATGTTGGCTCCCCTGTCTGTCCAAGTCATTGGCACCATATTTGCATAAGAAGACGCAGATTTTGTTTATTTTCATTTGATTTTCCTGAATGAATGAAATGAAAATCAATTGAAAATAAACAAAATCTGCGTCTTCTCATGCCAATATGGTGCCAATGACCACGCAACAGACAGGGGAGCCAACATAACGCCATAGGTACTATTCGATGAAACGCACTATACACATTTTTACGGAAACTAGTAAACCACAGATACAAATTTTTGCTTCTACAACTTTGTTATAAAATTTAATTGAGTTTGATTGGTTAATATTCAAGTAATAAAATCAGGCTACAATTGTATGGAATCCACTGGGGACTTTCACTTTCATAACAATCATTATTTTGTACTAATAATGTCTACGGCTGTATAAAAACTACCGTAGCCCGAAAAGTAAACCTTTTAAACTTAGACTAAACAGGCACTTGATATTCGTAATTCCTATATCACTGAAATAAAAGAATAGAAATCAGTATTCATTGAGCCCTTTTTGCACGAAATTTTCAGAAGGATCTCTAGCTCTTTTGTGTTCAACATGCGAATCCCTGGAATAATATTGAGATAAAATTCTATTTGATTCTGGAAATAGCTCTCCTTGATCCTGATTTGAGTAGCTCTCAGGAATGCTACAGGTAGGTTTGTGAAGAAATAACTATGCTTACAAGTTACAATATAATGAGAAGATAAATTTTACTCTTTTATACTACATCGACATTTTTAGGGATCCGTAACCTAAGGGTGCGAACGGGGCTCTATTACAAAGCCTCTGATGTACATCCGCTTGTCCGTCCATCCGTCTTTCAGTCAGCGGGCTGTATTTCAAAACTCATGAACCGTAATAGGTTAAAGAAACATTCACATTTCTTTTGTCGCTATAACAACAAATAATACCTAATACTTCCAAAATGAGCGCCATACAAATTAAAAAACATATAAAGTGCATAGAACCTTGTTCGATAGTAAGGAACCTTTCATGTGCGAGTTCGATTCGCACTTGACCGGATTTTTTATCGAATCAAGTCTCATATTAATTTTAATATCTTAAAAAATATAGTGCACTGGTTCAGTTTGCATTGAATCAAATCATCTAAATCTACATAGTCTATCGATCAATCCCCGTTCCAAAAGGAAAAGGGTTAAATTGATCAAACTAGAAATACTCGAGTCTTTGCAATTTGATTGGTTACTCGAATATAACGAAAAAGGAAGAGATAAGTTAGAGACTGGATCCTTTGATTCACTAAATCACAGACTGATTTATTCAGTTTACGATTTCATTCGACTCTAGGTACGCTTCAGAGCACGATTTTCAAACGTTAAGATTTTCTACAGGTATGTGTACTTCCACAAGATAAATATAATAATAAATAAAAGATATACTGACTGTCTGAGATACCAACATTGATGCCTGATGCCTTTTAAGGTGGCACAAAGCAGTCATGGAGTACAATCATTAGAAAATTTTGTCTAGTAAAAAGGTAACAAAACTCTTTTTGGGCACCATTTTTCCAATATTACGACGCGAGCAAAAAAGATACGAGGTAGCAAAGTAAAAATTCGAAAAGAGCACTTTGAAATCTATAGTCATCAAAAACCTCCCAGAAGACTTTCCAGATGATCTACTTTTTGAGCACCAAGTTACTGTCCTACTGTGCTTGTAAATATCAATCAAGAAAGTTTATTTTCTGTGTCACGATTTTTCACTACGATTAATTTTTAAGTAACATTTTTTAAATTTCTAAGAATTTATTTAGCTTTTTTCAACTTTTGTTGCATTTTTCACTAATTAACTGTTTGGTTTAAGGTTCTGTGACACTCTTAAACCTTAATTATTGCTGTGTCGTCGTCCAGTGACAGACAACAGAACGGTCGCACCAGCTCTGTTTAATTCCACCTGAGTTGAGCCCCTAATAAGTCACTCGAAATTGGAGGACAGTGGCCGATTACAAGCATGATATAAACAATCTTCTAACATTTCCTCCGTATTGCACTAGAATTTACTTAAATAACCAACTCACATAGTCAAAAAAGGGTATTAGTCATATTATATGCATGTTTGTATGTATTGAGTGTTCCACTGTAGGCCTGAACTCATGATGGTTTTGATGAATAAGATCATCTCATTCATCAAAATCATATATCACATCATATGATATCGATCAAAATTCATATGACGGATATTATACACAAAATAGTGGGTATCAAAATTCTTTTTTCACTATTTTGATTTCATAAATATAAATATAGTATGATATTAAAATATATCAAGCGACAGAAAAAACATTTTACTAAAACGTTTACCTAGTCAAGTTTTAGTTTTGAAAGGAGATCATTCTAGCTCCATACATTTTTGGGCCTTTTCTGAAAGTGCCGGCCAACGAAAAAAAATGGTACGGATCGTTAGAACTAGCCATTTGGAGTAATAGTTAATATGACAGAAAAGTTGTAGGATTGCTCTGAACCAAGTTATACAAGGTCGAAGATTCGTCATTTTCATACATTTTATTGATTTCTAAAAGTGCTGGGAAACATAAAATAATGTTAGATATTGCTAGAACTAATGATTTGAAGCAATTGTCATTATGACCCGAAGGCTGTGGGGCCATTATATGTCGTGTTATACAAGTTATACAAAAAATTAATATACTTTGTATAATTAATTGTAACCGATTTTATGATTTTGTTACTGTTCTGATTGTTTTATACGAATTTGAATACACGTACAATTATTTTGACTCCCACGAAGTGCTGGATCAGCTGCAATGTGGACAAAATTCGTTTATACATACCTGGATTGTATGCGGCCTTGTAATACTAGGTGATATCCAGCCATCTCCCAAACTTCTGCCACTGGGATATCTCCGGCGAGCTCTGTGATGAATACACCATTTGGTTATAAGTACTGTTCACCATAGTAACTACGGGCTTGCTTCAGTCGATAGCTGCCCAAAGCAACCTGCGTCGATTCTTCTGTGAATCTAGGAAAGTCATTGAACAGAGAATGTCGGCTTCCATAGCCTGGAAATGAGCTCTTCTTCTATTATAATTACATATTGTTTGTGATAACAAGTTCTGCTGAACTGTTTTGCTCACTGGCCGTTCATGGATTACGTCAAGAAAATCACGTGCATGCACGTTGTTGTCTATCAGAACATGATAGCCGTTCAGCAATGCTGACAAAATCCTGAAATAATCGATCATGTTACTTAATGTCCGGTTACAAATCCTGAATAACCCTGAGTAAACAAAAATCTCTTCCAAAGCGGTCGTTAATCATTTACATTATCCAGCAGCAATTGGTAAAAAGTCTAGATTTATTGGCTTCGTCAGTAGTTAGCTGGGTTTTTACTGATGTTTTGTTACTGGCATTTGTGCCACATAACCGCACACCTCAAGAAAGAAAGGTTAACTCAAGATTGTTTATGGTATCTCTAAAACCATGGACTAAGATAAAAATCCAGTAAAAATCTTCTATATCATTTAAGGTATCATTTAAAATCTAGGCATTGTAAGTTGCTGCAGCGTGTAGATTATTGTTCCATCGCAACAAATATAAAGCCTTTTAGTGGTTTCAGAACCTTTGGTTAGGGTATGATTTTCACTGAAAAAAGTAATTAGTGCTTTTCTGAAGATATATGTACATGCCTGCATCTGTCTGTACATGCCCTTTATAGATAGCCTTTCTTTCTTGAGGCATGTGGTCATGTGACACAAATGCTAGAAACAAAACATTTAAATGAAACCCAGCTAATTACTGACCAAACCAATAAATCTAAGCTTGTTACCATTTGCCGCTGGATGGTGGAAGTGATGAACAATTGCTTTAAAAGAGATTTTCGTTTGCTCAGGATTGATCAGAATGACCGGGCATTAAGTAACGTCATCGATTATTTCAGGATCGCGGTAACATCGCTAAACAGCTATCATGTTCTGATAGACAATAACATGTACTACAGACGTGATTTCCTTGACAAAATCCAAGAATGGTCAATGCGCAAAACAGTTCAGCAGAACTTGTTATCACAAACAATATGTAATTATGTAATTATAATAGAAGAAGAGCTCATTTCCAGGCTATGGAAGCCGACATCCTCCGTTCAATGACTTTCCTAGATTCACAGAAGAATCGACGCAGGTTGCTTTTGGCAGCTATCGACTGAAGCAAGCCCGTAGTTACTATGGTGAACAGTACTTATAACCAAATGGTGCATTCATTACAGAGCTCACCGGAGATATCCCGGTGGCAGAAGTTTGGGAGATGGCTGGATGAGATCACCTAGTATTACAAGGCCGCATACAATCCAGGTATGTATAAACGAATTTTGTCCACATTGCAGCTGATCCAGCACTTCGTGGGAGTCAAAATAATAGTACGTGTATTCAAATTCGTATAAAACAATCAGAACAGTAACAAAATCATAAAATCAGTTACAGTTAATTATACAAAGTATATTAATTTTTTGTATAACTTGTATAACACGACATATAATGGCCCCACAGCCTTCGGGTCATAATGACAATTGCTTCAAATCATTAGTTCTAGCAATATCTAACATTATTTTATGTTTCCCAGCACTTTTAGAAATCAATAAAATGTATGAAAATGGCGAATCTTCGACCTTGTATAACTTGGTTCAGAGCAATCCTACAACTTTTCTGCCATATTAACTATTACTCCAAATGGCTAGTTCTAACGATCCGTACCATTTTTTTTCGTTGGCCGGCACTTTCAGAAAAGGCCCAAAAATAATGATCTCCTTTATCTTGTATAATTTTATGTATCAACTAGATATATTACTTAAATAGGTATTCCTGTGTTACGTTAACGCAATCATTGTCGACTGCTTAGTGCTACACTCTATGCTTTTAGTAAGTTAGCATGCACTTTGCTACGTTAATTACTCTACAAATCACGTTCCTCTTATTATTTAAAATGGAGTTCTTCAAGGAAGCCTACTGAGGCCTTTATTATTTATACGTTTTATCAAAGAGCTAGATAAAATTTGATAACAGATTATAATAATATTAAATTCAAGCGATTATTGCTTATCCTTGCCAATTTTCTTAAAATAAAAATTGAAGAACTGTAAGTAAGCTTATTTTTAATGTGATATTATAACGCCAGTTTTGTAATCCATACTAATATCATAAATGCAAAAGTGAGTCTACCGGCAGATAGACAACAACAGCAGACTGATAAGACCTTTTCTCGGCTTATCCGCTTAACCGGGTACAGAGATGAGAGAATATTGAGGTGCATCCCAGAGACAAATATAGGCGACGTTTTATTACGGAAAATTAAAAAGTTCCCGAATGCTCTTTCAGCTTCCGTTTTTCCCGCAAGCTAATATTGGTATCATCAGTCATCACTTACTATTTAGTGTGCTTGCAGTCAAGCGCATGCACGTATAGTTAAAGAAAAAAGGGATTTTAAAACCTAAATCCACGCGAATGAAATCATGGTCATCATCTAGTAGTAAGTAGTTTGGTATTCGTCAAATAACATTCTTAATCCTCCTTGTTAGAATGCAGTAGTAACTGTCAGAGTAGAAACATGTTCGAGTTAGCCTCGGCTCAGGTGGACGTACCCTAATTTGTCACATGAAGCGAAGCCAACCCCCCGAGTTCAAGTTAGTTTGTATACTAACATATTAAACACATGATGTGGATAGATGAGGGTCTGTACTCTGTAACTGTGTAGAACTATGGGGTAATTTTGTGTACCGCCATTATAGTTATCCCAGTTCTGACCTAATTTACCACAGGAATGAAAGGGAAAGAAATTGCGAAAAGAAGGAAAGATAGACAAGAAACAGTAGGCCTAGCATCATGTTTTTATTTAATTGGTAAACATGCCATTCTTAGGGTTCCATAGCCCCAAAAGGAAAAAGGAAACCTTATAGGATCACTTCACTGTCCGTCTCTCTCTAAAAGACTCTTTTACTCAAAAACGCGTGGATGTATTCAGGTGAAATTAACATCAAATGCATTAAGGGGCTACGGTCCCTTGGAACGAGATATTTTAAACAACAAATCAAGTACTCGTATCCTTCCAAGTTCAGAAATCCTCGATCAAAACCGCACGTTGCCGGTTTTTATTTATAAAATATTTTTATTCCCTATTGCCACAAAAACCTTATTTTTAATAATAATAACTATCCATAGTATAGGCTTCACTTGTAACTTTGCGATTAAAATCCGTAACGGCATGGTCAATTTTGTGGCATTTTTCTATTTAGCCTTAAGAGGAGTCTCTCCGTCACTCGCTCCATAGAAACGTAGTTCGTCTCTCATTGGAATACTAACCAATCATACTCAATGGAATTTTGTAGAAACGTTCCGGGAACCTATCTATGCCTGTGGTTTTCCAGATTTCCGTTAAAATATTCGGTTTCAAAGTTACGTGGTCTTAAAAATTCACATACAAATCTTTGAGCCCCTGTAATTTCAAAACTTCACATTTTTAGAAAAATCTAAAACACCATAGGGACAGATATTAGTTTCTAGAATAAGTCTGCAAAATTTCATGGACTTTGGTCGCTTAATATTCAAATGAAATTGGGGCTACGATTGTATGGAGTAAGTGACGGAGAGAGCCCTGTTAAAACGCAATTACTGTTTTGAGTATTTCCGTTAACAATTTGTAGAACACAAGTCCTATAAAATGTATCTAAACAAGTTTGTACGAAGGAAACAAGTTATATAGGTGAAAAGAACTAAAAATAACAACTAAACTTGTACTGGTAGACGTTCTTGTTACGGGTATTTTTTGCGCTATCGGAAATCCTAGGTAGAGCAAGTCTCACGGGCAACGTGTGGTTCTCATCATTTTTTGCCCCAACTGCTTCCGTTCGACGCCGTGTGTATTCAATCGGATAGCACGTCATTTCAAATTCAAAATGTTTCGGAATGTTGACGTTTTAATTAATAATGATGACTAAAAAATGAAGAAAAAAAAACGCACTCCAAATTCGTGGATTTAGCCCCAATCCATATCTATATACCTACCAGTAAAAAAAAAAACGTCTGAAAATGTACATAAACAAAGCTTGCTTCATGCTTTCCATTTTTTTTTGATTTGTGAATTTCATCATCAGTAAGTAAAAGTCGTACTTCTAAATGTATACTTACCTACTAGAATAGAATCGTTAATCTTTGATTCACATCTAACCCGCAATCATAAATAATACTTTTCCTTTAAAACAGACCATAACTCTCAATCTTCTTGAGTAACTTCCCGGTTACTTTCTAATTCGCCAATATTTAAGATTACTCTGATAAAGTAACAGTGCAAGTAAAAGGCTGTTTCACGATGGACCTTATCACGATTCGAGATTGATAGGGTTCATTAATTTCTGTTTTTTTTTAATAAATAGATCAGAAATGATTGAGCGATCATTTATTAAGTTTACAATCATTTATTATTTAGTTGTTAAAAAAGCTTATCGGTTTATTTGTCGTAACCAAAACAGTTGTTGACTTGATAGAACTTTCACTGTCCAAGTACCTTTTGGTTAATCAAATTGTTAAGGAACGTTTTAATCCATATGATCTTAAATCAATGGTAATACTTATGGACTGAGAGCCCGTTACGGCCAGGTCTTCGTTATTTTATAAAATTGAAAGCTTAACAATTTATTAAAGTTTAAGGGTGTCTGGTAGGAGTTACCACGATACTAAGTGTCTGACGATGCAAGACGTGATTTCTAATACTATTTCAAAGAAAGAATAAAAAATTACACTTTATACAACTTTGTTATCTGTCAAAGCTACGATGATCCAAACTTCATAGTTGCTGATCGTTCCTCCCTGCGTTGGGGACAATCAATACGCAGAGAAACTTTCAGCTTTTATAAAATAACGAAGGTCTGACCTTCACAGACTCTTTCTCTATTAAGAGTATTACGTTTTTTTTTGTGTTTGATATTCATATAGAAAATGTCATAACTTAGGTACACTTTTTAAACATTCATGTTCAACGCGGACAAAGCGGTTGGCAACTACTAGTACTATGATAGTCCCTGGCTGGTCATGTCCATATACTCAAAAGAAAAATAAACAGGTTAGTTACCTTTTACAAATAAAATGAGTAGTGTATTTACATGAGTTTTAATTTAAAATTTTTGTTCACGTAAGATGTTACTCAAAGGACTTAACTGGGTAAATCCCTTTTTACCTTTTACTACTTTTCTACACACATTTAACGCTGCGGGAAATTAAACCGAGAAATGTAAAACACTGTTGCAGAAGCGCGCTAGCTTGATAAATTCGAAGAACCATTTACAATTTGAAAAACAATTTTGCTGATGAAAGAAAAGTAATTTGTAAAAAATTACAACTTATTTAATAGCTTGGTTTATAAAATATATGAAAAGCGATTCTGTTTTTTTTTTCTGTGCTTAGTCTTTAGACTGTTTCATCATGAATAAGATAACAAACTGGGAGAGCAACTTATTTTTTTTTGGTTAACTTTAAGCAACATTTGCATTATCAGAGGAACTAGAATGCTTTTAAGGGATTTCTTTATAATCCCTTCAACACCCAACACTCTATTTCAAAAAGAATACAGCAGGTGAGAGCTGATTCTACAATTTGCATGTGGAATAACCTAAAATAGAGGAAAGTGGAAAATGATAAGGTATTCAGGTGGTAATATGGGTACAATTCGTTACTGCGTAATGTGCTATCATAATAGGTAAAATGGTAACAGTATAAATACCTCTTTCGAACACATATATTATATATCTACGTTTATATAAATCCGATAGAATACAAAAATGGAGTCAACGCCTCTTCAGTGCTCTCAGGACTAAGGGGCATGAGACGGGCCTGCCCGCGAAATTCAAATTTAATTTGGTTTTTGGCAATTTGTAAACTAATACGACAACGTAGGCTTATGGTATTTTAATTGCGACAATAGCAGTATCATCCTCACAGGTTTATATAAAAATCTTTACTTGAAAGGGTCCTGTTTAAGAAATTAATTCTCGTATCGACTATTCTCACAAATTAGACTTCCACCTTAAATTTTGATCGATTTACGCGTCACTTCCGTTACCGTTTATCTTTTGTTTTGGTAAATAAATTTGTATTACCTGTGTAAAACCTGTGTAGTTCTTCGGTCGGAAATTTTAACTAAAAATGTAATACTGTTTGCTCAAGCCCAGCAATGTGGAAGCTTGATAAATGGGGATGAACAGCATTACGGATTTGCAGTACAATCCAGTAGACGGTCGGGAAATTAAATTTTGCTAGAACTACCGGTCAATTTTGTATTTTTCTTCTTAAACCCTATTTCTTTTTAAAAGGTTTTTTTTAAATCGTGATATATTTTCAGATGGTAAAGAGTGGCATCACTGGGTACCAGTGGGTTAAAACATCCTTCTTACTGAAGAATTCAATCTTTACTATACAGTTATAACGATTAAATGAATGATGTTATTGTATAAATCAGTAAAAAGAAGTGGATACGTTGCACACTTATTTACTTGAGGCCACATTAATTATTTATTATTGTAGAGCGTTATCTTTACTACTCTTGTGCATTTTGTATCTTCTGTCTTACGCATCACCAAGCACGAATTTAATAAGCCATGTAATATGAACGTAACAAGTTTATGGTATGGTAATTAATAATAATCTATACTAATAAATAAAATTGGAGTGTCTGTCTGTAATTTCGAAATAACTACCTCATATTAAGCTCAAATGGTTATTTGAACGATACCAACACTGAATAACACGTTTTTAAAATTTTTGTCTGTCTGTCTGTCTGTCTGTCTGTCTGTCTGTTTGAAAAGGCTAATCTCCGGAACGGCTGAACCGATTTTGACGGGATTTTCACAGACAAGTTGAAGATTGACCAGGGCGTAACATAGGCTACTTTTTTAACCGACTTTTAAAAAGGGAGTTGTGTTTTTCTACCTATGTACACCGAAATCTCCGAGATTTCTGAACCGATTTGCGTAATTTTTTTTTTAATCGATAGAGAAACTTTGCGACATTGTTTCATAAAAAATTTGGAGTCCAACTCCTCAATCCTGATGCTGCAGGGGATCTGACCAATCCACGCGGGCGAAGCTGCGGGCATCAGCTAGTTATATAATAAATTAGGTACATAATATGAAGACGTATATAGGTATATCCACTAAATAATGATTCGAAAGTTGAGGTAATTTAAAACTAGAATAACAGAGGGTTCTACCCTCATCGGAAATTGTCTTCTACTCCATTTAAAAACTCCCACATAGGTACTTGTCGCAAAGTGGCACTTGGTTTACTTAGGCTTTTATTTGAGTCTCGCATTTAAATAGTCGAGATATTCCATTTGATATCAAATTACTGCTTGAGGGCATGCTTGAGTTTATAAAGATGAATAAACAAGTGTAAATTAAAAATTTAAAACACACGACAAGTGCAGGTTACAGTTACTAGAAAAGAGCTGATAACTTTCAAACGGCTGAACCGATTTTCTTGGATTATAGCTAAGAACACTCGATCAAGCCACCTTTCAAACAAAAAAAATTAAAATGGGTTCATTAGTTTAGGAGCTACGATGCCACAGACAGATACACAGATACACACGTCAAACTTATAACACCCCTCTTTTTGGGTCGGGAGTTAAAAAGTAGAATACTTATTTATGATCTATTTTCCTTGGCTGAATTAAAAGGCGAATGAGTCGTTTTTCACATGAATGCGTAAACGACGCGGTATGTGCGGCGCATAGGACGATTTTTCCACGAACTAACAGTGAAACCTTACTACAAGTCCAAAACGAAACATAGGAACGTCTGAATTCTGAAATCATTGCGCAAAGTGCGTCGCTCATGGTTTCTCTGAGAGATTTTCTGCGATAAAACTATAAAATACTTCACCGTTTTATACTTATCTTCCTTTGAGGTCCTCATGAGATGAACGTACCTGAGAAAAAAACATAACATTAATTAATTAAACTTATCATTTCTAGGGTGCTTCGCAGTACGTTTTTTTGTTGTTATTTCACCGTATGATAATAAATTTATTTTATTAAATATAAATTTATAAACTGAGATGCAATAAATTTTATTAGTGCCGCTTATTGTTTTTCTTCAACCAACTTAGTGTCAACCTAGTAAGACGAGTCAAACTTATTCAATAAACTTCTTGAGTTCTACAGTGTAACTTACTCTAATGTGGGTAAAGCTTATGTTTGAATTGCTTTATTGTTCTTGCTTTAAGTACAGAGTAAACTAAAATAATATTTAACTACAAACCAAAACTTATCATAGGTAAAGGTAACTCAAAGCTGGCCGGTAAGTGATTTAACATAATAATAACTTGAGTTGAACATGTAAACATGTTACCTACTGTCCGTAAGGCATGTTATATTTACTTTTGAGCTTGCATGATGACGACTAAACTTGCAACAATGACAAACTACAAGGCTAGTCTAAGAGACGTGAGGGATGCAAATTACTGTGTCTTGGGACAGCATACAAGGCTCTATCAAATTACCTGCTCGAACTACAAACCTTGGTGCTTGCTTAGTTCTACAAGCAAGAACTTTGTATGTAAGATTATGGTCAAACAGGTATACTAGAAGCATACCACAGTTGGAACTTATGTATTAAAATCTTTAGTCTGTGTCAAAGAAAAAGTCTGCCTATTAAAAATGTCCGAATAGAAAGTGCCGTGCATGCTTGCGGCAACGTATCTTTTTATTCAGCCAAAGGTATTAGTTACTTACACAATCGCAAAACAGTTTGTGGTCTGAAAATATTGCAAACGATTAATCTGTGTAGCCTTCTTTATTTGCCTTAGTCAAACTTTCCATCGCAGTTTTGTACATCCAAGCCTTTAAACGATAAAATAACTGGGGTAAAAGCAAATTTTCTATTAAACTCACCGGGCAAACATAAGCTGAAGGGGAGCGGCGTTTAAGCAATCAGGAAAGCAATATACCCTATTTATTACGAATACCCGCAAAGATGAGCATTTAAACAACCCTTTTGTTCATTTGTATTAGGTACAAGCGGTGAGATACGACTTCAGATGATTAGAAAATTGTTTAGGTATACATATAACATGTGGTTATTACCGTTTAATAGAATCGAGGAGCTGGCGAACAAAATGGTGTGATTGCACGAAATAAAATTTTACAAGAGGAGAAAAAACTAAATGAAAGCTGGTGAAATTGAAACTTGTACTGACTTAAATGTAGACTAGAATTAAAAGCAGTCTATAGAACTAAATTAACAGTAACATTTCCACATGCATATGTATTAACAAGTGGCGAAATCATGAGTAACGTAATTTTACTAGTAAGTACCTAACGGTTCAAGAAGCTAAACAAAAAATTAAAAATCCAACATTGTTATCCAATGTTATACTAGAAAAAGAACCCAGCAAACTCGTTAACCAGCCGTGATTAATTATTATGAAAGTTCATTTAGCAACAAAAGAATTCATAATATCCATATCCAATATCCATACTTCCATTATACCAAATTGTATTATAGATTAATTAATTATTATTAACGCCAAAGTGTGTCCTCTATCTGGTAGAGATTGCATCTCGAAGACGGGCATAGAGATTTGATTTTATTTCGGAAAATCAAAGAGATCCCACGATTTTTTTTTAAATTTAAATTTATATTGGCGAAGTCGTGAGAAATTATCACATTTTCTATTAAATTGTAGGTTTGTAGTTTGTAGGTAGGTTCTTTCTTGTAACAACACTCCAACCATTTTCAAACAGAGTTTCGTATATTATTTGGCGTATCATGGGATGAAATCGATAAGCAATTAAACAAACAAGTATCCACTATTCGCACAAGATAACTAATTAAGTAAACAAAATATGTAAATTGCAAAATTCAAACCAGTTGGGCCGTAAATGTACAACAGTTATCTAACCAATATTTAACTTTTTAAATAAACATAGACTTGTTTAACGTGTGTATTAAAATAATGAATTAATTCAGTTAGTACATAATATATATGTTATTATTATATAATAACATATTATAATATTATATGGCTTAGTTTGTGGTGGAGCTAATAATATAATTGAGCATAGAGTCAAGTTACATCACAAAAAGGATAGATTTAATATAAGCCATTTTTTCCCCATAAAATATAATTTAGGTAAATACTTCTGAGTATTTAATTTACGTAAGAATTTTCTACAGGCACGTGTTATAATATAATACATTTGAAATATACACCAATACCATTTCATAACGATCTTTTATTGTAAGTTAATGTACTATGCTTATTTGAACAAGTGTAAATTAAAAATTTATAACACCCCCGACAAGTGAAGGTTACAGTAACTAGAAAAGAGCTGAAAACTTTCAAACGGCTGAACCGATTTTCTTGGATTATAGCTAAGAACACTCTCGATCAAGCCACCTTACAAACAAAAATAAACTGAATTAAAATCGGTTTATTGGTTTAGGAGCTACCATGCCACAGACAGATACACAGATAAACACGTCAAACTTATAACACCCCTCTTTTTGGGTCGAGGGTTAAAATAACAGAATTTATTCCATGTCACGTTATTACGTTTTTTATTCAGACCGCACAATGTAAAACTGCGTATGTTTACAATGAAAGTGCCTTTGACTCTATTTTTTTCATATAAAACAGTGTGTCATGTTCGCGCAAAAATTCTACAAAAAATTTCGTCAGTGAAAATGATAAATTCCACTAGAGATGGCATTATTCACGCTAATGCTGCTAAAACCGGACTTGCCCCGCTATCAGCAAAAGGATAAAACGGCTATATTAACTGAGTCTGCACGTTCAACGAAATAAATTCTAATAAAGTTAATTAAGCCCTCGGACGACATTATCTCTTTTAAAATTTTACCTCTCTAAATAAAACAGCCCCTGTGTTTTTGGATTGACAAAAGGGTCGAATTTTCTTTTGTACGTGACTCTTTTATATACTGTCCACCGTGTGTTACTTTATTTTATTACGTGAAAAGAATTTTAATTTAATGAAGTGCGAAATAATTTTTTGGTTCAGTATTTTGAAATTCTATATATTCAAAGTAGAGTTGCAGTCTGTTTGACTACTTTGCTAAAGCATAATACAATACAATCGTTTTGAGTCGCGCGTCCTGCCTTCGAACTCCTAATATACATTACTTATTGAAAAATCAAAAATAAATTAGAACAATAGAATGTCTATGAACATAAGATATAAAACGAAGAAATAATCAAGTACCAGCATCGAGGGTCTAAAACTCACGACTTATGACCGACCAAATTAATCCCGAGGCAACTTAGTACAAACTTTATAGGATACTTAATATTTTTTGGTATTTGTTCACGCTAACTAGTTTATTTTCTTATGAAACATTGAATGCACAATCTAGGTTTATTTATTTAAAATTGATTTGATAAATATGCATAATATAATTTAAGAAGTTCAGACTACACAGTCCAAACTTTTGAAATGTAAAAACCGACTTAAATTTTGGTCCATTTTAGCGCATCCGATACAAAGAAAGAGAGCTCCAAGAGAACACAAGGGTCTATCCTTTGGAGTGTGAAAGAGATAGGAGACGAGCTAAGAGGGGGTAAGTTAATCCTCCATTAATGATAACCTTTGCACCTGCGTGTAATACTCCGTACAAAATATGAGCCGTAAAGATGAAACAAGGCGGCGAAATTACAGGGGGTAGCTTAATATTAGATATTTGTGAACGTAGAATATTTTTACGATCGTAAATCTCTGTACCTACGAGATAATTTAGTTTAGAGAAATACAACAGTATCGGCGCCACTATCTCAAGCATGCAAAGCCACCGTTTGGTTTCACGCGTTTTTATTTTCTAACGATGATTCTAAAAAGTACAAAGTCAAAATCATTTATACAAAGTAGGTACAATTGTACTCCTTTTGATGGTCGAAATTGTTTTTAACCCCCGACCCAAAAAGAGGGGTGTTATAAGTTTGACGTGTGTATCTGTGTATCTGTGTATCTGTGTGTCTGTGTATCTGTGTATCTGTGTATCTGTGTATCTGTGTATCTGTGTATCTGTGTATCTGTCTGTGGCCTCGTAGCGCCTAAACGAATGAACCGATTTTAATTTAGTTTTTTTTGTTTGAAAGGTGGCTTGATCGAGAGTGTTCTTAGCTATAATCCAAAAAAATTGGTTCAGCCGTTTGGAAGTTATCAGCTCTTTTCTGGTTTTCTTATTACTTTTATCCCATGACCACCAGAGGTTACGTATTTTCTGACACAGGAAATATGTACGATTGAGTAGTGTTAGGAAGTACTAAGAAAGCATGCCTAGCCTACGTGCTAGCTTGCTTAGATGGCCAATTTTCAGGTATCTGATAATCAAGGTTCATAAAAACATTACTTACCTCACGTAAAATCGCCAAACTGATTTTTACGTATATTTTAGGCAATATCCTTAAAAATATGTCGCCAATACTCCCAGACACTTCCCGCGTCGGCCGTATTGCTTTGCAGACGCTTTAAAGCTCCCAAAATAAGTAATTACTTAACTGCACGTAAATTCTGATGCTCCATTTTTATATATGTCCACCAGACAACTATTTTAAAACCTTTTACAAGAAGACAGACCGATCCAGAGGGCTAATCATCCCCTAAATTCAATTTTAATGCCTCTGTGCATTTGAGCGCGAGGGCATCATTATCTACGCGCATGAGACTGAGTAAGACATGTATTAGGATATATTGACTTCTCTCTCACTCTCTTATAGTTTACTTATGTCAATTAATTATTAATATTTAAAAAAATCTGCTAAAAATTAAAAAAATTTGAGAATTTACGTGAGGTAAGTAATGTTTTTATGTACCTTGATTACCTGATACCTGAAAATTGGCCGTCTAAGCAAGCTAGCAGGTCTGTAGGCATGCGTTCTTAGTACATACTAACACTACTCAATCGTCCACATTTCGTTCGTCAGAAAATACGTGACGGCTGGTGGCCCTGGGATCTTTCACTATTGTAACAGAGGTTCATAATATTATGTCAATTGGCAAATGTCAAGTTGTCAAGATGGACGTTGCCTAGATACATAATTATTTATTTGAAAATAATGTTTTGGAAAACTCCGATACTTTGGATCGTAGGCGCGGAGTTTCTTATTTATAAAATATTACAATCACAGTTAAACGAGAAAACATCAATTCAATTATAATATCCAACAGTCAACCAAAGGCCACGAACAATCAACCCAAACCCAAACCATAGTCAAACTATTTTTAGGGTTCAGTAGGTATCTGTAGAAAAAAAAAGATGTTGTAGGTAGCCTCGACTGTTGTAGTCGCGTAGGTGTGCATGGCACCATTAAATATCGTAGGAGGCGATGACCCTCCGCGCGGCTGAGGTTCCCGCATCGTAGTCGCTTTGTCGCGCAGGTTTGGATGATGCATTAGGCGCACCTTCTTTTTATTTTATCAGCTTGAACTCAGCTTATTTACTTTGACAAAATACGTGTAAAATTCATCATCATCAGGATCAACCCATCGCCGGCTCACTACTGAGCACAAGTCTCCTCTCAGAATGAGAAGCTACCACACTGGCCAAGCACGTATTGGCACACCTCACGCACCTTTGACGGAGCATTATGGCCAACTCTCAAGCATGCAGGTTTCCTGACGGTGTTTTCCTTCACCACTTCGTTGTCTGTCTGTGTGTCATCTTTCAAGAGAATCAAAACTTATAAATTGGGTACTTCCCGTTTACGTAGAATCATGAAAGGCAGGTAGCAATATCTTATAGCCCAAGCACTCTACTCCTGTGGCCCAAGTAAAGAGAAAAATCCGACAACTGAATTGTCATTATATAAAAAAAAACTTGTACGGAACTCTTCATGTGTGAGGCAGACTCGCACTTGACCGGTTTTTGAAAGTTATGTCAAATAAAAATTTGACATGCAATAACAAACAAAATGAAATACAAGCCACTTTATTCCTTATTTCATCGGGTGAAAGTCGATTTCAATTTAATCGTAGGTATATCTTGAAAGCGAACTATTATACGACTACGTAAAATGGGTACATTTTTAAAGCAACGACATGTTAGAAACAGATATTTCGTTTTGGTCGTGTTAAACTATTCGAGTCATTCAGATAATTCTTGATTTAGTGATGTTCGGTCAAAAATATTTCATGGAACGTATAATTAACATAACATTGATGTTACTTTTGAAGAGATATTAGCTGCCTTATTGGATTTATATTATTATAGAAATTGGGTTTTAGAATGGCACAAATAAACGGTAATTTATGAATAAAGTTTAAAAAGCGTGAAATAAAAATTAAATTAAAAATTTAAAAAACCCCCGACACATAAACCTCTAAAAAGTAAAAAAATAATAGGTAAATATGTATGGGCCCTTTAAGAATAGTATAAATAGTAAAGTTTTATCCAAGCGCTCGTTGCGTCGGGGGACCGCTAAAGACTATTCTTTCTACAACAGATGACTTTCATAGTTTATGATAGGTAGCGGTCCCCTGGCGCAACGAGCGCTTGGATAAAACTTTACTATTTATACTATTCTTAAAGGGCCCATACATATTTACCTATTATTTTTTTACTTTTTAGAGGTTTATGTGTCGGGGGTTTTTTAAATTTTTAATTTAATTTTTATTGTACGATATAGTGGTGATAATTAATTACGTAACATAAAACTAAAGCTACGAGGGTTCCAAATACGCCCAAGTCTGAGAAGAGTACTTACTTACTACCTATAAAGCTAAATAGGTAGTGTCCAGAGTCTAGATTCTAGACCAGGATATAATCAGAAACATTGTTGAGTGCGTGGTACGACTTGTGGGGGTTCAAATACGATAATCTTTTAGTACCTAATACTACGTATCATCTATATTCTATACAAACAAACGGTATTGGATATACAAACCGCAATGACATCTCAGTTTACCGGTGGATATAAATAGTGTGTGACCTTACCTACTCAGAAACAATCGTAGTCAACTTCATAAACTACTAAGTACCAGAGTGAACTAGAGTGAGGAAACTGTCGGTTTTATCCTGAAATCCATAGGGTCTTAGCTCAATATTTTGACACATATTGACATCAGGGAGAGGGGGATGACGTGAAACCAAAGATACCTAGTCGTTTTATAGTTTACCTAGCGTCAAATGTAGGTAACATTTGACGCCTGCTAGTGTAAGTGAAGCCTCGACGTTTTGTTAGAAGTTTCCTAACTGTTGTGGACTATGTTACTACTATATTTAATTTCATTCATAAAATTCATTCACAAAGTCAACATGAAAGAGCTTCATTTTACCACGGTTAGTGGTAACATACTTATAAAGCAAGCTTGTAAAAGAATCAGCTTTTTAATTTACTGCGAAATTCAAGCGTACAACGTACGAGGAAAATAATGTGCTTATACAGTCTAGCTTCACACAAGTGGGAAAGTTACGGGGAGTAGTCTAGCTTGAACAATTAAAACAACGAGATTCCCTAGCTACTTCGCATAAACGCTTAACTGGGAAACACTGAGCATTTTTAAGTTTTAGGTCTCACTGGCGACATTTTGTCTGGCTTGGTTCTGGACTGAAGGCAAGGTTCGGCCGTGGCCAGTTATCATCCTCCTGGTAAAACAGTGCTGTTAAGGGTTTTAGGTTCCTATATAATGATGCCTGGAAATCGAAAGAACTGCTTGAAACTGCTATCATCATCGTCATCATCAGCCTGTGGACTTCCACGGCTGGACATAGGCCTTCCCTAAAGGCCTACCCTTCCCACACCCGGTCCTTAGCCTTCCTCATCCAGCCACTTCCCGCCAGCCGCTTAATATCATCGGTCCATCGTGCTGGAGGGCGTCCCGCACTACGCTTGTTTAAACGCGGTCTCCACTCAAGGACTTCCCGGCTCTAACGGCCATCGCCTCTACGACAAGCATGGCTTGCCCACTGCCACTTCACTTATACCTTCCGAATAATCTTATTTACTTCCATCAGGTGAAATTGCATCAGCATCATCATCTCAATTCTCAACCCATTGCCTGCCCACTGCTCAGCTGAGGACTGAGGTCTTCTCCCGAAATGAAAAGGGTTTAGACCATAGATCACTTATGTACGCTGCCCAAGTGCGGATCGATTGACTTCACACACCTTTGAGAACGTTATGAAGAACTTTCAGGCATGCAGGTTTCCTCACGATGTTTTCCTTCACCGTCAAATCACAATAGGTACCTGTGTTTATTCATCTGAAAGTGATGAGCGTACAAAATACTGCCCTACTTTTATGTCTTTGTCTATATTTCAGCCAAACAATTTATTGCAAGCATAAAACTAGCGTAAAAACTTTTGAAAGGAAAGTCGGTAATGTAACCTTACTAAAGCTGAGAACCAGAGGGTATTCTTAAGTTTTGACCGCTCAAGCGTACTTTTTAAGAAATGAGAAGAAATGAGTTGTTAAGGCTGACATCGTCTGCAGTATAACAATAGTTACTTAAGCCTTCCCTACATTTTATGCAATGTTACTTAACTTTACTCAAAAAAATGCTTTTTCGCTAAGTAAATCTTTCTTATCTTGCATCTTGCTTATTTGCAGTGTTGTTACATTGGAGTTTTAAAAAATTAAGTCCTCACAGCTCATTATTCATTGATAGACCTACAGATCGTTTCCAATCTCCTTGCCAGGATGTTACGGACATTATCTAACACTTTATATATCCCATCTATTTTTTTCTATTCCTATTTTAAGGCCAAAGCATCAATTTTTTCGTTCCAATGCATACGATTAACTGAAAAAGAACAGTCATTGTCAACGATCCCCCGTCGATTTCCTACGTATGATATTATTGTTCTCATCTCTATCTGCCCTGGTTCGTGTATTCTCGGTTCCTAGATCGGTGCATTTGTGATAACCAATTCTAATTGCTGTGATTGGCTGAATTTACCATGTTCTTGCTGCGACAGTGAGTTTGAGCCACTAGCGGAACAATGTTAGCCGGTCAGAAATGATTGCAATTAGTCAACCTGTATGACGTCCGTGTTCTGTTTTTGATTACAAAAAAGAAAAAATTGTTGTTGCAATCATCAATTTTAGCAAATAGTGAAAGAGAGTCGACCAATCAGAGGTCACAACTACCGTCACACTTTCTGTGAAACTATGGCAGTAGGCTTACCGAGTAATGAAAACAATTTTTCATTCTGTAATGTCATGTGGCAAGTAGGGTTGCCACCTGCCTCTTTTTATTTACAGGCTACCACCATCAAAAATACGGGGTTTAGATTTGAAGAAATTTAAAAATTTGAAGTATTTGAAGAAATAGGCGGTGGTTCTCTCTGAAATGCATGGAAAGCCTATTTAGATATTTCAGTTTATTTGTAAGTTTTGTATTTTTTCTCTGTATGTTGCCGTGTCTTGATTGGTGAACTGTGTTTGCAATGTGATTTTAAATAAAAGATTTATTTATTTAAATAGCTTTTAAAAACTCTAGTTTTGTAAAGCAAAATGTTATACATTTCATGCATACAATCTTTGCATTTTAACTTAAATTTACATTTAACTTGTAATTCCACCTTCACAGTATCAATACTATGGCCGTAGCCAGGAATCGATTTCGGGAGAGGTTTTATCAGGGCCGGAACTGAATCCTGTCATGAGGAAAAAAACATTCGCTCAACTTTATGGGCTAATTACCTGGTTAGTGGAATTTCGCCTTTCAATTTGACAGTGAGATAAAATACAACAATAAAAAAGCGCGAGCGCAGTGAGCGTAAGTGTTTTTGGTTCAATTACAGAAAGAATTAAAGTGAAAGGGAAACGAGTTTAGCCATAGCAAGATTTTATTTTTAAAGCTCCCTATCCATACTAATATTACAAATACGACAGTATATCTATTTGCCTATCTATTTGTTACCCTTTCACGGGCCATCTTCTTTACCAAAATTTTGGTACTTACTATTCAGAGGTAACTTGCATCCCAGACATAAACTTTTTAGCCCGGAAAATCCCCCACGGAATTTTTAAAACTCTAAATTCATGCAAACGAAATTGCGGGGCTTACACCAAGTAATACAAATTCAAAGCGCGAGTGAAGTGAGCGCGAAATGTTTGATATATTTCCAAAAAAAAATTGGTAAGCAAATGCAAGAAATAGTGTAAGTATTATTTTAGGCTTAGGTTTTTGACGGCTTCCCAGGCGCAGTCGCCATTTCTAAATTTCTGGTCTGGTGGGAGGCTTCGGTCATGGCTAGTTATATGGTTAGTATGGCCCTAACGGCCAAGAAATTAGACTGCATCATCACTTACCACTAGAAAAGATTAAAGTCACGGGCTAACTTGTATAAAAAAAGGCTAACATCCTCAAACCAAGCCCCGCCGCCTTGGCTACGACCATGATCAATATCGAGTGGGTTTCGGCTACGCATTGCCGCAAAAGGAAAATATTCTTTCTACTGGACATAACGTCAGTGTTCGGTTTCGCCAGCCAAGTGCGAGTCAGACTCACGCACCGAGGGTTCCGATTCGGGTATTTTTTTCGACATTTTACACGAGAAATCAAAAACTGTTATGCATTAAAAAAAATATGCATAAAAATAAATAAAAATCTGTTTTAGAATGAACAGGTAAAGCCCTTTCATATGATAACCCACTTGATATATGTAGTTATCTTACTTTGAAAATTGAAAATACTAATATTTGTTCATGAACACATGACAGACGGATAGAAGGACAGATGGACAGACGGACAGACGGAAAGACAGACAGACTGATAGACAACGAAGTGATCCTATAAGAGTTTTTTTTGCTTTTGAGTTACGGAACCCTAAAAATATTTAGTTTTATTTGCCCCGTATTTTATTTTCATAATTACCGGTTTCTCTATCCTGACATACGGGGTAACCAGTAAAATACGGGGCCTCTGGCAACCCTATTCGGAAAACACTGTCACATTCAAGTTAATGTCAAATATTTTGTTTTCAATTACAGAAAGCTGCATCAATCATTATTACAATATTTTCTTTGTTGTGATTGGCTGAATTTTTGAGTTTCAGCCAATAAACAGACTGTTTGCCAATTAAACGTCATAACAATATAAATGCCAGAAAGTTTAACCAAATAAAACAAACTTAATGAGAACCTAGTGAGAATGCAAACGGCACACAATTTATTTATAATACATATTATGTTAGTCGTATATAATAGATATTATAGTAGTCGTTCACTTTGGTAATAGTCAGATTGTCATCAGTAAAATTGATATTGGTCGATGTATCGTAAATTATTGTTTCGGTGACAAATATTTTTATTATCTATTTATCTTTGAACAGAATGGAATAGAATGAAATGGAATGGAATACAATGATAAATTTTTATTCCTGTAAACTTTTAGGTAAACTTCAAAGTGTTTTTGGATGGTCAGAAAAATTTACCACTGGTTCGGAATGCAGTTCCTACGTTTTCTAGGGTTTCGTACCTCAAAATGAAAAACGGAACTCTTATAGGATCACTTTGTTGTCTATCTCTCTGTCTGTCGTGTGTGTCAAGAAAACCTCTAGGGTACTTCCCGTTGACTCAAAACCATGAAATTTGGCAGGTAACCTAACTGCGTAATTTTGGGTAGTTTTTTTAATCGATAAAGAAAGTTTGCGACATTGTTCAATAAAAAATTTGGATTCCAACTCCTCAATCCTGATGTTGCAGGGGACCTGACTACTAAAGCTAATGGGATTTAAAAAGTGTCGATTATTAATTGATATTGAAGGTATCTATACCAAGTAAACACTTTGTCGTTGACCTCAACCCTGATGCTGTAAGAAATTGCATTCCTAAATCCTGGTGATCCCTCGGGATTTGAAAAGGATAATCCGTTTAAATATTCTTACGTGATACAGAAACAAGTTGCATCCCGGGGACGGGCTATTACGGAGAGGCAACTTTTGTTCTGGGAAATGAAAGGATCGGGATTTTTAATAACCTAAATCCACGCGAGCGAAGCTGCGGGCATTAGCTAGTTGTAAATATGTTTAGAAGCTACTATAAGATAATAGATAAGGTACTTATTTCCTTATATTTTTAATGTATGGCAGCGCGCGGTTTTAAATTATAAATTGCACGTCCTGTCCTTTTCTGTAATACATTTTTTTCTCAATATCTACCGCTTTATCTCATAGCAAGAGTCTGTAAGACATAATACAGTGAAAATAGTCAAAATATACAATTTTTGCAGTTTCCACGTCAGTACCTGTCGAATTTTTCTAACAGTGTAAGCAGCAGAGCTGAGTTTACCATCAAGTGTTGATATGTGGGTGTTCCATAGAAGCTTTGCATCTAACATTATACCGAGAAACACGGGGTTCTCCTTTATTTTCAACATATGATTATTTATCAATGAATTTATGTCATTTAAGGTCCTGGTATTGGGCAGTGTGAATTCAACACACTTAGATTTCTTTGCATTTGGAAGTAAATTGTTAGCAATAAATCAGAGAGTGACCTGTGATATGGCATTACATATAGTATACATTGTCAAAAATTATAATATTAAAGCTGTGCGTATTGCGTGAGGAATAGGTTGCAAGAGAGTTGCAACTTGCAGGGTTTGATGCATACGCTATTGCCAGCAAACATGAGACATATTTTTATCTACAGGCAACGTCTGAGTAGGTAACGCATACGTCTAACGCAAGTTGAAATGTATTTAGTTAGACCTATCGACAAGTTTGGAGTCGGGTGCAGTCTAAATGTGGCCCGTGTGTTTAGACTGTCCGTTTCTGTCAGTTTCACGTGTCGTCCCCCGCACTTCACCACCCCGCTTGCACAAATCGAGACAGCACGAAATTTTCAAGATTTCTGGGTGTAATTTCTGGTTTTCGTAGTTCCCACATAATTATAACAATATAAAATATATAACGATAATTTTTTTACTACATAATATTCATTAAATTTTCTAGGTCTGTGGTTTTTCCAAATTTCATTAAATTGCTTCGTTGTCTAGAAAAACGAGCACAAAGTTGGGCCTTTTTTTAAAGAAAAATACAAATCTTTGAGCCCCTGTAATTTTAAAACTACATATTTTTAGAAAAATCTAAAACACCACAGACACAGATATTAGTTTCTAGACTATGTCTGCAAAATTTCATGGACTTTGGTTGCTTAATATTCAAATGAAATGGGAACTACGATTGTATGGAGTAAGTGACGGAGAGAGCTCTGTTAAATCCTCGAAGCTATGACCCGTGTAAATTGTAATTCGCGAAAATTCAGTTCGAAAATTACACCAAACAAAGAGTAGGGGCAGTGTATAAAACAAGTTTTATTAAATAGAAATGCATTCAATAAACAAAACGAAAATAATTTAATTATCTCGACTGATTAACTCGATAGAGCTACTGCAAAGTATCTACAAGGTAAACAAATGAACATCTTTCTTAGTTTTACTTTCTTACTAGAGGATGCCCGTGACTTCGTCCGCGTGGATTTAGGTTTTTAAAGATCCCGGTTGCCAATTACAGGAACGCAAGCTATCTCGATACAAATCGGTTAAGCGGATGGTTTTTTGGGAATCCCGTGGGAACTATTTGATTTTCCGGGATAAAAAGTAGCCTATGTCCGTCCCCGGGATATAAGCTAACCCTGTACCCGTCAGAATCGGTTAAACTTTTGGGATGTGAAAAGGTAGCAGACAGACAGACACACTTTCGCATTTATTACTTTGTAACAGTTGCATAACTGTCACAGAGTAAAACTGGTATTGTGGGTAAACTAGTTCATCTGCATTTTGCAGTTTAAAAATAATTTGTCTATTTAGCTCAACTATATTTGTAAAAAGATCAATTAGATGATGTCCGCGACTTCGTCAATGTGGATTTTGATTTGTAAACCCACGGGATGATATATTTCCGGGATAAAAGATGATTTAGAATAGGCTTTTCCAGGGTGGAAAGTATCTCTGTACCAATTTTGGTTAAATAGATGAGCCGTGAAAATGAAACAGACAGATAGACAGAGACTTTCTGTCTATCTGTGTGCCTAGTGGGAGATTTTTAACCTATTCGATCGCGTAAAAGTTAACTGCGTTTTGTATGGAATTGAAACAGCGCCATCTTCTTGTCACTAGATGGCGCTGTTTCAATTACATACAAAACGCAGTTAACTTATACGCGATCGAATAGGTTAAAAATCTCCCACTAGGCACACTGTCAGAGACTTCCTGTAAGTATGGATTAGTTATTTACAGCTTTTGTACAGGTAACAAACAACCCACCTTTTGCATCTAAAATTTGTAGAATTTAGTTGTCGAATTAAGATAGACCGGTTCTAAAAGCGAAGTTCGATTCTCTCCACAACTTCAGATAAAATGTAATTCGAAATAACAAATAACACAAGTTATTTACAGCACATCAGTCCGCCTCCGGAGTTTCATTATGCGTCCCATCTAATCAAACCTAATCTAGTTAAAACTTTTCCAATAAGCCCTCGCCGCCCCTCGCATTCCGCGAATGTTGGCAAACCGTAAAACGAAAGCTGGATGTCATAAGCACAGTTTTGTTTATTACAAGGGATGATTGGTTATCGTTATCTCTATCGTACCAACACAAAATTAAATGCCTATTGTAGTATTTACAATCTTTGAGTAATGGCGAAAATTTTATAAATGATTAGTAGTTTGAATCTATTGATATGATTCTGGCAGTATTTAGCTTTTTTTGACTTACTTATAAGTTATGAAAATGGATCCTCGAGAATTTTTTATTTATATGATGCTCGCGACCTCGTCCGCCTGAGTTTAGATTCCAAAAAGGGGACTCTTTTATTTTCTGGATTTAAGTAGCTTATGATCCTCTCAGAGGATGCAAGCTATTTCTTCACAATCTATCCACTACCAACGGTAATCAAATATCACCAAAATCGTTTAAACTGATGGCCGTGAAAAGGTAACAGACAGACATACACACACTGTCACATTCATAATATTAATATGGAAGATGGGCGTGCTCGAAGCAAATAAATTACAAACGTTTGTATTAAGTATAGCTGGGTAGGTTTTATACACGTAATTTACATCGATATGATTCCTACAGAAGTGACCCAAACACATAACGAATTATAATTACTAAAATAAACTTTTACAGTAGATTGCGGATCCTCAAAGAATTAGGTACTATCCATTTATCTGATAAAAATCTACTAACGATTTGGAAGTGCTGCTGAAATAAGTATCCCTAAAGTTGAAGTAGGTAAGAAAATAAGAATTTCGAATTAAGATTTTTCCCGGTTTGAGTTCCCGAATTTTACAAATGCCAGTAACCCTCCTGTCTTGGACGCACCATTAAACTAATGAGATAAATCTTCTTGCATGGAGCTGTAACCCCAAGCAGAGCAGGCGAACAAGTAATCTTTGAATCTTTTAATGACAGTCGTCGATCCACGGCAATTATCATACCAATTCCATTCGATAGGGATTTTAAAATCGTTTAGAAGATTAGAGGGTCAAACCTCTAAACGGCATTAATTGAAGAATTTCGGTTAAGTTTTTTAGAAAGGTCTCGCCAAAAGAAAGCCTTCGATAAACTTTTTGGTAAATAAAAATTAGCAGTGTTAGATAAGTCACATTCATAAAAATTTGAGATGAATTTAAGATTATAAATTATGCACCTATTTTTGCCAAAAAACAAAACACACACAATATCGTGTGTTTTTGGGGACGAGGGAAATGAATATTATTTAGATCATGGTTATGTTAGTGAAATACAATCAAAAGGAAAAGCAACTTAGTATCATTTACTGTTCTTTTGAGCATTTTCTGGTTTATTATTACTGTGGATCACAATAGTATATAATTAGTACGAGTACACATATTATGACAAAATACTAGTGGAAGAAATGAAACTACTACTTGAATAAAATTATACTTCATGCTTCGTACTCGAGATTATATAGACTAGGTAGTATACGCGTGCATAGTGGATACCGTTCACTTTATTGAGATTTATGAAATATATTTTTTAAAATAGGGTAGGTTGATATACTATCGCCTTAACGCCCGGACGTCGCCTACTCATTCGCTTTTTAGTGCGCTACCGTTCCACTACGCCTTCGCCTAGCTTACTGTGAAAGTGTTATTTAAAGTGATATTTAAACTGTAAAAAAGGTAACGAAGTATCATTTTTATATAGTTTAAACATAATGGTGATAAATGTGAAAGTATTAAAGAAAAAATCAAAAAGTTAGGAAGGAAATTACGACGAAAACAGCGTCGACCCTACGAGCGTATTAATTTTTAATACTCGATGGTGTTATCGCACATGTTTGCCGCGCTTTTGAACGGAAGTCACGTGGCATCTGTTGGAAATGTTTTTAGGAACGCAACCGTGGCGCCACCTCGGAAAACTATCTTGAAAGTGGCCTGCTAGAGTTGGACTCTTTGGTTCGGTCGATCTTAGTGTGCAGACGTGTTTTATCCATCTATTATTATTGCGCTAACTTAGTTTTGTTGAGTATCAAGCCTTAATCATGTAAATAAGGGTTATATTTATTATTTCTTATATTTTTATTGAGGTTCACTTCTGGTATTCTTATAATGGTGATTTGGCTCATCGTAGATTTCACATACATGCTGAAATGCACCGTTGGATTATCAAGGTAAGGTTGGATATTATGATTGATGGATGATACGAACTCGAGAAATTAGTATCCTAGGCAGTACCTACCTACGTTGTGACTGATTCTTCAATGATTACACGAGACGGTTAATTTTGTGAATAAGTACTAACCCTTGAGCAGGGACACAGTATTGTGGACAGTTCTTGCTTTTTCGCATTGGGACTGTTTCTTACTGTTTATTTTACTCGTGATAACTAATAAACTTAGATGAATATGTTTCTTTTTTACGAAACACACAGTATTGTGGACAGTACTTGTTTTTGCATTGGGACTGTTTCTTACTGTTTATTTTACTCGTGATAAATAATAAACCTGAGTGAATATGTTTTTTACGCAACACACAGTATTGTGGACAGTACTTGCTTTTGCATTGGGACTGTTTCTTACTGATTATTTTACTCGTGATAACTAATAAACTTGATTGAACGTGTTTTCATACGAAACACACAGTATTGTGGGCAGTACTTGCTTTTGCATTGGGACTGTTTCTTACTGTTTATTAATAAACCTTAGTGAATGTGTTTTCTTACGAAACACACAGTATTGTGGACAGTACTTGCTTTTGCATTGGGACTGTTTCTTACTGTTTATTGGTTAGTTTGTGGGCAGTACTTGCTTTTGTATTGGGACTGCTTCTCACTGCATATGATTCACTTAAGTAGAAGTATATTTAAACTATATGACTTACTATGCGGACAGTACGAGAAGAAGTAGCTATCTATTAAAATTATGAATAGTAGAATACAAGAATAATAAAGTAAAGAAGTAATAGAATAAAAGAATGATGACGTCACGCCGATCTTAAACGGAGTTTAAGGATCTTAAACGGAGTTTAACGAACAAGACCCGGAAATAAACCCAAATTCAAGCCCGGGTACTTCAAGTGCGGTTCTATCCAAACATCCGCTAAAATCTGGTTCTTCTAAAGAACTTATGAATAAAAACTGATTCTTCGGAATATTCTATTCGGAATACTTACAGCTGAAAACTCTTGGCTTGATAGTGAGTTGTGGATATTATTGGTATCTAGATATTCTTCGTATAGAACCATTGATAGGTAGATAAAAAATATGGCAAGGAAGTACAAAAAGATTTCTGTATTAAATTCCAGTATTGCACCACTGTGAGTCTAATAAAACAACAGTGTAAGCTTAGTGTAAGTAGCTAAATGAAAAATATTTAACTTCTGAAACTTCCAAGTTGATAGCTATCCGCCAATATTAAACGCAGAGATAAAAGCAACTGTTTCATATACTGTAACGACGCGATAAAGCAATAAAAGACAATCAAGCTAATATGTCTTCGGCTATTAGTTGTAATTATGAATCACACTGTTATTCTTAAAACAGAGATACTCGTATACTACTTTGCTCAAACTATGAACGGGCGCGGCGCTTTACGGCAAAGAAAGCGCCCTTGCAAGGAGAAAATATTATCTTATGTGCGGAGTAAAGAAAAAGCTCCAGGAACAGCTTTCTTTACGGCGAGGACCTTTCGAGAGTCGAAGTCGGCAAAAGCCATAAATAGATCAGGAACTGATCCCCAGTACCCAAGATATTTCCAAATTCTGCCAGTTCATACTAGAAGGGTCAAGGCCCGGCTCGCAGGCCAGTGACACCCACAAGAACCAGCGATGGCCTCGAATCGGCAAGTCAAACACAGTCGGCAAGACTACTCGAAGCAGTAGCACTGCAGCGAGCTATAAACGTCGATAAACATGGTAAAACCTGCTGGCTAAAAAATCTATTTAAGGTATGGTCTATATGATCACTAACGACCCTGTGGTTCTTTCATACATCAAGGATTACAAAATTCCTTTTTCACGAATACCAGTCCAAAGAGTACCTCTTAGCAACCGTGTATAATGTATATTATAGCAAACAAAGAGTACATTTTATGATGCTATTAGTAAATGATTTAATAGCTTATAGGCGCTATTTCAAAATGTAAAGCTCAGTAGGTAACATTCTTTTAATACCTACATAATTAATGGATAGAGGTGCTTTATTTATAATCTAAAATCATTAAACAAAACAGATACGAATCATTTCAAGCTGAAAGAATTAAGAACTTTTCTAAAATTAATATGAAAAATAATAGTTTGATGTGCACAATAGACTTAAAAGACGTGTATTTTTTAACTTAAGATACATGAGGATAATCAAAGTTATCTCAGGTTCCCGTTTAATGATTCTATTTATGAATTTAAGGCCTTTTGGCTTAAAATATTATTGCTCCTTTTGTGTTCTATAAAGTTATGAAAACGGGAGTAGTTATTGAAAACATGCTAACACATGTCTACGTTATACTTAGACGATATTTGTCTTATTGGATACGACTATGAAACGTCATCGAAACTTACAACAAACCAGAAACTTGTTTATGAGTCTATTTTTCATTATAAATAATGAGAAAAGTAATTTTAATCCATGTTAAAAGTTCTCAGGATATTATATAGTAGACATAGAAAATTTTCAAGTCACAAAACTTAATAGAATCAAATCAGAAATTATAAAAATTTCGAAAATCAAACGCAAATTAGAGTGTTTGTCAGTTTTTTCGTTTATTGGTATATCTGCTTGCTCTGCTGTTCAGTACGGTTGGCTTAATACAAAACTTTTTAATAGGTGTAAGTACCTAAGTTATTTTGAAAATTTCATGAATATACAAAGTACATCAAAACATGAGTTTGAATGGTGGGATCGTACTACTGGCCAGCCAGTATGTAAAATTAATATTAAACAATTACCTGGATAATTTTTTTCTGATGTCTCAACGACTGGGTGGCCTTGCCTGTGGAGATCAAAGAGCTAGTGACTTATGGAATGACAATGAATGTAATGCATATATTCATTTTTTGGAAATTTTAGCTCCCTTCCTTCGTCTAAAAATATTTGCCGAAAAACTGTTTACACACAGGTTACACTTCCTAATTGATAACAACCACAGCAATTTCATACGTTAATCCAATGGGTTTACACATTTGACAAATGTTAATACAAAATAATACAAACCAGCTGTGGCAATGGTGTGAAAACCGAAAATTGTATGTTTTTACTTCATTTATTAGCTCTTCGGAGAACTCTAAACCAGACCAAGAGTCTAGACGTGAGTGTGCATCCAAATATTGAATGGCAACTTGTAGATTACCTACGCTTAAAGCTTAAATTATATTTAAGCTTGATTCTCCAAATATAGATTTATTTACAAGTCGATTGTTGAATAATAAATGTCAGAGATACGTCTCATGGCACAGTGATCCACGTGCGTACGCAGCTTTTACTATTTCATGGTTTAATCTTTATTTTTATGCATTTCTTCCATTTACTATGGTTTTTTAAATCGTCATGTTAAATTATTTATGATAATTCCAAAGGTATAATGATTGTTATAGACTGGCCTACCCAGCCATGACATCCACTGTTTAAAATTAGTGTTAGAAACGTTTTCATGTTTATGGCTGACAATGGATTAATCCATCTTATCCAAAGATTGCAGTAGCCTCCACGTAGGCAACTCTACCTGGTGGCAGGAGTCTTATCCATTCGGAGAAGTGTTCCAGGTCCATCTTTGGATATCGTTATGAGCTCTCTGTCAGAAAACACTTATAAACAATATGAAGAATGCTACAAAAAGTGGCTCCTTTATTGTAATCAGAATAATTTGAATATGTCTGAGGTACCAATGCCCGATATTAAAGCTTTGGTAACTATTTTTTTCTTAGTTTTTTCGATATGGGACATTAAATTCATATCGGTCAGCTATAGCGTTGAACGACGATGTTAAAAGATTTTTTTAAGGATGTTTGTCGTTCTTGATCAACGCGGCCAAAGTATGACGACACATAGGATACGTCATTGGTCTTAAATTACCTAGGTAACTTATAAATTAATTAAATCATAAATCTTGAAACGATTTCTTAAAAATTAGTTACTTTTTTAGCACTCATTACTGCACAAAAAGTGCAAACTTTATCAACAATAAAAGTTTGTAACGTATATCTATCAGATATCAAATAAATATACTAGATTTTATTAAAACCCTAGATGGTTGGAATAAACCAACCCTTCTTAGTCATTCCTGCATTTTAAAGAAAAATCACAGTTTAGTCCGGGAATAACGGTACATACTAGATTTACTAAAAAAAAAAAAAAAAAAATTACTTAATCACTCTGGAAAACTGCAGAACGATTATTGTTCATTAGTTAAAAAAAAAAAAAAAATTTTTTCACAAACTTTATCAAGTTTCCTTGAGCCAAAGCGGAATTGATACTTCTACGTTACTGCGAAACTGCAGGCTGGAACTCAAGTTCCCATACTTACTAGCTTTTACATTCGGCCTATTAAGGCCCAAACATTTATTGTTTTAGCAGGTCTATTATAAATGACTCAAAAGAAATATAAATTGTTAATTGATTCTTATATTAACTCAATAGTTATTGTTTATATTAGAGGAATACTCTTTATAGTTATTTGTTAAAAATATAGTAGATAATTTGTAACATTTAAATCAAAATTTTCTTTTAACAACACGCTTTCTCATATTTTACGAATCTTATCTCTAAAAGTCTACCTAGTCTATATAATCTCGAGTACGAAGCATGAAGTATAATTAATGATTAAACGAACTTACCTGTAAGTGAAGTTCTATCATAATTATACGAAGGCTTCGTACGAAGAGATTATAATAACCCTCCCACCCTCACGCTACGCGTTTACCCTTATCGTAAAATATGAGGCGACAAATAATAATTATTAGCTAAACTCTAAACTAAATGAGTAGGCGACGTCCGGGCGTTAAGGCGATAGTATATCAACCTACCCTATTTTAAGAAATATATTTCATAAATCTCAATAAAGTGAACGGTATCCACTATGCACGCGTATACTACCTAGTCTATATAATCTCTTCGTACGAAGCCTTCGTATAATTATGATAGAACTTCACTTACAGGTAAGTTCGTTTAATCATTAATTATAATGAACATGTTCTACAAGCATATCTTATGGTACCGAAATTTGCAGGAGCAGTATATTCTGAAACCTGAAGTTATAAAATTTGCATAACACGTACAATCTTGCTAACGGAGGTTTTAGCATAAAATATCAAGGCGTCTTACATTTCTTTATTAATTTTCGGCTACAAAATTTAAATGACAATACTTTAGTAATAAAAGGTTAACCTATAGCAGTTACCAGAAGTAGGTCTTGTATTTTAAACATTATGAAATACCTACTTTTTCATTTGTGTTATCATCAAAATTTACAGTTTGAAACGTCCATGGCTTACTTTTGTATAATATGGAGATTGCACTTTAAAAAACCGGTCAAGTGCGAGTCGGATTCACACACGAAGGGTTCCGTACCATCGTGCAAGATATGCCTAACACTTTTAAGTAGAACACTGCAAGTTAATGACGGACTAAGTGAATCTACTGAAGTGATCCTATAAGGGTTCCTTTTCTCCTTTTGAGGTACGAAACCCTAAAAATAGACAGGTACCATTAATCTAAATTACATCTACCCTTCGAACAAGTGTAATGGAAAGAAAGCGTTCAAAAATATTACCCATTTGCTCAAAAGCAGATAGATCATGTGATAATAAATGCCACTATATTTTCTCCTGAGACGTATTTCCCGTTTCTTATTAGAGTTTTGGACCGTCAAATATTGAGTTTATTTTCTTACGCCCTTTATTTACATAAGGGATATTTTTCTTCAAAAGATTACGTCAACCGTTGTGATGCCTAAAAACACATTAGGCTATTTTTTTTTATAAAATAAATATTTGTTAATTCTTTTTTAATACAGTTTAAGTATTTTATTGATTATAAAAAGAAGCATTGATCTATCTCGACGTAGTAATTATTTCAATGTCTGTAGGTATAGGTATTTGGTATCTATACTAATAATATATAATATAATAAATAAAATTGGAGTGTCTGTCTGTAATTTCGAAATAACTACCGCATATTAAGGTCATATGGTTATTTGAACGATACTATAACTGAATCACACGTTTTTAAAATTTTTGTCTGTCTGTCTGTCTGTCTGTCTGTTTGAAAAGGCTAATCTTGGGAACGGCTGAACCGATTTTGACGGGATTTTCACAGACAAGTAGAGAATTGACCAGGAAGTAACATAGGATACTTTTTTTACCGACTTTCAAAAAGGGAGTTGTGTTTTTCTACCTATGTACACCGAAATCTCCGAGATTTCTGAACCGATTTGCGTCATTTCTTTTTTAATCGATAGAGGAACTTTGCGACATTGTTTCATAAAAATTTTTGAGTCCAACTCCTCAATCCTGATGCTGCAGGGGATCTGACCAATCCACGCGGGCGAAGCTGCGGGCATCAGCTAGTTTTTTAGTATAAATGGCAGCAGTAGGCGGATCATCTGATGTTAAGTCTTTACCGCCCATTAACATTTGCAACACTAGAGGAACAACCAATGTATTGCCAGTATTAAGCATATTCTTTACAAAACCGAATATGTATTCACAATGTAAAAGTGAAAGGAATCCTAAAGTGCGAAACATCAACAAGAAACATTTTTGTATCATTACGTTAAACCGTAAAATGAATACGCTCGAAGAGGTACTCATAACATCGTAAAAGAAGGTAATTCGCATAACATCGCCCAGAGATATTTTCTTATACATTTGACAAAAAGCTCCTTGCAAAATCGTTCCGTTACGCAGCAACAATTTCTGTATACTCACTACTTCACAGGATACGAGTCAGTGCATTAGGGTCTTTACACATTTATCAGTTGGCAATTCTATACAAATTACGTTTTTCTTCTTGTAAGAAGCTTGTAAGATAATAATAGGGATTATGACTGCTATTTGAATCAGTGACTTTTATCAAACGTCAAAAAGCTCGCTTAGTATGGGAGTTTAAATTCACAGATGTGACGTCACAACATTTGACATAATTTGATGTTCTGTTTTAGTTAAATCGATAATTTAAAATGGTTAGCAAACTTACAAGTGTAAATTAAAAATTTATAACACCCCCGACAAGTGAAGGTTACAGTAACTAGAAAAGAGCTGATAACTTTCAAACGGCTGAACCGATTTTCTTGAACTATAGCTAAGAACACTCGATCAAGCCACCTTTCAAACAAAAAAAACTTGATTAAAATCGGTTCATTAGTTTAGGAGCTACGATGCCACAGACAGATACACAGATACACACGTCAAACTTATAACACCCCTCTTTTTGGGTCGGAGGTTAAAAACTAACAGCGGACGTGGATTTTACAAATTTTTTAAGATCCTAATAATTCCTAAGAAATAATTTGTTTTTCACATAGTCCATCATTCCAATTATTCAGGTTAGTTTTTTATCAGGAAATCTCTTGCAGAGCAATAAATAGCAATTTATATTACAGTTTATCCATAGCCACATTTACAATGTTGTCAAAGATAAGGGTGTGCCAATTAATAAATTTTGGTAATTAAGACAGAATTTTGTTTGACTACGAGTTGTCTTGATTGCTAAGATGTCTTAGAAAAAACTAAGTATAATGGTAGGATTAATTATTATTACTTAAATATTATATACAATCCTTACCACACTAACTCGTAACGAAGTATTAAAAAGTTTTCGATAACTATTTGAACCATTAACTAATCAACATCTTGATCTCCTTGATTCAAAGTAAAATATTAATCAAAATACCTACCCTTTAATTCATAATGTCGCTACAAATAATGTATTAGTATTCTCATACTTACTTATGTGGTTAAAGAATTTGCGGATAAATGCAAAAAGACCCGTTGGGCAGATAAGACATTATACGTATCGTAGTCCCTTACTCAACAAATCATCACAAATGATGCGTGTCACATACTGGGGCACTGGATACATACACACGTGTATGTACGTAGTGCCTCTGCGCACCGGCAAATATTTAAATTAAGGTTTTATTTTATTTTTAATTATCTTTAAGTTATACTAGTAATCTACTACTACTAGTACTACTACTATACTACTACTACTACTTAAAGACTACTACAAGTATACTAGTAGTAGTCTTTAAGTAAATTCTTGTACTAACACCCTGCCTTAAAGGGCCTGAATTAAAGGATTTTTTTTATTTTTTTATTATTTTTTATTATTTTTTTAAACTTTACTTTACGCATATTCTTATCCTTGCGCATAAAACTTAAATTGTGTATAATTTTTGTGTGTATAATTCTGTTAGTGGTTCAAATAAAATAAATACAATAAAGATTCTTGATTACAAAATAACAAGGCTGCTGATAATAATTATTTTGTGGAAAATCTTTAAGAAAAAAGTAAAACAGAAATAGCCCAGCACTGGTCTCATCACCGGATTGATAAATCAACAGTCAAAGTTTATCTGAAAAACGACTGAATAAAAAAGGCACATTATTTAGTTACTGTGCAAATAACTTCATCAATGCATAATTAAAATATATTATAATTGCTGAAAATATTAACGAAACAAATGGACAGCGAAACGAGGCAATATAATGAAACGTTAACAATGCAAACGCAAACATTTGGACGTTACGTATTACAATTGAACGAATTTTATTGACAGACCAAATTTCCCATTCAAAAGTCAACGTTCGTCAGCAAACAAAAGCGCAGACAGAGAAATTCAAATTAATTTGAACGTAAAAAGGATTAATAAAGCAATTGAAACTTCCGGTATGCATCATGTTTTACAGTCGATGTGTAGTGCCCGCACGTGGCTCAAGAGTTTCGGTAGTGTACTTATTAATAATTGAGGGTTGTCGCTTACCAATATGCATAGTAACCTATTCTATATTATTATCGTTCTTTGTCCTAGCTTCAAATATCATCATCATATACTCATCGCCGGCACACTACTGAGGACGGATCTCCTCTGAATGAGAAGGGTTTAGGCCATAGTCCACCTCGCTGGCTAAGTGTAGATTGGTAACTTCACATACCTTAGGAAATATTATGGAGAACTCTTACGCATGCAGGTTCCCTCACGATGTTTTCCTTCACTGTTACAGCTAGTGATATTTTAAATTCACATAGCTAGGTAACTCTGAGCTATAATTATAACTATTATTACAGTACTATGAAATTTTTCAAAGAAATTACTCTCCAGCTAAAATATTAACACTTTTCAAAGTGTACCATCCTTAGCAAGTATTTGCAACATTTATGTCACTAATTTAATTTTCATGATTGAAATATTCTGTTTTTCTTTTTTCAATTGATCAAAATCAATTTATTTTGCGATCTATCAAATAAATTGGATGCCATTTTATTGTATGGCATATTTTGTTTCATTGTGCGCCTACAATCCATAACTTTCGAATCTGTAAGGTACTCATATTGATAGTTGCTTTTAGATCAATTTGTAAATTAGAGTGGTTATCAACTACCCATTTTATCTTTTATATTATACTTACTTTTCTTAGAATCTAAAAATCTTTTCAGCATAGCATAAAAACCTCCTTTTGCTTTTCCAGCCTAGAGGTGCGAGAAATGCTATTGCTAAAGAATTTCAATAATAATTAGATATTCAACGTTTCCAAATATTTGTATAACGAGAATAGCTATTTCATATTTTAGATAGCGGGCGGCGAGTTAGCTTGGTATTTCAGCATTGTTAGCAATGACGAAATGTCGATTACTTAAAAATTCTAAAATACTTACTTATTTCATGTTAGCCAACTTCTGACTCTGATGTTCATAAGACTCGAGCACCAGTTGGGGAAACCCTACTGAGAAGAAACTCACAGTAACTCCCTTCCGAAAGGCCAAATGTTACAATATGTACCAATTCCAATGTAACAAAACATTATACCTAATAGTTACTATCTTGTGGCCGGCAAAACTAATTTCATTTTAAAAATATCTTCGTAATGAAAATCACGAACTTAGATCATAATATTAAAAGTTATTGTACTAATTTTCACGATACTTGCCTGTTACGATGAAAAATAATTAAAAAAAATTATAGAACTTTATTGAAAGCATTGTAAACTTTTATAAATTTGGATGAGATTACTAAAAACCAAAGAAAAATGGTAACAATAAGAAGATATAAAACATAAACAAATACAGTTCAGGGAAATTCTAATCATATTCCGAAACGCCTTTTGAGAATATTCTTATCTAAAGGTACGTTTGAAGTTACGGATATTAAAAATAACTGATGTAAACAATGACTTTGATAACAAAAAATATTAATATTGTCAAAAATTATTTATTTATAAAAAGAACAAAAGTAATATCGGTACGGAAATTATTTATTCAATATTTTTTGGGAATCTCTCTGATAAAGGATGAAAGGATTCAATATTATTTGAACAACGACATTCCCTATTTTTAATCTCGTACAAACACAAACTGTGATAAAGCTGCTAACTTGCTATTCTTTAAAGTTTAAACGAATAGCCCTTGATTTCAACGCTGGGGCAACGACGAATCAACATATTAATTTATTGAAACTCTCTTTTAAACGAATAGCATTAATAAACATTTGCGTTCTGTAAAACTTAAGTTCTAGACATTTTAACAGATATATATAGTTGATCAGAAAAATCATTTATTTTTTGAAACAAAAGTGCGCGTCTAGCTCGAAAGCATAACAAACTTAATAATTTATTATTATTACTATTCTCGTATCTACTTATTCAAACTTAAACTTACAATGACTACAACTTAAAATACAATATCGCTCTAAAATTAATGTTCCTTACATAGAATTTTATACTTTACATAAAAAAATATCTTAGACTGCGTATATTTCAAGAGATTATATTTAAACTTATGAAAGACGCCGCGCTCCTCCTAACTGCATTAAAACGTTACACATTCTGCATTTATGAGTCAGCAGCTGGTTACGTTCGCGAGTGTGTACTCAGCTTAAGATTAGCTCAGTGTTAATGTAATTCCATATAAGAACAACACTGCATTAGAAGGGAAAGTGCTACTGTTTTATTTTAATTCAATTTCCTTCATCTCTGGGTTGCGTTAGATCCAATTTACTTTTACAAGGATAGAAGGTACAGAAAAGTATTCGATTAGTTAAAATTGGTCCACATTTTGCGTTTTTAACCCCCGACCCAAAAAGAGGGGTGTTATAAGTTTGACATGTATATCTGTGTATCTGTCTGTGGCATCGTAGCTCCTAAACTAATGAACCAATTTTAATTTAGTTTTTTTTTTGTTTGAAAGGTGGCTTGATCGAGAGTGTTCTTAGCTATAATTCAAGAAAATCGGTTCAGCCGTTTGAAAGTTATCAGCTCTTTTCTAGTTACTGTAACCTTCACTTGTCGGGGGTGTTATAAATTTTTAATTTACACTTGTATATTCTAGTACGTTGATAATTTTGACGACTGGGAAATCAAACTAGTATCTGTATTTGTCAATTCGATATACCTAACTGTGCTAATATCGTATCCTGATTTACATAAAATAATACCACGAATTTATTTTGTTCATAATTGTTCTATGTTTACAGAACTTATATACACAACGGGGTTTAAAATACTATGTTAAATTTTGCAGTACAGTTACATGCATATTATTAGCATAATTTCTAAGCCCGGTAAACCAAATGTGGTATTTATTACCATCTGCGCTATTTAGGCATACTTTTCATGAGAATAAATAATTAGAGAAACGTGGTACGAATAATCTTGGCACCTGGAAATCGTTCGTGTTTAGTATTTAAAGACAAAGTCAAATAATTTGTTCAAAATGTCCCATAAATACAAAAACAGATGATTTCTCAAAGGAGATAAAAATAATACATACAAAGAAATTATATTTCTATGCACATGCGTTTATTGTATACGACAGTATAGTTAAATGCAAAAGTATTTGTGTGATTGCTGGCACTTGACGACAATCATGCTTAAGAAAGCAACGATGAGGCAAGGGATGGAGGCAAAGTTTGCCTAGAAGATGTTCACTCTTGCTTATGTGATTACCAAGCTTTGAGAAGCTTGAAAATAGATCTGACTTTCCAACACTCATAGATAGGCACTTTGTTTCACAGTTTTATGGTAGTAGAAAAGAGGTACAACCAACGAACCATACTATCCAATAAACTTCGATGGACTCTCCTAACCATAAAAGCCAATAGCCTACCAATAGCCCATACTGACGCTTTTTTACTTTCCCCCTATAAAATGAATATTGAACTTTCCTGTGTATAAAAACCCGCAAAGGCTAAACATCCGTCAGATGAAATCCGCCAGTCCACTAGCCGTAAATCTGGTATTAGTTAGATTAATCGACACACGACAGGTGAATGACAAGAGTGATGCTGCGGTCACCTGACGCCGTGAATAATGTGTGCGATTAATGTGTCTACGTTTCAGCGTTTTTACGTACCACGATACGATTGCCAGCCTTTACTTAGCGGTCCTAAGCTTAGATTAAGAATTGGTTCGCGAGCACAGCGGAGACATAATCCTCTTGAAAATCAGTGAGTAGCAATAGATTTTAGAAATATGTTATTAATAGCTGTGGAACAGGTTCGAGGATGCATAGAGTCATTAAACAGCAAAATAAAACCAACGTAATGAAGCCTCATAATACCAGCCGAATGCTAGCAAGGAACGCCAACATTTTGATTGCCCTAAAAACAACAGAAATAATAATGTCAAAAGCAACAAAAAATTAACAACAACAACAAATGAAATAGAATCGTACTGCATTAAGCATCAATAACAGCTACTAGTTAAAAATATCAATAAAAAAATAACAATTCTTTCTAGTTTTACAATTTACGCAAATAGTAAACATTGCTGCTTAGTTATTTAGGACACTACGAAATCGTTGTAAAATAAGTTCGTCTAAATATATCTCAAATAAATCGTTGTAATTTAACTATCGTTATCGTATCGTTACCGTAAAGTCAAAAAGCGTACATAACGTCGATGATCAACACAAGATATTTGCGCTTTGTTCCATGATGTGGTGAGAATATCAAATCAGTCATGCACTGGTCATGCATCGGTCATTGTGGTCAATTTTACATGAATGTAGCGAATTTGATGGATTATTTTCTCCATTTCAAGATCGTTATTTCGTTTAGGTAGATTTCTAATGGATTTTTCGTGTGAAGCACGTAAAAGGCTGCCTTCTAATAGATAGATAGATAGAACACTTTATTGTACACAAAAACACATGTAAAGGAACACAACACAGAAAGAAGAAAACAGAAAAAACAATTGTGTGCAAGGGCGGCCTTATTGCTTGGAGCAATCTTTACCAGGCAACCTTTAATAGGCAGGTAATAGTTAATTTTATAATTTCAGACCCGGCCAATGAATGGTCTAACCTAAAACCACCCCTAAGTTGTAACGCCCTGACTTAAAATAAGTATGATAGTAATATAAAACCTTCTTCGTGACTTTGCTTCATTATTATAACAATGGTGAAAATTCTTCCAGTGAAACAAGAGGGTGAACTTAAATACAGATTTTCTTTTATATCTTATGAGAAATCATATCTATAGTAATTTTATCGGATTATGTTGTCTGTCTATCTGCCTTCTTTCCACCATTATAAAGGCAAATAGATAAGGCCATTCTTAACTGCTTTATATTATGTGGTTGTACCTTGAGTTCATTTGAATGCTGATGATATCTCTTTTGTTTTCTCTTTCAAAGTTGTAGACAAATCAATACGATCGGAGTTTGTTGTGGGCTTCTTTTTAGACCAATTTGTTGCCGGTACGCTTATAACTTTGGTTATAAATAAGTAGGGTAAAGGGGTAAGCGAATTGAGAACCTCCTTCTTTTTTGGAAGTCGGTTAAAAATTACTTACGATCATCAATCTTGGTAGTAGAAACAAGCCTGCCCCATCATCAGGACTTGTGGCATAAATTAGTATTGTTTGCCGGATAATAATGCAAAGTTGTAAAACTTTTGAAATTATGTCCGGAAAAAACTTGATAAGTATAACCAGGCTATTAAAATCTAGAATAAAGATTGACTTTGAATTTAATCCAATAAAATGTTAGATTAACTGAAAGGCAAAGATATTGTAAAACTCTAGATAGGCATAACATATAACTGATACAATTGTATTTTGAAAACTGAAGTAAAATTTTTTCGCTTGTCGGGTCGCACATACGCGCCCTAGCGCCACAGAATATAATACAGATATTAGCGCGAGATTTACGCACCTGTTGACACATACATGATAGAAGGTACACAACTCCAGACGAGAGAGAAAAAAAAAGGTACACAACATATTATAGGTAGAATTTTTTTTGATGGAGTTATTGTTGTTGTTTGATAGAGAAAATAAGACAAAGTGAAAGTTAAGGATAGTTCGAATTTCAAACCTAAAATCCGCCTGATTCCTATTTCTAATTAACTAAGTATTTTCTGATTTATGTTTCGTATTTCGTCTGAACAGTATTTCAATTGTATTAGATTATGAATACTAACAAAACATTTTATACTGCTCTTAGACTGCTCTACTTTTCTATGTCAAGATTACTGTCAAGTTACCTATATTAAGAAACGTTTTGTTTTCCTTGTTCCTAAAACACCGCCGTACTAAATAGAGTGGAACTGAGTTTATCTTTGTTGTTACCTCGTTTCTTTTCTTTATACGGCTGAGCAGGAACCCAATGAATTAATTTAGAAGTTATATCCACATGGATAGATTAAGGGTATAAACACGCTTTGATGTTTGAAATTTATACACACCTGATAACTTGCTTTTGCCAGCGGCTAAGTCCGTATTGTCTTAGAAAAGGGGTGTTATAAGTTTGACCTGTGTATCTGTATTCTGTGTATCTGTCTGTGGCATCGTAGCTCCTAAACTAATGAACCGATTTTAATTCAGTTTTTTTTTGTTTGAAAGGTGGCTTGGCTTAATCGAGAGTGTTCTTAGCTATAATCCAAGGAAATCGGTTCAGCCGTTTGAAAGTTATCAGCTCTTTTCTAGTTAGGTACTGTAACCTTCACTTGTCGGGGCTGTTATAAATTTTTAATTTACACTTGTTATCAAAAGCAGTTAGTTATACATACTTATCAAATTATTTATTATAGACGGGCAAATCAATTGTATGTATTTGTATATTTATTATTTTTACGGCTGATACTAGCTTATGAAATGGAATGGAATCAATAATAAATAAAATTTATTCATTTTGCGACATTTTATGTTTAAAAAAATATAAAATTGTGTATAATACAATATATTAAATTTTAAAACCAACAGTTGAATATAAAAAGCAACAAGCACAGCGGGCTTTTACCTCGGTTTACCCAAATAAACTCTGTGTTTGTGTAAAAAAGGGAATAGAAGAGTTTCGCAAAATAAACAGTGCTTACACACTGTGCGAACGTAAACACCGAATGTTTCTCTAAACAGACACAATCGCAACATTTTAATGAGCAAGATTGTTAGGGTTCCGTACCCGAACGGTGGCAATGGGACCCTAAACTATGCCTCCGCTGTCCGTCCGTCCGTACATCCATCTATCCATCCGGTCCGTCCGTACGTCCATGTATCCATCCGTACACCCGTCCGTCTGTCTGTCAGCAAGCTGTATTGCGTAAACCGCATTAGGTAGAGAGTTGAAATTTTCTCAGAATGTCTATTTCTGTTGCCCAAATAATGAAAATTCTAAAATGGCCGCCATGAAAAGTAAAAAAATATATTATAAAGAGTTATTTCATGTACGATGATACGGAACCCTTGGTGTGCGAATTCGACTAGCACTTGACCGGTTTTTTTGAAACTTTGTACTCGCTGGTATTTTTGAATAGTTTTGTACAAAATTCCTGTACTGTAAAGTACACGTACGGTATGTTATTGTGAATTTTCTCACACAAACTCTGGTACCGGGTGGATTTTATAGGTCCTTGTTTAAATAGTAGGTATTATGTAGTCTTATCTGTCCTTTGCATATTATATTTTAAGCAGAGTGCTTATTATTATTGTTGTGTGAGGTTTATAATAGGTTTGAAATACTAGAACATCAGATGGGAGCTCTTTGATTTTACGGGGGGAAAATAGCCTATGTCCGCGATGCGAACTATCGTCAAACTCAGTTTAACGAATGAGCTGCAAAAACGTAGCAGACAGACAGGCACTTTCACATTCATTAGTAGGTATGGATTCCAAATATAAAGTATTTAACTTTTCATTCTTTCTATTTTGAAGAGAGGATTGAAATCCAAAGGCATATTCCCACTAGCTCGACTATTTTCGTGCCTACCAAAAAGAAAATACATATTTTGAATTTGAATTAAAAAAAAAAAACTATTTTTGTACAAACAATCAGACCAATGTTTGAACGATTCAATTAACTCAATAAAACTAAATACAATTCAATTCAATTTCATTTCAATAGAGGATTTCAATAGAGTAGAATTTTAATTGCGAGTCGAATTACAATGGATAAAGCGTAATCGCGTTAGATGTTCAAATTAGGGTGGCCAGGTGGCTGTCTTTATGCGGACAATATTTTTTAAAACAATACTTAGCATGTTTAAAATGGTGTCGGTTCAGGCTTAGTTTAGATTTTTTGTCATAAGCTTGTTCTGGTAATAGATATATTAATTAACAACACGCCTAACATACGACACTTAAATTTTATTCCCCCCAGGAACTTACTACCATAAAAATGCAAAGTTGACAAGTTTAATCGACATAATATTTGCTACTTATCTAATACTATCGTGATAAGTTTAAGTCAAGTTTTTAAGTTTCACAAACAATACTCTATAAACTATCAAATAGTGTATTTTTTTGATTAACAGTTCAAATGACAAATTCAAATTATTATCTTACAAATTAGAAATACACATAATTTATTTTATGTACACAATGCAATGACACTATCCACTCTTTTAAATTTTATTGGTCACCCTTGTTCCCATTCGCTACTGTTTATTCTCCATTTACTTATTTACGTAATTTAATTTTGAAATTGCTTATATTCCACGAGTCTCTTTGGAAACCTTGCTAAGTGAATAACAAAGGCTTTTCTGTTTAATAATGCGTTATTGTGTACTTGGAAATTCGTAGCATAATGTATGAGTAACTTGAAAATGTAGTTTATTTATGAAGTGGCTTAATTTAATAAGCTTTACCATTTGAACATCTAATATATTATGATAACTCAAAATTTAAAAAACCCCCGACAAAAACCTCTAAGTATAAGAAAACTAGAAAACAGCTGATAACTTTCAAACGGCTGAGCCCATTTTCTTCGATTATAGCTAAGAACACTCTCGATCAAGCCACCTTTCAAACAAAGAAAACTAAATTGAAATCGGTTCATTAGTTTAAGAGCTACGATGCCACAGACAGATACACAGATACACACGTCAAACTTATAACACCCCTCTTTTCGGGTCGGGGGTTAAGAGGGCGCCTCTCCGTCACTCGTTTCATACAATCGTAGTTCCAATTTCATTTGAATATTAAGCAACCAAAGTCCATAAAATTTTGCAGACATATTCTAGAAACTAATATCTATGTCTGTGGTTTTCCAGATTTCTGTTAAAATATTCGGTTTCAAAGTTACGCGGTCTTAAAAAATTTCATACAAATCTTTGAGCTCCTGTAATTTTAAAACTACATATTTTAAGGAAAATCTAAAACACCACAGACACAGATATTAGTTTTTAGAATATGTCTGCAAAATTTCATGGACTATGGTTACTTAATATTCAAATGAAATCGGAACTACGATTGTATGAAACGAGTGACGGAGAGAGCCCTATTAAAAAGAAAACTCCTGATTTACTCAGGTAACGTCCAGCTCATACCCTTCGACCTTGAATGCTGAAATGTTGCGCATAGGTTTCCTTTATAAGACAAGGAAAAGACCAGATTTTCGAAATTCCCACGGGATAGGAAATAAAGAGGATTTATATTTTCGCTTAACTTTATGTAGGGAATTATAATAAATAATCAATAATAAATAATTTTTAATTTTAAGAACTTTTCGAAATTTCCGCAGGATAGGATAAAAAGCATGGCTTTATAAGTTACCAATCACTATCACTACATAATAATTTAAATCCAAAAAGTTTATTTGTTGATTTGTCCACCAATCACGCCGCAACAGAGCAACGGATCGACCTGATTTTTTGCACGGATATAATATACCTAGTTAAAGACCCGAAGACCGAGTTATAGGTTATTTTTTATCTCGGAAAACCACCAAAATTCCTACGGCAATTTTTAAATCCACGCGAACTAAGTTGCGGGCATTAGCTAGTCATGCATATTATAATTTTATTATCTAACAGAAGATTATAGCTTGCTCCAGCCTAAAAATAGTAAACTAGACTTGTGCAATCTAGGCAGTAGGAAAATAGGCTTAGCTTGCTTGCACTTTATAGCTATATTTCCGTCCTTTAGTTCGAAAGGTGATATTGAATACTAATGTAGATTTTTCATAAGTACCTATACCGATTTTTGCTCGACAAAAAATTCAGGCTGTTTATTGTATTACATAACACGAGCTTATAAAATCCGTTAATCCTACTTTGCGGACAACCGTGTTTCTATATAAAAATGTGTGAACAATGGGCACACACCCCGCATTTAAATAGACTCTCCAAAAATGTTCAAAAGCGAAAAGCTCACATACAAAAGGAGATGAAATCCGAAATCACAATGGCCTCTCGGAAGCCACTCAATACCCGGTCCTAATAAAAACCGGATACGAGCGCAGTACACCGGATGAGATTGCCGTACCGCAAGCATAGCTCTTGACAAAATATCGTCTATAAAATATCGATATAATATAATGCAATGTGTTTCCCAACCAACGCCAACGCTTCGAAGACAAGAAAGTTTTGTGTAATATTTCATGAAAGAATTCAATATATAAAGGCAAAGTTAAGCTACCAAGTATTTATTCTTTACATATACAGAAACTAGAATACATATAGAAAAGTTCCTTTCTCTTGTTGTTTTATATAGAAACTAGAATGTATAGAACATAATATATAGAAATGAGAACGTATGCCTCATAAAAAGGGCTTAAAGTATTTGGTATCCAGGTTATCATTATTCGTTTTGTCCATTTAGCTTCTCAATTAGAAAGAGACAGTCTATGTGCAATACAAACATACTCGTAAATTGAAAAAATTAAAGTTAGCAAAGACGGATTTTTACTATCTACATCAAATAAAAGAAAAATTTAAGGTAGTGGAAAATAAACAACTTGCACTCCCTAGATTTGTTCCACAGTAATCCTCTATCCTCACAAAAGCAAAGCGGTGTCTCGAAGTAAGCAGAGGTAAACAAGAAATCCCAATAGAAAACAAATTGACATTTCAATAGTACCCGCCCAAGGCCTGGCCATTTGCAATTCAAAGAACCACTTCAATATCATGCTAGCGTATGGAAATAAGTGTGTTTTGAAAAGGATCTATCTGATTTCCAAATTGATACAGCTCGCAGCCATGTAGCTTGCAATGTATGAAGTGTAAACCTGCATATTCGATCATTAATGTACAATATTTGCAGTCTAATACAAAATGTAACTTGTACTACTTTCAAACTTATAAAACAATTTTGTAAAAGCATACTTCAGCTTCTCGACAAGTGTTCACATAATATAAGGTTGGTTTACACATACTTTAATGACGCCACATATAAAATTAATTGAAGGCATAGAGAGCTTCTTTTATCTAAACTAAAATCGCGGGTATCATCTAGTTTAACTAAGTACAAGTGTAAATTAAAAATTTATAACACCTCCGACAAGTGAAGGTTACAGTAAGACTTAGAAAAGAGCTGATAACTTTCAAACGGCTGAACCGATTTTCTTGGATTATAGCTAAGAACACTCTCGATCAAGCCACCTTTCAAACAAAAAAAAACTAAATTAAAATCGGTTCAATGGTTTAGGACGTAAATCAATGCCACTGACAGATACACAGATACACACGTCAAACTTATAACACCCCTCTTTTTGGGTCGGGGGTTAAAACATGCCTCGAAGCAAAATCTCAACATTGAATCGCGGTATTACCTATTGTATCCATTTACCAGGTAGTTCTTATGTTAGAACCTTGTTCACAACTTTCTTGATAACTTTGTAAGAAACTTGAAAGCACGCTTGGTGTTTAGAAAGATAACACGAAAAGAATTAGCCATCATTACCTAAGCTTGAATAATAAAGTTTGTGTAGAGAAAATAAGTAAGTTTTTACACAGAATATTAAATTGGTGTGATTATTTGATTTATTGTAACTAGAGGTTAAAATTGTACCGAGATTTATAAGTGTCGCGTTATTTACACTACAGGATTCTATTCAAAGAATATCAGATTTTCTTTTCAGTGTAGGTAAAAAAAAGCGATCTATAAACTATGGGATGCAGATGACTTGAAATGGATCTCCATACCTATAAGTCGAATAGTATTCGATTGTGATGTTGACCGTAAAGTATTACTTACCTCTTTGTCTACTTCGATTGCATGAAATATTGGCAAGTTTTTTGCAAATAAAGAGCTTTTCGTTTCATTTCATTTCTTTCATTCCAAAAATCCTTAATGCTTGATGACTTAAGGATCCGAGACATGGTCGCTAACTATCACCTCATAAGTCACTCAGTGGACAATAGAGCGGGCTCTGCTTGGAGTTTCTCTGCGTAATAAATCAGAAGTAAGGAGATCCATGGGAGAACCAGAGTAGGTAATTATTTAGTGAGTTCACACTTTTGGGTGTTTCGCGTAGGTTAATTAACACGTAAACATTAAGTACATAAAATTGTTAACGGCCCTTAGAATAGGCACAGCGCACATTTAACAAGTATGTGTAGGTCATTATCCCCGTAGGCGTGTATGCGACTCGCAAAGTGCATTAACACTAAGAGTGCTCGGGCCCTAATAAATGTAGCATTACGCCCCGCGGCGCAAAAAGACCCCTGCCAAAGTTTGTGTTGAGACATAAATTGTTATTTATTTCTATTTTCTCTAGGTCTGAGATATTTTTTTGTTTATATTTTCATGTGTGAGCCTTTCTGAGTTCGTTTTCTTTTTTACCCGACTGCGGCAAAGTCAAAAGGAAGGGTTATGATTTTAGCAAATTTATCCGTCCTAATTTAACCCATTGCACATCTTTTCATGGCATAGTTTCAAAATTCACCAGTAGAAGTAGATATTATGTAGTTTTACCCATGGGATATAAGAAGCACCTAACATGAAAATAACTTAGGTGCGAAATAAGATCTGAAATACTCTTTGAGAAGTTTTACTTCAATAAAGTTTTAAAAATATCAAACATACTCGTATATATCAAAATATTTTAAAATAACTATTAGTTTTCTTTTCTTCAATTCTTCTTCTTGAATTCTTCAATTCAACAATAGACCAAAGTACGGTGTCCCATATAAATCTTATCAACCGGAATGGAATACACTTAAAGTGACGACAGCACGACTTATTCTCATGTGGTCTACATTCACAAAGCCCATTCAGAAGCCAATGTGAAAGTACATTGTAATGCATTATGACGTCCACTCTTTGTTAATGTCCTCGGTAAGACGAATAACCCACTTAATTTTTTAGAGGAATCGATCGATAATCTCATGAGTGCTTTATTGTGACTTGTTAATATTTCGATTAGAAAGTCATTTCTATTGGTGGTTATTATTTAGGGCATTTTGCTACAATACGAATTCAATAACTGTAACTTTGATAATTTGCTGTCAGAATGAGAAGGGTTTGGGCACAGTCTACGATACTAGCCAATTGTGGATTGGCAGACTTCACACACCTTTGAGAACTTTATGGAGAACTCTCAAGGCATGGTACAGTAAGTACTTAATAATAATCATTCAAGTCATAAAATCATCATAAAAGTCATTTTTTTTTATCTTATCGAGTAGAATTTTATTTCAGTACTAGCAACCATCCCCAGTTTCACTCCAGTGGGAATTTTGAAAAATCCAATCTTATTCCTTATCTATGATTAATTCTACTATAGTATCTGTGCTTTCAGATTTCTAGGGCTGGACGTTGATGAGTGAGTCAGGACTTTTGTTGCTATGCATAATGCAATCAAGATTTTATCGTATCAAGACTTTCTTTATCTTTCCTTATTTATTCAAATTATTAATCTGCAATTCATCATATTATGCCGCTTGATACAAAATAGCGTACACGTGTGTAATTTTTCTTGAAAATCTTTCTTTAATTCAAAGCTTGATGGCGACTGGAAATCTAAGTCGGAGCATTTGTTTTGCCTTACGCAAGTCAGCACATGTAGAGTTTTCTACAAAGGGGTCACCATGTGCTGAGAAAAAAGACTCAAAGTCAGTTTATATTTCAACACAAACGGTAATAACGTCATAAAAAGAATTAATTTTATCGCCTAAACAAAACAAGATCATAATACTTAACTTGATTTTATTACATGATAATAAAGATATCATTGAGGACCATACCAAGGCGTATTATTATTATTTTGGCTAGTCAAAATTGAAGAATTTTAAACCCAAGTCATAGGCAAGCGTTTTCATAGCGCTGAGTTATTGTGTTATAGGTATTCCTATAGGTACTAGAACTATCGTTAGAAATTGAATAATTAATAACTTTTGGTACCCAAATCAATTTTCAATTGACAATAGGATGAGCGATGACATTTAACTATTAATTCTACTAGAATTAATTGTGAAATTGGTTTGTTCCTCGCAGCGCATACTGAGAAATGTAATTTTATCAACGGATAGCCGTCTACTACTGGATATTAGATCTCTTGTAGGAACTTCATCATGCCATAGTTTTGCGCCGCCTGATTTCAGCCGTTGCCTATAATCATTTGACATTCTCTATGCACCTAGTGGAGGGTTTTCCATCGCTGCGATTTCCGGTGCGAGGTCGCCATTCTAGCAGCTTGGGACCCCAACGTCTATGTTTTTTCGAACTATGTGCCCTGCCCATTGCCGCTTCATCTTCGCAATCAGAACAGCTATGTCGGTTACTCTGGTGCTGTATGAGACGCTTAATTTTAAAGTCACACATAGATCCAGGTACAAAATATTATTCCAATATACGTAAACTGTTATTAATCACGCCACGCCACGTCGCTTGGCAACGGCGCGATCCGATTATGTTAATTAACAGCAACTACAAAAGCTCTGCAGCCTTACAGTTAACGGATACCTACTGTGTATACAATGTAGTGTCGTGCGATAATTTTACGCTTGGTTAATGAATAGATACGCTACCCACATTCTCATAGTACCTACTTTATTAATTATAATGTGGTACCGCTACATAATTAACCCTTTAATCTTCTTTAATAAGGCGTCGCTAGGCAATAGCCGCTTGTTTAAACGCAGATTTAAGGACTCTTAAAATTATATTAAAGGTGGTTTCAGACTAGTATTACTATTAATTACTACTATCATTATTTTCTACTGCTACTCGTTTCTATGCGCTTACACGTGCGCTAGTTTTCGCGACTCAATAAATCAAACGCGCGTGCACGCTCATACCGTCGTGTGAGCTCGAATCAGTGTGGGTCAGTCAGTAGCAATATGAACTCCGATTCCCGGTAAGGAAACTAAAAGGCTTAAACTATGCGCGTATGACATAAGGCGCAAGTAAGTACCATAATTAGGACCTATAGGCGCATACAAAAGTAAGTTTATAAGCGCAAAAACCCCTCTGACGGTGACATATCAATAGTTGTTTGTCATAATAAGCCTGCTCAAGACGTGGTGGAAATGTTATTGCTGATTTCAGTCTTCCAAAATAGATCGATTTAGTCAGTTATGTACGGTCGGCCTCAGAATTCGAGTAGCAATTCCGCGAAACTCTTGCATCAAAAACCTGTCGCACTTATGACTTTTTTTGTCTAAACATGCCACACCCACCTAATGCATGTGCATAACCGTGCCACGCGAATTTGATCATTAAGGTGCTAAACCACTTACGGCCTTTGACTGTACATACCAGTGCAACTTAACTGACTGATATCATCATCATCATTATCATGAGCACTGGTCTCCTCTCAAAATTAGAAGGCTATGGCCATAGTCAATCACGCGACCAAGTGCGGATTGGCAGACTTCACACAGCTCTGAGAACATTATGGAGAACTCTCAGGCATGCAAGCCTTACGATATTTTCCTTCACCGTTAAATCAATTAAAACGCACAATAAATCCGAAAACTGCGTGCGAAATGCGTGATTGAACCACAAATCCCCCGCTAAAGAAGCCCACGTCTTAACTACCAGGCCATGCACCGCATGAATGCTTTGACTGATATGCGTTGTCAGTTGTCACAATTAGGCCATGCCACCCCACGTCAGTCAACTTGAAAGCAACTAACAGCTGAAAAATCTCTACTACATTTCTCTCATTACCATAATTCGTAACATGTGCATAACAAACCTTCTAAACTAGGAATAGGAAGAACAAAACTCTTTGTGCTTACAATGACGCAAGCGGACCGAATTTCGAAAATGGGACGCCTTTGTTCCTTTACTAAAAGTAATAGGCCACTTTTTAATTTGAACAACGACCTAACAAATACAATAGATGTATTGATTCGTTTAACGACGGTTTGTGGGTACCTCTACCTAGTCATTTGAGGGTAATATTATTGACTGCTAGGAAATAGTTCTTTGTTTGAAGTTTTTGTAGTTATTTAATATTGACAGCTGACATTTTGCGTTCACTTGTACCAATTTGTTCCGATCACTTTATTGATTGCGTTTTGTTTTTTCACGACTTCTATTTTTTTTTTGTTATCAATATTAGTTACCTATGCATGTTTTTCGAATGCATGTTCCAGTTTTTCTGGTCCAACATTGAACTGGCACAAAACTTACGCTATATAACAAAGTTTTCAAATTTCGGTCTACTGTTTATATTATATTTAACACATACTTGCTTGAGTAAATCAATCAAATCTACACTTGTGAAATGGCCTACATTATTCTAGATTACGTATCTAAGCTTTGCACTTACCATCGAATAAGAAAAGTTGGTTAAAAATAAGATTTTAATTCCGAAATGCTAATTCATCAAACTATTTGAAGACTTAATTTCAAAGGAAAGGTTTCATTAAGAGCCAGCAATATCCTGTATCTACTCGTAGTGACATATTTATAACGGTTTTATTTACATTGGGGTGTAAAGATGTCGGTCCATTTATTGTTCCCGGTCAGGGAAGTCCAAACTTTGGTTCCGAATGTTGGTTTATTTCATTATTTAGTGGCAGCTTTCGGAACTAAAAGCTTCTGCAATGTTTGTGACATTATAATATTTTAATATGACGATATTCTAGACTTGTAAAATGTGTCTGTGCCTCCACTTGCTGCTTAAAAACGTACCTGAAACAAAATACAAAGCTAAAATTAGTACCTAACAACATCCAACATAATATTATATTAAAAACATACATAGTAGGTATAACATGACTACATGGATAATTAGGTCACTGCGTCTGTCTGTATAAAAACGCTAATCTCAAAAACTGCTAAATATTTCTACCAATGGATATAGGAAGTCTTGAAGAAGATATTTATATCACTATATTAATATTAAATATTAATACAGTATCAGAACAAGCAACTCTCTGGATTTTGGATCTATTCTAGCTGTAGGACTTAATTTCATTTGACCTTCCATTCAGAACCCTTAATCATCATAAATTCATATTAATTAATGTCGTACCTTACACGAAACTATGTTCGTCGGCATCGTCATAAATAATGTAATTTTATTACTCTCTTAAAAGAAGTTATCTATCTTATGCGAAAGTTCCTCATCAGTGGACTAATTACATTTACTACTAAATAAAACAGGGGACGAAACTTTTACTCGATCCAAAATAGATTCCCGACCGTCATATCCCAGTCTCCCTTAAAACTTATCCCGATACCGATTTGCAGAGTTTTATTGCGATTGACTATCGATAAAACCACCCCGCACGCCTCGTCCAATTACTTACAGCGAGAGACGTGAGGACGCTACCTTATCTAAATTTCATCTAAAGAACTCGAAACCAGCACACAGCGAGATAGCATCTATGATACAAGGCCTCCATAACAATGCAATTCTATTTTATATCGACACCCGAAGGTCGATAAGAATATGGCGCGCGATTGCATCTATCGATATTGCATCTGGAATGACAATGACGGTCTTGTAAGATTGAAAGTTTCTAGTATCGCATTCACTGACACGCGAATGAAAATCTTATAAGAAAAAAACTAAATTAAAATCGGTTCATTCGTTTAGGCGCTATGAGGTCACAGACAGATACACAGATACACACGTCAAACTTATAACACCCCTCTTTTTGGGTGGGGGGGTTTAAAATAGTGCTACCGTGGACTATGAGCATATATTGGGTTTATGTTCAGGTCTTTTCTGAATAGTCTCTGGTCAAGTCTGGTGGGAGGCTTCGGCCTTGGCTAGTTATCGCCATCAAGCTGTACAAGTGATTCCGTATTAAAAAGAAGTATTGCCTTAATACAACAGTCATACTCTTTCCAAGTTAGCCCTCTTCCATCTTAGACTGCATCATCACCCATAACCCAGTGAAATCACAATCAATGGCTGAATTTTAATCGAATATGAAAAAGTTCCATTAATTTCTAAGATCCTAAATCTGACCTAAACTTTAAAGTTTAATTAGGTATACCAACGTCCACTTCGATTTGATAAATTACACTAGCTCGACTAACGTGTTTTGTTACCTAATAACTAACTAAAAAAAAAAAACAGGAAAAGCTTTGCCTTCATGTATAGAAGTTAATTTTCCACAATTTTAATTTGTACGTTATCATCCAAGTTTAATCTCGTTGTGTTTCAAATTGTATTAAGTGAGCTTAACACGGCGTATTTTCTCAGCACTACAGTGTTACCACTGAAGTTTATTATGTAACTAGCAACAGAACTTGCTTTTCTTAAACAAAGCTAACGACGGTCTGTATTTCTCCAACTTCGCAACTCTACGAGTCTTAGATCTTTCTTAAACCGAATGGACTGCTTAATGCTTTCAGCATTTCAAAGTAGAGCTTTTAATGCATTACTTAAATCATTGTTACAGATATAAAATTGGTTTTAGTTGTCATTAGCTACAATAACAGAACGCTCACCCTTACCTTTGGATTATACAGACCTCCTTTTTATATTACTACTAGCCGATGCCCGCGACTTCGCCCGCGTGGATTAAGGTTTTTCGAAATCCCGTGGGAATTCTTTGATTTTCCGGGATAAAAGTAGCCTATGTGCTAATCCAGGATATTATCTATCTCCATTTCAGCCAAATCCGTCCAGTAGTTTTTGCGTGAAGGAGTAACAAACATACATACACACACACACACATACATACACACAAACTTTCGCCTTTGTTAGTGTGATCTTTTGCACTCAAGGATAATTTAGTTACCTATCGGTGAAAGAGTTTTTGAATCGGATAAGTAGTTTTGGACATAACCTCTTACATTTAAACTTACAACATTTCCTTGTTTGTAATATTAGTGTGAATATCGTAATTGTTAACATTTTTTAGCAATTACCTATGAAAAGAAACGCAAGCTTTCAATAATTTTAAATTGATTAATTATTTATTATAGTGAAGAACATTTGAATCATCTATATTATACATATGATTATGATTATTATTAATAAATATACAGGTTATTGAGTTAAGTGTAGAGGGTGTAAAAGGTATATACCATTAGATATATATATTAGATTTCTACAAGCTATGTAGGTATATGAATGTACCGGAAGTTTTAATATATCGTCTTCGTATTATTTCGACCCACTGTCCACTGTGTTGAAGCCTTATACACAAAGTGTCATGTTTCTCGAGCTACCTACCCGAATTTCCGTGTCCAATTTTTCCAGTCAGTTGTCAGGAAAAAATACTTTGTTACAAAAGTGTTTTAATTTTTGTATAACTATGCGTGTATAAACTTATACTACGTTAAAAAATATGTAATGAGCATAATGCACTGTTTTGGTGGTCTAAAACTATATTAACATTATTTTATTCTAATGAAATCCGTTTGAGACACATCGGTTGGATATAGGTAGAAAGATTTTTGTGTTTTATAGACCTAGGTCCTAGGTATATTAGGATAAATAAGTTAGTCTAAATCGAAAGCTAAGTTAGTAAGCAATTGGAATACGCAGATCCTTTTCAATATCAGCTACTTTTTATAATGGAAACAGAAGGGAAGATAAACATCGCGCATTTCATTCATCATGGTCAACATTGACGCCCCAACCTCCCCTTCCTGAACGCTTATCCTCATTCCAAACTAAATCAAGCGGAAAATTGAAATCCGCTCCGACGCCATACCTGTTACATCAAAACTAACTTTGCGTGCTTTTCTCATGCGAATTTGTTCAATTAAAATTGCTTTCTTTAAAAAAAAAGGTCACTTTCTTTAAGCTAGCCGATTCGTAATTGAATGTCTAATTAAATCCTTACAATCCATTAGGTCCATGTCCTTGTAGTTTTGCTTTGGATTCCCTAGTATACACAAACAAATCATTGTTTTAATTAAATAAATATCTAAATGCAAAAGAAAGTGAATGCAAAAACAATTCTTTTTAAAAGCACTTTTTATCTGACTTTAAAAGTATTAAGCTTTCATTTCAACGAAATTTTTAAACTTTTTCCACTTTGCACACTCGAAAATATTAACTTTTGCCTGGTATTAATAAAGCGTTAGCAATATAATATTTCCTTTGATATTTTGAAATAAATGTATGATATATTCAAATAGAAACTAAAGCATTTACGATTTTAATTAAAAGCATTCCCAAAATATGTTTTTTTTTATTCTTCACGAATCCCCTTTTTAAGGTTCCGTACCCGAAGGGTGACAACGGGACCCTATTACTAAGCTACCGATGGCCGACCGTCTGTCTGTCAGCGGCCTGTATCTCATGAACCGTAAATAGGTAGAGATGAAATTTTAACAGATTTCTATTGCCACTATACCCAAACAACAAATAATAAAACAAAAAACTTAAAGGCAAATTTCAAAATGGTCAGTATGCAATATGTTTTTTGTAATAAGTAGGTACATAGTGTGTGTATGTCTAAGTATTATATTATATCGTGTATGACAGTTACGGAGCCCTTTGTGTGCAAGTCCAACTCACACTTGACCGGATTTTATTGTCGTACTTATAGGGTAAATATTTTAGGACGTGACAATAAAAGTATTGGAAATCAATGTTTGGGGAACAAGGCTTGATGGGAATTTTGCGAAGCTTTTTGCATTCCCACGTCAAGAACTCGAAGGGAAGAGTCTCGAAGATTGAGAATATTGAATTTTATGGAAGCACATTTCCTGACTTTAAATATTGCATTAGTAGAAACAGAGTGAATATCGAAAAAGCCCTTTTGTCCAAAAACGTTCAAGTTAAAAAACACTTCACAACTTCAAAGCATAATAGATGTTTGCAAAAGTGTGTCTGTTGGTCTGTCTGTCAGCTTTTCATTCCAGTTTTGATGAATTTTGGTACAGAGATAGCTAGCGTCCTAGGGAAGGAAATAATATACTACTTAATGGCTTGGACAATTTAAGAATTCTCATGGGATTTTCGGATAAAATATAAGAGCTAGTAAAATCCACAAAATGATTAACATCTTTAGTCCAAGTGTAAAGGAATACCATGTATGTACGAGTAACTATCATTCTCAGCCGCGAGAACTCTTTTTGAATTTATTATAAGAATAATATAAATTATAATATAATATTTTCTTCTTACTGTGTTGTTATCCTTATATGTGTTTTTGTGTGCAATAAAGAGTTTCTATCTATCTATCTATCTATTATAAACTTGAAAATGTAATGATCGAAGTTTAATTAGGCTATTATGGATCTGGCATGATCGCATGATGATTAAAAGATCCGAAAAATACTGGCGAATACGCCAGTGTACTAAAGGCTTAGGGGTGCTACCAAAGTAATCACACTGCCCTTCAAAGACATAATACAGCCGCCTTTTCAATTTTCTTTTAACACATCACGACAATGGGTCCAATATAATTCCATTAATACCACAGACAAATAGGTATGGGATTCCAGGAGGGGCGAATCTGGGGAAGGTTTCCTGTATGTCAACGAAAAGGAAGTTAAAGTGTAGTCTGCTAATTTAGAAATGTCAAGCTATGTGTACCTATCACATTTCGATTGTGCGGAAATGGCGAATGGCGATGTACCGTGGACACCATATTAAAAAATTGTATACGGCCATTTTTGTATAAAATGTGCTTTAAATTTTATCTCAATAATGATAATAATATAAATAAAGCGATACGCAAACCTTGCTGTCGATTTAAGGAATTGAAAATTGACCAAAAGATAAGTCTGTCTGTCTGTCACGTCATGTATTGGAATGGAAATTTCTATACCATCAGACTTCATATTATCAGCCCCAAACCAGCTTTGTTTAGACCAACTTCATTAGAAAAAAGTCCAATTCAATTGCAAGTAATTTCGTTTTCACCTTTTGTCGATGCCCAAGTTGATAAATTAGTTTATCGCGTTGTAATTAGAAATAATCGAGTTTAAATTAGCTGAATAATTTACTAACAATAGGCAAATACTTAATATAAGTAGATTGAAGTCTGTAGAAATTCGCAATTCTTCTGTTCCATTCTCTTATTTTAATCCATGACACTGATCTAATTTTTTTATCACTGGCGCCCCTTTATAAAACTGAAACTACTCCATTTGAAAAAGGCCAGATTTTTATTCAATATGTATATTATGTATGTATGTATGTACGTATAAATGTATGTTTTGGGAAATTTCTAATGAAGTAAGCAAATTTTTTTATTTCATAATTGTCTCATAATATATAAAAATATAAAATAAATTTCAAGCTCACGAACATAGAATACTGCTTGAAACGTAGTTAAATCGTGGACTATAATCCGTAATTTATGGTTACCTACCTAGTGCCTAGCCCTTTCCGCGCTACGAATATTTTTCATAAAACCGCCTCCATAAAGCATGCACGTCATAAAGCTGCACTCACACGGCTCCGTCAAATAAATTTTGATGTAGCATCACTACATTTGCCTGGCTTACTGTTTCCTTGCTCCGGGGGAAATATAATAAGCGGGTTATAGCATTTGCATATAGATCACCGTGTCCCGTCGTATGCCAACCCTCGCGTCACTAAAATTCACAAAATTCACTACACTTCTTAACACTATGACCTGTAAATGTCGCGTGAAAACTGAAATATGCTCAGTCGTATCACTATTTTCTACGTATGTTCGTCATCAAAACATATTAAAGTATATTTATTTATTTATTTATTAATAATAATAATAATCCTTTTATTTAAAGCTACTATGTCTCAATTTGTTAGTATACAGACACTTAAAAACCTAATGTTAGTACCTTAAACTATAATCGTAATTTACATAATAGGTAAACTACATGGTAAAAATATAAATTTTAATAATATCGTCGCTAAACGATTAAAACGAGGCAGCACGTTTAGGGAATAACACTTCAGATGGAAAGCCTCCGTTTATTTTAAACCAAAATTAATTTCATCTCGATTTGCATGAAGAGGGAATAATTAATAGCGTTAATAAAGGTACATGTTGATACACGGTACTGATAAATTAAAAGCGGAGAACGACGACAAAAATAAATGGAAAATGAAATTTCGCAAATTATTTATCACAGCAATTCACATCGCACATTTTTGTATGTATAATGTTTATAATTAAGAGATGACAGGGGCAAACACTGCAAAAATTAATAACCGAAATACAAGTGAACCGTTGAATGTTTTGTATTTTGTATTTACGAACTGCCGAATAATTTTTTGTGGTACTTTTTTCTCGAAACAGAATATTTTTTATAATACAAACTGTGAACTGAGTAATTTTTTTTTAATGTAGGTTGGTAGGAATAAGCACACTGGTTGTCGTTGAATTAGGCATTAAAATATCAGACTTTAATAACAGTCCTTGGAAGGACATAGGATTTTGTTTGTAGACTTCCCTGGTGCCGTGGTGAGCACCGTAGATAATATTGTTGTATACATTATTTAAGTACTAACATATATTTATTTATATATTTTTAACATCATAAATATACTTGCAGCATCTATATATAATATCTATAACTGTGTCCCTTGCACCAATTTGATCGCTTGGAAGAGATCGCCATATTATCTACCTATATTTTCTATTATCTACCCTTTTATCTATCGAGGTTTATTTTTGTCATACTTTGTGTGTGTTTTCTGTTATAATTTTATGGTGTCAATAAAAGTATCTTGATTCATTCATCCTATAAAATAGGGTAGGCTCCGTGTTTGAGATCCGGCTGGTCTAGTTAAAAAAAAAATGATTTCTAAATTGGTTTCGGTCTGATCACGTGGAAGGCTTTGGCCGTGGCCACTTACCACCCTACTGGCAAAAACATACTGCTAACTAACTAAACTCATAACTGACTGATTATAAAATCAATGCATTTCTATTTTCTAGCTTTGAATAGCACAGTTAATGAACACAATTTCCTTCAAAGTCCTTGTGGAAATGGACTTAAAAATTTTGCACATTTTATTTTCCTATATTGGTATAGTATCTATTTGTTAGTTAGAAGTCATCAAAATTCCGTCGATGTCACCAGGGGGTAGCAGCAGGGGACCGGAAGACTTGTTATGGAGACCCGTTCTGCATTCATCGACAGTGCCGATACCACCCATGAACTACAGATGTAGGGTGTATTGTAATAAAAAATATGAATATGGTTCACATAGAGGAAAATTGTCGGCTTTGGTCGTAAATTTATATTTTTGAGCAAATTATACCTACCTATATCATATTTGAAATAGTTACAAAAGAGAAAGTCTATTACGACATGCTTACCATCTTGATTTCCATAAGAAGTGTGCTTGAAGATTTATGTAAAACAGTAACATTAGAAGCATATGGAATGGATTTTTTAGGTTATAACAATGTGATGAACTCAATTTTACTGGACATTTCCATTTCAATTCAAAGCATGTATTGATTTTACGTAAATAATAATGGATTAGAACACTTAGAATAATTTTTATTGCAATTTTATAGATGGATCCTCGTTGAAGATGCAGAAATGCAACCTTCCTCCTCCTTTTAATTTATTTAGGCTCTCTACCTCTATCACAACCATAAATAAATAAAACCAATTTAACTAAATAATCCTTTCCACAACGGACTTATGTCCGGTAACAAATAAAACCAGCGTAGTGCCTATACGCAACGGGAAACGGAAGGCAGCATCGCCTAAACTGAGTCCTAGTTAAAACCGGATTAGAGGGATGCAATTTCCTCAAATTCACACAAAGGCTGGTCTTTGTGATGTGTACACGAATCAACTGCGTTATTTTGACGGAATAAACGAACATTGAACGGATTTTCCAGCTAAAGTCCGGTGGAACAATGAATATTGTAGATCCGGTTTAATTGAGTTGCTAACAAATCTACTCGTACCAACGCGAACAAATCCTGGACGTTACTATTCGGATTTCAATTCATCGATCCCTCTGAATAATTTACTATTTTTTTGGTATTGTGTACAAACTTTCATGTAGGAAAATAATGTTAACCCATACGTTTTTATATAATTTGCGATCGTAATGGAACAAGAGGTACTTAGCGACAGGAAGAATGAAGAAAACGGAGGAGCTCTTACTTAACATTGTATGTTCTTCAAATAATAATAATATTGTCACCTTTTATTCATAGAACAACGTTTTGTACCGTGTACTTACTAATACGACTTACGACTATATATACGAATGCAAAAATATTGACGAAATAACGTAAAACGCCACAATTTCTACAATTTCGCTTCTACAATTTAAATAATAACTTACTCGTACCTAATAATAATCGCATAATATAGATTCTGTCAGAAAATAGTTTGTTATAAAATGGTATGACAATTCCTAATAAGTTCTTTCACGAAATTAAGCACATTGGGAAAAAGTGAGAAGCTACAAGAATAACATAAATATAGGCTTATTTAGAAAAAAATATATAGGACTAATCAGTGTAACAACAATCTGTTCGTCAATAATTCACAATAAAGACTAATTGGGCGAGGGATTGGCTGCCAAATTAGTTCTGTGGGGTCGAACTCGACGCCTCCGCAGAGTAAATATAGAGTTGCAAGTTTCTTACACAATTTACTCAAAACGGGAATTTACTAAGTAGAACGTATATTTATTGTAAAATAAGAAGTTTTCGTTATGTAATAAGTCCAAGTCAAAGTCAAAATCTTATTCAAAGTAGGTACAATTGTACTCATTTTGATGGATTAAAAGGTGCCCCTTTAAGAATTTAAAGGTGCCTCTGTCTATGTCGTCTAAAGACGATGTGGTCGAAAATTATTACCAAGAGAAAGACCAGATAATATACAGTATAACATTATAATTTTGTTTGTTTTAGGCACTATAATTTAGTTACTAGATTACCCTTCTGTACCTAGTATTACTACTATATTCTAGTCGGTAGGTATACATGTAGATATTGTCATATTAGTACAGAAGGGTACAGAAGTGTATTAATTACGCTCTATAAAGAGAGTTGCAAGTTAGTTACACATCCTTCTTAACGAGTGAGACTAGAATGTATTGATTAGTGAAATTGGATAGAAAGTTTTTGTTACGTATTTCAAAGGGGCTTCTCCCAAGTTCAACTTGTGGAAAAAATCCTAAGGTATAAAATCACAGCTTATATAAGACAACTTTTGATTATGTCTACTATGTACTTAAAAATGTATGTAATGTTGTGTATTGGATACAGGCATACCTATATAGGGTACAGAAGCGATCTGCTAATATTTTAAGGTTACTGGGCCGAGGATCAACTTGCTAGATGCTTAGATACAAATAGGTAGGTACATCACGTCCCTAAATCGTTGTAAGGGGATAACATTTTTAAATATACTCCAAGCACGCAAAAAAATAATGCAAAATATTACACATTCACCTCAAAAGGCCTTCAAAAACAATTACACTACACGTAGGTACATACATACATTTTATGTATTTTTCTCTGACAAAATTATTCCTTTAAATAATTCTCGCCGATTTTCAATAAACGCTCCGTCAGTAATTATCTTCCGAAATTGAATACAACGAATAGTAAACAAATTGGTCATTATCACACCGCTCATTAAAGTAATTAAAGTATTCATTGGAAATTGCTATTTTGGCAGCCCAAACATTTGGAAGTAGTTAATATTTTAACAGCCGATTTCGGACAATCACCTTTTAGGACTGAATTAACAGGGCTCTCTCCGTCACTTGCTCCATACAATCGTAGTTCCAATTTCATTTGAATATTAAGCAACCAAAGTCCATGAAATTTTGCAGACATATTTTAGAAACTAATATCTGTGTCTGTGGTGTTTTAGATTTTTCTAAAAATATGTAGTTTTAAAATTACAGGGGCTCAAAGATTTGTATGTGAATTACAAGCACAGTAAACAACTGCAGTGTTATTTTACCGAATATTTTTTCCAGTACTTAATAATAATAATCTAAGCTGATTCCTAATCAGTGAAGTGATTTTGCCCTTGTGTTGATATGTGTTAAAAATTGTCATCAATTTGCTCCGATTTCATAAATATATACTATCACATTAATATTATAAAGGCAAAAGTTTGTATGCATATATGTATGTATGTATGTGTGTATGTTTGTTATTCTTTCACACAAAAACTACTGGACGGATTTGGCTGTTTAGAATGGAGGTAGATTGTAACATGGATAAAAACATAGGCTACTGTTATCCCGGAAAATCAAAGAGCTTCCACGAGATTTTTAAAAACGTATATCGACGCGAACGAAGCGCATCAGCCAGTAGGCCATAAATTAAATACAATATGTAATGTAAAGTCATGGGCAAAAGCCCTTGAATATTACAAATGGTACCTACAACGGACAGGCAACGTGAAACAGGGCCAGAAAAAAAAACTCGAAGTCTTTTCTGTGACCACAAACACACGACAAACACCCGACGCGACTTGGTATCTATCACACGACGTACAGTAAAAGGCCGTAAGTCGATAAGCACCCTAATAATCATAATTCGCGGCACAATTATGCACATGCGTTAGGTGTGTGTGGCGTGTTTATAGAAAAAGGTCATAAGTGCGACAGGTTTTTGATGCAATATTGTAATGTTTCGCGGAATCGCTACTCGAATTATGAGGCCGACCGAACCTACTTGAATGTCCTGTCATAAATTAATGAAAGCGCAACAAAAATAAGTGGATTCGCTTCGGGTAGAGCCAAAGGATGAAAGACAACGTTTAACTTAGCCTTAAATGGTTGCAAGTTCACTCGAAATAGAGAGATCTAAGTTTAACATCTCTACTCCGGGTCAATGAGCCATCAGAGTTAGTTAACTATTTGAGACCGACTCTATAGTTCCATTATTGCAATTGTACTGTACTCGAGACAAACTATTCAAAGAGGATATCGGTCTCGAAGTGGGTAGGTACTCGTACATCTAGAATCTTTATTCTTTACTAGATGATGCCCACGACTTCGTCCGAATCTCGTGGGAACTCTTCGCTTTTCCGGGATAAAAAGTTGGCGAAGTCAATTTCCGGGGCATAAGCTACCTCTGTATCGAATCTCATATACAAGTAAATCGGTTAAATGGCTAGACCTTTACGAATCCCGTAGGAGCTCTTTGATTTTCCGGGATAAAAAGTAGCCCATGTCCGTCCCCGAGATGTAAGCTAACTCTGTACCTTTCATTAAAATCGGTTCAGCAGTTGAGCCGTGAAAACGTGGCAGACAGACAGACAGACACACTTTCGTATTTATAATTTGATTAGTGTATTTAACAAAAAGTATTAGACTTAGTTGCCTTAATAAAGATTTATTTTTATTTTTAAAGCAAAGCTTAATTTTCTTAGTGAAACTGATCACTATAAATAGCTGACAGCCTTTCAACGGAGAACAAAGAGCTTAATCTACAGTAACTTCACTTTTGAGATAACGTTCGCAAGTATTGAAAAACGGGAGAAGCGCTTCTGATTTATCCAGGTAAAGGTTAGGTTTCACTAATGCATACTCGTAATTAATTTTCTTAGTGAAACTGATCACTATAAATAGCTGACAGCCTTTCAATGGAGAACAAAGAGCTTAATCTACAGTAACTTCACTTTTGAGATAACGTTCTCAAGTATTGAAAAACAGAAGAAGCGCTTCTGATTTATTTAGGTAAAAGGTTAGGTTTCACTAGTGCATACTCGTACCTACTTTTCTGCAACTACTCGTAGCTTACCCTCCCCGACTTTGCTGGGTTGGGTGGAATTTTTAAAACCCTTTCTTAGTCGAGTCTCTGTCAGACAAACAGCTTAACAGCTTATAAAAACGAAAGGCACACTTTCGTATTTATAATATCCATACTAAGTAATATTATAAATGCGAAAGTGTGCCTGTCTGTTTGTCTATCTGTCTGTCTGCTAGCGTTTCACGGCCCAACAGTTTAAGCACATTTGATCTTTGGTGCAGAGATAGCTTACATCCCGGTGACGGACATAGGCTACTTTTTATCCTGGAAAAGCAAACAGTTCTCATGGGATTTAAAAACCTAAATCATCATTTAGTTATTACTATAAATTATGCACAACGAAAGGTCTTAATGAAATAAACCCTTAGACGTGGCTACAAAAAGTGATTATTCTGAGGCGAAAGAGCGTTAATGCAAAGAGAAAGGCCTTTTTATCTCAATCTTGATCAAAAGTTAAGATAAAGTTTTAATGTCTTCAACTTTTAATTTTAAGAGGGCTCTCTCCGTCACTCGTTTCATACAATCGTAGTCCCAATTTCATTTGAATATTAAGCAACCCAAGTCCATGAAATTTTGCAGACATATTCTAGAAACTAATATCTATGTCTGTGGTTTTCCAGATTTCTGTTAAAATATTCGGTTTCAAAGTTACGCGGTCTTAAAAATTTTCATACAAATTTTTGAGCCCCTGTCATTTTAAAACTACATATTTTTAGAAAAATCTAAAACACCACAGACACAGATATTAGTTTCTAGAATATGTCTGCAAAATTTCATGGACTTTGGTTGCTTAATATTCAAATGAAATTGGAACTACGATTGTATGAAACGAGTGACGGAGAGAGCCCTGTTAATGTTTAGGTTTTTATAGTTACGTCAATGTCTCTCAGTTGCTTATCGCCCTTCGTTTTAGTGGGTACTTCATTGCGAAGTACATCGTAAAAGATGAGTTATTTGCACCTAAAAAATAAAAAATACAGAATTTTGAACTTCAGCGTTGACGTGTCTAGGTGGATGATGGAAAAGTATATTGGGGATCAATAGAAATAGAAACTATTTTTTACTAGCTGACGCCCGCGACTTCGTCCGCGTGGATTTAGGTTTTTCGAAATCCCGTGGGAACTCTTTGGTTTTCCGGGATAAAAAGTAGCCTATGTGCTAATCCAGGATATTATCTATCTCCATTCTGAATTTCAGCCAAATCCGTCCAGTAGTTTTTACGTGAAGGAGTAACAAACACACACACACACACACACACACACACACACACACACACACACACACACACACACACACACACACACACACACACACATACAAACTTTCACCTTTATAATATTAGTGTGATAGTGTGATGTGAAGTGTGATTAATATAAAAATTTCAAATATTTTTGTATCTGTTTAATCGGCAATAGAAATTCACAATCCCTGAAAATTTCTACTCTGTACCTACCTATAACGGTTCATGAGATACAGCGTGGTGACACAGACAGACGAACGCACAGACAGCGGAGGCTTAGTAATATAGTCTCGATTTCACCATTCGGGTACAGAACCCCGATAAAAGAATAATAGGCATAACATGCTAGGTCAAAGGTAGGTTAAACTACGCCATACAATACAATAAATCAGGTTCAAATCAGGCCCGACGGAATCCGTATAAAGCTTGATATCACAAAGAGCTTACAAGTAGGGCTTCACGGGCACAATTTCAATACAGTATTATATACTTTATAATTGGACTGATTTTTATTGAATCGTCACCTTGTAGGCTTCTTCTGTATAATGTCTGGATAATATATTCTTGTTACCTTTATATCATGGAATATGGAAGTTCTCAGATTTTTAGGATTCCATACCTCACAAGGAAAACGGAACCCTTATAGGATCGCTTTGTTATCTGTCTGGCTGTCTGTCCGTCCGTCGTGTCTGTCGAGAAAACCTATGGGGTACTTCTTTTTGACCTAGAATCATGAAATTTGGCAGGTAGGTAGGTCTTATAGCACAAGTTAGCACAAGTAAAGGGATAAACCCCAAAACCGTGAATTTGTGGTTACATCGCAAAAAAAATATTAAAATGTGTGTAAATTTTCAAAGTAAGATAACAATACCAAGTGGGGCATCAAATTAAAGGGCTTGACATGTACATTCTAAAACAGATTTCTATTTATTTTTATTCATAACAGTTTTTGATTTATCGTGCAAAATGTCAAAAAAATACCCGAGCACGGAACCCCCGGTGCGCGAGCCCGACTCGCACTTGGCTGTTTTTTATTTGTACGTAAGTATAAGAGAAGTCTACCCATCAATGGCTTTCGCTTATATTTTCCAGTAAGTAACACGACAATGTGAGGAGCGTATTTTACTCACAGTATGGATGAATATCTAAACGACGTAAATTTACATCTCCATTCTCCATACAAATGGTAAATTAGTACGTAACAACCTAAAATATATAAATATGTGTATACTCTAAATATGCTCTTTGGGTAAATTTGAATTTTGAATTAATTTTAAAAATTCCAGTTTGATGTAATGTGTGATGACTAATGAACATATTCAGCTATGGGTAACTAGATAAAAATGAATTTCGAATTTTATGTAGGACAGGTAAAAAGTATTCTACATTTCGCCAAAGGCATAAATTATGGTAGAGGCAATAAATTGCGCTGAAACCAATTTGTGTTACACCGGTAATAAAAGTGATCGATCTTACTGGTAACTTCCACCGGTACGCCGAAATACCGCAACGTTATTTATATGAAAAGTTAATACATCAAAATTACCTAATTGATGTAGGTAATAGGGTTTCTTTGGGATGGTAATCTATCAAAAACAAATATAGAAGAAAAAATTGGCTGTCAGACGACTGAAGTGAAAACTTAAAATTATTAAATAACCACGATTCCTCCTTCATCAATGGAAATAACCATTGAGATTTTTTTTGGATTTTTAAGAGGGGTCTCTCCGTCACTCGCTTCATACAATCGTAGTTCCAATTTTATTTGAATATTAAGCAACCAAAGTCCATGAAATTTTGCAGACATATTTTAGAAACTAATATCAATACCTGTGGTTTTCCAGATTTCTGTTAAAATATTCGGTTTCAAAGTTACGCGGTCTTAAAAATTCACATACAAATCTTTGAGCCCCTGTAATTTTAAAACTAAGTATTTTAAGAAAAATCTAATACACCACAGACAGATATTAGTTTCTAGAATATGTCTGCAAAATTTCATGGACTTTGGTTGCTTAATATTCAAATGAAATTGGAACTACGATTGTATGAAGCGAGTGACGGAGAGAGCCCTGTTAAATTGATTGTCGTAGCAAAAATTAAAATGTCATGATTTGCAAATTACAAACCAAACATTCGTTTAGTATTTACATCTATCGGCACTCCGAGCACTAATCTTGTCGGTGATGCGAACTTGAAGTTTTCACCCACCCCGAAATTGCCAAACGCGCCTATAAAAGTTTTCTCTTCAAAAATTAATAGATATCAAGGGAGTTCCTACTTGTAAAGCTACAGATTTTGATATCTAAATACATACCTACTATCAAAAATACTTATAAGGAGTCAATCCCAAAGTCAACCAATAACCATTTAAACGGCACGACAAACACAAATAGATTAGTTGGTCAAGTAAACATCTTACTTATTTTATGTATCCAAGCCATCAATTACCTAACAGTGAACGTGAAATTTAGAACTCTTAACTTTAATTCCAGACCATTGGCAGCTGGAAGAAGAGCTGTTATAATTATTTTTAATCAATTATAGGTTCGTCTTATTCGCATACAATTGGCTTAGGAAGCTGGATATTACACTTACCTTATTAAAAAAAAAAGCGAAGTTATATAGGTATATGTCGCTGCGACATAATATATGCAATTTGAAAATGACAGTTTTCTTTACCAACTTGGTAAAGAGAGCGCAGACAGTTTGAATATATGCGCATTTTGATCATTCAATACCATTTTCGCGAACGTTAATCTTGCTATTGGCGTGAACTTTTAATCTACCCTAATAATTTATCTTTTTAATGTATTTTTTGCGTAGTTTGGACTTTGTATGCTTTCAATTCAACTGTAGGATGTAAAAGTGAACATGTTCTAGGGGAATTTTAATAAACTTTGATATTTCAGTTACAAACTACGAGTATGTTAACAAGGTTCTCTGCGAGTTTTTCGTGGTTCACTTTTGCAGGTTCTTGTATAAATCTGCGTAATTTTGCATACATTCTTCATCCGAAATGCAGAAATACAATCATTTTCAAGAGTGCCAGAAAAGGTAATTCGCATAAAAGGGTGTTTATGCAAGTTTGAAAAAAATGAATTTAAATTATATGTATTTCAAAAAATATTTTCGTTTTAAAAGTTCTATTACAATTTACAACGTAACTTTCGAAGCCGCAGCTTAAGAGCTTATAAATGCAAAGTACCTACTCCTTTGCAATAATGACTTGGAACTAGCAAGTGCTTACGCCGTAAAAACTTCAGGCTGAACTAACGCCGCATTGGTCGTGCCAAGAAAAAGAAAAACATCTTTGTTCTACTCCAGCCAAAACAACTTTGTTTGGGCATTTGTTTCAATGACAAACAAAAGAGTGCGCGCCAAGCTGAACCGGGTCAAAACGTGCCTAATCGGAATACTGCATTGGAACTTCGGTACTTACATGAGCTTCGATCGACGTGCCGAATTACTAAGTGCCAGGATTAAGAGCGCATTGTGCAAAAATCCGCGGAACAACCTACCTGCTGATTTATATGACTCATTTGTTTCGCGATATTTCTTAGCTTTTTCCCCTTTCCGTGCCAACCTAAAGCCGGGCATGAAATATGACGCCGAGTATTGTATGCCCGGAGTAAACGCGATAATATTACGCCATTCTTAACAGAAGTCATAATAAAAATGTTGAATTTATTATGAAAAAGAGAATTGAAAAGAATAATAATTTACGTCGTTCCTTACAACCTTTGATACTAACCAATCTTTTGTACTTCTCAATTTATTTTAATATTATTAGACACATTTTACTATCCCGCTTGTCGTTTGGTTATTTCAATACACATTACCTACCTACGTAACTAAAGTGAAGATTTAAAACTACATCACTAGAATCACATTTGTAGAGTTGCTATCTCTTCTACTCTTGTATGTTTTGAATCTTAACTATCTTATTCATCACCGATCACGAATTATTACGCTATAATTACGCTACGTTAATATAAACCTAACGTCTTAAGTTATAATTTCATTGTTTAATGAACATAGAATAAATTCCCTACCTGCCTATATTTTGTTTCGCTTTGTATGTGTTTTTATGTACTAATTTTAGGTGTACATTAAAAGTATATTCATTCATTCATAGAATAATTTCGTGTGCCTAGACACCTATTTTAATGCCTCTTTTCTGGCTTTATAATAAAAGGGTTTCGACCATTTTAAGTAACACGTTGCATTACCTAACTTTATCGTTATAAATCCGTATACATAAACAAGTAATCTCAGCTCAGAACACGTGAATTACGTGACGAGGATCAATTAGAGTGAGGCCATATACGTAAACTCAATTCCCGGCTCAATCACCCTTGTCCCTGTAAACCAAACAAACAAGGCCGAATGGAAATGTTTGATTTGCGGACCATTTGCTAAGCTTGAAAGGACACTTAGAAGTGTAATCAAATGAAAGCCATACTTATAAGGTTTTATGTACCTATATTGGATACTCATGGTGTAATTATGGTGGTGTAAATAGTAGCGGTAGTATGTAGTACAATATGAAGAACTCTCACATTCCGGTTAACACGATTCTTCTTTTATTTTCATCATTATGAGAGACTCAAAATTCTGTAATTTGTAACGACTGTAAACTTATCTTATACCCAGTAACAGTTTGAACCCACAGTTTGCAAGTTTGTAGTATTTAACTTTGTTTGCTTTCGTCGGATTCAACCCGTCGGAGAATAAACTATTTGCCAAAGAGAAACTTTTCATGCGCAAGCAGTTTATTAACACAACCAAAAGTTTGGGTCAAAAATTAAATAGATGTTTAGTTCCATTTATGAGAACAACTTACTACTCTTAAAGCGTTTACTGGAAATTGATATTATTATTCCCATAGGGTCTATTAGGTCCAACCACTGTCTAGTATGTTTGAAGGGTTATCTTCCACGTATCAATTGAGCGACGCGTGATAATGATGTCATTGCATGGATATACCAGATACCTCAAAAATATCTAAGTTGTCTTGCTATTTTACACCGAAAAACCATGTGGGCTTCAGACAAATACTAGTCACCAAACCTAGCTAGATCATTCCTGCTATCATATTTTGAAGTCTAACTCGGAATGACGTAAGGATTCTAACGATGCCCCATACCTCCAAATTTGTTCAGGCATTTAGAAAATATGGTAGGATAAATAAGCTCACATACATATTATATTATGTACATACCTACTTGTAACTTTAGCTTTAAGTTTACGAAATTAACATCTTATAAATCCAACAATTGACAATCAAAAGGTGTACAATAGTAGGTACCTTCTTTGAATAAATTATTTGACATTGACTTTGAACCCTGAAACCCTACACTCCTTTTCCCTAGGCTTGTAAAAATGCGGTAAGTCCCCAGGTCCTTTCGCAATATTGAATTCTTTTGATGTAGGCAAAAATTGTTTACTTGGTTATTTCACATGTTGAACGAATTATCAGACCATTTTAACCGATTCACTCGACCTAAAACCTGCGAATATAGACCAGGGTTGAATTTCCAAAACCAGTGAGTTTCATATATCATTACGAGTTTACACTCAAATGTACACAACACAACTAACTCAACTGGCATAAATCGCGTTTGATTAACGCCGCGTCGCACAGCGCCATGTGTTACGAATATTATGGTTATTGTTTGCTATCTGTGTGAAATTGTAACCATTTACCCATTTCGTTACATGCTAATATTAATAATACTAAATCTAGAACGTTTTTAGTATTCGTTTTTGATTACAATGGTTACGCTTAGACACAAGCGCGGTCCAACCCAGGCCTCATCATTGCTAACCTGTCAACAAGCGCAAGCATAAACGCGATGCTCAACGTTTCCCGTTAAACGTAGATGTAGCTACGATCAACGTACAATGGCATTCACAATGCCGTTTGGCGTTAGTCGATTATAACCCCAATTTAATTGGCATTAGACGTTAACCGTTCAAGTGTGGCCACTCAGTTTAACGCGTTGAATATCGCGATAATTATGGCGTTGTTGGACATTGACGTTAACCTTAATGTGGGCCGAACATAAGCCAATGCACAATGCTAATTTGCAATCCGCCGGCGCCCACACTAGTCCGATAACGTCACAGGCCAAACAAACACTGCACAACAAACACGTAGAGACATGGTTTATCCATTGTGACCTCAACTGTTGTTATCACGTAAATTAGGCTTATCTCATAGTCGGAGTGAACTAGAGTGAGGGAACTCTCGGTTTGATCCTGAACCGAGGATATGTCAAATATTAGGCTATGGTGACGTGAAATCATAGATAATTAGGGCTATAATAAGGCTACCGGCGGCGTCAACTGTACTAACATTTGACCACCATTTGACGCCTGCCAGTGACGTCGACACCTCGACGTTTTATTAGAAGTTCCCTAACTTTCGTGATCTGGGTGATAGTTATTAGCGATTGAAGTCTGACGGTCTTTTGTAACACAGATCAGATATCACCGAATAGACGTTTTCACGTAAAAACTGATTTTGCATGCATATATTCCGAAATCAAACCTTTTCAAAGGTATTCATTTGGCTTCTCATAATACAAAGACTTCATCTAATGTGCAGTAGAAAATTAGAGATGCCGTCGAACATGCACGGGCTTTAGCTTCCAGTTTCTACACGACATCGATATCTTGGAGGATTGGCTTTTTCAACCCCCTAGCCTAGCCTAAGCCCTAGTGTCCCTACTGTGATTTTCAAGAAAACGTAACATGAGCGTTGAGGTTTTGTTATACGACTGCCCAAAAAAAGCACTCTAATGTTTTCACAGTTCATGTATCAATTCATGTGAGTTTCTTTATTTCACTTAACATAACTTCTAAATTCCTTAACAAAAAGCTATGAGTCCCACTACTTCAAAAGCTCAAGAATGACTGCAGTAATGATACCGATCTCACGGAATCCTTCTGCGAACTTTTACCAAGTGAAATGACATCAAAAGAACATTAGAGATAGATTATTCAGAGCTATTTGGCGTGCAAGAGTCATTCAATTTCTTCCGACTACCGATGGTTTTCTCACAAAACTTTATGACACCGCAAGGCGCAAAGTGCATAAGACCACTGTATTTACGAGTATAGTTATATTATATTTTTATTTTATCACATAGATCAAATATTATATTATCCTAATTATACTAAGCTCAAAATACATAGCTACTTATCTATAAACTTGTAGAAGCTTAAAAATATGCTAATTTAAAACTAACGTGTAAGTTGCATTGAATGACGGATGTGTAGAAGTATTGAATGACTCTTGAACGTCAATAATAATTTAGTATTGACTCAAATAGAGTCATTTGAAAAGATTCACTATTGTCTATTCGTCTACAAAGTTAAACATACGCAAAAAAAACTAAAACGCTTTCTATTATCTGCGAAATCGAATTTAAAATATGCGAACACGTGTTTACAAAAAAAAGAACAAGTGGCAGGTGAATTCGACATCGATGTTGGTGCCATATGGCGCGACCACACCGTAAAATTTCGCCAAAAAAACCGTTACCTGAAAAACAAGTTCCATATGCGGGTGTGGAAGGGACAGTAAAAAAGTTAAAAATTGCAAAACGTGTTGTTTCGGTATATTAAAAATACGGGCCGAATTGAGAACCACCTCCTTTTGCGGAAGTCGGTTAAAAAGAGCAAAATTGCAAGTGAGGGGTTAGCCTAAAATTATTAAAACCGTAAACAACTAGTTCATCATTTTTGCCTAAAGTTTACAGGCGTCATAGGTAGAAAGAATCATAGCTTTGGTAAAATGATTATTTCATGTTAATGACCTTCAGGCAACAAAGTTAATTAAATTCACTTCGCGCTTCAGCGCTTTCGAACAAATTGAAAAAGAAAAATTAATAAAAAATCTAGTTGCAAAAAATTAAGAAAACTTTTCTGAAATCTTTTCAGCTGCCTGTTTTTAAAATGACGACGGCAGAACAGGATGTAAAACCTCCTAAAACAATTCTGCAGAATATTAGAGACACTGTTCAGAACTTGAAATTAATGTGGTCTTCACGGTAAGCGTGGCTATTTGAAAATGTGTAAAACGTCTGGCGAGGGATGTAACGAGGCATAAAATGGCGAGCGACGATGACAGACGACAATCGGTGGGTGGTCCTTTATTACTATGTAACGACGTGGTAACGACATTTTCAGACGAATACAGCTGATTATTTGAATATTTTCAATACTAGACAGATCTATTATGACCTAATAATAAAAATAATTCAAAAATTACAAATAATAAAAATCCCTTATCCATTATTATATATATGCGAAAGTGTGTTTGTTTATTGGTTTATACTTTATTGGTTTGTCCTTCAATCTCGTCGCAACGGAGCAACGGATTGACGTGATTTCTTGCATGGGGTATGGTTGAAGACATGGAGAGGCTTTAGACTTTTTATCCTAGAAAATCAAAAAGTTCGCACGGGATTTTTAAAAACCTAAAGCCACGCAGACAGCAAGTTTATAATATTAGTAGGATTTTTCAGAAATTGTTTTTCTTGGAATTCGAATCTCTATTATTTATTTTTAGAGATGTATTTTCAGTAAAGTCTATGGTTCGCATATCCAAAACAAAATAAATATCCATTACTCACATTTTATTAATCTCAACAGGAAATGATTCCAAAGAGCTATCCTACATAGGTTTATTTTATAGAAGTAGAAATATTTTGTTTTTCAAAACAGTTTCTGAACAAGTTTTCAAACATTTTCCGCTGAAAGAAAAATTCTCCTTTACTAATAACCGCGCGTTGCCTGCAGCTTTATCAGTGTCTGTGTATGAAAACGTGTCTGGGAATCTTCTTTGAAACAAACACGGGTGTGTTTTCTTTGAGAAACTTATAGTGTCTTTTGCTTTAAGTTTTTATAAACCCACACTTTTCTACTAGGTATATAATATTGCTAGACAATAGATATACTGCTTATTTTGTGCTGCGTATTTAAAAGGTAAACCACGATACTCTAAGCACCAGAGCTTTGAATAGGTGCAGAGCATCCTCCTATTTAAAAGTTAAGAACATAGGTACAGCAAGGAAATCGGTATACCTTATGTTTTATGGACTGTGTGACTTACGCACTGATGCATTTTATTATTCGTCCGTCAATCTAATAATTTTTTGTTTTATAAGGCACTTCTAAAAAAAGAGTTAATGTCAGGGGCATAATTTATTTTAAAAAAATGCAAAATTAAACTTTAATCTAGGTATTTATAATAATATAAAAGGAAAAGCTAACTGGCTGTGTGACTGACTAATTTAAAAACGCACAGCTCAAACTACTGGATGGATCGAGCTGTTTGACATGCAGCTAGCTGTTATGTTATGAACGCAGACAACATCCGCTAAGCAGGGATTTTTGAAAATTCCATCACTAATAGGGTAAAACAGGGGGTGGAAATTTGTGTAGTAAACGTGGACGAACAACGATGTCGCGGACTTAAGCTAGTTTAAGTAATAAAATTGTGGTGTAGTTAAACAAGTGTAAATTAAAAATTTATAACACCCCCGACAAGTGAAAGTTACAGTAATTAGAAAAGAGCTGATAACTTTCAAACGGCTGAACCGATTTTTTGGGTTATAGCTAAGAACACTCTCGATCAAGCTACCTTTCAAACAAGAAAAAACTAAATTAAAATCGGTTCATTAGTTTAGGAGCTACGATGCCACAGATACACACGTCAAACTCATAACACCCGTCTTTTTGGGTCGGGGGTTAATAAAAGTTATTTAGAAATTCAGAGTAAAAATAAGGAAGAAAGCTACGACACTTATCTAAAGTAAAATGTGTAATCAAATATACGAAGTTTCAAACTCAAACCAATTATGGAAAGAAACAGTCTTGTATCGGTATAAAGTAACCTGTAATTAGGTATCACGACAACTGATATTTCTGCCATCGCCACGTAAAGGACAATGTAAAACATTCAAACACAGGTACAACGTGGTATTTTCTAAATGACGATGTTTTTTATTCATGTAACTTGATGTAGCGATGTAGGTAATTACATACCACTTAGTGTCCTTTTCACGCAAAACAGGTAATTTTTAAAAGTATTTCTTATTAAAAATGGAAAACCTCTTCTGTTTTTGCCTGGTCTTTATAATAATTTGCTGCTACTTTGTTACTAAAATAGCTTACTTACTTAGCTAAAATGATTATATTTTGGGATTTTCAAATACTATTAACGCTGTCATGTCATAAATTAATGTCAAAATTTCGAGATTCTAACCCCAATGGTTTAGATTGTACGTTGTTAGATCAGTCAGTCAGTAAGGACAAGTCTTTTCAATAAGTAAAGATTAATTGCTTAATTAATTTATTTATATTAATACACTGCACTGCACTGAAGAATAAAACATCTCTTGAAATTGTTGTTTTAAACTGTATAAATGGTATTTTAGCTTCCGAGTGTACTTTGCTGGACATATATTAATGAACAGTAATTAAAAGACAGAGAGACAAATATTTGGCGCCCGAATTAAACTGTCTCCATAAATTATTATGAACGAAACATTCTTAATGAGCTTGTGGCAACAGTCGAATGTAAGGGAATCTTGATATCATTGCATTTATTTCACACTTTTCTTGTGGACATCAATCCTAATCATAATAAAGTGTGGATGTTTGGATGTTTGTTACTCAATCACGCAAAAACTACTGGATGGATTTAGCTGAAATTTGGAATGGAGATAGATTATACCCTGGATTACCACATAGGCTACTTTTTATCCCGGAAAATCAAAGCATTCTCGCGGGATTTTGAAAAAACGTTAATCCACGCGGACGAAGTCGCGGGCATCAGATAGTATACTATAATTTTAACTTAGATTAGAACATCATTGACTCAAATAATGTCTGTGCGGATTTAGAGTTTTAATAAAAAATTTTCAAAAGAAAAATAAAACCGACTTCAAAAACCAAAAACACTAAAAAGTAGAAAATAATTTTTGTTTAGCTACACATGTAATGTACCTAGGTATGAAGTCGAGCGAGCATATTAAAACAAAATTAGAAATCCAAGAGTGAAGCTCGCCCGACTTCATCATAATGTACCTACATTACATGTGTAGCTAAACAAAAATTATTTTCTACTTTTTAGTGTTTTTGGTTTTTGAAGTCGGTTTTATTTTTCTTTTGAAAATTTTTTATTTCACAATTTTTAGTGGCCCCACTGTACTATAATATGCTATGCCCAGTTAAAACCCTACTGTTTACTAAGCTATTACAGTGATCGCGAGCAATTTGCTCCTATCCATTGAGGAGTTCTGTTCTCCATCTCCGAAGATATTCATCAGATCTTCACCAAATTTATATGGGACCACCTGCACAGTATACCCTTTCAAACAAAAAAAAAATTTTCCAAATCGGTCCAGGGGCCTTTGAGTAATCGGGGAACATACATAAAAAATATAAAAAAAAAAAAAAAAAAAAAAAAAAAAAGATCCCGACGAATTGAGAACCTCCTCCTTTTTTGGAAGTCGGTTAAAAATCCCCACGGAACTCTATCCATGACAAAAAGTAGCATAAGTCCTTTCCCAGTATGCAAGCTATCTTTGTACTTTTCGTTAACATCGATTTAACAATAACAGACAAGCAGTCACACTTTCGCTTTTACGATTTTAGTAAAAAAATATGGATTAACGAAACGACAAACAGACAAGGCACAATTATTGTGGCGTAGTCCAACAAAAATACCTCATACAAAAACATACTAACCGCGCCCTTTGCTAGCATGGCTCCGGTAAAAAATAAATCGACCCTAACACATACAACAAAAATGTTTACCGAATATGCACCAGTTTCTTATATATTTTAATATATTTTAATGCCACTCGTTTTAAATGCCTGACGGTCAAGCCTAATCTTGACGCATGGTCACCCTTGCCGAGAGCAATAAATTGCACCCACTATCAACACGCTCGGCGCGCCAAAGTATACTTATTTCACTACTGAGCCACTTGGCCGGTTTGCGGAACAACTTTTCACCTAAATCGATATTTCTAGATGTGATTTACTAACACATGCAACAAAAATGTTTACCGAATAGGCCGCAGTATTTTCTTATCAAACGAATAACATGCCGGACATTTTAATGTCACACGTTTTAAATGCCTGACGGTCAAGCCTAATCTTGACGCATGGTCACCCTTGCCGAGTGCAATAAATTGCACCCACTATCAACACGCCCGGCGCGCCAAAGTTTACTTATTTCGATACTGAGCCACTTGGTCGGTTTGCGGAACTACTTTTCACGAAATTGAGATTTTTAGATGTGATTTATTATTTGAAGGCGAGCTTAAGTTTGCTTACTGAGGTTGCCGGTTTGCGGTGCCAGAGTTTGGTTTGTTCTTTTTATGAAAACTGGCTTGGAAGAAGAAAAATACGTGTTCAGAGAGTTTTATAATTTGGTCAAACTTTTGAAATTGCCTGATGAAAATGGTTAAGAGAGAAAATGGAGTTCTTGAACTAGCAAAATATCATTAATAACAATGATATTTTATTTTATACTAACTTAAAGTGAATGAAAACAGCTCACGACACTTGGGCCACATTTGTGGAGCGCTTTACTCTCATCCGATTTGTGTCTTCTATCTTACTCAAAATAAAGCACGAGTTTTATACGTCATGTGCCAACCTAATTTGAATGTAATATAATTTGTCTATGTCCAATATTTTTTTAAGCAAACAGGGCAAGTTTAAGAAAGGATCTTTTAATGAATATGTACTATGTGGGTAATATGAAAAGTAACAGTTAAGAACAGTATGTAAACCTATCTTTTTTTTTGGTGTTTTGTAAGTCCGATAAATCAAGATGAGACAAGGAAAGTATATTCAAAACAAACACCTACTTTCTCATTTTCTAATCAATCTTTTCAACTACAGTAACAGCCGCGCCCGGGATACGCCAATCAATCAGAAAAACACAAAGCCTGTCATGTTTCCGTTTCATATTAAAATGTCCAAGACTTGAGTCGGCACTTATAAAAAAACCTTCGCACAAATATCAAAGAACAAGAAAAATATTCATATTTTTAGTGCCTTTAATAGTTGAAGAGCTGGCGAACAAAACGGTGTACTTAATTACATTTTGTGATCAAGGCTTTTTTTTTATTAATCTATCATTTTAGACCTACCGAATAGAGAGAGATCTGAGATCATTTCCAAGCAAAACGGCCTAAAACATCATGAAAACTTTTGAAAAATGTGTATTTGCAATGAATAAATGTGATTATAATTTCGAACGCTGAATAAATAATTTATAACGAAAAAAAAATTTCAAAAGATTTCATTGAGGTTTTGCTCTTCTTACAAAAATTTATTTATGTAGTGCATTTACACCGTTTTTCGCCAGCTTCTCAGTTTATATATCTTTATGTCCTATAACTAAAAGTCAGAAAATGAAAATGCGTATAGGTAGGTACGCTATTTCTAAATTCTCCCTATGCAAACACTAGCGACCGCCCGCGGCTTTGCTGTTGTAGGAATTTCAAGAAATCCGGCCTTATTCCTTGTTTACACTATAAACTCAACTTCTGTGCAAAATTTCAGCTTTCCAAAATATTTTAAGTCCAACATTAGGTTGGGTGTTGATGAGCCATTCAGTGAACAAGTCAGGATTTTTCTGTTTGACTAAATTTTCATCCAACTCTTTATACAAAAACCTAGATAAATGGAAAGACGAAAGGGTATATTTTGCCAAATATTGGAACACATCGGGATAGAAATAAATTAATTAATTTAAAAAAAAAAACAATTTTTTTCAACTTGGCATAATGTTTGTTTATCATTTTTAAACCTTGTAAGAATAAGCTCATCGCAAAAACATCATCGTGCGTCATCGGCACATACCTAATATTTCCAGTTATTAAAAATGCATTGATTAATAAATAATTAATTATTATTTATTAAATTGCGGCTCATCTAGTAATGTGTGATCAACTGATCAGCTTAATTGCATTGTTTAGAACAATTATTCCAATTACAAACACATTCGGTATACTCATAAACAAGCTCAACACCATACGAACGCACGTTTTACCAATTAGCACAGTAAATCCGGCAAAAGCGTGGTTTAGAAATAATTGCGACGATCGAAATTTCACCAATTCGTTTGCACGAATTAGATAACCGAGATTCGTAAGCCGGTGTGAATTTGCGAGGCTGTGTGTTTACTTTACAGAGAACTAACTAAAAACTAGACTTGCAACGAATATTCGGTTACTATTCGGTATTCGGCCTATTCGGCTGCTTTTATTATATTCGGCCGAATACCGAATATCTACATATTATTCGGCCGAATACCGAATACTTAAATAATATATTTTGTCGTAGAGAAATAATTGGTAAAATGAAAAATTAAAATCGATTGATTACGTATATATTCATATTTTCATTTCTGTTATATTCATTTAAGTAGTCATTGTTGCATAACACAGGTAGGTACATAATCATCTTCTGAATTGGAAAAATGGAGGATTCTATGTATTTGAATTATTGTGGTAATCAAAATTTAGAAGGGTAAGGTTCTCATTTCTTTTATAATCATTTATTAAGTAGTCATTGGTACATAAAACAGGTACATAATTTAATCATTTTCTGTATTAAACAAGTTAAGAATTTTTCTATGCATTTGAATTATTTTCATAATCAAAATTTAGAAGGGGAAGGTTATGGTGCAGAAAGACTAACTTTTCTGCATTTTTAGGAAGTAGTTTACTTCTTTTTTTCTCGTAGACCATCCCAACTTCAGAGCGATGAGTACATTAGAACAAAACAAAGGAGCGCGAAACAATAGTTTTTGGCGCTAAAATCCGGCCGAATACTTTTGCCGAATATTCGGCTATTCGGTCAGGGGCCTCGCCGAATATTCGGTATTCGGTATACTGCCGAATATACTATTCGTTGCAAGTCTACTAAAAACCTATCTAACCTAAGTATCTGTGTTTGTAGTTTGCGAGGTTTCCATAAAAATGTCTTATTTTAAAGTAACAGAGGCTTTAAGAATTGTGTGTAAATCCTTGAGTCGTCTAACTTTAAAACACACTGTTTTAATGGAAATCTGAAAACCATAGACAGAGATATGTACCTACAAAATTTCATTAAAGTAGTTTGATTGGTTAGTATTCAAATGAGAGGCAAACTATATTTGTTTGGAGCGCACTACGAATAAACCTCACTTAACAACTTTCGCAACTTGATGTATTACAATTATTATCATACTTACCTGATTATAAATGCAAGGAAGGGAGTTATTTGTAGCCGTTGGATTTATTTGAGACAAATGAGTCGTTCGTGAAAATTAGGTTCACGGGTTCACGTTAAGTTGGATAAATTGAACTTGATTATGATTATCCTGAAATTATTTGAAACACATCATTTGAAATACAAATAATATGTTTCACTGACCTCTACTAATACAAATACGCTGGGTTTGCGATTGCCGAACTGTTTTTAAACAACCATTTTGAGTCTGATAGCAGCAGTGAACGCCATAGCGTACATGGTTAGTGAGATGACTTGAGACATCTGTCAGCATAGTGTCAATTTTAATTCCCGGTACGCTCGGTGGAGAGCGCTACGAATCGGCACAAGAAATAACTGTCATTTGTAGACGTGTTCTGGAGTGGAGACCGCGTATCAGCAAGCAGGGACGACCTCCAATCCAACCCGCTGTACCGACGACCTTAAGAGGTGATGAGGAAGGCGGAGGATGGTGTGTGGTGGCGCTCTCTTGGGAAGGCCTATGTCCAATAGTGGACGCAAACAGGCTGGTTGATTGTTTGATTGTATGGCACATCTCTTCCAGCGTAATAGTATAAATGCCAATTTCAGTGATGGCTGTACCTAGAGTGTAGGAATTTAATTAATTTTAGGAATTATTTTCAGGAAAGGATAAACCTAGAGAAACATAATACTTAATAGATATAGCTAGACAATAAGTGGCCAAAAATATTGAGAAACGACACGTTGCAATAAGTAACCTAAACCATACATTTGTGATGTCCAACCAAACAAGAAAGCATACAGGCAAATAAACAGCTTTTGATGTCAAAAATCAAGGTTTTTTTAAATACCAATATTAAGTTCCTATTAGTAGTCTTTTCGTCAAAACAATTGTTATCCATGAGGTTAACTGCATGATCGGACATTGAACTTAGCCTGGTCTAAACTTGAATTTCCACGAAAAAGCTCACTCTATACAATTTAATTCCGACCATAACCAAACCTGTTTATAAACAGACTGCTTAATTATTTTCATAACAATAGTACAAACGTTATGAGCTCCTTAATAAAACCAGTTAGTAAGTTCAAAATTCGACCTTACGGTAAAATTTTAACGATGCTGTTTCGCATGATATCATTTTTTGAATGATATCATGCGAAACAGCATCGTCGTCGACAACAGAATGCTTTGTCGCTTCATAGTGATAAATAAATAAATAAAACAAATATTAAGTACGTAAAATATATATTATTTAAAATACAAAGAATTATATTATGAGCGAACTAAAACTATTTTCCAAATATATTTTATTTACTGAATGTTCTAACTTTTTCAGACTTAGGTACCTACCCATAAAATAATACGACAAGAGCGACGTTCAAATGCATTGAATCAAATGTAGGTTGGAAATCCCCTTTCAAACAAACTAAAAACGGGGAAAAGCGGTGAAATGTTTACCGTATAGAATTTGTAACGCATAGTAGAATTTGACAGAAAAATAGTCATTGTAAGCTTTCGACAAAAAATTAACCCGTTTGTTTGCAAACATGGTGAACAAAGGCTTTGTTTTCCCTAAATCGCATTGTTTTTCCATTTGTAACAATCTATAGGTTATAAAAAATTGGTTTCGGAAATAAATGTAGCATTGTCAAGCCGTCGTGCCTGCATGCAAGGTGCATAACGCCAGCGGAGTAAGTACATCCTCCAGACTGAGCCCAATGGGCGTCGCGCAAGAGAGGCAATAGCGCGGCGCGGCGTGGCGCACGTTCTTTTGAGTTCCTGGACCATCTTCATAGCGCTAAGGATAGCTACTGACGCGGTTTAGTGGGTAGCAACGCCACATAACCCAATTTTTCCCCAAAGAGATCGGGTATCTTAAATTTTTTCCCGTCAACATAAAAAAATATCGTCAATTTGTTTATCTCACTTTCCAGACACTTACTATCAAGCGAAATCATCCATTAACCTCGTCAACAATTCGAAAAGACAGTTCACGATCAACTATCAGGCGCTAGACATAAATTTTCACGAAGAAGCTCGTTGCATACTACGCTCTGCAATTTAATTACATAGCACAGACTAAAAGTAAAATGTAGACGAAGCACAAGCAATGCAAACAAAATCTTCATTAAGTTGCCTTCCCAACATGTGTTACTCACATGTTGGCAACTGGACACGACATTCCGAATCAGTAGTAACTTATTATTATTTTGACGATTCAAAAGCACTTGTAAAAGTTAATCTGAATAAAATTAATATATTCTATTCTATTGTACTGTTTTCCATCATTGCTAAGATGAGCTACGCTATCAAATTTAAGCAATCATATTGCCGATTCACAGTATCTTACATAAATATTTTAGTGGAAAGTACCTACATACAGCCAATATTCAATATAAACTACAATCCTACAGTAGACATACAAGCACCTCTATCACTGCCTATTTTTGGGAAAGATGATCAAGCCGAAGCAAAACCAACGCATCCTCAATCTATCTTTTCCTTTAGTCTGTGTTTAATTACAGCAGCTATTCTCAACTGCAGTAAAATTTCATAGCAACCAAATAGTTATCAAACAGCCAACGATTTTCATAACAATTCATCGTAACTGGTTCATTAAAACAAGTTAGTGAGCAAATTGCACTTAAGTAAGGGTCGTCACACACCACCACAACATCGCGTTTCAGAAGCTCGAACCAGCGATCACAACAGACACCTCTATTTTTTACTGCATTCAATTATACAATTTATCGTTAGTGCGCACAAAACAAGGTAGTCCAATCTGAATTATACGAGGCGCATGTGTCCATCCATTGCCATTCAGCGTGGCAATGCTGCCAGCTTGATAGGCACCTTTGGCGCCGCCGCGCCGGGGCAACCAGGGGCGGTTGTCTTTCTCTAAACTTAATTTAGAGTATCTGCACCTTTTTCTTTTTAGTATTGCTAAAAAAGGACGGAACATGAATTTTACATTTAAAGAATCTAAATTTTAGTGCACGCTACAAATTTAAACTATAGGCTCGGGACTGTAGAAAGTCACGAGGTTTGACAGCTCTAATTTAAATTTAAAACTGTCAAATTGTGTCTGTCCTTTTCAGATTACATTAGTAAGAAGAGGATGCGATTACTCAAAAATTTAGGTATGCTCAGAATCAGTACCAATGTAGTTTTAAACTTTGGCTGTTCTATTACATTAAATTAAAGAAGTAGTTACAATTAAACCAATTTACCGCAACAGCTTTTAACCGCATAGAAATTGCATCGCAAACAAAGAGCAAATTATTTTCATAACAATACATCGTAACGGGTTCATTAAAACGAGTTAATGAGCCAAATTCCACTTTAATAAATAATCGTTCCGAACAGCGCAGTATAAAGTTAAACCAAACGTTGGACTATAAAGTAATATATAACATAGTGAACTACAAGTTCGTTTCCATAGTAGCCATCCGATTTCTACAACACTTTAGTGATATTAATTACCTGGGTATGTATAACAATTTACTTTAAAATTATTTAGAAATACGTATCTATCTTAAAATAAATGTTTACTGCAACTTAAACTCCTGCGTGGATTATATTAAAAGCAAATTTTTTTGTCATGTTTGGGTTGGTTTTTATATCACACACTAATAGTTATATCTAATGCAAAACTCCACTAGTCATATTTATTTAAAAATGGATAAAATAAGAACTTTATCCACATCCCAAAATTTTGAAAATGGAAAATCTTCACAACATTTCATCTATTCTACATAGTATGCGCGACATTAGTAGTAGTACATTAGTAGTACGCGACAGGTTGAAATGGCAATAGGGGTATGAGGCGGGGAGACGTTTCGCACACCCGCACGTCCTCCGCGCTATCCCGCACCGGCTTAGCGCGGAGGATATGCGGGGCATTCCCACCCCGATTGCCATCTCAACCGTCGCGTATCATACATATTCACAATCGTGAACAATAAATAAACAGTCAAAATCAGTTTTGAATAGAAACCACACAATAATTACTAAAGGCGGAGAAACTCGCCGTACGTGTTGAATGGACACAGTTAACAAGTTTGGCGCAACAACGTATAAGTTTGGTCCTGAATCAATGTTATATTGAAAACACGCAACTATGAATTTCAAAAGGAAACAACAACAGCCCGGCAAGGGGTAATTTACCGAAGCCTTGACTAATTACCTCACTCGTTAACATGGCAGGCTGAAAGTTGAAACATGGAGGAGAAAGAACAACATAATTAGACCTTTAGTTAATGTGTTTAATCGCCACAGTAGTTAAGACCTCCGCCTTGGATTGGGGAGGGAGGTTTGATCCCAGGCATGAACCTCCAAATTTTGAAAGAAAGATCTACAAATAGCACTTATTAAAATATGGCAAATAGTACTTAGTTATTGAATACTTCATAATTACTTAAAATTAAATGTTTTCAGAGCTATGTATATTTTAGTAGATATCACCTGCTTAAACGGTGAAGAAAAACTTCGTGAGGAAACCTGTATGCCTGAGAGTTCTCAATAACGGTCTCAAACGTGTGTGAAGTCTGCCTACCCGCACTTGGCCAGCGCGGCGTGCTGGGCTAGAACTCTTATCATTCTGAGAGGAGATCTGTATTTAGTACTGAGTTGAGGATGGGTTGAAGATGATGATGATAATCGCCACAGACTGTGTATAAATGCTTTATCTTTTCTGTAAGCACTAAGATATTCGTATAATAGATGCAAAACCTGCAAAAAAATCACTTGTGAAAATGTGAATCAGCAGCATCGGCGCGCTGTGAAAATGCGTGAGAGAGATAACGTAAGCGCTGATCTCTATTGCCATTAAAAGAATTTCTTCAATGCATCTGATTCTTAATGCTGCACGTATTTTCAGAATTTAACGAAATTTCCCATCAACGAAAAGCCCATGACAAAAATGACCGAATTTCGTATTCATCTTTCTGTTACGCCGTTTTATTTTTAGAGTTGACATGACTATATCATATCTGTCTGAGATCGTACTTTCAATAACACTTTCAAATCTCTTCCGCCAAATACTTGTAGATCGCTTCAGCAAGAATGTGAAACAATTTGTATGAAATTCAACTACACTAAAAAGTCGACCACGTATCTAGTATCCACACACTGCACTGTCTAGATTCTAGAAGCTTATGTACAGACGCGGGTGAATTACTAACAGAGTTCCATACGCAGAAGAATTTCAGCTTGTTAGGCACGCCTCTGTAGTAGAGGAGGATAATCGCAACGAAATCTTCTGAGTCCTGATCCTTATCTCACTCGAGGTTTAAGTTTAGTGTCTATGGTCTTTTATTGTAGGAACACTTAAGGACAACGAAGCGTGTTTTATTTTGGATCTGGTTTATCTAACTACTGCTCGTACAAGTGTTCTGGAAGGGATTAGGAAGCGTCTGCCAGATAATGTTAAGAGGCACGTACTTATAGATAACGGGCCTTTTGGGAGATCAAATTGACTAGAAATGAAAATATTTTCACAAACGATAGTTAAAAGCTGCGTTGCTGGATGAGCTGATGTTATTATTTCAATAGTTCATACTATTCCCAATGTGAGATATCATTCAAATATACCGCGAAAGCTAGATTACCCTTCATCGTACTTTGGTTCTTATTTAATTCTCATTGTTGTAAAATTAGAGTAAGTTATTTTAGTTTTTTAAAGCACTGGGTCCAGTTTTTAGTCTCAAGGACTTACTGAACTAACGTGAACTCGGCAAATAATAATCGTAAAATCAGACCAATATTCAAACAATATTCATAACCAGGCGTGACTCATCTTATAATTCAACGCAGCTCTCAAGCTCGCCGGCAAATTGCTGTTAAATTAGTTGTCGAGTTGCGAGGCATGAGGATACATCCACCATTCAATCTTAGTTATACTCAAGAATTTAACTTTGCCCGTAGACGCTATGTGAATTCTAATATAACGGTTTTTGAGTAAATGTGCTGCAAGTTTCGTCATTCGAGTCATGAACGAAATTTTGTAGAGATAAATTTTCAAATGTGGTGGCAGGAAAGTCGAATTAAAAGTTGAAACAAATTACTGATGACTGACTAAAACATGGTTTCCTGATAAACTTCTATTAGAAAAAATCATTTCAAAGTATTAATCAGTATTTTGAAGCTTTTCCGTCATTATCTTTTAATCGCAATATAACACAAAATACATATTTAATGAAAAAATTGGTATGACTAAGAGACAAATTCTAGAAGTCATACGAATTTTACTCTAATTACCATTCGGCAAATCTACTTATAAGTATGCCAAATTAGTAGTCTCTAAGATTTCAAAACAACCGTATAAACGCTATTGTTTAAAGCTGATGTACCAAAAGAATAAGATGAATGAAGTAAAGCAATTGGATCTATTAGATTCAAGAAAGGCGTATCAAAGACCTCTAACAGCATAGTGACAAGTAATATTTATGAAGAGCAAAGTTGATACAAAAGTAACATTAGACCACATCAAAATAAGAAAGGGGCCGTATCAAAGGCAGCAAGGCATCCCCACGGGGCAAGACCTTTATTTATGGCACGCCTTTGTTAGTGCGCCGGAGAAATATAAATAGTTCGCGCTGAAATATCGAATGGTTTTGAGGGTGAGATATTGTAGGAAATTAATGATGTGGTCAGTACTTGGATTGGATTAGGGAGTGGTGAATGGATGGGCGAGATGGTAAAAGGCTTGGGTTGGGCTGTACGGCTTTGTAAAACACTAACGCAAATTGGGATCAAGACTGGAGATTTGTGAGGGGACGTAAGTGCTTTTACGTTTGCGTATGGTAATTTGCTTTCGGCAAAGTTTGTACTTTTATTGTGGTCATGAAATGAACAAAGTTTTACGCTACAAATCTTAGTGAAATGATATGAAATTGTTTGTTGTGATAAAAAGATTATAATTATTGTAATTAATTATTATAATTGAGAAATAAATACATAAAATTTTGATAGATTGTCTTGAGCCCTTGGACACAAGTTCTCAGGATAGCTGAGTGTTGAGACGATAATTATGTATAACTTATCTGTCTTTAAAATATCAACTGGATTATTGATTTTTAGGCGTAGCTAAAAATAATAATGCTTAAGAAGACTTACATTGGATTTAAGATTAAAATCGGATGAGTGGAAACCTCGAAACACAGCTTGACCTGAATTTAACGTGGGCGAAGTTGAGATCAAAGTTAACAATTAAAATTTAATAAGAAAGGATCTATTATTTTCACGCAAATATTTTATAATCGGAGTGGATAACTTATTTCAAAGGTATTAAAAAACGTACTCGCCTTTATTTAAAAAAACAGACGATGTAAACATCGGTCGAAATAATATGGATGGTATCGTAAACAATTTTAAATGTACGGCAATAAAACTTTACTATCCCGAAAGCAACAAATGCTCAACAATCGTAAATATTACCCAAATATGATACGTCGGGAATATAAACCTGGAAATGTAAGTCTTTGAGCAATAAAACATTTCGCTTTAAAACTACGTTCTTGGCTTTATACTGTATTCCTTAAAATATGAAATCAGTTGTATCCGAGCGGCATTGCCGGGAAAATAAAATGAAATAAAACAAAACAAAGCATTATTACGAGACATTGTAGGTACCATTTCTCTGATAGCTTGGAAAATTCAAAATTAGGTACTTACTAGTTAGGCGCAACGCCCACAGATGGAATAGAATGGCATCGAAATACGGCTTCTTTTTTCTCAACTTGCCTAAACTTTGCTATTTTACTTTTTAAGAAGAGGTGACTTTATCGTTATTTATTCATAAAGTTATCCATAAATAACTTTATGAGCTTGATAAAACAAGTATCACGAAGCGAAGAGATTGTATGTCCCATCACGATCCATTCCTAAATCTTTCGATTTTAAATGCTATAAAAGTGTGACTCGTTACTCGTATTTCATCTCAACACTTCAAACATAAATACCGTGACGAACACGATCCTACTTAATCTTTATTAGCAACCTTTACGAGCGTTTCGACAAAGGCGACATTTAAACTTTTCTTGTCGAAGCAAAGAGCCTTTATTCGCAAGTATGAATTGAATTTCTACGGTATGGAATGACTCTCTGATATCGATAAGGACGGGTCGTTGACCTCAATCCAGAACAAGACAATAAAGCCTTTTAATGTTTCATGTAGGTACATAATTCATGATGGGTCGCCTTCCATCAGTCGGCGCTTGTGATAAAAATTCCACACATATCGGCCGCTAAGCCATGGATTCAGGAAGCACAAAGGCTACTATTTATTAAGCGTGCGATAAAGTTTCTAACTATAAGAAAATATACTTTATCGTGTTCTCTTTTCGGAACTACCACAACTATGTTTTATATGTTAAAAGTAAAACGTTAAATAATTCGGTCATTTCAAAAACTGCATAGTCATGTTTTTCTCAAAAATATGTACTTTGTATATTTTCAACGCCTCCTCAAGGGTAAAATGCATATCCTGGGTAAAAACCATGTAAGTCAGTAGGAACATTCCTTATAAAGTCCAAACACTTTATTTAGTGCAAAAAAAGTTCGTAGAAATTCGTTTACTTTTGAAATTAAACGGTTTTCATTGATTACCGAAAAAAATTTATTGAGTGACTTACTTATGCGATTTTTTAAATGACCGATTCCATTACTATACGTGCTACAAAATAGCTTTGGAAGTCCAGATCTTTCCTCTGTGCCTTGGAGAGCACGTTAAGAGTTAGGTCCGGAATATAATCAATTATTATTTATCATCTTAAAATAGTCGCGACAACATAGTTAAAAAATATTTTTAGTCATATCGTACATTCGCAGGGACCTGGGACTTCACTAAATTATTATCCAAAGAAATCTACCTCGCGTTGTTTTTCTTCACCGTTAAAGCGAGTGATATTTAATTTTGTACAACGCACATAACTTCGAAAAGTTAGACATGCGTGCCTGGAATCGAACCCTAACCTCCCGAATAGGAGGCGGACATCCTAACTACTAGGCTATCACAGTTTTAATGCTTTACTATTAATTAAGTTATCGCTAAAGACTAAACTTAAGTCCCGTGACAAGATTTTACAACCAAATTCATTACAAAAGTTGTTATTGCTACGGCTTGAAGTTTAAACAATAAAATTATCAATTTTGAAACGTTACTGAACCGATCATTGCTTTCGTAAACGGCTCATTTACAAAATTCATGGTTAAATCGAGCATATTATTTTATGAAACTGTTACGAATGGTTTCAAAATAATCCATGATCCGAGCGCCAGTAATGGTCGCCTTAGATCATCATGAATGAGGCAACAATTTCCATTGTCTTCGCCTCATGAATTCCAAATCCCACATGACCGAGTGCTTTAAAGATAAACACCTTTAAAAGCTACTTTTTATAACCCCTTAATACATACTACGTGCTTTGTAATTGTAAGTGGCTGGCAAAAACCTGGCTCTTTAAAATATAACGTCGATAGTAATTTGATCACGAAATCCGCGGAGGGATTTACAATAAAATTACATGGTTACGTGTGGATGAGAGTGCTGTACAATTGGCTTAATTACTGCTGGACCGAATTTATTGAGTGGTTAATTGGAGCAATAATGTTAGGTAAGTGGGTACTTGGTTTTAGTTTAGCTGTCCCTGTCAACTCTTAGTTCTGCATTCTGACAAATACACAAGTGCAAATTAAAAATTTATAACACCCCCGACAAGTGAAGGTTACAGTAACTAGAAAAGACCGAAAAGACCTGATAACTTTCAAACGGCTGAACCGATTTTCTTGGACTATTCCGCGCCTACGATCCAAAGTATCTGAGTTTTCCAAAACATCATTTTCAAATAAATAATTATGTATCTAGGCAACGTCCATCTTGACAGCTTGACATTTGTCAATTGACATAATATTATGAACCTAACGGTCATCTAACCTTCTTTTCTACAAGAAAACTAGAAAAGAGCTGATAACTCTTAATCGGCTGAACCAGTTTTTTTGGATTATAGCTAAGAACACTCTCGATCAAGCCACCTTTCAAACAAAAAAAAGTAAATTAAAATCGGTTCATTCGTTTAGGCGCTACGATGCCACAGACAGATACACAGATACACAGACACACAGATACACAGATACACACGTCAAACTTATAACACCCCTCTTTTTGGGTCGGGGGTTAAAAATACGTCGCAGTGAGATAGGGCTAGTTGCATGACACGCGGCTAAGTTACTTTACGATTACTGTTAAACTACATATTATAACTGTCAATAAAAAGCAAAACGATTACCGGATATTAAACCAAGGCGATATTACGATGGGTACTTAAAAATGTCAAAAACATTTTGTATTAGCGAACATAAATACTTAAGCACATGTATTTTATGTTCATAACGTGTAACATAAATTATTTATTATTATTCGGAGCAGAAGGTATATTATACTTAATATAATTTGTTTTTGTGAAGAAAAATTTTGTAAGACTTGAAATTTCTTTAGGAAATTTCGGAAAGAAGCTTATGAAATGTAATCTTTCTCTGTATTAAGTAAATTCTCGGTAAATTACCTTTGAGTATAATGGCAGGATTTGTTGTAAGTAGGCTGTTAAAAGGTCAGGGGTGGAATGTAGTTAATAGTTTGGGGTTGCTTTTAACAAAATTGTATGAAGGAAGGTACGGTTCTTTTACATCGTTTGTAAAGTTTACATTAATTTAATTTTTAAAGGGCGCATGTCTTAATTTTATGTTTTTTTATGAATAGGTATTCATCAAAGTTCTAGGCTAGGATTACTTATCTTGGCTAGGAATCAAAAGGAGGACTTTACTACTTTTATATGGACATCAAGATAAGATATCTATTACCTAATCTACCACCTTTTAGTAAAGTTTGTAGTTTGTACTCCGGTCCTTACTCCTTATGTACGTAAATCTTTAAAGAGGTAAAACTGTATCCATAAATCGCTGTGAATACCCACTAAATCTCTCAAAAGAGCACGGTCCACAATCCACATACCCACGGTCCACATACCCACAAATTATGTAGGGTACTAGCGACCTAGACTCTAGGATAAACTTACTAACTTACGTCACAGTCGAACCATTAAGTTCCATTAACTTCTCTATTTTATATTTTATTTTCTCTTGCCGTAGTACTGCAATGGGCATAACGTACCTGCAACAAAATTAAACAACTATAAATACTAAATTATTACATGGAATAGAACTTACTTATGTAAGCTCACTTATCACTTTTAGGTAAACTTATATTAGGTACATAAAGAATTACATTATAAATATTTAAAATGTAAAAATAATAATTATAAAATATATGCAACGTCTTTAATATTGTTGTGTAGAGGCGGCATTCATTCATTATGGAACGACAGAGCGAACGGACGTATTGTGATTGTATTCTGTTTAAAATGTAAAATATACAAAGTGAAAACTAATGTCGAGATTTATTTAAAAACAATCCTGATAACCTGAAGCTGTGGCTACAGCTTCAGAAGTGGGATCCCGGAAAATAACACTATTTTCTGTTCCACGCCAATGACTACGTTAAAGTGTAAGTAGCGTTTATATACCTAAGTGATTACTTTTCTCTCCTATAACTATCGTATAGCTAATATTTTATCAAGAAAACAATTCAGTCTACGATGTTCAATGCGAATTTACGGTAATCAAAAGTTATTGGCCGATTACCATTGTCTCCAAATTACCCAACTAAGTATAGTCAAACCGGCGCGCGAAGGGTTAAAAGCAATACAACTTTTTTTTTAACAGTGTGTTTATATTTTATGTCATTTTAAAGGATATTGTAAAGAGTAGAGAGTGATTGAAGACAACGTTTAGAAAACCCGAAATTATACGACCGCGACGTTAAAGTCGAACGATAGTTGCATAAAGATCTTTCAAAATGGGCATTTTGTCTTGTGAAAACATCTATTTAACCTAATAAAATATGACATAATAGTAACCGCGACTGACTAACGAGGTAGTTATCTACGTACCATTATGTGACCGTTTCATGATTTGAAGTCGTATAATACTAAAGCAATAAGACCATTTTGTATGTTGAGTAGTATACATATAATTCTTTACGTTTTCTGTTTTTGTTTTGTTGTTTATCTCCATTTTAATCACTATTACTTTAGTTTTGAATGAGATCCTAAAGTACTGCAAGATATTTATTTAAGAAAAAAATGAAAAGTGGCTGTCATAGAATTATGTCGCATCGCCTGTTGCTGGGCCCCATTGATGGCTCGCTTGTTTATATTTCATGTAGTTAGTAGGTACTTATCAACAGGTATTCGTTTATATACGACTTACGAGTTGCAGAGCTGGATTGTTTATGTTAAATGTAATGAGATCCCGTATTCACTTCGCAGTACTGAGCTTTTATTATTTCCTTTGTGTATTTTGGCTCAATCTTAAATATGTTTGCTTGTATTGTTAAGTTTGAATCATGATTAATATCGTTTCGGGTCGGAGTTTTTCCGTACCTAACCAAGGAGTAACGTGAAGTCAAAATAGTAATACTATTTTTGTGATGTCAAAACTTGTTATTACAAGCGAAGAAAGGCAGGCTTAAGATGTCATTACTACGAACGAGATTTCTAAGCTCTTTGTCAGTTTCAGATTCTGAACTATGGAACGAGGTGATGATCAGCCACGGAGAGTGGCCTATGACTGGTTTAGTGCAGACCCAGGTGTACCCAGGTTCGAGGGTCAGGGTCGGGAAGCACTAGAAATTATTATTCAGAGTAAGCAAGGGTATTGCGGGTGCGCTATACCGAAGTAGAGAAGGGTATTGCGGGTGCGCTATACCGAGGTAGAGAAGGGTATTGCGGGTGCGCTATACCGATGTAGAGTATAACACAGATAAACGGCTTGACGGAGGGCGTCAACGACGGAAAGAATTTGAAGGGCGGAGAAATATAGAGAGATCTGTTTGTATACCGGTGGGTGCAAAACGAGGACGTTCGACTAGCTCTTCTCTGGAACGTGGTGAATTGAGCTAAGAGGAAGAAGTGAAGCTAAGACCAGACACGAGAAGATGAGGTAAATTCAAAATCTGGAGCCGGATGATTCAGTTAATTGAAGTTAATAATCGATTCAGTTAATGAAGAGTTCAAATTCAGTGGTAGATTATTTTGACGATTCAACAGCACTTGTAAAAGTTTAATTAAAAAAAAAATATATATACTTTGAATTTGAAGATAAATCAAAGTTAACTTTTAACACTAATAATTTATTATTCCTGAGTTCGATTCTATGTCGAGAGAACAAACGATCCCAATTTGGCTAATAAAAGTAGAAGAATGTTCTGAAAATTTACGGATGAAAAGATAAAGAAATAATCCATTATACCTTTCCAAAACTAGCTAATGTAGCTAAGTCATGGTATCAGAGCTTACCGAGTATGAAAGTATATGTGGGCCGAAAGGAAAAATAAACTAATCGAATCATTTTCCTTGCGAACAGACTACGTTGAATTCTTGACTAAAACAAAATACTGGTTAAGCAAGTTAAATATGGAGAATCTCTTGAGCAATATTATTATGCTAAGATATATTTAAAACAAAAGCAAATTTTTAATAATTATTGTTCGTTTATGTATAAGAGTTAACTGCCATACTTATTTGTCATCATTTAAATATTTGAAACCATATTATCTACATGGTTATCATTTTATATTTTCTGTGTATATCTTGTTTGATGCATATATTTATTTAAGAATTGCTGTGTACACTGTACACCGGTTGTTGCTTGGATCCTGATCTATTGTTTCTATATTTAGACTTTCTACATTTATAACCTGTTGGGTGCGCCTTTTTCAATAAAATAAAATAAAATGAAATTTGTTAAATTGGTGTAAATTATGGATATCAGGCTGTAGATTGTTTACTGTACGGCGTTGAGGATAGAGCTGTAAAAGTTAGTGCGTAGGCTGAACAGTTTTCAGAACCAAAAAAAAAAAGTCATAAAATATTTTAGAATCTTTAAATTATGTCAAGCCCCGAAATCTACGATTCACATTTTAAATTTCGGAATGAACGTAGGAATGCTATTCCAACTGTTAGATCCAGCAATTTGAGAGTCGATACAAGATGATATACCACAATTGCAATGAACATGGTCACCCGAGTTTTAAGTGCATGAAATATTCTGCAAAGTGATGTACCTGCGAGATATCAGGCCATTTATCTATTATAATTCACTGTTTTACAAATAAAACTAACAAAGATCGCGAAAAGGATGCGAATTTCACAAAGGATAAAAATAAAGCAAGTTGTTTAATTACGTCATACAGTGAATCTCTAGTGAATATATCGTTTCAATTAAAATAAATAATAATTAGGAGACTGTCATTTGGAGTCGGAAAGTCAGTGTTCTCTCATTATGTTAACAAAGGTCACGGAACTCAATTTAGAAATAGTTGTACCAAAGGAGTTACCCGTACTCAGAGGCATTGGTGCCAATCTTATAGCTCCAGTAGGTATGATGACTGTTTCCGTAGTAGTACAAGATATAAAAAAATAAACCATTAATGTGTATATCGTTGAATATTATGTTATTGCCCAGTCAATCTTATTGGATAGATAGATAGAAGTCTTTATTGCACACAAAAACACATGTAAAGGAATACAACACAGAAAGAAGAAAACAGAAAAAAAAACAATTGTGTGTATAGGCGGCCTTATTTCTTAGAGCAATATCTACCAGGCAACTTTTGCTGAAACAAGAAGCTAATGTTGTATAGTACCAAATCGCAAAGAATTCATCGATATTACTTATATATACCTATATTAATTAATTATTATATTAATAAACATAATAAAATATAAACATACATACATAACTATTCTAAGTAAATAATATATATATACTATATATGGCAATATAGTTACTTGCATAACAGGGATACATATAATAAAATAATAAACGATATTTAACTATTATGGCAAAGATAAATAAAATTCTTTAAGACTATTTTAAATATGGGCAGGGATTTCGAATTCCGAATATTTTTGGGCAGTTCATTCCACAGTTGTACAGCATATACTGAAAAGGATTCCACGTAGAATTTTGTCATTTATTATTAGTAATTCTTTCACCTAAAACCCGGATATTGTTATCACAAAGACCTCTGCTGCGATTATATTTCAGAAGATGTCGAGCATTAAAACACGCTTAGTAGCAATTATAAAAAAAAAAGATACAGAAATACATCCTAATACATTACGTGCTATTCAGATTATTGCCGAATCCAATACATGTGGCCAAGTTTTCGTGAACGGTTCGGTTTGTGGTTCGGAAGGGAAGGAATATTATCTTCTCCCGTGAGAGTAAGACATCAGGGATAATCGTGGTGTCCTGCGTATTTACAACGTTTCCCTGACATGATCGTGAAGAGAAGGGAGCACTTTTGACACACGTGATTCTCAAAGGTTCTGGATTCATGCAATGTTACGTTTTGTGAATCCCAGGAAAATGATGATCTAAACTGTAATCATGATTTGAGTACAAGTGACCGATTAAAAATTACAAGAATTAGTAAAGAAATACCTTGATTGTTTTTCGAACGGACTTCATGATCTAGATGGTGATTGAATTCGAGGACATGAAGACGGTTATCTACCGACTGTACCACATGTTATACGCTGATCGTACTTTGGATAGGAACATGGTACAGGAGATGGTCGAGCATTAGACAATTTGGGAGTCAACCTTATCATACGCTAGTCCAATTTTACTTGTGCATAAAATTGGTGATAAACGCTTTTGTGTAGATTACAGAACGTTAAGTCGCAAAACTAACAAGGAATACTATCACCCCCTCGTATCGAAGACCAACTCGACCAATTAGCAGGCAACAAACTCACCTCAACAAACTGGCCTCAGTGTATTACCAAATATCAGTAGTAGAGGAGTCACGACAGGACAGCTTTTGTAACCCGCGATGGCCAATACAAGTACAACCGGATGCCTATTGGTTTAGTGAATGTACCCTTAGTATTCAATCGTGTAATTAATAAAATACTGCACGAGGCAAAAACTAAATACACTATCGTCTATATGAATGATGTCCTTATTTATTTATTTTATTTATTTTTAATTTTTAAGGTAAACTTACAGCATGATCATAAAACATTTATATAGTACACTGGTACACTGGTATAGTGGTGTAACACACCACTTACAGGTATATACAATTTGATATGATAATTTAAAAAAAATTAGCATTTATAATATCACTCCATCTAAGGACGTTGCCAAAGATCAAAAGCGATTGGAAGAGGTTTAAAAAAAATGCTTGAAGGGGCGATGGGCTAAAATTAAGCAAATGTCATTTCTTCATTGAAACCAGAGACTTTTTTTTTGGGATATTTCTATATTGAGGCTGTAACTAAATTTAATAAGCTCATCAATCAACATAAACTGCAATAATGGATATTGATAGACCTATACTAGAATTGTATAGCCCAAATGCTGAAGCCCAAGCTGACACGGATGCCAGTATGAAAGGTGTAGCTGGTATCCTTCTTCAGGCGAATTCAAATGGAGTTTTCCAGCCTGTGTCATATTTTAATAGAAAAACGAACACGGAGGAGTGTAAACACCATTTTTATGACCTAGACACTGGCGGTGGTCGCATCTTTAAATCGGTTTAGAATCTATCTTATTGGTATTCCTCTTAAAATATTTACAAACTGTAACGTGAACTACTCCTGTAAAACCACGAATTGCTCGATAGTGCAATCAAACTCATGAAGTTGAATCCACCATTGAGGATTCAACATTAAATGTAGAAGTGAAGGGATCCTGAGTGCAGTATTAAACCAAGCTATTAAGGTGTCATCCGAGGAGGAGTTAGCAAGTACTAGAGAAGAAGCAAAAGTTAAAATAATAGAAATATAAACCAAATATAGTGAAAAATATAATAGTCATAGGAACACTCCCAAACAATATTCTAAAGGTGACCTACTAAGAGTATAGCGGCAAATGCCTGACGATGGGCAGTCACAGAAACTGGTTGTAAAGTACCAGAGTCCATATCACATCATAAAAATCCTTCCTAATGATAGGTGTGTCATTAAAGATACGTCGTTATCGCGTAAAAATAACCGCTGCTACGAAGCCATAGGTGCAGTAGACAAAATACAGCCAGGGCTAAATTTTTCTATGGATTTAGAAAGTAGTTAAATATGAATAATTATGACGATACGATAATTGTAATATAATATGTAATTATAAAAAATGATGAAACGTAATTGTCAAAGATTTTAATATTATGTTTTAATTTTTTTTTTTAATATATTAAAGAATTCTTAATTAATTTTTAGAATTAGTTACTCTAGTTGATTGTATTATTATTTGTTACTATAAATTGTAAATTTCGTATAACAGAGCGAAGGGACTCGCTCATTGCAGGAAGGCCGAGCTGTAAGCTCACTTATCACTTTTAGGTAAACTTATATTAGGTACATAAAGAATTACATTATAAATATTTAAAATGTAAAAATAATAATTATAAAATATATGCAACGTCTTTAATATTGTTGTGTAGAGGCGGCATTCATTCATTATGGAACGACAGAGCGAACGGACGTATTGTGATTGTATTCTGTTTAAAATGTAAAATATACAAAGTGAAAACTAATGTCGAGATTTATTTAAAAACAATCCTGATAACCTGAAGCTGTGGCTACACTTATATGCTACAAGTAAATCACTGAGAAAAAATTTGAAAAAACTGTCAAAAGCTTTCGTTTTTTTCTCGATATATTATTTCAAACTTTTCCACGCGTGAAACAGAGGATTAGATTTAAAAAAATTCGCAAGCAAAATGTGTAACTAAATATAATTTGGTAGGACATAATGTTGAAAATTTATGAAGTCGTAAAGACGAACGTCAATTAAGAAAATATAGGATGCTCCGTCTCTGAGTCTGACAATGGCACTCGAATTAATATGACCTTGTAAGCTTAGTTTACACTATAGCACACATATATTTATTTAACTCTCTATACTTAACACATATTTTCAACTAAGTATACAACCATGTTTGAATATATTCTACATGAACGTAATATACAAAGAGGCGGTTTCCACTTTCCTGTAGTCGCGTTAAAAAAGGTTCTTGTATCCCCAGATTTACATCAATTTATTTATTAGGAGGAACAAAATTAATCCACTGCATGCAAAATGACATTCCAGAGACAAACCGCTGTACTAATAAATGTTGTATAGCTATTGTTTAATTAATGATCAATACCAATAACTCCTTTAAAACTGTAACTTTCATTCCATTATATGACCTATCCTTTACAATGTATGTAGGTATGTGTGTACCAACGACATATCCCTCATCTTAAAAACTGTGACATTAATCAGATTAATTTATGAGCACTGTGGGTGGTTTAGAGTTTAGACAATTGATAGTTACTGCGCACTAAAATAGACCGTTTAAAAGATGCATCAAGTATTTGATGAATGTGTCATAAAATTTCATCATAGTTCATTGCTAGTGGAGATAAAGTCAAGAACCGAAACCTTTTGCTTTGAGTAAGTGCAACCACGCGTGATGCCGTGCGGCTTTGTTTAGTAGCTTACTACAGATATCTGCTCATGTGCTACAGTTTCATAAAATTTGGGCGTCGACCAAGATACTCGTAACAGCGTCGCCGTTGCCCATGTCATATACCTATGTGTGTACGCCTTTAAAGCTGGGACACAACAAACGGGTACGCAGCACGTAAGCATAGACGTACCATGACGTTGTAATGTATGGAACTGTATGAGATATGGCATACCGTTTGCGTGACGTGAACGTTCGCGTAGACGTAATGCGTGCTGTCATGTCTATGGATTCATGCGCGTCACTACGCGCGTGGTCACGTGTACGTACTTGGTGTGAATCGGCTCTTACACCCGTATCAGGCTTTTCAGCGAACGATTTATATTGCGCGACAGGTTGAGATGGCAACCGGGGCGGGGCACACCCGCACAGCCCCCGCGCTAACCCGCTGCGGGTGTGCGGGGCGTCCCCCCGGCTCATATCCCGATTGCCATCTCAACCTGTCGCGTGCTATAAGTACTTAGATGTTCCTATTATTCTGAATTCTAATCTGTAAAATGCCAAGTTGTATAGGCTTATATAAGAGGAAGGATCTAGAATATTTCGATTAGTGGCAGGGATCACAATTCGCAACTATCAGAAATGATGATTACAACGCATTGGCAGATGGGCGTGCACCCAAAATTTGAATTTTATAGTGTATCGCTCTAAAAATTTATTAAAAAAACATACAACGCACGTAAAATTTAATATTTATCATGTAACTGAATAGTTTGTACATATTTGTATTGATTCCAATATTCTCTAGTGTACAGAATAGTGAGGGACTATAAACTATGTTCCAATGGACCTAAACTAAAAATATTACATAGCTCAACAAACGACGCAATCTATTGCTGTTTTTTTTAACGTTAATAAACTAATACTGCTTCAGCCAAGCGTAAAGTAAATAATAATGTAAAACTATTCTAGAATACCGAAACTTTATAATACCTAAAGCTCAATAGTCAATACGTATTAAGAGCCTTTAAAATAAAGATATTACAGAAATGTTCATTGATTTACGCACAAAGGCATATAAATTAATTATTTCGGTTTGTCCAAGGGTAGGGGTTATCACTCCACAATTTGGAAACAGAACAAGTATTAAGTGATTAAAGTAATTATGAACAGGACTGTTCTGCTGCGATATTGGATTTAAAAAAATTGAGCCAGTTACTTGGTATGATATAAGGATTCTAACAACACCCCATATACCCAAACCTGTTTAGGCATTTAGAAGTTATGATGGAACAATCAAACTCACATACATACATACACGAACCCTGTACACGCCATTTTTAAGCAGTCATAAAAATGACGATGTACTGAGTATCTAGAGATATCCAAATTGCTTTAGCAAAAACACAAAGTGTACAAATAGATTTCATTATATTGGAATGTTTTAAAATAACAATTTTGGTTGTTCGAAATTCTTTCAAATACTCCAAGTCAGCAAAATTTGAGTTATTAGAACCTAAGTCAAAGTGAAATCATTTATTCAAATTGAGTGCCATTGCACACTTTTTGACTGTCGATAAATTTCTAAGATAGTGAATAGTATCACTATTAATTACGTAAACCTAAAACTAAACCTATAACGCGACGGCCAGGTCAAAAACGCGCCCAAGTCTGAGAAAACGTGCAAACAACAGAGACAAATTGCTCAAACTAATAGAAATGTATGCTTGGAGACAACCTTGAATTAGAGTTCCGCAAATTATTACAGCACCGAGACAATTGCCATCAATTTTTTACTATGAATCAATTGTCATTAAAATCATTGGTCCCAATTGTTGCTACAAGTACCTACCTACTTCAATAACGAATTGCTATTTATTTGCGTTGTCGTAGATGTGAAATCATTTTGTTCCAGCTGATATTCGCTTAAATAAAGTCTGGCCGCACATTGGCTATAGCAGGCACCATATTTCGAATTCCAGCTATACTTTGTAATGAAATCGCAGCACAGCAACATAGTTAACTCTTAAAATTTTACGAAACGAATTGCTCCCGCATCCCAGAACTGCAGACATAACAAAAAAATTCTAAAGCACTTGACCGCCTGCAAGGATCCATGTAGCCAGGGGCGTCTTGGGGCCATAAAAAACGAAGCACTTTGGAGTGAAGCCAACCAGCTACCACTTATTCAACCTCATTGAAAAGATACATTTTTAACTAAAACCAGAACACTTGAATTCATTCCGGTGAACGAATACGTCTTTTTGAAATTTTTAATTCTGCCCTTGGGATAAGGTTTTATTGGGAGGCTAATTAGGTATAAGGAAAACGCTTTGAATTTAATTAATCTTTAATTCTTTTACGGTTATTTTTGTATATATTTTTGTGTACGGTTGTAAATTTTACACAATAATTGAGTAAGTTAATTTTGGACAAACAGTTAATTATATTATTAATAAATATTTTATCGCACTAAAAATGTTCAACCTAAATAATAATAGAGGCTTTCACGTAGCAATGCAAGTTGCATAGCTTATAATAAAATAATATAAAGCAGGTATAAGAACTTTGGACTCGTAAAGTAAAAAAGTCATAGAAAACTATTCAATAATATTGTCCAGAATACTGTACATCCCCTATGTCAAAACTTTTAGAACGTTGACAAACTATGTCCAAAAAGGTTTTTTAGTGGTCTTATTGGTTGGATCACCGTACTCGTATATTGCAAAGTAGCCAAGCGGAACGTTGTAGGATGTAGCTGTGCAATAAAGCATTCTTCTACATTCCTCATGGCGTTCCGCAATGCGTCCAGATTATTGGTTTGCTGGGTAGTTTTTGAGGTTAACGGGGTCATTGAACGACGCTATACGAATTCTTCAAAGCTCAATAGACAATAAATCTTTCTTACGACCCCGAATACCTGATGGGAGCTAGTTTTATAACTATGAATAAAATATCGTATGATATTTATCGTGGCATGACATTTAAATATACGATTCTTGTATATTTTCTTGAATATTTTGAACAAAACTTTTTCTTACCAAAAGTAAGAAATCTGTAGAAACTTGTTAGACATTTGCATTACATTGCAGCATTTGAAATTGTCACGCACTTGTATTGCCCATATTTAGGTATTTAGCATTTAGAAGGCGCCCGCGATTTTGTCGCCACGGATTTAGATTCCTAAAAAGCCCATGGGATTATTTAATTCTCGGGGCCAAAAAGGGGCCTATCTTAATCCACGAGATGCAAGCTATCACTGTACCAAAGCCGTGAAAAGATAGCAGACAGACACACGTTCGCAATTATAATATGTCAGTTTTGATTCAAGACAGATATTATCCCTGAATTACCGCAGAAATTCAAGGAAAACACACAAGTATGTACATATTTAAAATTAAAAATGGCCCTTCAATACTTCGATAAAGGAACATTAATATTTAAGTTGCACTTCAGGCAATTTAAACCGTTCTCTACCTTTCTTTTTAGTAGCGAAATGGCCATCGTCGAAAGAGATTTAACCGAAGAATTCATAGAGGATTTTTAATTTCAAACCCGACAGATAACCACGGCGGATTCCCCGCGAGTACCTGCGCTAAAAATAGAATAATGCCTGCGAAATAAAGAGCTCTATATTTCATACCGCACTTCAACAATGTCGTTTTATTGTTCTACGAGTACCTTTGTGAGAATGCGTTGCTCGTTTTTCACACGTCCGGCGCTGAAGTACGAAATTCCAACAGTTATTAAGCTAATTAAGCTTGTATTTTGTATGGACATGAGTGTGTGTAAGGTCCAGACTTGATATCTAAGGGACTTTTTATCTTGCATTGTAATATTGTTCTGTCGTAAATACTTGTACAATCTTTAGTGTGACGCCACCAGATCCTTATTGAAATGAAAAACCTAACAGGAGAGAACAGAAAATTTAATTATTTAATAACTGTCTCGATATTGTCAGCGATCTCAAATTTTCATTACATTGTGTTTCATACCCGTCGTGTGCATTACATTGTGGGTTACTTAAAATGTGCGTATCCATACTCGTCCATGCAAAAGTCTTGTCCCCGGCCGGTAGCTGGCGTGAAGGTTACCAGTGATTAATAGGTAACTAGGTACTCTAAGTATAAAGACTAAGATCTAGAGTAGACAATTTAGTGGGAAAAACTACACAGCTTTTCGTCTGCCTACCGTCTTGCATTAAATAAATAAATAAAAATATTTTTAGACAATTAAACTTTTACAATTACTTTTTTACAAGCATTTTTTCGGGTTAATGACGAATGATAATGCCTAGTAATGTGCACTTTGATTTGGCCAGACTAAATAAATTGTTATTACCTATTTCATAGACCACGATTTTGAATCAACTTGCCAAAAGGAGATGGTTCCAAATTCGGCCCGTTTACTTTTTGTTTAAAATAGCTATAGGAAGTGATTGAGTTCAATGGTGTAACTTGTGTTTCACACGTCTGCAGTCAATTCGCTGTAGCCTGTAATATAGTACGAATTTCCAACGGTTATTAACTTAATTAGGCATGTAAGTGCGAGCAAGTGTGATACAATCAAGCCTTTCATTAACCGTTCTGCAGGGCTGCGGCGTTGCATCTCGTACGGTGTTGTGTTACAAGCGGTCAAGTTCTCTTCATGTAACATGATACGCAACACAACTTGCCATTTTATTACTTGTAAGTTGTAACAGAACGGACGTATAATTTATACTTATTAAAACCTTCATCTTTTACACAAGTGTTTTAGTTGACACAAAATGCCAATGTTTTTTTCTTGGGACACGTGTATTTAGTATTTACTTTATTTAGACGTTTTGTGCCGCTTGCACCTCAACCCTAATACTCTTGCTACACCTAAGCAGTTTTGAGGCCCTGATTTCGATTCTCGAAGAATTCCACTGAGGAAAATGCCTAGGTAGGTACTTGTGAAAGGCGTAATCGTTGGCTAAGACATTATTTTCATAATAATATCATTGGCAATTTGTAGGTAAACTCACAATTTGATCCCCGAAACTTTCTTAGGTTTCAAGTATTCTAACTTTGTACCACTTCAATATCTGAGCAAATTAAAAATTAAATTTATAATTGCATCAAAACTTTCACAACAATCCCAATTTTAAGAGACCAGACAGACAAGAGACTATCATAAATTAAACATTCAAAAAGTCAACTTCACGGTTCGCCTAAATTAAAATTTCATCGCCACAAATTGGCTTTAATAAGAAGACATTATTATTACTCCCGCATTCAAGACTGTACGTACATACACGCTTTGTTTGTCCGTTTGTCCGCATTAAAACAATGAATGCACGAGACATGAGTCCCCGATGAATTATGAATTCCCATGCTCTCTGAGACGATTCCATTGAATATTGAATATGGATCTGTCAAAACAAAATGGACTTAAGGATGGGTACAGATTGCCAATTATATCGTGCGATTGCCAATAGTTATAATATTGTGGTGATTTGTATGATACATGCCTGGGATAAATTATTTTGTAATTGGTTTTAATAGTAAGTATATTTTTTTTCAACAGTAAATTTAAGTCGATTTACTACATAACAATGATAACTTATTTAAGTGTATGGTTACTAAATCGATTAACTTTTCATCATGGTTATTTGGCTTATAAGTATAACATAATATGTTAAAAATATGTACCTATATCTGGAACTCGTTGGAAAAAATATACAACCAACCAGATCCACGTAGGTATATTGTCAATGTGTTATACTTATTTTACTAAGTTCAGTATGCCGAAAATATTTTAGTGAGTCCACAGCCTTGGAGCATCTAACACAGGGCCAAAAATGCACATAATTCATGGTGGCCGTTAAGACAATGGTCACTCGACGGAAAATAAAACGCGTTTGAGCAGCCTCCATCAAGATTCCCCTAACTAACTCTCATGGGGATCAGACAATGCACGTCTTAAGACTCCCACGTCACGCTTTTGTTGTCTTCCTTTTATTTTTCGCGGTTATATTTTGGCAATGGGTTTTTTGATAAGGCGTATATTATGATTGGGGTAGAACAAAGGCTTCGAATTCTAAAACTTAGTCACAGATTTTGTATGTAACTAGATTCCACTTAGAAAAAATTATGCTGCAAGACATGCTTCTTTTGCATCATGACATTGGTTGTTCGGGAAGGTAATTGCACAGGTTAGGTACTTACCTACTAGCGCCGCGTAGAATGGTGAAATTAGGGTGAAATTCACCAATGCAAGAGGAATTTACTTAAACAGTGATGGCCCAGTGATCAAGACGTCAGCCTTCTATCAGGGAGATTGGGAGTTCGATGCGGGGCACGCACCTCTGACTTTTCGAAGTAATGTGCGTTTTAAGCAATTAAATATAAACTAGGCCTTGCTTTAACGGTAACGGAAAAAAACGGTTAAATAGTTTTGTCTGGTGGGAAACACCACCCTACCGGCAAAGCCGTGCCGCCGAGCGATTTAGCGTTCCAGTACGATGCCGTGTAGAACCAAAAGGATATGGGTTTTAAACTGCCATACCCCTTCCAGGTTAGCCCGCTTCCATCTTAGACTGCATCATCACGTACCACCAGGTGAGATTGCAGTCAAGGGCTAACTTGTATCTGAATTTAAAAAAAAAAAAGAAAAAATCGTGAGGAAGCTTGCATGCCTGAGAGTTCTCCATAATGTTCACAAAGGTGTGTGAAGTCTACCAATTTGCACTGCGCGGGGGTTGCAAGTTATGGCCTAGACTAGATCCTTCTCATTCTGAGAGGTCCGTGCTCAGTAGTGAGCCGGGGGTGGGTTGATAATGACGTTGGCTAGTTAGGTAAATGGATTGCATTTTGAAGAAGATATAAAGGATACAAAGTTAATGTAACTGTAAGCTAGGTATATAGCTTTAAAAGCATGAAGAATGCGGCCGCGCGGCGTGGGTTAATTGTGGTGATTAATAAAACGTCTCCTATTCAGGCAAGCACAACGACGAACTAGCTTTCAAAGGGTAGAATAACCGTTGCAATTTCTCAGTTTGGATGAATATTCTGTACATTATTTGCGCTAATCATTATTTTCAGTTTTACCAGTGACGAACTATTCGGTCTTCTACAAACATAAGTCAATACTCCACTACATACCTAGAACCACTTTAGTTAAAGGATTTGTGTACAGTTAAATACTCGTAGCTATCGACCTGATAACTTTAACGCATTTTGTGGGGCAATAGTGACACCTCGCAAACTCGGTATTCATAATCTTTTGTGAACCACAATCGTCACCTTTTAGGGATAACATGCGGGATGGTGTTGGGATGGGATGCATTTAGCCGAAAATGTTCGATTCTAAATTTCAATAATTAATTTAGAGAATGAATAAAAAATAAATAAATTGCCAGGTCCAACAACACCATCCTTTATATATAGAAATCTAAATATCAGAATAGAATAGAACATATTTTTATTCAAGTAAGATTTTACAAGTGCTTTTGAATCTTCAAAATAATCTACCACTGGTTCGGAATGCCGTTCCTACCGAGAAGAACCAGCAAGAAACTCGGCGGTTGCTCTTTCATCATAAAAAGAAAAACCTATTTTTAACCCCCGACCCAAAAAGAGGGATGTTATAAGTTTGAAGTGTGTATCTGTGTATCTGTCTGTGGCATCATAGCTCCTAAACTAATGAACCGATTTTAATTTACTTTTTTTTTTGTTTGAAAGGTGGCTTGATCGAGAGTGTTCTTAGCTATAATCCAAGAAAATCTGTTCAGCCGTTTGAAAGTTATCAGCTCTTTTCTAGTTACTGTAAGCTTCACTTGTCGGGGGTGTTATAAATTTTTAATTTACACTTGTTAGGTCTATCAATATAAATTACAAGTTGGCATCCAACAGAATTAGCACGATTTTATATGGTGTTCTTTTAACTTAACTTTAATTTTTTCCACCCAGAGGTGTTATTGTAAAGAAAAATATAAAAGTCGAATGTTCAGGTCAGATTACAAAGCTTTCTAAAGAGGAAACCCTACAAAAAGCTAAGTCCTAATCACGTCTTAGCCCACAAACCAAAGACGCTTATACAAGTATTTGTTAATGGTTATAATATTATATTACTTAAGCAGTTCTTAGACAAATGCCATTTCATTTACTTTCTTAGATATTAACTATTTTTTAAGTAATTAAAAGTAATTAATTAAAAGTAATTAAGTAGTTTAAGTAATTTTGGATTTTGGATTGTCTATATTTTTCCTTTTAAATTGTAGGTATGTGTATATGGTGATTTTTCCAGCTTACCACATCACCAGATAACATGTCATTACTAATAATTGTAAGTATAAACAAGTATACTTTCTGTTTTTTTTTTTTCACTCTCGTCTGGCTTTACAAAGATTAGCCAATGTCAAGTTTGTAGTTATTTGTAACAAGTTAGTTAAACTATACAAGTATGGACCCCGTCTGTGCCGGCGCTCGCCGACATACGCACAGCACCCCCTTAGAGCGCTTTCCAGTCAGTTTTAACAAAAAAAAACACTCCAAAAAGGCAGAGCACGCCCGCCAGCTAACACCAACACATCATCACCAACATATCATCACTTTGCTGGTAGTGGTAAGTACAGCTCACGTAGTGATACAAGAATTTTACAAATTACTTTACATTACTTATACAAAAAAAAAGTAATATAATAAATGGCACAGGAATACAGCAAATTGGTGGGTTTGCCTCTTTAAAATGCTCCGTGGACCGTGGTTACGACACAATGTTTAGCCGGGCCCTTGCCCTGAAATCTCGCTAGCATTTTAGGAAAATATTCAGCGAGAGAATTTACATTTTCTAAAAGGAAATAATATTACTCCTAACGTCTTTTGAACTTTTCCTATTATCGGCTTATCTTTTCTGACCTGAAATGTTTCAATGCTCCTTGTATTTAATGAAAAGGCTGCTGATTATATTTTAAATCAGATATACTATATCTAGATATTAGTTTTTCAATAGAGCTACTTAACTGGCCTCTAAAAGCCAGCCGTATTTTCTCATAAAATCTTTTTCTTTTCAAGCCTTCTGAGCACAATGTGCGCTAGGAAAAGATAAGACTATTATTGTCCAATGGCTCAGGTGCAGAGTTGGACAAAAACAGTTTTTAAAAAAAACATTTTTTTTTTACTTTTAAAAAATTTGCAACTTTTTTTTCCAAATAAAACATCTTATTCTAAAAATTTCTTCATAACAAGCACAACCCTGCTCAGTTGCTATGACTATTCCAGTTTTACTCTACCGTCATTATATTAGGTCGATCTAGGTCTTAGAAGCTAATAACTATCATGATAACGAGTACCTAGGTATAACATTATGCCAGGATTCCTATTTAGCTGAAATTCTTATCAAAACGTCATTAATAGACTACAAAGTACTTAATGGTTTAAATGGGCACTGAGTCAAATCAGAAGTAAGCATATATCCTCATTCCTAATTTTTTTTAAACTAGAACAGACTAACATAAACAAAGGTATACCTACAGCAAATACGACATGCTTGCGTGACTTAGTCCTACAACTGTTATATTTACGACAGCGTTTGAAAGTAAAACAAGTGTAAATTAAAAATTTATAACACCCCCGGCCCCCGACGATCCAAAGTATTTGAGTTTTCCAAAACATCATTTTCAAATAAATTATTATGTATTTAGGCAACGTCCATCTTGACAGCTTGACATTTGTCTATTGACATAATATTATGAACCTAACGGTTATTTAACCTAACGGTTATTTAACCTTCTTTTCTACAAGAAAACTAGAAAAGAGCTGATAACTCTTAAACGGCTGAACCAATTTTTTTAGATTATAGCTAAGAACACTCTCGATCAAGCCACCTTTCAAACAAAAAAAAACTAAATTAAAATCGGTTCATTCGTTTAGGCGCTACGATGCCACAGACAGATACACAGATACACAGATACACAGATACACAGATACACAGACACACAGATACACAGATACACACGTCAAACTTATAACACCCCTCTTTTTGGGTCGGGGGTTAAAAAGGCATGTCCCACACTGACCTAAATAACTAACATTCACTTTACAACTTGTAACTCATCATCAACTTCCTTAGTTCGAAGTTGGAGCCCCTAATTGTTGTCCCCTTTATTTAGTCGAAAGTAACACGATACGTCATCCACACCAATGTTTCCCGGATGTCATACTCGTTAATGTCAATAATGCAGTTGCCCAAAGCACTTATTAACAGCTGAGTCACAGTTAATATTTGAGAGTGAAGCCGTTTTATTTACATAAGCAAGTTAACGGATAGTTTTGAATTCTAATAATTATTGTGATCATCATCATCATTCATCACACACTCACTACTAAGCACGGGTCTCCTTTCAGAACGAAAGTTTGGCCATAGTCCACGTAGCAGGCAAAGCGTTAGCAGACTTCACACACCTTAGACAACCAATAGGGATGACGACTACTAGTCAAATCAGTGACTCTTTATCAAACGTCAAAACGCTCGCTTAGCAAGGGAGCTTGTATCAAATTCACAGATGTGACGTCATAGACATTTGACATCGTTGGACGTACTTTTTTAGTTAAATCGATAATTTAAAATACTAAGCAAACTTAAAACTAACATCGGACGTGGAGTTTACGAATTTCGGAAGTCTATTTATAGTCCCTCTATTTAATGAGTCCTAATAAATAATTTATTTTAGACATCATCCCAATCTTTTGTTATTGATAAAGAAAGAGGGTAGCTGATAGACGGTCAATTAAGTTTAATGGACGGAAAGTAAATTAAAAACTAAAAGTTAAACAAAGAGTATTGCATTAAAGTCAACAAAAGTGTCCAAAGTAGTTATTAATTACTGAACCAAAGTTATAATTTCAGAGTGGAATAACTGTAGAGCTCGTTATAGTTTTGTTTATTTTGCTAGTTAAGGAATAACTTTGAGTTGGAACAAAATTAATGGAAAACAAGCATTTAATCATAATATTATAACTAGTTACTTCATTGTTTAGATTCGAGTAGTTCCTGAGTCTTGATTATGATACTATACTACTAGCCTAAATTATAAACAGAACCTTATCATAGGGTAACCTTAGCATCAGTGGCGTGCAGCTCATAGAGGTATAAAAGTATTGCCTTCCCTAGTTACAACACTTATTTTCCATTATGACCTGCCATAAATAAGTTCATACCTTAATGCTTACCCTGGCCTTAAAAACCCTGTGCACGCCACTTAGCATAAGGTCCTTACACGAACGTACTAAGTAATAATTCTTTCCTTATGCATGTTGGTAGTCGTGGATACGCGGATTTATCTTGCTGTCTTTTGAATAAATTAATACTATGTTTATTATGGCTCTAAAGAGCATCACCGCTTAGTGGTCTCTGGGGTTCCATAGACTAAAGTAGAAGACAAGCCTTCTTAGTTGCTAAATAAGTGATGCCCACGACGATTTAGGTTTTAAAATCTCGTGGGAATTTCCCGGAATAAAACTCGCTTGTACTTACAACTCTTAAGGTCTTTAGCTATAAGAATCCAAAAAATCACGCCGATCCGTTGCTCCGTTGCGGTCAATAATATAACAAACCAATAAACTAACATACCAATAAACAAACACTCTTTCACATTTATAGTACGGGCAGTGATTTGCATCGATGCACGAAAAAGTTGTTATAACTTTTAACATCCTGAAAAGGCCAAATTATATTTTCTTGTTAAAGGATTGGCGTATTATTCTAACCCCTATTAGACTAATAGCTAGTTACTAAAATAACATCGTGATATATTCCCAAACAGAAAGTTTGAAATTAGAGTAACATAAATTACTCGGTTCACTCCGGAACCCATCGTGGATCCGGTTTGATCCCGGAATCTCGTTGAAACCTCGTAAACACGCTACTTGATGACACATTTAACACCTAACTGTTTTACTTAAAAACATATAAATTTTTATGACTTCGCCCCTTAAGTGAGTTTTATTAGGGCGCAGATAAAGTTAGACTTGATAAGGGAATTTTTTTTTGCTTTAAAAGCTTTAAGTTATATCTTTCGGTGAATAAATACTTTTTTACGTTTATTTAATCTAAGTTTACGGTACTTTAATAACTATACCTATGTAATTTATTATTAATACTTAGATATTTTGTTTAAGATTAAATAAAAGTGATGAAATGGGTCTTACGGACCTTAGGTACAACGTTCTATGAACTACATATCCTACTCACTGTACTAATTCTAAAAAGTATTCTGATTCTGAAGATGTCTAAATAAATTGAGATAAAAATCACCAAAATATTGATTTGTCTTTACCCGTTATCTACAAATAACCTTCCAATATCGTATGGAAGCTACTTCCCCCGTCAATTTTTTTGTCTATAGTTTAACTATGGTAGAGTTGTCAGTTATTAAAATACGATTTGTCTACGTACAATTATAGATGGGGCAAACATAAATAATTTAAAGTAATTCTTTGTTGTAAGTTTATGAGATATCTTACTAAAAGGGTAGCTAATGGTCCAACTGTGTACAAAAGTTGAACGCATTAATTTTAATAACAGTCACACGCAAGTGGGTTTCATTAATATTTATGGACCTTTGACAAACAATTTACATACATATCTACCCTTTGCTTTGTCGATTACAATGCACGTCATTAACCTTACTGACAATATTGTTATAGTTGACTTCACAAAAGACTGAAATTATGAAAATAACCCATAGGCTACTCAAATGTACCCGTATGTACCATCTAGTTAGTAATAATTATTTTTATAAAAGTAGTTAAGTTACACCGAATTGCGGAAGAAGATACGAAGATCTTCAGAAGCTACGAACTACGAACGAATTAAGACTGTATACCAAGCGTAATAAAGTTTGAATTAAGTTGCTGACTCTATAATAGAAGTACTTGAAAGATATAACACTTATCGAAAGCACTGAAAGATTCAGAAATCTTGAAAGGTCATTAAACTCGCATTCGGGTTAAGCCTGGCTGGAGTGGTTATCAGTTGGCGAATAGCCAATGCCGGTTTATGCGATGACGTCACAGAAATCATACTAGGGAGTTATTGCCCTGGAGAGGTCGGAAGTAGGAAGTTAGTACTTGAGATGCTGAAGAAATGATGATTCGACTATGATAATATTTTATAGCATTTTTCTTTATCTTATTTCTATTCTTTATCTGAGATCTAAAGCTTTAACGTACTTTAACTTTGCTCACTTTCCTTAGTGTTAAATGAGACAGATTTAGGTAGGTAGGTAATATGTCATAGCCATAATTCATAGTCTGAGCCAGTGGTCTGAACCAAGTCAAAGTAGGCTCTATTATAGATTCAGCCTAAAAAAATTGTATTAGAACATGCAACATAGCTATATTTTTTGATTATATTGGTGCGCATGAAATAATTTTCAAAAATCCGCATTCGAATGTTATTCTGATGGTAGGTACCTATCACCTATTATAATTCTATAATGTTGGTACGTATATAACTTTCCACCTATACAAAACTGAAAACCATACAGGGCTTTAAATCGTGAATGATTGATGCTGACGATTTTAATTTACTTGGCTTACGGTCTCCTATTAAAGAGTCAGTAGCTTGATTCCGTAAAATCTGCATCAATCATTATTACAATCGCAATTGTTGTTATTGGCTTATATGCTATTCTTGATGCAACAATGTATTGTAGCCAATAGTAAGCGAGCGTCAACCAATCAGAGGTGATTGCAGCAATCGTGACATTGTAGCTGTCATTCTACCGCAATCGAGCTACAGATCCAGAATATGTAGAGCAGTTTTAGATATCACAAACTAAACTGCTATCTATCACAAACGACTGACTTCACATAACCGACGTACAACAGCTGATGCCGAAAACCAGAACAGTTTTATTTCCTATCATTCTTTTTGCCGATTTAGTAGCTCGTACCGTTCACAGCAAAAAACGCAATATAAAGGTTTCGTGGATTTACAAAAGCATTTTTGATAAAAAACTTTATATTGAAAAGTAACATGCGTTGCGGAAGTGAGCAGGGAACAATGAACATGTTATTAATCGAAAAATGCAATCTGGAAATAGTTTAAAAATTATTTACCAAAATACCCATAATAAAACTAGCGACCCGCCCCGGCTTTACACCGGTAGCTTATTACAATTTTTGTAGGGATTTTGTAATTAAAAAAATATATAGCCTATATCACTCCCTAATAATGTTGCTACTGCAGGAAGAATTTTCAAAATCGGTTCAGTAGTTCCAGAGATTACTCCCTACAAACAAACTTAAAAATTTTACCTCTTTAGTGTGTGTGTCTGCTAGCTTCTAATGGCCTATCTGTTTAACCAATTTCGACAAAAGTGGGTACATTCCAGATATGGATATACCTAGGCAATTTTTTATCCCAGAAAATCAAAGAGTTCCCATGGGATTTTCAAAAAACCGAAATCTACACGGAAGAAGTCGCGTAAGTAGTAATAAACCAGGTTTAAACCCCACTTCGGCGCACTGCATTTGTGAACTTCTTGAGGGAAAGAATCAAGTTTACTTATGGTAGAACAAGAACTGATAATATTATACGAATGTCGTCAATTTTATAACTAAGGGTTTGCGTTAAGAACTAGGAAGCAAGAATATTATACTAAGTACAATATAAGGTTGTACACATCCACAATACATATTTATATTTCTATGATAAAATGTTGAAGTATTTATATGAGTTAGGGCAATTTCTAAGCATTTCCATAAAGCAAACTGTATCTGCAATACAAGATTGGTTCAACGATAAAGCCGTGAAAAGATAACAAACAAAGAGACATATTTTTGCAACGTGTGGAAACTCTATTCACTTTAAAGTTATAACAATATATGAACCCACCTGATTTATGTACTCCTGGTAATATCTCCATTCACATGTAGTGCTTTACCTTGGAAGCATTAAAGTTATTTATAAATCAAGCACATTGCTCGCTCGCTTTGGTTAATGTTTAAACTCAATTAAACGATCCTTCAATAATTTTGTGGTCGGTTCCGTTTATCGGACCACTTATGGACCAAAATAACTGCGGCTGAGATGCTAATGAATCATTAAGTGTATTAATAATTATGTACCATTTGTATTGATTCCCGATACTTGACAGTAGGAACTTTATATGACTCTACCAATCTTTGTATTGTTAACTTATATGTAAAGCGTCCTGTTTTAAGAAAACTTTAAAGAAAAGGTACAAAGCCAAATAAACTTATAAATGATGCATATTACATTTCTTGCAAAGCACCTTGCATAGAAACCACTACTTACGCTGTAACAATGTGTAAGATAAGTTGTGTGTAAGACAAAATAAAAAATTTATAACACCACCGACAAGTGAAGGTTACAGTAATAACTAGAAAAGAGATGATAACTTTCAAATGACTGAACCGATTTTCTTAGATTATAGCTAAGAACACTCTCGATCAAGCCACCTTTCAACAAAAAAAACTAAATTAAAATCAGTTCATTAGTTTAGGAGCTACGATACTCCTATCTGCACAGACAGATACACAGATACACACGTCAAACTTATAACACCCTTCTTTTTGGATCGGGGGTTAAAAAGAAAATTGTGACATTATGTACGGCCTAACAGATGCTAATTCAAGTCATGTTAACCTAGGTTGTCAGAAAATATGGACGCCGGAAGGGCATTCCAATCCATAGTTGAAGGAATCAAAAGGAAATCCAGCGCTTTGTATGTATGCTAAAATATTTATGAGCTAGTTTGCATATATACCAATGCGACACCAAATCCATACGATAGCTCTATGCTATCCAGGGGCTCTACCAAGAAAGGTTGAGGATCGCAATCACCTTTCATTCGTTGACAATCACTCACTATTGGTTGCAACGTATTGTTGCAAACAACGATAACATAAATTCAGCCAATCACAACAAGCGCGATTGCTATAATAATTGATTCTGATTTTCCAGAATCGACCCACAAGTGTTATTGATTAATAATAATTATAATAGTAAATGGTTTTTCTTTTTGAAAAATTATTCTATTTAATTTTTAAAAAGCTACGCTATGCGCTACTTTAGATGAGAAAAAGGAATAATCTAAAACAATGCTAAATACGCTTTCAAAAAGCTAGACAGAACAATGGACAAGTTTTACGGCGACTCTCTTTGATCGAATGTCTGTGCGGAAAATTTTCTGCTGAATTGTTTAAGCTACCTTCCAAATTCTATTACCGTAGTGCCGCTGAACCGAATTTCATCTCCCTGTAATAATACCTTGATGCTCGATTCGATTACTCCTGTCGATGACATGGAATAAAATCTTTTGGAGTATTGAAATTTCACAATGTAGGAATACAGAATTAGATGGCCCCCCACAACTACTTTTGCGGGATTTAGGTTTAATATAAAACCCGTAAAAAATTAGCCTATGTCCGTCTCCTCAATGCAAACTATCTCTGTCCTAAATTTGATTGGGCCGTGAAAAGATAAATACATTCATTCAGTTTTGGGGTGGTCGTGTAAAGGTAACAGACAAACAGACATATCCACATTTATAATATTAAATAGTAGGGATAAAAGTGACCGTTAGTACAAAATTCTATTTAAAATAGGTAAATAGCTTATTATTTTGATGACCAGTCTGACGTTAACGAATAACGTTATGTAATTTATCGTAAACGGTAAAACTTAACAGTTTCTTCATATGAAAGAAATAATTTCGCAATAATATATAAACTACTATTCCAAGAAATCCCTGTTACTTTTGTTTCCATTATAACAATTGAAACGTTAATTTTAACCATAGGGGTTTCGTAATCGATCAATCACGGTGACCTATCTTTCCCATCGCAAACCGCCAATAGATTGCCATGTAGATAACGATACGAGGTATTCTCTAGTACGCAACATGTAGCTGAAATACTGCACTACTTTATTGCCATAATAAATCCAGAGCCATTTCCATTTTATATGCTCACCACGTGACTATCTACCGTTATGTTCAACCTATTTTTGAGATTTTATGTTCTCTTTACTGTTCAAACCAGAGCTTTTAATTTTATATGGTAATGCGGTATGCCGTGGATTCACGGTTAACATTGAATCATTAAGATGCTATAAAAATTAGAGTTTCTTAAGTCTTAGCTCGCTATGTAGTACATGTAGAGGGATTATAATTTTTTTATTCAGATACAAGTTAACCTTTCACTGCAATCTCACCTGGTGGTAAGTGATGATGCAGTCCTAGATGGAAGCGGGCTAATCTCGAAGGAGTATGGCAGTTTTCATTAAACCCATACTCCTGTGGTTTCTACACGGTATCGTACCGGAGCGCTAAATCGCTTGGCGGCACGGCTTTGCCTGTAGGGCAACTAGCCACGACCGAAGCCTCCCACTAGAAAAATATATTGAACTGAATAACCAGATTTCTTTTTTTTTTATAAAGACATTTAGTACCTATCCATTGAACTCGAGCCCAAGAACTTCGCACGATCTACAGATTTTGATCGATATACCTATGTAAATATTTTTGTAGATTAAAAAAGTAGATTTTAATACCTACCTACCAACCTTTGAAGTAGTTCTCTGTCTAAAGGCTATAATAATAAGCTTTTTATTACTTGCATATAATTTCAGTGGTGACTTTTGCCAATGTTGTTAATTTTGTTAACGATGTACTTACAACAGAAAAATTAAGCACATAATTAAAATGAATTGTGTATATTGATAAAATCAATGATCTCATAATATTGTGTTCCGAGGGCCGGACGAAGTGTATAAATGTCTCGCTGTCGGTGGATTTCACTTGTGATAAATGACTGTAAAAATTGCCAGACTATAGGTTTTCCTGAATACTTAAAAATATTGATGGCTAGCTTATAAAAAAATAACAGAAGCTCTCAGGATCCAAGTTGATAAACTTTTAAAGAGTGAAAGTATCGTATAAAACCACGACAAACAATGGAAAAAAAAAAGATGATCCAATATAAAAATGCTTTATACTATGGCTAGTTGAAAAATGCAAAAATGTGCTTGTTTGTTACTTTATTGCTCTGTCATTCAATCACACCGCAACGAAGCAACGGATTCACCTGATTTTTTTACATGGATATAGGGATTATTATATCCCTATATTTATATTTATGGGTTTAAAATTTGTGAAGTCCACGCCGACAAAGTCGCGGACATAAACTAGTACTTCAATAAGTAGACGAAAAAAAACAAAGAGCTATTGTATTTTTCTTACGGTGCATGAACGTCTATAAATACACTATGAACTGTGTAAGACACATTACGTGCAAACGTGCTATTATAGTACTGTTTTAATTCATATCGTTTAATCGGGAAAGCAATAAAGGTAAATATCCAGACAATCCACAAAAAGTTGAAGAGAAAATGGGATTTGCATTATTTTTCCCACGGAGCCGTGAATTTCGTTCTCGTAGCACTTTCTCACCATTGTCCGCGGTAATTGTACTCAGTTAATGATTTCATGCTATACACAATCTAGATTTTTGCTGTCCACGTTTATTGTTCAGCATTCAACTTTACTCTTTTTGAGCCTAGATCTAACTAGCTATTATCTACTATGTGTATGCAGTAAGTACCTTTTTTACTATTTCGACCACGTCAATCTACATATTTATTATTTACTAGCTGATACCCGCGACTTCGTTCTCGTGGATTTAGGTTTTTCAAAAATCCCGTGGGAACTCTTTGTTTTTGCGGGATAAAAAGTAGCCTATGTGCTAATCCAGGGTATAATCCATCTCCATTCTAAATTTCAGCCCAATCTGTCCAGTACTTTTTCGTGAAGGAGTAACAAACATACACACACACACACACACATACACACAAACTTTCGCCTTTATAATATTAGTGTGATTAGATACAAAACAAGTGTCAACTACCTAAAATCCAGGATTTCTTATCTCAGGATAAACAAAGTAGAGAACGTCGTCTGTTAGTACATATAACATAAAAAAACATTGAAATAGTACTGCGCATCATAACCGATATTCAGATCTGGCAATCCTTGCCAAGTCCTTGCAGCTTAAAAATCTTTATTTTAAATATTCAGAATAAATTTTTACAAGTAGGAGTCTCACAGTACGTTATCAATTATTCAAAAAAGCAAAAATATTATGTACATTTGAGTCGGCATACATTATGAGACATGCGTTCACGTTGAAAAGCGTGAAGAGAGGCCCGCACTCACAAAGGACGACCTTTGCCATATAATGAGATATTAATAGACTACATTCATTGGCCTTACGAGGATGTTCTAGGCCATAAAGGAGCTATCTTCACGCATTATGTGGATAAGACCTTTTGAAATGGGACCTTCTTGGCTAGTAATACATGTTTAGGTTCGGTAATAGCGGAAAATGTCCACGATTTAGGCACGGCTCATTTACATTAGATTGTACAAAGCTACTGTGCCATTCAACGTTTGTAGTAAATAGTTACCTACCACAAAAACTATGGCTTGTATGGGTGATGTCATAGTGTATGGTGTATAACCAGTTTGAAATCACTTTTTACTTTCATTAAGCTAATAAAACCAGACTGCTGTAATCAGGATATCTCTGAAAATATAAAAAGTGGCCTTTATTGTTAAACACAAGCCCTACAATTGTTTTTAACAATTAGTGTAATTTAAAAATTTAGAACACCCCCGACAAGTGAAGGTTACAGTAACTAGAAAAGAGTTGATAACTTTCAAACGGCTGAACCGATTTTCTTGAAATATAGCTAAGAACACTCTCTATCAAGCCAACTTTCAAACAAAAAAAATTAAATTAAAATCGGTTTATTAGTTTAGGAGCTACGATGCCACAGACAGATACACACGTCAATCTTATAACACCCCGTTTTTGGGTTGGGGGTCAAAAACAAATGTTTTAAAAGAAACATTTAAGTTGAGTAAAACCCCATTATTATAATTGAAAACAGAGCTCCCGTCAAGGTCCACGTACGGCCGGTCGTCAATCCGGTCGCAGTCGACACACTCTGTTTGCTACGATGCATACGAGCCCGTTGCTTGCCGTTTTGTGAAACTCGGAGGTGTGAGGTAAACGATAAGTGTACATCCAGTTACACATGCAATGAGACCTTGCTCAGATAAGCCGCAAAATCAACTAATCACTCTAATACTAGGCGAAGGCTTGTATGTGAGTGTGTATGTGTGTATCTTACTCTTTTGCGTGAAAGAGTAGTTTTCAATAGCTTACTGCCACTACGAAAGACATCATCTGCCCACTACCATTTCAGATGACGAGGCCTTTAAACTATGCCAGTTATTTCGGTTCTCTTATTTATTATTGATTTTTTTATTCAATCGATACTATGTACGGTGATACAATGTTTATAATCTTCGTTGTGATTTTTATCCTTCAGAGAGATACCTAATTCAAAGCGATAAGACCGATATTATTTGTATTTCTCTATTAGCATACTTCAATTTTAATTCATTAATTTCACTTCATTTGTTTGTCAAAGAAACCAGCTATCAATGTCCACGTTTCCAAAGAGATAGCTTAGAAACTATAAAATGTTGAAACTCTAATTAGAACTTATCGCGACGCCTAGGTAGTTATTATTGGCAACCTCTCACAGTGCAAAGAAACCATAAGAAGAAAACGGAAAGTTTCCAACTCAATAAATACTAATCAGAAATACCTAGGAGTAGTATTTGCAATTTATCGTCGGATATTAAGGCGTACCTAGTTGAACACTAGTTGCTAGTTTCCCCTCTTTATGTAAATTTTCTCTTATACTTTCATTTTTGTATTATACTCCAAATTGTAATAACAGTTTGTGAACTTTTTTATAGCTGAACCAATCTTGAATAAACAATTACAATTCTAGTACTTTGGATAACTACCTAATAATTTTTAGATAAATGGAAACGGCCGGCTTTGCATTCAGCAGCCCACAAGGTAGTGTAATAGAGTTACATTGCTTGTGTATTGTTTAATTATTTATTATTAAATATAACAATCTGCTTTTTAAAAAGATCAATTACTGCTCTTCTCAGTAGAATTTGCTTTTCGATGCGGTGGCAAGTCTTGACATTATAAATGGCACAAGTTGTCCTACAATCTACATAATGTGATGAAATAAATAAATTCATTTGATGATGACAAGAAAATGTCTTACGAGGGAACAGCGATACCCCACGAATTTACGGGCAACAGCTAGTTCCATATATTTTTTGCTGTAAAAAGCTAATTTCTTAATTTACTATTCGTATTCTTCAATCGCAAATGGTTTATGATTAAAACAGTAAGCGTAACGAATCGTCAAATTCACGATCAATGTTTTTATATCAAGGTCTTCGTTTGATGATTTGCCCAAATTGTACACAATAGTGTTTCACTTTCGTCATTCAGTTTCAATGAATTGGGTAAATACGACAAAAAAAGCTTTTATACTTGTACTCTATTGACTTTTTATCGTGCGTGAAATATAAGTACTTAGCGTAGTTTATCGAGCTACCCTGTAGCGCGAAGGTTGACATTGATTATAGTTTTAAAACCTGTAGCTGTGATTGGCTTAATACATGGCAGTCTTGCTGCGACAGTACATTATAGCTAATAGTGAAAGAGTGTTAGAGACAATCAGAGGTATCGTCATCCAGCATCAAACGACCTGCCTATTTATATTTGAGACGTTTGACGTTCACCTACCATGCATGTAGCTTCCGACATGTAATCTAGAGGTCCAGGTGGTCGTAAAACGTTCGGAAACGTATGTCCATCTATCCACTCTCTACAAAAAATTATATAGTACCTACAAATTCCCTTATTAAGGTGAATACAACACGTTTTCGAGTATGCACCCTGGGATGCTGTTTTTAGGTGGATAAACGGAATAATCCACTGTGTATTTCTCATTGTTTCTCTGATATTATTCCCTTGTAAACTATTATCGTCCCCCTTAAACAATATAAAATTGTTTAACACGACTAAAAATTACAGCAGAATACAGAGCTCTGCTTAATTGTCCTTGGACATTCAAGCAAATAATCAAAGCGCTTAGTCCAAAAAATTTCCAGCGATCTAATTGCGACTTCGAGCTATTCGAAATTGGGTTTCAATGCAAATCGAGAACTCTCCAAAACAAAAGAATAAACTACTTTTTTTTCGCCGCGCTTCGATCCACCATTCGCTGAAAGAGTTGTGAATTGGGCAGATTTCCCATCGAAAATTGTAGAGCCAAGAGAACGTGAAAAAGGTACAGGAACATACTAGTTTAGATATCATCGATATAACTGTTTTTCTGTATATTTATACTTATTAACTCCAAATAAATATCACTGAAGTAATTTAACAATAACTGCCACGTATTAAGTTCATACCCACTACAAATTATTTAGACGCTATCAAAACCAAACACCCATTTTAAAAATGTTTGTATATCTGGTTGTTTGCCTGGGCAAGGAGTGATCTAGGTCTGGAATTCTAGATCTATCTTTAAAGCATAGGGTTCCCACTTAATTTTAAAAAAAATCATAAATTCGAGTGAAAGAAGTTTCGGGCAAAAGTAAGTTAGCAATATAAAACAGCACAGCAAAAATGAATAGGGAATGAAGTATTATTAGCACTGTCCCAGTATTTAATTAGATAGATTCAGATCAGAACAAGCACCAAACGCACTGTAACTCTTAACCTATTTGGCCATGTGCCTAACAGCTTAAAACTGCAGACAACAATCCTAACCGAATGAACATAAATATTCTTGTCAATTGAACTCACTTGATTCTTTTTGAACCCAATAACTATTCGCAACGTCTATTTGGAATTATATTCCTCCAATTTCGCAAGTCGTTTGTCCTTAATAAATCATACTGTGTTCTCAATAATATGTTCTCAAACAGCTGATTTGTTCAATGTCAATATAGACTTACTTCTTGTATTTGCTGAGCTTGTTTGATTTGTAGGTATCGAGCTTAAAAGATGACGTACAATATATTGACCCATAATTTGTTAGCAAATACTCGCACTATTATGTAATACTTAAGTACTATTATACTTGTATTAGGTACTATTATAAGATTAAATCCAGCAGAAAAACGTTTCTTTCTTCACTTCCATTTCTGGAACTGAATTCGATTAGCATTCGACAACAATTTTTGGGCTGACAACAGCCAGACTTAAAAGAGAGCCGCCAGTCTTTTCCATCGTATGAATTCTCAATCAGTAATGCTGGATAATTGTAGGTCTTCAAGGTTCTAAAAAAGGCTCGACTGGCGGTGAAATAGGGGGAAATTCGCGACGCACATCTCAAACCGGTCTCAAGTAGCGACAGTGGCGCCACCGGTTTTATAAGGCACTGAACTGACTATATTATGGAATCCTTTTGTAGTTTGACTTTTATCCACCTATGCATAGAGCATTTTATTAATTACTTAGCTCATTATTTTGATTTTATAGCATCAAACATATTTTTCTCATGCCCATTGCGTTTGAGCAAGTTTTTTTATAATTTTTATGAATGTTTTTACCTACACTTCAAGCTTTCTAAATAAATTTTTAAATACATATCAAAAATTGCGAAGCCGGTAGGAATCGAAGCTGCGTCTTCTGGGTTCGCGCCCGAACGCTCCGGCATCGCTTGCCGTCATATTCAAAAATTATTGAAGAAGTTTTATTTACAAACCTATCAAACCGCAAATGGTCTAAAAATTGACTTAAAGCAGAAATGGCTTTTGAAATAATTAGGACTCGCAAAGTTGATAGATGTGCAGAAAATTGCCTTGTACAGAACCAATCCGAAGTACCTACTACCATGTAATCCAAGCCTAAAGAATGCGAGATGTAGAAGCAACATCCATTTATAATGAGGAAACGGAAACGTGCATAGAATCGTATAGAAAAACATTTACATCCCATCGGATGTGGATGTTGAGGATAGAAATATTAATGAGCAGAAAAAGCTTGAAGTAGAGCACTTGTTTATACTCACCTGATAGACCACCTGTTAGAAAGTGATAACTATAGGAAAGAGACATTGTATTTTATTTTTGTGTGTTTCTGTGTATTCAGAAGAGTGCACTCTTTTCACTCTTACAAATGCTAATATTATAAGTGGGTACGATTAAAAAATTGGCCAGACCTTTTGGATTATCATGTCTAGGGTCCTCATTATCAAGGTTTTTCTAAAAGTTAGTGCCATTCTAAAATCTAAAAAATAAAGATGTAGGCGACTATTTAACCATAATGAATATTTCGTTAGCGTTATTTAGAGCATTTTACTTTTAAAGAGGTTCTTTAAACTAATGAAGCAAAGCAATATTATAATTCTGAAAATTATTTTCTACATAAACAGTAAGTTTATAGGTTAGGTTACCCACCTAATATTATATGTGACTAAGAAAGTAAGTAAATAATAATTATTTTTGTAGAAAATAGTTTTTAGAAGTGGCTCTCTACAATATTAGCATAGCGAGTCCGTATTATTTTTATATTATTCGAAAAAGCTTGTTGAAGATTATTTTAAGAAAAAATAAGTAAGTAACTAGAATTCAATTAAAGCATATTATTATTAAACGTTTTCACGTTGGCGAAGTATTTTCCTTGGTTTAACATTGCTAAGTGGGTGTTTTTTTGGTTTGCATTCTCGAGTCTTTTAAAATACCTACTTACTTTTCTCATTATTATCTTGGTTGCTTTTTATTAATTAGGTTCTAATTTATATCCTTATCATTAACATATAATAACATAAGGAAATGTCTTTATGTTATTATTCTGTCATTATTCTAATCAACGATTTCTGAATCACATCTTTTCTGCTGGCATGACCTCAGTATCTAAACTATGATAATGATGATTAGCATCTAAAATTGACGTCCTCAGTCTGTCGTTAGCAACGAGCACCTATGACTTTGGCCAATCGGTAAATGTGATTTTTCGAAATATTTGCTAAATCGAACTAACCAACCACAACCAACAACGTCTATTCTGCATGTCTTTTTATAATTATATTACTAACCCTTTCAGGACTATTTCTAGGGGCATTTATCACAACATATTTGTGAATTGCTTTTAAACATACTATTATATCATACTTCTATTTAGATTATACTATTTCCATTGCCAAAATACTATATTTTTATCTGTGATTTACGCGCTAGCTATTTGGTTGGGGACTACCTGATCAAGAAGATAACATTTATCTAATCTATGACGATATAGATTGCTACATTACGGTTTAGTAATGCTCTACAATCCACATTACGATCGTTACTGCAACACATTTTCATGCGTCCTCAATTTCAGTATTAAGTAAGTACCTATGCAACTAAATAATTTCAACTAAATCAAAACTGATTTCGTCAATAAAACGAGTCTCTACAAATCCGAACGTTAATGAAATTTCATTAGGAACAATTTGAGGGCAACTATTAATAATGATTATTTGATCAAAGACTGTCATGTAACTCTACCAAAGGTATCGTGGAATAAGTATTTATCGGCATCCGAAACAAACGTGGTTCCGTTGATTGTTAAAAAGTTGACCGACATAATATAAATGATCGTGACCTCATCAATTTAAAGTCAAGGACAAATAACTAACTAGTCATAGATAAAAATAAACACGTTTGTAAGAAGGATTAGATACTTAGCAACAATATTTATATAATATAATATACTGTCGACAAGCAAATAACTCCATTCGTTTTTCCTTGAAAACATTACTTTATCATAAAGAACATCTTATATCACTCACTTCAATAGTTAGTTACTTTCATCAAAAGCATTTACTCAGTACCATTCACACATCAAAAATGGTTTATCTTCAACGATCTCGGACGATCTCTGACCTCTGATGCAATGGTAGAACAACGAGTAGAATGACATTCTTTCCTAGGTTTCGTTCCTGCCAAGTAATTCTGCCGTCAATTTTGAAAAAAATGAAAATTTTGTGTTACAGCATAGTGATAGGGCATTTTGAGGTGTGAATCAGGTTAGAATATGGTGAAATTCAAAACAAAAAATTTAGAGTGGTACAAATTATGATGTCACGTATTCACGTTGTCATAAACGGCCTTTACGTGTTAACGAGGTACCTCGCAGTTCACGTGTGATTCATCGGCCTGACCCACATCACGCCTTTCTTTAGTATTTAGATGAAATGCCGCGATTGGCGTGACCTGCACTTAGAGACGTGTGAAAAAAGACTTTTCCTTTGCATTTACCGACACACATAAAGAAACATTATCTTCATTTAAATTGTCTCTTTAATTGTTCTTAAGCCCGTTATATATTTTTCTAAACATTTTAATGACAATTTTGCATGGAAAAATCAGCAACTATACGATGTTGTTCACAATCAGATACATTGACAAGGAGAAGCATACAAAAAACTAGAGGTCCTCACAAATTCTTTCAACATGATCCAAATCGCAAAACTGAAAAACATAGACTACTTTTCAACCCAAAGAAACTCAGAGAGTTTCAACGATATGCCGCAAACCCAAATCTACGCAGACGATACCACAATAATTATATTTTAATTATGAATAGTTGTATCGTTTTTAAATTATAGCCACTAATCAACACCACTCTAGATCAATTTCATAGAGATTTTGAGATTATCATTATAACTGATTCCACTCTTGCACTATCACTTGCATACAATCCTGGCTAGCTATTTGTGTTCAGGAAGCCCGTTAACCATTATAATACTAGATAGAATTACCCGGGCCGTTCATTGAGCTTAGAATATTGAATTATTGACTTCCAAGTAATATCGGAGATCAATCCTTTGAATAAACTAAACTGACTAATGGATATTACTTAGTTTAAATTTGTAACACGTTAGAATAAAAATATAGCGTTGTTTAAATAAACATTTCATTACAGCAAGATGTGAGCTTTGACTAAACCTTTATTTTTATAGTCCAAGTCTTCTAAGTCTGCTTTGTTATATCACATCTTCTGCAACTTACTAGTTGATAAATGTATTTAATTACTACCCAAAATTTAAGGGGCTTGCACTTAACACACATCGTTTGGCACGCTTACTGTTATAGCTGCAGTAAAGATACCATCTAGTTAACCAGTGCAGATCTATAGTAAAGATAATACAATCTAAAGTTCTAAACCATATTCACTGAAAGTTCTAGATAACACTTGTAATAACGAAGTTCTGGTCCATAATCAGCGGTGACGATGACCTCAAAGAGACGTCTAGATGTCATCATAGCAATCTCACAGTTAACACGCTTAAACGACGAGGATAATGACACGGCAGATGTGGTAGATTTGAGTAAATTGTTTGGAATGCGTATGTAGATTAAGGATTTAATAGACTCAGTCACTAGATTTGCTCCGTCTATATCACCTATAACATTATACAAACAAAAGCTATTAAGTATAATGAAGAAAACCATCACTTTAATGTTCATTGTTTAATACCTAATTGTACTTTGTTCTGTTCGTTCTGTTGTGATTTTAATTGAATACATCTCAAAATCAAAAGAAATGTTTGGTATTGCGAAAAATGTACAATAGTGGCAAATTTGATGGACAACGATTTTAAAGCTAATTTTTGAAGTTTAGTAATAAAATAACTAGTCCCGATTTCTTGTTAAAAATACTGCACGAAATAGTCACTGGCCCGAATTTAAGTAATAGTTTTTACAGTTATACAACATAATGTCAAATCACTTCAATTTCGTTGAAATGGCAATTATGCTTCTGTAGATCGCGACCAATGAGATCGAAACGAAGATTTTACGGTAATTTACGCTACTTTGAACTGGTGCGGCACAGCGTACCACTTATAATATCTAGATTGAAATGATTAATTTCACTTCTAAGCAATACACCATTATCTACAGTAGCTGCCGTACTACAGCGTTCATCGGTATCGGAAATTGATCAACTGGAACGAACTATGATGATTCAGTGATCGATTTAATCACTTCCTTGTACTTTCGGTGGGATGCACTGCATTGGATAAGAAAGCTATTTTCCAAGAATGCTGCTCTGATTTAATTTACTTATGGAGTCTGAATTTTACAACGCAAGATTCAAACAATGGTTGCTAATGTGGATTCTGTTTCATGTAAAAACGGTCTTTATTCCAGAATTCCTTTTATGTTGTTTCGATGTCTATCTAGACTGAAGTAAGAATATTTTGTTTCTTTGGTGAAATAAATTTGTCGAACTAGGGTTCTTTAGTTAAAATTTTCATTTCATTCATTTCATTTCATTTTTTTAACTACATTTAAATAATAAAAGTCCGTAACTGAGAAACCAGGAACAATGCAGAAATAATTTGCTAATACATATTTAAGAAATTTGAATTTCTTGATTTTTACAAACAAAGGTTATGAATCATGATGCCATTCAATTGAAGGGATAAAAAATCTGATGTCATTGATAGATTTTATACATTTATATTCCAAAAACCATCCAATATCCAGCTCAGAACATCGATTGCAATTTCTCCAAATTTCCCAAGGAACTCACTCGAGCGTCCAATGCATAGGCAGAGTTACACTGTCACAAATTTCCATCTGATCGATTCTCCGGCGTTTCGGTGAGAAAGTAACGCATGAATGCTTCCAGAATTAATGTGGCCGCCAGGAAGGATGAATTCTGACGCCATTTTACTTGGACATTTCAGTAGCCAAGATCGTTAAGTCAGTTGCAATAGTAGTATGTGTTATTTTTACCAAACCATCTTTCCTCTGACAATGCCTTTATTATCATGAGCCTGAATTAGCAGGTAATAATTTAATGAGATACTTTATAAACTCTCACCTTTAGGTACCTAAGTAATTGTTCAATATCTAAAACAGCCGTTAAAGCCATGAGACTTATGTGAATTAAGTAGATCGTATAATAATACAGCAAATCTCCAGATTCTTACCTAAGTATAACTTTTACACAATAAATCAATAAGTAGTGGGAGTGGAAATAAAGATCAATAAATTTCTTGAAATAAAATGGCTTTATGACACTTTATATTTAAATATAAAAGCAGAACATTCTAATTTAGTTGAATAAAATACAATTCCTACATAAACAAACTTCTTAAATTCATCAACATAACCTTAAAATGAGTAATCAATGAAATGAATCATAACTTTATCTTACATCTACTGCCAACATAAAAACAAAGTTAGTTATCAACTTTATAATAGATTGAAACAGGTTCTGTCATTTTATTTTACACAACAACAAAGCCTTAAATCTAATAAGAAACTCGTGAAAGGACAACGTTATCCAATACTTTTAAACTTAGTTACCTGTTATAGTGGCTAACAAAACCGCCAAAGCCGCCACACCTGTCGCTCTTGCCCGGTGGGACCTCATTGTGTCTCTTTTCAACACGCTACTTGAATGTGTTCTTATAAACAAGAGCAAAAGAACATCAAATTCAAACTCTGCGTCTTCAACGGTATTTGTCTTTTGTTTCAAAACAATAAACAATTTCACTTGAGTTTTTGTATCACCTACGAGTACCTGTATCGCGGAATATGAGATAATGAAATTCACAAACAGCACTTAGAAATGTTTTTTAACTTTTTGAAACTTGTTCAAAAATTGTCCTTTTAATGTTTCACTTAAGTTCATTGTGATATTTAACTGATATGCGATTTAAAAAGGAATCCGGTGCGTAAAACTTGTTTCGAGATGTGGATTCGGGAGCGATGCAAATCGAGCGTACGTCCGTTCTCAGCAAATGCGGAGGAGTTACTGTTCGTACATTTGCGAAGGGAGAGACGCTCGGCCGTGACGAGCATTCATGGAACTAGAAGGCGTCAGCTCGCTACTCATACAACTTGTAGAGAAAGAACATCGGTCGTCCGTTGGCTTGATAGCTATGCGTGACGCGAGGATCAAAACTAGTCCTTCGTTGTTTATTATTTATGGACCGAAGATTAAAGAATGTTATGCGTGAGGAATTTCAAGGCAATCTCAGGATTTTGCTTCTTTAGGTTTATAGAATGTAGCCATTGTAATTTGTAACGTCTCCGTTTAGTAAATGAATGAGTCTAGATATATTTTCCTACTAGGTAAATTTTTCAAGTTTCACTCACTTTCGATCAACAAACCGAAATAATTTTCGATAATAAATAAGTAAAGTATTAGGTATTTCAAAACTAGCAAAACCTATTATCAGTAGGCACTCAGGCATAAAAGAGAAAATTAATAAATAAAAGTCACATAAATAATTTATGTGACTTTTATTTATGACTAATTCTCTCGTATACGAGGGGCCATCGAGTCAGTGGCTCATTTCCTAATTGTGCCATACGTAGCACATAATATTGTAACTTGTCGTAACTAAGCAAAGCCGGGCGCACCATTCATCTTTCCAATTAATTATAGCTGTGACGTCATCTACCTACAAAGTTATAAGTATATATATATACTTATAACTTATACTATAGGTAGGCAAATATATCACAATATCACAATCACACTAATCACACTATCACACTAATATTATAAAGGCGAAAGTTTGTATGTGTGTGTGTGTATGTGTGTATGTTTGTTACTCCTTCACGCAAAAACTACTGGACGGATTTGGCTGAAATTCGAAATGGAGATAGATAATATCCTGGATTAGCACATAGGCTACTTTTTGTCCCGGAAAATCAAAGAGTTTCCACGGAATTTTCAAAAAACCTAAATCCACGCGGACGAAGTCGCGGGCATCATGTAGTATAATATACTAGCTGATGCCCGCGACTTCGTTCGCGTGGATGTAGGTTTTTTAAAATTCCCGTGGGAGCTCTTTGATTTTCCGGGATAAAAAGTAGCCTATGTGCTAATCCAGGGTATAATCTATCTCCATTCTAAATTTCAGCCCAATCCGTCCAGTAGTTTTTGCGTGAAGGAGTAACAAACATACACACACACACACACACACACATACAAACTTTCTCCTTTATAATATTAGTGTGATTTTATTCACAACGGCATTACAGAAACAAAGGGTTATGATATTTATTACGGTACTAGCCGATGCCCGCGACTTCGCCCGCGTGGATTTAGGTTTTTTGAAATCCCGTGGGAACTCTTTGATTTTCCGGGATAAAAAGTAGCCTATGTGCTAATCCAGGATATTTTCTATCTCCATTCCAAATTTCAGCCAAATCCGTCCAGTAGTTTTTGCGTGAAGGAGTAACAAACATACATACACACACATACAAACTTTCACCTTTATAATATTAGTGTGATTATATAATTATATAATTATAATGTAAGCTTGTCAAGTTTCCAAAAGAGTACCTATGTAGGTACTAGGCAAGTAGCAATGCCGAAAATCGTGAATTTGTGGTTACATTACAAAAAAAAAATGAATGTGTAATTTCTTGCACGATGGTACGGAACCCTTCGTGTGCGGACCCAACTCGCACTTGACTGATTTTACAGAAGCATACCTATAAGTTCTTTATGTGTAAGTTGTAGCGGTTGTAGTGCGTCGTGATGCAACAGATAATGAAACATTCTGTACCATACTTTGCCTTTTTTAGTGGATTATAGCAAATTAAGCTTTGATTTTCATTGTATATGATGGACTTCCGCAAAGTAACGCCTGCTTCTATACAACATTCTGATTGCGGCGTTACACAAAGGTATGTACCTACACCTACCTAAAGCTATACGTACCTAGGTACTATCTAGGTAGGTACGTATCTAGGTACTACATCAGAATTACAGGTTGGTACAAAGCGCCAAAACTGAACCAGCATTGCTTAGATATTCATGAAGTTGCACGTCACTGGGCAAGTCTAGGAGATCTGACATTGTTAATCGCTATTTACTACTCGCAGTCGGATTTGTCTCCCATTCCGTTTCCGTACACGGAAATGGACCAATCCAACTGCATAAATAAGTAATTCTTGTTGAGCCTTTAACGGGTTGTAGGGGTGCTTAAATCTGAAAATATTTATTTAATACTGTGGCAGCAGCGTGGCGATGCCTTGAGTGAAACGCTGCAAGTTGCAACACATTTATGTACAACTAGAGGATGCTCGCGACTTCGCGTGAATTTCGGTTTTTAAAGTACCCATGGGAACTATTTGCTTTTCCGGGATAAAAGTTGCCTATGTCAATTACAGGGACGTAACCTATCTCGGTACCAAATTCCATACAAATCGATCAAGCGGATGAGTATTTAGGAATTTGTTTTTTTGGGATAAAAGTAGCCTATGTCCTTTCCCGGGATGTCCTAAGTCTGTACAAAATTTCATTCAAATCGGTTTAGCGGTTGAGCCGTAAAAGCGTAGCAGACAGACAGACAGACAGACACACTTTCGCAATTTATAATATTAGTATGGATTATATTACAAACAATGAGTATAATATTGGTCTAAAATTACAATCTTATTTACAACTGATGATTAGGTACTATGATGATAGGTAGGTAGTGATCATCGACTTTATTTTCGATTTTTCAATAATTTAATAGGTAGGTACCCATTCGCATATTTTATTCAAACAGTAAGTAAGTGGTTTTTTGTGGGAAGTTCCCAGTTCCCAACCAACAGAGAAGCTTCAACGGGGTTCCCACGAAATACTGGATAATATTATTTTGTTAACGAATGCTTATTGCCAAAATAAAATAAAAATAATAACAATCAAAGTTCAAAAGTGCTTGTAATTAACCTTTGATTTTCACAAGGAATTTTGAGATCGTCGATATCAATCACAATACTACCTACCTTTAGCCGCGAAAGGCCGCGAATTATAACTACTTAACTCATTTTAATTTTTTGTACAAACGCGGTATGAGACTCGACGTATCTATCTATCTAACTACATCTATATTATGTCAATTTATAGCAAGATTTATAACGAAGATGCCTATTTCCAGCGTCGTCACGTTTAGCTATATCTTGGCCGCCGAAGTGAAGTTTCATGAATATCTAAGCGCTACTTATTCGCTTCAAGTCCTTTATACAGCTTTATTACTAGCTATCTAGTCTTTTGTGTGTACTGCATATTGAAACATGCAGGCTTTTGTGATCATTGTATTATTGTAGAGATTTAAATTAAAAAAAGGTTGATGTATTTTTAATATCATCCATACTAATATTTTATATGTAAATGCGAAAGTGTCTGTCTGTCTGTCGTTCTGTCTGTCTGCTACTTTTTCACGGCCCAACAGTTTAACCGAATCTGACGAAATTTGGTACAGGGTTAGCTTATATCCCGGGGACGGACATAGGCTACTTTTTATCCCGGAAAATCAAAGAGTTCCCACGGTATTCCTAAAAACCCATCCGCTTAACCGATTTGTATAAAATTTGGTACCGAGGTAGCTTGCGTCCCTGTAATTGACATAGGGCATTTTATCCCGGAAATCAAACAGTTCCCACGTGATCTTTAAAAACCTAAATCCACGCCGACAAAGTCGCGGGTATCCTCTAGTTTTCAATAATTAAAGAACACTATTATCTATTTGACTAGCTGATCTTCGTGGATTTAGGTTTTTAGGATAAAAGTAGCCTATGCCTCTCGGTCTTATTAAACTATGTACCTATTTCCAGGTGTTTCCATGCAAAAAGTTATGTTGCATCGATCTGTTTCTCCGTTGCGGCGTGATAGAAGGACAAATCAACAAACAAACTTCGCTAGGTTTACGGTTTCTCCGTTAGTGTAGCCGCGGACAAAGCCTCCCTTAATTAAGTCAAGTCTAATTTCTAAAAAAAAATCAAAAGAAAAATAAAGCCGACTTCAAAAACCACAAGCACTAAAAAGTAATAAATAATTTTTGTTTAGTTACACGTGTAATGAAGTCGAGCGAGCTTCATTCACATTTGGATTTCTAATTTTGTTTTATTATGTTCGCTCGACTTCTAACTAAACAAAAATTATTTATTACTTTTTAGTGCTTGTGGTTTTTGAAGTCGGTTTTATTTTTCTTTTGAATTTTTTTATTTCACAATTTTCAGTGGCCCCACTGTACTATAATATGCTATGCCCAGTTAAAACCCTAAGTTGTTTACTAAGCTATTACACTGATCGCGAGCAATTTGCTCTTATCCATTGAGGAGTTCTGTTCTCCATTTCCAAAGATATTCTACAGATCTTCACCAAATTTATATAGGACCACCTGCACAGTATAACCTTTCAAACAAAAAAAAAAATTCCAAATCGGTTCAGGGGTCTTTGAGTAATCGGTGAACATACATTAAAAAAAAAAGATTCCGACGAATTGAGAACCTCCTCCTTTTTTTGAAGTCGGTTAAAAATTACTCTAGTTGAGAATCGAACGAAGGATCTAGCGGCAATACAATCGTGTGACTAGTGTTAACAATTAAACTCTCAGATAGTAAAATCAACCCGTATAATGCAATGTAAATCGGTCGGAGCGCAAACAGCAACTGAAGCTTGTCGTTCCACGCCACGTCCTCGCCCTAGCGCCATCTTTTTCGTCTCGATGGAGGGGGCTCTGACGTCACGACCACAGCATAACCACCAACACCAAGCAACACCGAACGTGAGAACGAGGTGTTGCCAACACGGCCATGCTGCATGGTGCCCGCCCCGGGCACCCCACGAGTCGGGATAAAATTACTGCAAAATAAACAACCGTTAACACCTGATTCACATTACCTACTTGTAAGGATCCTTCCTAACTTCCTAAGGAATATTGCCCATTCATTGTCACTTATCACTTCACAATCATACGACAGCTCGCAACTTAACAAGACACCTCCACTATGTACTCGTAAGATCCAGGAATATTGTCCATTCGTTATCACTCATCACAACAACAGCTTTCAATTTAAAGAACAAAACAACCGCATCTAAAGGGACTTTGCCACACTTAGGGGACCAGATTTGTCGTAGTTGAAAACCAACTGCACTTAAAGAGCATTTCGCTCACTTAAATGCAGCAAGTTGGTCAAGACCACTTGCACTTAAAGAACATTTCGCTCACTTAAGCGTACCAAGTTGGTGAAGACCACTTGAAGATCACTTGCACTTAAAGAACATTTCGCTCACTTAAGTGTACCAAGTTCACCTTCAAGTTCCAAGCATCATAGAAGACCAATTGAAGACCACTTGCACTTAAAGAGCATTTCGCTCACTTAAGCGTACCAAGTTCGCCATCAAGTTCTAAGCATTATAGAAGACCACTTGAAGACTACTTGCACTTAAAGAGCATTTCACTCACTTAAGCGTACCAAGTTCGCCATCAAGGTCAAGCATCGTAGAAGATCACTTGAAGACCACTTGCACTTAAAGAGCATTTCACTCACTTAAGCGTACCAAGTTCGCCTTCAAGTTTAAGCATCGTATTCCAATGTGATATTTTATATTCATGGTACAATATTCCCAATTATCTTTCGAATATTTTATCAAAGTTCAAGCTTCGTATCCCAGTGTGATATCTTATATCCATGGTGCAATATTCCAACTAATTAATCTTCCAAAATTTTATCACGGCTCGCTGTATCAATTATGTTGCTATACATACTTAATTTTAAATAGATTACTCAACATAATACACAAGGTAGCCTTGCCAACACGGTTTTTAATACTCCATGAATATTCTTTAAAGAAGCAATGCATTAGCACTCACGATTAAAATCAGATCATACCTCTTTACTAAATCTCAAAATTCTTTACTAAATTCTGAACACATACTCAATGCCATAGCATCGTGCACCCACACAGTGCTCCGACACTATTCATCCACGTATGCAATCACCACACTATCTTTATCTACCGCGCATCCACGCAAGGGATCACCGGTGCCTAGTTCACCATAATACAAGGTATTTGATCTCATAAGAATCATATTTGATCTCATCCATTTTATTTTAACTATCAATGCTTTATTATTATAAACGGATCATTTGATTGTAAAGCTGGTGCTATCAAAGTTAACTTTAAATAATTATTATCATACTAAAACTATCACTTTTTAAACTAATCAATATCTTAACTGCAGTTATATTAATTGGTTGGTCACCAAATATAATCTTATAACCCACAAACTATTTCAATTCATGAATTACTCTAGTATCAAACAATAATAATAATTGGTATTTCATATTCCATATATGCAAATATTAATTACGCTATCTCAAATAATTATTAGGCTAATTAAAAATGATAAACAGAGAGTCATGGATTATGAGCGACACCGATGCATGCCACTGCCAAAACCAAGACTTTCTTTTTAACTCATTCATCTGTCCATTCACGCAGGGAATTCATCTACTGCCACTGTATGCTATCTAATATTTCTATTCGCACAATATACTCTTACTGTCACTCTTTATTATTTTCGGCCTGTCCTGATTATAGCACAGAATTGCAGCTGAGAGCATAAAAATGTTGCATTTGTCTACCCTCTTATTGTAATCTTTTAAATGAGAATTTCTCAAGTTAATAATACCCACTTAGCTATCCGGACAAGAATATTTCTTTGTTCAACGCAAATGTGAAGCTTTTACCCAAATTTGTAATATTAGGTATTAACTACCAACATAAATCATAGTTATTTTTTTTTTAAATATTATTCTAATTTGCATTATTAATGATATACTATGACTTTACAAACTAAATAAAGCTTCATTATCATATTATACACACCACAATCCATAATTATTATTTGTTTTTGAAGCAGGTACCCAACAAATGCAACAAAACTTTTGAATTGAACAGACTACAGGCAATAGTTCTAACTCTGAAGAGAAATATTACTTTTATCGTTACTAGTCTGTCTGTGTCTATTTTATTAAAATATAATGTACAATCCTTTTACCTTCGTTCTAGTTCAATCTAATCGACTTGTACATGTATACGAAACGGTTCTCTGTTTGGATGGACAAAAATAGCTAAAATGCTTTCAGAGGTCAATGTGTATACGAGTCTACTACTATTACATTACTTTTCTCGGGGATAAACCAAATCGGATCACTCTGTTACATTCCGTCCAAGCAAGTTATTACTCCCTAGTACCCAATAGGTACATACCTATAACGTAAAAATAAATTCGCTTAACGCAATTGAATCAAAAGGAATGTTAACACATTTTGTTTTTTTTATTACCTTTTGTAATTCTGCTAAAAACCCTTGTATCAACAAAAAAAATCAGCTTTATCTTTAAATAGAAACCTTACGTAAAATTATTCATCTTGTATGCCAAAAGTACGCCCTAATATTATAACGATCTAGTCAAACATCATATTGTAATGCATGGTAAATTATTTTGACGATTCAAAAGCATTTGTAAAAGTTTACTTGAATTATTATATCATATTCTATTCTAGTCTAGTCTATTCTATTCTATTGTATATTGAATAGTATATCGAAAAGGGGATGCCTATGTCGATGAGCACGCAGAATATAAAAAAATAAAACTAAAACTTCATATGTAAATAATCTTTACTGTAATAATTTAAAGTTACTATCTATCTAATTAATTATTTACTTAGGTAGCACTAAGGTAAACCTGTACAGTACTTATTTAAAACTGCAACAAAGGCTCTTTTTTAAATATTTACTGATTTAAATAACCTGTATAGCAATAATAATAGATAAAACAAAAGAAACAATATTTAATAAAAAATGGCTAATCCAAAAATGTTACTACAGTGTGCATGAACTATTGAATGAATATACCTCAATAATATGATAATACGATATAAGAAGATTGTAATAACTTTGTTAACCACTTTTTATTTGTAAGTACTTTTTTTTTTTTAAAGTCTGATTAGTTATAATAGGACATAATTTGAAAACTCCCATAATCTTTATTTATATGTGACCTTTTTATTTTATTTTTATTTAATGACCATATAATTAATTCATAATTTTTGCTATTCATATTTCATATTTCATAAGAATTGTAATATTACCTTTGATTATTTACATATGTTTTACTTTGCAACGCCCCAACGGGGCTTCATGTTGTAATATGATATTTTTTTATTTATGATGTAAGACATGAATGCAAATAAAGAAAGAATAAAGAATTACCTCTATAAAGATACGAGAATTCTAAATATAAGTCACTCGTACGCGCTTCAAACTTGTATTCCTATCAGGAAAATAATAACAGGATATATTATACACTCCCAATTATGCTTTAAAAGAAGAACAATTACGAAAGCTTCCCTAAAAACTAGTATTATAAACGTATGGATGTTATTACTTACCCACACAATTATCCAATGTAGATAATATGAAGTACTAAAATGGATACTTGATATCATGTGCGTAAGTAACTACCATTGTAAATGTAAATAGCTGTAATTCCTGATATCTAAAAGACTGTTATGCTCTTTATTGATAAATAAATGTTTTTAAACTGAAATCCCTTTACTAACGATTTTGATATCCGCGGACAACTACTTCCGGTATCTATAAACGCCTCGTGACATGTATCAAAAATATACACTTTTTAACCCCATATATTATGTAACATTTACTTACAATTAATATAATAACTTATTATTATAATATTAATATTGACATTTATTTAAGAGACATGTTACCATAGAAATTAATTCACTTTTTGGTCTCATCAGGATTATTTGTACGGATTATTCCTGATGAGTATTAAATATTTGCATGCTTATGAATGTAAGCTTGGCCCATCTTAATTATCTATAAACGTATAGAAGTTACTGATTAGATAGTTGGCGCCACTCAAATCATAACAAATCATAACATCATATTAGAAGGCGTCATTGATTGGCTGAAGTTGTTCAACATCTGATCGATAAACGTACTGTATATAAAATTCTTATAGTTTTTAGTTGATGAATTGTAGCATAATAAAGGATAATATTTGTAATCAATATATAAGATGAAAACATCTTTATTACTTAGATGATTTGTTAAACGAGCTTGATGATTTGTATATTAGTCACTAAGTTTATTCATTGTACAATTTGGATTGGCCGATAACGATAAGATAAAAAGGGGAGTGGCTAATAAACGTGGAGAGGTTACCTGTAAGAGTGGTTTTAAAACGACGACATTCGAAAATATACTAACGTAAGAGGAACAACATTTATTTGACACAAAATGTAAAAGTTAATAAATTTAAATATGAAATAAAAGTATAATAATTTATCATAACGATTGTGTTTGTGATTTCGTCAGACCTTACCCAAAAGGTCAGAAGTGGGATATCAAGAAAATATAATATTTTCTTGTCACGCTCACGACTCAGAGAAACAAGTGGAAATATACAGAGGAACGAGAAAGAAGTGGAGGTCTAGTAGACCACAGACATTTTGGAGCACAAGGCCAATATTTGGGCCTCAATATATCAAAGTACCTAGTCATGGCATCAAAGGATTTCTGGATAAACGGGTAGGATCTTTCCATGATTTTATTTTTATTGATAAGTACCTATTAATGGTAATTTTTTTTTTTATTTGTGTGGGTTTTCGTTTTGTTTGTTCTACATTTAGTTATCATTTTGTTAGAAAGCTTTGCTCCGAGTTGGAATGGAAATTATATAACGTTATGATACCTAGAATTACCCACATGTTTATAATTCATCTTGTATATTGGTTATACAAATGCGATCGACCTTCAAATTGTGGTTTAAATAACATTGAGGTATTTAGAAGGCTTATTTTACAATGAAAAATGAAAAATGTTTATTTACAAAATACAGTCTTGTACAATTTTCCTGTGTCTGTGTGGTGGTACCCGCACTAGGTTATCCTGTATCGTGGGTACAATGGAATAGATAGTGAACATAGTGTTAAACAATATAAAAAGTGTGGTTTACTTAATGATGGGCGTTATTGTTACTTTTAAATAGTTTTCAGGATGTATCTACTATGTCCTGCCGGGGTTTTATTTCTCATTAAATGATTTCACAGGTGAATATCTCACGGAACGTGGTATTTCAATCTTCACACTTGTAATCGTGTGCCGAATTAGTTTGGTTAAGAGTTACGATAGGGATTTATTTTCACATAGTGGTTTTGTTTTACGGAAGGTAGGTTCTGGATTTAGGTTCAATCGTTTGCTGCACTCATTGTATAGATAGATGTTTTCCTTTTTCTAGCACACAGTGACGCGATATTATCACACAGCACTCATTGGGCATCTTGAATGTTGTTTTGTGAAATTATTATTTTTTGTAAACCGCTTTGGGATAAGGTAGAAAAAGTTACATGAAATAGCTTTTCGTTTTACGCCTGCCAGTGAAATAATCCGTCTCTACTTGTAATGGTTACTAAGTGATTGGGGATATAAAATGTTAATTGATAAAAATGAAGGTGATCCGTTGTAATAAAGTAATAGTGACCAGGGTTAATAAATTGAGCATTTTGAGAAATATAAATCCTAAAATGGGTGTAAAAGTAGGTTTATCTTATCTGGTTATTCTTTAACTAAATTTAAAATTATGGTAGGTAGGTAGTCAGATAGTTTTAAAATACGGGGTGCATAAATAAGTGTTTTTTTTTTACAAAAGTGAGGAGAAATGTTTTCATTTATCTATTTTTACCACTTGAAACGCGTAATGTTTGAGTTTCAAACATAACTTTGCTGATAACAGCTCACCATGAACAACCCATGGCCGGCCCACTACTGAGCAACAAGTGTCTCCTCACAGAATGAGAAGGGTTTAGGCCGTAGTCTACCACGCTAGATAACAGCTAATTTACTTTTAATACTGGCACAATAATTTGAGTACTACGAGTAGCAGGTAGGTATAGTATATGGGCAGCGGGGTTTTTTTTTTTGTTTACCTGTATTCACGCAATTAACTGTGTACTGCCGCATTTAAATGCAATATGATTTTGTTTTTATTGGATTAACATCGCTTGGCGGGTTAAATTCCTGGCAAATGTTCTATTAAAATTAGAGTAAGTTTTTTTTTTAATGGTAATATACCTACAGTACTGCCCTTAGGGCAGGGCGCGATAATAAGTACCTACTACCAAAATACTATTTTCTTTGTTGTACGAAAGAAATTTTAGGCAAATATCTTTGCACTACGCTCGCGTTTGTGGCATGACATTATCCCAGAAATATATTTAAAAAATTTCACGCTCGCTTGACTCGCTTCGCGATAGTTCAGTTTCGATATGCATTTAGTTAACGAAACTCTCAGGAAACCACGTTTGTTGTGCTCTCGAAATTGATCAGTCTGTTTGATAAAATCGAAATGCGGTGCCTTATAAATTTCGCTTAGGAGCGCCGGTAGTATCTCATGATAATATGAATAGTGATCATAATTTTTTTTTTAGGCTGATTAAGCATTGAAGGTTTTTCGGCTGGTCTGGCATTTCGCCTGATTTTATGTTTTTGCTTATTTAGCGCGTTCAGGAAAGCTTTGACAACGTTTTATAACATGAGTATATGTATATTTTTTTGTTTTAGTTACCGAAACAGAAAAAAAAAGCATTAAAGATGTGGGACCGAGGGATAAATCTAGTGTGATTTTTGGTTGGATTATGAAGTTGTAGTTAGGGTATTTAAAATAGAAAGATTTCAATTGTAGGAAATGATGTAAAACATGTTGAGGATAAGTTGTGTAATAAAGTCGATAATTCACTTGTTGGATGTCACGCGATCTCATTGCGAGGAGGAATCTTTTTCTTGTCTCTGTTTTTATAAATACGGTGTTCTGACGGGTTTTTTTTATTTACGTCTCGGATTATTGAATACTTTCGGTGTTTGATTGGACGGTTAGAGGTTGCAAAAGCAATCGCCCTCTAATTAAAACATTTATTTAGGCATTAGTTCAATTTGGATTAAATCTCGCGAAAAGCCACGGTGGCTGTCTCTCGCGCGTCTTGGAAAGACATTCCTAATGCCTGTTTTTCTGAGGGAGGGATGCATTATCAAGCGAGATGAGCTGCAATGTTTGCGGCTGACTATTTTGGAAAATTTGCAATCGTGGCAAGTGAAGTAAAGTTTGACTAAGCTATTTAATGAACTAAGTATATAATGGATTTGGTGAATGGTTATATTATATAACATTTTGATAAATGGATGAATTTGAAGAGTGTATGTATGTGGTTGATGCACATTTGTTTCATATTTTTACTTAAGTTATAAAGTATTACATTTGGTGAGTAGTTATTTATATTTGGTAGGGTAGGTTTGATAAACAGGTAGTTATCTTGATTAATAAGTGAGTTATCATTTTATAAATGCGTACTTTAATGTTTGATGAACTGGTATACTTGATAAATGTGCATATTTTCATACTTCAAAGACAAGTTGTACCTATTAGTTTCTTCAAGCTTTTAGTTGCTGATAATTATATTAACATTCTTTAGAGCGCATGTCCTATGGACGAAATCGTTTATACATACTTTCACTGTTTGAAATGTTACAATCATAAAGATATAGTTATGACTAGAGGGGGTCATAGCTTGTTGCCGCTCTTGGACATCCATGTGTCAACTAGGTATTGTTATCTCAGTATATTTCAGGGAACCTCCGTTCGGGTGAAAGCGATAGCTGTTGGATAAATGCTTGTTGGGTTATCAGAAGACCGTGTAGTCTTCGATGAGGTTACTTGTAAATATTATAGCGAAATAGTAAGTTTAAAAATAGAATGAGGCTAAACTAAAAAAATGAGACAAAGATAAAAATAATAACTTAAAGCATTGAAACAGCATAAAGTGAAATAGTAACTTACAAACTATACATACATATTTACGAATTATGTAGATAGATATAGTATTACTGGATTATGTATATCAAATAAGAATACTGTCAGCTCATGTTTTGTTTTCGGCGTGGTAATTTTACGCTTAAAACTCATAAGAGATATCATGAGGTTCGCTTTCTGTAAAAGTTATTAGCTTTAACAGTTAATTGATTTATTACATTATTTATTTATTATACACTCAACAAGTAAAAGTATTTTGTTTTGACAAAATCCAAAGAAGTACCTATTGGATTAATAAGGCAAGGTACGAAGCATTGGCTGGATTTTACAACATTTAAAGTTTCCTGTTCATTTTTATCATTGAGTTAATTTGAGGCGGAAGGATCCTCTTGAAAATTTTTAAGATTAAGTTATTAGTAAGAAAGTATATTTTGCTTAGGTTAGTTTAAAATGTACAGCCGGTAATTTAAAAAAAAATATATATATTTAATTTTACATAATAGGTGAAGCTGGTTGATGCACCAAAAATCGAATTATCATAGGAATTTAATTAAGCTAACATTTTTATTTATTATCAACTTCAAATATACAGTAGCAAACTGATTAGTTGGAATACATGCAGTGATTGGAATATTTAAGTTCCGATAGAAGAATCTATATCGTGGCTTGTTCCTTTATGGACAAGAATATTTTTTTTGACTCGTGGGACCACTTACACAAAATATCAACGTTCGGTTTGGAGGTCTTCCATGGCTATTCCTACAGTTCCATGACGTATTGAAGAGGTTAACACTTTGTCGCTCATCACATCAACCAGCACGGCATTTGGGTATGATGGATGGATGTAGATAGGTACACATTTGATGGGGGGGGGGTTTAGTGGTTTGTATCAATAGGAACCAGGGGTTGAATGAGGAAGGCTGAGGACAGTACGTGTGGTGCTTACTAGGGAAGGTTTATGTTCAACAGTGACCTTATGATGATGACGATGTAGATGACGATGATGATGATGATGGACGTACGAGGATGAATCTTTTACGAAACGAATAAAGGGAAATCGAACAGATGCGGGTCATTACGGTTAACATATAAAATAATGTATAAGGTACCTACTTTCTTCTAATCTTTATGATCGATCAGCTTGTGATAGAGATTTTGATGTCGTAGAGAATAGAGATGTATCGAACGGAATATTTATTTCATTTTTTTCCTGCTATTATGTTGATATCGCTTTTCTCTATGAAAAGGAATTAATGATAAACTAATAGGTATCATTCGGCGGCGAGTCGCGACTGTGTCGTTCCCAGGGTCGAATTTGGTAGTTCTGCTTATGTTACTCGAAACGACAAAGTACGCCATATGGTGCATATTATGGCTAAAATAAAATATATAAGTATCATGTGAAATTATAAATCAAAGATTCTTTTTGCATGTAGATATTATATGGTTAAGAGGCACAAGTGACGCAACTACTGTACCCTGGCGTTTGTTTAACATTGTCCATTAGTACTTCAGAATGTGGATTTTGCTAGAAAAAAAAAACAATAGGTAATTGTAAGAAATATGGGAAGCGTAATCTGCATTAAAAGAAAAAGTTTGAATTGGAAGCAACCAGGCATAGGATTTTCATACATCCGTAATCACGTTCCTTTCAACTCTCTATCTATCACGGTTCACGATACGCCGTTCGCGGTTCGGGCCGTGACGCACGTGCAGACGGACAGACGGACGGAGAGCAGAGGTTTAGAAAATAGGGTCTCGTAGGCACCCTTCGAGGGGTACGGAACTGGAGAAAACTAAATTATAATAATGATAATAGGTTTTCTAGGTTACCAAGTAAAATTACTTCTCTTAGGTCGGATTGTATTATGATGGATGCTTATGAAACAAAATTAAATGAACGGTCTACTCAAAGTGTTTTATGTTTGCAGGATCCAAGGATGTTGGAAATGAACAAATGAGGGAAAGGATGACCCAAAACTAGGTATGGGTCAGGGACACAAAGTCCCAAGGAAGGAAAGGATGGAAAAGCCCCGAGGTTACGGGCTATGGACAAAAAGTCCTATAGGAGGAAGGAGGTGGACCCTAGGATAAGGGTCATTAAAAATTTGGATCTGGAGGGAAATAAGGACAATCATATATGTATCCCGGTAGAAGAGAGACGCGCCAAGGCTCGGAATCCGCGATTTTCCAATAAGAAGGGAAGAAGAAAATATGTGCGTAAAACTATTGCGTTGAAAGTGTATGAAAATGTTTTGTGATTTAAATCGAGAACTGGCGGCGATTAACTTTAAGTTTAGAGAGTTTATTTTATCAAAAGGACAAGAAGTTCACTTACACATATTCATATTAAGAATCGCTCCCGATTCTAAATATAAATATAGAAGAAAACATAATCTTTAAAGGTATGGTGACTATACAATAATATAAAAAGTCAAAACACGTTATATTCGTTAACAAACTATACCTACATCTAGCTAAGATATCTATGGTGTTTGACACTGTTTGATTAAACTTTAAACTTTGTAAAAGATTTTTCCTCCAGTATGAGTTTCGGCAAGTACATTATGTAGTAGAGCTAGGTAGTTTACATACCATAATTAGTCCTAGCTTTATGTAATTGTAGCATAATAGGTATGTTCGTTTTGTGTACCATATTTATGAGATTTAGCTTTAAAGTGATGCGTGTATGTACGGACTTTAATAGTATTTTCCTAACAAATAGACATATTTTGAATTTGTATAATTGACTTATATAATATAGTTCATCAGTTTTCTTATATAATTCTTTAGTGGGAAGGAGAGTCTAGTTGGAACAGAACTTTTAACAATTTATTTTGAGATACTTGAAACCCTTTAAAGTAGTTTTTAGTAATTAGTTTTACATGCTCATCCCCAAATCTCTATTGAGTGTTCCTGTAAAATATTGGCTTGTGAGTTATAATTGATACTTCGGACTTTATGCATGTACCTACCTTCTTTGATTAAATGGAGGCCTCCTTTAGTTGCTACTGGTCTCGCAATTTTTGATATCTTTATGATTTTTGAAAAATTATTTATAAATTTAGAGTGTCTGCATCTTTTTATTTTAATATTAGCGGAAGAGAACAGAAAAATGAATTTTAGATTAAAGGCTAAATTTGAGTGCTACTGTAGACTGGCAGGTAAAGTTGCGAGGGTAAATAGTTTGGAATTGAATTGAGTTTATCTGCTATTTTCTAATTATATCGGATGGAAAGGGTTGCTGCGAGTGCTCTAAAATTAAGTTGCAATCATAATCAATACCAATGTATCAATAAAACTGTATATTCCTTCTAGTTAAGGTTAGCAAGAATATTAATTTAATTAATTACTATCTTAATTTTTTTTGTTTTGTTGAACTAAGTCTTTGTCATTTTGGTTGTGAAGTTTACATGTTACTTAAGTTTTAATTTTTTTTTTAAAAGCGATGAGACTCGCTTAAAACAGGATGGCCGAGCTGTAAGCTTGGCCCATCTTAATTATCTATAAACGTATAGAAGTTACTGATTAGATAGTTGGCGCCACTCAAATCATAACAAATCATAACATCATATTAGAAGGCGTCATTGATTGGCTGAAGTTGTTCAACATCTGATCGATAAACGTACTGTATATAAAATTCTTATAGTTTTTAGTTGATGAATTGTAGCATAATAAAGGATAATATTTGTAATCAATATATAAGATGAAAACATCTTTATTACTTAGATGATTTGTTAAACGAGCTTGATGATTTGTATATTAGTCACTAAGTTTATTCATTGTACAATTTGGATTGGCCGATAACGATAAGATAAAAAGGGGAGTGGCTAATAAACGTGGAGAGGTTACCTGTAAGAGTGGTTTTAAAACGACGACATTCGAAAATATACTAACGTAAGAGGAACAACATTTATTTGACACAAAATGTAAAAGTTAATAAATTTAAATATGAAATAAAAGTATAATAATTTATCATAACGATTGTGTTTGTGATTTCGTCAGACCTTACCCAAAATGAAGTAGAATATGAAGGTCGCTACTTAGTTATAATTTTGAACTCAACAACTGATATTCAGCAAATAAATAAATTTCATTTCATTTCAGTATACAAGTTCGGGATTGGTTATCATGATTTATATCTGAGCTAACATTTCACTTGTGAAGTTTGACTAACCTAAGACATTCTTCGATTACTTTTACCACTACCACTATAACATTTTAACTTGTTCGTCACGTATACTACCCACATGTTTAATATTTTTATTATAAAAACTTCATGTAAATAACTAGCTCAATCGTCACACGTTTTTAAATTATTATCTTCTAAGGACGTATATTACTGATGCTACTATAATAATTGACCCACTATAATTTAAATAATATTTTGTTCGAAAAAAAGTTGAGACAAACGTGAATTTAACATTTAGTTCCAAAATAAAATTCGAACAAACTAAACATTAACCATTTTAAAACATATTCCTTTGAATTTGGAACTAAAAGACAATTTCGTTTACCGATCACTATTCCCACGAGGACCACTTATAGACTGTACGCAATATTAAATCGTGCCAGACTTTTAGCTGATACCTTCAACTTAGTTTAGTAACGAATTATCTCACCTGACTATACAAAAGTTTGAGAATACGATTTAGTAATTTAAACCATATTCACTTAATCTTTAATAATTATTCAAAGTACTCACAGTTTCGGTATCTTTACGAGATACCTTATTACGTTTCCATCGCGGCCGACTGTGTCCTGGCACTTGAAGACCTCTAGGTGGAAAAGTACGTTTGCGTTTCGACCGATTTTTCCTCAAAGCGTAAGTTACTACACACTTCTGATGTTAAAAATTAAACTCTCAGATAGTAAAATCAACCCGTATAATGCAATGTAAATCGGTCGGAGCGCAAACAGCAACTGAAGCTTGTCGTTCCACGCCACGTCCTCGCCCTAGCGCCATCTTTTTCGTCTCGATGGAGGGGGCTCTGACGTCACGACCACAGCATAACCACCAACACCAAGCAACACCGAACGTGAGAACGAGGTGTTGCCAACACTAGAATCAATTATTATAATCACTTACCATAAAAGCTTATACATAGTTGTCACATTAAAATAATGTCACATAATCTATTAGGCACATTAATTAATTATTATTAATTCATACACACATCGTTTAGTAAAATTGTTTAATAGATACGAGTAATTAGTACTTATAATAAATCTAATAATGAGCAGAGCCCATGGTGTTTTATAAATCACCGCCTAATAAGCTAATTATTATTCATTGTAGTTACGCTATCCGGTAATTATTAATTGATGACATTAAATTAACCTCTTTGGACAAAGTGTTCTAACATTTCCATTTCCAAGTTACCTATTATTATAATCAACACTCAACCGTCAATAGTCATTTGATTGGATCTGTTTTAAAATAAAAGTACCGTACTGGAAAAAAAATATTTTTGTCAATTTAAATAATTACGTCCACATACATATAAGGGCGTAGGAACCACAAGCTTAATTCGCTATCCACAAAAACACGTGTAGCATTATTATGATATACACCGCTCGATCTTCCACTGCTAAAGAATCAGGAAAAGCAAACAATACCAGCACACAACACATAACACCACACAAATCCTAAAGAACACACTCAACGTACATACGACACCGGAGCATCCTCAGGAGATGTAGACTCCACAATGCACATTTGCATGGCAACTTTCCTGTATCCTTACTAGAGGGAAGGCGGGCGATATGTATATTGTACCCATTTGTACCATACAGATTTGTCTGTTTTGGCGGATTTAGATATTAGTTTCTAGAATATGTCTGCAAAATTTCATGGACTTTGGTTGCTTAATATTCAAATGAAATTGGAACTACGTTTGTATGAAACGAGTGACGGAGAGAGCCCTCTTAAGCTTATGATTCCTTAGGTGTACATGTAGGTGTGTAAAGTAGGTGGTGCCTGCTTCTTTCCAAAGTCCATACTAATACTATAAATACGAATGTGTGTCAGTCTGTCGTCTGTCTGTGTGAATGTGGTCGGTACTGTTCATACGCTCACGAATTACGTTTAGGGTTCTTTTAATTAAGCAATGCGGTTAAAATAACATTTTATTTACATCCAATTTTAGTTATTGTACCTATCCGATTTCATATTATTGCAAATGATCAATAAAAATGCATCAGAAGCTAATGAAAATTAACTTAACGAAGTCAGTAACTGTGCGTATTTAAACGAGTTTAGTTAATATTCCATTTGGGATCGGACAACCGATCTGCCAAGCTTGTCATATTCCAAATAAACATTTCCTATTTCCATTTAACTGAAATCGAAATCGAGTAAAAAGTGATCCCCAGGGATATTCGAGTAAATTAATTGAAAAAGGGGATCGGCCCTTGTTTTGACTGAACAAATAGAATTAAAAACCTACACCCTATATTCCTATAATCGCTCTATTTAACAATTTCGAGAGTCGATTGCCTCGCTCATACACGAGTACACTGTATTGTATTTGTTACAATTGTTCGACGAATATAAAATACGTTCTGATAAGCTATGACTACATTGCAATTTTCGGCTTTCTTTTTTTTGCGTGGAATTTCCAAAAACCCTGAAATACACAATTTTTCTTTTTGACCGGAAACCCAAATACCTGCCAATTTTTATTGATATAGATAACTTGAAAAATGTCGGACTTTCATACAAACTTTTATCCCTATTTTAACCCCTTAGTGGTAAATTTTTGTAAACCTTAGTGAGATTTTGAAGTTTTTAACAGCATTTCCAGCAGCTTAGGATGTACATTGTCAGTCAGTTTGTCAATCAGCCAGGACAGTCAGGTTTATATTATGTACACCTATAAAATCCTATGCTAATGAATGCGGGTTCACTTTAGATAAAACACACCGCGTGCATTTTTTAAGTGAATCACTAACCAATAAATGGAAACTCTAACTGAAAAATGTACCTAGTCCAATTTTTTTTCGTTTGCAAAGCAAAGGTGGAATGGAGAAAATTTCGTCTACGGCGATCGCAAATCGCAGTGCGAGCTCAAAGCGTGTATATCCAGGAATGTAGAATCGCAAATCGCAGGCGCGAAAGTGTGGACTAAACTTTACGGTTGCTATGTTTTTATAGCTTAAACTGAATATGAATGGCATTCTAGTACCTACTCATTGATTGCTTCAATACGTTTTTACCTTAATTTTTATCCATCCTTAATTGTCCAAAGAAGTTTTCACTTCAATAACAGGCTATGAAAATTAGACTTTTATCTTTCATCCCACTGATCTGAGACCTCGATCTCCATGGCAGCTTTGGCTCAAGGGGATAAACTTTTGCACCCTATTCGATGTCCCTATAAATTAATCACGGCTCAGTGGCTTCTCAAATCACCAATATCGTTAAGGTGGGAGAAGCATTACAAAATTCTAAATAAAGTAATAATAATAATATGCCCTTCGTTCGGGTCGAGTAAACCTTTATGTAAGGATATTGATTTTATCAGCGTATTTTTTGGAAATAAATGAAGAACTGATTGTTACCAATGCAAATAAAACGTTAAAAAAAATGAAAATAAAAACGATTGTTTATCAAAGTTTTGAAAGTAAGTAAATGGAATTTACGTAACTATTTAATTTACTTATTAGTAACCAGCTATTCTCAGCGACTTCACTCGCGGTACATAATATAATATTATGTAATTTATAGCCTACATAGTTAGGTACGTTACTGCCGGGTTAAGTAACTTCCTAATCGGGAAAAAATTAATATAGTCAGTTCAGTAATTTCAGAGTATAGTATTTACAAACAAATGAACTAATCTTTCCTCTTTATTTTATTACTAGCCACTCGCCCCGGCTTCGCACGAGGTCTCTATGGAATCTCTAATTTTTTTTAAAGTTAAATATTTTTTTCATGATATAAGTAAACCTTTGACTGCGATCTCACCTAGTAGTATGTGATGATGTAGTCTAAGATGGAAGCGGGGTAACTTGGAAGGGCTATTGAAGTTTTATTAAACCCGTACCCCTCCTGGTCGGTTTCTATGCGGCATCGTACCGGAACGTTAAATCGCTTGACGGCATGGATTTGCTGGTAGGATGGTAGCCACGGTTATAGTCTCCCATCAGATCAGACCAGAAACAATTTAGAAACTAATCATAAACTCCCAAATTGCCATTGCCGGAACTCGAACCCAAGACCTCCTACTTATACGAGCAAAACTCACCACTACGCCAGGGAGCTCGTCAATAAGGTCATGATCTTCAATACTGTTTATTAGAATATACGACTTCCGAACTTAATTGAGTACCAAAGATTCCGGATGATCCAGCGTCACCGCAACATCCCCAGCTCTTAGGGAGTCTCCGGGAATACCGGGGAGTGTATTAGAGATGTGCGTTATTACTTGGAAAATGCGACACTTCTTACCCTTGGAAGGGAGATGGTATTTATGACGTTGCCTTGATTTATTGCGGAACCACCCCAGTTGAGATATGCTTTGTTATTTTCTTTTGAGGGGCATCGACCTAGTGAATCATCAATGCTGTGAAATTGTGACATGGTTTAATCTTTTCGGATTACACCGAATATAATTTCGAGGCGTGCTCACTTTTTTAGACAAACCAATGTTACTTTAGTGTTCTCATTTCGGAACCAAAATTATTCCTTTTTGATTACGAAATAGTGTTCATTATCTTTTAAGCGTCTAATCAGTTTATGTTGTAACTAGAAGTAGATGATACCTGAGTCGCGTGGATTTAAATTTTTTTAAATTCCGTGGGAACTCTTCGAATTTCGGGGATAACCGATAGCCTATAGGCTATAGGTATCTGTGTCCGGGATGCAAGCTATGCTCTGTACAAAATAGATGACGCCTGCGGGTTCGTTAAAGTGGGTTAATTATTGGGTTTTGAAAATCCCGTGAGAACTCTTAAATTTTTCAGGGCGAAAAGTAGCCTATGTCCCTCCATGGGATACAAGCTATCTTTGAATCTTTCGTCAAAATCTTATGTATTTACTTACTAAATTTATTTACTAAAATGGCAATTAGAATTAACAGGTACAACTAACATGACGAACCTCTTGCTTCATACAACAACATACCCGGACCTATGCTAACCATTAATAAATAATAAGGCACATTTACACCTCTGCACAGGGATAACTAACGCTTATCCATCCCTAGGTATTCAGAATTCCCAAAGCGTTCGCACTCCGTTAATCACCGGTTCCTAACTGTGCTGAAACACGACGGAAAGCTGCGTAAATCATTCAAATTACACACTGACACCTATCGCTTGCTTTGCTTTATTGCGAACTAGCTGATGCCAGCAACTTCATCCGCGTGGATTTAGGATTTTTAAAATCCCATGGGAACTCTTTGATTTTCCGGGCTAACAAGGTTTTATCTGCCGGATATATGAAATCGTTTATCTAGTAAATATTCTGTATTGATTTTGACTATGAACCACAGCTGAAGATATTTTTCTTAATAAAAACAAAAATAAAAGTATTAGACGTGAATGCACTGGATTTTCGCCAAAGTTTCGCGCATAAGATTAATATTTATAGTTAGGCTGCAGGCAAAGTTTCAGCGGTATCGTTTGTTCCTAGAGTAGTTGCGTTTCATAAAATAAATAACTTCTGTTCTGTTCTAGAAACTTCCGGAAACTCTGAAACTGTTAATTAACTGGTAAAATGACGTATACCAATTACCAACTATACTGCATAAGATGCAAGATGTGATTTACGACCAGTTTGTTAAGGAGCGATCTTAAAAACAGCTGTGTCATCCTAAAGTCCGATTTAAATGCAGAAATACGGAGACATTGTGTGGACACGTCATTGCTTTTTCGTTCTACGCTTTAACTTGGAGTTCTTTTCTGCACTTAGACGTAGCCGTCCTTGCCTACATAAGAGACCCGTGAATCTAATACATATCTCACAATTCGGAAAATTTTGTTGTTTATGTTATGAATCTATTTTCCTTATTTTTGTAACATTTTCAAGACATTTTTTAGGGTTCCATACCCGAAGGTTGCCAAAGGGACCCCATTACTAAGCTCCGCTGTACGTCCCGTCTGTCTGTCAGCGGGCTGTATCTCGTGGACCAATATGTAGAGTGTTGTCACAGAATGTGTATTCAATTTTCGCTAAAATAACAAATAATAGAGCTTAAAAATGGCCGCCATGAAAATAAAAGAAATTAAGAAGTGTTTTTTTCCTGTGCGGAACCATTCGTGTGCGTGTGTGACTCGCTCTTGACCGATTTTTAATTCTGATACAAGTTATCCCTTGACTGCGGTCTCACCTGTGCTCTTGACTGTGATCTTAATATTAATTAAGTTTAACTTTAATTACATTTTACATCTCACCCTTAACATAATAATAATATGTAATCTTAATAAGTTCTATAAATCATTAAACAAGGTTCCTAACTAATTTTTGCCCTAACAGTGCAAAAATCTGCACGTTCGTTGCTTGGAAAGTTGGAAACCAAACTTAAATCACAGTGTCAAAGTTTTCCAGCCAACTTTATATGAATACGAGTTCTTTTGGCGTTTTGTCCTAACCACAAGTTAGTCATCTGGGGTAGTGGTAAAAACAGTAAAATATTCTTTTGCTTCAAGCAAGAGACTAACGTTGATTAAGAATTTTCCACATTTCGTGTCGTTTCAGCGAAATTTTAAATATAATATAACATTTAAATACCTAGATAGTTAGATACTGGGATCTCGAAAGTAACCAGTCGAAATCATATCGACTAATTTTTTCACGGGGTTTTGTAAGTAAGTAAGTACCTATTTGGAACAAGCATTGACAAGCTCTTAGGAAGGCTTATGTCCAGCAGTTCGACGCAAACAGACTGATTGGTTGATTGATTTGGCTCACATATTTTAATATAAATAGAAGCGTTATTATTATTCACTATTCACTAAGACGCCTTTGCTACTATTTGAATGACAGGCGCAACAAAACTTGCAAAAACGTTTATCACTATGAAACGTTCATTTTGAATTTTTCATGGAGCTTTAGGTATGTATAATATGTTATATTATAAGCTTTTCAACTTCATGTTCCTCTTTCGTCATAGGTGCGTGGTCATAATATGATAATATGGCGTTACGAACATCAATACCTATTTTTATTACAAACGAAACGTAATGGCTCTTTTTTGTCACGCGATATATTTTGAAATGGCGCATTCTGCAAAGGGTGAAAAAATAGGCAATCAGGTCACGGCCGTTAGAAAGAACTATTGAACGCGATCGCTTTGAGTAATATTCATAGCTTTATCTACAAGGCAGTGTGTCTACTTTGTAGTGACTAGTTAGTATAAATGGTATGAAAAGTTATGAATAAGGTCGGAAACACGTATGATATGCATTTAATAATTCTCAATAAGTTGCGCTAGATGTTAAAGCTGTAGAAAATACATAGGTATAGGTACCTGCTAAATGGACGTATTTTCAGTTTAATTTTTAACACATATTTTTTCGATTACGTGGATTTGAAGCTTGGTTATTTTTTTTACAACAACAAGGGATGTGCTTTAAATTAAATAACACACACGCACAGCTAATAAATTACCTATATTCTAGCAAGAACAAAATTAACTATTCCTTGCGATATTTCTCCAGATTCACAAAAACCTGTCATATTATTTCTGTGTACGAAAATACAGTTTTCTTTTATATTTTATGGAAAGGCTTTTTCACTTTTATACGCATTAGGCGAAATAGTGAACGAGCAACACATAGAGAAAATCATTCAATAGATAGACGATTTTTTCATAGAAAGAAAATGTTCAATATTGCTCTCAATTTGGGCTTGTAAAATCCGAACCAGATTTTCTCTTTGTTCACATTTCAATATGAATAGGATAACATTTTACGTAGGTAGCTTTTTAATTAGCCCAAATGTAAAACTTAGGAACAGTTTTTTATCTCTTCTCTTGTTTAAAAAGTATAAAATATTTTCGTAATTAAACTTTACTTGAAGGGAGTACTTACGAGTAGGTATTACCTTGTGTAATATGCTGTTTGTACAAATAAAATCCATTTATGTATTTTCTAGTGCGTCAAGCATTACTATATGTACGTCTATATTTAACAGGCTCTCTCCGTCACTTACTCCATACAATCGTAGTTCCAATTTCATTTGAATATTAAGCAACCAAAGTCCATGAAATTTTGCAGACATATTCTAGAAACTAATATCTGTGCCTGTGGTGTTTTAGATTTTTCTAAAAATATGTAGTTTTTAGCAGGGGCTCAAAGGATTGTATGTGAATTTTTAAGACCGCGTAACTTTGGAACCGAATATTTTAACAGAAACTGGAAAACCACAGGCATAGTTATTAGTTTCTAGAATATGTTTGCACATGAATTTTGGTTACTTAATATTCAAATGAAATTGGAACTACGTTTGTATGGAACGGGTGACGGAGAGAGCCCTCTTAATATGTATTACTATAAGTACTCCGTCTGCTCTCTGCACGTCCTAGCGTCTTTTATAAAAGTGACATGTTTCCAAACAAATGTCTGTCGAAATTATATGAAACAAAGTTTATGATTTTAGTAGACTCCACACCTACCACTAAGCAAAGCAGCCCTGTGAGGCTTTGATTATTCCGACAATGCGGCCGGTGTAGACATGCTACGAACGAGGGAATATATGCGCTTTTGCATCGGTCGAGGCGCCTCCATACTAGCCGCACGCCGCGCAAAGCAAATCCTCGCCCGGCTGCCGCGCTTAGTATAGACCCCGCTAGTCTCGTAAATTAAGCAAAACGAAGTTCATAATACTCGTACATAGCGTATACAGGGTGAGCATAATATGAGAGAAAGTTTGGAATTGCAAATTTTCTTAGCAAGGGGAAAGCGGTCGTGAGGGGCTTATACCTACATTTATTACAATTTATGCCTTTCCGCACCCACTTTGCAATTTATGACCGTATTGAAGTTTATTTGTTTTAAATTTGTTTATCTCAAGACACTTAATATGCAAATTCTTGGTTGGTACATAATATCACTGCAAAATCCTAGGATTAACCGTAATTCAGCTTTTACAGTACTTAGCATATACTTATTAATAAAATATACCTATAGATTAGAATAGAATAGAAAAAAACAGAATAGAATAGAATAAATTTTATTCAAATAAACTTTTACAAGTGCTTTTGAATCGTCAAAATAATCTACCACTGGTTCGAAATGCCGTTCCCACCGAAAAGAACCAGCAAGAAACTCGGATAACATTCAAACAGCTGAACCGATTTTCTTGGATTATCGCTAAGAACACTAGATCAAGCCACCTTTCAAACAGAAAAAACTAAATTAAAATCGGTTTATTAGTTTACACACACGACAGATACACAGATACACACGTAAAACTTATAACACCCCTTTTTTTGGGTCGGGGGTTAAAAAGAGTTCAAAGAATCCTTTTGCTTACGTTGCCGTTTTTCGCCATTTTGAAATCTTATAATATAAAAATGAATCGCAAAATGTGTTGGTAAGCGCATAACTCAACAACGCCTGGACCAATTTGGCCAAATCTTTTTTTAAAATGTTCGTTGAAGTTCAAGGATGGTTTTTGCGGCGAGAAAAATTAGAATTATTGCTGGAAAAACCCTAAAAATAGCCCTTTTCTTTTTCCCATACAAATGATTTCTAACTAAAACGTAGTCAATTTGAGCTTTATTGCTATGGTATAAAGTTCATATTAAATTACAAGCACTCAATGTTGTCTAAGCAATGTACCACATTACAAATCTTTTTGACAGGACGAAGTCTGTCGGGTCAGCTAGTCACAAAATAAAAACAAAAAGATAAGTTTAAAAACGCTTTTAACTTTTAATTTGTTCTGAAACAAAACAAATGATAAAAATGAATGAAAGTGCAATCTAGAACCCGCGTTCAAAGTAAAGAATAAAATATAGCGAAGGAATGAAATTAAGGAGTTTTCCCAAACGTAAAAACGTTGAGGAAAAGCGTAGCTCAGGTAAATAAACTGACAATGCAGCAAAAGTTAACTCGCTTGGCTGGTTTTGAAATTTTAACGACTACTATTTTAACAAGACGTCTAGATCTTTATTGGTGTGATATAAGAGCTGTGGTGACTATTTCTAATATCGTCTAAATACTTAAAAGGAAAAGCTGACTGACTGACTGATCCATAAACCCACAGCTCAAACTACTGGACCGATTGGGCTGTTTGGCATGCAGATACGGTTATGAAGTGGATGTCCACTAAGAAAGGATTTCTGAAAATTCAACCCCTAAGGGGGTAAATTAGGGGTTCCAAATTTGTGTAGATACCTAGCCCAAGCGGATGAAGTCGCAGGCATAATCCGTTTAAAACAGGATAGCTTGCATCCCGGAGCCGGACATAGGCTACTTGTTATCCCTGAAATTACAGGATTTAAAAAAAAAAACTTACAAAGGCGAAGTAAAGTCGCGGGCATCACCTAGTAATTAATATTAAGTGGATATGCATATCTATTCGCTTTTCTACCCTTCGGTGCTGAAATCTATTCATAAATTACCTCTGGAATTTCCCATGTCGGGAATAATATTTCCTTCTTCCTTTCAAAAGTGCATCGAAACGGTGTGCTAAGCTTATGTATTCTCTTTATAGAAACCTCAAAGGGAACCGTGTTTGACTACAAAGCTGCGCTATTGTAGACTTAGCTAATTAGTTTCCTTTCTAAATACTAAACGAAATGAGATCTTGAACGTAGCTTTATTCCACAAAACAGAATTTTGAGTTACCTTTCTAAACATTTATTTAATCTATTTAATTTAAATAGTTTGACCCACAGAACATTAAATAAGCTAAGATGATTCCTAGTTCCATGGGTTAGACGGCTTTGATCGTATGATTTAACTAACCGAAAATCAATCCCATCACCACAAAAGATTTTTTGCAAAAACACTCGTGATTGTGAAAATGAAATGAATTGTTGCGAAAATGAAGCAATTTCTCCTGTTTTTTCTGGAAAATAGTTATTATAGATGGGTACCTTTCTAAGATGAATGCCTGTTTCAGATACTGAATGACCCAGACCCGTTGTATATATTTAGTTTCAGAAAAGCCCAAACGCACGAGATAGGACTGCAATGGAAGTACCCGTACATGAGTGTGCAGGATAACTATCAGGGAAGAGACAGATGTAGCGCTATACGTAATATTATTATTAAGGTGCCCACGCACTTGAACTGCACTGCAGCGGAAATGCACGTCGCGTCAGCGCCCCGCACGATATTCTCTCCAGCCGGGACGCGCGTACGTCACTGCCGCGCGGCGAGGCTGGAGAGAATATCGTGCGGGGCGCTGACGCGAGGCGCAGTTCCGCTGCAGTGCAGTTCGAGTGCGTGGGCACCTTTATAACGCGATTTAGCGGTATGATGCAGCGCAGAAACTGAATAGAGATATGGGTTTAATTAAACTGCCATATCCATCCAACTTAGCCCACTTCCATCTTCGACTACGTCGACACTAGGTGAGATTGCGAGATAAGGGTAAATTCATCATCGAGTAAAATGTTTTATAATAAAAAACCATTAATGATTTAGTATAATATTTAGAACGTTAAATATTACTTTTCAAAAACATTTAAACTAACTATATCCATTTCATAATGTTAAGTGTCCACTAGCAATAAAACTTGCAGAGTTCAGCTGTCATTGTCATGTTAGTGTCAATTTTTTTCACGTTTTTCCACTGAAAAGTAAGTAACTTCCGCAATTTGCGCGAGTGTTTATAGAGCCGTTACGCACGGTCGCCTAGTCGCCCGGCAACTCAATCGACAGCGACCTTTAAAACCTCTATTCTAATCGCCGTGTGTATACGCATGCAATCGCCGCAACTCCATGCTTGACGACTTCCATATATTTACAGATTCTTGCGGTCACCGTGAACTGAGTCACCGGGCTCGACCGTGCGTAATTACCTACTCATAATATAGTGCGAGTGATGTACAAGTGATTTTCTAGAGCTATATCCTGCAAGTTATATTGCTAGTGGGCACTTGGCACAATGTACGAAGTTGTAGACTGTTATAAAGTAATTAGTCAAGCAGTAAGACCGTCGTGACTCCCAACTCGCTCCATGCCTCATGAATATGCAAGTCAAGTTGTAGTGGTCTTGCACGGGAACTTATATTAAATGCGTCGACGGGGACACGATCGTCGATGTAAAACGGGTTACATAATGGCCGGTGGTTTTGCATCAAACTTCCAATGATATTCCATTTAGTTTGCCACCGTAGCGTAGCGTAAAAGTTTGAAAACGATGGGTTTCTTTCTATATTATGGTAAGTAGGTACTTATGCAAAATGGTTTTGAGACACACCTAGCTACAATCATATTTGCATCCAGATGACGGACGAAAAAAGTTCAGAAAAAGTATAGCATTAAGAAAGTTCATAATAATACCTATTATAGTATATGCGAAAGTGTAGGTATGTGTGTCTGTCTGCTAGCTTTTCACGGCCTATTCGTTTGACCGATTTTGACAAATTCGGTACAGAGCAATCCGAGGATAGACCTAAGCTACTTTTTATCCCGGAAAATCGAAGGGTTCCCCCGGAATGTTTAATGCCCATCTGTTTAACAGATTTTGACGAAATTTTGCTTAAATCTTGGAGACCAATAAAAGCTTCGTTTTACCCAAAAATCTAAGAGTTCCCACAGAATTTCAAAAAACTAAATCTATGCGGATGAAATCGTAGGCATCATCTTAATACGTTCTTAGTTCAAGAGTGTAGACGAGGACTCTGAACCCTCAACGTTATTATAAAATATACTATAAATAACAAAAGACTACCGGTACGATATCAGGGAAACTATTTTCCGATTAAATCGTACCTAATGAAAATAGAAACCCGTGACGAATGCGATCAGAATGATCCGTTGAAACGAGAAATCGGATCAACGGGAGTGACACTAACAAGAGCTGAACAATATTCGAATGATTCACGCTACAATAACTCTGGATGCGCTTAATTCTATTTTTTACGTCATTGGACACTCCGCCTTTGAAATGACATACAGGTTGCGTGGATTCGTCACGCGCGTTGCACAGTCATATGCCCATTGTGTCACCCTTCTCAGTTCCTATCTCATATCAAACGGTTATTTTATTACAACTCTCGTTTATATGTTAAGCGATGTCACGACGCTTGACACGTGTTTAGCGTACGATTTAAAATGCTATTGTTGCGAATCGATTGGGGGATAATACTTATTGTACCCAAATGGACACTTTATAATGTGGTAAAGGTGCGATATGACATTTATTATTTGTGATAATTTATCAAGTGTGACAAATTGTGTTTTATGTCCTTCATGTACCAAACACTACATTAAAGACGTTCTTGTTGAGTTGTAGGTAAATTATTTATCAATCCCTAACGAAGCGTTTTCTAAAGAAATACAATCTCTTAAGCAGTCTCTACAGTAGTGAAGATGATACAGTTTACCTTCTGAAAAGAAAATTTGAGTCAGTTTTATTGAGTCAACATAAAACTCTTGTACTAAAATATAAAAATAAATTTATTTAAACACTCGTGTCCTTGTTTATTATATAACAACGTTAAAAATTTTGTGTAAATTTTGTGTATATCCCGATAAATAAAAATTTAAAGATGCCCCGAATGGAGAATCCCCTCCTTTTTGGAAGTCGGTTACTTAGTTAAAACCAAACGCTTTTGTGACAGTAAAAGTTTAATCAGTAGGTAAGTATATCATTTCAATACAAATTCGAAACAATGTTGACTTTTTATACCAATTCCTATTTGACGTCGGCGCCCGTCACACAGCGTGACATGTGAATGACAGCAGCGCTGAGTCGATGACAATGCATTCGAGGATTTACGTCCGGGAAAGAATATTATTAAATATATTTAGTCAAGTTAAATTATTGCTTATTTGTACTGTCAAAATAAATAGCACAATAACACAACAACTGTATAAAATATAAACGTAAAATATAAATTCTACGTAAAAAAATCATTGTTGATAATTAATTTGTATCTAATAAAATAACTGTTTACTTAGTTCTTTTCCCTATAATACCTAGCCAAACGGAAAAATAACTTATTATTAATTTGCGATGAATTTATTTTCATATTTTTAAATAATTAAAATGTAAAACAACCATATTTAGTAACACCATGTAGTATTCAAAAATATAACCATGTCAAAGATAAATCTACAGCTGCCATAGATAGATCAGTCTCATATCTAGAGCAAACAAAGTTGAATTAAATATTTAAAACACTGATTACTAAAATATACGATGTAGCTAGTGGCTAAGTTTAAGAATAACGTAGGTATACCTACAGTAATTACGATAAAGAAAATTTACTATAAGAAAAAACAAAAAGCTGTAAACGAAAAGCGCCAAAGAAAGGTACTAACGGCCAACTGGAAAAGTTACTTGGGTGTAGTTTTTCGGGTCTTATATAAATTAAGAAAGCTTTTATAAGTTCCTCGGTATACGTACCTACTTATCTATCTACTTTTTTTACGACTGGGTGTTTTATTTTAGTATCGAACTACATATTATTCACGTTATTTTATATTGTTTCATGGTTGATTTTCGATTCCGAAAAATAAAATTTCTTTCTTTGATGGATATAAACATGTTAATATTTTTCTAAAATGATCATTAAAATTAAATTTTCAGCACCTTCCTATCCCGCGTTACATCCTTTATAAGTTTATACTGGCCGGCGGGATTTATCATTTATCTACTTGCAAAACTAAATTGATATCTATCTTAAAGAGTTTAATAATCCCCTTGAAGTCTTAATTCAAAATTAAAATTAAGTGATTCAGTGGCATAAGGTGCGCGAGAAATTATTTGCATCTTATTAAGGGTATTTTAACAGTAGGAGAACTCTAGGAACATTTTTGTCATTATTAATAGCTGTACTTTACACTTAAGAAACGACCGATAAGACACAGGGGTGTTATGTGGTGCAGAACTACGTATTTTTTATTATTTTTATTTATTCAGATACAAGTTAGCATATTAACTGCAATCTCGCCTGGTGGTAAGTAATGATGCATTTTAAGATAGAAACGGGAATACGGGATAACTTGGAAGGGTTATGGCAGTTTTTAATAAACCCATACACTTTGGTTTCTACACGGCGTCGTACCTGAACGCTAAATCGTTTAGTGGCACGGCTTTGCCGGTAGGATGATAACTAGCAACCGCCGAAGCCTCCCACCAGAAAATAAAGGTCATTTAAAGAACCCTAAGTTTTTTTAAATCACACATTACTGTGAACATGTTCTATCATTACTAATGAACCTACCTTTATCCTCGGCCTAGATAAGGGTAAGGTTAAGGCCATTGATAATAGAAAGTTAGTAATATAGGTATTATGAACTCTTTCATGGGTATTATTAGATCGACTATTAAAATGTTGATATCGGAGACCCAAATACTATTTTGATCGTTATGGTAATATCTGCAAATTTTCAGTTTGGGTGTCTGCATTGCAACTGCTAACCGACAACATATTATCTCCGTGCAGTTATTGCAGTTTAGATATTTACTGTTCAAGTGCAGGCTGTCTCTACATACTTCTAGTGACTCGTCAATGGTTTTTAGTAAGCCTAAATAAGCAATCAGTGTAATGTGAATAATCCAAAAAAGCCAAACAGTTCCTTAATTGGAATCATCGTTGCTCTCATAACTATTTTTAATTGAATTTGACCGACCGGGCGGCGTTTCATTTCACAGCACTTTTTCTGCTGACGTACTCTTAAAATTTGAACTTTTACATTAAACTGGCACCCTGAAGCTCCAATATCATGCAAATGGGATTCGCGATGCGAAAGTTGTAGAGACCCATCCTGAAATATTAAAGGTAATCCCCTTACCTAAGAAACGTTCGGATTTTGAAACCAGTTTAAGGGGTCATATTACTTTGAATTTCAACATTGGTTACACTATTTTACGAGAAAAGAGTTTTATGATTATCCGGATTTACCGAATAGTTATGCAAATTATTTGCAAAATGAAATTTGAAAGTTATTGTTGCTTCATAGTTTTCTTTTCCCCGATTTTTTTTAAAACCTATAGTTAAAGGAAGATTAGTAGATGATTCAATGATCTAATTTTAAATAAACTGGACTAATAAAATAAGTCGTCTTGTAATCAACCCGTAGTACTTAGTACTTATACATAGTACCTTTCATATTATTTTGTACTAAATCCCCACCGTTGTCTACAGTAGGCACCAAACTTTAGGACGTCGAATCTTAGTATAGAACTACGTCATCATCACTATGATCAACCCATCGCCAGCCCACTACTGAGCACAGGTTGCCTCTCAGAATGAGAAGGGTTTAGGCCATAGTCCGCCAGGCTGGCCAAGTGCGGATTTGCAGACTTCACACACCTTTGAGAACATGAAGAGACCCGTGCATCACCTGCCTGGTAATGCGTTGATCATGATGATGAAATAGTAATTTTGTACCAACCAAATGTAGCCTTTATTTTGTACACAAAAAAGAAACGAAACAAAATGGGTGGCACTTTGTATTTATTGCCGATAATAATTTAAGTTAGTGCAATCCATTAGCAAATCAAGTGTGCAGTCGGCACGCAGATTTAATTTGACGACGGTAATAGATACAAATGTTGCAGCCTCCCCCTTTTTGCGTGGATCGTGTGCCCCCCGATGGCCGCGAAGCTTTGGAAATAATTCAAGTAGCACGCGTCGTTGTAAAAAAAAAATATTGTTGGTGTATTTAATCAATCCACTTGTAAATTAGCAGCGATTTGATTTTCTAAATGCACAAAAGACTGCTTCTAATAACTTCTAACGTACTCGTACTACTAGACAAACTTACTACCTAGATCTAAATATCTAGAAACTATTGATTTTGGTACAATTTGAGAAAATTATTTCTTAGTGGGGGCACTAAGAAAGGATTTTTTCCGGTACCTGACCGAAGCTAGGAAGGATCAGATAGTTACGGAAATAAATGATTAGTTAATGAAATAAGAGCAATGATAACAGTATTTAGCATGAAGTCTTAATACCAAAACCTCACTTGGTGGTCAAATGTGATCATTTTGCCATCCCATGAAATCACCTAATCAGTAAGTGGAACAGAGAAAATTTTAGCACATTAGCACAAAGAGCTTGCTTAATTCTCTCTGTGCGTCGTATTCTTCATTATTAAAGGTAACTCCATTTTATTAATTACATAATGGTTTATTTTCTTGCGATTATAATGTGGGTAGGTTCCCGAATCCTTCCACACACAACTCTACTAAGAGAAAACCAGTTTGACTATTAGGAAAGTTGGTCGCTAATCCAGACATGCCTCTTAATTTGTAAGAAGTAATTAGGGGCTCTAATACATTTTCCTCTGGCTTATCAGTGGAATATTCTAAAGGTTGCTTATCTTCTGTTTATTTACAAGTACAACAAACAGCGACATCGTCGTCTATTTTTACACCCACGGCGCCAACAAATCGCCTCAGATCGTGAAAATCTGTCACGTTTTCCATAAATGGCACAACGCAATAAACCCGCGCCAATATCTTGGCACCTCGGTATAAATCGAGTACCCAGATATTGCTTAGGCCTGCAACTTTTCCAACTGAAATTACTAGGTGTTTCTATCTCATAGTTGTAATAAACTTATTTTTCATGTATTGCAATATTTTGCTTAGCTGTGTGAAGAAACGAAGTTCCCTTTTTATTGGAGCTTCGTACATCCGAATGAATAAACAGAAACCTTGTAGGATCACTCGTATGTCTATCTGTCTGACTGTTCGTCACAGCCAATTTGCTCTGAATCTACTGGACCGATCGAGTTGAAGTTTGGCACACATATCTCAATTGTCTGGTTTTTAACCCCCGACCCAAAAAGAGGGGTATTATAAGTTTGACATGTGTTTCTGTGTATCTGTCTGTGGCATCGTAGCTCCTAAAATATTTAACCGATTTTAATTTTGTTTTTTTTTTTGTGAAAGGTGGCTTGATCGAGAGTGTTCTTAGCTATAATCCAAGAAAATCGGTATCAGCCGTTTGAAAGTTATCAGCTCTTTTCTAGTTAATGCAACCTTCACTTGTCGGGGATGTTATAAATTTTTAATTTACACTTGTTTGTCCGAGTTCTGATGTTTCGAATGTGCATTTTTAAGGAGCTATTTCCTTTGCCTCAAAATTATTGCCAAGATATTATTCCTTAGCAAATAACCTCACTTTATTCCGCTATAAACGATGACGCATTAAATATTTTTACACTTATGGCGTCAACAAGTCGCCTCAGGTCGTGAAAATTTGTCACGTTTTTCATAAATGGCGCAAATGCAGAGCAATATCAGGAAATTACTTTGAAGAGTCTACTTCCTTAATCTGCTTAACACTAAGGCTCCTACTAATTTGTTTAATTATTAAGTTTACTTTATTAGGAAATGTATTACCAGTTCCAAAGCGCTGCTTCTTTAAAGCCGGTAGAGTCCATAAAATGCATCGATAGTATTTTTCAGTTATTCTCTACCTGCTATCAGGTTATTTTAACTTGTTATTATTAACATCCACATACCTATTACCCATGACGTAGGTATTTGGTCACCCATTACCCATCATCATCATCAACAAGGGTTTGGCCTTAGTCCACAACGCTGACCAAGACGTATGGGTTGGCAAACTTCACACACCTTTGAAAACATTATAGAGAACTCTCAGGCATGCGGGTTTCCTCACGATATTTTTCGTCGGTGTTGAAGTTTATATTTAATTGCTTAAAACGCACATAACTTCAAAAAGTTAGGGTTCGGCACCCGGAGTAGAACGCCTGAACCTCTGAATAGGGCTATCCTAACCACTAGGCTATCATGTAGGTACCAAGTTTTTTAGTTTTCACATTCAATGTAATAATGTATGTTCACAATATTGTTCCGTATAAGTTCTGTACACAAATCAATTTTCATCTAATGCCGTTTTGTTATCCAAACAGAACGAGGATTTTCTGCTCACTACCAACATTAGACTATTCAAACCTAACCGCACGTCGAGCCCGGCACGATTGCGGTTTTCTTCCAAACAAACGTGGAGCACATTCGTGGAAACACATCCGAAACTAATGTTTTATTGAAATACTTGTTACATTCACATTAGCAAACTAAACTTTCGAATACTTTGAAATCACATTACTGAATTCAACTTTGAAAGGTTTCAAATTCACATTACGAGTGCAATGCACAACTTCGCTTTAAAAATCGGTCAAGTGCGAGTCGGACGCGCACATGATGGGTTTCGTACTGTCAAACAAGATTTCACGGTGAACCTTTTTAATTCACTTGGCGGCATTTGAGTTAATAGTTGTTGAGCATGTGATCCAATAACATATGCGAACTTTCTCATCTTGACGGTTGGTTGAAAACTTGAAGACTTTACTGAATCTGATTAGGTAGGCATCTTCTAGGCCAGCGTGCCCCAACCTAGACTGCATCATTGTTTTTTAATAAGCATGATTAGCATCAAAGCGCGAGTCTATCTTGCAATAAAAAAAAAAACATAAGAGCAAAATAAAAAAAATAGAACTCAGTAGTTTGCGTCTGGAATCCTTAAAAATTCCAATCATCTACAGTAGCAAGTTTCAAGAATAGAATTCAGTACATAGGTAGACGAATTCCCGAAGATTTCGGCAACATTTCGCGGTGGCGAGAGTATTCGCGAGGTTATTGAAACGTCGCCAAATCCACTTAGTTTTATGAAGTGGAAAATGCGATACGACACCACGAGATGCGCGGGGGTGCGTGTGATTATGGTTTCCATTTCCTTATTTTGTCGTTGGCATGGTGTGGTAGGGCCTATCGTAAGATAACTGAAGAATTTAATTTTCATTCATACTTTTGAAAGGTCTAATACAATTAATACATCGTAAAGGGTATAATATGATTTTTTATGTGATTCTTGTAATGCTCAAGATTGAAGTCAAAAATCTTATATTACAAGTAAATGCTCCGTCGCACTTTTTTATACCAAACTAGCTGATGCCCGCTACTTCGGTTTTTAAAAATCCCGTAGGAACTCTTTGATTTTCCGGGATAAAAAGTAGCCTATGTTACTCTCCATCCATTTCAACTATCTCTTTGCCAAAAATCAAAAGCTCTTTATCGTGCATAAAGAATAAATCAAATGCATTACTTTAGCTTGTTTTATTTATCTATTTAAACTAAACGACCCTTTTCAGAAAATTTTAAATCCACTTTACGAGATCCCGCTTTTTCAGCTTAAAATATAGAACCTGCCCCAAAAGTTTTCGGCCATGCAGGTACTTTTACCTACCCATCTCTATCAACTTGCCTCCATTTCGTAATCGGCTTAACCTTTATACGTTTCTTCAAAGCAGGCGTATTTTTAAATATTTTTAATTCGTAATATATGCTTTTGGTTTGAGAGCTTTTGATTTCATTATTTATCAGGTGATGCCCGCGGCTTCGTCCGCTTGGATTAGGGTTTTTAAAAACCCGTGGGAATTTTTGATTTTCAGTATAAAAAAAAGTCTATCTAGTATATTATGTCCGCTCAAAAGATGTAAGCTAACTCTAGGCCCATCAAAATCCTAAAAAAGGCCGTAAAAAGCTATCATATCGACAGACAGACAGATTTTCGCAATTACAATATTATAATGAATAGAGTAAAAAGACTGTGATACATTCTTCAAACGATCTATAAAAGATTGGACCTCAATATCACTGTACAATGTGACCTTCATAATAATATGAACAAAAAGAGACATTTGCTGACCCGTATCAGTTGGGCCAATATATCGCTGGGCCCTGTTTTTGTCGCGCCAAGATTTCCGAAGCATTAGCCACAAGACCGTCGTGTTATTGAAAAGCGACGAATTTCCCCTTCTATTTATTGAGAAGCCCTACAATACTACATGTTCGATCAAGTAGAACAAAGGAACACAGCGTTTATTTACAAACTAGTTGAACCGCCTCGGATTCGCGCGGGGAGCCTACCTGTTCAATACAAATAGCAACAAATAGGTAATGTTTCATCCGATCAAAATTTTCAAAATATGTCTAATATACATAAATTTCCAGTTATAGTTTTTTTATAAGTATACGTAGATAGGTATAGCCTGTTAGCATACCACGGTCTAATAGTAATTTACTTTTCACTAATAAAACTCTTATCATTAACAAGTTTCTTTCAAAACTATTTTATCTTTGAATCCATCCATATATAAAAAAGAAACTAACTGACTGACCAATACGTACTCAACGTACGGTTAAAAGCACTGGATCTAGAAACTTAAAATTTTACGTGTAGGTTGTCTTTATAACGTAGACCCCCGTCTATAGATCCTTGTAGACGTTGAAAATCCGCTTGAGTGAAACAAAAGCTACGACTGGTAAAATTCATCCCGTCTCGGAAAATTAAAGAGTTTTCACAGGATTTTTAAAACCCATCCATTTAACCGATTTTGAGGGGTACAGAGAAAGTTTGCATCCCGGAAATCGACATCTAGGATTCTTTTTATCCCGGAAATAATTGAGTTCCCATGGGATTTTTAAAAACTTGAACCCACGCGAACAAAGTCGCGGTCATCATTTTGTTCTAGTGCCTATATAATAATATAAAATAAGTAGATTTTTAAGTGATTAAGCGAAATCACGTAAAAATATTTAATTCACAGGACGCATGGATGGATTATATGACGTTTTTATCTTTTTTCCAGATAAAACATTTAATTAAACAAAAAAAAAAAACAATATATCAGACTTAGTTATTTAAATAAGTAATGTAGCTGGCGAATTAAGAATTAAGATCAATAATGGCACAGACAACGAGAGAGGCGTGCCGGTCACCGTATAATATTAATATTATGTTCAATGTTCATGGTATTTTCCTGGTACCGCCACCATGGCGCCTGCAGTGTCAACGCCCCGTGGCGTCCTAATTAACAGCTTACCCTTAATACAATCTATTACGACGAATGACCGTTATTTCCTTTCTTAGAATCCTTATGTTTACATTTTCACGACATAAAGGTTTTCTCTTATGTTGTTTGTTTCACCATTTTTGTTTTTATTAGGGTTCTGTACGTCCGAATGGGAAAACGGAACCCTTATAGGATCAGTGTGTCTGTCTGTCACAGCCAATTTGCTCCGAATGCTGGTGCTAAACTGATGATTAATTATGATACACAGATATGAATTTCTGCATCATTCACTTTTGCTAATTTGGCATTGATAGCAGCTGTGAGCGTCATATGAGCTTATACTTACTAGGGACTGAATGTTTAGTGTCAAACGAAGACCATTTTGACACAAAGTGTAATTTTACTTCCCGATACGTTCGGTGGGGCGCTCTGAATCGGCACAAAAAATAACTGCCATTTTAAATGGCATACTTCTTCCAGCGTACCTACTTTTATACCTAATTATATCCATTGCAGTGGGTATACACACTATACATATTTGATTTGCGAAGACGCAATCATTATTTGTGTATTTCCAAGCAATTTACTCTATACATATTTTGTGGTAAGCACAAATTGAAAGTACAAAAGTGGTGAAATTTTCCGCTCCCGAAAAGAGATTTCGGTTTCCAGAGAGCCTCTGATATCGTCACCTTTGCCGTGGCGACAACGTGCTCGAGGTTATTGAAACGTTGCCAAATCCACTTAGTTTTATGACATGGAAAATGTGATACCGCACGCTGCGCGGGGGCGCGTATGATTATACTTTCCAGCCCCTGGGTTTGCTGTCGCAACGGAAGGTCCTATTTCATTACGGCAATTTTCGAGACCCTATTCACATGCAATGACAAAACAAGTTGTAATTAAAAAAATTAAAAATACGGATGAACTGCCAAAAAATTAACCAAAAAGTAATATTTTGAAAATGGCGCCATATAGCCGCCATATTGATTTTTTGTTTATTTAAAGTCAGTATCGCTGGGGTTTTAACAATATACCCCATACAAAGGTACATCTGTGTAGGCATTTAGAAGTTATGATGGGATAAAGAAACTCACATACCTACATACATCCAACCTCCTTCCTAGAACTTCTCCTTTCAGCAAAGGTTTTGTAGAGATTGCTCCAAGCAATAAGGCCGCCTTTGCACACAATTGTTTTTTTCTGCTTTCTTCTTACTGTGTTGTTATCCTTTACATGTGTTTTTGTGTGCAATAAAGAGTTTCTATCTATCTATCTATCTATACATGAACCCCGAAAACATTGTATTCCTTTCTTTGGCCAATCGCGTAAAAAGAAAATTCCTGATTCACTGACTGAATCATCAATGCCCAACTGACTCACTCACTCACTGACTGAGTCATCAATGCTCTTGGACCTAGAAAGCTGAAATTTTGCACAGTCGTTCCTTTTATAATGTAGATAATAATAATAATATAATAATAATAATAAGCCTTTTATTTTTCTCTCTTCATTTCACATTTGGTTATTTTGCAATATAATTTATACTAGTCGTTATGAACAACATCATATTAAACAATTATAACTAATCTTACAGTCATTAATATTTTTAGATAAACAAAAAATTACAAAAACTAAATTACATTTTTAAAATAATATAAAGTAGTACAGATAAGTTCCTTTTATAATGTAGATAAGTTCGGATTTTTTGAAATTCTCACGTGAGCGAGGCCGCGGGTAGTCGCTAGTCAATTATTTATTAAATGAATCGGCAGAATAAGCGTTGGTTATTTTAGGATTAGTAGGTATTTCTGAAATCAGACTGTCACTGGCAGCGATGACTGTTGGACCCGCTATTTTTCCCGAATTCGGAGTCCGGACTAATTTAAACTTTTGAATTTTTGGAAAAAACAGGTGTGTTTTAACATCGTTCATTTACCTACACTTGTTCGCTAGCCCAAAGTTGAAAGGCATCCAAATGCGGATGTAGTTCTGCCATTAGTTTATAGCGTGAAAAGTTTTGATCCAGAAAATTCAGTCATAAATAAGCTAAAAAATAGAAATAACTAGGGAAAATATTAAAGTCATAAAATTAATTGTTATGTTCCCCGCTTATATAACAATAAATTTTAAACTTTTCAGCCGATTAATTAGTTCACAATAAATGGTAAAACTAAAATCATAAATAACGATTTCATATATCTAAACTCCGAGAAAGGTAGGTGGAACCTGGTGTTACAGGTATTCTCAATAGAGAAAATACCTTTTTCAATATGGAACACTTAATAAACTTTGTATTTTTTAGCTTTTACCATTTTCTCTTCAGAATCATATTTAGTAGGTAACCATCTTTATTGAAAGTATCCTCAGTAAACCCAGTCCTCAGTGTATTGAAAGTAACCTTTGCATCAAATTCTGGAGAAATTTAATAAAATCCATTAAGTATAAAAAATTTGCATAATTTCTGAACGTTTTAACCATAAGTTGGAATATCAACCAGACTAATAAGTACAAAAGATTAAAAAAGTTAAGCTACTTTATGAAAATTCACTGAATATTTTACAAAGTGACATCTTTTTAGGGTTCAAGTAAAGGAATAAATCCGAAAACCGTGAATTTGTGGTTACATCATTTAAAGAAAAATTAAATGTGTTTAAATTTTCCTGACCCAAAAAGAGGGGTGTTATAAGTTTGACGTGTGTATCTGTGTATCTGTCTGTAGCATCGTAGCTCCTAAACTAATGAACCGATTTTAATTTAGTTTTTTGTTTGAAAGGTGGCTTGATCGAGAGTGTTCTTAGCTATAATCCAAGAAAATCGATTCAGCCGTTTGAAAGTTATCAGCTCTTTTCTAGTTATTACTGTAACCTTCACTGGTCGGGGGTGTTATAAATTTTTAATTTACACTTGTATTCTATTTATTTTGATAAAACTCTTTACCTATATCTAAACAGACTTGTTAACCTGTTACTATGAAACCAGCACTATAATCTGAATCGATCCTTGCAACGAATGCAGAGATTATAGCACTGCAGAGATATTTGTACGAATTAAGCGCTGAAGCAGATGCTAAGCTTGCAACTGTAAACTAATTGTTGTCTGAACTACAACCGTTGATAGTTGAAACATCGATTCGAAACTGCGTCTGTATGAGAGTAAACAGATTTGCCGATTTCAAACAAGCAGTAGGTACCTAAGCACTTTCAAAATCGCGTCTGATTTAATGGAAAACTAAGGAAACTGGATAAAAACAATCTAAAGAACGTACTTAGCAAATTTATACCAACAGTATATTTTCACTCCATTTGAAGGCACTTTCAGATTAAGTTTTATAATCAATTTTTCACAAACCCCACCCATTGGACTATTGTCGTACCCACTTCTAACACAATCTTTGCAAATCGTTGGAGGGGAAAAGCGAATGGAGAAAAATGACTAATGTTAAAAAAAAATGACTATGCAGATGATGATCCTTAGCAGATTTTCTTAAATAGTACCTGCACTCTCATTCGATTTGGAGGCTCTTTAAGATTTATTCCTGTAATATTTTTATTTCACTTAATTCTAGTTATGATAGGTATATAAAAATAAGCAAAATAAATACCGAAGAAATATTATAATTTACAGAAGACTATTTTATAGTCAGTTCGATAAAAGTTGGCGAAAATGAACAAGTGCTCATTTCCACTTGGTTTTCCCATACACCTACTTGCCTACTACTACGCAAACGTCCCACAATAAGTCGTCAATGCTCAATAAAAATAACAAAAAGCGGTTGTCTTTGTAACCTCAGTTGTAAATTTAAGCCTCAATAGCTCAACGGTTATAGAAGCGGACTGAAATCCGAAAGGTCGGCGGTTCAAACCCCACCCGTTGCACTATTGTCGTACCCACTCATAGCACAAGCTTAACGCTTAGTAGGAGGGGAAAGGGGAATGTTAGTCATAATTAAAAATGGCTAATATTCTTTTTAAAAAAATTAAAAAAATCGATATTGACTACAGCCGCTATGCGCAACAGAGTTTTTCTCTAATATCTTACTGTATACCTTTCTGAATCCTTTACAATTTCTCGGCGCGAAATGGTCTCAACGCGGATTATTTTTAATATTTTCTGGGAGCAAAAGACACGTTTCGTCAATAAGGGGGTGTTTTCTATTGAAGATCACTTCTCTCAGTTCAATACCAATGTAAACTAGGGGAAACGTGACATTCATTGTTTATTCAGAAGATTTTACATGGTTTCTCACTGGTTCTGTTTGCGTCATTTGATTTTATGATTTTAGATGCAAATTATTTCAAAGATTCTGGTCTTCATAGGCCCTAGAGTAACTTTTTGCTAACCTGAGTTTATCTAACGTGACATAGTAACGTTGAAGATCGTTTTAATTTGGAGTCTTCTGAAAATATCTGACACATGTTATGTAGGATTATGTAGGACACGGGTTATGTAGGATTTTTAGCTTTAAGCCCCCTTGATAGCCAACCTCACCAAACATCCAACCCATTTACCGTAATGTAACTTTTTTGAGTACCTAAACTAACGCGTTTTGTAAAATCTGTCAAAGCATTTTAGTAAGTTTAATGGGCAGACCAATGTGTAACATACCGGCCTTAAAATACAAGTGTCCCTAGGGTAGCTAACAAAAGCTAAGTGTAGCTTTGGTGCGAAGTACCATAAACAATATCGTAAACCATTAACGCTGTGTTGGTTTAGGTAGCTAGCGACTAAAACCTAATAGCCGCTCAGCTAAGGAATTGGGGCACGACGTTTGTTCTGTTAACTGTAGATGAGACCTAACGCCTCTATCCACTACGTGTATCCCGATCCGACATGCAATCGACAATTTTCTTGCCGGTTCTACTTACTTAGGCCTGTTTTCTGAACCAGTGACGACTCTACACCTTGACATGCGGCTATTTTTAACCCCCGAAAGTAAAGAGAGGGGTGTTATAAGTTTGACGTATGTATCTGCGTATCTATGTATCTGTGTATCTGTCTATGGCATCGTAACTCCTAAACTAATGAACCGATTTTAATTTAAGGTGGCCTGATCGAGAGTGTTCTTAGCTATAATCCAAGAAAATCTGTTCAGCCGTTTGAAAGTTATCAGCTCTTTTCTAGTTACTGTAACCTTCACTTGTCGGGGGTGTTATACATTTTTAATTTACACTTGTGAATGTAAAAAAACTGATCAAGTGCATGTCGGAACACGTATAAGATAGGGGTTCCGTAGGCATGCTAGATGTTAAACACTTTGGCGGTTATTAATAATCTTTTTAAATTTTAATATGTCTCTACATAACAGGTTTATATAACTTTGCTAAACAACTGTACTGCTCTTGTGGATTATATTTTATATGAAAATAAGACTGACAGACAGACAGATGGACAGGCAAACCGGATGTAACTATAAGGATTAAATTAGCACAAAAATAGAGACTAACAGATCGTCACCGTCAGGATCATAATTATTTTGGTTACTATGTCCTATAGGTAAATATCTTAAATTGGCTTGGATACCTAAGCTATGGAATAAAGGAAGATATAAGAGATGTCCGTTTGCACGTAGTGGAAAACAGCCCTAAAACAATTCCCTGCAACCAGTGCTACTCATTGGATATTAAGAGGTAAAGTTTCTTCTCATTTCTAGAGAAGAAAACTGGAAATGATTTTAAATTCTATACACTTTTTGTTAGTTATTTTAGGACTATGATACTTTTACTATTTTTGCATAATACCACTATGTTAGGTACCTGTGCTATCCATGGCCTAGTTTTCAAAAGTCTTCTCTAGAAATAAAAATGAATTATTTCATTTTGGGATCGTGGTTGTAAAGTGCCCTTAGCTGGAGTTAGGTTATTAGTATCATAAATATACAAAGAAACGACTCACAAGACTCGTAGCCTTTGATACATTAATAAATAGCTAAAAAGCTTTTAATCGTGAAAAATGTCGCAAAAAGTGACCGTGAAAAATTAGGCGCAACCAAATAATTCCTAAATTACTGGAAATGCTCGAGACTAATTCAGCTGCATCGGCAAAACTCATGAGCAGATGCTGATGTGACCGCTATAGGTACAGTTCGCGACAGGTTGACATGGCAACCGGGGTATGAGGCGGGGGACGCCCGCCATGTCGACCTATAGTTAACAGTAGGTGCATTTTCCGCTGCCGAATATATACTTCTGAATTTAAGGGCCTTTTCCGTTCTGGAATTTTCCGTCTTTTACTTTTGCGTCTCCTGTGAATCATGCAACCGTATGCGATCCCTTTTAAACGTGTCGTTATGATGAAATTACTGTCGCTGAAATTAAGTGAAATTAAAGCAACATGACGATGGTATAATAATAATTAAGTATAACGTAATTTTATGAATAAATTACGCCAACACGAAGATAACGCAAGCATTAAAAAGAAATTAAGCTTTTCATTAAACTTGAGAACAAATATAATGCGATCTAAGGAAGAATTAATATTTTTCTTGTTTTGGAAAAAAGTTTTAAAAGCGAAATACATAATTTCGCATTTCATATTTTTAGTATCATCATCATCATCATCATTATGAGCCTGTGGAGTCCACAATTGGGCAAAAGCTTTCCCTAAAGAGCTCCACCACACCTCAGCCTTCCTCATGCAGCCACTTCCCGCCAGCCTCTTTATAATATGGTCACTCCATCGTGCTGGAGTATATTTTTAGTATGGGTAACAATAACAAACTCTTTTAAAGTTCAAATACCTTCGCCAAACTAAACTGGGTTACCTACTGCTTAATAGAATAAAAAATAAAACCTTGATTTTCCTTCGTAAATCTATCATTTACTTATCTGGAAAAGAGAAAAGAGTTCCATCCTAATTGTATAAAATGTAGTTCGTGACAATAGTTTGTGATTTCTTCAGGCGGGTTGTTTTTAGAGCTCAGCGACTCACGACACTTTGTCAAATTGAATTTATTCTGAAGAACTGCTTTAGCGTTCTTGAACTTTTCATGTTCAATTCAGTAAAATATTTCTAGTACTACTATGGAACCACTTGACTATAACAGCTTACAGTAACTATTACTGAAATTATACAGTCCAAATTACAACTTATAGTACAATTTTTCGTATTCAATCGCTAGACTCTTCTTTTATGATTTAGGGGTCAGCTGTTCTTTCCCATTTTAGCAAACAAATCCATACTAATATTATAAATGCGAAAGTGTGTCTGTCTGTCTGTCTGCTACGTTTTTACGGGCCAACCGCTGAACCGATTTTAATGAAATTTGGTACAGACTTGGGCTACATCCTGGGGAAGGACATAGGCTACTTGATCCCGGAAAATCAAAGAGTTCCTACGGGATTCTTCCGCGGGCGAAGCCGTGGGCATCTCCTAGTTAATAATGAAAGGGAGAGCAAGCTGTGCATAAAGCATGTTTGCAATAACAAAATACAATAGGTTCTCTGTTTCCGTAACAAGCAAGGACACCTGCTTTTCCCTAATAGCTAATACACAATTCATTATTAGCGGAATTCTCTAGATAATTGCAACGTCCAAGCAATGTTTTCCAGTGAACCCTTTTTTATTGATGTTTATAAATAGCGAGCAAACGAGGGCGGGTCGCCTGATGTTAAGTGATTACTGATTACCATTTCCCATGCAGCAGCAGAGCAACCGCCAGTGAATTGCTGGCTTTTCGGGAATTATTGATCTACCCCTTGAATAACCCCATATTGAGATCTTACAACGTCGGTAAGTAAAAGTAAAGTAAAAGTAAAATATTCTTTATTGTACACCAACAAGACATAGTAATATATAAATAACATTATAGATTTATATACAAAAGGCGGCCTTATCGCTAAAATAGCGATCTCTTCCAGGCGACCTTAGAGTGAGGAGATAATAAAAATTAAAGAAAGTGGAAGGGGTGTAAGGTATTTTTTTAATAATAATTATTTTCTTGCGTAACGAACTGCAGGTGGATGATCGGAACTCCAATATATTGTTATTGATACGGTGTATTACTGCAAAGTTGAACAGCGTAAAATTGTTTACACCAAGTAAATATTTTTCTTAGAAGGAAAATGCTCGTATGTTAGCAAGTTTAAAGCTTTTGAACGCTTGCAGTATGTTAGACGGTGGAAAGTTAAGATTAATAAATTTCTTGTTTTAGAGCACACTAGATGAAAATGTTACATGGTTTACCTACCTGTAAAAGGCTACAAAGGTACTAAATCTAATCTTTTCATATTTATTTTCTTTAGTGTTTAGTTAATTATTATTTCAACGAGTCACTAGTACTAAATGTCATTAACTCGAAAGATATCCGACTTTAGAATAGCTGTTAACTTTAAGAAACTAATTATTTCACTGCTTTCTGTGGACTGCTTGTTTTGTCGTCTTTTTAAACGAAGATTTTAAATAAAGTTTTTATAAAGTTTTCACACAGTTTTTCACATTTTTAACACAACCTCTTATGGTATTTTTAACCCCCGATCCAAAAAGTGGGGTGTTATAAGTTTGACGTGTGTATCTGTGTATCTGTCTGTGGCATCGTAGCTCCTAAAAGAATGAACCGATTTTAATTTAGTTTTTTTTTTGTTTGAAAGGTGACTTGATCGAGAGTGTTCTTAGCTATAATCGAAGAAAATCGGTTCAGCCGTTTGAAAATTATCAGCTTTTTTCTAGTTTTCTTATAGAGGTTTTTGTGTCGGGAGTTCTTTAATTTTTGAGTAATGTAAGAAATGTGACCAGAATTGAATAAAACTATTAAAGAGGAGAAAACATAAAATGTGCATAAAACTGTACGATAAGTATATTAGTACACCCAACTAACATTATAAATACGAAAGGGTTTCTGTGTATTACCACGTATTACTTTTTGACGGCCCATCCTTTTAAGCAATTTTGACAGGCATGAATAGCTTGTATCCCGGAGACGGGCAAGAGTTCCCACGATCCCATGGGAACAAAAAATATTTTTTTAACCTGAATCCAAGCAATAAAGTCGCAGGGACATCTACTTATAAGGTTAAATACCTAATATCAACTAATTTAATTCACTCTCATTTCAACAAAAGTCATATATCATCCTGCATGCATTTTTGAAATGCCTCTCAAGCGCCAATAAAGCCTGACAAAGGGGTCCTTTCTTTGGCGCCGCCTTTAACCGCTGCCATTCAAGAAGGCTACAGCAATCTAGATCATATCCTTTTGTCTGTGATACGATGTGCAGAATATTAATAAGTAGCTGGCCCTCCTACGTTCAGTGAAAGGTGAAGTACTTTTTATTTGCTGACATTTCAAGGCTTCTGCGTGAGGGACGTATAAACGCGTAGGGTATATTGTGATAGCGCGTATTAATTGATTACGCTGGTTAAGCGATTTTGATGCCGGTCGGTAACTGGATGGGATGAGAAGTCCGAATTAGGCCTTATTAATGTCTCCGAACCTCGGAGAGCTTTTTAAGCAGTCGATTCCCTTAGTTATTAACATTAACATCTAATAATAATATATTATAACCATTAAACCTAAGAGTCAAAATCTCGCTCTCTTCGAACCTCTACAGATGGATCTGGAATTATGTACAGATCTGGACAGTATATTTATGCCAATAAAACTTCTACCATTATTGAATAACAGAAAGGTAGATATAGACAGAACCAAAAAAGTAGGTGAAATATCACACTCTCAATTGAAGCAGAATCTCGAATTAGACACAGACACCAGTCTGAAAGAAGTTAAATACAATTGTTCTAATAATATCCCAGCTATTAAGAGCAGTTCTATTTTCTGCAAACAAAAGAGTTAAAGACTAAAGATTCCTTTCTTTGATTTTCTTTGATTTTACTCCTTTAGGGTGACCTCTGCTTTCAATATGGATCTTACATAAGATCCATATTGAAAGCACAAGACATACATATGTCGCAGGTATATTGTCAAAGCTGCGATATTACAATTTCACAAGTGATATTATAATTAAACGGTAGATTGTAAATCGACTCCATTTCTTAAAATTAACGACCTGATTTTAGTGTCAGAAATTATCATGGTAGGTATGGATTTTGGGTTTTTTAAATTCCAAGGGAATTTTTTGATTTTTCGGGACAAAAAAGGGAGAAAAACAGTTTCAGACACTTGGGTTTCAGACGACTTCTAAATAGAAGTCGTTTGAGTTAGACCAATAGTCACCAAGTAAACCACAGCTATTTAGGGAGTTACGGTCTATAGTTTTTTAAAAGGTAAGTTAATGTAGCAACTAAGGATAGAAAAACTACATATAGTATATATGTATATATATAGTAGGTTATATAGTACCTATCTATAAAGGAAACAATGTTGTTGTTACGGTCCTCGAGACACAATGCGGAACTGAATCTCGAGAATGAGTTCATTAATTCTGTTTAAATCAGTTTGTGACTCGTCGGTCGGTTTGTTTTTTAAGTTCAGTAAGCGCCCAACTCTTAAGGCACTTTGTCAAATTGAATTTATTTCCAAGAACAGCTTTTGCAACGCCACGCCGTACTTTTAGTTAATGGCTCGCAAATGAATTGTTTCTGCATATTTTAAGACCTCCAACTTTTGCGGACTATGCTGAAGGATATCAGTACCTACCGCATTATCATCCCAAGAAAACCCCAACTAAATATTACTTACTTTAATGATGAAGGAAATGTCGTGAGGAAAACTGCATGCCCCACAGTTCTCAATAATGTTCTGAAAGATGTCTGTAATATCTACCCATCCGCTTTTGGCCAGCTTGGAGGACTACGGCCTACGTCTTGGCAACTCATTCGCATCCTGCGGATAATGTGCGATCTTTGTCAAGTACCACTAACGCAGTCATGCGTTGTTACCTTGTAACCAACTATTGACTAAAACGAGAGTGGTGGAAAGCAGCCTTAAGGCTGTGGTGTGGTGGCGCTCTCTGGTGAAAGCCCGTGTTCAACAATGGACGTTCGTAGGCTGATGATGGGCCAAAAAGCCCAGGTTTAGATTCCCAGTTTGGTCAGTTCACGATTTTAGTTAGTAGTAGGTACTTAAGTTACGTTAAATATGAGACTAACTCACTGAGTCATTTGGAAAATAATCTCGTGAAAGATAAAAAGACGAAATTTTATGACTCAGGGTGGCAGGAAATTCCCCCTCAAGAAAAATAAGGGTCGGGATAAAAGTTGGTATCTGGATAGAATATATTATTTGCCCGCGACTTCATCGGTACTCTTTGTTATTCCGAGATAAAAAGAAACCTACAATCTACAACTAAATCAATCCTGCCGAGTCGCAACAAAATCTCTTCAGCGATTCTAAAGACACACAGACTGGCAAAAGTTATAATTTAAGTCGTATCAGAGTGTTTCGTTCTTTCTAACATTTAAATAACCTTGATACGAGCAATCACAGACAAACACTTCAATATTATCGATACTTATAAAAAGAAAAACCCCGATTCACTCGTTCACTGACTCATCAACTCAAATCCGTGGATCTAGAAAGCTAAAGCACAGATGCTCCCTTTATAATATAGAAAACGCATAAGGTCGATATTTTGGAAATTCCACGGGATAGGGAATAAAGATGATTTATATTTAAAGACGAGGTGGGTCAGCTAATTTATTTATATAAGTAATATAAGTAGTATATATAACGTATACACGTGTATGTGTTTGTACGACACATCTAATTCCTTTAGCTAGAAACAGTCCTGGTATTGTCCTACAGCTAGGCAAAGCCGTTCTCTAATTAGAAACAGGGATGATGCAGCTTATGCGTTACTTTGATATACATACCTATAATAGAGCAAAGCCGGGTCGATTAGTTAGTATGTAAATACGCTTATTTACCTTTGTTTTAAAGTTTACAACCGGATACAACAGCAAAAAAGTTGTTGTAGCCGGATTTTAACAGGAAAGTGGAAACTCTACTTAAAAGGCTAATCCAAATTTCAAACACTCTCTAAAAGGAATGAAGAAACAAAGCCTTTCGAGCGTATTGATGGAATATCGATGACATAGGGATGAAATTTGAAAACCTACTCGGTGTCTAAGGTCATCATCGTCGTCATCAATTTATTGCTAGTCCCCTACTGAATAAGGTCTGAGAAGGATTTAGGTTATCCTACACTACACGCCAAACACTATTCTACACTATCCTATACGCCAGAACACTGTACTGTCTGTGTAAACGCCACTGTAATGTCTGCCAGATTTGTAGACTTTACATACCTTTGAGAACGTCGTGGAGAATTCTGGCAAGTAGGTTTCCTCACGTTTTCCTTCACTTTTGAAATAAGTTAGTAATATGTAGGTATCTCTGGTCATATAACTCCACATATTACCACGTACCCGGATCTCCAGGTAGATTACCGCTTACTTAGGCCTCTACGGTTGTCTACGGACTCTCTACGGTACAGTGTATTGGTAAAACGGCTGTTCTTAAATGCTGTACTTTCGTTTTTAACCCCCGAACCAAAAAGAGGGGTGTTATAAGTTTGACGTGTGTATCTGTCTGTGGCATCGTAGCTCCTAAACTAATGAACCGATTTTAATTTTGTTTTCTTTGTTTGAAAGGTGGCTTAATCGAGAGTGTTCTTAGCTATAATCCAAGAAAATCGGTTCAGCCGCTTGAAAGTTACCAGCTCTTTTCTAGTTACTGTAACCTTCACTTGTCGGGGGTGTTATAAATTTTTTATTTACACTTGTATTAACATTGTCCGTCTAATAGTCCGCATAAGTATTAAATGCCAGAGATGCTAACACGAGAAGGTGGCCCCGTGGCCCGGACAAAGGAAAATGATGTAGCCTACTTAAACTGCGGTGAAAGGCGACGCGAACGAAAGGACTCTCGGCTATATTGGCGTGCGAGAGGCATTACGAAAATGCTTGTAGGCAATTTGAGAGTACCGACATGAAGATTCCGTTTGAAGCTTTTAATAAATTTTATGTTTAACTGTAGGTATTCACTCTGAATTTTATTATACAAGTAGCAACCGCTTCTTCGCCTTCGTGGAAAAGAAAAATCCAGCGATATTCCTTGTTTACATTTTTATAATGTAATCTCTGGGAAATTTTCAGGTTTTTGGTGCAAGTTTGGACTTTGGGTTGGGCAGATGAGTCAGTCAGTCAGTATCATATACCTAGTATTTAAAATAAGTAATAATACTAACAAGCGGATGCCTGCGACTATGTCCGCGTGGATTTATGAATCTCATAAATCGTAAACCCTTTACCTGGTAAGTTTAGTTTACCATAAATAACGCAAAAGATATCTTTCAACTTTTAATCAAACAACTTATCAATTACGGATTCTCAAGCCGCCAGAATGATAAATATTACAAACAAGTTTTCACTATAACTATAGTTGTATAGTAGGCAGATATATGTAGACGTTATAGTTATCTAATTACAGAACAAGACGTATAAATATTATTGTGTATCAATGCGGTATGCATTAGAGGGGCTGTCCCCTATTCATTTTCTCAATACACTCCGTCACCCTTCAATGAAGATAAAATTACTGGTGACAGATAAGATTTATTCCTCTCTTTTATTGCCACGATTTAGTAAGAAAAATATAAAATTAGCTGAAGAAATTCGTGTATTTTCTACAATTTTTTTTTCAAATTTCAACATCGGTGCAGCCAGTCTAGCCCTGCGATGACCAACAGGCCTGCCCAGCGCGATCATTACGGACAAACCCTTGTATATGAAGGAGGTGACACAAGGCCAAGACTCCTTGTCAACGGCAGCCCCGCTACTTCTGGCTCTAGCAGCGGTTACGGACGACGACGTCAGACGACGGGAGCCGCTGGTTTCAGGCAGTGCAAGATCGTGACCTGTGGAAATCCATACAAGAGACCTATGTGCCTAGCCTTGGACGTCTAATTGGTGGATAGTGATGAAGATAATATTCATACCATAATTATTAATATACTAACAATTTAAAGCGGAGGAGACTTTATTATCGATTAGATGATGCCCGCGATTTTTTTTTTGTTTCAAACAAAAAAAACGAAATTAAAATCAGTTCATTAGTTTAGGAGCTACGATGCCACAGACAGATACACAGATACACATGCCAAACTTATAACACCCCTCTTTTTTGGGTCGGGGGTTAAAAATAAAATATGTTTACCTACGTTTTGTGAGCCATACGCGGTTCACAAGACAGTGTCCGTGTTTAGAATTTTTCAAACCTCATAAAGATAAGAAGATCATAATTTTTGGTTCATCCTATGATGAAAGCGAGAAGGCTTTGCGGGTTAACGTCATAAACTTTAAGCTGGCGCGGCTAAAGATTTCCTTGAAAAATTTTACCGCCAGCACACTTTATATTGGTCATATAATTTTATCTTTTTCACGTAATTTTGCTTGATAGTTTTTTTATGCTTTCAAAGATTTTACGGCATAGATGCGTCAGCATACAGTATGACAACGTCGGTTAAGCAACTATAGTCGCAGTCTTGAATTGGATGTCCAGCAGGGGACGTCTATCATTTTACGATGATGATGACGATGATAATGTCTACTTAGAGACATCGCAGTCAATTTGTCATCAAACAAAAAAAGTCAACAAAAATTATTATTATTTGAATCGACCGGTAACACCGAGCTAGGATTTTGCAATTAGACCTACCTAATGAAGGCTGCTCTCATGTTGAAACAAAACTCTCGTGTTTTCGAATATTTCAAAAAATCTCAAAAAGTCCTCACATAAGAGTGAGATTAACAAGCCTCGAACTATTGTGCCAGGTGCCTCCTAGAAACGTGCAGACATACTCAAGCCTCTTTCTGTTCCTAATTCGAGCACCCAGACGCTTCAATTAGTATCCTAATTAGACTGCACTCCACTCTAACATGACCTGAATTTGCTACTGCATGTTATACTCGTTACAATGCTTGAAACAAGAAGCTTTTACAACAAAGCAAACCGTAAACTAAATGCCATTTAATACATTAACAAACAAAGGTATTATCTGTGCAGTGTAGTGGATTCGCTGTAAATGAAAACATTGTAGGTATTCTCCAGGCAAAACCTACGGATCAGTACTAATATTAATACACTCACACATAAATACTATGAAAGCGATTTGAACAAGCTCTACCTTTTACAAACTGTATTGTTGCAAATGATAGTAGGTATGAAACATATTCCGAAAACAATTAAACAGCATACGATCATGGATGTATAAATACTCCATACGATGTGATTGATAACTGACCAAAGTAATCGTGTAAAATGAATGCCAATGCGAACATCAAGTAGGACACCTAGAGGACACACAAACAATTGCCTTGCATTTGCATTGCTTTTATAACAATTTTAATAAAAGCTGCTTGCTCGTCGAGAATTCCAATGTATCTTCACGGGAAGCGTTTCAATTTACAGTTTATTTAATAATCTCAGATTAACTTCTTATATCTACAACACAAAAATGAGCTCATAAAAGTCAATAAATTCCCTTTGAGTCTCTGCCAGACAACTTCGACGATAAACTTCGAGCGTTATTCAGTTAAAGATATCTTCTTGCAACGTTCAAAGGAGGGTTGTAATAGAATGTACCTACTCAGTGTTGATTTTCTTAACGAGTCAATTAAGCCGTATTTTTACCGTACCTTTATATCAATCTGATTTAAACACAATTTGAATCAGAACATCCCTTCAGTTTTAATTCAATAAAATAATTTTGTACAGTAGCTAGCATGAAAATATTGTACATCGTCCTTTGGAAAGAGATAGCGGTTTCGTAGAGCGTTGTCTCTGTCATTGAGACCGACAAAACGTCACATAGGTATGAGTGACTAAGACAACTCTCTACAAAGCCGAAATCCCTTTCTAAAGGTCGATGTACAATATTTTCTGCCAGCTACTGTAACTGATCAGATAACAAAGCAAATGATTCGAGTCCTAATAAGACTGCCCTGCCATAATATGCCATCAGAGTGTTCCAATGTCCACCTCCAATACTGCCATAAACGCTCAATGATACTATAATCATCTGTTGTCATCCAAATCACATGTGTCTGCCTTTCAACTCAATCGGACAATCGGAGTTACCTAAATATCAGTTTACAATTTCAACATAGGAACAAGTGAAACTAATAAAATTTGTCAATTTTTTTATTTTATCGTAAATATCTAAAAAAGTTACTCATACCAATAAACAATAACAATAACAATTCCTTAAAATCTGGCTATAAAAATATCTAACAATCCCTGTTCTGTTTCTCTACAAATATCTTTCCTGATGTAGAGAATGTAAATAACTGTTGACCACGATTGTAAAGTAGACGAATATACCTAAAAAATATTTAATTTGATCAAGTTATTTATTTAACACACACAATTTAAGCACAGAGTTCACAATCAAATCAGAATAACAAGAAATAAATTAATCTCAGATACTTATTTGCGTACAGTTTGAATTATGACCAGAAAACATTCGGTTCAGTAACTGAAGTACTTAAAGATGCATTTGGTTTGGAAAGTTTTCAGATGGAATTTTATGAGTTTTTTATTACTATCATCCACCCACCCGACCGAGGGACGATGTCGATTCATACCTAAAATTTAAGATGGACTATTTCGCAGGTAGATTTCATGTGAAAAATCATGTGAAAAGCCTTTTCATGTAACACTAGTAGCTACCTTATTTAAAGTGGTTGTGAAAAATCATGAAGCAGAATATTCTAAAGTTTGAAAATTATTATATTTAGTCCAGCTTTATATTTTAAAATTCGTGCGCGCATGGTCATTTACCCAGGGGATGCTAAAGAATATGCGTACGATCTATCGATGGCTCGAGTCTTGGTTAGTGAATTTCATGCGCCGCTCGATCGAGCGACCGATAATCTATTGATGTACCTCACAGTTTCTATCGACCAGTCAAAGCTAATACTACATCAACGAATCCATGCCGATCGACATAAATATGGTAACAATTATGGTAACTTAAAAAGTATCTTACTAACTTTGATACAATATTCCAGCGAAAGCACTGAACACAGCAGTGAAGTAACGCTTTCTGATGAAGCAAACTACCACCTTAGCCATGAAGAGTATACAGTACAGCGTCAGTATTGATAAGTGAGATACGTACCACAACGAACAGATGAATATGTTGACTTTAGTCTGTGGATTAAACAAATTATTATCAGGTATTGTAGTTTAATCTATACTTCCATATGATATATATCCATATAATATTATGAATTCAAAAGGGTCCCTATCTGTTACTTGTCACGGTTCAACCGATGGACCCAATTTAGTGAAATAATATGTTGTCCCTTAGGATACTTCTGGCGACGGACGGAAGAAAAATATTGCTGATTTATTTACCTTCATGACGGTTAGGTACTACCCAGGTTTGAGATGAGCGGGGATTTTCCGGATGCGATGAAGCGAAAATCTAGAGGCGCCCCAAGGCATCTCATCAAATACCTACTTCATCCATCCATCCATTTCATCAGTTTTCATACATCTACTGCGGAACATAAACTATCTTTCGAGAGCCCATTATTACACACGGTCTTCATCCACCCACATCCTGTTATCTTCTTCAAGTTTTTAGTCCAGTGGGCGTTCTTGAAGATAAAATCCGTAATGAGCAAATCCGTAGGAGAACCAAAGCGACTGACATAACCTAATGGATTAGTATGCTGAAACACTTGACCCTAATAGGCTGGCGGTAGACCATATCTGTCACAGTACCGGGTGGCAGAGCATGCCGGCCCGCGCTGCCACTATCTGCAATTCTCCTTCCGTACCTACAACTTCAACTTTTTTTTAAAGAATATTAGCCATGCTAATCATGACTTATACTCACCTTTCCCCTACAATTAAGCGTAAAGCTTGTGCCAGAGTGGGTACGATAATAGTGCAACGGCCCACCCGTTGAACCGCCGACCTTTCGGAATTCAGTCCACTCCTCAACCGCTGAGCTATAGAGGCTTTTAAACATATGTAGATTCTAATGTTTCAACTTACCTGTCGAGCCTGCCACAGTAAAAGTACTGATATTATAAGAGTGTAAAAAGAAAGGCAGAAGGCTACAAGGCTGAAGATCAAATTGACGGCCATCAACGGATGTTTATTGATCTGTTCATCCGATACGGACGTTTGTACCAAGCATGCGATGCTGATCAGCAGAATCACAGCTGATATAACCTAAAATAAAATAATTTTCAAAATTTCAAATTCTCGATAAGCGAAAGTGACTGAATATCCTACCAAGTTCCATTATTCTATATTACTCTGGTAATAACAAAACAAAACTTAGTAAATCGTGAAAAATTATACATATTAAATCAAGGCGTTTCTTACCCATAGTAAAATAACCCTAAAGCAATTCTTGAAATTCCCATGGAAACTCCTTAATTTAAACCACTCCATGCTAAAAGTAGCCTAAAGTACGCGATCGGTCCAGATGGCAATCGGGGTATGAAGCAGGGGGACGCCCCGCACGTCACAAAGTGCTATCCTGCACCGGGTTAGCGTGGGAGTGCGGGTGTACGAGGCGTCCACACCACAGTTGCCATCCCAAACTGTCGCGTACTATAGATATGTCCATCCCCGAGATGTTAGCATCCCCTTCGTCTAAACCGGTTAAACAGTTTTTTTTTAAAGATTATTAGCCATGCTAATCATGACTAATATTTTCCTTTCCCCTCCAACTAAGCGCAAAGCTGTGTTAGGAGTAGGTACGACAATAGTGCAACGGGTGGGGTTTGAACCGCCGACCTTCCGGAATTCAGTCCACTCCTCAACCGTTGAGCTATTGAATTTGATCCATGCAAAGCTAACAGACGGACACACTTTTATACCTACTTCTAATCTATCTACTAAGTAGGTACTGGTACGTACTACTATTGTTAATCTTCTACTATTGTTTTGTATTATTTATAATATAATTAATTTACCACAGAAGCAATGCTGACGAAAATCACTCCATCTTTGAGATTGTGTCCATACACAGACTCTACTTCGCAACATCTGAATATTGAAACACACCGCCAGCACTTCATACACATTAAATAATATAATAATATTTATATAAATTACTTATTTAAAAATCTGTCCAATCTGAAATGAAAGTAAATAATAATTTGAGCTTTTTGAGACTAAATTGTCACTGTCAATCCGGTATTGTCTTGATACCAGTCAGTACCCATAGAATCATTGTATAATTACAAACCATGATAATACCACAGTATTTTACGCATTAGCGTAAAATATAAGTACCTACCTGTTGTAACTCCTGTACCTCACGCGGTATTTTAACTTTATGTGTCCAATATCATGTCAAAAGTACGATTTTAGTCCTTATTTTAAAGGTGAACCGTACTTTTGATGTGACATCATAGGGCGTCTTCGAAGATGCAAACTCGCCGCGTTGAGGCAGCGTGGCTGCAGCGCTGCGGCCGCGCTGCTTTGTAAATCCATTTGAATCAAAACGCGCGACTGTAGCGCTACACCCGTGCTAAGGCGCCCAGAGTTAAAATGACGCGTGAGAAGTCATTTTGTATAAGACTGTACTGATACAGGCGGCTACATTAATGATTCCTTGATGATGTGGTTCCTTAGTTGTAAGCAGATTAACACTTCCGTGGTGAGTACCTATGTACCTACTGGTTAAAAGTATCTACCTACATTAGCTACCTAAAGAAGATCGGCAATCACCCGTGTATTATCAGTGTCGCACTTAGACTTCGCGTACATTAGTAGAAATATTTTTAAAAGATAGATCTAAGATCTATTAAAAGAAAAGGTAATTACAGCATAATTTTTTTTAATTGGGTTTTAATAGAAAACGAATTTTAAAAAACACATTTTAGGTTAGGTGTTAGGTACGTTCTATGTCAACTATTATTGAGCGGGCGGGTTCAATCTGGAATTATGTGTTTATTAATAGTTTAAATAAGTACTTATGAGCGGTAATACCTTTGTATTAAAATGTCAGCCTCCTATTTGGGTGTTCCGAAGTTCAAATACCAGGTACAAAACTCGATTTAAACTGAACCCCGGGCCTCTTGACTTTTCAGATTTCTGTGCTTTTAAGCAATTAAATATCACTTGCTTTACGGTGAGGAATACTTGGCAAGAGTGGTGGCCCGTTCAGAGAAGCAATAATGATAATAGTATATAGATATATAATGCGCACTATAGCGGTCAGGCGCCCAGGCGGATCGTCTGTAGCGGGTGGTGCCCTGAAGACTTGTCACATTTTTACGATGTACCATGTAAAACTGTGCTTTTCTTGTGAGCTAGTGCGTACAATATGATCAGTTGCTTATAAAAATAAAAAAGGCCAGCCGTGCACGCGGATATCCGCTAATACGTATGTGGTAGTTACCTATAGGTATAAAGTTGATAATTATGTATTAAATGAAACATTCTTTGTAATCACAAAGCATTTATTTTACAACTAAGTATTATTATTATTTTGATCACCTTAAAGATATTTTGGAAATTAGATATCGAGAGCTAACGCTTATTGTGCTTCTAACCTGACCTAGATTAAGAATGAATGAATGAATGAATATTCTTGATGAAATATTCTTTATTGTACCAACAAAAAAGAAAATCATAGAAAAAACAACAAAAACAAGAGATATATCTCTTGTTGTGTTTTTTTTTTCTCCTGGGTGGCCATATCGCTAAGAAGCGATCTCTTCCAGGCAACCCATGGTTGGAGGAAAGAAAAATTAAATACAGTAACACAGGAAAGGGTGTACACTAATTAGTTACAAAAAAAGCATATAAATATTTGAAGGAACAAATGCAAACAAAAATAATAGGAACAATATTTTAAACATCCAACAGTGGCCGCCCACAGTATTTTCCACCCACACAACACATACGATACATATGATAACTACATATGCGAGAGCCTCTGGGTATATAAAAGCTGCAATCACTGAGTACCCGTCGACGAACAATATCAGGAATATGGAATCGCTCAGGATTCCTGCAACCAGAGAACAGGTAGTGTCTTCTTGTGTCAGCTGCTCGTCTTATGTTTGGCAATGTAATATACTATTGCTCTGGTATTGTTTGGGTTTCTTCTTGTTCTACTGGATTCTCTACTTCTAGCTCAGGTATAATAACTTGATTTGCAAGCAAGTTTGGCTGTGCACTTTGTGTGCCAGTGTTGCGTCGCAACATCCTCTGTGCTCGAAGCCAGCATGGCCCACATGCTTCATCAGTAGGAGTAAGCTAAAACAATAATTAAAGCATGAATAACTAATATTGTAGATATTCTTGTACAACTTATTTGGAATATAAAGCCCTGCTGACCTAATTTCAACCATGGTGGCAATCCATTTGCACAAGAGATAATAAAGTGAACAAGTGTATACGTTAGTCACAAATACAGGTGCAATTTCTATGCTCACCCAATTATATAGTTTAGCCCAATGGGACTGCAATATAGACATAATTAGATAGTGATCAGGTGCAGGACAGAAGGCTTTGCATGCATGCTCTCTGAGTCACAGGGCTGAAACTCAGCCAACTTCCTAACTCCAGGCTATTACTGGTTGATAGAACCTTGACAGAAAAATAATAGCTAACTAGTTTTAGCCTGAACTGGAAACTCAGGACCTCATCATTCACAGTCAAAGATGCTAACTACTACATCAGTATGGCAATTTAAAATGTAACACACAACAGCAAAAACTAATTGTAATGCTTGTTATATCAAATCAAAGCATATTTACTTGACAGTGGCGTATCCATTGTGAAATGATATCAGCAAGTTGTCTTTCTTCAACTGTACTGTCTGGTCTCAGTACTACACGACTTCTGCTTCTCAATATGGAACGTCCACAACCAACACAAACACTTTTATGACCAACTTGTCTTTCATATTCAAGTACTTGCTCACTTGCATGATTTGCTAGGTCCCAACAAGCCTGGCATACGAAATCCGTGTCTGTTATCTGTAAGAAACACAAATAATAAATACACATAATGAAAGTATAATTTAGTATTTATCACATAACCTACCCTGAGATGAAACTATTATTCAAAATAGAGTCTTTTTTGTTGTTTTAGCCATTCTTTACACTAACGATAGACCCAGACAATGGGGTTTTTGACAAGAACCTAAATATTTTTATGATTATGTTTTACTAACCTCTGTTGGATAAGTCCATAGCCTTATAATATTAACGATGTCTTCTTATAATATTCACGAACGCGTTCGCGTCAACTGCAGTTCACAGTTGATACACCGTACATTTGATCGAGACATGTTTCACTTCACTATAATTACGAGTACTATAATATGCGCAGGAGTTAAAAGCTATTTTTAAGAGCTCAACTCAATGCCGAATGCTGGTGATTACAAAAAAGTTGAAACCTAAACGTACAATTGTTAGTATTGAAAAATACCCAGTGCCCGGCGGCGCTTAGCAGTGACACTGACATTTGACATTTCTGACAGTGACATTTGATTTTGGTCGCTTAGGTATTTTCATTGCCAGATTTAGCTCTAAAAAACATCCCAATATATTGTAATATTTTAATCAACTGTATAGACATTTAGTTTCAATCTATCAGTAACATTTTGGAATACATTAATATCCTATTTAGTTATATTTATTAAAATAAAAGTGCTTTTGTGATATTTTATATAATAAAAGTGAGTTTATTACCACCTAGGCGACACCAATATTCTACTAACTAGAAATCTGCTATTGAATATGGCAATACTACTGTAACGTCGCTATTAAGCGTTTAGTTATTGCTACGTGTACTTTCCATGAAACAAAATATTTATTTAACATATTTTGCCTTATCCCAATTAAATTAAAAAAAACTATAGTTATGAAAATTATCTACTTTAATCGTTCTATAAATTGTGTATAATATCGTTCATGTCCGCTTTTAAAATTGACCGACACTGAGCATGCCGTTCTTCTTTATAGCTACCTATTATTAATTTCTTTAGTCATTGTTGGTTGGTACCTACCTGACATTAAATTGCATCATCAGCATTCACTTTTATCCTTATTCCTATTTGAATCCAGGAATCGTATTCGTGAAACACGACAATCATAAAATTATAAATAATTTGCATAGGGACTGCTTTTGCATATTAAAATATTCATGCAAACGGAATGGTTGTAATTTTTTGTATTAAACAAATCGTTTTATTACGATCAAAATAAATGAACATACGAATTTCGGCACATTTCATTCAGTGAGGCTGTCATCATTTTCTCTGAAGTAGGTACCTACTTGGTAGAGAAGTATAATTTGCCATATACTTTGAAAGAAAATTAAAAAAAAAACGGCCAAGTGCGAGTCAGACTCGCGTACTGAGGGTTCCGTACTCGGGTATTTTTTCCAACATTTCGCACGCTAAATCAAAAACTATTATGCATAAAAATAAATAAAAATCTGTTTTAGAATGTACAAGGTAAAGCCCTTTCATATGATACCCCACTTGGTATAGTTATCTTAATTTGAAAATTTAAATATGTTTTAATTTTTTCTTAAATGCTGTGACCACAAATTCGCGGTTTTCAGATTTATTCATTATTTCATGATTCTAGGTCAACGGAAAGTACCCTATAGGTTTCTGGACAGACAGACAGACAACAAAGTGATTCTATAAGGGTTCCGTTTTTCCTTTTGAGGTACGGAACCCTAAAAATATTCTTTTTTTAGGGTTCCGTGCACTAAGAGTGCCAACGGGACCCTATAACACAGCCACCGCTGTCTGTCCGTCCGTCAGTCTGTTAGCGAGCTTTATCTTTTGCTCCGTAATAGGTAGAGAGTAGAAATTGTCACAGAATGTCTACTTCTATTGCCACTATAAGGCCCAAATAGAACGCGTATACTGTGAGCGCATCATACTTATTGTTGTTCTCGAATACGAGCACAATAAAGAACGCACTGTTCCATTTCCCTGCCTAAGATAAGAAACTCGAGTAGGTTTGAAAAGAAAATAATCCTCACACTAGACATCAAACTTTCCACTTAAAGTTCCTTCTGAATTTGTATAGGAACGAACAACAGACCCACGGGGGCCCATAACTCTTCATTCAAGTCACGTTTGTCATTTCGAGTCGGAACTGTAAGCAGAATTTTCACAGTCTATAAATTTTCCGAAGGAATAGAAATGTCCTCGTGGTCCTCCCGTGATACCCCGGATTTTATCGCATGCATTTCAAAGCTCGGGTCTCGGAGAAGTAACGTAGGTATTTACCAATGTACCTACATGAAGTAAATATTTAAACATAAGTAAATGTAAGTATTATTTTTTAGTAATTTATAAACTTTTTCGAATATAAAGGTTTGATATCCAGATCTCTTACAATTATGTCCAAAAGATTATATTATTTTAAAAAATTACAATAGATTCACAAAATTAAAAATGTAAGTATCTAATTAGACATACATTGAATAACTATGTATCTATGCCAAGCCACTAACGTATGTTTCTTCATAGGTTGCATGTCAACACGTACTAAAACAAAGGTATTTTAAATATTTTCAAATAAATTATTAAAATCGCATTATAACATATACCTATAGGAAGGTACCTATAGCTAGGTAATAATTTCTCATTAAATTTTCGACCACCGGTAGAACAATAGGTACATTTGGTAGGTAGGTACTCGTACGTTGATACATTGCAGCAATGAACACGGTGTTCTGGGAATCAACACAGCAATCAAGCAAACAAGAGTTATTGCTCTATTACAGCTGATGTTGTACCCACTGTGCTTGTGATGATAGAGTCAGTTAATCTAACAAAGCTTTGTGATGTAAACTTGTTCAGTGAACAGGTATAGGAGTAATTGTAGATTAGGTAGACGCAAAGTGAACAATATTAGGTCCTTCGATAGACGTTATTGGCTTAGGGTGTAGGTTAGTTTATTTTACTATAGCAATATGCTATAGGTAGGTAGTACGCACAACAGACGGAAACGTTTAAGTGCGGAAACCAGCCCAGAGAGAAGAATACTATAGGTATCTAATAGGGTCAGGAGTGAAGACGAATACCTAATTGTCAAGCGAGCGACAGTAGGAATGATGATCGTGATCAGTCTGCCAAGACTATATCTAACGCCTGAGAAAAATCTACCTGGTAGGTATGCCATCTCAATTACAGAATTCGAAAATATCTTTATGACAATATTTTTTATCTACTAAAATCCCTTCCTTGAGGTCCTTTCCTTCAAAACTATTAAGGACTAGCGACCCGCCCCGGCTTCGCACGGGTGGACGAAGGATAAAATATAGCCTATACGGATTCGGAAGAATCCCTCTAAGTAATGGTAAAAGAAATTTTGAAATCGGTCCAGTAGTTTTTTAAACCTATTCAATACAAACATACAAAAATACAAAAATACAAAGGTTTCCTCTTTATAATATTAGTATAGATAAATGGATCGGAGTGATGGTCATCGCCATCCTGGTGTCTATGAGTGGGATCGACTCGCTTTCGAACCCAGTTACCATACCATAGTTCGATACCAGTTACAATATTCATCTTCAGCCACAGTTGGACCTAGGCCTCTTTTAAGTAATGCAAACGCGCTCACTTCGGGTACCATCAGTATTAGGTATTTATAAAATAGTTCTTCATTGTCAACAAAAATATAGTGTGAAATGAAAAAATAAGTTATATGTACTTAAAAGAAAGTTATTCCCGGTATTCAGTTACGGGACCGAGTTAAAATAAATACTATACCAATCTAAATCTCTTGCATATTTCACAGTCCGCGCTTTAAATTCACTGCATGCACAATACTGTACTATCTAACGAAATAAACGCACAAAAATATTACTAAGCTTATGATATAATATTAGGGAATGAGTTACAGGTGTCAAGGAAGTTTTGACTGTATTTGAAATGGTATAGGGTTTAGAATTGTTTGTAATTGGCAGTGTGCCGTTCCTAAATCCTTTTCGCGTGACGGGATGTAAAGGGACAACGTTGGAGCTACTGCGGTTTATCAGCCACATGCTGGCTTGTTTTTGGTATTCAGTTGAGAGGCTACAAGTGTGCTTAAAACGTATGTATTGAAAATATTGATCGAATTCATTATGATCATTTATCTTTAGAAAAAAGGGTTTCTCAATAGAGAAAACTTAGATGCAAAATCTCAAGCTTCTAGTTTTAGGTATTCGTACGGTGATATGTCAGCCAGTTAATCCTAAGTTAATCTTTTTCATTTCCTTCTCTATTTTCAATGGAATAACAGTCAGAGTAAGTTATGAATAAGTTTGTATATATTTATACATATTTTCAACTGCTGTAGTTAGTAAAATAGATGATGAAGTTCTAAGAATCGAAGTGCTTTAATTTAAAAAAGAAAATGTAGTATTCTCTAGATTAAAAAACCAAGTCGAGCAATTCCAGAATGCAATTTAATTGTACGGTTCATGAATACTAACAGTCTGAACGCTGAATGCAGTTTGAAATATTTTCTAGCTTCGCAAAAATGAAAATTTCGATCATTGCATATTATTTAATAAAATAATATATTTAATAATAATATAATATAATATATATTTAATATAATAAATTTACCTCGTGTCTCATTGATGAGTATCTCATTTGTATCTTTCATGGTTTTATTGTATTTTAAGGCCTGCATGAGCATTATTTACCTATAAGTACTTACGACTAGCGACCGCTCGCTTAAACGAAAAATCCGGTCTTATTCCTTGTCTGCATTATAAACGCATCGATGTATAAGGATATGTCATTCCCATATAAATCCGTTTACAAAAATGAGCCTATAAAAAAATAAATATTACGTCATTGAACTCGTCAGTGAATTTGACGCGAGCGTTGGTCAACTCTCTATTATTAAAAAGAACAAGGATGGAATGGAGCTGTTTTGTGCAATATTTCGTCAATTTTTTTTGCGTTAAAAATATTATTAGTGCAGATATGAGCATGTAATGAATCTAACAAAGAATTTTCACAAATAATATGTAATAATATAACCATATAATATAAACCATAACCAAAAAAACTTCTGTAGTACGGAACCCTCGGTGCGTGCACTTGACCAGTTTTTTTAATCATTTCTATTGCCATAATTGAATCACTTAAATTAAAATAAAACAAAATTTAAAAATATAATGTATTTATTTATAGGTATTACAGAAGTAAAAATACACAATATCTAGCGTGTTTTTTCGATGATTTTACTAGCTGTTGCCCGGGACTTTGCGTAGAATTGCTGATTTCCCGTGAGATTGAGGTTTTCCTCAAATGGTAAAAATGGAATGGTAAGAAAATCAGCAACAACTGTCATCCCTATTTGACCACCCTTAAATTGCCGAAAAATTGCTAAAATATAGCTACATCATACGTACGACGTATACATACAAAATACACACATCGTTAAATAGTTAAACACATACATAAACATACATAGTTAAATACATATAAGCATGTATACACTCAAACATACATATATAGTTTTCGCGACTTGCAACATCCGCATCCGCGTGACTATACATTGATTATTATTATTGTAGATGCAGATGTGGATGCCCAAATCAATGCGTAACCTTCACAATTGCGGGTGAGGATGCGAATATCGGAAACATCGCTAGTCTACTAGTACAAATATACATACATAGTAAAACAGTTAATTATATACAAACATACGTAGTTAAATACTTACAAACATACAATCATAGTTAAATATATTCATGATCATAAGTAGTCTGTCATACGCGAATAAAAAGTTTTACTTCAAAAAAAATAACACGACTCCATTCTTTCTGTATTCCAATTTTACGATATTTTTGCGGCAAATATTTAATCATAGCAAAATTAAAAATATACCCAGCTTATACGTTAAATTAAATGAGAAAACGATATACTTACAAGTGAAATGTTATTCCATCTTTTTTTTTGATGGATTTCCGTACGGTTTTTGCAAGATTTGACCGCACATGACGGCATTTTCGACAGTCAAAAACACGTGCGATACGATAAAGCGTGTGCGGCCGACTGATGCGTGATAAAGAGACTTGACAATTCTCTTTAACTTGTGAGCGCATTTTTTTTCTTCTAAGGGCCTATCCATATACATCGATGTATAAACGTAACCTTTGTAGGCAGCTTCCAAAATCAAGGTCTAACTTTGTCATTGCGATTAGCAAATAAAAATTAAAGTAAGCAAATAGATAAACGAGATAATCAGTTCAAGAAACAATTCCCATACAAGTGTAAATTAAAAATTTATAACAGCCCCGACGATCCAAAGTATTTGAGTTTTCCAAAATATCATTTTCAAATAAATAATTATGTATTTAGGCAACGTCCATCTTGACAGCTTGACATTTGTCTATTGACATAATATTAAGAACCTAACGGTTATCTAACCTTCTTTTCTACAAGAAAACTAGAAAAGAGCTGATAACTCTTAAACGGCTGAACCAATTTTTTTAGATTATAGCTAAGAACACTCTCGATCAAGCCACCTATCAAACAAAAAAAACTAAATTAAAATCGGTTCATTCGTTTAGGCGCTACGATGCCACAGACAGATACACAGATACACAGATACACAGATACACAGATACACAGACACACAGATACACAGATACACAGATACACACGTCAAACTTATAACACCCCTCTTTTTTGGTCGGGGGTTAATAACTGCACCGGATCTGAGGAGTTGTGACTGCCACTCGGTAAAATATACCGTAAGCGCTTTCGAGACCGACGATCAAATCACGACCAACAATGCGTAGTATCACGTAGGATAACGCACAAATTCAACCTCTTGCCGGCGAAGACGAGGATACCTAACGTCACATGGACGTGGACTTAGGTGGTTTCGGGGGCGTACTTCAAGTCCCACTAACACGTCCATCCTAACGTCATCCTAAGCCATGGTCCAAGCCTCAAAGGAAGCGTCCTTAGGAGGACGTTGCTCCAGCCTCTCTATTATTTCTTCGAGTCCTAGGGCTCACCTCCAGGCGAAGCTACGCGCTCACCACCCCACCAAAAAATAGTTCTGGCGTTGTATTGAATATCCATTCCTATAGATACTACCTACCTAAAACACGTCGAGACTAATAGAGTTTGCAACAAAGTGCCTCGTATGGGCGAGCATTAGTAAGTATTTTCCGAAAGCTATTGTATTGTAAATCAATTTCAACCTAAACTCGATCAATTTTGCCTTAAACAGTAATTCATTTCGTAAACATAATTTATGCAGTAAATTGAATCTGTCAATTTAATAGGTGCAATATAATTGAGCGAACTTTCATTGAAACTTCTGAAACATAACGCAAAATTAATGAAATATTATGTTAACATTTTATCAACGTGTAAGCTCCAAGCGATATTTGATGTAAATATGTGAAAAATAACTTTATTATACCCACTTAAGGCTATTTTACGCCGCGCGGGGCAACATGCGATAATGCGGCGGGTTACAAGTGGAAATATTAATTTTGCATAACATGGTACCTGCAGCTGTAGGATTACTTTATTATGGTAAGACAGTCTACGACGAAGCGACACAAGACTCTTCGACATTTTTGTTACATTATCGTACCATGGGTTCATGCCGCAATGACGCACTTTGGCGTAAATGAAGTTTTAGGGCGTAAATAAAGCTTTAGGGCTGATTCATTAACTGTCAATAAAATTAAAAATTATAAGTCATTTAATATCAATCTTATGAGATTTAGGGAAATTGAAATTTGGCTGTTTTTATGGGAAGTCTGTGGCAATGACTTTCTTTGTCAGAGTTTAGGTATTCCGTTATTAAAAAATCTGTTCCCTATCTGCTCCTAATAATTTAATTATTCAGGACATTATGAGGAAGGACAGGTTGAGAAAACTCATTATGCGTTTATTTTATTTTATTTATTTGGGACAGTAAACAATTATTATTAGCGTTGTGACAAATTATCCGTATCCGTATACAATAGGTACAGGTACAGCCACGTCACGTCATGAAGGTGCAGTAAGTCTGGCTCACACCGAGAGTTGACTTTATATCACTGACATTGCTCCTTGGAGGGCTCTGTTCGTAATCCCGCGTCCAACTGAGCTCATTCCGCAAAATCCCCTGACTCACTGAGCTTCCACGTTTAAATACACCTCATCGACTTAGTAAAGTTACATTTAATGAATACTTTTAACCACTGTAAGAACTGTTTGAAATTTCAACATGGAATTATTCTAAGCAAGGAATTCGCTGGAAAACGTTTGTTATGAAGTTTCAGTAACTCTGGCTCAAAGCCGTAATTTGACTTTATTTCACCGGCATTACTCTTCGGAGGGTCCAGCACATAATCTTGGGTCTAACCAAAGAACCGACCTCATACCACGAAAACTCGTATATCATTGGCTCTCTGAGCTTTCACGAATAATATAACTCATCTGCTTATTTTATAGTTACTTTCTTCCTGGCGTAGTGACTGTGGGCTTATAAATGGGAGGTCCTGGGTAGGATTCCTGGCACGAGCAATTTGGGAATTTAGATTTTCTAAATTGTCTCTGGTCTAGTCTCATGATGGCTTCGGCCACGCTAATTACCTCCCTACCGGCAAAGCCATGCCACCAAGCGATTTAGCGTTCCAGTACGATGCCGTGTAGAAACTGATCAGGGATATGGGTTTAATGAAACTGCCATACCCCTTACAAGTAAGCCCGCTTCCATCTTAGACTGCATCATGGCTTACCATTAGGTGAGATCGCAGTTAAGGGCTAATTTGTATCAGAATTTAAAAAAACTTATGCAAATGTCTAGCTATGCTATGCTAGCCATATTCTAAGAAGTTTAAATAATTATGATAAATAACGACGCTAATTCAGTAGTTAAAAGACAACATGATAACGAGTGATTAGTATTTAATCGTTTAAGTACTGCTTCAAGTTCCCTAAATTGGCCCACTAAGACAATATTTCACTAGCGCTAGTCCCCAGAGGGTACTAATCGTAATCACGCATCCAGGCGTGCTCATTCAACGAACAATTGTATAGTATCATGGCTCTCTTAGCTTTCACGAATATAGCTCATCTGCTTAGTACATTTTGTGTCTACCTATAATATCAGGTGATGAGTAATTCTATCGTTCTTATTACTTCAATTTCCCTAACTCTGATCCACAAAGAAAATATTTCACCAGCGCTAGTCCCCGGAGGGTACTATATACGTAATATAATAATAATCATTAATCACGCATCTAAGCATGCTCATTCAACGAACAATTAAGTATGTATATAAGTTAGCTCTTTGAGTGTTTACGTAGGTACTCATTTGATCAGTACACTTTTTTGTGTAAATCAGGTATAATACGTGTAATTAGTTACTTCAATTTCCCTAAACTCTGATCCACAAAGACAATATTTCACCGGATGGTACTACTAGTTATCACTCACTGAGCTTTCACCAACGTAGCTCATCTGTTTCATAAAGTTACCTAATGAGTTCGCTAGCCATATTCTAGAAACTCTACATTAATTAACGATGGATAAATAATTGAGTAGCTACAGTATTCATTCTTATACAAAAATAACATAATGACGAGTGGTTATATAATTTAATAACTGCTTTAAGTTCCCTAACTCTTGCCTACAATGACAATATTTCACCGGCACTAGTCCCCGGAGGATGCTAATGGTAATCACGCGTTCAAGCATGCTACTTTAACAAACAATTGTATATCACTGGCTCACTGGGCTTTCACGAATATAGCTCATCCACTTAGTATAGTTTTTAACTAGATAAAATATCGGATACCATACGTGTGATAAGTCATTCTATAGTTTGATTGCTGTATAAGTTCCTGAAAGTTGGTCCATAAGACAATTTTTCACCGGAGGCTGCTGCATGTCATCCCACATCTAAGCGTGCTCATTCAAAGAACAATCGTATATAACTGACTCACTAGCTTTCACAAATATAGCTCATACCTAGACACGATAGGATTATACCAGTATGGTAGGCTGTATTGTAATTTTTATTGCTCACTAATTAAGATTAAGATAATAGTATCAGGATGAAAAATTCGGAAGGGTCTTAATCATTTTTAGGGTTCCGTATCTCAAAAGGAAAAACGAAACCCTTTTAGGATCACTTTGTTGTGTGTCTGTCTGTCCGTCTGTCCGTCTGCCGTGTCTGGCAAGAAAACCTATAGGGTACTTCCCATTGACCTAGAATCATGAAAGGCAGGTAGGTAGGTCTTATAGCACAAGACGTAAGGGAAAAATTCGAAAACCGTAGTCTCAAAAAAAATTCACAATTTTTTTTAATGTGTTTCAGTTTTCAAAGTAAGATAGCAAGTGGGATATCATATGAAAGGGCTTTACCTGTATATTCTAAAACGGATATTTATTTATTTTTATGCATTAAAGTTTTTGATTTATCGTGCAAAATGTCGGGAAAAATACCTTAGTACAGAACCTTCAATGCGCGAATCCAACTCGCACTTGGTTTGTTTTTTTAATAAACATTGTAATAGTGTATCAGTATCATATGCTTTTAATTTCATCCTAATCGGTCTGCAATTCGCGCACATACAAAATTTTAAATGATAAAATCAAACATTGGTAGGTACTATTAGGTACAATTTCAATATACAAGAGAATTATGGTCAAACTAAATTATTACATACAGAAATGGTTATCAATTTATCATTATAAACGTGTATTATATTGATAAATTGATACAATAATAATTAGCGCGATATTTGCTTCCAGTATCGCACCAGCCATGCGTGAACATCCATCATCACAGATGAAACTCGTTTGCATGCCGTTAGCCTTTCTGTTTTCCGGTTCAAAAATTAAAACAAGTACTTACTTAAATAACCATAGAAATTTTAAGTTAAAACGTTTTATTTCAACCACAACGAATGTTCGGTAGACCGGGAAATCAAAGAATTCCCTCGGGATTTTTAAAAAACCTAAATCCACGCGGACAAAATTGTGCTGGTATCAGTTAGTTGGAATATAATATTCAATGACAAAGCCTTTACTCGCTAACTCACTACCAATTTCCAAACAGCAGATTCTAAGGAGGAACTGACGCATACCCACAGAGTAGAGTGGAGCCGACTGGATACTTATTCTAAGGGAGCCGAGTAATCTTGTTGAAGGTTGAAACTGAATAGAAAACACAGAAGAGACTCAAAGGCGCGTGTCACATCTATATTCTGTTCTGTTTGCGCCGAGACGCCTAATCATCGCCACACCTATTCAAAAAAATAAGCATGCTGTTCCTCGGTTCCCACCGGTTCCACTTCTCTCTACCCATGCGTGTTGCGCCTAACTCCTCACGGTTTTAATTAGTAGCTATATCCCTGTAGCATTGATCCCTGAAGCACGGATCTCCTCTTAGAATGATCAGGATTCGGACATAGTCCACCAAGCTTACCAAGTGCGGATTGGCAGACTTCACGCACCCAAGCAACAATAGGAGAACACTTAGGCATGCATGTTTCCTCATGATGATTTCGTTCACCGTTAGAATAAGTGATATTTCATAGCTCATACCACACACAAATACGAAAAGTTCCTGAAGTGCGTGCCTGAGATCATAACCACTAGGGCCTTTAGGATGAAGTAATTCGAACCCAGAGTTCACATAATGTTGTATTGACATTAAATTTGTGCGATTTTGAGTTGAAAATCAAATGGAAAAAAAGAGAATGCGGTAACTTGCTAGTTAAACATTTTAAATGCGGCCACGCGTAGTACAAAGCTGGCACCATTACAGCATTTCAGTAATTTTCTGCTTTTACCCACTGCGTGAAGCGCACTAGCTTAGCTGTATATTTTTAAAAGAACAATTTTTAATTCAAAAGTTTTATCACGAATTTAAATGAAAAACAAACTTGATCTACGACTAGACTGTGTAGGACTTTCGTATTTATTTACCTCGTTTAAAAATGCTACAGTTTTCAAAACAAGGAATTACTGGATAATAAATGAATGTTACTACCTAGATAGGTTTTGATTGGCTAGTTAATTTAAGCTTACCTACCGAAATTTAAGTTCATGAAAGACAAAATAGGTACTTAAGTACCTACTTAGGTACTTAGTTACGAAAGGTTTAGTTAGGTCGGATGCAGTCAAGAACTAAATCCTTTGTCTTTATGTCAACAATTTTTGTAATATTACAGTATTTTTCGTGCTTTTATTCTAGGACGAACAAGGTAAGAAGTTGCGTTCATTTTTCCTAGCCGCCTGAATTGTTAAAACATTGATTGCAGCTAGGTGCGGCAGAACCCAAAAACCAATCTAGGAAAGGTAGATTGTTTTCGTAGGTGGAACGCTGTTACACGTCGGGTTAAAATACTGCTCCGACGCGTTCCGCTCAACCGAGAGAGATTTGTGAGATCAACATTCCAACAAAAATGGACTTTGCACTCCCATTTATATTGCTTCTCTAACTCTGCAGGTCAATAGATTTCTCTTTGCCAATAAGTCAATAGATTTTTCCTCACCTTTTTGTCGCAGATACCCTATTCATCGAATTGTTTTTCTTACGGGCTCTTTTTAGAGTTTTCTACACTAAAAGTAAAAAGGAAACTTTACAGACTTCGTTATCTGTCAAGACACTCTCAGGGACGCGTGGAGGTATCAAATCAAAATTAATATCAAATATTGAAGTCTACAATCCCTTGGAGCTAATAAAAATTAAGCTTTTACGTAAACGCAATCAAAAAATGCGGCATTTTTAATGAAGCATACTTTTTGGATACCTACCTAGTACCTACCTATTTTCCATTGATCTAGAATCATGAGGCAAGGAGCACGGTCTCACAGCACAAGTAAGGTGCGTAGCTCACTGGTGAGCCGAGGCGACGATGCTTCCTTTAAATTCCAAATCATTCAAAATGAAAAAATTGTACGCGCGTTCGACTCACACTTGGTCGCTTTTATGACTATGTATTTATATTTATTTGTGTACTAGCCGATGCCCGCGACTTCGCCCGCGTGGATTTAGGTTTTTTGAAATCCCGTGGGAACTCTTTGATTTTCCGGGATAAAAAGTAGCCTATGTGCTAATCCAGGATATTATCTATCTCCATTCCAAATTTCAGCCAAATCCGTTCAGTAGTTTTTGCGTGAAGGAGTAACAAACATACACACACACACACACACACACACACACACACATACAAACTTTCGCCTTTATAATATTAGTGTGATATAAGGGCTGAATCCCTAGAACATCGCCTAAGAATCAAGCGAGCATTGAATTTACATAACGGCCTCTAAAATATGCAGAACATATCATATAAGTCCATGCATATCACGTCATGTAGTTTTATTTAAACTACATTCTCGACTACGGGGGTTGCAATAACTTTTTTAATCATATTTTTATGGTGGTACGTGCCAGATGAATTTTTAAACTCCACTTCATATCAATGTCAGTAATTCAAGCAAGTTTTGAATTTTAAATAAAGTCGTACTTTTAGTGTGTTCATGTATTTTCATGTCACACAGTTTGTGTAATGCATACCTAAATTACAAACATCTAGATAAGTGGTATATTTTTTTACACATGAGTAAGTTGAAACAGAAGTTTTATTTAAATATTTGTGTCTACAAGCTTAGTAGGTATTATTATTTTTAATTTAGGTTAAACTTATTATCTACGGTAATTCTAGTATAAATATAGTAGTAGTAGATAAGATTGGGCCGCCATTCTACCACACTCTACTCGTAAGTAGAGCTTTAAAATAAAACATAATTCAGACGTTCGGGGGAAGCCCGATAGAATTGATACTTATTTTATCTTTAGTCCGGTCTAGTCCGGTCCGGTCCAATTCAGTATAGGTCAGTCCAATGCAGACTATCTGTAAATACGAATAAATAAAGTAAAATAAGGAATTGCCATTTTGTGTGTATCTCGGCGAAGTTAACGGAGGTATGATGACGTTTTTTCTCATTTCACTCTCCGGCTCCGATCCGTAAAAAGCTTAGTACCAAAACAGAATAAAACTTATGCAAATGAGTCAATTTATTTCAAGCCTTTTTTTCTTATGTCCTTAATTTCCTAAGACTAAGGCTAGTTAAGGGTTTCAGTAAAATTTCAAGGTCTTCAAGGAAGAACCATCTTCTTCAGATAAGGTCATCTGTAAATGTGCATTTAAGGCATGCAAAAAATGTAACGATTCAGGACCAATGTGGTGTAGCTCCTGCACGAGCTGCCCAGCCTGAAAGCTTTTTAATAAACTTCTTCTGCTCAAGTCAAGGGTCACCTCAAATGCCCAGCCCAAAAAGCCGCAACCGCGGTAGTCTCATGCAACTCCTCGTTCAGCAAGTAAAGTTGCTTTGTCTGAGGACAGACAACGTTAACAGAGAGCACAGTCAAGGCTCATAAAATACCAACTTACATAAGTACTTATTTCCAATCTTAATTCATAAAAAAGTTTAAAAAAATCTTTAAAAAAAAATTAATATTAAAAAGCTGGTTCCAACATGTTGTCCTATAAATAACCTGAAAGCATCATTGAGCAGGCTACAGCACAGTTGTTGATTGCACCGCATTATAGAACGGCTCAATCAATATTTAACTGAATTACTTCCACGTTATTTCGCAGGCTTTTGTGATTCGGATTGAACAACTAATTTGAATACTTACATTTATTTTAGACTACTAATATGATAAAGGGGTATGATTCGTCAGTATATCTGTTTGTACGTAGGGGGTAATCTCCGGAACAAATGATTCTGAATTTTTTTTTAGTGATAGGTATAGATAGCTTCATTATCCCCCATAAGTTATAAACGAAGTAAAAAATAACAAGTCATGAAGGAATAAAAAAAAGGGCGGAAGGGTTGTCTCTGGACACCACCACGAAGCCAACGAAGTACTCAACAAACCAGCCTCGAGGTACAAGAGGTCAAAATTGCATTGACTTTGCAGTGCTTCAATCCTCTCTTAGAAACAAGTAGTACGCCCTCTTTTATTCGTAGATGATAAAGTATATATATTATATACTCTAAAAACCCAGGTAGATAAGAGTAGCATAAAATGAATCATTTGTAGCATAATTAATGCCATATATTTTTAGCAAAGCGAACGGAAAATGAAGTTATCAGTTCTTAGCGTTTCCAGTTTAAAGTTTCAAACGAAATCAATTTGAGAGGCACGGCAACTTTTTGAAGTGCCTAACTTTCGTCGAGTCTAAGATGAAAACTTCGCGAAAAGATCTTGTATAAAATAATATTAAAAACCAACTTCAAAAAATTTGTTTTGTAGATGCTTTCAGATGTGAATGCATATTTAATATCTTGGTACTTAGATGTTTGATACAATTGATTATTTTAACTAGCTTTTGCCCGCGACTTGGTTTGCGTCTTTTTAATTATTATTTGTAGCCAAAGCACTCGGGGATAATATACGAGTAAGTAGGTACCTATCTTACATATTATAATTGAAATAATTTTCAGAATTGGATAGTAATCATTAGTTCCGAAAACTACCTTTAAAGAACTAACAAATACCTATACCTACCTATAACATAATATATCTATAACAGTTATATAACCTACCTCTACTTAGAGTTCCGTAGTCACCAAGGAACCCTCCTAGTTTCGTCATATCCGTCAGTCCGTCCGTCCGCGGCTTAGCTCAGAAAACTTTAGACAGTCTTTTAGACTTTTTAGTCTGTTGAGAAGTTTAGAAAGCTGTAGGTATGCCTCTAGTGAATCAATATTATTTATTTATTCAGATACAAACTAGCCCTTGACTGCAATCTTACCTGGTGGTGATTTTTGAAAATTCAAACCCTAGGGGGGTAAAAAAGGGGTTTGAAATTTGTATAATCCACGCGGATGAAGTCGCAGGGCATAAGCTAGTAGGTTATTTATATGGTAAATCGAAATATTGAAAAAACCATCACCGAGTTTCAACTTTCTTACAGTTTCTTACTGATTCTTCTCGGTAGGAAGGGCATATTATATTCTCAAATAGTCGGGTAAAAAATGTCTAATAAATAATTTACCTATACCTACCTACTATTCAGTAAGCTTAGGTACCTTACTAGGTAAGTATCTAAAGTTACATCATTTCGAAGAAATCAACCAAACTGCAAAATAATCGCCAAGTTTTAATTAAATTCGAATCGAAATTCAATTTGGTAAAACTGGAGCATGGCGACTCGTTAGTGAATAAATTATATTGGATCTGGCTTCCACAAACTGCGTTCTGTTAATTCTTAATTTCTAATCTCACACTGAAATTCTAGTCTATCTAGCCTTCTCTAAAAGCAGTAGCTGAGAATTGAAAAATTAAGCACTGAATGTTCAGCGCAGAATTGCAGCCAGTAGTATTATTTGCACAATTCCAGGTGGGTATGACTTATATAGTAGCTATCAGGTACCCAATTAGATAAACAAGGTGAGCTATACCTAAGCTTGTTTGTCTTGAAGGCCAAAGTAGACGGAACTAGAGGGCGAGAAAGATCATCCATGCAATGAACCGACCAAATTAAATCTGATGTGGGTGTTCTCTTACACGAGTGTACCAGGATATCGGGCAGCAGGGGAATAGTAGTGTATGCTCGTGAGGTGTACCTATCTATACCATTTGTCCTCAAAGACGCCACCACTTCGTGATGATCACGACCGCTCTGCCAAGAGTCTCACGAAGAAGAAGAGCTATAAGCTATAAACGTGCGTCTTTCATCTAAATAAGTTAGCCTCTAGAGTCTAGACTCTAGGCACGACTCTAACGAGGCAATTGCAGTAATTGCATTATAGACTTATGATTTGGAATGCAAGAAGCGGTGATATACATCGGCTTTTCTGTCGGGGGATGAGGCTCGATCCAGGGTTTTCAACCTTTTCGAAGTTAGCAATTATATATCACTTGCTTTAATGGCGAACGAAAACATCGTGAAAACATCGTGAACAAGAAACCTCCATATTTGAGAGTTCTCGATATTCTCAAAGGCGTAGTGACGTCTAGGTGAAGGATTGTAAGCAGATTAATGACCAGAATAAAAAAAAAAGTCCGCCAATCTTTACTTGGCCAGCGTGATAGACTATGTGCCAATTCTCATTTTGAGAGGAGACCAATTCTCAGTAGTGAGTCGGAGGTTGGTTGATCATGATGATGATAATGATTGAATCTATTACACAAACTATACTGACTAACAGCTATTCTGACTTACCTATTTCCGATAAAGCATAATACAAATTATATCTTTGTAGAACAGGATGCATTTTATGTAGGTCAGTAGGGCATGAGTAATGTAACTTATTGGAAAATATGTTCAGACTCTAGGTAAGTATACGGTCCAAGAAAAATAAAATCATCGCATCATTACATATTTAGGTCACGGTTAATTAATTATTCATCTATCCTTCCCTCTCTGATGAATTCTTATATTTGTGTACAGGCATTACATCACTAATATTCACTACATATAATAGTATAAATAACCTGAATAAGTCAGTCCACCGCAGTTTATTTAAAGCGCTAAATTCTAAAAGTGCTGAACGGATTTTGAAATTATATGATAATTTTCAAATATTTACCAATAAATGTCGAAAAAAGTGTTTTATAAAAATTATAATTAATTAAAATCTAACTTAATTAACTTTAGTAAATTAATAAAAACTTGTGAAACCGAAGCAAGTAGAGCCAGATAAGCTACATATTGATGTAATATTATAACTACATATTAAAATAAAATTGAGAACTGTTTGAATGTAATCAAACTATAGCTACCTACCTATATCTAGGTTACAATTTACATATCCATATGAGGACATTTCGATAATTGACCACAAAATTAATTGTCCATTACATTGCATGTGATTGCACGCAGCTCCAACGCACAGCAGGTCAAACATTATTCGCGAACAACATAACGACCGTACTAACAGCGGCGTAATTATCGAAATCACTCCGTAATAGACGCACTCGATGCAACATCCTGTGCTTTTAAATTGAACCTATCACCTTTTGTGCGCAGTCTCTATTTACACTCATAACGCGAACGCCTGAAAAACCGCCCGCAATCATGCTCGCTCACGTTTTTATTATCCTAGTGCTTTCAAATACAGTTTTGAGCCAAATAAACGGTGAATTTTGGTGGTTAAATAAAAAGGTCGCAGAGTTGCAAAATATTGAACCACCACAACCTGTATTCGAAGAAATCAGTGAATTTGAAACTGATGAAAGTGTGAAAGTAGTGTTCAAAGACAATGAGCTGAATTCTGGTGAGAGGACGAGTGTCAAAGAAAGCAAAGATAGATTTCAAGTTCAGAACAAAATATTACCTTATATTGTGTTTATTGACGATCCTACAAAATTAACCAAACAAAATGTTACTAAAAACATTTCTGTAAACAATAACAATATTATGAACAAAGATAAAGTGACAAATTTAACATCGTGGAAAGAATCTTCTGGTTTTAAAAATGAAAACAGTAGAGATGAATTTAGATTTATATTTCCCGAAGAATGGGAGGATAAAATAAAAAATTACCCTAAGAGAAATGATTCTAAAGATTCAAAGTTAACAAATGAGAACAATAAAAACCAAAAAACTCCTAAAATTGTTCTAAATGACAAAATATGGTTTGAAGAAGAAAAAAAAGATGCCGAAACTGAAAGTATTTGCACGTTTGTTAGTTCACATGAATGTTTTTTGCGAAAAGGATTTGTTCATATGCCAAGGTAAGCAAAGTTCTTGTAATATTTATTTTATAAACATAATATAGGTAAACATAAATAATAATTTATACTGTTTTTTACAGATCTTGTCCAAACAATATTCCGTCTGATGCGTGCAAAGTTTGTTGCGTTCTTCCATTAACTTCATCAAAATCTCGAAAGCCTTATCCTATTTACAAGCGACATAAGCGTTCTGATCCAAGCGAAATATTAAGTACTGCTTTAAAGCAAAGAAACGCTTTACTACTACGAGAATTTAATTCTAATGCGCAACAAGCAAAATTAATGACTACAACATTGCGGTCAACACCTGTTCAGAAAATTTTAACTCCGGGTGATTATGTAGATCCATATTGGAATATTAAAAATAGAAAATTCCGAAGTCCGAACCAACAGTCTGACCAAAAATATTCGAATGGCAAAGATTACGAAGAGAACTATGCTGCAGAATTGCCCAAGCCCGGTCTCGTCGGTCTTTATTCTGATCACGATGATCGAGTAACTAGTTGGAAATTAAAAACGGATAAAGGATTCTCTTACGGCGGCATAGATGAAGATAGTGATGAAGATGACGGAGGTGGATTTGGTTACTCAACAATAGATCCGAGATTAAGTAGGTATTAGTGTTCCACAAGGCGATAGTAATCTGTTAGAAATAAAATTAATCCAAATGATTGTTAAAAATATGTCTTTTCCAGATAAACGTAAGACAACTGCCTCTAAACAAAGGCGACATCCGCAACGCTTAATGACTCCATCAACCATTGAAGATGCTATGAGCACGTCAGAAAGTCATACAGTTCACTTCCACTCAACCCCAGATTTTTGCGTATTGGAAGGGTTTAAACTTGTCAACTTAGCTGAAAATAAAAATAGGTTAAAAAAGCCGGCCTCTGTAAACTTTTATCCAAGTGAGGAAGAGCTATCGATTGAAAATACATCTCCGTATATAACAGCTTCAGATCTTGATTACGGCGATGCTTTTGATATAAATCTGCAAGTGTTTAAAAATTGCGGTAAGGAGAAAACAAAAGTCGTAAGCGATGGAGGTTCGTAAGATTTTTCATTTCTATTTATTTTAGTTAATTTTGAACTTTTTATCTTTAACGAAAGGCTTGGTCAAACACAACGCATGATGACAGTAGCGCACAAGACGTAGGTACCTACTATACGCTCAATGGTACAAACGTCTCATAGCAATATCTCCAAAATATTTGCGATTCAAGGAAGTGCATTGGCAGCATAGTGTTAAAATACCTAGTTTCTTAAATATGTACTAGGACTTAGGAGTAAGATTAAGAGCCGTTCCTGAAGACGGTGACCATGGCTTGAGCACCTAATGGATGCTATAATTTTCAGTTTAATTTAATTAATTATGATATTCTAAACAGAGAGTCGTTGCGACCCATGGCTTGCTGTCGTTGTATTGACGAAGAACCCAGAGAATATTTTGTGCTACGCAACCATTGTGCATCCACGGGCAGCTGTGACCGCAGCTAGTTGCGTACACGGGTTAGTATCTAGATTCTAAAATGTTTAAATCTAGGTTCTAAAATCCAGCCAAAAGTTTGTGAAAACAATTTTTGTCTGGATTTGGATGCTGGAAAGCATTGAAGCGCTACTTTTGTAGTGCTTGAAAACGTTTGTCGGTTATTCGAACTATGTGCCCCGATCTTTGCCATTTCAGGATTTCAATTCGTTGAGCTATGTCGGTTATTCTGATTCTTCTTCTACGGATCTCTTCATTTCTGATTTGATCACGTAGAAAAATTACCAACATAGCTCGCTAGGTGGTTCTAAGCTTTAGCAGAAGATCACCCACTGGTCAAACGACATCGAATGCAGGGAACATCACTGAATTTAGACGAGGACGCAGGACCGTTTTCGCGTGGACGTCCCTAACACCTGCCAATAGTGGATACATGTATCTGTTGTTGGTGACGATGCCGACAACAATGCTTGTGTGCAATCTCTTATTGAAAGTTACAATGTACTAGATTTAGGCACCAATATGGCCGGCAAAAGCTTCATTGATAGAATAATAAATAGCTACCTTTTTCACCAGAAAAGCCAAATCAGAATTTAGTACTTAAACATATTATTATTTCCTATACTGGCCCTAAATGGGAATCGAACTTTGTACCTACCGTTTGCTAATAACAGAACATCGTACCGGTGCCCATAGTAGACAAATAGAAGAGAAGGTATTAATGTCGGCAGTTACTAATTATTTCATAAAACTAAGTAGTACCACAGGTAGTACCTCCTACCTATTAAATTCAATTGACATAAAGACTACAAACAATAATATGCAAAAGTTGTATGCAAAAGCATTCGCTTTATTAAATATTCTTCTCAAAAATATATCTCGTATTTGTTTCAGCAAAGCGACCGGCGAAATTTCCGCAATAGCAGGTGTTTGGGAGCTAAAGGAGCGCACACAATCGCAACATCGAATGGCTTCCATTCACGTTCACCCACAGTTTAGGGCCGACGATCTTGCGAACGATCTGGCTATACTGGTAAGCTTGCTTTGTTATTTACATTTTTACTATATTTTTCTCTTTTTTTTTTTTGAAAAATATTATGTTATTATTAACACTCAATTTATGGATTAGTAGTGATGCAGTTTAAGTCTGCAGATAAATGCTATCATGGCCAAGAAAAGTACCTTCTCTTATTACAGTATCTAAATAGGTAATCAAGAAAATTAAAAAAATGGCTTTACATACAGTGTTGATTGGGTCTAAAAATAGGTATACCTAATGCGTAAAAATGCCTTCTCACGCGTCATTTTAACTTTATGTGTTCTTCTACCTATTATGTGCTATTACGTTGTGACTAATGTCGAGAACTGTCTCTACTGAGTTGTAGGTATAAATGAATAAATTATAATTACGTTCCTTAATAAACAGCACTGGAAGCGGCCCTTACTTCTGCAATCAAACGTCTCTCCCGCGTGCCTGGCCGATCCTCATGTAGGCGACGAGTGTTATTTCGTCGGCTGGAGCGGCTACGATCAAGGTGAGTAGAAAAACTACAAATAGAAAATATAGGGACCTATATGATGAGATTATTCAATTTGTTAAGAACTTGTACTGATGCGCCCTGACTTAAAACCTGAAAAAAAAAATTTTATATGTTACAAGTAAACAATAAAAACTAATCCGAGTGCAATTTCCTACTGAGTATCTATCTATATTCTATCTATACACCTCTTTTGCTACGGCGGCTATTTGACCAGCCGGTCGTTTAATTTCCCGTGCGCTTGTCAGATTCGTCTTGTGATGCCGACAACGCTGTTCTCCGCGTAAACAGTAGCTATACCTACGGATAGTACTACTTACCGACCTAACCATGACTAAAATTGGCGCGGAAGAATTCAGACCTTAGACATTATGTTATGTAACATTTACAGGTTTGAAAAATCGGCCACAATGGCAGCATGCAACTATACTGACTCCACGCACCTGCAACGATAAAATATCGTCGCCAGAAGTCGATATTCCCATCAATGCCTTTTGTGCCGCCGTGGAGACGCGTGGGACTGTCGTAAGTAGCGCATCATTTTTAATCAACAAGAGTTAAGGCATTCATCTTTCCAAGGTTCCGTAGCTCGAAAGGAACAAGTGCAAATTAAAAATTTATAACACCCCCGACAAGTGAAGGTTTGACAAAACTAGAAAAGAGCTGATAACTTTCAAACGGCTGAACCGATTTTCTTGGATTATGCTAAGAACACTCTCGATCAAGCCACCTTTCAAACAAAAAAAACTAAATTAAAATCGATTCATTAGTTTAGGAGCTGCGATGCCACAGAGATACACAAATACACACGTCAAACTTATAACACCCCTCTTTTTGGGTCGGGGGTTAAAAAAGGAACCCTTATTTCTATATCTATCCTATTATTTCAGAATAGTTAATTACTTCCGAAGATTACACCCTACTTAACTCGTTTCTTTGATGTTAGTAGATTACCTTCATTTCAGACTGGCGTCGGTGGACCGTTACTGTGTAAGGGGGGTGATCGTGTGTCGGTGGTGGGTGTGGCCGTATATCGAGAAGACGTAGTGGTGCTGTTGCCGGCCTTCGACTGGGTCACCAGTGCTTTACGCGAACTACAGATCAAGTAGTTCCAAGTTTAACTGCCAAAATTAAAATCAATCTATCTGTAATCTGTCGATAAGTTACTTAGCAATGTCGTTATTCGTCAAGTCTTTTTGACAAATAACAGTGTTGCTATGTAACTAACTTATAGACAAGTTAAAGTTAGATTGAGCATTAATTTTGGCCGTAAATCGCCAAGTAAGGAATTTTAATGTTCCTGAAAAATAGTACGAAACCGGCTTTACATAAGGAAATCTGTCAAATATGTTCCTCAGTTAAACTATATTCTATAGATTGAAAAATTATCGTCGCTATTTTAAGCTCGAAGTTACGTTATACAGGTTTAGTTTTTGTAGCGATTTTATTAGTGTTCAATAAAATAGTTTATTATACTTTTATAGTAAGCTAAACGTTTTATTTGACTTTTACCCGTACCTCTTGTGATTGGTAGATATATAGATGACTTAGTTCACAATAATAATAGCACTAACTTACAATTCATTGTCGTTTTTATGGGAGATTATACTGTTTAAAGTTAATATAAATTATGATTAGCACAAAAACAGTTTCTGTTTTCAATGAAGTTTTGCATTTGATCGAGAATTATTGTGATTAGATTCTCTCCTGTTAAAATGGAGAACCACCTCCTTTTTGAAGTCTGTTAAAAATCGACAATAATTGTGTAGTTAGTGCAATAAAATTGTGAACTAAGTCACCGATATAAGAGTACCTACTTATAGAAATGAAACACAAATTATTTTCCTATATAATTTATTCAATATAATATCATTGTTTGAAAACATATTTATATGTGACCAGCACTCTACAGAAATTTAATATTCATGAATATATTATTATCACTAATGCTAATTTACTATAAATTATTGTTTCATGACAATATTAATTTTCATAGAATGCGCTAGAACATAAGATGACGCGATATAACAAAACTATAGGAACTAAAAGAAAACTCCTCACGAAATAATGGGAATGTCGAGATCCACCAACTCTGTAATGTTCAACACAGTGCAATTACAACAATCGCCTGCCGAGTTTAGATAGACCGAAACAAGTCAGTCATTGCTTTAGTTCTAACGTTTTAAATGAAAGAAGATCATGATATTTATTGGGTGATCTGATCGCTTTTCAAGAGGGTTAAACTCTTTAAAATATGTAGTAATAACTATATTATAAACAGTCGGCTTATTGCAACAACTCATATAAATTGCAATAAAATCAACAAAGTATGAACTGAGTCCTATCTATTCCGTGCTGTGATATTATAATAAATAACTCTCTAAATGTTTGTATGAGAGTTTGTTAGTTAGCATAAAAAGTCGTCTTGACGATAATAAATAGAAATACTAGAAAGAAACGAGTTATTAACGAGAATACTATATGAAAATAGTTCAGTGTTGAAAAAAGGTACTAGATGATTTTTTTCGAATTAATGAGTTCTTACAGTAAGCTAATGAGATGATAAAAAAGTACCAATAAGCGAAAGAACTTATGCGCCGACTTAATATTATGTACTAAAAATATTTTCACGGTATTTTTTTATAATAATATTAAGTCGAGTCGGTCTGTCTAACCGCGGCGTTATTTACAACTTGTACATCTTAGATTTATATTGATCTTTGGTGTCGAACTTGTATTGAGGCAAACGCGTTGACCATTTCTACTAAATTAACGGCTATAAAAATAAAATCCTTAACATTTCCCACAAGTCTTATTTAACAGCCATGTCTTTTTATTTTATAGAAAGTTTAAAAGTTACATTATAACCACGTATAAAATAGTATTTTTCAAATTACAAATTTACTTGTTTACATATTGATTACTTTAATAAACTTTAGAGTTAATTTTTAATATCGCCAAATAAAATATTAACTGATAAATAAATTTGACATTTGGCCGCTTCAAAGTGCAAGAACTGTCAAAATAATTTCTCAATTAAAAATTATATGGCTTAAAAATTGGTCCTAAAACGAATTAAACGACGGAAATTATATTTAATTAATGAAATTTTTTTAAAGCTAAAGTAAAAAAAAAAGTAATAAAATAATACTCTGAGCATTAAAAATGACTGAATCATGTTATTTACGATATATAATCATAGTATCAAACTTTATAATTAAGATGAATATTAATTTATCTAATTTATACAAGAGCAACAGTTCTTTGAATGAATTTACAATACAAACTAACACAACAATTTTTTTTCACTGCCGCCATAGATAAATATTATTTTAGTTTACGACTAAAGACATAGACAATCACTATAATTTTATTAAACGTTAACTGGCAAATGCATGATAAATTATCTTGTACATAACACATAATACAGATAATAAATATGAAATACTATGAGACCAATGCCGTAGCTAAGACATTCCAAATGGATACCTACAATTATTTAATTTTAATGAAATACTTTCGCCTGTATCGATAACATACCGAACGAAACAAAAAAAAAATCTTACGTCCAAAATTAATAATAATCATGGAATCACATATGCAATCCTATGTGTGATATCTCGATAAATTACAATCTTCTATCTGGTATCTTGGTATCTTTTTGACGAATAACAACATTGGTAAGTAACTTATAGCCAGGTTACAGATACATTTCGGCCGTTAATTTGCTCAATATAAATAACAAAAGAAAATAAAATTAAACAAAAGAAAATACTGGATGTATACTGGCAAGACAAAGTTCAGCAATTAGCTAACATAAGTATTAACAGTTATCAATGTTGTAATAAAACTAAAAACCAAACTATAGTCCTTCCGTTGAAATTTAGTGAAAAACAGAAATGACATAAATATAATAAATTAAAATAAACCCCCATCAATTAAGCGGCCCAATCTTTTTTTTTTAATACAGGTTGTCCAGAATCAAACTAGCGATAATTCAGGGAAGTCTCCTACAACTCATCACCACTCTAAAAAAATTCTTTTTTCCCATTTTTTTTTTATTCCAAAGCCTTTTCGATAATAATTTATGTGTGAGGTCTTTTAGGGAGTAGTTCAGAAGGGTAGTTATAGAAGCCGCCACTAAATTATCGCTAGTTCGATTGGCGATGTGCCTGGGGACCTGGCACACTGTATAAAATGTTATTGTCGAACATCCCAGCTACGGAGTCAGATGGCGGCAAGAGCGCGGTATCACACCGCGGCTCACGCTATCACCAGAGGCTCGTCATCGGAAAATCCTGTGATCGGAGGCACGTCGTCGTCATCTGTAACAATTCATAAATGTTCGATGTGACAACATGAACATTTACCATATAAATATGGCCGTAGCCAGGAATTGATTTCAGGGGGAATTTAAACAAATCCTTTCATGAGAAAAAATTTTTGCTCGTCTTGACGAAGTACCTGGTTAGAGGAATTTTACCTTTCAATTTGGAATCAACATAAAATTCAGCACATTTTTTTGTAAAACTTTTAATAAGCGACAGAAAATTTAAAGCGTTTTTGGCGAAACATTTGGTACATTCATTTTGGGTGTCGCCATTGCTGAGGCGCGTAGGAGCAACGAGCTTACCGTGGTCGATGGTGGCCTGCCCGCGCCGGCTGTCGTAGCGCGGCGTGGCGGCGAGGCGCAGCAGCGAGCGCGCGAGGCGGCGGTGCCGCAGCGCCATGTGCAGCAGAGCGGCTCCCAGCGCGATGGCCACCACACACGCGGCTCCGGCGCCCCACCACACTGCGCCCATCGCGGAAGCTGTGTTGTCAGACTCGAATGCTTCCGCACCTGAAATATTTAACACTAGCTTATGACTACACAAATTGCAAACATAATATTTCAGAACTCCCATGGGATTTTTCAAAAAGCAAAATAAACATGGATGAATTTGCGGGCATTAAAATGTGGCAATAAATTATTAATTTCATATTTTTTTAAAAATACTACTCAGTTTTGATACATGGACAGCAACAGTTATGCCGTCCTGTAGGTATGTTTCGAGCGGTTGTCGGACACATGCTGACTATAATATCACCTTGCAGCGCGTTCGCACTGTAACCACGACCCCTGAATCGCGGATTTCAAGAACATTTTGAAATCCGTCAATATTGTTACTGATAATAATCTTCATTTGGGCAAACAAAATTGAAATAACTGAAATGAAATGAAACGAAATGTCAAATGTATTTGTCCCCTTAGTTCTCCAGTTTTACTTAGATTAAACATACCTACACACACAAACAAAGTATACAAACCTCAAAAAATTACTTTACATACCTTCCATAGTCAAAGTGCGAACTTCACTCAAATCGCTGTAGTACCCGTCCTTGGAAATCGCCCGAACGCTCACGAACAACTGTCCGTTCGGGACACTGTTAGCGGTCATCAGGAGCGGCGAGAACTCCGCCTCTGCCGTCTTCATGTCCTCCGTCGGGTGGAGGAGGTCGTCGGGTATCTCCTTGTCTGATACTATTATTTGGTATTTGTGTCTGTGAAATCAAAAGCAGTAGTTGTATAAAGTTTTATTGCACCAAACCACAATTTATAACATTATCTAAAATACTAACAATAGCTCAACGGTTGAGGAACATACTGAATTACCAAAGGTTGGCGGTTTAAATCCCACCTGTTGCCTTATTGTCGTGCCTACTCTTGACACAAGCTTTACACTTAGTTAGAGGGAAAAGGGGAATATGACTAATATTCCCCTTTTCCCTCTAACTATTATTAACATGGCTAATTATCTTTAAAAAAAAAACAACAAAAAGAAAAACATACTGTGCTATGGTGCAAAGGCAGCCATGTCAATAAAGTGATCTTTTAAAGGCAAACCCGAGCTTTTGTAGACTGGCAACAGACCGCCATGTTTTCAAGCATGCTCGTAGGTTTCGTTTTGCTTAAAGTTGCGTAAAAACCACACCAATATCTATGTAGCTTATTCCCTGACACACGGGCTACTTTTTATCCCGGAAAATCAACGAGTTCAGTGATTAAAATTCACGAGATCAAAGGCGTAAACATATAGGCGTAAAGGGGGGTAAACATATAGGCTACTTTTTATCCCGGAAAATCCCGCGGGGTTAAAAATCACGATATCAAAAGCGTCGGACTACTGTGTCTCCTTAAGCGGGGGTATTGGTCACTTACTTGGGCTCAGTGTGATTGTCTTCGGGATGCTGCCAGCTAACCATCAGATGTCCGTTGGGAGCTAACCACGCAACTACCGCGTGTGGCGACTCGATCTCTCCGCTGCGGACGAAGGCACACTTTTCTGTCGAACCTGTCTCTGATGTCTGTTTTGGGCAAAATAAAATTTTTTTTTTTTAGATGTAGTGATTTATTATCCAGACCCTCGTCTCGATAAAATTTTCCTCGCGACATACCTCTCGAGGTGTTTCGCGAGGAAAATTTATGGAACCAAATAACTTACGTGCATGCAGACGTTGTACCGGCCGCCCAGAGGCACATTCTCGATGACGTGGGAAAGCGACACCTTGTCCGTCGCGTTCAGCTGGTAACGGCTGATTTTGTTGTGCGTCAACTCCGTTATATCCAACTGCAAAGCAATACAATTCTTTATGTTATGCAGAAGGCGTGTAGGTAGGTACTAAGATGTTGAATAATCTAAGAAACATAGTCCAGCACATTAGCAGAATAAATAAACAGTCATCATAGATACTACAGAGCACAGATATCTCAGGTCGAAATCTATTGAGTGCACTTTGACTTTGCTTAGACTTAAGTTTCAGTTAAAACGAGACAGATTTATGCCAGCCGTATAACGCTGTCTCGTTTTAATAGTGTTTTAAATCTGAGCAAAGTCAAAGTGCGCTCTATATGTAGATCTCAGCCTCAGAATCAGGGTTTAGACTTTAGGCCACGCTGGCCCAGGACCGATTGGCAGACTTCACACACCTTTGAGAACATTGTGGAGAACTCTCAGGCATGCAGATTGCTCTACCATTAAAACAAATAATATTTAATTGCTTAAAAAACGCACATGGCTCTGAAGTTAGAGGTGCATGCCCGTACTTCCTAATTAATAATTTAATAGATACTCAATAGACTATAGATTATACTAAGTCTAGACTAACCTGACTATATTTAATCATACAGTGACGCATGCATTATATCCAATTAGCATTAGTTATAACAAATACTTACTCTGTATGCAATTGGTTCAGTAATGACGTCACAGTTGGCCTTCCACAAGATCTGAAGTTCGGACTTCTTTTGGTCGAAAACGAAATGCAAGTTCCTAACAGGAGCCCTGTCAACCAAATAGTAAAATTATAATTTGAGCTTTTTGCTCGACATTATTAAAAATCTTTGATTTTAATCTAACAAACAAGATCAACAATGTATATTTTTTAGGGTGCCATCGGAGCCCTATTAATAAGACTCCGCTGTCCGTCCGTCTGTCTGTCAGTGGCCTCATGAAGGTCATAGGTAGGGAGTTGAAATTTTCACAGAATGTGTATATGTATTGCTGTTGTAACAACAAATAAGAATTTTAAAAGTGTTATTTCTTGTATGATGGTACGAAACTGAGTCTGAATCGCACTTGCCAGATTTTTTTACTTCGTTAAAGGCACACGCTTGACCACAATGACACCTGATGGAAAGTGACGATGTGGCCTAAGATGAGATGCCTAGAAAACGCCTATAAAGTATAAACTCTCATTTTAAAAATACTAGGATTGTAATGGGATATTTTGTAAAAATATTTTCGAATGTTTTTTGAAAACATGTTTGTGATTGGTTGGTGATTAAAAATGGTTAACGCCCACTAAGATTTTTGTCTCTGTTTTTCGTATGGAATTACGTAACAGAGAGCCCTGTACTGAGTCCTTTCCGTGGATAAAGTATAGATGTATACTCACTTGGGATCCTCCTTAGTGATGAACTCCTTCAAAACGGACAGCGGTCCTCCTTCCACGCCCACGGAGAACACGTAGGTCTCACACAGTTGTAGATTCTCGATCACTATGCTGGTGTCCTTCGTCACTACTGTCGTGTCTGCGAAATTACTCTTCATATTATGCCGCGTGTAGACTGACGCAAGGTAACATGCAATGTTACATGAAATGAAATAATATGCCGTCCACACTGGCGCAATGTATCAAAATTCAAATATTTTAATTTTTTTTATTCAATGGACTTTTACAAGTACTTTTGAATCGTCATAAGCTACTGGTTCGGAATGCCTTTTCTACCGAGAAGAACCAGCAAGAAACTCGGTTGCTCTTTTCAAAGATTTGATATACAATATTATGCCATAATATAAAAGCAAACTTAGGCCCGAACTGTCCTGACGCACTCCGTGCGTCTTGATGAAGTCCCGCGCATTGCTGGAGCAAGCTGCAGGTCAACTCCACACCTCTTATCATTTACTAATTTAATGATCTTCGATTGTATAATATGCTTTTCTCAGGAGCATAGTTTTAATAGATTTTTTTAAACTTGTTTAAAGGCAAGTCCAAAATTGATTGCGGAATTTCGTTATAAAAGATTATACCCATTGTACGTGTTCGTTCGCAGCATCCACTGATGAAATGCTCCTTTCATGTTACATTGCATGCTACTTTTCATCAGTCTATACGCAGCTTTAACCACTGCTATTTAACTATAGCCATGATAGCCTAGTAGATAAGACATCCTTCTCCTATTCGGAAGGTCGGGGGTTCGATCCCGGGCACGCCACACTTTCGGAGTTATGTGCGTTTTGAGCAATTAGTATGGCTTGCTTTAACGGTGAAGGAAAACTTCGTGAGGAAAATTGCATGCCTGAGAGTTCTCAATAATGTTCTCAAAGGTGTCTAATGTCTTCGCGAATCCGCACTTGACCAGCGTAGTAAACTATGGCCAAAACCCTGTCCTTATAAGGCCTTTTCAAAATACCTGCCCTGCTAATTTAAAAAGTACAATGATGGTACGGAACCCGTTCGTGTACGAGTCCGACTCGCACTTGACCGATTTTATATAAGAATCGCCAGTTATACAAAAGCGTACGTATTCTCTTACCGTTACTCAAATGTCCGGAGTTCAGTCTCAAATCCTTCAACAGTAAATAATGCACTTGGTATTCCAGATCTTTGTCCTTGTTCTGGTCGACAGCGGGCGCGGTCCAGGACAGCTTCACCGAAGATCGGCTGTCCTTTACGGGTTCGGCGTTTAAGTTAAGTGGTTCGTCTGGCTGGCCTTCGGTTACGACGGGTATCGTGAATGGTTGTCCGACTATCCCGTTCTTGTAGGCCTTGATATCAATGTATAGTTGCACATTTTTGGGCAGGTTTTGCACTGAAATAATTATATTTATTTATAGTAAGCATTGACACATTTGCCAACCGATTCGCTAACGCAGTCTAACACTGAATGATACCCACCGAGCTTCTTTGACATTTATTTTTAATCCATTGAAGGTTTTCTACGAAAAAATATTTTGATTTCACTCTGTGAAGCAGCAATGTAGAACCAACCAATTCCAAGTGCTAGACACTAAGTTAGCGAATCACACCGCTGGTCTTATTAGGTTTTGTGACTGTGTTGGTTCATTTTTAGGGTTCTAAATCTCCAGAGAAAAAAAAGAACCCTTATGGGATCGTTATAACCTATATAAATGTATTTAGGTAATGTCTATCTGTCTATCAAGACTTGCCAAGAGAATCAAAACCTATAGGGTACTTCCTTAACCTAGAATCATGAAATTGGCAGGCAGCAATGTCTTCTAGCACAAGTAAACCTAACGTAAAGTAACGTAAAGTAAAGTAACAGGTAGCCTTCTACCCCTCTCAGCTTCTTCTATTTGAAAGGCACTGAGGTGGGAGAGAGATAGGACATGAAAATGTCTATAGACTAGACAAGGACTCACCGACAGCCATGTTGTCCTTAGTGTCGATGACGGGCGGCTGCGGGTACTGGCGCGGCAGCCTCGTCTCCACCAGGTAACCCTCTACCCCTCTCAGCTTGTTCCATTTGAGTGACACCGAGGTAGGAGAGAGACGGGACATGCTCGCATTGACAATGTCGTCAATATCGCCGCCTTCGTCGAACGTCAAGTTCATTACGGTTGACGAGTCTGACGTGAACGCGTTGTTGGTGGCCGTTACCTACAGTAAAAACAATATTTCGCTGATTTTCCTCTGGTCCAGGTTTAAATGAAACAATATTTTCCTGCGATTACACTTCCTCCTTAATCATCTATCGTCATATTTGAACAAATTAACACAAAACAATACTAAACTGTACTCAAAAACCTAAATGATTCTATCCATTAATGAAAACCATATTAAAGTCTGTTGCATAGATAAAAAAAATCTAAGCGTACATAGACAAACGGCTCGAAGCGACTTTGTTTTATACAGTGTTTATGTAGTAATTGCAATGGGTGTATGTAAAATCACTCACCCAGAAGGAATAATTCTTGTTAGGCTTGAAGTAGCCAAAGATGATGAAGGACACAGAGGCGTTGTTGGTCGCGGCCGGTACAATCTTCTCCATAGGCGGTAGTGGAGGCACGTAATGTACGGTGTAATGCTGTATGATGCCCCGCGGCTCGCTCGGCGGGTCCCACACTAGGTTCACTCGACTACCGACCATTTGGCGGACGGTCAGACGCCGCGGTGGTGAAGGTACTGGTATAAATAACAAGCAATTTGTTTTGCAACCTGTCATTTGTATTTTGTGGTGCAAAATAAAAATTCTATTATAACTCGTGCCAATAAAAAAACCGGCCAAGTGCGAGTCAGACTCGCGCACTGAGGGTTCCATACTCACGTATTTTTTCCAACATTTTGCACGATAAATCAAAAACTATTATACATAAAAATAAATAAAAATCTATTTTAGGATATACAGGTAAAGCCCTTTCATATGATTGGACCACTTGGTATAGTTATCTTATTTTGAAAATTGAAACACATTTTAATTTTTTTTTTTTAAATGATGTAACCACAAATTCGCGGTTTTCAGATTTATTCCTGTACTTGTGCTATAAGACCTACCTACCTACCAAATTTCATGATTCTAGGTCAACGGGAAGTACACTATAGGTTTCTTGACAGACACGACGAACAGACAGACAGACAGACAACAAAGTGATCCTATAAGGGTTCCGTTTTTCTTTTTGAGGTTCGGAACCCTAAACGAATCATTCCGTCTTACTCACACACTATATGCGGAGCTATTGTATGTAAGAGAGATGCCTTTCTTTATCACAAGTTACAGTAAAATTAATGTTAAAATATTAAACATACCTCCTTCGCCAGTAGTAGTATTAACGTATTTCATCGATGCATAAGTCTTATTGGATTTGCTGTCTTGAATGTAAACAGTAACGTTGTAATTGGTGAATGGCTCCAAATCCGTGAATCTGTACCCAAAAATATAAGTTTTAATGACCTATGCATTCTAATAGCTTCCATTATCATAAGTAGTTTGACAAGTAATCATCATATCACACTAATATTATAAAGGGGGGTGTGTATGTGCGTATGTGTGTATGTTTGTTATTCTTTCACGCAAAAACTACTGGACGGATTTGGCTGAAATTTAGAATGGAGGTAGATTATACCATGGATTAACACATAGGCTGCTTTTTATGCCGGGAAATCAGAGTTCCCACGGCATTTTTAAAAACCTATACCCACGCGGCCGAAGTCGCGGGCATCAGCTAGTATTTTATAACTTATGGGACTAATCGTTATTGTATGTCGTAAAAAAATTACCTATACACGCTGTCAGTGGTCCAAGTCTTATTCTGCCACACCCCGTCGCTGACCTTAGCTATTGAGAACAGGAAGGTGTATAAGACCATCTTCTGCTGCGCCATCCAACATGATATAAGGAAGCTTGTCGAGTTGATGGATGATTGGTCCACGCCGATGCTTAGGAACTGTACGAGAAAAGTCATTATATTAGTTTAATCTTCGCTTAAATCTTTGAATTTGTTTCGAACAACTCGGAGTACAATTGATTTAATAATGCTGTCACTTGCTAAAAGCATAGTAATTATTTGGTTGCCAAAAAGTCTTATTCCTACGTCGTTCCCTCAATTTTGAGGATCGTGGCTCGCCTTTGATGCAATCTTTGCTACGATGTTCTTCCATTGCTCTCTATTTCTTGCCGCGTGTATTGCATCGCAGACAGGTGTGTCGACCGCTTCTTTTATTTGGTCTGACCTACGCCTCGGGCTACGTCCGTGAGGTCTCTTTCCTTCGATCTTACCAGTGACTATGAGTTGCCAAAAAGTGGCAGCATTAAGAAATTATAAAAATTTACTAAATCAGTTTAACTGTTCTTGCGCAAGTGGTCCTAACTAAGAGACCATAGGAAAAATTTTAAGAGCTTTAGCATATTGTGAGAAGTGTTTCAGATACTATCCGATTTTACGGCAACCCTTTTTTTTTCTCTCTCGTCTGGCTTTACACAACAAGTTAGTTAAACTATACAAATATCGGCCCGTCTGTGCCGGCGCTCGCCGATACACACACGGCACCCCCCTAGAGCGCTTTACAGTCAGTTTTAACAAAAAAAAAAACACTTCAAAAAGGCAGAGCACGCTCGCCAGCTAACACCAACACAGACGAAGTCCGGCAACCCTTTCACATTTAAAAATTAATGTGTCACGTTTGATGAAAAAAACGTATCATATATGAATATGATACGTATTTATGATTTAACAGGTGAATGAAGATCGACCCTACTTCGGATGTTAGACCAGTAGCACTGACCTGATAAAGGTGATTTTCGCTCGCATCGGAGGAACAGTTAGCCTCATCCGTTCCATCGTAGCAATCCTGGTGTCCGTTACACACCATCACCTGCCACAGGCAACGCGTCCCGTCGTCGCATTGGAAGTAGCGCGACGGACATTCCACAGCCGTTTTGTGTTTCTGTATTTAAAAAAAAAATTACAGGGTAAGCTTGCCAGTTATGCCTTAAGGAAAGCAATGATGAAGTCTAAGTTAGAGCACGCTTGCCTAGAAAATGTCTAATCACTTTTGCCTTAAAGGAACTTAAGTTGCATGTGGCTGGAAATACGGGCGCTCGGATACCGCATGCTGCATGTTGCGCCATACTTTGTCTGGTTTTGCGGATTATGGCAAATTAAGCTTTTGGTTCCTTGTTTATGATGGACTTCCGCAAAGTAACGCCTGCTTCTATACAAAGGTATAGGGGTACTCACGTTAGCGCAATGCTGCTCGTCGCTGTGGTCGGCGCAGTCCAGCACGCCGTCGCACAGCTGGTTGTCGCGGATGCACGCGAGCCCGTCCGCGCACGGCGTGCTGTCAGGGTCACAGCGCGGCACGCCGGCGGGGCTGCGCGCACAGCCGCGCTCGTCTGCGCCATCCGCGCAATCATTGGTCGAGTCGCACACCCAGGATAGGGGGATGCATACGCCTGGTTAATGAGGCAAAATGTTAACGGTTCATGCTAAAAACTTAAAAAGACAAAGCGCACACGCGATAGGACGTGCCACTACATTATATTTCAGACTAGATGACACCCGCGACTTCGTCCGCGTGGGTTTAGTTTTTTAAATCCCGTGGGAACTCTTTGATTCTTTGGGATAAAAAATTGCCTATGTCCTTCTCCGGGATGTACGCTAACTATGTACCTTTCATCAAAATCGGTTGCGCCGGTTTTTTTGAGGGCTGATTGCAAAACGTCGTCTATTTTCCAATTCAAAATGGCCGAAGTAGTAATTTTACAAAATACAAACAGCAGCAACTCAAAACAAAACAAATTCTCAAACAAACATACCAGGGGAGCATGTAAACTGGTTTTTGCTGCACTTCTGTCTAGTTGCATCGTGCTCAGGGCTGACAGCGGTCTTGTCTGGAACAACCAAGCCGCACGCAAGTTCGTCCGAGTTGTCCCCACAGTCGTCTATGCCATCGCAACGCCACCAGTAAGGCAGGCAGTTGCCATTGTCACATTTGAACATCCAATCGGCGCATGTGCCGTTGTTAGGAAAGTCTGGTTTTTCAGGACGCGGAAGAAGTTTAGTGTGAGTTCTGGGCGCGCAATTCTTTTCGTCGGATCCCTCTGCGTCACCGCAGTCGTTTTCACCGTCACACACCTATGGATTAATAAAAAAGATATTTTGAACTTATCTTATTAACCTAGCATTCTCAAAAAATGAAAAGAAGCCTAAGAATACGAAACCCAAGCTGTATAGCCCATCCCTAAAATCTCGCAGTTGTCTAAAAAAATTGGCCAAGTGTGACTTGATCTCCACACGATGGTTCTGTACCATCGTACTTTTTTAATTTTCACGTCAGCCATTTTTACATTTTTATCATTTGTTGAAGCGGCAATAGAAATATACATATTCTGTGAAAATTTCAATTCTCCACCGATTACGGTTCACAAGACACTACGCTGACAGACAGACGGACGCACGGACAGCAGGGGCTTAGTAATAGGGCCCCGTTGGCACTCTTCGAGTACGGATCCCTAAATATGATAATTCATATTCATGAGTGATAGTACATTCCCCAGTAATGCTGGCGTGCAAAATCTGTATCATTGACAAATTTTCCAGACTCCTAGTTCTTACACATATTCACCAATACCTTACCACAACACCACCCAATCAAACTTACCCAGGACATGTAAATGCATTTTCCGCTCGGGCATCGGTACATATAAGGTGCGCACGTGGAATTCTTACATCTGTCCTCTCTCTCGTCCTCACCGCCGGGACAGTCTCTCTCTCCGTCACACACCCATGAATTGGGTATACAGAGGGTATTGCTATCGTTGCCGCAAAGGAATGCATGGTCTGCTACGCAGCTTAGTGTGTCCGGTCGCTTTGGTAGAGATTGCTGTAAAATTGTCTTGTATTTATGGACTGGAAATTATCAGTGATAATATCTCTAATCTAAGTGTAGTTTTATGACAATCGCTCTGTCCCACACTCAGTGTATGCAGAGGGCGTTGCTGTGATTGCAACAGAGGCTTATAGCTTAGCGTATCATATCGCTTTAGAAGAGATTTCGGATTGGAAATTTTCAGTGATGGATAGAAAGCGTCAAGCGTTCAAGATAAAACTTTAAATTAGCGGTAAAATGACAGCTACAATGTCACGATCACAATCACCTCTGACTGGCTGACGCTCGCTCATTATTGGATACAATGCATTGCTGCAACAAGAATACCATGAATTCAGCCAATCACAACAATTTAGATTGTAATGATTGATGCAGTTTTTCCGCAATCGACAATCACTCCGTCGCATACCCAAGAGTTAAGTATGTCATTGCCACAAACAAAGACGTGAATAGCTGAGCGTATTCGCCATTTGGTCGCTTCATATGCTTAATAATTTCTGCAGAAAAAAATTACCGTGCAATTACGTTCGTCCGATCCATCCTTACAATCGTTATCTCCGTCGCACACCCATCTCTTTTCTATGCAATTCCCGTTGGCACAAGTAAATTGATTTTCCGTACAATTTTGTTTAGCACAATCTGTAAAAAAATTAAGATAATTTAACAGCAATTTTGACTTAGCAAAGTGTCCGCATCTTTAAGTACAATTTACAGTTTCGACCTCTGCACGTGAAGTTTGCCTCATCTGAGTTATCAGACGATATAGAATGTTTACCTATGTATGGAACGCCCTTCCGGCGTCAGTTTTCCCTTCCACCTATAATATGGGTACCTTCAAGTCAAGAGTGAATAGGCAACTTCTAGGCAAGCGCGCTCCATCTTAGGCTGCATCATCACTTGCTAGCAGGTCTGATTGCAGCCAAGCGCTAGTCTATATAATTAAAAAAAAAAAAAAAAAGTTTACCTTTCTCGTCGCTCATGTCCAAACAGTCCATATCGCCGTCGCATCGCCAATGCGGCAGGTAGCAGCGCGAGTCGTCGCACGCTATCATGTACGGCTCGCACGTGCAACTCGCTTCGTCCGAGTTATCTCCACAGTCGTCGTTGCCGTCGCAACGCCAAGTATTCGTTATACACACTCCATTCTTACATGTGAACTCGTGCTAAAATATACACACACTCTCAATTATGTACACCTGTTTGATTTTGTTACAAGAAACGGTTATTATTGTGAACTTATCGCTGAACGATTTTCCTGTGCTATTCGTACAGGAAAATTGATGGAAGTTTGATAAGTGCACAATGATCCATAAAACTCCATGCTTTTGATATGAGCGTACGATATTCCGAAAAAGGATGTGTTTTGTGGATCGTATCGAAACTGACATTCTAATTTCACCCTCCTTAGACATGAAGTTTAAGAAAACAGATAAAGTATATCTTTTTAACAGGGACATGAGAATTTTTTTTAATAACATTTATGGCAGCCCTAAATGCCCAGTGAGCACGATAGTATGGGTTTAATTTCTTAAACCTTGTTATTATAACAACAAATAATGAATTATAAATTATATAGGCCCAAAAACGACAAAAGATGTGCTACTTACCGCACTGCAGGATCCATCTTGCTTAGAACACGTCATGTTCGGGGCGGGCTCTAAACCACTCGGGCACATGCACTTGCCATTAACGCTCTTAAACCCATCCGGGCACAGGCAGCTGAACGTGTTACCCGGACCGCCGAGACACAGAGTATCACAGCTTGTGTTCTTATACGAACAAGCGTTGCTTCCGTGTTGCATGAAATAAGCGAACACTTTCAAGTCCATCAAACCAGACAGGGAGTCGTTGATCGTAACGATATTAGCCCCGGTGTCCTTATCGGCCGTAAATATGGACTTCGCCTTCCAATCGTCCCAGTACATTTTATTCTTTAAAACCGCCACGGCAAACGGATGAGTCACTTTGTCGTCGTTCCACAGAATCCTTCGGAAGTATTGACCGTTCAAATCCGCGCTAGCTATGTAGTCTTCCATTGCATCTACCCAGTATATCCTATCTGCCATTTGATCAATAGTTATACCGTTAGGCCATTTGACGATTGGATTGGTGAATAGCTTTTTGACTTCTTTTCCATCTAGGTTAGATCTCGAAACTGATGGATGGTTTCGATCCCAGTCCGTCCAAAATAAGTATCCTGCTCTAGGGTGTACCGCGATACCTCGTGGCTTCGAGAGAACTTTGGAGTCCAAAATCGTAGCTCTCATTCTGCCCTGAGAAGAGAGATCCGTCCTTACGGCTTCTATTTTCTTTCTAAGACCGTCAACAAAGAACAGCACATTCGAAATCCAATCCAGGGCCATACCTTCTATACTAGCTAACTCTGTATCGACAACAGTCTCTTGGGCATCCCCGTTGTCGAAACACTGACGAATAATCTTATCGACTTCGATGTCAGCCCAGTAAATGCAATTATTCTTCATATCGAATTCTATTGCTACTATATTTTGTTGGCCCCTAACTGGTATCAAGGTCGAGTTATCCGATAAATCGATCCGTGCTATTCTGTCTCTCAAAGCGACCAAAATAAATTCGGTCGGTTCTTCTAAAGGACACGGTACAAAATCTGGTTCGTAAGGCATGTAGTATGAAGTGGTGCAAACATCTCCGTCAATCTTTCGGTACCCTTTAGTTCTTTGGTAGAAATGTCCAGGACGACAATCCGAGGGTGTAGCGTAAGGGTCGTAACTCAAGCTTTGATTGCGAATACAAACTTTATGGGACAGTACAAAGCCAAAGTCGCATTCGTAATCGCGCCTGCTGCATTCACATAACTCTTTTTTGACCGGTCTTTCGTAGGCAATGCCATTGTAACAGTTCGTATGAGCCAGTCGCCTTTGGAACGTGTCACGAGTACCGAGGACACAGGATACTGGCGAATTGGGCGGCGTAGGAGACCAAAACTTGTAATCGTCCGCCGTACAATTGCGGGGGAAAGTGTTTAACAAATCGATTGTAATAATTATCCACTGATGTTGCTCATTAGCGGAACCAAACATAGTGAACGTCGTTGTGTTTTCCCCAGGCTCAGTCATGAGTCCATATATGCGTAGGTCATCCGCGTTGAACCTAGGAACACAATGAAATTATTGTACTGAGATATAACAGTTTAATATTGTTTACATGCATGTTTACAAAACATTATTCAGACAAATTCCCAGCAATTTATCACATATTATTTGTACCATACCATATTTTATCCCTTTAAATTACAAATTCAATACAATTTAATTACAATCAATAACATTTTTTTTGGAATATGTATTATCAATGTAATTATTACATTTATAACAAAAGGATGTTTAAAATCTATTTGTTTGTCCTGAGAAAACCTACCTACCTACGAGTACCTACATACAATAGAGAAGGTTTTTTAATTTTGATGAATAGCCAATGATACAAATATGTATAGAGGCATTCGATTATTTTACTTACTGATAAGAGTTCCATTCGATGCCTTCGTTTGTAGAATACAAAATCCTTCTTGTTTCTCCCCTAGATTTGAAATATTTTACAGCCACTAAAACACCGCCGTGGTCGCCGTAGTTAAAGAAATAGTAATCCTTGAGTATTCTCCTCCAAGTTAAACCAGCGTCTCTACTTATATAAACCCCAGGGATCCCCTTCAGTGATTTACCCAACACTCCAGTTGCCATTATAATGCCTGGAGCTGACTTAGAGCTCATTATACTAGCTGATCTGAAATAAAATATATACGTAGAATATACAATATACATACATAACAGATACTTAAAGTGTGGTAATCCAATGTTTTGTGAGCAATTTCGTGCATTTTCAAACTTGTAATTTGTGCCCCATTACTTGATGAACCAACCAGTGACCAATATTGTTACGAGAATCTAACCACTGAATTCCAAAAGTACTCAGTGGTATTATTAATGAACTTAAGTATTTTCGCATATACTGTGTAAATGATAAAGTAATTGATGAATAAGTCTATGAAGGTAATAATGTAAAACTTGTGTTTTATAAAAATAAATAATTGAAATTTCAATAAAAAATGCTTGGAACCTGTTGAACATTTCTTGTATATTGAAAATCACAAACATTCCATAACAATGAAGTATTTTCCTTGACATGATAAAAACCTTAGGTATATTTTTTTATCATATTTCCACTTTTAATACATAAAACTATAATTCCTAGTATTATATCTAAGATATTTGTGATAAAAAATCAAATGTGTGTTACCATAAAAATAAATAGCATCTGAATTGCGATCAAAATTACATACTACCAACTAGTAACTAGGTAATGTAGGTATACCATGAGATAATAACAGCAACGAGCGTGATATCTGAATAAAACTCTAAACAAGCATGACGCAAATAAAATGATGGCAAAAACACTTGATGATTTCCGCAAAATCCTACAAAAATCGTCCCACATAATGTAATTTTTAAGTAAATTTTTCGCATTTCATTCTCCCAATCAAAAGCTCCCCTTGTCTAATGCAAATCAGATATGAACACAACATTCTCTATATTTCTATTTTTTACCTCGACACACTGTCTGTGACATTCCCAGGTTGACTGCAAAGAATTATTGTCTATTACATTCTGTTTGCTAACTATTCTTATCTTTTAATTGATAAACTATTCGGTTGTGCATGATTGAAGGACAAACAAAGTTAAATAATAATATTGATGATCCTAAAAGATAGTTTTCAAATCATAATTTATATAAACTGTGTCTAAAACGAGCTAAATAATAAGTTTAGCCTGATTTTAGAAATTTAGTCCATTCCACAACAGGGCAAAAAGTTACTTAGTTTTAGAGACAACGATCGAACTTTAAATATTCGGCCTTAAGCTATTTTAAACGTCTAATAAAAGGAGAGATGACGACAAATTTTCTGATCACTCTGAAGTTGGCTAACGGTGGCGTGTTTGCGCTGGCAAAATAAACAGAATTAATAGATATTAATAATATAGTCAATATTATTAATCAATTTATAAATAAACTTTTTTCTCTCTTTATCCCACGCCACGCCGTCTTCCAACTGATACTTGTTTAATGCAAATACGACGCTACTTGTTCAGACTTCAGAGCGATTAAAAAGTTTGGCATCATCTGTAAATGTATGAAACTGACGTGATTGTAATCGCTTAAGTTATATACAAGTCCTAATTCCTATCGGCCATTCATATCTTCCCATAACATAAACAGTATTTCCAACTTAGTATTGGGTGTAAATGTATGTAATATCGCTATATATATAGAAACAGTCGCGAACTATTTTATAGCATGAACATGCGATCTTACAAACCAGCCTACAGATTTATAAATACAATACATGATAATATAATATAATAATATATAATATGATATTCATACAAACACTACTAGCATTCCACATAAGATCCGCTAACTCCCAAGATATTAAACCGTGAAGTGTTCACACTATTTTGGCATAATTTGAGGTCATCTTTAACTTTACTGTAATTGGAGTACTCCATATCATTACGGGGGAAAACTTGCAAACATGAAAGCACCTTGTGGCTAAGGTATAAGGCTCAAACTCGTATACATGGGCGCAATTGAAACTACATAACATCCTATACGCAAGTGAAGTTTATTAGATTTGATTATATCATCCTTACCTTGTAGCTGGATACAGCTGACTGAATTTCTGGCACAAGTGCAGACTACAAGAATTATCTATGTGGCAGTTAAGCGGTCTTCCTGTGGACCAAGCATAATTCAATTTATAGTGCATACATTTTGAGAACTCACTCGTTATTTTTAGACCTAAACCTAAATCTGCGTCGACGAAATCGCGAGCATAATTTATTTGGTACAGAGGCATTTTTCATCCCAGAACGGGCATAGGTTACTTTTCATCACAGAAAATCACGAGTTCTCACGGAATTTATCATTTAAAAATCCTAAATCCACGCGAACGAAGTCGCACACCGTCTAGTTTTAAAGATTAAGTAATTATTAGATTAACCAATTATAACACTTCATATGATTTATTTTATAGCCAACTTGCGTAATTTAATATTCGGCAATGATCAAAGGATTTAAGCCATAAATTTCTTAACTTTGAAACCATTAAATGTCGAAACTTGATGAAATAGCTCGTTAATAGGTAGTTAATACCATAATAGTTTCTTATAACTTTTAGGATGCTTCCATTCAAAATTATCATTTATATTTTTTAACGCAAATTAGTATTCTTCGCTCGCTGTACTCAAAAGTAATAGCCTTGACTTGATATTCAGTTTTGCTGTTCACAATTATTAACATCCCGGTTCACTTTTGATAGACCCAAGGGGTTGGATCCCAGGCACATACGTGAGTTACATACAGAGTTGTGTCTTTTAAGACTTTTCAGCAATTATTAAATATCACCTGCTTTAACGGGAAGGCTGCATGCCTGAGAGTCCTCCATAATGTTCTCAAAGGTTGTGAACTCTGCCAATCTGTACTTGGCCGGCGTGGTGTTGGCCTATGGCCATATACCCTTCTCATTCTGAGAGGAGACCCATGCACAGTAGTGGGCCGGCGATGGGTCGATGATGATGATGGTGTGTGTTTTACGAAATTAAAGATCACTTGCTTTAATGGTGAAGGAAAACATCGTGAGGAAACTTGTATGCCTGAGTCTTCTATAATGACCTCAAAGGTGTGTGAAGCCTACCAATTTGCACTTGGCCAGGTGTGGTGGGATATGACCTGAACCCTTCGCATTCTGACAGGAGATCCTTGATCAAATGAAAAACTTACCATTTTCATCCTCTGCTGGAGGGTTGATCGGAGACCAAGTGACGCCGTGGTCAAAAGTAATGACCGATACCAAATGTTCCGGCTCGATATTAGAGACTTGTGACTTGTGGTTGACTTTAGACGCTATGTAGATTCCTTTTAGTCCTTCAACGCGGTACAGATCCGTGAATGGGTCTTCTGTTACGTCTCTAAAATATAACAAAATGCTATCAGTGTTTAGGTTTGCTTTTATTATAACGGACTAGCGGACACCCGGCGTTTGCTACTACGCTAAAAAAGAATGTGCCTAATGCATTTAGTGGTCTAAAACCATCTTCGCATTATTGCCTTTCTAATGGAACCAGTTTAGGGCAAATCGGTTGGACGGTTTCAAAATCTAAAACGGACATAGGTATACGTAGAAACATTTTTGTGATTTGAGGTTTATTATTTCCCATCTTGACAAAAAAGGATGCATAAGAAATGACGTCACCACCTTAGGTGCGGGCGTGCGAGCGACACGAGATGTCAGTGATGCGACCTTGAAATTTTTAAATTTTAACCATCCCGCCTAAAGGAATACTTCAATAATAATTAGCAAATTATTAATTAATTATTCATATTTTCTGAACGCTGCTGTTGAACAAGGTTTTTTCAAAACTGTTTTTGCATTGAGAATAAAGAACAGGAAAACTTTATTTTATAGGTATGTTATTGTGGTTTTCAAACCATTAAAATGAATAATAATTATTATATTGTATCTTCACCCAGAGCGAGATAATTATTTATTTATTGCAAAACGAGAGTGACATCCTTGACATTTAAAATTTCCTCATTAATTACCCATTTATGTAGAAATCGATTCCATGCAGTAAAGAAACGTATATTTTGTAGATTTCTAAGGCACGACGCACACAGAGCGGAGTGGAGCCGAGGAAGGTGTTTTTCTTGATTAAGAAAAATTAATCTTAATGCACTTTGTCACAAAGTGCGCGGTTTGTAATAAAAGCGTGTTAGTCTTCTCCGTGTTTTGCTTTCAGTATACCAATTTACTGTATGTCAGTGCTTAAAGCTCTACTCAATTCCGTCTGTATGCGCTGGCCCTATCTCTTTAATTTTCCGTTTATTAGATATATTTTACTAGCGAGAAAGATTTACTTGTCATAGGCTCCTGTGGTAGAGTGGAGCGGTGCGGGAGGGTGACAGTCGTCACAAGTTGACGAATCACTGAGCTCTCGCGTCACGCCATCACATTTATGCCGCGCCGCTCTACTACCGCAGGAACCTACTAAGTTATTACAAATCAAATCAAATCAAATCATTTTTATTCAAGTAAACTTTTACAAGTGCTTTCGAATCGTCAAAATAATCTACCACTGGTTCGGAATGCTGTTCCTACCGAGAAGAACCAGCAAGAAACTCGGCGGTTGCTCTTTTCAAATGTACAGTTTACAATAATATGCCATACTGTATACAAGCAATTGCAGCGCCGTGTATTGCTGGAGCGAATCAAATCCAAGCTTTTTTGTCATTTACATAATCTTCGATTGTATAATAAGCTTTTTTCAGCAGCATACTTTTAATAGATTTTTTAAACTTGTGTAAAGGCAAGTCTAAAATGGATTGTGGAATTTTATTATAAAATATTACACTCATTCCCACAAACGACTTTCCCACTTTCCTGAGGCGGAGCGTAGGATATGCGAGCCTATTACGGTTTCTAGTTTGCCGGTCGTGGAAATCACCGATTTTTTTGTAATTATGAATGTTTTGTCGTACAAAAATTATATTAGTGTAAATATATTGAGAAGCTACTGTAAGAATACCTATTTCCTTAAATTTCTCTCGTAGGGAATCGCGCGGTTTTAAATTATAGATTGCGCGTATTGCCCTTTTTTGTAATACGAAAATTTTTCCAATATCTGCCGCTTTGCCCCATAGTAAGATTCCGTAAGACATAATACTATGAAAATAGGCAAAATATACAATTTTTGCAGTTTCCACATCAGTTATCTGTCGAATCCTTCTAACAGCGTAAGCAGCAGAGCTGAGTTTACCAGCAAGTGTTGATATATGGGCGTTCCATTGAAGCTTTGCATCTAAAGTTATCCCCAGGAACACGGTAGTTTCTTCTACTTTCAACATATCATTGTTTACCATTAAATTAAAATCATTTGCCGTCTTAGTATTGGGCAATGCGAATTCGATACACTTAGTTTTCTTTGCATTTAAAAGCAAATTATTAACAGTAAACCAATGAGTAACCTGCGATATGGTTCCATTTACATCGTCAAAATTATTATCATTTCTATCGACTTTAAAAATCAAAGACGTATCATCAGCAAATAGTACAATATCGCAAGTATTTTGGACGAAATATGGTAAATCGTTTATATATACCAAAAACATGAAGGGACCTAAGATAGAGCCTTGTGGAACACCCATTAGTGAGGCTGATCCGGATGACTTCACATCATTTACACATACAGTTTGTATACGATCACTGAGGTAGGATGCAATGAGACTAAGCGCAGAGTCTTTGATTCCATAGTGGTTCAATTTAGCCAAGAGAGTCTCATGTGCAACGCAATCGAATGCTTTAGACAAATCACAGAAAATTCCAATAGCATTCTGTGAGTTCTCCCATGCATCGAATATATGCTTTAAAAGCATTGCGCCCGCATCGATTGTTGATCGACCTTTAGTAAAACCATACTGCTCCGAATGAAGTAATTTATTCAGATTAAAGTGCTGGAGCAGTTGGTTGAGCATAATTTTTTCAAATATCTTGCTAAAAGTCGGCAAAATTGAGATTGGCCTGTAATTATTTGGGTCAGTTTTACTACCCGATTTAAAAAGAGGAATTAATTTACTGTATTTCATAAGATCTGGAAAGGATCCTGCATCTACGGACTCATTAAAGATTAGAGCAAGATATGGAGCAACAATATCAATAATATTGCTGATTACTTTTACTGAAATTCCCCATAGGTCTCCTGTTTTTTTGTACTGTAAAGATTTGAATACTTTAACAATATCATATGGGGTAACGTGTTCAAATTTAAATAATACACTGCACTCAGAAACATTGCTCCTTAGAAGAGTGTAGGCTTCCGTTGGCGACGAGTTAAGGGAACTGGTAGTGGTAACTGGAATGTTTCGAAAAAAGTCCTCAAATACGTTTGCTATTTCTAAGTCGGAGTCAGTAATATGGTTGTTAATTTTAAGTTCCAATTTATTATTTTCCACTTTACGTTTCCCAGTTTCATCTGTGATGATATCCCAAGCTGCTTTGATTTTATTATCAGAATTAATAATTTTCTGTTTTATGTGAATTGACTTAGCTTGTATGCAAACATTTCTAAATAATTTTGAATAATTTCTTACATACTGAACAAATGTTGGAGTATAATTATATTGCTTTTCTGCATACAAGTCAAACAGCTTGTTTCTACTTTTATAAATGCCAGCAGTAGCCCACTCACTAAATTTAAGATTTTTAAACAATCTTTTTTCTATGACTTTAAAAATACAATTAAATTGGGAGTTAATACAGCTAAAAAAAGCTTTATAGAGTTCATCCGGACCACCCTGTGTAAGGTCAATTGTAGATAAAGTAGATAAAATATTGAGTTTGAATTGCCTTACTTTTTTGGTGGTGACTGGCCTATACTTTATAACTTTTGTTATATTTTGTTGAGAGCTGGGAACAGATATCATTTGTCCACAGTGGTCGGATCTAAGAGTGGTGATAATGGATTTTTTAACAATTTTACAATCACCAAAAATGTTATCAATACAAGTAGCTGATGTTGCAGTTACACGTGTGGGCTCAACAAAAACGTTTTCTAAATTTTTCATTTTAAACGTTTTACGTTATGCCTTTAGCAAGCTGTTACTGATAAACAGCTTAAGAAAGCTAATCCGAACTTACATTGCCCTTGTTTTAAAGTACCTATTATACAATATTACAAAGTTTACTGAAACAAGAAATGCCTAACCAGAATGATATAAAATACTTACTCCAACCAACTATCCTTCCAGTTCCCTTCAGGGAAATAACACAGCACCTGTTCCAAACTCAAGACAAAGTTGTACTGCGTGAAGTTTCTGCTTATTTCCGACACATACAAGTTGGCCAAATTTTCCGTGTGCATGACAGAGACGAATATACGTTTATCAGTAACGTCTGCGATGTGGAATTTGTTCAGGTCCAATTCTGTCTGGAATTCGGCTTTGAAGAACGGGCCGCGTTGGTGCGATATGTAGAGGTCCAGAGAGTTTTTCTGAAACAAAGTAAACATCGTTCGTAAACACAATCGTTCACTCTTAGCAGAGTGGTTGTAGCTGTGAGTTCTCCTTCACTTCTGCTCGTGTGATCTTCCTCCAGCGACTACTGTTGGTGACATCACGTGCACACAAAGAGACAGGCGTGTTTGTTGAACCGATTTTGATGATTCTTTTTTTTTCGGTAGGTCATACTTCAGATATGGTCCCATTTCAAATTGATGAAGATCAATCTTCGGCGACGGAGAACGAAAATCCTCAATAGATAAGAGCTTGGAGCTCCTCAATGGGCCTTAGCTTAAATGTCCTAGTGGTGAAGACGTCGGGATAACATATCTTTAGGCATCTATTGTGTGTGACACAATTTTTGATTAAATAAACGTTTATCCTTTCTTACTTCTTGTAACAAAAACTATTTATACTTGAAACACGACTATTAAGTTAGTTTCGCTGTGACTCACAAGTCATAACAAAAGCAAGTTAGGTAAGTAAGTACATGATTCATGTGCAATTCATCGATTTTATATTATTATTTAAACATACCAGGCGCCATATGGTATATACGAGTACCTAGATATAATGTTCATAAAGTGACTATTTCACTTTTTGCAGCCAAGTTTTGGCTTGACAACGATAATGCAGTTGGTGAATAATTAATTATACGAAAACAAAGTACATAACATGTAAAATTAGTAACCTATACCTACTCGTATTTAATTATTACATTGGAAGTACTGAACATTTGACACAGTAGTTTGAAACAAAATTTAGACTAAACAAAACATGAAATACAAACCAGGAAATCATAAAATTGGCTTTGTGAAAGTTGAAACCTATAATACCTATTTATTTAGCTCATTAACTGAGTAATGTCGTTGTTAAAGGTGTTATATTTTGATAACTGATAACTATAGAATGTATATAAAACGATATAAGTGGATATACCTACATTTAAAAGATAAGAACATAACGTTTCACATAGGTACTTCAAGCTTCGACACATTTATATAGTCACAACTCATATTATGAGTTGGAGGAGCCTCATGGCTCACTTATTTAATCTTATGATGCATTTCGGGCAAATCAACCTTTTCAACCCCCGACCCAAAAAGAGGGGTGTTATAATGACGGGGTGAATATTCGACGTGTGTATTTGTGTATCTGTCTGTGGCATCGTAGCTCCTAAACTAAGGAACCGATTTTAATTTAGTTTTTTTGTTTGAAAGGTGACTTGATTGAGTGTTCTTAGCTATAATCCAAGTAAATCGGTTCGGCCGTTTGAAAGTTATCAGCTCTTTTCTAGTTACTGTAACCTTCACTTGTCGGATGTTATACATTTTTAATTTACACTTGTTTAATAAAATATACTTTTAACTAGCTTATGCTCGCGAGTTCATCCGCGTGGACTACATTTTCTTTTATAGAGGCTGAATTTTCAAAAATCCTTTCTTAGCGGATGACTTCGGTTCAGTAGTTTGAGCTGTGCGTTCATAGTCAGTCAGTCAACCAGTCAGCTTTTCCTTTTCTATATTTAGATAATATATTATATTTTAATTGTCTTACTAAATACTTATTCGATTAAAATCGGTTTGACAATGGCGATGCATCTACCGGACAGCTAAACATTTTCGCCTGTTTTGTTTGTTTCTCTCTCGTCTGGCTTTACAAAGATTAGCCAATGTCAAGTTTGCAGTTATTTGTAACAAGTTAGTTAAACTATACAAGTATGGACCCCGTCTGTGCCGGCGCTCGCCGACACACGCACGGCACCCCCTTAGAGCGCTTTCCAGTCAGTTTTAACAAAAAAAAAAAAACACTCCAAAAAGGCAGAGCACACCCGCCAGCTAACACCAACACAGACGAAGTCCCATTTTCGCCTGTCGCATTTATAATATGAGTATGGAATAGTATAGTCTGTATTTATTCAATTAGGTTGGGCATCCAGAGAGGCCGTTACCATTTCCTGTGGCGCACTGCGTTTGTTGTTCCCCGCCATACTCGTATATCAGGGGGCAACGAGATCTAACATGAAACAAACGGGACTTTCCCGGATCCATTCTTGACCTTACATCATCATCATCTTCATTATCAACCGACAGACGTCAGCTGCTGGATATAGGTCTCTTCTAGATACACCACGCCACGGTCTTGCACCGTCTTGCTCCTTGCGACTCGTTTGATGTCACTATCCACCTTGTGAGGAAGCCTTCATTACTGCGTTTTTTAGCACCTTCACGGCACGTTATTCTAGGACCTTGGGACCCTAAGGTTTATTGGTTTTTCGAAATATGTGCCCTTCCCATTGACACTTCAGCGTCACAACCCACCAAGTTCTATCGTTTAAGTTTATAACTTTTTCAAACTATGTGCCATGCTTATATTATTGCCACTTCAGCTTCGTAACTCATTGAACTGTCGGTTACTCCGGTTCTCCAATGTTATGTTCTCTAATGTTATACTTAAATATGAAAGTGTGAATCTCTGTTACTCCTTAGTTCTTCATGCTACAATGACTGAAGCAATTTAGCTCAGAATGGAGATGGCTTATCTCACATTTTTTATTCAATAAATAAGTAGTGTTTTTCTTTCAAACACTTGGATGTTTTTTCAAGTAGTACATAGAGGTGTTTTACTTTGGCATAACTAATAGTATTACAAATCGTAATCTTATTAAGAAAATATGTGTTCATTTAAACATTTATATTTTAGTGGCTTCAGCGACTTGAACACTTAAGTTATACAATCTTTGTATTCTGTTAACAGATTTTCATCTACGGTCAAATTATCCTCGTAGATAAGGAAAATGTACAATGTTAAATTAAAAGGTAAGGAGCTTACAAGGACATTATTGATAAACACAGGACAAAATAAGATGCCTGTAGTAATTATTTGGTCTATTAAAGCCTTCACAACTAAACATAAATCTGATTCAATTTTTTTGTATTTTTTTTACTTAGGCTGCACTTTGGTAAATTAATAAATTATATAAATATTTATAATAAGTTATTTTAAACTATACTAAATTCTTTCTTAGTTGTTATGTGTAAACATATGTACATAATATATTGTAATTTTTTGTAAAAAGTATAAAATACTTTAAGGAAAACCAGCAGGGGAAAATTTCCAAATGTAATATTATGTAGGTAATTAGGTATCTACATTAATATTATTTATTGTCTTTTACATTAAAATCATACGGAACGGAAATGTATCGATTCGTAGGTAAATAAAATGACAAAATAATGCACGTGTCAGTTTAGGTCAGAGGTCAAAGCTGTGATTCAGCAGAACGCTCTAGACTCAAAGGACTAAACGGGACGAATTTGCCTCGTATTATTCACTTTACCAACTACTTCCTCGCGCCGAGTGGAAAAGTGACAACTGACAGAGCGATCGCGATGTAATGGGACGAACACATGCACTTTTACGAATAAGAATTGTATAGCCTGACCAGAAAAATGAGAAAAACAAGCCACAACAAGTACAAGACTATTAACTAAGCAGTACCTATTGCAATGAAAAATGTAAAATGCACCTTCAGAGCAAGTTTTTCCTGGTCAGGCTATAAAAATTGATACTCGGACCGTAAACAATGACTAAAGATAGTACCTAATTAAATTGTAATTAATTAATCTATCTATAAATATAAAAGGAAAAAGTGAACGGCTGACATACCAATTATTATCAACGCACAGTTTAAATGGCTATAGAATTAAGAATATTATAATAATAGCCGCTGGGTCTCACTAAACTTGAAGACATCTACCTTTATGTTGTCCTTATAACGTATAACCACTGAAAGGATTTCCAGAAATTCTACCCGCGCCAACCAGGTGTGGGTCAGATAACATTTTATTTAAGAATAGTAGTGTGTTAGCATTACAAATAAGATCTTTTTTTGCTTGAACTGTCACGCGCAACCTCTGTGCGCGAAGAGCTAAAGCCGTCGGTCCTGCGCCTGATCTCTCTCCTGTCGTGTCGGATTTCCGTCCCATCGGGCTGAGGATGAGAGAATAGAGAGTGCTCCTGTGTTATGTCAGCTATATCTCCTGCGCAGGTTGCACATCTCTTGGAGATTGAAATTCGATCGAGAGGACTGTACGTTCATGGTACTATGAACAAATCAACCAGATGAACGGATACGCGAACGCATAAGTAACGAACAGACAAACAGAGAATATTAAAAGTACATATATTCATAATAATATGTTTAGAAAGCAAATAAATGTGGGTACATGTAGGATTTTATTTTGAATTTTCTAGTAGGTAACACAGTGGTTAGTATCAATGTCAAAATGTTAACAATAGGACAAAGAAGGCTGTAGTTATTAACCCCAATAAAAATAATTGTTTTGTTATCATTCTTTCCCGTGTGTGCAATATCAGCAACTTATATAGGTACCTAAGTTATCTGAAGTAGTTTAGATAAATATTTGTAGTAGTGGGCCTTTATTCTTTTAATGCTTGAACTATGATATCATCCAGGTCTTTGACAGGAAGTGGATATTATAATAGTTAAATATAAGGTGTTATAAGGGTACAAAATTTTTATAGACTATTGCTTTATAAGGTAATCTATAGTCTCTATCGTCTATATTTTATGAATAAAAGGTTGAAACATTATGTATTAGATATAGACTACAGGCCCATGTTCAAAAATGGATGGGTCATATGAACCACCAGGTGACGTATACAGGACGATATAAGAGCATAAAATAATAAGATTCAGCACTATGCCGTCACTTGTAAGCTGTCCAACAGAGTGCTGGTGAGAATTCAAAAGTGCAGGTAGAGTGAGTACATTTTGGTCATATATTTTTGTACGGCATTTTTACCATCGATAGATCCATGAAAAATAATAAGAAAGCGCGCAGTGCCGTAAAAAAATGGTGCGCCACAAAGTCAGTAATTTTTTTGATTTTCTGACCTTTTCCGGGGTAAATTTGGTCATTTAATTCTGTACGGCACTAGTTTCATACTGTTTCAATACAGCCTCTAATCCATTATTCCGCAACGCCGTACAAAAATCATGTGACAAGGGGAAAAAATTGAGGGTAGCAACCCCCTCTCTTTCCGTGGTCCGGGGGGTGATTTGAAAAAGTACGGCTTTGGTTCCAAAATATTATCTAGCACTCAAAAGTACTATTAAAAATAATGCCGTCAAAAAATTAGTGTTCATTTGAATGTGTATCAATAATTATCTTAATTTCATGGTATACTTGATTTTTAAAGCTGTAAAATCATTTGACTCTGTACGGCAACTTTTTTTTAACATGATAGTGTAAAATACTATTGTTGTATAGTATTGCCGTTCAAAAGAAACTGTTCTAAAAAAAATTATAGAGAAATACAAAAACTGAAATTTTTCAAATTATTGCAAAAGTTTAAATATTCATAGATTAATAAAATATAGCAATTTTCTACGCTTTTCCCTTGTTTTAAATAGTATTAAGATAAATAAATTAGGAAAAAAATATGCCGTACATTTTAATGCAGACCATATCTTTTAGGCTGATGAAAATGACGCTACCATTTTAAGGGTGTAGTACTTTATGGCCATCTGATACTGTACGGCATTAACATATTTTTGAAGAGAACAATTGATAATATGATAAAATCACTATGCCGTCTAACTGAAGTGAACGGGTGTGTATATAATATCCACATCCCCTACAAACCTTTGGACCAACGAAAATGTACGGCATGTAAAAAAATATTATCTATGCATAAAACACTTTCAAAATAAATTAATTTTATGTTGTTTCAAATCATCCCCCGGACCACGGAAAGAGAGGGGGTTGCTACCCTCAATTTTTTCCCCTTGTCGCATGATTTTTGTACGGCGTTGCGGAATAATGGATTAGAGGCTGTATTGAAACAGTATGAAACTAGTGCCGTACAGTTTTAAATGACCAAATTTACCCCGGAAATTGTCGGAAAATCAAAAAAATTACTGACTTTGTGGCGCACCATTTTTTTACGGCACTGCGCGCTTTCTTATTATTTTTCATGGATCTATCGATGGTAAAAATGCCGTACAAAAATATATGACCAAAATGTACTCACTCTACCTGCACTTTTGAATTCTCACCAGCACTCTGTTGGACAGCTTACAAGTGACGGCATAGTGCTGAATCTTATTATTTTATGCTCTTATATCGTCCTGTATACGTCACCTGGTGGTTCATATGACCCATCCATTTTGAACATGGGCCTGTAGTCTAATACACAGGAGCCTAGGTACTTTAAAAAAAAATATTGATAATATTTTCTACTAAAATAATCTTGCTTTGAATTTATTATTTATTTATAGATCAGAATGTGTTACTGCTTTGAACATATTCTTTTATTGTGTTATTATTGGATGAGAATATTTAAATTAAAAATATAAAAACCTGTTTCCTTTTAAGGTTGCTTATAAAACCATGACATTTTTAAATAACTAGATAATATATATCCATACTAAAATTATAAAACCGAAAGTTTGTCGGTTGATTATTCCGAATTAGACGGAAATAGGCTATTTTTCTCCGGAAAATGAAAGAGTTCCCACGGGATTCTTATTTAACCTAAATCCACGTGAATAAAATCACGGACATCATCTATTTGATACAGAGATAAAGATAACTTGCATCCTGTAGATGGGCATAGCATAGGATACTTTTTCTCCCGGAAAATAAGTTTCCACGGGATTTTTACAATACCTAAATCCACGCGGACGTAGTCGCTGGCATCGTCTATATTTTATAAAATACCGCGGTCACAAGTTGTGAATTTTAAAACACCCGGGTAAGCAAGGTTATGAATAAAACATTATGTTGAGAGCTTGATTGGATGAAGAGCTACTATTATCTCGGCCTTGTTCAGAAAAAGCGCACATCATATGTTATGTCATTCTACGTAGCTACATATTACTATTCATAGAGTTATCCATTTCATCTAAGGATATAGTAAAAGTATGTACTTTAAAAGTTATGACTTCAACATATATTTTAAGACTTGAGGCTAACTCAATTGCGTATATTATCCTGGCGATACAAAAGCAATTGTAAAAGTTCATTTGAATAACGACGAGAGTCAGGAGACTACCCCCCCCCCCCCCCCCCCCCCTAATAAAGAGTAAAAAAATGTACAGAAATTTTAAACAAAAATAATAAATTCCAAAACTAACGAACGCGACGTCTAGGCATATTTTACTTAATAAATAATTGTTCTTTTCTTTTCAAATATTGATTAGTTTAAAAAAACACGTAATACCAAACGATGAGATAAATTGAATCATTTTTATATTGTATAAATCACAACTTACCTCTTTCGACTGCTTGGTGGCAAACATAAAATCTCCTTTGATCTGGAAATCCTTAGCGTCCGCAAACAGTTCGTTGGCATTCACCATGATATTGGCCGGGTCGTTAACACTGAGCACAGTACTGTTCCCGCCAGGTTTCCATCTCTCCACGTAGAACATCTTGGGGTAGCCCGGAGCAGAAGACCATAGGAAAGTTTTTACGTAGCTTTGTATCAGCTTGAAGGTCTTCCCGCCGTCCAAGGTCATGTAAAGCTGAAACAAAATTCCAATTTTATACTGGTAAAAAAACGTAAGCGGTAATAGCCTAGTGGTTAAGACGTCTGTCTTTTACTAGGGGGGTCGGGGGTTTGATTCCGGCAATGCACCTGTAACTTTTCAAAGTTATGAGCGTTTTAAACAATACAATGTCACTTGCTTCAACGGTGAAGGAAAACATCGTGAGTGAACAACCTTTGTGTCTGAAAGTTCTTCACAATATTCTCAAAGGTGTCTTTGCACACCTACTCTGCCAATAATCCGCACTTGGACAACGAGGTGGACTACTGTTAGACGCACAACTTCAAAACCAAGCCGCAGGGTCAGCTTGTTTTTCAAGGAACATAGTGGAAAGGTAATACATTTAAAAGCTAAAGTGTGAATTTAAAAAAAATTAACCGCGCCCCCTGTATAACATTCAGGTGACCATGACCTTGCATTAACGTAACACACTCCCCATAGTAAGCGCTCGATATTTTTAATTAAAGCATTACCATATCAACTACGACGCGCAGCGAGCTGAGTCCCTATGAAAAAGGACCCGGATGGGTTCAAAACTAGTTGGGCTGACGTCGAATAAATACGTGGGTATAGCCATAACTATCTATACATTTAACGCGTGATATTTCTCTCCAATTTTCTAAATTTTTACTCAAATGAGTTCAGGGCGGGTCAGCTAGGTAAATCACACTAATATTATAAAGGAGAAAGTTTGTATGTGTGTGTGTGTGTGTGTGTGTGTGTGTGTGTGTGTGTGTGTGTGTGTGTGTGTGTGTGTGTGTGTGTGTGTGTATGTTTGTTACTCCTTCACGTAAAAACTACTGGACGGATTGGGCTGAAATTTAGAATGGAGATAGATTATACCTTGGATTAGCACATAGGCTACTTTTATCCCGGAAAATCAAAGAGTTCCCACGGGAATTTTAAAAAACCTACATCCACGCGAACGAAGTCGCGGGTATCAACTAGTAATAATTTAAAAATTCTCAGGCGCTCCCACGAAAGTAAATCGCCTTGCGAAAATAGTATAGCACCTAGACTAGATGGTTCCGTTTATGATATAATATTTCCTACAATAAAATATATTAAGCGATAACAGCGAATATCAGAGACCGAAACTTGACCCAGACCTCATGTTTGTTTGACTCATTCCGATAGTAATAATATTATTATTACTATCCAAATGATAACAGACTATGTAACTCACACATACCTATATATTGTAGCTCCCTGACCTGCCCTGTAGTCAATAACTAGTCGCCTATAAGTAAGTACCTATACAAAAAATTGGTCAAGTGCGAGTCGGACTCGCATACGAATGGATCCGTACCATTGTACAAGAAATAACACTTTTTAAATAGGTACATTAATTTGTTGTTATAGCGGCAATAGACACTTTTCTGTGAAAATTCCGACTCTCTACCTAGTTCACGAGATACAGCCCACTGACAGACAGACGGACGGACGAACGGACAGCGGAGGCTTAGTTATCACTAAGGCACCCTTTAAATACGCAACTCTAAAAATAACGCCACACTCGATTGAGAGATCGCCATCGTTGTGCGTTACTTTAACTTTAACTTAAGTAATTAAGTTATCAGTCATTTATTGCTGGATGAAAAAAACTTTCACTGATATTTATTGGTTTTAGCGCACTAGCGCTAAGTAGGAAAAATTAACGCAACAGTAAAACTGTGGCGATCACAAAAGATAGGCAACGGTCAACGTGATACAGGGTCTGTAGACGTAGAGCCCTGCATAACCGCCAAATTAGCAAGAAGAAGATTAGTTTTCTGTACTAATATTATAAAGAGGAAACCTTTGTATTTTGTATTTTTGTATGTTTGTATTGAATAGGCTCAAAAACTACTGGACCGATTTCAAAATTTCTTTTACCATTACTTAGAGAGATTCTTCCGAATTCGTATAGGCTATATTTTATCCCGGAAAATAGAAAAAATAAATGTCCACCCGTGCGAAGCCGGGGCGGGTCGCTAGTAATCTATATTTTGACTCAATGCGTTAAGTATAATATTAAAGAATTACGAAACTTCTCCATTATAGCGGAAAACTTGAAATACTCACATTCCTCGTGGAATCCACTTTGTCCAATATAACGTATCTGTTAGGTACTTCTTCGTCAAAGGCGAGCTCGCTAGGATGGAAGCTCAAGTCCGATCGGTGTATGGTCAACCCATTGTCTTGCGTGTAATACAGCTTCTTGTTCGTCGAGTCCACAAACACGCACTAAAATCAAATAGGATAAGTAAATTATGACTATAAATATAGGATAAGTCATTGGCGACTGTTTAAATAAACTAAATCCATACAATAGATACTAATATTATAAATGGGAAAGTAACTCTGTCTGTTTGTTTTCTTATCACGCCTACCGCCTAAACCGTTGAACCGATCTTGAAAGTAAATATATAGCTTGCATCCTCATATGATGGTCAAAAGTTACTTTTTTATCCCAAAAAATTAAGGCTTCCCCACAAAACCAGATCCACGCAGACGAAGTTGCGAGTATCAGGTAATTAAATGGTGAATGTAAATAAATCCTGTCTTGTGGTCTTCCGAAATCGATATGTCCTAACCTCAGCTTGCTGGAATGTTACGGAAATTACGTAACACCTTGTATTGTACAGATTACATATTTACGATACAATACAATCAAACAATACGGTACAATAACATCAAATAGGTACATATAATCGACTATAAAATTTCTTTATCGCACTTTCGAATGAATGCCATTCGGTTTCGGTTGAATCTCATTTGCAGTTTACACATCATAAAACTACAGACTACCTATTTTCGTTTACAAAACCTACATGTGCCGGCAGTAAGTATTACACATCGAAGTTTAGAAAGAGATATCTGCTTCAAAGAGCGTCGTCTCTATCACTCGTATATCTGTGATGTGACGATTAGTCGGTCTCAACAACAGAGACAATGCTCTATGAAACCGTTCTCTTTCTAAGGTTTGATGTGCAATATTTTCTGCCGGTTACTGTACACACTTTTACAGAAGTCTGATGAGCTTTACTGAAATTTTGATTCACTGCAAGTTTCTGTCAAAAATGGTATATGTAATGCAATTTTATAGTCGACTCGAATTTATTGTTATGAAAATCATACATCACTCCTTTTATTTTACATTTACGAGACCAGTTCTACAAGACACATTAGGTAATAGGCATAGCTATTGGTTGATGCATAAAATTAACTACTTAATTATGTCAAAAGCCTGTCTATTAAAGTAAGGCTTACTCAGTGGAAGTTGCATACTTATGAAGTAAATCAGCAGATTACAGACAGATAGATTAATTTTATTGATTGATGTCGCTAATAAGATTAAAATCTGCTCTTTCTAAGTTTTTTTCTCACATTTCAGGGTATCTGGTAAAAAACTCTTAAAGACATAAGTTGTCCTTGTGCATGTCCTTTCAATGTTTATGTTTATAGTTTTCAAGTTTTTTGTATAGAACAAATAATATAAATAAATAAAGTTGATTTAATTTCAGCCCTTAGTGGATTTCAAGGCGATATTCACTATCACTCAGCCGATTTCCGTGGAAGGTTTTATAAATGAGGCCTGTCACGCTCAATATTATCACAATAACGAAATTTTTTACATTTTTTTTTAATTGGCGCGAAATTCGTTTAAAGCTGTGAGACAACTTGGAACGATAAACATAAAATCTAAAAATTGCGGAAACTAATATAGTTATTCAAATATTATAGTCAAGATTTACAAGCTCCTTTGAAAGGTCAAAACTCAAATCTGTAAAAATGTACCACAAGTTCGGAATGTTGTAAAATAATATGTTTATCTTACTTATGTGTACCAACACAAACTATCATTAATTTATATACGAACTAGTGGTCCGCCCTGACATTATTCGGGTTTAACAACATAATATTATATAGCCTATGCCCATCTGGAATAATGTACCTTTCAAATGGTCAAAAAAAATCAAATAAGTGCAAAAAGTCTGATGATTACCTACCCTCTATATACACACACAAACTCACACAATTCGCACTCTTTCTTTATAACATTAAGTACCTACTTTAAGATAAGTAGTGTACTGTGTATGTAATATACGATATTACTTAGAATTTTACTATGCTTATCACCAGAAAATCAGAACCATGACCATTACAAGGACAAAGATTTATTACAATTTACTCATACATAGTATTATAGTCATATACCTATGATATATGTATCACTTGCTTTAACGGTGAAGGAGAACATAGTGAGGAAACCTGCATGCGTGAGAGTTCTCCATAATGTTCTCTAAAGTGTGTGAAGTCTGTCAACCCACACTTGGCTAGCGTGGTGGACTATGACCAATCCCTTCTCATTCTGAGGACACCCGTGCTCAGTAGTAAGCCGGTGATAGTTGATGATGATAGATTATAAATATTCTGTGATATTATAATAAAACCACAAACACTAAAAAGTAAAAAATAACTTTTATTTAGCTACACGTGTAATGTACCTAGGTATGAAGTCGAGCGAGCATATTAAAACAAAATTAGAAATCCAAGAGTGAAGCTCGCCCGACTTCATACCTAGGTACATTACACGTGTAGCTAAATAAAAGTTATTTTTTACTTTTTAGTGTTTGTGGTTTTTGAAGTCGGTTTTATTTTTCTTTTGAAAATTTTTTATTTCACAATTTTTAGTGGCCCACTGTACTATAATATGCTATGCCCAGTTAAAACCCTACTGTTTACTAAGCTATTACACTGATCGCGAGCAATTAGCTCCTATCTATTGAGGAGTTCTGTTCTCCATCTCCGAAGATATTCATCAGATCTTTACCAAATTTATATGGGACCACCTGCACAGTATACCCTTTCAAACAAAAAAAAAATTTTCCAAATCGGTCCAGGGGTCTTTGAGTAATCGGGGAACATACATAAAAAAAATAAAAAAAATAAAAAAAAAAAAAAAAAAAAAAAAAAAGATTCCGACGAATTGAGAACCTCCTCCTTTTTGGAAGTCGGTTAAAAAATGTTTACATGGATGCCTTGTACAGTCAGCAAGCAATAAAAAAACCGGCCAAGTGCGAGTCAGACTCGCGCACCGAGGGTTCCCTACTCGGATATTTTTTTCGACATTTTGCTCGATAAAACAAAAACTATTATACTATGCGTAAAAATAAATAACAAATTGTTTTTGAATATATATATATTATATTTATTTTCATGTACCAAAATTGTAGTTACAAAGTTAAGATAAATTAAGCTATGTACAAAGGAAATGCTTATCTCTAAACAGAGATTTCTTCCAGCTTCCCCGTGCAGGTTGTGAGTAAGGTGCATAAATACAGGTAAAGCCCTTTCATATGATACCCCACTTGGTATAGTTATTTTACTTTGAACATTTAAACACATTTTAATTTTTAACATTTTTTTAAATGATGTTCACGGTTTTCGGATTTATTCCTTTACTTGTGCTATAAAAGCTACCTACCTGCCAAATTTCATGAACGGACGGACGGACAGACAGACAGACAGGATGAACAATTGAATACATCATTATATATTGCATCCGGTAACTCTTATCAATATAGGATTTTTGTCCATTTTGAATTGAGCTATAAGAATAACATAATTATGTACATAGGAATTTGTTTGTCAATTTATCTTATCTCTAAGATTTCACTGTGACTTGTCGTGTAGAACCGAATTTTGATAATCTATACAATACCCTTACTAATATAATCATAAAAGGAAAGATTTGGTTGTTTATTTTGTAATTGATAAACTCTGAAACTGCTGAACCTATTTTAATAAAAATTCTTGCACCATTAGATAGCTACTTTATCCAGAAGTAACATAAGCTATAAATTATTATGTAATATTATAACGCGGACGAAGCCGCGAGCAAAAGCTAGTAAGTTACGAGTATATTGTAAACAATACAATGTTAAAAAGCAATGAGCTACCTATTTCCATAACCTCAAATCTCTGAAAATGAAGCAGTAGAGAATTGACTAAGAGCCCGCGAGGGCCAGATCTTCATTATTTTATAAAAACTTAAAGTTTCTCTGCATATTGCTACTATTATGTATTCTAAGGTATAATTGCCCCCTACACAGGGAAGAACGGTCAGCAACTTCAGAGAAGTTACGGAACCCTAAAAATTGTGTTAGGTCGTATTTAAATTTTACCATAAGGTAAAAATAGGTAAATAACCTGAGTTTAACAACTAAACCTTAGAATAATAGCCCAGAACTAAACACATTCTAATCTTAATATTCATATGCCTACGTGCAGGTTTTGATGTTTGTTACGCCACAGTGACTAAACCGATTTAGAGCTGGAATTGATATAGCCTATACCCTAACTTAACACCTACATAGGCTACTTTTTATCGAGCTCCCGCACGATTTTTAACAACTTAATCCACGTGGACGAATTCGCGAATATAATCTAGTTTTTGATGTAGCAACTCTGGTCATCTTCAATCTTTTACTGAGCACTTAGCTTAAGTTAACTTGGTATTGTACCTAGTAATTGAATGATGAAAATCGAAACCTCATCATGGGTCATTCAACGCAAGTGGCATTTTATTATTGTGTAGCAAAGTTCATTGACTCCTACTTAGCGAATGTAAGTCTATTGATGTTGACTATCAAGACACATCAATTGATATGTCTTTTGTCTGATACATGTTATTTTTATCACAAAGAAAAGAAACGACCTTCAGTTTTGTGAATGAACTTGATGGTTGTTTATTAGCTTCTAATTTTAGTTTTTGGTAGGTACCTATTTTTAAATGTAATTTTACATATAACACTCATTAGTCAAAAACGGAAAGTCAAGGTCAGAAAAAATACATACTCCAGTTTTATTTTTACAGCCAATATTTTTTTACTCACAATAAATTATATCAATATGATCAATATTTAAAAAAAGTTTAAAACTGTTTTGCTATTGTCAAGATTGTTGATAACTTTTTCATAAATTAAAATGTAATACAAGAGTTCCCAATCATCCTGGACAGACTAAGTTACATAAGTAAAATATTGAGAAAATTCAATTATCAAGCAACTTCACTGTGAAAGTTGAAACAGAAGAGTGTGGCGCAAAAGAACGAAGGAAGTGTGTGGAAGTTTTGCCTCCCGCACTTAGCGTCAATTCAGACTCACTCGAAGTCGACTCGAGTTGAAGCAAAGAGTCAAAATTTTCACTGTTAAAACATTAAATGTGCATGGATTCACGCAAATTCGTTTCTTTTTTATTTGAGTTAATCAATTAATATTCTCATTTTTCCACTAAGTAATTTTCTTGTCCATTCGTTCTTCTTTCCTGAACCAATCTTGACAAAGATACAGAGATTGGGACACGTTAAGATTGAGACATGATATGCAAACGTCCCACAGGATATGCAAAAACCTAAATTCTCATGAACAAAGTCACAGACATCAGCTAGTTTTAAATAAGTAAATTAAAACAACACGTTCAACTAACTACTTAATTAGTATTTACATACAAATATTTACTTAGTTACAAATATTTTTACTTACAAACTCAGGATATTTGGGGTGATTGAAGAACTTGTCTAACTGAGCATATCCACTGTTAGCATCATCGCCTAATCGAAAGTTCTCAGTCTTGTTTGTGAAATTCTTTCCATAATCATAGGAGATGTAAAGGGCTGATGAGGAGATGGTCCCTTTGCTTCTCGTGTTGGAGTCTCTCGCCAGGCAAATAATTACGTTTGAACCTTCGCCGACCCAATGGACCATTAATTGCTGATGGCTGTCATTCAGGTGGGTAGTCTGGTAAAGAAACAAGCAATTAGCCCACACCATAAAAATAAAAAGTAGGCAAGAAAGGGGTGATCGAAGTTATAGAAAAATATAGAAACATTTGTTACCAAACAATTATTTAGTATGATGTTAAAGGTTACATACAATCATGAAAAAATTGCCCCAGACACTGTACTTTTCAGAGACATTTAAAACTTGTATCACTAGCAAAAAATTTACACTTTTTACTGTCTTTATTTTTATTAAAAATATACTTCAAAATAAACTTTTACTTACTTGTATTCAAGTAGTGAATACAAGTATAATATGATGCTTGACATTATGTCTCTGCTCAGATTCCAAAACATAGTTAATTACTTGGTAGGTATCATTTATTGATTTTAACACTTGATGATCTTTAAAAAAAGTACTTAAATAATTTTTCCCTACACTCAAAGAACAAAAGAAACTTTAAAACAATGAAGGAAATGTATGCACCAAATAATATAATTAACCTCAATACTTCTTATCAATGTTACAAGGTAAGTAAATTTACTTCAATTGAATTGAAAGTGTACGAAGTTTCCTACTTCATTGTTTTCTGTAATACATAATAAGTATTGGGTTATAATATGTGATCATAATCATGTATTAGACACTATCCGGTAATGTTAAAAAAATGTTTGTGTGAATAATTGTTCTTTTTACTGATATCTAAAAATTGTCTTTTTGCTAACCCTTTTCTTAATGTTATGATTTATGATACAATCATGATGCAATCAAATAGAACTACAAATTCTGAACAAGAAAGAAGCAGTTAACAAATTAAGTGACTGACTGTTGTATCATGTAACTGTATTGTCTCCCTGGGTAACTATATCATGAATAAATAAAGTAAATAAATCAGTTTTCAGCTGTTCTATTGAAATTTTTAACCTGTCACATAGCTAATTATTTTTGCAAGTAATGTTTCCAAAAATAATCATTTACGCTCCAAGTGCCCTTCACAAATGATTAGTAAAGGTCTTCCTTGAGTGACGCCGCAAGCTTGCGTTGTTTTTACGATAAAAATAGAAGAAAGTACGCAACAATGTGAACATGTTAGCAGCGCCTATCTTACTATATCAGAAAACGACGTGGAGGAAAAAATAAATCACTGTCACATCATGCGGGCATCGAACGATAATAGAAACAAAACAAAGGGTCCGGACTCCGGTCAAAGCTATCGAACTAATAAGGAAATGCTAAGTTACCCATGTACTAATACTTCGGTCGACAGTTTTCTCCAGCGGTGGAGGCGGTATCGTGGCATCGCGTTTTGTTCTTCCCAAAGATACATCTTTTTCATCAGTGTATCTATTTATTACAGTTATTTTTTGGGAATGATCTACATCTGCCACGTAAAGTGTACCTCCCGGCGAACCATACCGTTGATCACTGTATACGCACGATATTAAACTCACTGCTGCAATAATACTAATTTTAAATCCTAATATCGCTTTCATTTTGTCATCACTGCAAATCCAATTCATCCAACTTCGACTGAAATTCGAATAAAACTGCGCCGCCAATGATTTACAAAACACAATGAAACGAAATGACAGAATGACAGATTTCTAGAAGTAGAAATGTCAGTTGTCAGGCAATGACATTGACAGTAAAATGACGCATCAATGGTATCCAGCTATGTTTGTTTATGGTACCAAATATCGGGATTATAATCTGAGTTCCCAAGTATTATAATGGCGGCGCCACACGCTTGCAAACACATACAAAAAATGTTCAGCAAGCATCGGCAAACACCACAGAGTATTTTTATTTACATCGATTCTATACCACTATGTATAATCACAGATTAATAGAGGGGACTTCGTCAGCGATGGCCAGGCCCGTGACACCTTTAGTTCTTTCTTAGCCGCAAAGCGCTAGTATCGTAACAAGCTGCAGCCATATTCTTTTTTCTAGTCGATGGCCATATACATAGACTCTGTGGCATACTACTCTCTTGTTAGAGAGTAGTATGTTCCTTGCTCTGTGGTATATACTGGGAAGCCATATTGTTTATTGTTGTTGTCTCCAAAGGTTAATAAATTATGGGAATTGTGGTGATCCCAATTGATTCCTGTAAATATAGGACTCAGTACTTTGCCGAAGGCTCAATTGTTGAACAGACACGTATGCCAGGGATTGGCTACGTCGTCCACTACGCACGCACCCCACTACGCTCCGCAAGAAAACTGAAGACTTTTTTTGAGAAAAAGCTCCAACAGTTTTCGCCCGCGCGCTCTGTCTGCGCGGAGGAGAAGCCCGAACCCCGGAGATGCCCGATCTCACCAGCCGGTGATCGATTGGGTGGCGTGACGACCGCTCCCACGCGCCGCTAGAGCCGCGCGAGGATGGACAGCCGTCCATCCACCTCCAAAGGCCCTTCTCAGGGCCGCCACCATCAACGACATGCTCGCGATCCGAGATCACGCGCCGCACCCGCGAGTGCGCTTGACGTTGCAGCCCCGACCGGCTCCGTCACGCGCGACCTCGCGCTGTGCGCCGCGCCTCCGGCCGCGCCCGCACCACGCGCCGCACCCGCATCACGCGCCGCACCCGCGAGTGCGCCCGACGTTGCAGCCCCGTATGGCTCCGTCACGCGCGCTCTCGCGCCGTACGCCGCGCCACCGGCCCCGCACGTCTCGCGCGCCGCACCCGCGCCCGCCGCGTTAACCGCCGCGCCGCGCCCGCTGTCGATGCCCTTGCTCGACGACGACAGTACGACGACAGTGTGGCGGACAGCGAGACAACGGTCCAGCCTAGACTTCGGCAGGATGACGCCTACTACGCCGCCATCCTGGCCCTGGAAGGCCCAGATCGCCGTGCGCTCCCCAGCCGCAGGCAGCGCACCGACTCGGAGGAGGACGCGCCCGCTGAGGCGAAACGGGTTGCGAAGACCACCCCTCCCTCCCGCTACGAGATGCCCCGGCGCACAGCCGAAGCTTCTGGGTCGGACGACACCCGAGCTCCGACGCCGGCCCCACGCTCCTACGCCGACCGCGCGAGAGCAACGCCACCGCCGAAGCCCGCCGCCGCCGCCGCCCCTTCCGGCGGTGCGCCACCGAGCGGCCCAGCCCCGACGAAGCCAAAGAAGCTCCGATACCCGCCACTCATCGTGGAAAACCTGCCCAACTGGACGCACCATATCAAACAGATTAAGCTCCAGTTGGGCAGAAACCCAGCAGCCCGCCCATATGGAAAGGGCATCCGTTTCACGCCTCAAGAAGACCAGGAATTCCGCCTCGTCCAGCGGTACCTCACCGCCCTGGAGAAGACGGAGGGCGTGTCCTGGTTCTCCTACTCACTGCCGGCCGAGAGGAGCCTGAAGGTCGCAATCCGCGGCCTTCCTTTCAACACCGAGCCGGCAGAAATAGAAGACGAACTCCGCCAGCTGGGGTTCGAGCCGGAGTACGTGCGCCAGATCAAGGCGAGGAAAGGCAGACCAGGTTGCCTTTTCTTCGCCATGCTCCGCCGCACTCCAAACACGATTCCAGCAGTATACGATGTGACCGAGCTGCTCTGCATGGGGGGAGTCCGCATCGAGGCCTGGAGAGGGAAGAAGGGTCCCGCTCAGTGCCACAGATGCCAGGGCTTCCGCCATGCCTCAACGAACTGCCACAGACGCCAGGCCTGTGTGATCTGCTCACAGGAGCACAGCGCACGGGACTGCCCAAGACCACGGGAAGACCCAGCGACCTGCGCCAACTGCGGAGGTAGCCACCCCGCAAACCACGTGGGCTGTCCCGTGTTCCGCAAGGAGGCACGGAACAGACGCGCGGGCACCGTCGCGGCCACAGTCCCAAGACCGCCGCCGCGCACCGAGACCACCGGCTCCAGGGTACGGACGCCTGCAAACGATCCGAAGCCACGAGAGGCCACGGAGAGAGCTCCTGCCAGGAAGAGGAGAGGCCGTCGGCGCAGGAAGGCGACATCGCCAACCCGCGCACCCTCGCCGCCGCCTGCGCAGAAACCTAGACTTGCCGAGGGGATCCCGCCCCAGCCCAAGAGGACCGCCGAACCAAGCGTCGCGGCCATCAAAGCCGTGGCGTTTGAGACCCTAGAGGACGTTTTCCACGCCATTAAAAATGGCGGGGAAGACCCACTCCTGCGCATCCTGGAGGGACTGCGACGACTCGCCGCCTTCACCGGTGAGGCCCAGCCTACCAAGGACGCCAGACAGGAGGAAGAAGAGAACCGCGCCACATAGATGCCTTGGAGCGCGTCCTCCGCACACGTCGACCACCCAGCTGGGCTTCCCACAAGCGGGTTCCACCCGGCTAGGTCGGACCACGACGGCGTGAGGACCGCTCTCAACTCTCTCTTCCTCACTGAGGAGGAAAGCCCGTAGGCCCATGGGCCAACCCAAGGACCCTGGCGTAGTCACGCCAGGCGGAAGACCCCGCATGCAGGAGGCCATTGCCTCGGACGTGCCTCTCCCGCGCCCTTGCGGGCGCGCGAGCTCACATACCGGACGTATGCCAGAAGCACTTCGATAGACATCAGTTCGACAGTATGGGGTGGTATGGGTACCCGACGTACGCATGGTTATCTCTACTTGTTTACTGAAAAGGAAAATACTTCACGGAATTCCTGAGCTCATTAGGTAAGTTGATTTCATGTTAAAGATGTATTAAGCACTAGTTATTCCCTAACATAGTTTTTACTTCGTGCTTTCATACCATATTTCATGTGAATAAACTGTGTAAAATTCTTTTTTCAGCTGAACATGATTACAGTGATCACAATATTATTATCATGCTTTACAACCAACTTCAGTTCAACAGAGTTCAACATTCAGAAGATTCAACAGTATCCACTCAAAGTACAATAATAATAATAATTAGTGGTGAGTTAGTACAAAATTATCTGTCCTGTTTTTAGTAACTATTTTATTTATTCTTTGCTAACATTGCCTTAATTATGGCCAAAGTCTTATATGCAATACAAATATTGATGTGATGGTCTCCACGGAACCACTACTTTAACACTGTACTGATGTCCATACAGTAGATTTTATCCATACTTCCATACTAATATTATAAATGCGAAAGTGTGTCTGTCTGTCTGTCTGCTACCTTTTCATAGCCCAACAGTTTAACCTATATTGACGAAATTTGGTACAGAAAAAGCCTATATTCTGGGGATCAACATAGGCTACTTTTTATCCCAGAAAATCAAAGAGTTCCCACGGGATTCTACAAAACCCATCATCCGCTTAGCCGATTTGTATGAGATTTGGTACAAAGGTAGCTTGCATCTAGTAATTGACATAGGCAACTTTTTATCCCTGAAAATCTAACACTTCCCACTGGATCTTTAAAAATCCTCCTAGTCCTCTAGTTTTAGTTTAGTTTATAGCTGTATTTTTTAATCAATCGGTTATAATATTATTAGACCAATTTTAATATGTACCAACTATCAGTCCTGCCATTAAGAATCCATGTAGTTTTTCATACATAATTTCTTGTTTATATAATTTAATTTTTCATTAATTTTCTGAATTGATTCGGTGTGAAATAAACTCTAAAGTAAAAAACCACCGCAAAAGCTGCCAGTATTCTTACTTTTTAACAAATATTATGTTAGGAATGTTTTTTATAACTACAAAATAGACTTTAATTATTAAGTAGTGTGCTATTCTGATAATAAAATTATAAAATTATAAATTGATAATACATATACATATTTAATTAAATAATATTATTCCTTTACAGCCAATTTGACAACCAAGTGTAGGTATTTTATTAAAAGAATAAAGGAAATGTTTATCAAAGAAAACAAGAAGCAAAGGCTATTTTCAGAAGGATCCTCAAAGATGACTTTTGATAAATATATAAAGTGTATAGATTAAGAAGCAAGAAATATAAAAACTGAATTTGATAAGTTGTTTTATTTTACACCTAAATATAAGCAAAAAAAAAATATATAGAGGTACCCCGTTTCAACGTTTGTCATGGGACATCACTATACTATCGATATCGACATTTTTAGGTTGGATTGTGTCCCAACACTTTTTACGACACTAGCGCTATGCGGCTACAACGGAACTAACCGTTAACTTTTGCACTGTCCTATCTGTCTTTATACTGGTATATAGTGATCTGTGGCGATGGAGCTTGCTGGCGCGCGTGCTGTGCTTGTTTGGAGTGTTTTTTTTGTTAAGAGTGACTGGTTTTTGTGTTAGTTGGTGTTTTTTGGTGGTGGAACTGACTGGGAAGCGCTCTAAAGGGGCGCCGCGCGTATGTCGGCGGGCGCCGGCGCAGACGGAGTCCATACTTGTATAAATTCAATAACTTGAAAATATCACAAACTTGACATTGGCTAATCAGAGTAAAGCCAGATTTAAAGAAAAAAAAAAAAGATTAATAGAGGATAATAATATATCAAATCAATGTTTTATTAGTGTTTTGCATAAAGCTATTTGACTTTCGAATGGTAAGCGCTCCTTCCTAAGGGTTGGCAGTTGGCACTTGACAGGTATTACGAACACACCCGTCCACACGCTTGCCAGTGAAAATAATTTGGCCTTTTATAAAAGTTCAATGGTCAACCACGTTAATTTTATTATTATTCACGGAGCCAATGCGACGCTCATATGAGTATTAACCATTGATGTTGAAAGCGCCGCCGCCACCATGGTGATGTCTAGTTTTATACTATGCAGTCACAATGAAATACAAATCTACTATATTTTCTTAACTTTTATTTATCATAAATTCACAGAACAATAACACTTTGCTTGGCAGCCAGTTTCGCCTTTTGGCGGACTTGCGCGGCGATTCTGTCGAGGTCACGTCTGCCTTGTACAGTGAGCATGCGTCCACCGTCGGGGATTTTCTCTACCAGCTTCAATGCTTCAAGCGCCTGAAGTGCTTTACGGGCAATGCTACCTGATGACCTGGGAAAAAGACCTTATTTTAAAGCTATACATATTGACTAGGTCAAGTCTACAAGTTATGATATTCATCTATATTAATACATATTGTAAATTCGAAATAGTTTTGTCTTGTTGCCCTTTTCACTGCCCATCCTCTCAACTGATTTTAACAGGTACAGAGATTGCTTGCACCCTGGAGAAAGACAAACTTTTTATCTCAAAGAATTGCTACAGGATTTTTAAAAAGCTAAAATTGGCATTATTATTATTAAAGTAAAAAATAAATAAGAGTTCACTAATAGGACTAATTATTGTGACAATAAGTCAAAAAGATTTTTACTTTGTGTGTCAAACTACACAATATAGGTATAGTGCGCAACAGGTTGAGATGGCAACCGGGGTGGGGATGCCCCGTACACCCCCCGCGCTAACTTGGTGGGTGATGTGCGGCAGTGCAGGATTATTTGATGCAAATTGTAAACCAGTAGTTGAAGTCTTCAAATAAAATGTATGCAGTCTGAATCTTATTATTAAGGATGTTATAAGAACAATGTTGTATTGTAAAAATATAAATACTGCTTCCATTTTCCAAAAAAATATGAAAATAGTGATGCATTGATCTTCAGCATTTGATACAAGTTTTGGGTACAATACAACAACATTCAGTTAGTTATCTGTCAGCACTATAGAGCAAGATCCCAATACCGCAAGACGTTATTTACTATCTGAGAAACAAAATGTGTGGGATAGAATAGTGTCAGCGTGTCTTCGTATACATATGTTTAAATTGGCTGTTGGCACAAGCTAGCAGATATGCCTACATTAAAAGTACACACTAATAGGACTCTTATCTCATACATTTTGTTTCCAGAAAATAAGTAACTCTGGCAGTTTGTTCCATTCACCTGCAGAAATGTGAGGGTGTGACACCATTGCGCTTACGGCCACCAAATATTTTAGTGACTGTCTTGACACCAACTGGTGAGCGAATGTAGATGTGACGGAGGACAGCGGCGCAGCGTACATAGAACCAATCAGGGTCATATGGAGCCAGTTCCTTGAAACGGCCAGTCTTTACTAGGTCCATGTGTTCTGGCACCTTGACCTTGCCAATCCTAGAACAATGAAGGAATGAATGAATGAAATATGCTTTATTGCACACCACCATAAAAACCGTCCAAGTGCAAGTCAGACTCTTTCATAAGACACCACACTTGGTATAGTTACCTAAATTTGAAAATACTGATTATTATTTGTTCATGAACATATTTTAATTTTTTTGTGATGTAACCACAAATTCAAATTTTCAGATATTTCCTTTACTTGTGCTTTAAGAATAGCGGCCTTTCATGATTGTTGGTCAAAAGGACCCTATAGGTTGTCTTGACAGACACGACAGATGGATGGACATATTATAAGGTTTTTTTTGGGTACAGAACCCATAAAAGATAATAATCATGATATTATATCAAGAGATGCACTTGGCAAATTATAATTATTTTAACAGTCTCTAATAGTAAAACTTGTTGACACTGCTGGTTCGTCCCTCAGTCTTCAATATTGATAAGATGCTATACTTACTTTTTCAAATGAGCAGCAACAGTCTTGACGACCTTGTCTTGTTCAACATCCTTTAATGTGACGGAACGCATCTGAAATTATAAATTAATGTGATTACTAAGATGTCTACAATTTATTGTCACCTAAAGTGACATGTTATAACCAGAACCTGCTCTTATTATAGGTATTTTGAAACTTCACTTGGTAAAGGGGTTCCCGAAAAAGGGGTTATTCCAACTTTTTCAGAGTTTTTTATTAGGAAATGTTTTTGAGTACTAATATTGTCTTTTTTAGAAGTCTTCAAAAAAAGACCATTAAGTAATCAATTTTCATTCATACAGCCATGTTATATCCATTCCATCCGTACTATTTGTAATAGCCTAGCTCTACTACCCATATAGGAGATTCATCCTCGGCCTGAGGATGCACATAATAATTAAGTACTAATATCATACGAATTTCTATTCTCATTTAAATTCTTAACGTAAATTAGCACTTAAAACTAGCACAAGTAATTATTTCAAACAATTTACGATACATGAAACCATGCAAACATTAATTCTTAATACTAACAATTTAGGTTATGTTTTGACGGAGCACCATATCAAGATTTTTGAACAAGAATCCACGATAATCCGGTTTTTAACTAATAAGAACTTCTAAAATTAATACCAAAACGAATTAAACTCTAGTAAAATGAAGAAGACAAAGAAAACAAAAGAAACGTATTAAACATACATTGATGGCGGTTCAATGGCATTATAGCTACTACTTAAAACCAACTCTTTGAGATTCATCAATCATAAAATTACCTTAAACAGCGGTGTTTTACAGTTTACACTTTCAATGTGTTATTTCCACCAATTATTTTAATAAAAACCATGCGGTTATAACACGACACCCACCTTGCCTGTAAATTGGCAGCCGGAAAAAGAAACTTAGAAGGTTTTTTTTTTAAAATAACATCCCTCTCTAGTCTATGTCACGGGCCACGCCATGGCTCCAAACTCTAGCATTTTGAGTCTTTTACAATGTGCCCATCCACGCCACGACTTACTTTTTTTTAGGAAGATTGGTGTCTGTAGCTTTGTTTAGGTACAACTAGGTAATGCGTCCAACACGGTTAAATTCTTGCCTGTTAGAAAAACGGATGGCTTTATGAATGGTTCGGGTTCGAGTATCCGATTGTCTTGTCTATGCTATTTCAAAAATTTGCTCTGGGTTGTCTATGCTTGTTTTGATGTCAAACAAATTTGAGAAAATGGCCGCGAAACAAAATTCCATTGTGGATGAAGAAAAAATAGGTAAAACTCGAAAATAGTGCAGTTTTCCTTCTTTATAACTAACTTTAAACACCATTGTGATTGCTATAATTTATTTTCTACTAGACCTGTGCTTCTAAACTTTTGTAATTTTGTCTCAAACGTGTCGTTTTTACAGGTCAAACAACATCTGATGATATTCCTTTGACGTCTTTAGAAGAAAGTCTACTGAGTTTGGAGAAGCTTGACCGAGCTTCCCCAGATTTATGGCCTGAACAAAGTAAGATCCTTGTGGTGTTGCATTTTAGAGACGATTGAATTTATCTTTAATGTAGGTCATGATTTTCAAATGTGGCGGGATTTACCATTCTAATGTCATTCCGTCCACCATTACGCCTATTCATTCTTGGCACATCGGTTAATAACGACTGCTTTTTAAACATTTAATTTGAAATGGGAGATGGAAATAGCAATCAATTGGTCTGTGATAGTAATCTTTCGAACGATGAAGGCTCAAGGTGTTCAAACGAATCGTTCGCAGTTCCTGGTGTATCAGAGTTTGCGCCGATACAGAATCCCAACCAATCGCCTCCGTCGTGGCATAAGGGGTTAACGAAAGAAGACTACAGCTATATGCAACGTGAGTAAATATTTATTAGCATGCCGCAGCCACCATTGATAGTCCGTAATTGGAAATAATATTTTTCGCTGAATAATCTAAAATTTCTTTTCATTAGCCACTTTGAATATTCAACTGTCATATCAACTGTAATATTGGACAGACACATAACATCAAGTTTGTGCAACTTATTTCTAATTTGTGATCCCCCAGCTTATACAGATGTTTAGTTATAGCAGTGGCCATGATTATCTGATAATATTACTATAATAATTTATATGCACAGATGGTTAACAAGCTCTGGGAAATGTTTTTCGTTAATTATAATATCTAACTGCTAGGCAAAACGCTAGTCATATATTGAAGATGTAATATGAAATTATAACTCTCATATCGGAATATGTATGTACATTTAGTACTTATAATGCTCATGTAGGTTTCCTTTCTTTCATCTTCGCACTAGGCAAGTTTCTGGAATGATAACTGGCCACAGTCAACTCGTCTCATGAGACTAGATTGGAGCTTACTCCACTCAGTCTTCTTAACGCCTGTTCTGTTATTTCAGAATTAAGCTCGCTATCAACTAGCAGTTTCATCATGGAAGTGAAGAAACTTCATGATCTCGCCTATCAGCTGGGTGTAGAGGAGTCCAAAGAAATGACTCGGGGAATGTATTTAAACATATTCGAGAGGAAAAACCGATAGCAGTCATATATCTTACTAATTCTTATTGCAATAAGAATACTACTACTACTTTGTACCCTTGTATGTGATAACCAATAGATGTATATTATTAAATAATCTTATTAGCCTGCTATTAAACTACAGCTTAAGCTATAGTTTATATTAAAGTTGGGCAGGTGGAGATGGCACAAATATATTTTTGCCTCTTTTTTTTTCTCTCCTCTGGCTTTACAAAGATTAGCCAATGTCAAGTTTGTAGTTATTTGTAACAAGTTATCTAAGCTATACAAGTATAGACCCCGTCTGTGCCGGCGCTCGCCGACATACGCACGGCACCCCCTTAGAGCGCTTTCCAGTCAGTTTTAACAAAAAACCACTCCAAAAAGGCAGAGCACACCCGCCGGCTAACACCAACACAGACGAAGTCTCTTTTTGCCTCTTTCATAGAATAATTATTTACTGACGTTGATTCTGTTGTATTTCCCTAAACTAAAATAAAAACTAAAATTTAGAGTATCTGCATCGTTTTCTTTTTAATACTGCTAAAAAAGGACAATGAAAGAAAAATGAATTTTAGATTAAGACTCCAAATTTTAGTGTACTCTACAAATTTAAACAATAGACTCACAACTAACACCTATGGTCATGAGGTTTGGCAGTCCTAAATTAAATTAGGTTTGTATGTCCTTTTCTTATCACATTGGTAAAAGGAGGATGCAAATACTCTAAATATTAGTTGCACTTAGAATCAGTACCATTATTATCATTTGTCTGTTTATGGAAAATAATATGTGTTTGTACTGTCTCTACCTCTAAAAGTTTTGCTTACAGCATACTTGAAAAAGTAACTTTGTTGCTGTCGGCATTTAGTGCTGTAGTAGAATGATTTATAAGAATTATAATTTGTCTTAAGAGGGCTCTCTCCGTCACTCGTTTCATACAATCGTAGTTCCAATTTCATTTGAATATTAAGCAACCAAAGGCCATGAAATTTTGCAGACATATTCTAGAAACTAATATCTATGTCTGTGGTTTTCCAGATTTCTGTTAAAATATTCGGTTTCAAAGTTACGCGGTCTTAAAAATTTACATACAAATCTTTGAGCCCCTGAAATTTTAAAACTACATATTTTTAGAAAAATCTAAAACACCACAGACACAGATATTAGTTTCTAGAATATGTCTGCAAAATTTCATGGACTTTGGTTGTTTAATATTCAAATGAAATTGGAACTACGATTGTATGAAACGAGTGGAAACGAGTAACGGAGAGAGCCCTGTTAAACAACAAACTCTGTACTATGCACTAGGTGGATCATTCCAAACAAAACTTGTTCTAAGAAGCTGTCAATATTAGTTTGATGCTGGACATCAAGCAAAAATGATTTACATTTTTAGTTATTTAGAATAAATCTTAATTTTCTTTCTTCTGAAAAACTATAAAACTGGCCAAGTGCGAGACAGACTTGCGCATCGAAGGTTCTGTACTCGAACATTTTGCACTATAAGTCAAAAACTATTATGCATAAAAATCTGTTTTAGAATATTCAGGTAAACCCCTTGCATATGATACCCCACTTGGCATAGTTATCTTACTTTGAAAATTGAAACACATTTTAATTTTTTTTTTAATGATGTAACCACAAATTCGTAGTTTTCAGATTTATTCCTTTATTTGTGCTATAAGACCTACCTACCTGCTAAAATTCATGATTCTAGGTCAACGGGGAGTACTCTATAGTTTCTCTTGATAGACACGACGGGCAGATGGACAGACAGACAGACAGACAACAAAGTGATCCTATAAGGGTTCCGTTTTTCCTTCTGAGGTATGGAAAACTAAAAATGGTGATTGCTGTTTGGTAAAATTTTTACAAAGCCAAATTTTTTGTAGAAGCAAAAAGTTAACAGTAATGGCAGACCCAGAGCCAGCGCCTGATCAGCTAGTGGCATGTCCATACAACAAAGCTCACCAGGTAGAGCACTACAGGAGGCATGTCCACAACCAGAAGTGACAAGCAACACAAACATTACAAAACTTGTCCCTTTGACTACACTCATAATTAATTAACAAAGTAGAAATTATGTATGAATATTTAGTACTAGCTGTGCCCGCGACTTCGTTCGCGTGGAATAGTGACTTTTCGGGCAGCATGTACGTTAAAAATGTTCGCCGTGATTCTTTAAATTGACATAACTTTTTTATTTATGAACCGATTGACATGAAATAAACACTAAATGTTAAGTGCAGCTTACTACAATATAATAGTGAAAACCGTATCTAAATCGAATAAGCCGTTTCTGATATTAGCGTGCACAAACACACAGACAAACAGACAAAAAAAAATTAATTACAATTTCGGGTTCAGCATCGATATAATAACAACCCCTGCTACTTTTTTTTATATATTTCCATTGTACAGACACCACTTTTCTACAATTTTATTATATGTATAGATATTTCCTTAGTTTTTTCAAAAGATAAACAAATCGCAGAAAAATCTTTTGAAAAATGCGTTAGCGATGTGATTTGAGAATCTATAATTTTCAAATATTCTCTAGTCTGCTCTGGTGGGAGGCTATAACTGTAGTTGCTAGTTACCACTCTATCACCATCAACTACCACGCCAAGCGATGTAACATTCTGGTATGATGCAGTGTAGAAACTAGAAACCCTTCCAAGTCAGTCTGCTTCCATCTAAGATTGTATTATCACTTACCGTCAGGTGAGATCATAATCAAGGACTAACTTGTAATGGGATAATAATAATATTGTTTTATTTGTTTTGTATCAAAAACTTACAACTAAAACATTGAAAGGAGAGTTTTTGTATGGAATGGACTGTCTAGTGCCATAGTACATAGAGGTTTATTGTATGTAAATATGTCTTAGTGAATAAAACAAGTTTTGTTTAAGTTAATGAATCTTATTTATTTCACATCTTAGTTGAAATCCAAAACATAGTAAGTTAATAACAGCAGAACAAAGTATTTATAGTCTATCAATGAATCTTATTTTGAGAGGCCGGTCTGGTCTTGCAATAAAACTTCTTGTGGGATTCAAGTCGGCATAATGATACTCCAATTTGTATTTTTGAAGAACCTTGAAAATAACCAGAGCAGTTTGTTAATGTACTAATTGAGGAAGTCAGGATCAAAACAGTGTCATTTACTTTGTTGACTTGATACATTGTTTTTTATCATTGAACTCAAAATGTTGAGATGGATCGATTTTTTGAAAATATTCAGTTCAAAAACGTGAATAGATTTAGTTCAAAAATGATATAAAATCCCCAATCACATATGGTCAAAAATGACACTTAAGGCGGAAACAGACTACCGTGTCCGTAGAGTGCACGAACTATGCATACTCTCGGATGTAAGTAGCGGACGTAACCTTGAGCGCTAGGACGTCCGTTAGATATCTTACAAGCGGCGTCCCAAACGACAGTATCAGTCGAGGCTTACGGACACGTCTCCTAGTTTGTTTCCGCCTTTATATTGAATCGCACTATACATCAAAATGTTTTTCTCGATTTCTGAACAAATATGAAAAGAGTAAATGACACTTTTTGATCCTGACTTCCTCAATTGTTATCCTTGATAAGAAAATTTGTCCAACAAATCATGTTTCATCAAAATTATTTCAGTAGTTTCTAAGAGTGAATTATGACACTAAGCATTTCAAAAGGTTTTTGATTGCACAAAATATAAAAATTTGAATAATTTTATTGAAAGGCTTCCGACCTTAAATATTATTTCATAGGTAGGACCGAAATTCTCGAAGTCTCAACAAAATACATTTTAGAATAATTAGCAATTACGTATACTTCTGTATAAGTATTTAAATATTGAAACTGTTATAGGGATATGAAACTGAACTGAGATAGGGATGCGCTTGACGACAGGAGCAGGGCTCCTCGGGCAGGGCGGGTCACCTGATGTTAAGTGATCACCACCGCCGTTTTGCAGCACCAGAGGTACCGTCGATGCGTTGCCGGCCTTTCAGGAATTTGTTGGTCCACCTCTTGAATAACCCCACGTTGTAATCTAGTGGGAACAACGCCGATGGGAGGTGATTCCACAGGTTGCATGATGAGTAGCGCGCTTGCCTAGAAGATACCTATTCACTCTTGTGTTCATATTATTCGTGTGTATATTCTATGAATGTTATAACACCATACCCTTATAGCCAAGAGTGACATCATAGTTTCAGCAATGTTTTGCCCCAAACATTTCCTCGCACCATGACCAAACGGTATGGACGCAAAGGCATGGTAGTCCTCAGCATCTGGTTTGATCCATCGTTCAGGGCAGAACCTAGTTGCGTCATCATAGTTGCTTTCCTTCAACGAGGTGTGTTGCATTGACATTATAATCAACGTACCTCTTGGGATACTGCAATAATATTATAGTAAAAAACCGGCCAAGTGTAGGTCGGACTCGCTTACAAGTTCCGTACCATATAAGGATAACACTAACTTTTTAATTTTTATGGCAGCCATCTTGATTATTATTTGTTGCTATAGCGGCAAAAGTAATACACAATTAATAATAATTATGAACTTACTTGTATTTATCTAAAGTTATATTTTTTGGCAGAACTCTTGTGAGAATCGGTATTGGCGGTGTTAGCCTGTAAAAATAGATACTTATTTATAAAAATTTGACAGTAAGAATTAAGAATTTGAATGACAGTAAATCTGTTGAATCAGTTCATCATCTGTTGAATTGAAGAAATCTGTGTATGGTTTTTGATATCACACTTATCACACTAATTAATATTATAAAGGCGAAAGTTTGTATGTGTGTGTGTGTGTGTGTGTATGTTTGTTACTCCTTCACGCAAAAACTACCGGACGGATTTGGCTGAAATTTGGAATGGAGATAGATAATATCCTGGATTAGCACATAGGCTACTTTTTATCCCGGAAAATCAAAGAGTTCCCACGGGATATCGAAAAACCTAATTCTACGCGGGCGAAGTCGCGGGCATCGGCTAGTAATCTATAATCGCGAACATACATACGGGTCGAACACTAACGTCCTTTTTTTTTGAAGTCGGTTAATACATACTATAATTATTACCTTAATGTTTCCCTAATGCAGGCTTGTAAGAAAGGCGTGCGCTCTTTCAATTTATCAACATTTTCTACCATCATATTTGGGTATAGGCCTTCAATTTCGTTGTAAAGTGTTCGTTGGCTTTTCTGATGTTTTGCTATGTTGTATAGCAAGAATGCCATAGATGATGAAATCTGTAACAAAAACCAGTCAAATTCGAGTCTGACTCGCACACGAAGAGTCCCGTACCAGCGTACAAGATGTAGGTAGGTACCTAGTATTTGCATGGCAGCCATTTTGAAATTCGCCATCTTGGTTTTTATTATTTGTTATAGCGGCAATAGAAATAGGCATAGTCCGTACAAAATGAATTCGCACGCGCCATTTTAATTCTATGTGTCAACTGTCATGACAAAAGTACGAAAAAGACTTTTAAAGTAAGGACTAAAACCATAATTTTGACACAGTTAAAATGGCGCGTGAAAACTCATTTTGTACGCACTATACACATATGCAATATACACTCTGAAAATTTTAACTAACTATATCTATTACAGTTCATGAGATACATCCCGCTGACAGACAGAGCAGAGCGGACGCTCAGTAAAAGGATCCCGTCAGCATTCGGATACGGAATCCTAAAACTCAAAGATTGGAAAACTACCTACAGTGGAAAGAGAATTCCAGACTATTTTGGAGTTATTTTTCGGAGTCATGTGTGTCTTTTATTCAGGCAATCATTTATTTTATTGAAAAGGCACACAAAACAGAGAACACAGACAAAAATTTGCTTTAATTGTGAAGGAAAACATTGTGAGGAAAACTTTGTGCCTGAGAGAAATTAATAATCTCCATAATTTCACAAAGGTGTGTGATGTCTGCCAATTCGCACAAGGCCAGCGTGTGGACCCGTTCTCAGTAGTGGGCCGGTGAGGGGTTATGATGGTAATTTATTATTACCGTGTTCACTCCAATGAGCATCATGTCCATAAGCACCGTAGCTATATCTTCCGTTTTAAACTTATCTTCGTTCAGTAACATTGCACTTGTCAATGAATCAAAAGCTGCAATGAAAAACTGATCAAGTGTCAGAACACGCATAAGGTACCTATAGTTCCATAGACATGCTAGTTTTTTAGAAGTTAGAACACGCATAAGGTTGAGTCCCGAAGCCATGTTAGTTTTACGCATTAGGTTAGTTCCATAGATGTGCTACTTTGTCAGCTGAAGTTAGAACACGCATAATGTTAAGTGCGATAGCCATGTTAGATTGCCAGAACTCAGAACACGCATAAGGTCGAGTTCCATAGCCATGCTAGTTTGTCAAAACACGCATAAGGTAGAGTTCCGTAGCCATGCTGGTTACCAAAATCTTTTGGGTACTAGTATATTACTTGTAATCTCCCTTGTATTTTACTAGTCTGCGTCGAAATTGGCCGTACTGAACGAAATTCGGTCAGCAGAACATTGTTCGTTGGTTTTCGATTGCATTCAAAAAATTCGTTATAGGTAGGTACCTACTACCTAACGGTGATAGCAAAAGAGAACTTACACAGCGTTTCGTTATTTTGTGCCTTATTTGAGAGTTCTTGTTCCACTTCTAAAACTTTTTTACCAATCAAACTGAAAATAGTATCTTCTATTATATAAACTGTTATTACAAAAATAGGTGTATGTCTACCTATACACTCTGCTGCTATAAAAAACTGCTAAGTGTAGGTAGTTTTTGACAGTAGAATCTGTTTTCCAAACCGGTGGTAGATTTTTGATGAGGCATAGTATAGTTACATCTAGTTAATCAACTTTAATTTAAACTCGACCACACCTATCTAAAAATTTAAATTCGACCAAACCTATCTAAAATTAACTTGAATTCGTCCATGCCTATCTAAAAAGTATGACCACATATTATATTAGGTAGGTAGGTTATACTAAGCGGCATGTAACGCTGCCCTTTGCGCTGTGGCCGAGCGTGTAGAAAGCTTGCGCTCTGTGATCGCAGCGAAAGAGGCTGGGTTACATGCCGCCAAAAACTGGACTAAAACCGTACAAAAACTGGACTATTTACCTATCCAAACTGTCGCAGTATTTAACGAGAATGTACCAAGCGGGCGTGGTAAAAAACTTCCAGAGATGCATGCCCGTCTCGCATTTGATGATAGCCTCGGTCGCATGCTCTAAACTATGGTACATCCACGACGAGTCGCATTGGCTGTTCACTAACTCTTTGTCTAACATCGACAAGTCCTTCGAGAACATTATCAGACCTGAAATTATTTTGAAAAGCCTTGTTATCAGACTTCCACAGGAGATATAAAGTTTAACAGATGTTTGGATGTCGATGTTAACTGGTCCTTGACCGATTTTACTTAGAAAACCTTATATTTTTTTTTGTTCCTTATCCGTCTGCTCACGATTTGGTACCTATCGAACTTGTTTTTGGTTAATAAATGGAATCCTAAGATCCTAATTAAAACTCTGGAGGAGGATTTTATTAAAATAAAAGGAACCATAAACCTACCAAGGCTATCAAAAGCCCATTTATGCAGTTCTTTATAAAGATCCTTAGATATTTCGTCCTGGTAGTTTCTGACGTTGTACACTTTTCTGGTGAATTTCTCGCAAATCTCGTATAATCCTTGCGCATGATGAGTTGTCAAGTTATGTGCTGGACTGTAAATCGCCGATCTTTGACGAACCCATTCGTGACCATGCCTACAAAAAGAGCTTGTAATGTAAGTTTTCAAGTATCTCTTTTGGATATTTGCACGTTGTATTCACGAAAATTGTTTTCATAATAAAGGTGAATTAAAAATTTATAACACCCCCGACAAGTGAAGGTTACAGTAACTAGAAAAGAGCTGATAACTTTCAAACAGCTAACCGATTTTCTTGGATTATAGCTCACTCTCGATTAAGCCACCTTTCAAACAAAAAAAAAGTAAAATCCTTTCATTAGTTTAGGAGCTACGATGCCACAGATACACACGTCAAACTTATAACACCTCTCTTTTTGGGTCGGGAGTTAAATAAGATCAAAATGGTTCTTATGGCAGCTGCCCTGTATCTCCTATGGTTTTCGATTTCCCCACACTGTCCCAGGCACCTAACTAGGTAGGTTTATTAAAGACTAGCGCGTGGCTACAATCAGACCTGCTAGTACTTACCTATGTTATGATGCAGCCTAAGATGGAGCGCGCTTGCCTAGAAGATGTCTAGTTATTTGCCTATTCACTCTTGACTTATAGATACCCATATTAAAAGTGGAGCGGAAAACTGATGTCGGAAAGGAGTTCCGTATCCTACGAAACGAGGAAGCAAATCGCTACGTACGTTACCTATACTTAATATATAGGTAACGTATACGTACGGTAGTCGGTAGTTACATAATGATATCATTGATTAACACGGTATAAATGCCTCCGTTTATACTCGATATGGAATTTCTTGAGCGATTCAAGCGTGAACCTTACATTGCAGTACAGAGTGCTTGTCTTCCAGGCTGAGCATTTCTTTACGTGTTTTGATAATGATTTAGCAACATCAAACATCACCAAAATAAATTAAACAACTAACACAGTATAAATGCCTCCGTAAACATGATGTTTATGTTCGGTACGGAATTTCTCGAGCGATTCAAGCGTGGACCTTACTGGGTGCTCGCCTTCTAGGCTGAAAACTTTCTGTATGTGGCTCGGATGATTCAGCAACACAATGTCGGCGCCAACTGGGTTCACGTAACGAACAACCGGACCGTATTCGTCGAATAAGGTAGATATCTTACGGATTGACTTCCTCTTGTTAATCAGAGTGCCTGTAATAGATATAAGATTGACTTAGATAAGAAAAAGATTTGAAGATTTTTCGTAAAAACAAAACGATTTTGGAATAGCTAACTAGGCACCTATACATAAGCGGTAATCCAAACGCAATTTAAGAGCGCCTGTCTCGGTTAAAATAACCATAGGTACATGATCACCTTGATAGTCTTTATTTTTTTGTAAATGTTAATATTTTGTTTATTAGTTATTTTTGTAAATATTTTACCAATGCAGGGGGACAGACTGGAAGAATTCTTACTAGCTGATGCTCGGGTTCCAGAAAGCCATAGGTATAATAAGTATCACATTTTTATTATATTAGGTAGGTACCTACTTACCTATAATAATATAACTGCTGATGCCCAGGACTTCGTCCGCGTGAATTTACTTAGATATTTAGGTATTATTTTTTAATCTGTGGGTACCTACTCTAATTTTCTAGGATAAAAGTATCCTAGATGCAAGCTATCTATGTGCTAAACGTTAACAGTTCAGTAGTTCGGTCGTAATACAGAACAAACGGCTAGGTATGGCTATAATTATACAGGCAGAGTATGGATTAATTGTTCCGCGTAAATGTCCACTTATAGGAATACATTTTTATTAGATAAGTAACTACCTAACTAGGTACATACATATTATCTATAATTTTAGGGAAATTGAGATCGGTAAAACACTGATAAAATTGTTGAACTTACTAATGTTAAGACCAAAGATTAAAAACCTAGCAGTAACTTGAGTTCCGATTTCTGTCAGATAATTACGTAAAGTGGACAAATACTTCAACGACTTCGGTCCAGGAACTTCATCGAACGGCAAAACTATCGAATCTCTATTTCGTAATACCGGTACTACCCGAGGTGTCGGGAAAATGTCGGAGTCATTTTCGGCCGAAGTGATCTCAGTTGTGGATTGCTCTTTAGAAGTCGCCTGAGCAGTATTTATTTCTAAAGGTTTTGACTGCAAAGAGGACTGCATTCGAGTGTTCTTCCATGCATGGAATCTAGTTTCAAAATTTTTGCCTGCACTTGAACGAAGAAGCCTTAAATGGTTAAATATCATTTTCCCCTATTACCTTTGTATTTGTAAAGCTAAAAATTGTAAGTATTTAAGATTTAATACACTAATATGCAATCGCGTTTTAACCTTGTTTTAACACAAAAAACAAAAGATGTAATTGTCATGTTATATTTGAATTTAGCGCCAAGAACATCAAGAATGAGAATGCATTTTAAAAATCTATAAATATCTATGGTCTCTTCTTCTTCATTCGTTTTTTTTAATCTGGCTTTACGACTCTGGGTTCTAGCCTTTTTGAGCCTCTCGTCCTCTCGTCTACAGATGAATGATTAGGTACTCTAGCGCTAATATAATGTATTATGGTCTCAACGATATTTAGAGAGGAGACCAAGAGCAACAGGTTCAAATATATTTAGCAAAGATTACGTGCAATGCAATGTCAATAAAGATGAAACCATAAACAGAGCAATCCTAATTTCTTAAGATGGAAACACTAGTTCGTTTCTGTCAAAACCTGCATTGTGGCCATGAAACCATCATCCCTTCGTGTTCGTAAGTTCATGCCAAAAGGTGGCCGAGAGTGAGCGAGTAAGCTAAATGGTAGATGGCGGGAGTGATCTCGTGTGATATAACTGTGTTAGATTAGTTTTTAAATTTTAGTGTAAAATATAAAGTAGTTATTAAAATGACTAGGTAATGTCCATTCATTCGAGCATTGAGTTGATATTTTTAGTGATAAATTTGCCCTTGCATTCCAGAGTGTTGTCGAAGTACGTCTTTAGATTAACACTCGAAATCGTGTGTTTTATGAACATCTTTGCTATTTCAGAGCTAAAATAGAACTGGGCGATGTGACACCACATAATATAAAGCAATTAAAGAAGCTGAACACGGTCGTATTCCCTGTGTCATACAACGACAAATTTTACAAAGATGTCTTAGAGGCAGGCGAATTGGCTAAACTTGCTTATTACAATGATATCGTGGTGGGAGCAGTGTGCTGTAGAATAGACATGTCAGAGAACTCCAGGCGGTTGTATATAATGACTCTAGGGTGCCTCTACCCATACAGAAGGTTAGGAATAGGCACTCTCATGGTGGAGCATGTGCTAAAATATGTTGAACAGGATGGTAATTTTGACAGCATTTTCTTGTAAGTATTTACTTTTTACAGTATGATTACCCTAAGTATATAATTTTAAATAATAATCGTGGTAATGAAAATAATAACAGGATGGTGAAGGTTAGATGCAACATTTTATGGAGCAAAAGTAACCTATTAAAATATATAGCTACTACTTAATAGTATAGTTAAACAATAACCGTCAACACAAGTCTTAAATTCAAGATAATGAGACCCAGAACTGATTATTTAAAAATCAAAACCTTTGTCATTACTTTAATATAAATTGTATTGCCTTCTATAGATTTAAACCAATTCCAAACCATGAGAACTGCAGAACAATATAATCTGAAAGATTAAGTTTAAAAATCCTTCATTTACACTTTTCATGTGCACAAATTGGGATAGAATCTGGGCTGAAAAAGACAGAATATCAGCCCTGACTATTATTATCAGAAATCTCCAATACCCTCCTTGTCAGGTAGAACAATAAGATCTTAGATCTAACATCTTATATTTAAAATTAAAGTACACCTACATAATTTTGTAAAATCTTTACTACAATAAATACAATAGTGATTGCACCAGAAACAATCTAGACTATAAAATAAGGCATTATATAATAAAGTTTCATAAATTTTTAATTGTAAAAAGTGAATTAAGTATATAATGTATTGTTAGACAAAGGAAATTGTTTCTTATTGGAGACAGGAATACAGGCTTTATACATGTTAACATGAGTCAAGCCAGTGTATTAACCATCGATGGTATTAACTTTTCCAAAATGTTACAAAATGACATTGGTTGTTGTATTTGTTTTGAAAGTGGTTAAGATATCATCTTGATAGCGGCCAAGACATGACATATTTGGGAGTCCAAAGTTCAATTTCTGGCTTTGCTAAAATGAGCATACCACCAAATTATTATTATTGCAATTAAATATCACTTGCTTTTAGTAAAGGAAAACATTGGCATGTGAGTTCTTCCTAATGTTCTCAAAGTATGTGCTAATGTTTCAATGCTATCTCAGTATTCAATCAGTTAAGTAAGGCATAGTTTTTACAAATCAAACTTCCAAGTGTTCCCAGAAACTTAATATTATGTATGTTTTAAAAGATATGTTGTATTAAGTTCTTACACTGCACCCGATCCGAATACGTGAAAATATGTTCCGAAGTAGTCATAGAACTATTTATATGGTAGCTTATGCACTAGCTCCGACTTATGTCATCCGAGTTCTGTCCATCATCAGTGAGAATATCTCGGATGTGCCTCTGATTCAAATTAGATGATGTAGATATGTCAAAGGTGTCCACTAAATAGCTTGAATATGGATCAGAGATTGGATTAGTGTGTAAGCAATATCCGAGTTATTTATATCAGTATTTTTGTGGAGTCCGACTGGATGAGTGCATAGCCACTCGTAGAGTTAATTTATGAAAAATATAATTAATATAGGTACGTACCTAGAGAAAACATCATTTATTATCTTATAATTTATGCTTCATCATTGTTTTCCAGGCATGTACAAGTCAATAACGAAGGAGCAATAGATTTTTATAAGAAGTTTGGCTTTGAGATTGTGGAAACGAAAGAACACTACTACAAACGGATAGAGCCGGCCGATGCTCACGTCCTACAAAAGACAATCAGACAAGCACAGTCTGCACCGTTAGTGAATGGGACTGTTCCTCATGCGAAGACCAATGGCCACGATTGAAACAAACCAAGGATTCTCAATGTCTCAACTCAGTTGTTATTGCGTAAAGCCTCATTTACACAAAGAGGGTATCTTGTCTCAAAAATACGATAGTATAATTAATCAAAGTAGGTAATGTAAAAAGTTAAACCATTTTAATTACGTATGTAAAATATTGCAGATCAAAGACAGAAAATCATTTTGCTTGAGATTATTGAATTTGATGTTTGCACAGAAATGTTGTCATCATCCGAAGATTGTTGCCATCAACAATATCACATTTCTTTATGTAAAACTCTATGTGTAAATGAGGCTTAAAAGAGCAAGTGATAAATAAAATAAGGATCACTTTTATATTTACACGAAGGATTATTTGTAATAACAATGGAATAATAAGTAGGGTTGTGGTTTTGGACTGTTGAGGCCATAATGATAGCTGTATTGTGACTGATTTCATTCTACTATCAATGTTGAATCTTGTACTGTACAGATATTTGTTATAGTACTGCATAGGCGTAATTGGGCAAGTCCTGGTCACAAATTGGAAAAATCCTTTGTTCTCATAAGGAAAGGTCATAAAGACAGATTCTCAAAACGACAGAAATGGTTCCACCCAAAATATAATACTGGCAAAAAAATAAAACTACATATTTCTAATTTATTTTTTATTTTAAGTTTTGGCTTTTTTTTGCTGATTTAAATTCAATCTTCTCTCAGTTTCACATCATTCAAACTCATAAAAGTTGGATAAATTCATTTTATTGCCTAGAAATTAGTACCTACTAAAATAAAACACTGTCTACTAAAAAAACGGATGAGGAAGGCGGAGGATCGTGTTTGGTGGCGCGTTCTTGGAAAGGCCTATGTCCAGCAGTGGACGCCTACAGGCTCATGGAATGAATGAATGAAAAAAAAAAAACACAAAATGCTTGTCCTGAAAATTAGGCCCTTTGTAACTGTCCTCATTTGTAAGATAGGAGGACTTGTATTATTTTATGTTTAATTTAATTTCTTTTTTAGGTTCACTATAATTATATTTATGTGTTAAAGGTACTAACACAAATCAATTTAATTTTTTCACTTATGAGTGCTCTGTCCTTTTGAGAATCTATCTTTTCCAGAATCTGTCCTAATGCGAGCCAAGGGTAAAAATTACTTCAATAAAATGAAGATTTTTTGCCAATCAATTTATATAATTTCCATGACGAAATAGCATTATATTCTGCTTTTGTAAACCAAATATAAAGACAAAAACACATGGCCTGTTATCTTAAAATTAATGTTTTAATGTGTGATTGTTTTAATGGATTTATTGACAATTTACTAAAATTTACTATGATAGAAAATCTTAAATGCCAACAAATTTTATCTCACAAAAACTTTTTGTTAAAGAGTACCAAACTAGATACATGGAAAGTGATGATGCGAGCAATGGTAAAGTGCAATCGCCAAGAAGATGCCTATTTACTATTGTATTTAAGTATACAATGTTTTTCTGTATTTCAACTGAAATAATGCCAACATTAATATACTAAAGAGTAAGATACAAAATGAATGGGTACAAATCCTAGTTATGCATGTGCAAGTACTGTTCTTAGCAAAATCTTGTTGCATTTTTTCCAATATGCGCCTACAATCTGGTACATTTTCAGGAAACAATAACTACATAGTACATATACCTATGAATTTTTGAAAATAGCTTTTAGTATTTGTAAATTTCTCTTCAATTTGGATAATATTATGTGTAAAGTAACATAATTTAGCTCTAGGCATTCTTTTAACTAAACTCGGATGGCATAAATTCTGTGTCCATTTTTTACTGTACTTGTATAATAATGTAAGGTTTATCATAAGGATAGAAAGCTCTGACATGGTCGTTTTATTTGAACTCGAAATATGTATTTAACAGGATGATTTTTCAAAGTATATCAACCTCGCAATTATTTGTATTTTTGTTTTAGATTTTGTCAATACGTAAAAAAAAATGTAAAATGTTGTTATTTTGTCATAACTAAACTTTAATGCATGTACATTTACTATTTTTTAACCTAAATTTGTTGAAGTAAGTATTATTTTTATTTTTTGTAAAACTATCTTCTCATTGTTTTAATAATAATAGGTGTTACCAAAAGTCAATTTGCCCGCTGTCGAAAAGTTCTTAAAAAATATATTTGTTGATTATCATGTTTCTCTAAAACTTTTAGATTTAGTACAATAAACATGATTAACAATTTCGATTTGTCTCTTTTTTTAAAAAAAAGGCCTTTGAGCACGCAAATAAACAAAATCTGCGTCTTCTTATGTAAATTAAAAAAAATGCCAATGACTTGGACAGTCAGGGGAGCCAACATAACGATATAGGTACTATTCGATGAAACGCACTATGCACACATGTTGCATGTATATTGTATGTTGCATGTTATACAATTATGGCGTTTGACAGATTAGTATAGCCGGTTCTACAGATGATAATATACTACCTCCCCTCGGTGGCCGGTTCGCTTATGCGCCACCTGTCGGGATAAATTGGCAGTGTGGATCGAAATTGCGTCACACGCGCCGCCTCCGTAAATATAGTCCGACAAGGCTCTTTTGGCACTTGAGTGAGGGCGCAGTTGTCGCTTTATACCGAGTACGAACAATCAAGTGCACTTCTCAAGATGGCGGCTTTAGTTCCGATTTTGGTCACGCGCCAAAAGAGCCTTGTCGGACTGTTACTCGTAACGAGTCTCCCCAAATGAGTGCAAAGGTGGAATTTGGGTACAATACTAAAAGGCAACAAATAAACCACACAATATGAAACATTTATTTATTTTTTATTTTATAATTATTTTTATTTATAACATTCGTGCATTTTAGAATACTGTTTTGCTTTCTAAAAGCTTCAATTCACTATCACAGACTATAAAATTTCAGTAACGAAATTATCATTATTTAATATTTATGTATTATACCTAGGTATGTAAAATAAATACACAAACAAATGCAAAACAACCTCATCTATTTTATGTCTTTATTTGGTATATAAATATAAGTAGAACAATATAGTTTAATATCTTTGAAGTAGATGCAATTTGAAGAATTGAATTTCGCTCTCTATTTAATATTATACTATATATAGCTCGATTACCACTGACTGACTCACTCATTGACATAATTGTTCTCCTAGAAAGAGAAGGAAAATGATATAGTGATGTAGGGGAGTTGTGTTCGGTTTCGGGAACCCTCTGGGGAAAAATTATGACATTTCAGAAAAACAAGATGGCGGCCGACGTGATTTTTGCAGCTCCGTTGTTTTCCAACCGATTTTGTTGAATTTTGCAAACTTTAAAGAAAGTAGTAAACGATTAACAGAAAATGTGGAAAAAATTGGAAAAACAAGATGGCGGCCGAGCCGTAGCGTTTTCAAAATTTTGATTTTTCGACCCCGAACCGCGGCGCCACAGATCCGAAACGGGAAATTGAAACTAATAATTTTTTTCTGGTTTCGTCTACGATTATCCTGAATTTTGACGAAATGGGAGTGGTTTTTAAAAATTCAAGATGACGGCTGTCGTGGCGGCCATTAGGTTAGAGGTACGAAAAAACGCAATTTTAAAAGTTAAATATCTCAAAGTTGGCAACATCGGAGCGATTCGGCTTCTATGAAGCGATTGTACGTATAGACTCGAGGTGATTGAAGGAAAATAATTACCCCATTTTTTGGGGAAATTTCAAGATTTTCGGGAAATTGTAAAAAATAGAAATACGCACTGTTAGCAAAATTCGAGTATGAGCGATTATGTGTTTTGCTCGTGCAAATGACATTTAGGTATTTTCGTCGCCGAGGACTGGCAACACTGGAATTTATCGAAGCAAAAGTGATTTTCGACATTGTCTTTTTTCAGGGACGATCATTTCGCGTGGGTTAAAGCGAGATGAGAGATTGAAACGTCATCGGGAGCGGTATATCCTGTAGTTAATGGGAAAGTTGTACAACGATGTAATTTATTTCTGCAAAACGAGTTGGCGGCCATTTTGTAATTTTTTGAATTTTTCGAAATTTTGATCACGTTTTTGAGGCAGTTGGCAACATTTTGGAAAGTCAATATGTATGAATCGATTGTGTATCTCGGCTGGCAGTATGGAGATATGCAACCGGTGTTGCCACTTTTGGGGAGATTTTCGAGAATTTCAACTAAGAAACTCCTGTAAAATTTTGTATGAAAAATTTTTTTTTCACTGATGGTGTCGTATAGAGAACAAAAACTTAGTAAGCCAAAATTATGGAGAGAGCTGATGATTGAGGGTTTCGGAGACGGGTGGAGGGCCCGCTTAAGGTATTGAAGATAGGTGGGGGGTGCTCGAGCAAATGTCATTCATGACGTCATCCAATTGCCAAAAAGCTGAAAAAAAATTCAAAATGGCGAAGAAAAGATGGCCGCCATACAAATTTCGCCGGGGTCCAGCTCGGAGGGTATAAAAGATGGAAGTGTGGTTTCATGGCACAAGATGAAGAGAATCCGAAGCTCTATTCGTTGAGTAGAAAAAAAATTCAAAATGGCGGAATTTTTATTCCCATAGAAAATGTATGGCGAATATTGAATGTCTCATTCTCCTAGAAAGAGACGGAAAACGATACAATAATGTATGGGAGATGTGTTTGGGTGGGGAAGGCGAGTAGGGGAAAATTATGGCATTTCAGAAAAACAAGATGGCGGCCTATATAATTTTTGCAACTCTTTTGTTTTCCAACCGATTTCGTTGAAACTCGCAATCTTTGAAGAATGTAGTAAACGATTAATAGAAAAAGTGGAAAAATTTGGAAAAACAAGATGGCCGCCATACAAACTTCGTCGGTGTCTATCTCGGAAAGTATAAAAGATTGAAGAGTGGTTTCTTGGCAAAAGATGATCAGGGTCCGAAGGTCTACTCGGTGGAACAAATTCTGCATGCTCACGGACCACTTTAGTGGTCCGCGCACCCACGCACCCTACTTTATTAACCTCAACGACCCCGTTTTTACAAAAAATGATATGGATGTCGTTTTCAGAGTTTTCCAGGGTGCTGATTTTGATAACGACATTTATTTTGAAATCCAAGATGGCAGACATGCATTTTTTAAGAAAAAATCGATATCGGTGTCGTTTTACGGGTTTTTCGGGGTGAATTGTGCATCTTAATAAATAAATTCAACCGAACCACGTCACGCGAGCTGCTTTAGCAGCTCGCGCACCGAGCGAAACACTAGTTGTACTTATAAACTTTGAATGGAAAATTCAGAGATTCAATAGACGATAATAATAGATATTTAGGTAAATTATTTTATTGGTACGGATTCAGGCTTAGGCTTAGTGTTACACTTAATATATGTATTTCATGCTGGAATTATTTTAAAGAAATATTTATAATAATATAGGAAACCTTAGCTGTTGTAGCTAATTTACTGACAGCAGGCAAGTTTAGCAGCTATTGACACGTGCAACTTTAAAAATTGGAATAGCATTCTCGTGTTTATTATACCCACTTACTTACCTACTTCTATATAATTTTATTCTCAACTTTGGTCGAATTCATCAAAATGTTAAATCAGAAAATAATAATATTACTCATTTAATACTAAAAAATGTAAAAGGACCATGGGCACATTTGAATGAAATTAGAGCTAATCTCCCAACAGTATGAAAGATACAGATACACAGACATGAAACCTCAGTAGGTAGTAAGTAACCTCAAATTAAAGGTTGATTAGGTTGATTGAAAGATTTCGATTATAATTAATCGGGAACGTATAATGAAACTGTCATAAATTAAAGAAACGGATAAAATGGATTACAACACCTTCATTTGACTTACTTAGTTATCATAACGGTTTAGGGGCAGCCCAAAATGCCCATTGGTCCTTTATTTTTATACCTCGGCTCTTGTTAGTAAAAATTTACACACTGCTTTTACATAGCTTCACGACAAAGGTGTGACAGATGTGCTTTACTAAGAGCCATAGTAGGTATATTTTTATATAACTAGGTAAATTAAAAAGTTCGTCTAAATTATTGTTAACAATTTTATGGACGAGTAAATTCTCCCATATACGACACGAATTTTATATAAGTACCTTAATGCTTATATTTTATACAAAGGTAAATTTTCATACTTATAACGCTAGGTACTCTTTTGTAAATTTTACATTTTTTCAATGTTTTACGTTATATGTATAAAGTTCTTGCAATTCACGAAGGCGCGTGAACTTTACTTGTGGTTACGTCGTGTACAAGCACATTGCGTAAGTGTGCGTGTCTGTCAGACCAATCAGTCGCGAGCAAACGCACATAATATACTTTATGGCCAGGGCCTTGGGCCATAGAGTAAAGTAATACACTGGCCTTGGGTTGAAATCTATAAAGCGCACTTTGACTTTGCTCAGACTTAAGACACTGTTAAAACGAGACAGCGCTATACCACTGGCATAAGTCCGTCTCGTTTTAACTGAAACTTAAGTCTAAGCAAAGTCAAAGTGCGCGCTATAGATTTCAACTTTATAAACAAGCAAGAGCCACGCGGAGACTTCGTCTGTGTTGGTGTTAGCTGGCGGGCGTGTTTTGCCTTTTTGGAGTGTTTTTTTTTGTTAAAACTGACTAGAAAGCGCTCTAAGGGGGTGCCGTGCATGTGTCGGCGAGCGCCGGCACAGACGGGGTCCATACTTGTATAGTTTAACTAACTTGTTACAAATAACTACAAACTTGACATTGGCTAATCTTTGTAAAGCCAGAGGAGAGAAAAAAAAAAAAGAGCCACGCGCACTCGTGTAATGCAAGAACTATATCTAATTTACATTTAATTTTGAAAATAGCAGACATTTACATAGGGGCCTATATTATTTTTTAAATAATTTTAATATGTAGGTATCTATTATTAACATTTATACAGGACCACACCACGCTTAATTCAAAGCGCATGTTACATATATTTTACACACGAATTTACAAGAATACCTACTTCAAAGATAAACGCATTTATTAGGTATACAAAAAATAATGAAAAATTTATAGAAAAATATAGAAAACAACAGCCATGAGCATCAATAATAAAATAAGTGAATAAAATGTGATGATAGGTTTTTTAAATATTTATGTGTGATATAAGCATAGATATGTATATAAGTATTTTGTTGTGATTTCAGGACAATAAATGCAATAAATTAAAAGTAGATTACTAGTTGCGGCGCTATCTCACAAAATAATATGGAAAATATAAATAAATAATTATAAGAACTTCATTAAAAATGAGGTAATACGCCACAAAACTACGCCTTTTCGGAAAAGTTACAAAGCAAACTGAACTCTTATCTCCCCGTTACGTAATAAATACATTTGGTCGAAGCAAAATGAAAAAGAGCCGCGAAAGCGTTCGTGACGCCTGTCAGTGATTTCTGTGTTGCAAATATAAACATTAACAAGGATAAAGTTCAATTTACGTGGCAACATGATAGAAAAGACGTGACAAAGACAATAATTATAATTTAAAAATATCTCAGACTTCAGACAAGAAAAAGCAAAGGATACTTGTTATCTTCTTCTTCCTAACATTAAAAGTACGTATAATAATCTTTTGGAACACACAATTACAAAAAAAAGATTTTCATATAATAGATAAAAGCTAAAAAGAATAATTTTACGTGATGATAAGTAGATAGGAACAAATCTTGCGAACTTGCAGTTCCAAACAATTTGAATACAAATCAGAAGCTTTCTTAAAAATACTAATTTAGATTAAGATAGCAAAAATGAGTTTTGCCGGCGTGAATATTGCACATCGAACTTCATAAAGAGATTTCTGCTTCGTAGTGTGTCGTTTCTATCACTCATACAAGAGAGAGACAATGCTCATGAAATCGTTATCTCTTACTAAAGTTTGACTTTTCTGCCGGGTACTGTAACTTTTTTACCTATTATTCAAATTTTATTTATTTATTTTAACAAAATATAATCAATATTATAAATGCGAAAATGTGTTTGTCTGTCTTTTATCTTTACACTACACATTCGTTAACCAGCTACTTTTATCTATAAATCAATGGGATTTTTAAAAATCTAAATGCTCGCAGACGAAAACACGGTATCATCTAGTGGCAAAATTAAAGTGGTGAACTGATTTGCATTTATTGCATAATGTGCATACAATTCGACACCGATTTAGAATTTCGGTTATTAGCTAAAATTGCAGTATTAAAGGCTGGACTGCATTATAGCGGTGCGGTGCTCAAAGCGTTAAAATATTACTTTGCCGTCATGTTGGCACCATTGCTATGTTCCTTAGAACTTAGGGTTTATTACTGTTTGATTTACAATGGTGCCAACATATCATCAGGGGACAAGTTATAGTGAAAGGTCTGTAGGGAATATTTTGACGCGCAGCGACGTTCCGCACAGCGCCACTATAGTGCGTGTCTTTATACCTAATCAACAATTCTAGGTATCTAATGTGCGTTTCAAATGTCTTGCATTGTTTACTAATTAAGACATAAAACTATTGTTTCTCAAATCCTGCGAATAATACTACATAGTATTTAGGTTCAGGTGATCTATAGGTGTAAAATAAATATATCACTTTTGCACATTCTTCTATAAATAAATATAGTCCAATATGAATAGTCCAAAATAAATAGTCCAATATGAATACGAAGCGTGTGACCGCGCTTTGTACAAAAACAGATTTCAGCCGGTTAGCCTATTATCTGCGCAAACCGCCATGTTGCAACTTCACATTGGACCACTTGCCTTGCGCGCTCAGTGTTATTGCGATGATTTTGTACGGGACATAGGTGCTATCTGTTGAACACAAATACTACACTAACTAGAACGAGTAAGTTAATGTCTTTTCAATAAAACAAATTAAAGAAGCATACATTTAACTTGCCACGAGCGAAATTAAATCAATTCGTCGTAAAGGCTGTTTTACGCCAAAGAAACAAAATGCGACAAAGCCAAATGCTACTAATGAAACATTAATTTTGCGGCCTTACGACAACGTGCTAAAGAATTAGAATATTGTGGTAGATGCATTTGAAGATTTAAAAGTATTTGATAAAACTTTATTTGAAAAAAAAATATTTCTATTTTTTTCTTTTTGGTTCTTCTCGGTAGGAAAGGCATTCCGAACCAGTGGTAGATGCATTTGACGATTCAAAATTACCTGTAAGAATTTGTTTGTATAAAAAATCTTTCTATTTCTAATTCTATTAGGGAAATAGAAATATTTTTATACGTATATTTTACAAGAAAATACTTTTGAATCGTCAAACGCATCTACCACAATATTCTGCTGGTTCGGAATGCTTTAACCACCGAGCGCCTGTTATAACTAGCTCCAAAAGGCAAGACAGTCCGCCGACGATTCTTGTACATACTAAATGATTGCAGCATTCAGCCCTGTTGCATGCCTCAATTTAGAACTATGTTGCTCTGGCGTAAAAGTGCTATCAGAAGTGGCATAAGAATACCCAACACCAAAATTCAGTATATGTATAATTATTATACTATGTCATTACAAGTACATCAAAACGCTCTTAATTAACAACAAGTATTACATTAAGGCATTTCAAGATAACAAAAGTAATATATAAAGATTTGGCATATTATAACAATATTTTTAACTAACTAAGCAGCAATAATCCTTTAGTCTTGCTTTGAAAAATTTATATTCTATATTTTGCTATTTGGTGCATTGATTCGACTTCTGAGCTATTTTATTAATTTGAAAGAGATATGTCATTTATTCAGCTTTTACTTGGATCCATCGAGGTAGTAACGTAATCTAGTCCGTTTAAACGCACAACGCCATAAACGCAAAACGCTTGAATTAAAATTTTGTGTTATGTATCCAAAGTTTTGTCATTTCACGTATATGCGATTTGGCATTTCGCGTAAATGACATTGGCATTTTGCATACTATTTTGGGTCGTTTGGCGTTTTACGGTTTTGGCGTTGTGCGTAGGTAGGTACGTTCTAGCCAACTGCTAGTCTGCCAACCTTTATTTTTTCAAAAACATTTTTATTTTATTTATCGAGTTTCCAAGATTTTTGGCGGGACTGCAGTTGGAATACTTTCATTATTTATTATTTTTTGACTATATTTTTTTCTCACTAGCAAGGTACTTGACTAATTAGTCCATTAGCAGAGGTGTTAGTTAGTTTTACAATAACGTTCAGATATGTAAGTGTAGTGTAAATTATCAAAACAAATATTATTCTACAAATTTAACGTTACACAAGGTTATTAATGGAGGTTACAAAACAATGGATTCATACAGCCTTAGAAATAAAAACACGCTTAAAAACTCTTCCACGAAAAATTAAGAACATTGACTATTTTTTTTAAATTGCGCTAAACATTATCAATAGGATTAATATTATTTATCTTTGCTTCCTAAGGTCTAACGCAGACAACCGTTTTTTGCCTGATAAAATTACAGGCAACTTTTATTGATGACGATTGTTATTCGATTTTCGTCTGAATCAACGCTTATGTAAGTACACTTTGACGATACACCGTCTACAATAATCGAAGGTCATTGGCGTGAGTCCGCGATTTTTGTAGCACTTTATCGCAGACTTTCTATAGCTTAAAGATTTTTTTTGAACTATTTAACCAACTTCTTTTTGCACTGTAATCATACTGATACATCACTATACCTAAGTAAGTTTCTTGGTCTGTTGCCTTAGTCATAAAAGTTTTAAATACGACTAGCTTGGCCTGCGACTTCGTCCGCGTGGACGGCACAAATTTCAAACCCCTATTTTACCCCCTTAGGGGTAAAATTTTCCAAATTCTCAGCTGATGTCGACGTCATAATAGCTATCTGCATGCCAAATTTCAGCCCGATTCGTCCAGTAGTTTGAGCTATGCCTTGATAAATCAGTCAGCCTTTCCTTTTATGTATTTAGATTTTAACCGACTTTTGTCGGACGAATCTTTATATTCGATCGTCTGCGCTAGGCCTACTTTAGCGTCTGTGTAATTAGGCACACTGTAAGGCCTAAGACCTAGTAATACCGCAGAGGCCGCACATTCATAAGTGATTATTCTCGGGGGTGGTCGCGTGGTTTTCTAAGTCGAGCAATTGTTTTATACGTTCTATACAAAGTTTTGAGCCCTCGTTCGCTTCTTTGGCCATCTGAAAATAAAGAATGAGTTCTACTGAGAAAAAAGTAATAAGTACCTACTAATATTATAAATGCGAAAGTGTGTTGCTTTGATGAATAATTGCCAAGATGACCTAACCAGTTTCCGTATAATATCTTTTCAAAAGTTCATTCCAAAATGTAACATATTTGTTATTTAAGCAATTTGTACCATAAAATTATCTAAATAAGATTACAAAGCAATGTTTGAGTACATATAGTGCGCGACAGGCTGAGATGGCACGCCCCGGTTGGAATGCCCCGGTGACGGCGCGGCGGTGTGAATTAAAACGAGACAGATTCATGCGTCTGACATAAATAAATCTCTCTAGTTTTAATTATGTCATGAGTCTGAGCGAAGTCAAAGTTCTATAGATCTCAGCTGTATAGTTCCTTGTTTTACTACGGAACCCTAAAAAGGAGTTAATTTCATACCAGAGAAAAGTTTAGGAACCCGTGCGGCAAGCCCTCTAGCACGTCGATACCGACTTCATTGCCAAGGCCTTTCAGCTTCCGCGCGAACATCACGCAGTCGTCCAGGCACGGGTCCAGGTGGACCGTCTGAAATTAAATCACACTAATATTATAAAGGCGAAAGTTTGTGTGTGTGTGTGTGTGTGTGTTTGTGTCCACGCGAACGAAGTCGCGGGAATCAGCTAGTAATACAATATAACCTAGAACCCGTTTCCACTAATGCTGAAATATGTGGAGCAATGAAAACGATTGTTGGATATCAGATACATCGCAACGTAGATAGCAACGTAGCATAGCACATCTTAACCAGAAGAGAATTATCTTCTGACTGCGCGCTTTACAAAAATGCTAGGGGTAGGGCACCAGACAGCATGGCGTTGGTGATCAGATCACCTCGTTCTATTCAGATACAAATTAACCCTTGACTGCAGTCTCACCTGGTGGTAAGTGATGATGCAGTCTAAGATGGAACCTGGAAGAACCTGGAAGGGGTATGGCAGTTTTCATGAAACTCCTTAGGTTTCTACACGGCATCGTACCGGAACGCTAAATCGCTTCGCGGCCGGATTTTACAGGTAGAGTGGTAACTAGCCACGGCCAAAGCCGCCCACCAGACCAGACCAGAAATTTAGAAACCATAAAATTCTTACCCTGTGCCGGGAATCGAACCCCGGACCTACCACTAATAAGACCACAACGCTTGCGCCTGGGAGGCCGTCAGAATTTAATACAATAACTTACCAATATTCTAACTGGAGGGAATTTCTTGAGCAACTCTTCGTCCGCCCAGTATGGTGACAGTAGCGGATCTTTGGGCACGGAGAATATGAACTCATCGGACGGACTCCGCGCTATCAGCGAGTCGAGGTTACTCCGCACCGCCAACCTGGGGACAACATCGTGACCATAAAAACCTCATCATCATCATTATTATCAACCCATCGCCGGCTCACTACTGAGCACGAATCTCCTCTCAGAATGAGAAGGATTTGCTGGCCAAGTGCGGATTGGCAGACATTACACACGTTTGGTTAATCACTAAACCAAAAACCGTTTGGAACATAGGCAACGTTTTATTTCGTAAAATCGTAGTTCGGACGGGATTTAAAACCTAACTAAACTAGCTTCTCCTTTCAACAAAGGTTGCCTGGTGGAGATTGCTCTAAGCAATAAGGTCGCCTTTGCACACAATTGTTATTTTCTGTTTCTAATCCTTTTGTGTTGTGTTCCTTTTCATATTTTTGTGTGCAATAAATATTTGATCTATCTATCTAAATCAGCGCAAATCTGCGGGGGCATTTTGTAAAAAATACAAAATTAAGATACTTACTCTTCTTGCGTGGGTCTAATGTTATTTGAACCCGTTATATACGCTAGTCGAGACGACATCGCTCCCATTATACCAGTGGCCGCTTCGCTTATACTACACAGAAAATATACACACATGTCAACACAATATACGCACACACATACATTAAATACATAGATTACAAATATTGAGTGATTTCTACAGTAGCTATGAGGCATGTATAAAGCGAACTTTGGTCCAAAAGTCATTTGTGGGAACGGGTAGGTATAAACTTTTATAACAAAATTCCACAACTAACTATGCTCTGCAGAAAAGCATATTAATCGAAGATTATGTAAATGATAAAAGAGCGTAGATTTGACCTGCAGCTCGCTCCAGCAATGCGCGGGACTTCAATTAGGTACTTTTATATATGGCATAATACTGTATATTATCAAATCTTTGAAAAGAGCAACCGCCCAGTTTCTTGCTGGTTCTTCTCGGTAGGAAAGACATTCTGAACCAGTGTAGATGCTTTTGACGATTCAAAAGTACTTGTAAAAGTTTAATTAAATGACAATATTTTGAGTTTGCCTTTGCTCAGATTTCAGACAATGGTAAAACGAGACAACGTTATGCTGCCATAACTCTGTCTCATTTTAACAGAACTTAAGTCTGAGCAAAGTCTTAAGTTTTCTCTATAGATCTAAGCCTTAGTTGTGCACAAGTCCAGCATTTTCTACATTTTTAGCGTTTGTCTGTACAAAAATAGTTAATTAGCAGTTTCAACAAGTAGATAAATTATAATAAAGCCCCGGTTTATACCTTACCGGTTTTTAATCTTCTTCTTGTCTTTATGTTCTGGGTCTTGTATTAAGGGTGGTTCTCCAACTAATGTGCTTGAATTCTCCGACTCCGGTTCTCTAATAAATATTCAAAATGATACCTTTTTTAATTAATTGAAGGTGCAATGTATTTTTACGCTTAGTACTTAGAACAATAATATTACATTGATAAATAGATAGTTTACACAGCGAAATTTTACGCAGTTTTAATTTTTTTACGCAGTTGGAAATTTTATAACTTTTATACGTATCAACCAGATGCAAAGTAAAGCAAAGTAAAATATGAAATCAGGCCAACACGCAGGTACATGTGAGTTGGTGAAAATGGCCGAAAATGCCAATATTTGGGATTTAACCATAAAATCCATACTAATATTATAAATGCGAAAGTGTTTACCTGTCTGATGCTAGCTTTTCACTTCTCATCCGTTTAGTCGATTTTGACGAAAGGTACAAAGATAATTTGTCTCCCGGGGAAATTAAAAACCTAAATCCAAGAGTACGAATTAGCGGGTATCATTTAATGAGGCTACTAACAGGCGAAAATCTTAGCAAATCAAGGTAAACAATAGGTATTACTTGAAGATCACACTTAGGCTGAGATCTATAGAGCGCACTTTGACTTTGCTCAGACTTAAGAAAATGTTAAGACGAGACAGCGTTATACTGGCTGGCATAAATCTGTCTCGTTTTAACTGAAACTTAAGTCTAAGCAAAGTCAAAGTGCGCTCTATGGATTTCAACCTTAGACAAGACGGTGTTATTAAGTTTTAGTAGGTACTTGTTAGACTGAGATCTCAAACCAAACAATTTCTGAAGATCTATTTATTTATTTATTTATTTATTTATTTATTTATTTAATTAATTATTTAATTAGAACGTATATTACGTTTCGTGTTTTTAGTCGTATTATTAGTAGCAAAATCGAAACAGAACAAATTACTAACTAAAGCAAACTAAAGCGTATTGTTAACGTTACCTTGCTGACAACTATGGCCCACTTAGGGCCGATTTTTCAACTGTCAAATAACTTTTATCTGAGGAATAAATTGGATGTATTGACAAATCTGTCTATACAAAAACTGTCAAATCCTCAAATTTATTCCTCGGATAAAAGTTATTTGACGATTGAAAAGTCGGCCCTAAACAAAAATAAATACAAGTTCACTAAATTACGCGTTAGAAACGGCAATTTGTTTAACATAAAAATATTTTCCCGCAGAAATGACTTTATTTTTATGTAAAAAAATGGAAAAATATTTGCCGTTTACGCCTTGTGACGTCATTGATTGCCTTCCGTACGTAGTGTGACGTTAATAATTAATTATGTTATAAATAAATAAAAATCATTCGCTTTAATAATAAATTCTAGCCCCATGAACTACCGCTATACAAAACATCACATAATTTTATTACTACAGTCCAAGACCCTATTGCCAACATTGCAACACTGCTATACAACTAGCCCAGTTATAGCTACTCGTATTATTAGACGAACCAATTTAAATTGCGCTGACATGGCATTCAGCAACCATGTTGGATAAATCTTTAGGGTGAATGTCTAACCAATCAAAATATGTAAGCAAAATCCGCATTCTTATTCTTCTGTACTTTAACCTTATGAATGTGGAATTGTGTCTGTCTGTCTGTTAGCTTTTCACGGCTTATACGTTTAACTGATTTAAAAAAAATTGTACAGAGCTCGCATTCCGCAGGGATGGACATAGGCTACTTTTTGTCTCGGAAAATCAAAGGGATTCCACAGTATCCCGTGGTGAAAGTGAATTTTCTGCATGTCGAATTGACTTTGTGTCAAACAGATTTATTTTCGTACAATTATGAAATTTCCAGTGCTTGTAAACATGATTTCATGTTTTAGAGAATTGGGATCAAAATATCCTTCAGATTTTTAGTGCTGTGTCATACCCCTAATTGTGAGAAAATGAGCTTATAGCAATTGTAAAACCAGAACGGGATACTTTGCCTTTAGGTAAAACTAGTTGTGTGGTACAATTTTAAATGAATGTTTTTTCTTTAAAAAAAAATCATATTACATAGTTACTAATTTCGATTGATATTTCCTTAGCTCAGCGCCTTTTTCTAAAAATGGTTTTTTTCTAGTGGATAACCAAACTAAAATCAGTCATCCGATTGAGAGCACTGACAGGAACCTACATTTATTGATTCATTTATTAAATAAGACCTAGGCATGCTTTCAGCAACGCTAAATCGCATACCTACCGAGATAAATTGTAAAATTAAAAATTTAAAAAAAAAATTATTTTACTTTTTAGTGTTTGTGGTTTTTGAAGTCGGTTTTTTTTTTTTAATTTTTATCAGTCTATTTAATTTGTTCGTCTGATAATAGCACAATGAAACACAGAGCAACAGGAATAGCTGCAAAGGCCGGTATCGTTTACACTGGGTACCTGTGGGAGAGGTCTTGTATTTGTGGCTTAACGATTGGGTACCGACGCCCCTCGGAATCCGTATCGCTGTCGAAAACGTACCGCTCTAGGAAATCTGATACGTACTGTTGGGACTTGTCCTCCGTTGGCGTTATACCTGACAACAAAATATCAGCTTGAATTTATAGAAACAACTGGCCAAGTGCAAATCGGACTCGCGCACCGAGGGTTCCGTATTCGGGCATTTTTTTCGACATTTTGCACGATATATCAAAACCTATTATGCATAAAAATAAGTATAAATCTGTTTTAGATGTACAGGTAAATCCCTTTCATACAATACCCCACTTGGTATAGTTATCTTGCTTTGAAAATTGAAAATACTAATTATTTGTTCATGAATACATTGTTTTTGTGATGTAACCACAAATTCACGGTTTTCGGATGTTTTCCTTTACATGTGCTATAAGACTTACCTACCTGCCAAATTTCATGATTCTAAGTTAACGCGAAGTACCCTATAGGTTTACTTGACAGACACGAAAGGCGGACAGACAGACAGACGACAAAGTGTATAAGGGTTCCGTTTTATCATTTCACACTAAAAAGTGTGAAATGTAGCGTTAAACAAGATCTTACCGGTAGCAGTGTGTTCACTCTGTAGCGATGCAGCGCTAATGGTGGTGTCGGAGGATTTCCTCCGTTCGCTTCCCGACTTGTGCGCTTGTAGCTCCGCGAGGTCTGAGGGTGACACCTCCTCGAACGACGATGGCCCTTCGCTTATACCTTCTGACAATAATACACAGGGCGCTAAGTAAAAAGAGAGTATTTATACTTTTTAACCATACCAATATTATACGAGTAAATGCGAAAGTATCTACCGGTCCATCTGTTTAACTCAAAGATAAACTCAAAAGAGTTTCAGGATATGAAGCGAATAATATACACCTTTTATTTGATTTATTTAAAGAATTTAAAAAAAAACGAATTTAACGAAATTTTTCACAGGAATAGCTTGCACCCGCGAGTTACTATGTCTACTTTTTGCCCCGGAAAATTAAATAACTCCCACAGGCTTTTTAAAAACCCAATTCATGTGAACAAAGTTGCTTTCATCTATTTGGTACAGAGATAGCTTGCATCCCGGACAAAGCTATAGGCAACTTTTTGTGCCAGTAAATGGATGATTGGGAGAAAAAATTCAATTCCTAAGGGGATAAAATAGGGGTTTGAAATTTGTGTTGTCCATGGGGACTAGTATAAAAATACGCCTCATATTGCTAATATCTTTCTTCTTTTTCAGTCACTAACCTTGCGATGGGCTAACTTTGAGGAAGCCATTTCCTTCGATGGGCGTTGTAGCATTTGATGAAGTAAGTTCCTTATTTGAGCGTTTATCTTCTTTGCCACCCTTTGCGTTTGGACTTGCGTATGCTACAAAGATACAGAATTTAATATAGTGGTGGCATTTTTAAAATGAATAGTTGTGTTTTAGTTCTGAACTACATCTTATTTTTAACCCCCGACCCAAAAAGAGGGGAGTTATAAGTTTGACGTGTGTATCTGTGTGTCTGTGTATCTGTGTATCTGTGTATCTGTGTATCTGTCTGTGGCATCGTAGCGCCTAAACGAATGAACCGATTTTAATTTACTTTTTTTTGTTTGAAAGGTGGCTTGATCGAGTGTTCTTAGCTATAATCCAAAAAAAATTGGTTCAGCCGTTTAAGAGTTATCAGCTCTTTTCTAGTTTTCTTGTAGAAAAGAAGGTTAGATAACCGTTAGGTTCATAATATTATGTCAATTGACAAATGTCAAGCTGTCAAGATGGACGTTGTTTATTTGAAAATGATGTTTTGGAAAACTCAAATACTTTGTCGGGGGTGTTATAAATTTTTAATTTACACTTGTAATTATGTTATATGATACTCACCTTTAAGACACCTCATCATAAAGCCAAAAGGTAGTATGGGGTCCATCAAGCATAGTAACCTTGCGGGGCTCGGTATAAAACTGACCAGTAATGGCGCATACGCCATAAACAACCCATCGGGCGGTCTCAAGCCGGCGCCTAATATCTTGAGTGTGCACCCCGCTATTAAGTTGGCACCTGCCGAATCTCCGGCGAAAACTATTCTTTTACCTAAAATAAAACAATTTTTAAGGTTCTGTACCTCAAAAGGAAACTTTATAGGGTCACTTCGTTGTCTATCTGTCGTGTCTATCAAGAAAAACTTATAAGATACTTTCCGTTGACCTGGAATCTGGATTTGGCAGGTAGGTAGGTCTTATAGCACAAGTAAAAGGAAAAATCCGAAAACCGTGAATTTGTGGTTACATCATCAAAAAAATTAAAATGTGTTCTTGAACAAATAATTGCATACTTCTAATCTAAACCTTTGGGGTCTCATCAGACCAATTAGAAGCTTGATTCAGTAACGATAGAAACAGAAACCTCAAAGAAATACAGGTTTCTGATAGATAAAATATTTCAAAAACTTTACTGTTGCAAATTGTATAAAGCTGTTTTTTAAATCATTTTTATTTTGTTAAACAAAAGACATCTTTTTAATTTTAATAAATTGTTCACTCTTCGATATATCAAAATAACTTACCCGTAGTACCGATTTCCTTAAAATGGTTAATCATCCAACAGTACGCATAGAAAACTTCTTCTAAAGCCCTCGGAAACGGGGCTTGAGGGGCTAAACTGTAGTCCACTGATAGTATGGGCATGCCGAGCTTGGCAGCCCAGTCCCTTAGGTAGGTTTCATGGGACTTTGAGCTTTGGGCCACGAAGCCACCTCCGTGGCAATGGAATAGAATGCCGTCTGATGCTGGTAATGATGAGGATCCTTCACCTGACTGGAAATCAATTGATTTAAACTAGCTGTTAGCCGAATGAAACTGAAAATTACCACCAGGCTATCGAGTATTTAAATTTCAGCTAACTATTACGGTTCACGAGATACAGCCCGCTGACAGACAGACGGACGGACGAACAGCGGAGGCTTAGTAATAGAGCGCCGTCGTCACCCTTAGGGTACGAAACTTTATAAAGTTGAAAATTAAAACCCAACTGCGATCAATCTAATAAACGCTGAAATATTACAGCAAAATTGTTTTTCTGTCGCTTGGTATATTTTAATGTTGTTGTATATTTCCTCTTTCATTTGACATTCCACTCGAACACACAGTCTGGATACAAACATACATACATAGACTGCTAAAATCATAACCCTTTCTTTTGGATGTGCCGCAGTCGGGTAAAAAAGGATATCTCACCATGCCCACTCGTTTGTTAACGCTGATCAGTCGAACATTGAGCCCCTGCAGGCCGATGTGCACGGTCGGTGGAAGCACCGTCAACTCCGTGCCCTCCACAGTATTAACTACTAGCGGCTCAGGTAAAATTGTGATGATTTTGTTCACAGCTACTGTCGACGACATAAGACTCGGCACTCGCTTCATTATTTCTGCAAACAAAACCAAATAGGCTAATGCCTGTTTAGGCTAGAGCTAAGTTTAATCTTTGTCTATGTATTCATTTTTGTTGGAACTTGCAGGAAGGTTTTTTTAATGTAATGATGCAGTCTTAGACAGAAGCGGGCTAACTTATAAGGGGTGTGGCAGTTTCATTAAACCCATACCCTTGATCGGTTTCCACACGGCATCGTACCGGAAATCTAAATCACTTCGAGACTCGGCTTTGCTGGTAGGGTGCTAACCAGCCACGGGCCAAGCACCTAACGACTATATCGGAGACAATTTAGAAAGTATAAATTCCCAAATTGCCTCGGCCGGGTATCGAACCTGGAACTTATAAGACAGACAGTGCTCACTACTGCGCCAGGAAGGTTTTTGACAGTACCATCAACGTACAGCTGTAGGTGGCACTCAAGTCGTATTGCAATGCATACCGGGCATAGCTACTTTCTTATAAATCATGGAGTAATAAGAAAGTAGGTAAGGCATATGTGGTCCGACGACATTACCAGGGCTTGGAGGAGGCTCGCCCAACACGGAGCGGAATAAACCACGTGAGAAAGTCTATGCCCAACAATGGATTAATAAGGGCTAGTAAATAAGATGAAGTAGAAGGTAAGCCATAACTTACCACTCTCTGCCAAGAACCAAAACGCCTTGCAGAACTCTATGCTAGCAGACTGCGATATGTTAACAATACGCCGTGCCCTCATTTCCGGGTCAATCAGATACTGGCCCCCCGTCCAAACTGAGCTGATAAGGTTCCCGTGGCTGTAGTACGCCTCCGAAAACCCGGCCATGCATATGGAGATACCTTTAAGTATACCCCGCATTGTAGGTAGAAACTGTAAAAAGACAGAATGCATTTTTATATACTAACTAGCTTTTGCTACACCAATTTCAAACCTATTTTACCACCTTAGGGGTTGAATTTTAAAAGATCCTTTCTGAGCGGATGGGTGTCTACATCATAATACGTATTTTTTTTTTTTTTTAAAGAATATTAGCCATGTTAAACGACTAATATTCCCCTTTCCTCTCCAACTAAGCGTCAGGCTTGTGCTAGGAGTAGGTACGACAATAGTGCAACGGGCGGGGTTTGAACCGGCGACCTTTCGGTTTTCAGTCCACTCCTTTACCGGTTGAGCTATTGAGGCTATTTGAATGCTAAATATCAGATCCGTCCAATGATTTGAGCTGTGCGTTAATAAAACAGTCAGTCAGTCACTTTTTTCTTTTATATTTCGACTAGCAAAGCCCGCTAATTCGTCTACGTGAATTGAGGTTTTTAAAATCCCTTGGGAGTTCTGATTTTCTGGGTAAAAAAAATGAAGTGTAGGTAAAAATCCAGATTTTCAACTATATCAATGCCAATAATTATTATGCCGATCCGTTGTGGAGGGATTGAAGGACAAATAAATAAACACTTCCGTATTTAGGTATAATACGGTTAGTGAAGTAACAGCTGATGTCTGCATCCCCGTGAATTTCGATTTTTTTAGTCCCGTGGGAAAGCTTGCACTTTCCAGAAATAAAACGTAGCCTCCGGAATATAAGCTAATTCTACCAAACGTCAAAATCGTTTAGATGGATCTTTCTTGAAAAGGTAACAGACGGACATTGGAATTATAATGAATATTAGTATAGATTATCGGCTGAGTTTGTTGTGGGTACTTGTTAGACCATGTGGCCCCTCCGATTCGCAACCTTAACCTTCAGTTGCAACCATCTCAGTGTTTTCAAGACAACACTTTTCACAACTTTTACAAGGCCTTGTCGCGAGACGAGTTTGTCGAGAGATAGTGCTTGCACTGCTGGCGTCAAAAAGCGATAATAATAACTACAAAAATAAGTTTAGAACTCATAAACCTTTTTTATCTCTTTTGTCAGTTAATTGGTGCTGTGACTTTTGCCGATAAGGAGAATCCGGCCAAAATTTAGTCAAACCGGATTTTAAAAGAAATATCGTTAGGGTTCATTGGGTATTTATTATCGAGTTGATAAAAAGCTTTCTATAGAAAGTGGACAAACACATCCTCAAACAAGATAACCTTTGACCAATTCACTCATTAGTAGGGTGTAGTTAAAACTATGTATCTCAAAAATCCAACCCTTTTAAATAATATAATCAGTCCTTTAACAATTCTTCCCTTATGTAAGGTAATTTTTTCGCTGACTTTAATAAGTTATTATGCTTATAATAATTACTTCTACTTATCACTTTAGTGAGTCTTGGAAACACTTGCGATCTTGACACCATTTTATTATTTCGAACTACAATGGATATTTATTTTAGTGAAATATATTTAGAATAATTTAATGACCATGCAAAATTAATAAAGTACAAATAATGATAGTTTAGTTAATTTAATTTTAATAATAATATCTTTATAGTTGAATTTTTACAATTTGCTTGATATAACAATGCTCTTACAGGGTCTCACGCAGATATTAGTTTTATGCATCACCAAAACAGCTGTGGAGGACCATGAACGCAAATGAAATAAAATATGAATATATTTACGTAATGGTATGCTTAGTTAAACTTTTATTTCTGTATAACTTGAAATATATTAATATTGCGATAAGATCAAGACATCTTGGCGGTGATTTCCTGAATATACAATGTAGACGGTTCTAAATGATTCAAATAACATAATCTATTCTGTTAGAGTTATCAAGGTGCGCTTACATGGGTAATTGAATTACTCAATCCTAGGCAATTTAGTCTATTATGACGTCGCAAGCACATAAAGCAATTTACTGCAATACCAAACTAAAAATAGCAATGCTGCTCCTTTTAGCGCCATATCGTATTGAGGGGCATGGACTCTACATTTTAGGCAATACATTCATACACGAGTAATTCAATTCAATAGTAGTTGCTGGCAATGGATGAGGTTTTACTGGCAGCGATTTGTAATGCTTTTATATAATGAGTTTACAACGGAAAATAGACCTTCCTTTCGGCTTTCCCGTAGTCGAGTAAATGGGTGAGAATATGTCTACAAAAAAGAAAGCTATTTTTATTGTGTGATGGGCATGGACAATTAGATATTCAGCAATTCGTGTCGGCGACATAGAGCAATTTGGAATACCATTTATTATTTTTTATTCAGATACAGGTCAGCCCTTGACTACAATCTCACCTGGTGGTAAGTGATGCAGTCTAAGATGAAAGCGGGATAACCTGGAAGGGGTATGACACTTTTCATTAAACCCATACTCCTTTGGATTCTACACGGCATCATACAGGAATGCTAAATCGCTTTGCGGCACGGCTTTACCGGTAGGGCGATAGCCACGGCCGAAGCCTGCCACCAGATCAGACCAGAAATTTAGAAATTATAAAATTCCAAACCCCTACCGAGAATCGAACCAGAGACCTCCCACTACTAAGACCATAGCGCTTACCTGTGCGCCAGGGTGCAAAAGGCAACTTTCCTGAAACTTTTACTTACCTATTATTTATTTATTATTATTATATTTACGTCTATTCCTATACTTTATCCTTTCTTATTTACTTTAGTTTTTTTTTTTAATTATTAATTTTAATTTATATACAATACATACATTATGTGTATTTACTTTATTTTACTACTACACCCCTTCCACTTTTTAATTTTTATTATCTCCTTACCCTAAGGTTGCCTGGAAGAGATGCTATTTTAGCGATAAGGCCGCCTATTGTACAAAAATCTATTTACATTTATATGTATAAATAACAAAAAGGAACAATGAATGAATGTACAATAAAGAATATTTTACTTTACTTTACTTTACCTGAAACCCAAGACACCTCCCATAAAAGCAATACTGATTGATATTATCCGCTTGCGAGAACAGTTCCTCTGGCGAGTGTCCCTCGGACGGGAACAGCTCTCCGGGCGGCGCCCACGACAGCAGCGTCTGCAGGTGATGCAGGCACGTGCCCAGGGACGCTAGCAGCTGACCGCATGACTCTACTTCCCTGGAAGAGACGTACGAGTACTAATTAAGACACGTCTTTGCTCTAGAACTTATGCCATATACCTACTAACTCCCGCTGCCCTGCACTTGAGTTTTGGAAGGTAGTGAAAATGAATATTTCAGACTAATATTATAAAGGCGAAAGTTTGTGTGATGTGTGTGTGTATGTTTGTTACTCCTTCACGCCAAAACTACTTGACAGATTTAGCTGAATTTTGGAATAAAGATAGATAATATCCTGGATTCGCACATAGGTTACTTTTTATCCCGGGAAATCAAAGAGTTCCCATGGGATTTGGAAAACCTAAATCAACGCGGACGAAGTCGTGGGCGTAAGCTAGTTCTTTGTAAAATCGATTTTTCATCTTTTGAAAAGTAAATATTATACGTGTGAAAGTGTGTTTATTTGTTGATTTGTCCTTCAATCACGACACAACGGAGCGGAACGCATCGATCGACGTGATTTTTGGCATTTAAAGACCTGTAGCTGATGCATGCGATTTCGTCCGCGTGGATATAAGTTTATAAAACGCAGCCTATGTCACTCTCCAAGTCTTTAACTTTAATCATGCAAAAAATCACGTCGATCATTGCTCCGTTGTCGCAAGATACGACAAACCGACATAACACAATTTCGCATGTATGATAGTGATTATTCAATTAAACTTTTACAAGTGCTTTTGAATCGTCAAAATAATCTACCACTGGTTCGGAATGCCGTTCCTACCGAGAAGAACCAGCAAGAAACTCGGCGGTTGCTCTTTTCAAATGTACAATTTACAATAATATGCCATACCTGATAGGTATAATCATTATCGCCACATCAGAACTATTTCGCATTCCCCAGCGACCGAGACAAATTATACAAGTAGGTCACGCGTAGGTAAGTATTGTTCCAATACGATATCAAGCACGTTTTATTTAAATCGCCTTCCACAATTAGTACCGATCCGATTGTTTGTCGCTATACAGTTTTTGAATTGAGTTCTGGCATTGATTCAAGATTTCCTCATTATTGAATTCTTATGAGCGGTATTGAGATCGCAGGCGATTTAAAGTTGACTTTACGTCAAATTAAATACAAGACCATAAAAAAAAACTAGTCAAGTGCGAGTCGGATTCGCACACGAAGGGTCGTACAAGATTATGTATATTTGATAAATTTTTTAAAATATGGCAATCATTTTGAAATTTTTATTATTTGTTGTTATAACGGCTATAGAAATAGAAACTCTGTGAAAATTTCAAATCTCTAACTATCACGGTTTAAGAGATACATAACCAACCCAACAGACAAATTGATAGACAGACGGACGGACAGCGGAGGTTTAATAGTGAGAAGTTTCATGCAACTATCTTTAAACATTATACGATCGCAAAAAAATCTACTATATCCTCTAAAAAGTAAAAATAATATCATACGCGGAATTAAAAAAATCTTAGTGGTTGTTTACATAAACAGAGCTATCAGCTATAGCCTGCCTCCCAATGTATTAGCTTGATGGGCACGTCCGTTGCAGTTTGGACTTTGCTTTCAAACATTAGTCAGCAAAGAGAAAATAATTACATGTTGGTCGCTTTGGTTCCGACATTGTGAGCGTCCGGTTCTTATCAGAATAATTTGGTAGTTTTCTTCATTTACCCTAATTTTGACTCTAGATTGAGTGAGCTCTCGGTTTGTTCCTGAATCGACATATTTGTCAAATATTGGTATCTAGAGGACTAGAGGATGCCCGCGACTTCATCCGCGTGGATTTAGGTTTTAAAGATCCCGTAGGAACTGTTTGATTTTCCGGCATAAGAAGTTGCCTATGCCAATAACAGGGACGCAAGCTACCTCGGTACCTTTCATACAAATCTGTTGGGCCGTAAAAAAATAACAGACAGACAAACACACTCGTATTTATAATATTAAGTATGGATTTGAGTACTAGCGGTGACGTGAAATCAAAGATTTGAAAATATAATAATGTTTAAAACTCTTTGCCACGCTATTACAACGGGCCTTGCAACGTGTTGAGATACCAACCAGAGTGGAGACGTAGATCTGCAACTCTCATAGACGATTCCTAAGTAACAAATGAAACTTACTTGACAAAATATCCTTTTCGAAAGAGCAGAGCGTCTCGTCCCGTACAAACTTGCCGACTCAGTTTGAGCCCGTGTAGCACGCAGGAGTCCACAACCGACACGAAGCTACGATATCCGTTGCCAGGCGATTTTGCATCGAAGTCGTATAGCGGCGCTACCTGCAAAGATAAAAGTTATTGCTTGAATAAGTCTTACATAAAAACATTCTTTATCGAGATATTCTATATACTTATCCAAAAAGACTTGTAAGTATAAGTATGTAATAAAATAGATTGCTAAAGTACGAAGAATGGTCTCTATTTAGTAAAGCCGCAAGATGCAAATTAGCATATATTATAAACTATAGTATATTTATTATTTATATAAGCTTAGTGTTATATAGATTTGAGCCTAATTAATTATTTATACATATATGTATTTCTTAATATTCTTGTTATCGATAAAAATATGTCAAGAACGCCTCTCCTTTGCATGGGTATTTAAAGAACACGTATATCAAAATTTCGAAATTATGTATCGTTTTTTTAGATAACAAAATTACGTTCCTGACATTGAGTAGGGTCAAAGGGGCACGCTACATCCGGCTCAATCAATGAAATGGGGAAACAGATAAATAATATTTACAAACGAAAAAATGTATGCACTAAAATATTGAGAACTAGCTGATGCCCGCGACTTCGTTCGCGTGGATGTAGATTTTTCAAAAATACCGTAGGAACTCTTTGATTTTCCGGGATAAAAAGTAGCCTATGTGCTAATCCAGGGTATAATCTATCTCCATTCTAAATTTCAGCCCAATCCGTACAGTACTTTTTGCAGGATCTGGGGTTTGATGTCGGATTCGATCTAATTATTTGGAGTTATGCACATTTTAAGCAATTAAATATTACTTGTTTTAATGGCGAAGAAATACATTGTGAGGGACACAATAACATAATTATGTACAGCTACCTATTTGTATTTGGAACGTCTAAGATTAGTTACTAATTTGCTGAAGATGATGAGTGTAGAAGAGAGAGCACGTTACCGATATTTATATTACTTTGTATGAGAAAATAATGAAGAGCAATTGCAGACAAGAACACACTAAATTTTCTACACTAAACAAACCAGAGACACTCGACTCACAACTCATTAGCCTATAATGTCATTTACACTGCTACCCACAACTATCTTGCATTATCAATGCAATAAATACTCATTAGATTGAAAATTAATCATCAAATATTAAATACTCATTATAAACACATGCAAAATCATTAAGTTTACATTGAATAACTATAATTTATCAAACATGTGCCCAACTTATCAGTTGCAGAGTTGTAAACAAAGGAACATGTGTAGGTATTACAAATACATTTAGGAAACAAAGAAACACGTGTATTACACATTAGAATCATCATAATCATGATCAACCCCTTGCTGGTCCACTACTGAACAAAAACTCCTCTCAGAATGAGAAAGGTTTAGGCCATAGTTGGTCACACTGGCTAAGTGTAAAATATTATCAGACCTGTTCATACACTTTTGAAAACATTAGTAAATTAATTTGACAATTCAAAAGCACTTGTAAAAGTACTTAATCTAAATCCATATTTTACATAATCATAATTTTTATTGTTTACAATGTTTAAATAAATAATAAATTTATTTTAATTAGAACTTGTTAATTTGCATCCAATAACATTGTTTATCCTGTTACAATATCATTGTCTACACATTTCCAAAGAATAACCATCAAGTTTTACACTCTTTTAATAAATCATAATGAAGGAATAATAGGAAAATAATATTAATTTTATGAAAGGCCTAGTTAGCATAGTAATAAATCAACAATGAATATCACTTCAATTATTGCCTTAGTCACTTTAGTTATTTATTAAGGATAGGTTTTTTGTAAGGTTTTGTATTATAGGGTATGATATAAGTATGTACATAAAAATACAGTATATAGTGCATATACATATTATTTATATTATGTATGTAGTTAGTAGCATTTTCATTGAGTACTTGTGATGAAATCTAATATGTATTCTATATTATTTATTCAATGCAATGGTAAACATTGTTATTCACACATACCTTACGGACATGGTCGACGAGCGGCCACACTGTATCAATGTGGTCTATTAAGGTCATGAATCCCTGGTATAAACGCTGGCCATTCTCACTGTCATCTGGTTGAAAGTAGGTAGCATTGTTCTGGCATGAATCCTTCAGGGCCTCGTACATTGCATAGGTCGGTGGGGCTCCTTCCACCGACTCTATGGGGCAACACAGGGCCGCTTTCGCAGGTGGCTCCGGGAACTCCATTCTTTTAATTTTACCAGTGAAGATACGAAAACTACGACTTATCAATCTAAGCCCCATCTGCAAAGTTATTCTTTATATTACCCAGAGCCTTGTACACACGAAGCAGATGTTAAAATGCAATGTATTTACAAAATATTCCGTGAGCCAATATCATCGTTTTATTCATGTATTGCCGGTACACAATTACGAGTATCTGGGAAACTTTTAGATTATTTTAACAGTACTTTAGGTTTGGAAGACTTCGTGCTTTTATTCATGGCTTTTCAAAGCGTAATACAATTTTTCTTTAATTTATAAATTGATTAATGATTAGCCATTGACCGATGACAACTTTACAAAGCGAATGCTAAACATAGATTGATTAAATGTCAGTTGCAGTGTTGCCAGTGGCAGATAGTCAATTGTAACACGAGACATCTCAAAATGTAACATTTTCACGAGAAAAGTAACATTTCCTTATTTTTCGTGGAAAATAAAAGTAATAAGGTGCACAGGTTAATATGGCATTTTATTATACAAAAATTTAAACAGTTTTCTTGTCCCATTAGTTAAGCTTAAAAAGAATCGTAATAATAATTGTTGATTGAATAAATTGACTGCTGATCCTGAAAAAGAAAAACAAATCAATATGTAAAATAATAATATAACAACGGATTTAGAAATGTCTTTGAATAGCTATAACTTATTTTGTTAATCAATTTATAATACAAGTGTAAATTAAAAATTTATATCACCCTAACAAGTGAAGGTTACATTAACTAGAAAAGAGCTGATAACTCTCAAATGGCTGAACCGATTTTCTTTGATTATAGCTAAGAACACTCTCCATCAAGCCACCTTTCAAACAAAAAACTAAATTAAAATCGGTTCATTAGTTTGAGAGCTACGATGCCATACACAGATACACACGTCAAACTTATAACACCCCTCTTTTTGGATCGGGGGTTAAAAAGATTAAAATCGTCTTATATCGGGCGATCTGGCAACACAGGACTGTTTGAGAGGTTACGCACTAGGTGGACTTTGTCTGTGTAGCGTTTGATGGCGCGCGTGTGGTGCCTTTTTGGAGCGTTTTTTTTTTTTTTTGTTAAAAGTGGCTGGTTTTTGTGTTTCACTGGCGTGTTAGGTGCTAGAACCATGCTGGAACTAACTGGGAAGCGCTCTAAAGGGGCGCCGTGCGTATGTCGGCGAGCGCCGGCACAGACGAAGTCCTTACTTATATAGTTTCCCTAACTTGAAAATATCTACAAACTTGACATTGGCTAATCTTTGTAAAGCCAGACGAGAGAATAAAAAAAAAACGCACTAGGTAGGTACGCAGTGAAGAAAATTACGCGGGAATTTCAAATTCGTTTTGTTAACTGAACAATACTAGGTAGGTACCTAACTACTTACCTTGGTCTCAGCAAAGAGATCGATAGATTCGATAGCAAAACTCAAATTTTAGGTTACGCCGGCCGGTATCTACTCAGCTCGCTCTCATTCCTGTAAAGAAAACCGAAGTTACCTACAACAATAACTAAGTACTTAGTAAATAGCTAAATGAACTTCTGGAAACTAATGTGACTTAATAATAAGATGACAGTCAATACAAAAACAAACTGCTTTCAGTTGCAAATACTATGACTTTGTTTTTGCATTACTGATTCCCTAATTAGTTAACTACTTACTTATTTACTTAAAACTACATTGTATACAACATTTGCTTACCAAGCAAGTAGTGTTAGCAACATATATACAGAGTCGATAAGGATAACGAACAAACCAATCACTTTCGAATTTTGACGAAATAAAGATATAATTTTTTTTTGTACTTAGATACCTAACTACAATATCACTACCCCGCAACGAATAACTTTTTTTTTCTCTCGTCTGGCTTTACACTGATTAGCCAATGTCAAGTTTGTAGTTATTTACAAGTTAGGAAAACTATATGTATAAGAATGGACTTCGTCTGTACCGGCGCCCGCCAACATACACGCGGCGCCCCTTTAGAGTGCTTCCCAGTCAGTTCCTTGGTCAGTTCCACCACCAATAAACACTAGCAGAACACAAAAACCGGCCACTTCTAACAAAAAAACACTCCAAAAAGTCACAACACGCGCGCCAGCAAACGCCACCACAGACGAAGTCCACGAATAACTATTAGCCAAAACCAAAGACCTTACACTTAAGGTCTTTGGCCAAAACAAAGTTGAGTCACAGAGAAAAACAAACAAAACACTTTTTTAATCACAGAGTAATTACAAAACAAAGTGAACTTAGACCAATAACTTAGAGAAAGTGAAATAAAGTAACAAATGGGCCAATTACGACAAACGAAAACTGTTTTGGATGCGTTCCGTTTCACGATTATTTTTGGTTTGCTGGGAAAAATTTGAATATTTTTATGAAGTCCTAAAAGTAACTTAAAGTAACATTTTGAGTCGTGTAACATGGAGGAAACATGAGGGGGTCAAAAGTAACGTAAAATGTTACAAAAGTAACATTCTGGCAACGCTGGTCAGTTGTCACTTTCACTAAAAATGTCTCTCTGACAGATCAGCTGATGCAACTAGGATGCGGATGCAACATAGACAAATCTTTTTAGGGTTCCGTATCTAAGGGTGCCAAAGGGACCCTACTATTACCAAGCCTCCACCGTCCATCTGTCTGTTAGCGTGCTGTATCTTATATGAATCGTAACAGGTAGAGAGCTGAATGACAGTATACCTATTTTCGCTATAGCAATAAATTAAGTAGTTATAAAAAAACCAAGGTGGTGAATTTTCAAACGGCCGCCTTGTACTTAAATGTAAATAGCTTAAATTAAAAAGTATATTTAATGATATATAATATATCTTGCACGATGGTACAGAACTCTTCTTGTGAGAGCCAGACTCGCACTTGGCTGATTTTCTTACCAGTTCTAAAGCTCTGGACTCTAGTAACATCATATTTTAGTAAATACAGAAGTCACGGGTAACATTGAAAACGTGTCAAACAATACAAGTTGACAGAAACTCCTACTCGGTTCGGTACTCGGATGGAAATAATGGCACCATTGATTTGATATAAGTCGAAGGTTTATGGAACAAATATTTTTATTTTATTTTATTTTAAATATCAGTATCCTCCAAACTAATGAAAAATTAAAAGTGTTCTTTGTTTATGCAGTAAAAACATTAGAATACTGATATTTTACTATTGCACATTGTACAATAGCATTTTTTAAATCATAATATTGAGGTGTTTCCAACGTCTTTTTCTTAAAAACTAAATAAATACTTATAGTTAGGTCCATTAAAAAAAATTGCTTTAGCGAGAGCGAAGAAGTTCATTAAGACGGATCGATCTTTGCTCGACTGTACCAGTATACCAGTATACCAGTAACCGAATGCTGTTTGTCTAGGCCCTCTTTTTTACCTAAGATATCAGCCAGCAGGGGAAACGACGAATGCTCGTAAGTACCTAATGATGACCCCGATTATGTACTCTGCCAAGAGTATTACTCACCCAAAACTTAATGGCATCTTAAAAACCTCCGCTACTCAATGTTTGAGTCTGGATAATGAAAGATGAGACTGAAATCACCCGGCTACAAAAATCAGAGCGCATCCCTAAAATTATAGTGAAAAAAATTGAATACTCAATTTGATAGGTAACTACTTACAATTAATCCAATTAATTTTTTTTAATATTTAATAAACAGCACAGTAATGTTTTCACACATTTCCGTTTTCACAAAGCTCTACGTTTTTAGACCTCATCAGGGGGTTGGGGGTTCGATTTTCTGGCATCCTGATGTCCCTAATACACATGGACCTGTGTTATAATATCTAAAAGCTGATACATCTTCCAGTTTTACTGTCAAAGAAAACGTTTTAATCATAACCAATGATGTAATATCGTATCGCTTATAATCGTAACATAATATTAGCACGTAAGAGATATGGTTTTAGAAAACATAATTAATATTAATATCTTTTAAGAATTTAAGCCAAGTATCAAAGTTAAATTATCATAACTATACATAATTAGGAAATATCTTCCAAAAGACAAAAGCCCAAAGCACCCAAAGCCGTGAAAAGTAAGTCCATAGTAACCATAGACATACAATTTTAGTAACTAAGTCAAGTTAAAAAAAGTATGATTTTGTCAAGGTCACGTCACTCATCTCATCTGTCAGTGTCAAAAAACAATACTATTTTGAATGTTGGCACATCTAAAAGCCAGGATTGAAATTCGAATGGATTTTGAAGATTTTAAATTGTGGTTATTTTTCTAATAATTGATTTGTTTTGTATATGAAGTGATTAGGTGAACTGAATTCACCTTTATTTAAAAAATGGACGAAGTCCTGATGCAAATAGATGAACCACCAGAACTAGAAAATTGTGCAGAAAAATCTGAAAATCCTCAAATAGCCGATGTGCCGGCCGGTCTTGAACCTCCAAATGAAACTTTGATTGAGTATCCGAATCTGTTTTCTAGTAAAACCTTGCTGGAGCTGTGTAGTTCGTCGTGGTCTCGTACTGCAAATGCGAAACAAGAGGTGCAACCGTATTTACGTGGATGTAAATGGTCGCCTGATGGTACATGTTGTTTAACAGTGGTTAATAGTGACGGAGTTCATCTCACAGAGCTCCCTAGGGACCTTTACACCGGGACTGTGAGTCCTGAGAGAACAATCGATGTGCTAGACTCTACTGTTCACGTGAAAGAGGCAGGCCTAGTGTACGATTTCTGTTGGTATCCTGGAATGAACAGCTGCATACCAGAATCTTGTTGGTAAGATCTTTTATAACTTTCTTAGTTTATATTTTTTCATACTGTTAGCTATCAGGTTAGCTAACTAGTTATTTTTTGAGTGATAGAAGTAGATCTACCTTATAAATCTTTGTTATTGAAAATAATATAATGTTTTCAATAGCTGTTCAACTTTCTACTTATCAAAACAATTAGAAACTTCCTTCTCTTCTGACTGCTCTGCTTAAGATTTTGTTGCTCAGTAGGTTGTGCTTATGATGAAAATTCTATTATTCGACTTAGAGTTTGTGTATAACCAAATTATAATAATCAATAAGAATTTATTTATATTTTCAGTTGGATAACCACAAGGCAGAATGCACCAGTGCAGATGTGGGATGCATTTGATGGCTCATTGAGATGTTCCTACCGAGGCTTCAATGCAGTGGATGAAATGGAACCAGCCCTATCTGTTACTTTTAATACTGAAGGCACAAGAATCATTGCTGGTTATAAGAAGGTGCTTCGTACATTTGATGTAGACAGGTCTGTGATTTGACGTACAATTTCAATTAGCTTTACAACCTTTAGTCCTTTAGCACAACCTTTTGCAAGTATTGGCCTGCTCTATAATTTCCCTCCATTCATACTTGTTTCTTCCATGATGTGAGCTTTCAAGTACATTCGTAGATGGCTATGTCTAAATGTGGAAAAGAAATAATCCAATTATCTTTAGATCAGCTGCATATTCTCTTATTCTTTTAGGTAATGAAATATCGCTTGTTTTAACAGTGAAGGAAAACGTGACAAAACCTGCATGTCTGAAAGTTCTCCATAATGTTCTCAAAGGTGTGTGAATTCTGCCAACCCACACTTGGCCAGTGTGGTAAACTATGGCCAAAACCCTTCTCACTCTGAGAGGAGATCTGTACTCTGTAGAGAGTCAGCGATTGGTTGATCATGATAATATGATGATATTATTCTTTACATGCCCCTGCACTTATTATGCACTTGTGATGTAAACTTGGGGCCATGAAAAAAGGTTCACTTAGTTGCATTGTGGGGGTGCTATGCAGTTCTAAGACAAATGATTTGACTATCAAAGGCTTTGACTATTTTTATTTTAAGTGATGCATGTTATATTTTGACATCTTAGGACATTTTTAATCAATCAAAATATTTATCTGTTGTCTTATTAAAAAGTGCTTCTAAACTTTTAGGCCTGGAAGAGATTTTGCAGAACACAAGATAAACTCCCCTGCGTCATGTTTTGCAACTGACAGAAACCTGCTGGCCATGGGGTCATGGAATACAACCTTAACTCTTTATAACATGAATGAAATGGGAACCTATAAGAGTATTGGAAAGATGCATGGTCATTCAGGTAACAACATCATTTTCCCATTTGTACTATTTAGGGCATCTTGCATATAAGCAGTGATAGCCTAATCACTAGTGGACAGGGCATAGGGCTCCTATTTGTAGAAGCCTCTTAACTTTTCAGAGTTATGTGCATTTTATTTAATCAATTAATAAGTATCACTTGCTAAAACAGTAAAGGAAATGCCTAAGAGTTCTCAAAGGTGTTTGAAGTTTGCCAATTGTACTGGGCCAGCATAATGGACTATGGTCTCACCTTGACAGGAGATCAGTACTCAGTAGTGAATTGGTGACAGGTTGACATGATGATGATTATTTATGAATTAAATAAACATTATCATCATCGTACAGTCGCCAAGTGATGGATGTCCACTGTCATGTCTCTTATAGGAATTTCCATACAGTTTGTTCTTGCGCTGCCTGAATCCAGCTCTTAGCAAATTTGTTTTATCTGTTTACCAATAGTGGAGTAGGTGGCCATTCTTACTTACTTACTTACATACTTGAGACTTCATTGTCTTTTGATTTTTGGATTATGTTAAGTATACATAGCTGTGTTATACATTGTGTTCTGTATATTCATCTCTATTTCTTGTCTTTTCAGGTGGAGTTACACATGTAAAATTCACTCCAGATGGCCTAAAATTAGTATCCGGTAGCAGAAAAGACCATAGACTTCTAATATGGGATATTCGATATTATAGGCGGCCTTTGAACATTCTCACAAGGGTAGTGAAGACAAACCAAAGAATATACTTTGACATATCGCCATGTGGTAAATACTTGGTTACCGGAGGCACGGATGGAGTGGCTAAAGTATGGAATGTTGATGTGGTCAATTGGAAGGAGAGTCTAGATGTTGAAGATGTAGATAAGGATAATTCTACTTTTAGGGTAAGTTGAAGGGTCCCGTACCTGAAAGACGTCAATATGAGTAACCCCATTACTTGTACTATGTATTGCTTTAATGGTGAAGGAAAATCATCATCATCATCAGCTTGTGGATATCCATTACTGGACATAGGCCTTCCCTAAAGAACGCCGCCACACCCAGTCCTCAGCCTTCCTCATCTAGCCACTTCCCGCCAGCCAGAAGGAAAATATCATTAGGAAACCTTCATACCTCCATAATAAGGTGTGTTAAGCCTGCCAATGGTAAAATTCAATCCTATCCATCCCTCAGTCTGTATGTCTGCCTTTTGAACCATAATAGGTAGAGTTGAAATTTTCAGACCATTTCTATTGCCTCTATAACAAAATGATAAAAATTCAAAATGGCTGTCATGTGAAAAAAAAAAAAACCAAATGTGCATTATCTTGTACGATGATACGGAACACATCGTGTGCGAGTCAGATTCGCACTTGACTGGTTTCATTTACTTACAATTTTTTTTTCTTTGATTTCAGTTTCCACTCCATAGAGATTGTTGCAACAGTATAGCGATACATCCATTGAGGCCGATTTTAGCCACCGGTTCAGGACAATATCATTTCTACGACCCAATATTAAAACTCGACGATGGAGTAAAACAGGAAAATGATAGTAATGTAACTCAAAATGATACAGAAAATTTGAATTTTAATGGTGATATGAAATATTCAAGTGATGCAGAAAACAGTTTAGTGTTTTGGTGGATTGGGGACATACAAGTACCTGGTGAAATGACTTAGTTGTTAGAGTTAGTTCTGTAATATTAACAACTAGCTGATGCCCGCAGCTTCGCCCGCGTGGATTTAGGGTCTGAAATCCCGTGGGAAAGTTGTCACAAAGTTCCTCTATCGATTAAAAAAAAAATTACGCAAATCGGTTCAGAAATCTCGGAGATTTCGGTGTACATAGGAAGAAAAACACAACTCCCTTTTTGAAAGTCGGTTAAAAAAGTAGCCTATGTTACTCCCTGATCAATCCTCTACTTGTCTGTGAAAACCCCGTCAAAATCGGTCCAGCCGTTCCGAAGATTAGCCTTTTCAAACAGACAGACAGACAGACAGACAGACAGACAGACAAAAATTTAAAAAACGTGTGATTCAGTGTTGGTATCGTTCAAATAACCATATGAGCTTAATATGAGGTAGTTATTTCGAAATTACAGACAGACACTCCAATTTTATTTATTAGTATAGATAATGTATGACAATTGTATGTGTTATATAGATGGTAGATGCTTTTGACGATTCAAAAGTACTTGTAAAATTTTAATTGAATAAAAATATTTTGAATTTTGAATTATAATGTGTTATTTTTTAAATACCAATTTACAGTCTACAGGATATGTTTTGTGCCTACTCAACTTTGGTTTAAAAAGTCTTAAAAACTACTCGATTTAGGTTTAAAAAAATGCTTAGGTTTGGTTTTCCAAGACAAAAGTAGCCAATGTTACAAAATTTCGTCAAAATCGGTTACACAGATGGGCCTTGAAAACTAGCAGACACGGACAAACGCACACTTTTACATTTTCAGAGTTCCGTACCCAAAGGGTGCCAACTGGACCCTATTACTAAGTCTTCGCTGTCCATCTGTATGTCCGTACATCCGTCTGTCTGTCAGTGTATCTCGTGAACCGTAATAGGTAGAGAGTTGAAATTTTCACTTAATGTGTATTTCTATTGCCTTTATAACTACAAATAATAAAAATTTCAAAAGAGAATAAAAAAATATTTGAAAAGAAAAATTCAGTATTTTAAAGTGCTAACTAGTGACAAGTACTCTGTTGCTAATTGAAGAAGGGTTCGACTCACAAAAGTATGCACTCTCATCGCTAGATGGCTAAACTAGTCTGATGGTACGGAACCTTTCGTGTGCGAGTCCGACTCATGCTTAACCGATTTTTATAATATTAGTATGGATATTAAGGTTCTCTTAAAAAATTGCTTCGTTCGGTGATACGTCCGCATCGTTGATACTGGAATTTTCTTTCATAAGTATGACTTCTTTCACACAAAAAGCGTTAATATTTGCATACCTACAGGCATACCTAATGCATAACTGAGTAGGTAAAGCAAAGAACAGAACAAAGAGCATTCCGCGTTTCGCTTAACGAGTTTGTGATTGTCACGAGTTAGTGTTTTTGTTTCGTCTATTTGTGAAACAACTTCAACAAAGCTCGGGAAAAGACTAGTAATAAAACAAACAGAAGTCGCCAATTACTTTTGGTGACTCAAATTAAAAGTTATCCAGTATCCGTAAATTAGACCTGTTTAAAGTCCACGGTCTCGAGAGGCAAATGGCCGATTTAATCTAATTCAAGTCCCACAAACCGTTTATCGTATTAAGAAGTTTGTTTCCATTGGACCTCAAGGGGCGTTGGAGCTAAGGGCTTGAGGCCGAAAGTCGTTAAGATAATATTATTATTTTCCTCCTTAAATCGCAGTAAGTCGAATTACTTATCTTTGTTACCTATCGATCCGCGTTATTATTTACTAGATGATGCCCGCGACTTCGTCCGTGTGAATTTAGGTTTTTTGCAATCGTGTGGGAACTCTTTAATTTTCCGGGATAAAATGTAACCTATGTGCTAATCCATGATATTATCTATCTCCATTCTAAATTTCAGCTAAATCTGTCAAGTAGTTTTTGCGTGAAGGAGTAACAAACATACACACACACATACATACAAACTTTCGCCTTATAAAAGACGAGAGGATGCCCGCGGCTTCGCCCGCGTGGATTTCGGTTTTTTTAAATCCCATAGGAACTCTTTGATTTTCCGGGATAAAAAGTAGCCCTTGTCCTTCAACGGGATGTACCCCATGTCTGTACCAAACATTAAAATCGGTTCAGCGGTTGGGCCGTGAAAACGTAGCAGACAGACAGACACACTTTCGCATTTATAATATTAAGGATTAGTGTGATATTTTTAGTCGATTGTTCTGGACAATTTACCGGATTAACTAATTCACATAAATCATCATCATCATGGTCAATCCATTGCCGGCTCACTATAACTGAGAACGGTTCTTCTCTGAGAATGAGAAGGGTAGTCTGCCACGCTGACAAGTGCAGGGCTTGGCAGACTTGGCAGACTTCACAAACCTTTGAGATTAAATTCAAATTCAAATTCAAAATATTTTTATTCAATTAGACTTTTACAAGTTCTTTTGAATCGTCAAAAGCATCTACCACTGGTTCGGAATGCCTTTCCTACCGAGAAGAACCAGCAAGAAACTCGGCGGTTGCTCTTTTCAAAGATTTGATAAGTATACCATTTTTTTTTTTATACTTATGGAAAACACTCAAGTATTCCTCACGATGTTTTCCTCCAAGAGATGTTATAGTATGCCATAGATAGGTAAGTAAACAGCAAGTCAATAAATAAGATTCGCAACCCAAGTTGGGCTGTACCTAACTGTAAAAATGTTACAATGGAATTTTTTCCCTTCATTTGTGTTTCAGAACGCGATTTGCTTGTTTATTGTTTTTTTATCACATCATCGAAAACGAGATCATCGTAAAAGTTTATTGCGGATCGATTTTCAAATTATTGCCATTCTTTTGTCTGTATCGCATGAAGAGGATATTTTTATTTGCCAAAGTGGCCTCGTAGGTACTTTATCTAGGTACCTATACAAAGAACCAAAAGCTTTATTTGCTATGGCGCAACATGCAGCATGTGATAATTGCAAAGCCCCCCCCCCCCCCCCCCCCCTCATCACTGCTAAACATTCAGGAAAAGGCAACCACCAAGCAGCACCACACAAATTCCGAAACCATACCTTGAACCTTACACACTCGCCTAAGAGTTTGAAGACTAAGCTTGCTATGCTGATTGTTGTTGTTTAGGATCCCATATCTTCAGAGTAAAAAGGAACCCTTATAGAATCACTTCGTTATCTGTCTGTCTGTGATGATCCCTAGAATATGAAATCTAGCACGTAGCAATGTTTTAGCACAAGAAAAGGGAAAAATCTAAAAACCGTGACATTTTGTGCGGTGATACGGAACCCTTCGTGTGCGAGTCCAACTCGACACTTGGCCGATTTTTTTGTGCAATTGTGCACTCTTGACAGAATGGTCTATGGCTACTGGGATTAAGTTAGCTACCTACACGCTCTTCATCTCTGTACTCGTCTCTTCATTTCTAGAGATGCTGCTGAAGAATTTCAGGATTCGCAATTGCACAGCCGACGAGAGCTTTTATCTTATCCTTCAAGATGGCATTGTTGGCACATTGATTAGGTAAGATAAAACAGAAGTTAACTAATTAGTCAAAATAACCCAATATCTTTGTAAGTTTATAAAGGCATTACAGCAGATACTTTATCAGTCGTTAATCACTGGATTTTAATCCTGCGTAAAAAACAATCTGAACATTCTATTTAAAAATAAACTTACCTTAGGTACCTTCCTTCCTTTGAAATTGTTACAAGTTTACAAATAGCAGTCTGTTCGTAAGAAACTGGCGACTAATTTAAAAACTTTGGCACTTAGGAACGTTATATCAACCTTCGCAAGTCGTAACAGTTATTTTATAGTAGTTCAAGAGTGCCAATTAGTGTTGAATTGAATTGTACCTACCTACAAGTTAAAAGAGTTCATTTTAGTATTATATTTTTGTCTTGTTTCAGCTGTGGCCTGTGACACTCGATTTTAAGAGGGGTCTCTCCGTCACTCGCTCCATACAAACGTAGTTCGTCTCTCATTGGAATACTAACCAATCATACTCAATGGAATTTTGTAGAAACGTTCTGGGAACTAATATCTATGCCTGTGGTATTCCAGATTTCCGTTAAAATATTCGGTTTCAAAGTTACGCGGTCTTAAAAATTCACATACCAATCTTTGAGCCCCTGTAATTTTAAAACTTCATATTTTTAGAAAAATCTAAAACACCACAGGCACAGATATTAGTTTTTTCTAGAATATGTCTGCAAAATTTCAAGGACTTTGGTTGCTTAATATTCAAATGAAATTGGAACTACGATTGTATGGAGTAAGTGACGGAGAGAGCCCTGTTAAATAAGCTAAATGAGTTACATACATACATCCGCACAGCCCTCGCGCAAACCCGGTGCGGGATAGCGCGGGTGACGTGCGGATGTGCGGGACGTCCCCCCACCACAACCCCGATTGCCATGTCAACCTGTCGCTAACTATAGATGCGGCTACCTAAGTAGGTATATTCTATTTATTAGGTAGATAAATAGAATATTTTTTGGTTGTCTCGGTTCTCATTAGGTAAGTCTTTCATTTGGGTGTGAGCTATTAACATAACAGAGAATTGCCTATCAAATCGAAGTTAATATTCAGATCTAAGCTATTCAGTGAAGCATTATACCTACTTACCATAAGGAGCGATTCAATGGATATTCAATAGCGTATTAGCATAGGGTATATTGCCAAGCAATCTCACACCCCACAGGTATTGACGGCATTTGCATAATCGCTCCAAAGTTTTCCCTGTAATTTTATACGTGTCAAGGATGGTTTTTTACGAAAATTGGGTTACTTCTTGGTACATGGTACCTACGTAGGTACTTGGCTAACGTGTTTATTTTTAACCGACTTCCAAAGAGGAGGAGGTTACCAATTTATTTTTTTAAAGCTATTAGCATCTGTTTAATTGGTTGGTCTTCTTAATATAACGGTTCAGAAACAGTTTAACTTCATCTCCTGTTTTCTTTGGAGCTCATATTAGGTAGTGGCACAAAATATACCGACACCGACTTACCTACTTATTTCTATTTTAACCCCCGACCCAAAAAGAGGGGTGTTATAAGTTTGACGTGTGTATCTGTGTATCTGTCTGTGGCATCGTAGCTCCTAAACTAGTGAACCGATTTTAATTTAGTTTTTTTTTTGTTGGAAAGGTGGCTTGATTGAGAGTGTTCTTAGCTATAATCCAAGAAAATCGGTTCAGCCGTTTGAAAGTTATCAGCTCTTTCCTAGTTACTGTAACCTTCACTTGTCGGGGGTGTTATAAATTTTTAATTAACACTTGTGTGGTAGTAAGTCGAAAGCTATAAAGAATTCAGTTTATTATATTTACTTAGCAAAATTTGGGTCATGGGGATCCAAAAATAAATTTTATGAATCATCTTACGCTGAATAGGTGTAAAGTAAAAGTAAAGAAAATTTCCTGAAAGTTCAACACAACTGAAGAAGGCCACGGCCTTAATTAATGTGGATTGAAGTTTGAAAACAAGAGTAGGCGTAAATGTTAAACGTATTATGATCGGGAACAAAAGATTTTGAATGAGGTTTTTGGTTGACCCGTCGTAAAAGTATCTCCTTACTATAAGTAGACCGCTCCATTAAAAAAATGAAAAAATGACACTATCCAATTCCAGATTTTCTAAGTATATATAGGCAAGTTATATTAATTGATCCGCATTTTGTCAGTCAGCCACCAGCTCTCCAATTTCCCTATCTATACTACTAATAAATAAAATTGGAGTGTCTGTCTGTAATATCGAAATAACTACCGCATATTAAGGTCATATGGTTATTTGAACGATACTATAACTGAATCACACGTTTTTAAAATTTTTGTCTTTCTGTCTGTCTGTTTGAAAAGGCTAATCTTCGGAACGGCTGAATCGATTTTGACGGGATTTTCACAGACAAGTAGAGAATTGACCAGGGAGTAACATAAGCTACTTTTTTAACCGACTTTCAAAAAGGGAGTTGTGTTTTTCTACCAATGTACACCGTAATCTCCGAGATTTCTGAACCGATTTGCGTCATTTCTTTTTTAATCGATAGAAGAACTTTGCGACATTGTTTCATAAGAAATTTAGATTCCAACTCCTCAATCCTGATGCTGCAGGGGATCTGGCCAATCCACGCGGGCGAAGCTGCGGGCATCAGCTAGTTTGAAATAAAACACACGGGTATAGATACCAAAAAAATAAATATATTTTATCCTTCTAAGTTCTAAACTAAAACATTATAACGCCACCAGTTACGAGTAAATTGACACGCCCTCAATCACAGTTTTAGTGCCCCGATCCAGACTAACATATTTTCAGAGTAAAGTCTGGTCAGACATAACGCGCATCCGCATTAAAGCGTCACGACTCACGACGGCAGCAGCAAGGCAGGAAAGCATCAAACTTTAGAGAGAGATAATCAGCAACTTCGGCTTCGTAGTGTGGTCTCTGTCACTCATACCTGTGACATTTTGTCGCAGATTTGTTAATCTCAACGACAAAGTTAATGCTCTACGAAACCGAAGTTATAAATTATATCTTTCTAAAGTAGTTACGATGTGCGGGTGCGATCTTTCCTGCCAGGAACCGTAGGTATACCTAGTATGCATAAGCACCTATGTCTTACTTCGGAATGTGACAGTAATGACTCAAGACGGTAGTAATGCGGCTGCTACGTGAAGTTCGCCACGTGTGAACGCCTTCATACAGTTTTTAACCGACTAGCGCTTTGGAAAATGTAGGAGTCGCTGCCAACATGCGTCGATATCGTAGCGCGTTGCGTGTGACCACGGCTTTAATAATTTCAAGTTCTATTCTATCGCCTGTCTAGTACATACAGTAGATACGCGCTTCAGTACGTAGTTCTTCTGATAGAAGTTCGTGAACAACCACATGAAAAGAATGAGGTTCGAGATACCGACCCAGTAGAACACCTTGCTTACCGGGCAGGGGGAAGTGTAGGTTTGGATTGCTATATGCAATATGATCATGACGAATTGAAGCTGGAATGAAAAAATCTAAATGAATATCAGTAAGGTTCTATGAATCTATAAGCTTTTCTAGAAGCCATAGTGTCTAAAGAAGTAGGTAAGTCTGTAGAGTAACTCAAGTTTTTCAATGGCATCTACGAAATGCTTAAACGCTTCCGTTCGAACGCTTGAGACAGCGTCCTGTATCTCTCAGTTGAAACCTTCGCTGCAAAATCGATCACTCTTCCGATAGTAGCTAACGGTATCAAAGAGATGCTAGGAATCTTTGAGCAAGTACTTGATAATCGCTAAAAGAAGCCTGGGATCATGTCCAAGTAGATATAGCATTCACAAAGTTTGTAATGAACGACAGCTTTTACAAGTAGATACGTAACTTATTATGCTCGACTATCCAAAGTGTTAAAATTTTCCTATCGGAGGAGAATTTTCTTACCAATTGCATCAAAGTTAAATACTTCTTCCACCATAGATACTTTGTATACGCCGCACCCATAGCTGAGAGACCGTAATACGTGTACATGATCACGTGTATGGTACAATTCACCAGTGCCATGAACGCCCAATGGTCAGATGGGTCGTATTTCAGGCTCAACCAGCTGATGATGACCATAAACATATGGTGGTATACGTGGAGGAATGTGATCTGAGAAGACTTTTTTCGGAGCACGAAGATCACTGTATCGAAAAGGTCCAATATCTTTGTCGCCATGTACTTCCAGTAAAGCACAGCGATTACCTGTAAAAGTGCTACATTAAAAATCAAAGAAAACTTAAGCATGCTAGTACTAGGAATGGGTACGACAATAATGGAAGGGGTGGGACTTGAATCTGCCATAATTATTGAGGCAATCGAAGGCTTCTTTCATTCGTAAATATTCCAGGTGAATTTAAATACAATGACGTTACAAGCCTTTACAAATGCACATTGCACAGTCTTTGGAGGTGTAATTGGCGGACTGAAAGAAGTGTGAGGGAATTAGGTATTTACTACCGCGCGAGAGCCAACGATTGGTTGATCAGTTACCTCTTTTTTCGCGATACGCTAATTTTCTCACACTACGCCTATTTTTGATCAAATTATTTGCCGGTCATTAACAGGGCTCTCTCCGTCACTTGCTTCATACAATCGTAGTTCCAATTTCATTTGCGTTCAGTTTCATGAACTTTGTTTGCTTAATATTCAAATGAAATTGGAACTACGTTTGTATGAAGCGAGTGACGGAGAGACCCCTCTTAATCTATTGCAGCCACATAGGCGCAAATTCGAATGGTTTGTATTTCTCTTTCATTGCTCATTTTGTAATGATTGCTGTTCATCATTCATCGTCTTTCGCCGAAAATAGATCTTTAACAGATGAACCGTCCAATTTCGCTCTAAAGGATGTTTAGATTAGCTGTGTTGAGTGGGTAGATATTATCTGTTTTGTTAGGTTTCTGTTTGATTGGGCGGACCCTGAAACGATCTAGGCCATTTCGGTCTTCGGATTAGTATATTTAGGTAGTTATTTACTATAGAAAGTGAATTAGGTAAATAGATAAAATGAACGAATGAGTGAAATATTTATGTTTTGTACACCAAAAGATAAATGCAAATATGCAAAATATACTCCTACCTATGCTTAAAAAAAGACGGGTACAATTGGCGGCCTTATCGCTTTTAAGCTGCTTTTCTTGAAAGCGCTTTTATTATGCCTACTTACGAAGATTAGGCTAATTTTCTAACGGGAATGTGAGAAGATGCACAACGAGACCCACCAATATAGGGACGTTACATTTTCATAGAATACCTATCTATGTCATATTAGCTTTGAATAACTCAAAATTTAATCAACCCCCGACACAAAAAGCTCTGTAAGAAAACTAGAAAAGAGCTGATAACTTTCAAACGGCTGAACCGATTTTCTTCGATTAAGTATAGCTAAGAACACTCTCGATCAAGCCACCTTTCAAACAAAAAAAAAACCAAATTAAAATCAGTTCATTCGTTTAGGAGCTACGATGCCACAGACAGATACACAGATACACACGTCAAACTTATAACTCCCCTCTTTTTGGGTCGGGGGTTAATAAATAACACCGAAATCTGTTGATTATAAGAGTAGCTTAGCTATTAATCAATGTGTAATAAATCCGAAGGGAAATAATACCGAATATTTATAACCTTAAAATTTAGACTTAATAAAACTCACCCAACAACTTACGTATAGAGTTCGATCGTCATAGTCACATTTTCTTGGAAACAATCCTTTGTCGATTATATAAGCAAGAAACTGAAAAGATTAGTTAGTTTTAGGTAGGTATAAGTAAATAAGATAAACATAATTTATTATGGGGATTGAATTTGGTCTCCGTCACAAAATAATGTCATTATCCCGAAAAATCTTTGTTATGTAAACAATGGAAGGGGTCACAACACTTTGAGGATTATAACGTAGAGTCAAATAGGTACCTACTTATTTATTAAAAATACATTCCTACTACTGGCGATTACCTAAAAATATAGAGCGTGCGTCTAAGTATAAAAGAATACGATTGTGAAGCTAGCGAACAAAACTTTGCAGTTATGCATTTGATCAAAATTCTATTTTTTAAATCCGCACAGTGGCTCACTGAATGGAAGTTAATGAAATATCACTGAACACAGGTCAATATTTAAGCTCATTTCCAAGCAAAACGGCCTAAAACTGTGCTAAAAAAATTGGCAATTTAATCAAAACGGTACAGTTGCAGTAAAGTTTAAACAGCTTTTATTCTCCTGTAAAATTTAATAATTAATAAGAGCAGCATCCAAGAATTTCACATTGCTAAATTCTCCTCTATAGGAACGACATGATTTTGCCAAATTCATTACCAAAGGGCCAAGCAATGTTTAACGATTCACAAGAGCTTGTAAAAGCCCATTTAAATCAAGCTTTTGAATTTATTGCGTCCCGATTTCGCTCCAAATTCCAAATTTCTATCAGCGGGCCGGCCATTGATGATTTAAAAGAGCTTTTAATTTATTGGCCCATTTATTTGAGGATCTATTTCGATCTGAACTTCAATGATACTGTGCTAACTACTTATTATATTTATTACTAGCTGATGCCTGCGACTTCGTCCGCGTGGATTTACATTTTTCAAAATCCTGCGGGAACTTTTGATTATTATTATGAAAAATTACAAACATTTTCTTTCCCATAAATAGTGCGTTAGCTGGTACTGAAAGAATCTTTTTCCTTCAGTATCAGAACAATATTCTCTCACAGTATCTTGGTATGTTATATCTAACCTTATAAGCCAGAATTGTGGAGTTTATAACTTTAACAACATTGCAGAATATAATAAATCCTTTCATCTGGAAGGGTTCCCGTCGTTCCATGAGAGCGGGTCCAATTTTCAGGATAAACATCAAATACGTAAAGATGAGGAATATCACATCATTTGGATTCATTAACGGCCACCTTTCCACGAAGCTTACTGAAACAATAGATATTGTCATATAAATGTTATATTTTTTACAATTGCAGGATAGGCTTGACGACAATAATGTGTTCCAAACCTTAGCGGTTTGTTTCAGAGACATTGAGCAAAAACGTTTCGTGTGAGTAGATTGGATGTCGACTACATAAGGATGCCAACTGTACAATGAATTCTCCCGGAGAAGCCCAAGTCACGCGAGAAAGGCACCGGTGCATGTTCTGCAGAGTTCCCGGAGCTCAATATGTGCTGAGCAAGGCGAGGGGGTATCTTAAGAAGATTTCCCCCTCGTCAAAAAAAAAAGCTGTACAATAAACAACAGGGCATGAAAACAATAAACGTCGCATATCAATTTTTGCCTTATAGATATATAATTCGCGATAGGTCGATCGGGGTGGGGTTGCTCCGCACATTGACGTGTGTACGGGGCGTGCCCCCGCCTCGTACCCGATTGCCATCTCGACCTGTCGCGTACTATAGGTACAGTTTGAAATTCGAATTCAATTTTCATACAATAGATTGTCAAGGGGAAAATTATAAATTTATCACTATCGAATTTTCGAGACAGGGGAGAGAGTTCTTGAAAGCCTACGCCGAATAATGGAATCACAAAATATAGTAGAAATAAATTAAACTAGGTCAATGTTACCTGTACTTGTAAAGATGCCTTATGAAAGTATTCACCTGAATTCCTTTGTATTTGACGACCTTACTAGGAATTACAAGATTCCACAGAATTTGCGAAGAAGCATGGTACAGGCGTATTATTTTGTATACTGAACATGATAGGAACCTATTCTAGACAGTTGGTAGGTAGATAGGTATATCGTCTGGAGACTAAGATTTATAGATAATAATAATTAATCTTTGAGGCATAGGTATCCACTAATGACTAAACGCTGACTCTGATAGGTTTATGTCTCCCTTGATAATAACTCGGATACTTATTGGAAATCAAATATTGTTTGGGATTCGTTTTAGAACTCATAGGTCACGGTGGAAGGTGATTGCTATTCCAAAAATAAAGAGATAGGCATAGATAGGTTTGCAGTTCGTTCCTAAAAGGGTTCTCCTTAGGGAACCACGCAGCTAAGTGATTTTCAACATTTGCCTGGAATTTACGATCATCCTTAACTTTTTCTAGTTTATTTTATGGCCCTATTTAGTAATAGGGAATTTTGTCAAGGAATACGTCTATTCGTGTTGAATTGATAAGCACGAGTCATATCTACTCACAATGTCCTTTTGGTAGATGGAAAAACATTTTTAATCATCAACAGGCGATGTCAACAGCTATATTATATCTTGTAGTTTGTTTATTGTTCATTGTATAAGTACATTTTAATTTATAGTTAAATCAAGGATTCAGTCCTCGAATATTGCCAGTTTGTTTAAATTAGTGGGACATATTATATTACATATCTATGATTATATTGCTTTTATAATATATCATAGACTTATCTATTACTGCGTAAATATTATTTTTTGAGAACATGAAAATGAAACGTCAGTTAAATAAAACCTGCCAATACCAAGGATTTTGAAATATAAAATATTTTATGAAAAGTTTTAGTTAAAAAATAGTTTCAATACGTAGAGCAAGGGTGTGGAAAATTTACGAGGATATCCATATGGGTCACAACAGTCGTTACTATGAACTTTGTTAATATACACAGATTCTGATGCTGTTAGGTACATTGTCCTCTTTATTAATTGGCTTCGTTTGAGCTCGAGTTAGCAATTTATCAACAGTTTACTGGTGTACAAATATTGTTCATGGACACCTTTAATTTAATGCCTGGATACGCCCACAGAGAATAGTTGGTTGCCAAGGTTGCCTTTTAGCAAGAGAACCTTTGACTTCGCTATTCGTTATGTAAGGTTATTTTTAAAAATTGATTTGAGTTGTCAAAAATAATATAAAATTATTAATTTACCTAATGCAGGTAGTTTGATAAAATCGATATTTGGCTCATTCGATGTCATACAATCTGTTGCTAGGAGGCCAACAAGATTGAACTTGCATAAATACGGGTGTTTCGAAGGTTTTAGTTCAGTCCATAGATAACACACTATATGGTTCAGTCTCCTTCTGAGATTCGGAGCGATATCGCATATTTTCGGTATTTGGATTGTGAACTGAATAATTAGATGTTGTGATAGCAATCACGCTCTAGTTAAATTATTTATTTTGGCATTAGTTTGTTTAGATTAAAACTCTCGGATAACCTTACACATTAAACTTGTGTTTTTTTTGTGTTGGTTTTGGAGAGGACATTCCAATAATTCGATAAAAATATTTAAATAATACCTGCTTTTCTGAGTGACGCCAATAGTTATGTGACGACGGTAACCTTAGATTTAACATTTCATCGGAGCGGTAGATTGGGCCTAGTAGGGCATCAAACGAGTAAAATGTAAATGTGGTTTGTTTCATCCTACATAGACTGTTTTCATTCGATCACCAAAAGCCTTTGCACACGTGCGGTTGATATTAAATGGCTCGGGCACGAACAATACGTCGTCAACATTAGGCCGCGCTCTCTTTGCATGCGTTTTCGTACGAAATTCTGTCGTGCGAACACTTACACCCGTATTCACAAACGTTACTATGAGGTCTCATAGTGCGCTCGAACGCACAGTGTCCGTTCTACCAATCAGATGACTGTATCACGTCAATTTACAATGATCTGATTCGTGGAACCTACACTATGCGTTCGAGCTTACTGTGAGACCTCATAGTAACGTTTGTGAATACGGCCGTTACCTACAAATAGACACGAACGATTCCGATATTTCAAGTATTGCCCTAATTGTAGGCGGGTACGATTAATTGGCAATCAGTGCTAACGTTCCCATAGTTGATAATACTTATATTATGATCGGAATCGTTCGTACCTTGTGTTCTCTCTGGGCTGGTTTCCGCATTTAAACGTTTCCGTCTGTTGTGTGTCGTACCTTGTGTTATTCGCCATACCAATTTCAGTTTCAAATGCAATATGTTTAGGTATAAAGGTTTATTTTTTCCCAAAAACAACAAAAGTTCACTTAGATGAGAAACAATCTAAATGTAAATGTACATAGTTAACAAACTTGCATGTTTAACGCCACTTCTTAGAAATTCAACTGCAAATCTTAGCTGAACTCAAGTTAGCTATTTGACAAAATTAAACTTGGAGAAATTGTGTGAAAATTTGGAAAAACTCTATCATTAGTTTTGCGAAAAAGATTATTTGAATTAAAATTTTGTTTGTTTAACGATAGGGACGAGGCATGAGACGCTAAATAAACACTTAACGCTTTTATCGGAATATCGCGCCCCATTTATTCTCGAAACCATTTGCGTTTTGGCTTTAATACTTTGAACAATGGTGATTGCAATGTTTTATTGAAGGAAATAAAAATGAAAAGATTTTTTTAATGACTCACAAAACACAACACGCGCGGACGAAGGCGTGACTATCATTTAGTTATTCAATAAATTACTAATCAGCAATAGCCGTGTCTCTCTGCTTAGGTATAAATAATTAATGAGGTCACGAAGCCAGATTAATTACACAACAGAACGGGAGTGACCAGCCGCTCTCCAATCTTGGCTCGTGCATTAAGCAGAAATAATTAGTTAAAGCCTAACTCTAACACATAAATCACTCGTCAAGTCAAGGCTGGATAGGTTCCATAATACATCACTTAGATAGGAAACGAACACGGGAAAAATAAATACAACAAGTGTAAATTAAAAATTTATAATACCCCCGACAAAGTATTTGAGTTTTCCAAAACATCATTTTCAAATAAATAATTATTATAGGCAACGTCCATCTTGACAGCTTGACATTTGACAATTGACATAATATGATGAACCTAACGGTTATCTAACCTTCTTTTCTACAAGAAAACTAGAAAAGAGCTGATAACTCTTAAACGGCTGAACCAATTTTTTTGGATTATAGCTAAGAACACTCTCGATCAAGCCACCTTTCGAACAAAAAAAAGTAAATTAAAATCGGTTCATTCGTTTAGGCGCTACGATGCCACAGACAGATACACAGATACACAGATACACAGATACACAGACACACAGATACACACGTCAAACTTATAACTCCCCTCTTTTTGGGTCGGGGGTTAAAAATAAAAAGATCCGGCGAGGCAGTTTTGTTTTTTATTCTATGTTTAATTGTTTCTATATATTACATTCCTATATCGCAAAGTCATACATTCGAGATAGTAGAGCTTTAGCTCGCGACTACGTCATCATGAAATTACGTTCTTAAAAATTCCTTGTAGCCTAGAATCTAGATCACTCCTTGTACTCCCTCAACCTGCATGTGAAAGTCGCTTTAAATCCATTCCCTTCCCTCCGGCAACTTAAATACCAATTTTCATGGATATAAATTCAAAAATAACAGACTTTCATATTATATACTAGAAGATGCCCGCGGATTTCGGTTTTTAAAATCCCGTAGGAACTCTTTGTTTTTCCGGGATAAAAAGTAGCCTATGTGCTAATCCACACACACACGCACGCACGCACGCACGCACGCACGCACGCACGCACGCACGCACGCACGCACGCACGCACGCACGCACGCACGCACGCACGCACGCACGCACGCACGCACGCACGCACGCACGCACGCACGCACGCACGCACGCACGCACGCACGCACGCACGCACGCACGCACGCACGCACGCACGCACGCACGCACGCACGCACGCACGCACGCACGCACGCACACACGCACGCACACACACACACACACACACACACACACACACACACACACACACACACACATACAAACTTTCGCCTTTATAATATTAGTGTGATAGTGTGATTATTTCAAACTCCTATTTTACCCCCTTATAGGAAGAACTTTCAAAAATTGTTGTGTCATAAAAGGTATCTGTAATCTGCATGCCAAACTACCAGATCCGTCCAACTGAGAATTAATTCTTTAAAACGCCTTACTCCGAAAAGTCAGAGGTATGTGCCCGGGATCGAACTCCGGGCCTCCTGACGCCTAGCGCGAGGAGACCGCGCTAGGCTTTCACCGCTTCATTCATAGAACAATCATCATCATCATCATCATGATCCACCCATTACTGGCCCAGTGCGTATTGGCAGAGAACAATAGAAAGGTATAATTAAGAATTTTTACGGTTTACCACCGATAGGGACCTTTGCACCCAAAGGAATTTGCGAGAGGCGGCCGTGCCTGGCTTACAGGGATTTATTACTTAAGTCAGACCGGATTGCTTTTACGATTATTAGACACTGTTATCCCGTAATGTTGAAGGACTGAATTATTTTATGACTGCGTTAGACTCATTTAAACGTTTGGCCAACAATTTAAATTTTAATCTTATGGGTGCTTCTGTATTTTTCTTGTTGTATCAACCCTGTGATAAAAGTTGTGAATTGTGTCTAATGAATACCAAAAAGCTGAGAATAGTTAAATGTACTTATATAAACTCGTATAAGAGAAAAACATTTATTGGTAACTGTATTATAATAATAGAGTTAGGTTTTTAGTAAAGGGTGACGAAAATTAGTAATTGACCGTAGAAGAATAACAAATGTTGAAATTGTATTTCTTGCCACATACCCTTAAACCTTAATAATTTTAACAAAAAGTGAACCATCTGATATCACCATTATGAGCTGACTCCAGAAAAGGAGTTCCAGCTCTCAATTCAGAAAGTATTTTTTAAAATTGTAACTTTTTAGCTTAGGTATTGAAATTTTGAAACGAAACAAACTTTGCTTTCATTTCGAATTAAATAGGTACGCACGGCCGACGACGCAACTTGACGAAATTTTAAATATACCTATATATAACATAATTATAATTATAACTAATCTATGTACCTATATTCCATTTTTATCACACCCTAAAAACCTGGAGAACAAATGCACTGAAATTAAATTTTACATTAATTACAAAGGATGACTTTAGCCTTTTAACCTGGGCAGCAGGAAAACAAATTGAATCCCTAGAACAAACAGTCATTTACGAGTATGCTAAGTTATATTTTACAAATAAGACGTGTCAGTTGGTAGACTGTAGAGTATTGACTTTTAAGTTCAATAAAAATAAAAGAGCATTAATTCTATTAGGTATGTTACTAAAAAATATATAAATATTGTTCAGGATGACTTCTTTATTGAATAAAAGTGGTGATTTTACAAACAATACTGTAAGGCAGCTTGTGAATGATGCTGATTATGCTGCAGTCGAACTATTTAAAGGATATCCGGACGGTTTACTGAAGTTTGCATCTGCATGCTGTGTAATTTCGATGATTATTGGAGTCCCTGGAAACATTATTACTATACTAGCATTGGCGAGATACAAAAGAGTAAGTACCTAAGTGTATGTATCCATAATACTTTATTGCGGTCACAAACTATAACAAGCAATTGTGAAAAATTCTACAGATATTAGTAGCGTGTGATTCTACAGATACCAAATCAGTGTCACATTTTACTTTGTCAGAATAGGTATATACATATCACCATGATCGTATTTAGACAACCTTTTCCAGACTACACAGAAGGCTAAAATAGCTTTTCCAGCTTTCAAACAACGAAGAAAGGCTTTCGAGCTAGTGAGTTGAAAATGGCTTTGTTGGCTGTACTTTACTATGTCAGTCAGTAAATTTTTCCTTTAATACTATAGGGTGTTTGGTAATTAGTATATAATGACGGCACGTACCCATGCTACTTTGATCTGATAAACACAATGCTGAAGTATAATGACGAAATAAAATTATAAAAATTTATACTAATTATAACTTATTTATATACTAATTACCAAACATCCTGTATATGTATTATGATAATATTAGGTAGAATATTTTTGATATCAATTAATATTTACGGGTACTCACTACTTACTCATTGTTTCCTATCTTAATTGAACAAAATAATTATAATCCTATGTTGGATGTAAAATTCATAGAACCTGAAATGTGTTAATTAAATAATATACTAGTGGAATTTTGTCTGAAATACATGTTAATTAAACGCGGTTTCATGACGTTTTGTGGTTTACGGGATTTATTCTATACGTAATATTTAATTATAATTATCTGTATCAGTGTACAAGTATTTATGTATAGTTTTCCTCTTCAAGGAACCAAACTTGTAATGCCCGCCTGTAGGTAAAGTAAAGTTATCAATTCATTTATTGGTAATTGTGTACGTTTTTAATAAACTTCCAGAAGACATATTGGAGTTGTCTCTCAACAAGTTCAAAGTTTTCATAAAATGTAAACTGATTGAAAAATCCTATTAAATCCTATTTAATCCTAAAGGATTATTTAAATGATAAGAAAGCTTGGGAATGAGTTGCTAAACAGCTTTGATAGTTCTAATAAGTATACTTAAGTGATTTTGTAAAGTGGTGATAATAAAAAAAGAATACCCGGATGAGTTTGTTGTGGGCTCTTCTCAGACCTGGGCGCGTTCGGAACCCTCATACCTTTAGTTTTAAGTTAACGGAATTAATTATCACAACTAAATTATTGTTTGACAGTCAGAAAGTGTATAATAGTGCCCAATTTGAATAAATGACTTTGACTTTAACAATATGCAAACAACAAACAAAATTACTAGGACTAATTAAAATTAACAATGCGTATTGCATAAGCTTAATTTGCTATAATCCGTCAAATGAGACAAATCTTTATTTGGTTGGTTCAATGTGCAGCATGCTTTATGCAACCCTTTCACTGCTAAACATGCATGAAAACATGCATGAAATTGATGTAGGAGGAATCTATTGAAAGCCACCAGGCAAGCAAGACGAACCACAACGACGACGATGTAATTCAACTATGTTAGTTATTTAATACCGGGTCTCAACTTTTTAGATTTAGGTATGTACCCTACCTACTCTCCTGTGACCCTCCTAGATGATGCTGCGACTTTGTCATCGTGGGTATAGGTATTCCGCGGAAAATCTTTGATTTGGCGGGATAAAAAGTAGTCTATATTTATTATGTTAATTCAAAATATGTATTTACCGTTGCGGCGTGATTGGAGGACAAACCAACAACCCAATAAATTAGCAAAGCAAAAAAACAAACACACTTTCGAATTTATAACATGGGTAGTGAAATAATAATATTATGGATAGTGAAATATGGGTAGTGATTAGGACTTAAAACTATCATGTACCTAGAAATACCTAAATGCGTTTTCACACACGATCAAGTATTATTTTCTTTATAGGTCCACAACGCAACTGCGATATTTATAATGAACCTATCCTGCGCCGACCTGCTCTTCTGCTGTATTACTCCATCTCTCGCTGCCACCGCTTTCTGGAATCGTGCCTGGACGCATGGCAGATTCCTCTGTCGTCTCTACCCACCTGCGAGATACACCTTAATTGCAGTTTCTATTTTCACTATTTTGGCCATAACTGTTAACAGATACATCATCATTGTTTACCCTAGAATGTACCGCAAGTAAGTGAACCACTTAATAAATTTTTATTCTTACAATAAGTACCTACGATTCTGTATTTCATAATTATCATCATCATGATCAACCCATCGCCAGCTCACTACAGAGCACGGGTTGCAGAACGAGCAGAGTTATGGCCTTAGTCTACTTCAAAGACCAAGTGCGTATTAGCAGGCTTCACACACCTTTGAGAATATTATGGAGAAAACACCGTTAAAGCAAGTGATATTTAATTGCTTGATACGCACATAACTCCGAAAAGTAAGAGGTGTTAGATGTGCGTTCCCGGTATAGAACCTCCGACCTCCTGGATAAGAGGTGGACGTCTTAACTACTAGTATTGTGGTATCAATCAATCAATCAATCATTTATCTATTTGCTCAAATGCAGGTTAGCATAGATTTTACAATTAATTTTAGTATCACTATACTTGCCATGTAATGGCGTGCAAATATTTAAAAACTACAAAATTTACTAGATTGTTATTTTTTTAAATATCTATATTTTGTTCACAGGATTTATCAAAACAGAAATTTAGCGATAATGTTAGCTGTTATTTGGATTTTTCCAATACTGGCATTGATACCGACATTTTTGGGAAAATGGGGTAGATTTGATTTGGACCCCTTAAACGGATCATGCACAATGGTTCCTGATGAAAACAAGAGATCTCCGAAGCAATTTATGTTTATAGCATCATTTGTTTTACCATCTATACCAATATTTTTCTGCTACGCACGAATATTCTTTCTAGTACGAAAAGCAACACAAAAATCTCAGAACTCGGATACTAATAAGAACTCTCCAAGTTCAAGTAACCAAGATACATTAACAGGTGACTCCTCATCAATAACTGTGAGAGTCACTGCTATGGACAGCGATGACAGTGAAGGAAATGGAAATGGGGTACCCTTAAAAGATATCGGGACTGCAAAATCGGAACATTGTAGAACCTCAACAATAGAAACACCGGACGAAACAACTTGTTATACTGATGAAGAACCTTTAGAGTCTGGACCACCGAAAATTCGTAGAAATGTGTTGAAGAGATCTATGGCATTGCTTAAAATTTCTCTACCAACGCGCAAAGATAAAAGACTAGGAACAATGATAGTAGCTATTATGACATCATTTTGCTTGTGTCACCTTCCAATAGTGTTGACGAAGGTATTACGCTGGATAACCCCTCACCCTGCAGTCAACATTACAGCCCACATTCTTTTGTACTTCTCATCTTGTATTAATCCCGTGATCTACGTCGTCATGTCAAATGAATATCAAAAAGCCTATAGAAATTTGTTTGATTGTGGAAGGAAACGTACCTTACTTTAAATAAGTAACGATAATGATACATCACCTGCCATGATGATGATCTCGCTGCCAATTAGATGCTAGACTTCAATAATAATTATGCTTTTATGAAAGGAATTGTGGTGTTAGGTCAATTTCAATATAGACATGTTTCGTAATCAGTAAATCAGAAGATGCAAAACGCACGAGAGTAGATGAGATAGCGCTCTACAAATATGATCTAAGTGTTGTAACTCGTAGTTTTATGTCATTACTTTAGATATGCATGTAATCTATTTCTTTTTTAACCCCCCGACCCAAAAAGAGGGGTGTTATAAGTTTGACGTGTGTATCTGTGTATCGGTCTGTGGCATCGTAGCTCCTAAACTAATGAACCGACTTTAATTTAGTATTTTTTGTTTGAAAGGTGGCTTGATCGAGAGTGTTCTTAGCTATAATCCAAGAAAATCGGTTCAGCCGTTTGAGAGTTATCAGCTCTTTTCTAGTTACTGTAGCTTTAACTTGTCGGGGGTGTTATAAATTTTTAATTTACACTTGTATAACGATATGATAGCTATTTTGCGTTAAGTACTTCGAGTGTTAAGTATTAATTTTTTGTACAAAAGTAAGTGTGTTTATTACGCAAAAGGCATAATAAAATAAATCGATTGTGTAAATACCAATGATTTTTCTTAATAACTACCTAATTCTAATCTATCTAATCACTGGGTTACGTTAATTATGTATTTCGTATCGTAAGTCGCAACTCACAGAGCATTTTATAAACCTCATCCACTGAAGTAAGATGAGAAAATAAACATGAAGAGTAACGTTTTGTATGTTAATATGAGGTATTCTCAGACACAACAATCTCTTGACAGTAAGAGAAAACTTTTCGAATATTGCCTTCATAACTTTTAATTTTCAAAGTCACACAGGCATCTGAGATTGTAGCCAGAAAATAAGCCTGTAACTTATCTCTTGGGACCAAGTTAGCTTTTAAGTTGTACACTTTGCCATGAAACTGATATACATATTAATATCTGTGATCAATATAGACAGATATATATTTTGATGCCCGCGACTTCGCGTGGAATTAGGTTTTTAAAAGCCCCATTGGAACTCTTTAATTTAATAAAAAAAAGTAACCTATGCCCGTCTGCAGGGAGTACCAAATATATAATGTCCTCAACATCGTTCATCTAAAATGCGAGCTTATCCTATGCGAGTTGTAGGCACCTGTCATTCCTATTTTAGTATGTTTTGTGAAATGTTATTGATAATAAAGAATTTATAAAATCAAAATAAACCGGCCAAATGCGAGTCGAACTCGCGCACCGAGGGTTCCGTACTCGGGTATTTTTTTTCGGCATTTTGCACGATAAATCAAAAACTAGTGCTCATAAAATTAAATAAAAATCTGTTTTAGAATGTACAGGTAAAGCCCTTTCATATGATACCCCACGTCTTGGTATATAGTTATCTTACTTTGAAATTTTTTATAAGCATAAATTCATGGTTTTCAGATTTATTCCTTTACTTGTGCTATAAGACCTACCTATCTGCCAAACAGACAGACAGTCAGACAACAAAGTGATCCTATAGGGGTTCCGTTTTTCCTTTTGAGGTATCTTCACCTGTACAGAGAACCTCCCGAAGACAGTGGTTGGGACAATTTGGAATTTCTCGATTTGGAATCAGCCGCCGTCACTTCTCTGTATCCAAATTGCAGAACCGTAATACATATGAGTACCTAAGTATATTCGAAAACAGTAGGTACATCCCATTCATATTTTCTCAAATTCCAATCAGAGTATATTAGGTAAACAAGCACCCTAAAGAAAATTGGAAATGGAACTGGAATTATTATTTGTTTCAAGTAAATAGGTACCATTGTTTATTGAGCCTGCGAGAATTTATTGATATCTCTCGTTGGTTTATTGGGAAAATAATCAAGTAATACCTCACAGTCACACCGAGTTTGCACTTTCGTAATAAAATGTTTTCATAAGGTAAACCACAGTACTAGTTAATCATTTTATCAATAAATGAAATATTTCTTACTAGATTTGACCCACGACTTCGTCCGCGTGGATCGAAATCCCACGAAAACTCTTTGATTTTCGGGGAAAAAAGCTATCTTCATTCCAAACAGCCAAATTCGTCCAGTAGTTATTGCGTGATCTTTCATAACATACAGTGTAACAAACATACACTCACACCTGCAAACTTTCGGCTTTATAATATTAGTGTGAAAAGCATTCCTAGTGCATCAGTTGCAGTTTTAAATTTAATATTATTAATTTACAACGAAGTCGGTTAAAAATTGATGTTTGTATGTCTGTTCGGTAATTATGTGTTCGCAAAACGTTAATCTGATTGAATTTAAACTTTGTATAGTTGTTGACATTACCGTGAAGGTTTCCGCTTCCTAGATCCTGGTGCCGCCAAACATTACTTCTTTTCTGAGAAACAAAATGTGTGGAATAAAATAGTAGGTATTAGTGTGTACTAACTTTAACGTAATCATATTTGCTAGCAAGTGCCAACGGCCAATTTAAAGAAAGCAGCTGCTAAAGGTAGGCACCTTTAGCAGCTACCTATAGCCTTAGACGCTAATATTAATGCTATAGCTCAATTTTTAACCCCCCAACCCAAAAAGAGGGGTGTTATAAGTTTGACGTGTGTATCTGCGTATCTGTCTGTGGCACCGTAGCTACTGAACTAATGAACCGATTTTAATTTGGTTTTTTTTTTGTTTGAAAGGTGGCTTGATCGAGAGTGTTCTTAGCTATATATAATCCAAGAAAATCGGTTCAGCCGTTTGAAAGTAATCAGCTCTTTTATAGTTACTGTAACCTTCACTTGTCGGGGGTGTTATAAATTATTAATTTACACTTGTTAAGCTCATTCTATTATGATGGACTTCCGCGAGTTTTATCCTAGTAGTGTGTTGTTTGCATAAGTACCTAATCCCTTTCTATGTAAAATTCAAATAATAACTTTATATGTATAAAAATGTATAAAATATAATGTAATTTGAACCCCTGAGGGCTGAGGCACTCCTTGTTTTATTATGTAAATAAAGACAGTAGGACCACCCAGAGCACCTGTCACTTAAGTGCTATTGTGAACTTGAAAAATAGCATTTTCATTTTTAAAGACCTCGAGGGAGGTAAGGTTGCGAGTCATTGCCGCCATTTTTACCTTAAATTTTCTTTGTCTTTTCCTTTATTGCTATGGAATGTAAAATTTGACTTATTGTATCTAGTTTCTATTGCTATTTGCTAACTATGTTAAATATCAGCATGAGAAAGCTCAGACGGTCAGAGAGAGCTACGCTTAGATTTTCTTGTCTTTCTTCTCTTTCTACGTGATTAATACACGTTTTTTTTAACTCTTGTTACTATATAACAAGAGGCGGCTGCTTCCTCTGACGTAGCATCAGAGACGTTTGTCATTTGTTTTGCAATTTATAAGAAAATACGTTGAAGAACTAGAATAGTTTACATAGGAAGTTGAAGTGGCTAAGAGTAATAAGCTCGGATGATGTTGGGGTCTCAAAATGCAGGAATGGCGCATTCACATCCACAAGATTCCCCACTGTAGGTTGACATACGACATCAAACGAGTCACAGGTAAACGCTGGAGACAATTAAGTAGTACTTCAGGCTGGAAGTCTTTACAAGAGACCTAAGTCCAGTGTCCACTGTCCAGCAGTGGAATTCCATGTAGTTGAGGCGGCGATGCTACAACCTAACCTAATTTCTTTTTCCCGAACTCCACTTTTAATTAAAAGTTAATTTTGACTAATTTGACTTTTTCTTAACTTAAGTAATAATATACGGTCTAAGTCTTAGTGCTTTAAGCTTATACCTAGTACCTAATACAAACTGACATTTATATAACTGATGTGTAGACTATGTAGAAGCTAAATCTACCAATGTATAGAAACGCTGTTTCTACTGAGAAAAACTAATAAGAAAACGTTTTGTCTATTTTCCAATTAATTTATTCCTAGGTATTTACTAGGTTCTTAGTATTAGCTAAACGGAGTGCATATTAAATTTTCCCCGGGGTTTGAACTTTATTCAGTAATTTTTCGTCTAAATTTACGTATAAATCTAGTTTTATTTACTAAATCCCTTTCAAAGCAGTCGTCTCAGCCCCATTTATATGGAAATTATATGAAACATGAAATTCGCATCAAAGCTGGCTTGTGTTTGTGGCAAGTCTTTTTATTCGTTTATGTGCTGAATGTTCGTTCATGGGAAACACCACATACACCTACGTCCTACATACATCAAAAATATTACGATATACTTACACATTATTGTGTATTGAAATAAAATGCTTTTACTTATATTTCAATCAAAAGCTCAAGCTTTTATTAAAGCTAAAAGCAGTAGGTACTTGTTTCACTGTTTTGTATACGAACTAAAGAATATATTTTTCGGTTGAGTCTTTTACGATGTATCTACAAGCACTTGTGTCATTTCGAACCTATTTCGAACATATCTAAAATTGGCTGCGGAGATCTTATATTATAGAAGTTCAGTAGTCGATGCTCATCGGTTGAGCCGACACTAAAATATACCTGATATTCTTTAGTAAGAAAAAATAATGATCATTCACTTCACTACCTAGTAAATTTCCGTAATAATATTATTAGAAATGTTTCGTGTTAATTACTTACGTTTCCCTATTTCTTTCCTATAACAAAAACTATCTACGTCTAGCGAGATGTGTAATCCCCTGGGCCGTCTGACGGATTCGTCGGCAAACACATTTATGATCCTACAATGTAATATTATGTACAATTTAGATAGATAAACTACTTACTACTTACATACCTTTAACACGGTTTTGATAATAGAAACAGTTCTCCACAATGTTCGGTGTGTGACTCTAGCTTATACTTTGTTATTAAATAATGTTTATAACATTACTAGAGGATGCCCGTGATGATTTAGGTTTTTAAGATCCCGTGGGAACTGTTTGATTTTCCGGGATAAAAAGTAGCCTATGTCCGTCCCCGGGATATAAGCTAACCCTGTAACAAATTTCGTCAGAATTGGTTAAACTGTTGGGCCGTGAAAAGGTAGCAGACAGACAGACAGACAAACAGACTTTCGCATTTATACCTAATATTAGTACGGATTCATATTTTTTTTTGTTTTTCATTTATTCAAACTTTAGCCTCATTAAAAGCTTGTATAGCTGTGATGGTTTAAATCAGTTAAATCTTTTGAAGGTTTTAAGTATAATATAACATGGTCGAATGTTTTTAACCACGTTAGTTTATATTACAAAGAAGATAAATTAGCACAAACGTATATTTATTATGAATGCTTGAAGTTTACAAGTACCTACGAACTAATTAACTTTCACGTAACATGAAATGGAAGTCGTTTAAATTGCGCTTTGCTGAAAACGTGTCCAATGTCTAAATATTTTGTGCAAACCGTTTCAACTGTAGATAACTTTTAGCAATTAATAAATTGTTTGTGTGTTTAACCGGGATTCAGATACTCTGTAGTGCTTTTGCTTTACCTGAAATACCTACTGTATAGTGAAAACTATTTTCATATATTTTAGTAAGAGGATGTCACCAACTGTAGTTAAATCCTAAAGCTCTACATTTATAGGGTTATATAATAAGCTTAAAAGTATTTCGAAGCTGAGTTCATTGGTAAGAAGCGCAATAAATCGTACAAGTTGAAATCCAGGAGGCCATTACATTGACTAAGTCTGCCTTTCTCAGATTTTGGTCAAATGGTTTTGAAGATATAATAGAGATATTTTGAGTTATCTCCAAAGCAAAAAAGGAACCCTTATAAGACACTTTGTTTGTTTGTCTGTCTGTCAAGACTCGTCAAGGGAATAAAAACTTATAGGGTACTTCCCGTTGACCTAGAATCATGGTATTTGGCAGGCATCACATTAGGTATACAAGTAAAGGAAAAAATCCGAATGAATTTATAATTATATAAAAAAAACCAAAAGTGTTATTTCGTGTAGGATGGTACGGAAACCTTCATGAGCGAATTCGGCTTTACCTTGACCAGTTTTTTGGATCAACCATTATACTACTCTACTATTTATATCAGTGCGATACACATGTACCTACCTACCTACATGTTGCAGGATTTAAATTATGGGCGCTGGGATTTAACTTTGAAATGACTCTGAATAGCCGAGACAGTAATTACTAATTAACCACTAACCAGTTAGCCTGAACGGCGGAGGCTTGTAACTATTCTAGTCTCGCTAATAAAGTGGAATTAATTTCGGGAGCCCACTTAGCTTTCGCAAGTAGGTAAGTAATTGTATTGTGTCATTCATGTTCAGTCAGTCAGTATGATAATTTTCACGCAGAGATATTATACGTATATTCGGTTTTCGTGGGTACTGGTACCTAAAATAGACGTCAGTAACTAAAAGCTAATTAATGTGGACCAAATTCTGTAGCGGTAAAAATAGCCGTTGGATAAGTTGCTTCTGCACCATGTAGATATGCTGTGAACCAATCAAAGCTAAGCTATTAAATTATGTGACTGTTTCCACAATGCTAAGCAGTGTAGCGGAGAGAGATGTTCTAAGTTCTAACGTTTGAACTATCGTGAGTGATTTCCATTATAAGTACCTATAGGTTTATATAGCCTTCCAGTAAGATGTGCTATGAAGCGAAGTAGATGCGCACTCGAGCTACGCGATGCATCGACGGTAGCGAGAGTAAGGCCGAGCTCACTTTGGATACGTTTTCATACGAATTCTATTCGTGCAGAAACGTACGAAAACGCACGAACATTCCCGACCTTCTGAGTACTATGGAAGCGCTCACACTGCGCACGAGTTAGTCGTACGTGTACGTACGTGCAAGTCCGACGTCCGAAACCAATCCGAACTTGTTGGGATTTTATTACGCGTTCGTGCGTTCATAATGGATGTAGAAAAATTAATTAACTTGGTTCACGGCCATAAATCTTTGTGGGATCAAAGTGATTCCAGTTATCACTTACGTGATATTCAGCGTAGGGCATTTTTAAAAATATTTCGCGCACCCATTCGGTTCTACGATAACGACGACGGCGTCGCAATCTACGGTTAAGAAGATGATTATCCAAAAGATAAAGATTATTCATCGCAGCAAAGATGACTTCACGTATGCGCTAACACTGGTACTCTGTGTATTTGACGGAGAAAAACGTATTCAGTGTGCGCACTCAATTCGTACGAACAGTGTTCATACGTTTACGTACGATATAATTCGCATCCAAAGTGAGCGCGGCCTTAGGGCTACGCTCGCGCATCCGTAGCTCCCATCCGTAGCGTAGCTTTCACCAATAAAGCCTATCCGTAGCTCCCATCCAAGCACACATCCCTCCATATAAAAAACTAGCTTTGTTGAACCGTTTCAGCGTGACGGACTATGACCTTAAACCTTCTCATTCTGAGAGGAGTCCTGTTCTCAGTAGTGGCCCAGCGATGGGTTGATCATGATAAACATGTCTACGGTATAATGTCATTGCTTGCAAATCCAATAAACTGGGAACGTACAAAGCATAGCTAAAGCGTAACGTAGCGTAACCTGACGCAGGGTCATAAAACGAAACAAGGCCTTTGAAATTCAAAATGTATTCGTTCTAAATGTGGAGTTGTTTGTCGGTTTTACTCACTTTACCACCCGTCCTCTCACCAAACTAGCTGTTGTAAATAACTTTATTTACTTACTAGGGCGAAACAATGACGCGAAAATTTAATTTAGTTACGCGGGAAATAAGCTACTACAGTAGAACTATAAATCAGAATTAATCCAATTAAGTCGTTTACTGGATGTTGCTGTCCATCAATTAATATAATCTAAACCTGAAAACAAGAGTTAGTAGTAAAGTTTCCCATTAGGGCCGGAACACATCAACACGGCATTGTCTTTGTCGTAACGTGGTTCAACATAAAGGTGCCCACGCACTCGAACTGAACTGCAGCTGAACTGCGCGTCGCGTCAGCGCCCCGCACGATATTAGAAGGAGAGAATATCGTGCGGGGTGCTGACGCGACGTGCAGTTCAGCTGCAGTTCAGTTCAAGTGCGTGGGCACCTTAATGCAGAGGCAACGTATGCCCAAATAGAAGCGGTTCTTCTCCAGTTATAGACTGTACTATGAATATAGCGCACCATCACAACGCGCAGTTCATGTCTACATCTACAGTAATAAAGATAATCTAGAAAGGTACATTTTCCTAATTGGACAGATAATATTATTCACACGAAGCTGGGTGGATCAGGGAGTTCTACATAGGTAGGTATAACGAACTGTTTTTATTTCGTCGCATTATGACTTCTACAGACTGAAAGATGCATAAAAACCGCGCCAATAACCATTTAGTCTTTTCCGCTACGCACATTCGAATCACATGTAACGAATTTGTCTTCGTTTTAAAAAGACTAATGTATTTGATTCACTAATTCATTGATCATCACATGAAAGCCATCAAGCTCATTTGACATTGGTTTCACGGTTGTAACTCTTCGTCTACCTTGCTGCTTCACTGAGCGATATAAAATATTATTTCTTAAAAAAACACTGGATTAAAAATAAATGTCAAATGAGCTTGATGACTTTCATTCAGTGATAATCATTTAGTTAGCGAATTACCTTGCTGATCTTTGCTTCGTTGTACGAATATCAACGATATCTCTGCATTTCGTCGCACCATGTTACGATAGTGACGATGCTGCGCCTTGCGAATGTGTCCTAACCCTTATCCGTAAAGTTTCTCTTTACTTATACAATTAATCATGAGTTAAACCAACCAGCAACAAAGGCCTCCAATGTTACTAGATCGCTTTTATTGTTCCCTTTGTAGAACGAACACTATTCTACGTATTTAATTAGTCCGGGCTGATTGAGTTACATACGGTTCATATTTCCATGCTTTGTAGGGTTATTTGATCCATTTTATGGCACTAATTTTGTGTTTATTGAAGCTTCGTTTACGCCACAGCAATATTATAGTGCGATACTACGGCATGCCATAGGGCCGCATGACATTATTCGCAACATTCGTACCAATTTTAACATTGCTCTCTCAGTCACTTACTCCATACAATCCATAAACCATAAACTCGTACAAATCGTACAACCTTAATGCTCTAATCCTACGGCTCAATTCTGCCTGCAGCAGAAATGTGTTTGCGTGATGCCTAGATATTATGTTTGTGTGTGTAACTACCGCGGCGACATGCGTTCTGTATAGTTTGAAGTGCTATACGGGCTGTATAGCACTTCTATGCCTTAGTATTTTGATTTCTGTGGTTTTGGCCCACTGAATAAAAGTCAATATGAAGTCATCACGGAACACAAATCACTACACATTTAACAGGGCTCTCTCCGTCACTTACTCCATACAATCGTAGTTCCAATTTCATTTGAATATTAAGCAAACAAAGTCCATGAAACTTTGCAGACATATTCTAGAAATCTAATAACTAATATCTGTGCCTGTGGTGTTTTCTTAAGATTTTTCTAAATATATGTAGTTTTAAAATTACAGTGGCTCAAAGATTTGTATGTGAATTTTTAAGACTGCGTAACTTTGAAACCGAATACCTATATTAACGGAAATCTGGAAAACCACAGGCATAGATATTAGTTTCCGGAACGTTTCTACAAAATTCCATTGAGTATGATTGGTTAGTATTCCAATGAGAGACGAACTACGTTTGTATGGAGCGAGTGACGGAGAGACCCCTCTTAAGAATTTGCGGTTGGTAAAGATTTGTAGCAATTTTATAGTTAGGTTTCATGTAATTAAACACGTATCGATTTGTTATTAAAATGAGATACCGCCGCTTTTAATGGTCTGTAGGTATTATTAAATTATTGAGTATGATTGGTATGATTGAGTATGATTGGTCACACTAATTCACACTAATATTATAAGGGAGAAAGTTTGTATGTGTGTGTGTGTGTGTGTGTGTGTGTTTGTGTGTGTGTGTGTGTGTTTGTATGTGTATGTTTGTTACTCCTTCACGCAAAAACTACTGGACGGATTGGGCTGAAATTTAGAATGGAGATAGATTATACCCCGGATTAGCACATAGGCTACTTTTTATCCCGGAAAATCAAAGAGTTCCCACGGGAATTTAAAAAAATCTACATCCACGCGAACGAAGTCGCGGGTATCAGCTAGTTCAAAATATGAGAGACGAACTACGTTTGTATGGAGCGAGTGACCGAGCCCTCTTAACTCTATGCGAATTATCGTATCTTTGAATGTCTATTTTGATCGGTCTATAATAATTTATATCCCATAAAAAATGAGCTTTCTAATTCTATAGCACGGTAATCTTGGTACAAAATAGAGCGTCGCATGCTACTTTACTAGGCAACAAAATGAATGTTTCCATTGTAGCATGCCGCATTGTCGCAAGTTGTTGCTCCTGCATAAGTTAGCAAAACGCGTTAGTAAAATGAAATAGGTTACAAATGAAAAACATGTTTATTGAATTTTTTTTACTTTAATCATAATATCTTTGGTAAGTTCAATGGCTAGGGTTCCATGGCCCCAGGAGAATTGGTTCTTTGGTAAATATAGCTGAATACATTTAAAAACAATATTAATAAAATTTATACATTAATACATTAAGAAAACATCCATTTCGTATAGTAGATATACATAAGTACCTATACAATTAAAAAATGATACACATTGGTAGATTTCATCATGGAAGTAGGAAGTAATAATCTCTAGGATATTATGTGAATGTTATATTTTTTTTTAAATTAATATTTAAAGGTATTTAATTAATAAATAATAATTTATTTATTAACTAGGACATCAGTAGGTAAGCACAATCTGTCATCCATCGATGCTGTCATCACAATGGTTGTGAATCATATAGCCGAAAAAACATACATATCTATGGAAAAAAACACATAAATGTACCTAAAATTTTGTGTTACAAATGTTTATTCCTTCATACGTAAGTAAGTAAAAAGTATTTTTTTAAGTTGGTTGGTTGTGTTTTGTTCTTTAAATACACATTTCTAATAGCTACTTATAAAAGTTTATAGCTAACATTTAGGTAAGTATTTAACATTACAATCAGACCCATATTATTTCAATAAAAATTCATTTTTTTTAAATTTGGTATAACGTGTCTTTATTTTGAATAGATAGTGTAAAATCTGTTTTATTGACAATTCTTTTGTTTTAATTAAATGAATAAGTACTTACAGTATCTTTAGTAAATTTTCGTATTAATTAATTATAAGAATAATAGTGAAAGAGTTTAATTTTTTTGTAAACATTTTTTTAAATAAATTTGTTTAGTGAAAAAATGAAAAAGGTAATTTTTAACAATTGCAATGTGTGGGTAGGTAATGTACATAAGTGAAAATTGTGAAGACAGTAATATTAAAATAATATTCATTTTTAAGAGAAAATTTGCGAGAGTTTGTAAACTATAATAAGTACCTAATTATAACAATATTTTAAGTACCCGCATGTTAATGTTAAAACCCACACCCACACCCACACCCACACCCACACCCACATGTTATTGTTGTTATTTCTTCATTCTATAATTTTACGCAATGAAAATATATCTATAGGTATAACTACCAAACTTATACATATATAAAAAACGGCAGCAATATTATTGATAGGCTAATGATAAGTAATATTGTTTTTGAGCATTCTACAAACCTACTATTTGAATTTGTAAAACAAACACTTATCTACAAGTATTTTTTGTTTTTTGTAAAGTAATGCAATGAAATCGGTTATATCAAATCTATTTTTGAAACAGCACCTCATTTTATAGTTATAATAATTAATTTTTTTATTCACCTATTATTATTTTCTGAACAATACTATTATTATATTAAAAATACATTATCTAAGAATGACTAAAATACAAAACATTTCACAATTTAATTGCTTTCATAAATTATTATTATTAAAACCAATCTCCTCGCCAACTTTTATTGCTCAACATAATAAATAAATCATTAATAGGTAAATAATCTCTTACGTAATAAAATCCTAATTGATATTATTATCAAAAATGCAATAGGTATATAAAGAGACCAAAATAACAAAAAGGTATATTATATTATATACTAAGGTGTACTATTAATATACTATTTAAAATCTGGCCGATATTTCACAAGGATAAAATGAATAATTGTTAAACCTTAGTCCCCAAGATCTAACACAGTATAAATATTTTTAAATATAATCTTTTTGAATTTATTTAAACGGAATGTGAAAGTAATTTTGTTTATGCATTACCCTTAAACTGCATTAAAACGATCAAACTTGTTTGTTTACAAGTTTAACAAACATGTTTGATTACTAACAGCTGAGATGAATAGATTTCGTAAGTCACAAGAGCATAGACATTACATTACAATCGCTGTATATAGGTATATTTTCCTTATTCATGTATACAATTTCTTAATTAAATAATTCTTAAGTGTCTTAAATATACCTACCTAATCTTAAAATATATGACATAATTATGGCGTATTTTATTAATTCTAGGAATAACTAGAATACTTAAGCTAAATTCTTGTATCTAATGTAAAACAAGTAAACAGTCAGTCAGATAAGTAATTTAAATAATATTTTTCGTTATTTACATTTTCCACGTTTTTTAGTCTACATGAGCTTTTGGAAGCAAGATTTGTTTGATGCAATTTCAGTATGATAATATTTTTTTTTGTTACTTGTTTTTATAAATAACTTATTTTAAACTTTATTTTAAAAATCTTAAATATCATTAAATTCAGTTCCATAAATAACAAACTATAAATTGCCTGCAGGTAAAAAAATCAAAACGTCACGATATTTTTCATCATACCTACCAATTCGAAAAACGAACCTGGCATTAGGGGTAGCGGAAACAAACTTTCTCACTTCCGATTGGTCCGCATTCGTGCTTTAGTATGTGTTTTATTTTTCTCATAGGTAGCGGAGAGAAATAGTGTGTCGGTGCCAAAAGTTTTTGGGCGTCGCGTCGTATATTGAATTCCTCGCTACGCTCATTATTCTACTTTAGAATCCTTTACTTCGCTCTGAATTCAAAATAACGCCCTCGAGGAACAATTGATACCTTTGGCCCCTTGTAATACAAATAACTATTGCGTGAAGTGAACAACCTTGCATCGAATTGCTCATATAGAATGCAGCTACTTACATGCTAGTTACCAGTCTAATTTCTACTTTTATTTACAAAACAACTCACATTTACACATCTCATAACAATAGCAGCAGTGCACATTCGAGTAAAGCTAAACATTAACATGAGTATTAAAATTAGAAATTGTTGGTATTGTGTGTATTAACGCACGCTTTATATCAACGCCATTGTATTTTTGACTATAGATAGTTAGTTACCTGTTATTTCTAAGCGATATTCTAGCAACTTTATTTCGTCGTCTAAAAAGATTTTTATAGGCTTTTCGGTATTCACTTGACATCAACACGTAAATAAGTGGATTTATACTAGACGATAAATACAGCAATATGTACGAAGCAATATTAGATGCTGGGTATGGATTCAGTTCTCTTAAAACCTTAGTTATTGTAATCGGTAAATGACATAAACAGAAAGATATCATGATGGCAATGATCATTGTTCCCAATCTTCTATCTTTCCTTGATGGAAGCGTAATCTTCAAAAGTGCCATCGACTTTCTCAAAGCAGTTCTTCGTAGTCTAACTGGTTCACTTTGGATATCTACGGGATATCTAACGATTTCATCTCTTGTTTCTACTGAAAATGTAGTGATACGCGGCTGTGTTACAACACCGTTCTGTGAAAATGAAACGTGAGCGTTATTTATTTGTTCTACATTGTAACTACTGCTATTGTCGGTTGTTAGTCTTGCAGATACTGATGAAGATACATCTGCTGATGAAGATTCTTCTGAGGCTGGAGCTTTCTTAGCTTTAGGCAGAGATTTCTTTGTCGCTTTGCGAACTATAAAGAATATTCGTGCATAGCAGAGTATTATCGCCAAACACGGAAGTATAAATGCCGTTAGAAATAAAGATTTCTTTGGGGAGTGTCCCCATTGATCACTGAGTATTGAACACGATCCAATGTTCGTATCTAATCCAAACACACCCCATTTCCCGAACCAGGCTGGCGTCACTACTCCAAATGATACCGCCCAGATAGCGATCAGCATTATTGAAATATTCCGAGTTTTGTATAACCTGACAAAGAAAGAAAAATCTGTTAATGACATCAAAGTAGCTTTTAGTAGAGAGAAGCATACAAGAAATAACACTTTAATTTGAATGGCAGCCATTTTGAAAATTTTATTATGTGTTATTGTAGCGGCAATAGAAATGAGTATCTGGAAATTTCAACTATCTACTTTTAATTTCAACTATTACAGTTCATGAGATATACCCCGCTGACAGACAGGCGGACAGACGGATGTATAGATGGACCGACAGCGGAGGCTTAGCAATTGAGTTCCGTTGGCACCCGTTAGGTATGGAAAGCTAAAAAGAGAATTTAAGTACTTATTATAAAATTACTTTTTACTTACTTGGGATACAATTTTGGATGAGCAATCATAACGTATCTATTGACTGTAATAGCAAGAACGGTAAAGAGTGAGACGGCCACAAGGGCGTATCTTGCAAGCGGGAACAGGCGGCACAGAAGCTGTCCATGAGGCCAGGACCGTTTGAAGAAGGTGGAACCAGCCAGAGGCAGGTTGAAGCAGCAAAACAGCAGATCCGAGCAGGATAAGTTCATGATGAATATTGCAGTCGCGTTGCGGACCTGTAAAGTAACGATGAAGTTATAATTTTGGTATTAACTTAATTCTGATTTATATATAAAACTAAGACTTATTTTTTTATAAAGAATATTAGTCAAGTTAATAATGACTAATATTCCCCTTTCCCCTCCAAGCTCCAAGTAAGCGTAAAGCTTGTGCGAGAAGTATTACAATAGTGCAACAGGTGGGGTTTGAACCGGCGACCTTTCTGAATTCAGTTCGCTCGTATAAATTATAGTATCGCTGGACGGAACGATTTGTATTTAGCATAATAAAAAGGAAAAACAAGCTTTAAAAATTAAATAATACAACGTTCTGTAGTAGTTCCAATAAATAAAACTTAATTATTATTAACTGAGTACTACTACTTAGAACCTCCAAAAAAGGTTTCGTTTGCCAGCGAATCGGAAACAAACCCAGCCATCACAAAATTTATGCTTTGAAAGCACCTTTTAAATGAGAAAAGTTAGGTGAGATAAAATCCTAAATAAAAGCGCACGTAAAAACAAAGGGCACGCGATTATTATCAGACGTAAAACAAAGGGGACGTACGAGGAAGAAAAGAATAAAATATTATATTACTGTTATGTCTACCGATTAGGTGAGAAAAGGATTTGTTGGGTCTATAAAAGATAAGAAGGAAAACTCAAAGCAGGTAAATCTAAATATTTTCAAGGCAAGAATGAATATAATATAGGTATCTCCTAGGCAAGCGAGCTTCAAACTAGATAAACCACATATTTTTTTATTAGGCATGATTGGCAAGAATAAAAAAAAGTATATAATCAATATGAATTATGATTGCCTTAGAAATACATGAATTAATAATCAATTTGCTAGCAGATGTGTATTTAAAAAGGTATAATATAAATATTCACAAGTTTTTCTAACTGTCGTTCTTTTGTTCAAGAAAAAAATGAATAATATAGATCATATCTTGTAGCTAGACTAGCAGATTCACCTCAGCTCCGCACAGGTCATGTTACTGAAAATGTTTTCTTAGTTTAATCTACGGTATGAAGAAAAACGACATGCAAAATTTTCCAGACCCAGCAGTTTGAGCTATACGTACGTTAAAATGTCAGTCAGTCAGTTTATTATTATAATAATATGGAGACAGATATGTATAGGTAATTTTATAGACACATAAATAAAGATTTGTAAAAGGGTAAAGGTATACGAGAGGCATAAAAGTAAGCCGACTGAATCTATAAAGCCAAGCAGTCAATATTTCAAATAGGCTAACAGAATATTTTTGCACGTAAAGTAAAATATACCGTTTTCTCTAAGCGCAAACTTTTTAGAAGTGAATAAAGTGTTCTTCGGATGAGGTTAATGCTATGCATTGTCGAATCTAAACCAGCCGTACTTGATAAAAATAAAATGAAAACAAGACTGCCCTGCCATATTTTTTTTCATTATATTTTCACAAACAATTTATAGCCAGTGTCACTCCAGATGACGTAATGATACTCCTTTCATCCAAATCTGTTCAGGCGTTTAGAAGTTATAGTGGAATAAAGACACTCATAACCATACATGAACCCTGAATATATTACTTTCCTTTTTTGGGTAGTAAATGAACTTGAGTTTTGGTATGAAAAATAATCATGTGCCATGACTTCACTCGACTTTGTAGGCGTTGCGCCTAATAATAAGATAATATGTATTTTGGTTTCAATTCTTCAAAAGTAAAATAATATCCATTAGCTATTTAATGAACATGAATAGTTTTTTTTATTAAACAGGAATCCTTTTGTTTTTTCGGGTTAAGAAGTTGGCTATGTCCTCAACTAGCCTATGAAAGTCCGTTAAATCTGTTCAGCTGTTTCGAAGATTTGGTTGGTCACACAAATAGACAACAGCTAAAATTACACAAATATACTGTTTGGTGGTAGGGTTTTGAGACCTTGTGAAAAACTTAACAATGCTTATTAAGATTTAAAAGACAGTTAATATGCAATCACAGAAATTCACTTCATTAATTTTTCTGTATGAACAAAAGTATAATTTTGTACATAACATCGTGGGAAATTGTATCAGTAGATAAGCAATCAAATAGCTTCCTCGCGTGGAGTGTGGACTTAGACCATTTCCTAGTAGGTACCTAAGATAACGTAAATAACAACGATAGAATAGATAGTGTAAGGTCATTTTCCTAGCCCTTAGATATTGATGTAGTCAGATAACGATGAAATTGCAAGGGTCGGTGATTTTGATGATTCTATAACTTGAAAATGTTCGGTCAATAGGCATTTTGCTTATTTCTTTCCTTTCCTTACATTTACTACGGTCAGTATTTCAATGAAGATATACTTTATTATTAGGTAAAAGTTTAGTTCCAACTTTTCCTTTTATCTTTGATATTTTATTGGAGTTTTTTCTTTTAGTTCTAAAATAATTTTGTCTTTGTTTTTGACTTAACTTTCCGTTTACGATATTAAATGGCAGCTGCAAGACAAGAAAATAATGCTTTTAGTAATTTTGCTCAATTACCAAGAAACCTTTATAACATTTCCTTCGCAATTAATTTACGTGATAATGGCAACGTGCGTTCTGCGGTGCACAAAAGTGCGTCAACTATGACACAATTTTTTTATGAATATAAACCACAAAATTCTATGTACATTTTTACGTGCAATAGACTTATTTAAAGGTATATGTATCAAGGAACCTGATGTTATTATATTTTATGCATGTTCCTACGTAATATTATGAGGTTTTTTTTTTTTAAAGAATATTAGCCATGTTAAATGACTAATATTCCCCTTTCCTCTCCAACTAAGCGTCAGGCTGGTGCTAGGAGTAGGTACGACAATAGTGCAACGGGCGGGGTTTGAACCGTCGACCTTTCGGTTTTCAGTCCACTCCTTTACCGGTTGACCTATTGAGGCTGTTATGATACCAACTGTATCTTGATTGTAACTTTTCTCAGGTCTATAAGATTTTATATGTAGGTACAATCTAAAACTTTGTTTTGGCTCAATAAATCTGTCTTCTTTCAAAAATAAGAAATCACTTTGAAATTGCTTTGAAATAAAATAAGTAATTTGTTACTGTATAGTCATGAAAAAGACTTATAAATCAAAAGACTCACAATGTTGTTATTGCTTATTGTAGTAAATTCTTCGGCGGACGCCGTTTTATAGATGGTCTACTGGATTCAAATGATACATAATTGGTTTTGTTCTTTAACATTTTGCTTCTTTTAAGATTGAATTGTACTTCCCAAGTAGTGAGCGTCAGCATTCCTTATACCTAGTGCTATGGTTTTGATCTCTTACACTGTTTTCTATAAATAATCCGAGTAACAAGAGTGAATACGCAAATGCGTTATTACTTTCCATCAGATTTGATCATAATAAAGTGTGTGTCTATATTAAAAAAATAAAAAAATAAAGAGTAAGATTGTAAAGTTGCCTTCAAACTACCGAAATATAAATAGGGTGAGCGATATTTATATATTATATAATAGTAGTTTGAAATCAACTAGGCGTAAAAGTCAAATTATGTTTAAATTTCCGACTAGCGTGGTATTTCATGTTTGATGTATCATTGTATGCTCTTATTTCTTATTTTTGGGGCATAACAGCTAAAATGTATAAGAAATCCTATTATCTTTGGAATTTGAGAAAATACTACGAATAACAATATCTAGGAAAATATATAAAGCATCATACGCGTTGTCAAACATCAGTAATCGTCACTTGGGTGTTCTAAGCACGTCGCATTGTTACGATATTTCACTGGGACATTTTCTATATTGAATTGTTGCTCTTGCTTCTCGTTTTGTTGTTTTTGTACAATATTTAAATGTTTCTAGTTTTTATTTTCTTAGAATCCATTGCAAAATCTATATTCTTCTTGACACAGGATGTCTATAGCTCGCTGTTGCCACAATAGTATATTCTCTACTATCTCATTAAGTTCATTTTGTTTTTTCTTCTTTTCAATTATATGAACTTACTGAAAACTTTGTACAAATCTTTGAGTATTTCTACTTATATTAATTCCTTGAATTGTATGACCAAAGAGTTCAATCAGACTGCGTGACTGTATACAGCTGTTGTCTGTTATCTTTCGTTGATACTTCAAAAACTACGTCATTTAGAACGATTACATGCGGGAAGTAGCATCACGAAAATGTTCTTCAAATGGTGACTTATGCTTTTGATAATAATACCAGTATATTCCAGGTAAACATAAAGTGCGTCACAATAATACGAATATTGATTTGTACGTAACTAGGTAGGTACAACCTACGTAATTTAAGCAAGTGTAGACCAAGGAGACTACGCAAAATTATTATCTATTATTAGATCTTATTCCGGCAGACTGGGTGTCGACAGCTGTAGGCCAATTCTATGTTTATGATCTAATTTACGTACCTACTATTTAGATAAACTCTAGGTCTCTTGCAAATATAAATTAACAAATCGTTTGTAGATATTGAAAACATTTTTTTTTGTTTTTTAAATATTTATAGATTAAAGTATTTGGTAAGCATATTTTGGCTGGGTAGTTTTCAGAAAATGAGCAAATGTTTCTGCAGCACGTGCAATTTCTATGCAAATAAACTTGACAAATATTTCTGTAGGAATGTTGCAAAATTATTTTCATTACAGTTCTTTATTAAATTCTAGCGGAATCAAAGCATTTACAATTTACATTACAATTTACATTGCAAGGAATTTATAATAAATAATTGACTAAAACTAGTTAAAAAAACACTCAAATGTACCGAGACAAGTATGTCAGTATGTAATTTTATAGAAGGGGTCTGTTTTTCGAATTGAGTTAATATTGAATTTAGTTTTTAGTACAAACTTTTTCAAACAAAATACCTATTCTACTAAAATCTAAGTCTCAATATAGTATTTTCGTCTCAGCAAGTAAATAGCTAGGTTTAGGCATCGCTTATTCCCGTTTCCCATATTTATTTGTCATTTACCACATTTATCGCTCATAATGAGGAAAATGACATTGCTTAGCTTCTCTTAAGTAGGTAATATGAAGACAAAGTAACCTTACGTACGGGTAATAATAACTAATTATTGGATTTAAAACAAGTACTATGTATAAACTGGACATAATACTTTTTAATTAACCGTATTTACAAGTAGGTATATTGACTATTTCCCAAACGTTTTAAATGTTTAAATTACAACTTACAAGCACAATTTATATTCAGTGACTGTAAAATTTTCTTTTTCGAGTTATCTAATATAAAGGTGACTCTGATTGATCTATCAACGCACCGCTCAAACTACTGACGGATCGGGCTGAAATATGAAATGCAGCTGTTATGACGTAGACACCCGCAAAGGATTTTTGAAAATTCAACCCCTGTGGAGGTAAAATAGGGGTTTGGTGTAGTCCACGTGGACTAATTTTCGGGCTTACGTTAGTTTCATTACAACCAGGATCAAGCTCGACCCTTTAGGGGAGAGTAGTCGAGATGTAAGAAGTTGATGATTACTGTACTTAATCAAAATTGGATCAACGAACTTGAAACTAATACAACAAGTGCCTTTAATTACTACTCTATAGAAACGTTATTATCTAACAATAAAAACGATTATCCGGTAATACACTATTGATAAGGAGTTGACCTAGTACAAAAAAGGATAAAATATGCCGTAATAAAATAAAAGGGACAATATTATTAATAACTAACAAACAAAGACTGACAGTCATTTTTAGGCTTCCATATCCGAAGGGTGCCTTCGCTGTCCGTCCGTCCGTCCGTCTGTCTGTCTCGTGAATCGTTATAGGTAGAGAGTAGCAATTTTCACAGAACGTATATTTCTATTGTCGTTATAACAAAAAAATATAACAATTCCAAAATGGTTGGTCACCATAAAAAAAATTAAAAAGTCTTATTTGTTGTCCGATGTAACGGAACCCTTCATGTGCAAGTCCGACTCGCACGTGGCCGATTTTCTCATTAATAAACAGTAGCCTTTGCTTGGGACATGCAATTTTGCATGGATCTAGTAGGTATTTTTTAATCTAAATGGTACATTCCTGTATCTTCCGAGAATTGAAAACGTGTAGCGAAAAAAGTAAAAGAAGTACGTAATGCCGTCTCTAAGAAGTCTTGCTGGTCGAGGCGGTATAAAAAAGTCCCCTGTTTCTTTATTAAATTACTGATGTCCGTAGTGCTCTAGTACCAGTAATTTAAAGAAAGAACGCGTTAATCACTGGAAGGACAGACCAATAAAGTGACATCATTAAAATGTGTTTGAGTTATACCAGCGTATAACTAGCCATATTATAAATGCGAAAGGGTGTATGTTTGTTGGTTTGTTCTTCAATTACGCCGCAACGGAGCAACGGACGTCATGTTTCGCATGGATATAGTGTAAGACTTGCGGGTAAAAGCAGGTCTTACACTATATCCATGCGAAACACCGAAACCGCACGCCAAGATAGTTAAAATATTGTAAAAAATATAATGTAATAGGTGCTAATTAGTGTGTGGAAAATAATGCTCTAATAATAATTATAATATAGTGTAAGACCTGGATAATCTTTTCCACGAAAAATCAAAGATCGTCAAATCCATGCCGACGAAGTCGCGGACATTAGCTAGTTTGTAATGTTAAAGTATGGATTGGGTACGGTGTATCACTTACCTTTTCATAGCGAGCTAACGCGACTATGGTGATAATGTTTCCAGGAATGCCGATCACCATGAAGATTCCACAGCAGGCTGTCGCGAACTTCAGCAGTCCGTCCGGGTATCCTTTGAACAGCTCGATGGCTGCCAAGTCAGCGTCGGAGAGCGCCGTCACAACACTACTGTTCATCAAAACATTCGGAATCGATTCCATTTCTGAACTGAAAACTGCACTTCGCACGTCATACATACACAGTTATTCCACTACAAATGAATGTTTATAAGTTATAACAAACATCATTGCGGTGAATCTTTTTCCTAGAATCCGTTCCCGTAATGACTCAGTTTTGGATATTCAACGGGTTTCGCCTGACAATGGCACTACTTTAATTCATTGAAGGTTTAGAAACAATAATGGAGGACTCGCTAATAATGGCAAAATGTTTGCTTATTTTATTCGTAAGTATGATTATATATTTTTTTGTATATATGAATTAATGCAACAGTACCTAATTACAATATCATTATCATTACAAGGAAAATATTTTTAGGAATGTGGTAAACATTTAATGTAAGTAATACAAAGTTGTAGTTGTAGTTTTAATTATTAATAGATAAAAGTATTTCGATGATAGAAACAACTGTCGATTCATTTTAAAGTTGGTTTGCTCACACATAGAAACATAGAGCTACCATAAAATTACAAAGTTACTATTATGTATACAACAATTTCGTTATCAATGTCATGATAAACTTATAACGAAACGATGCTCTATTCCGAGTAGATACTTATAATTACCTACATGGTAAAGTTTAGTAAACATCAACTAACAATTACATTATATTAAATATCAATTGGGGCTCGCATCTATAGCACAATCACGGACGGCTCGCGATTATTTCGTATTTTATGTACAAAACATAGACATTCATGCATATAAATACTCTCATACAAATGACTAATTGGTTCAACTAAATAAACTGGTTCAAAGTTCGGTTATCATAACCTCTGTTCGATAACGCGTTTATGAAAAACTTCACTTTTTAATTATCTCACTGTATTCATAGACTGTTAGTTACGGCGGGCGTTTTTCGGATACGCCGTCGCCGGGCGAACGTCACGCCCTTCTTCGGCACATTAGGAGATTCTTGTACGCCTGACGGTATTCACTCGACATCACCACATAGATAATGGGGTTGATGCACGTCGTTAAATATATTAGAATATATCCCGCGATATTCAGCGCCGGCTGTGAAGTGAATTCCCTGAATAGCTTGGTCACCGTTATCGGTAGATAGCACACCCAGAACGAAATCATAATAGCCATTATCATCTTCAATAGCTTCCTATCTTTTGGCGTTAACCGAGGGGATCTAGTCGGTGCCGGTGAGCGTCTGAGTGCCACTGCAGCTTGTCGCAGTCTCTTGGTCGTATCGACACCTAACGGAGTCCTCGGTTTTGCATCTAGAGCGCACTTGTCGTCGTGGCCATCTAACGTATCGACTCCGGATGACGATGATCGTTCAGGGCAGGGAGTAGGTGGACAGTGTAGCGTAGGCGGAACTAGTAGGGCCTTTCGAGGAGGTGCGATATGATTATGGTAACCATTTTCAGGACCAGGAGACCGTTCTAGCGCTGTAGACGCCGAACCGAGGGCCGAATCCTCTAAGCCAGGTCTAGGTCTCTCACGACCTGGCGCACGTGATCGCCGAGCAGCCTCTCTTACTATGCAAAAGATGCGAGCATAGCATATCACTATAGCTAGACACGGCAACATGAATGCTCCAACAAATAAAAATTCCTTCGGGGATCGGTTGTTGCGGTCAGGCAATATCGAACACGATCCTATTGAAGGATCTAAACCGAAGCGGCCCCATTTCTCAAGCCACGTTGCGATAAGTGCTCCGAATGAGAATGCCCACGTGCTAGCGACCATTACCCCCAAATATTGTCTTTTGTAGAGCCTGCAATGCAAAACAGTTCGTAAATTACACAAAGAAATCAACAAGAGCTAAGGTTTTTTATTTTTGTATATCTTTTCCTATGTAGCACGTTCTATCTTATACTGATATTAGTTGGTTTGGTAGATATTCTATGTGAAGTTTTAAAAAACTTAAATCCGCGTGGATCATTTATTTGGTACAAAAGTAATACATATCTTTAAAGGCGGAGACAGGCTAGTTTTTTATACCGGAAAATCAAGGAGTTACCGCGGGATTCTTAAAAAACATAATGTATCCACGTAGATGAAGTTGCGGGCATCTTCTCATCATCATAGTCATCATTATCATGATGAATCCATTGCCGGCTCACTATAGAACACGGCTATCCTCTCGGAATAGCACTCGGCACATAACTCCGAAAAGTTTCATCACGTTGAAGTTATCGAACCCCGACCTCCCGATTTTTAATTTTTTTGTAGTTTTTTTTTATGGTATCTTATCAGTAATCTTCATTTTTGCTAGCGTTCTGGTTACACCCTACCTATAGATACCTACTCTGATATCATACAGTTAAAGAAAATACCATTGGCTCGTCTTGGCGGGGGCACTACCGTGCCCACTGATTAAAGTTGCAAGCGACTCACCTGGGATAAAGCCGCGGATGTGAGATCATGACGTATCTGTTAATGGTGATGGCCAGTATAGTAAACAGGGACACTGCCACTAGGGCATATCTGGCCAATGGAAACATTCTACATAGAGTGCGTCCATGGACCCACGAGCGTTGCCAGAAGGTTGAAGCAGCTAGCGGCAGGTTGAAGCAGCAGAACAGAAGATCCGAGCAGGAGAGGTTCATAATGAACACGGCCGTTGCATTGCGAACCTGAAATTACATTTAGTTTATCAATCGCTCTCTGGTACTCAAAATGGTTTACGTTTTTAGGGTCCGTACCTCAAAAGGAAAAATGGAATCCTTATAGGATGAATTTGTTGTCTGTCTGTTTGTCTGTCTGTCTGTCTGTCTGTCTGTCTGTCTGTCCGTCCATCCGTCCGTCCTGTCTGTCAAGAAACCTGTAGGGTACTTCCCGTTGACCTAGAATCATGAAATTTTGCAGGTAGGTAGGTCTTATAGCACAAGTAAAGGAATAAATCTGAAAACCGTGAATTTATGGATATAACACAGAAAAAAAATTAAAAGGTGTTTTAATTTTCAAAGTACCTACCAAGTGTACTTGTACATTCTAAAACAGATTTTTATTTATTTTCAAGCATAATAGTTTTTGATTCATGGTGCAAAATGTCGGGAAAATACCCGGTACGTAACCCTCGGTGCGCGAGTCTGACTCGCACTTGGCCGGTTTTTTAACGTAACGATTGTTCGGGATATGAAAAGAATTTTTTGTGACTGCTCTAGGAATAACTAATAATACTAATATTATTTTATCTATGGCTCCCCGTGCGAAGACGGGCTAGATCTACTAGCTCATAATAATTGCATAATAAATGTCAATATTCATTTAAGATAAAGTAACGATCCCCTCTTATCGTGTATCCTCGTAAATTTAACTATTCATTAAGGCTAGCTTCACAGTAAATAACTGCCCTTCATATTTTATCGCGGACTTACAATGTTAGGGAGCCTCAGCAGCTTGAATGAATTCAATTTAATACCAACTAGTTTATGCTCGCGACAGTCAGTCAGTAGGTAGTTAAAAATCTCGTGCGGATTCTTTGATATTTCGTGATAAAAAGTCCTATGTTTGGCCTTGGAATACAAGCTATCTTTTTACCCGTGAAAAATTGGTTAAAAGGTTTGGTTTTCAAATTTATAGTAAAAAATCGCAGTTATGGATTATTTTTGACTCTTCTTCTCTTTCTCTGCGTCGTATTCCTCATTTCTGAGCGTCTTTACCATTTTCCATTAATCACATCATGGTAGGGGTTTTTGGATCACAGTGCGGTAGGCTTTCAGATTCTTCGGTATATTTGCTTAAAAGTACTACGTGAGTTCTTTTCTTAATTTTCTTGGAATAATCACGATAACCGACGGCTAAAAGTCTAGTTTCTGAGTCACGAAGGCCATCAAAGGGCAGAATTTGGCCTTCTAAAGTCAACAAGTCAATATTGAATAACTAGCGCAATTAACTCGTATTTTCTGTCGCATAAAGACCGCTTGTCTGTCAGACGTCAATATGAAACAGAATCGGGTAAAACCATGTTTACATTGCTGGTAAACTGTGGTCTCTGATAGTAATTTACTAGCTAAATCACTGTAGGTTACTCATGTCATCGTAAGACGTTCGTGCGTAGGGGACCCTACGAATACAATGAACACTGACCTACGCTAAAGGAAAGATAAATGTCGACGCCCTAGGCCTAGAGGATGATTACAGAAGTCTATTAATGCATACATACTAATCTAACGAGCGCCAACAGATTCGACGATGGACATTAAACATTTGATAGCTTTTGGTGAGCTGTAAGTAATTATTAAGTAAGTACTAGTAGATCTAATGGACTTGTTAGCTGTATATTCGTTGGTGTATGCTAAAGTTGTGTAGTTGAAATCACGTCAGCAACGCACCACCGATCTCTAACGCATTAAGCTTTAATTCGATGCGATCGATACGGCCGAATCTATCACACGCATTTTGAATTATTTAATAATGCGTTGCGTACGCCTGTTGCGAAAACTTCAGGTTTTCTTTTCTTTTCTAGCGATCCTTAAGGGCCTGAGTAGATAAAAGACTACTGTCCGCGGAGGACTAGAGGTCCTCATCTTTTATTAACGGTGTTTCGCCGTATTATTAGTCCACCGTGTGCGTCATGCGATGAAGTTCCCAGTGACCCATTTTTGTCCTCCGCGCACAATAGTCGCCTGCGCAAGCCGTAAGAAAGAAACTAAATACTTGTTGGTACTTCTTAATGTTGCAACATGAATTTAAGTTAACATAATATGCACAACAAATAACAATCGATTATGAAATAAAAGTTAAGTTATAGCTGCAAAAGGCGTTAGAATTTATGTACAGTGAAAATGAACGAAACATTAAAACTGCGCAGTTTTGCTACGAGTAGCTTTGAATTCAATACGGAGTGAAAAATGATACCTACTTCTTTTTATTTTCAATATATCAGATAGCTTTTTATTCAACTGAAATCGAGCGAGTTTGAAAAATTATTGTACTCTCTCTGAATTGCGTGGCAATAAATTTTATATGAGTTCTTTAAAACTAATGGTAAGGCCGACAAGAGGGGTGGAAACGACCTAAAAACGAATGAACGAGTATTAAAAAGAATGAGAACTCCGATTAAATGTACTTACTGATCATATACATGTAACTATGTAGGTAGGTACTACAGTAAAAGCCTAGTGGTTAAAAGGTCGGTTTTATTTTCGGTGGGCACTTCTAATTATTCAAAGTATGTGCGTTTAAGTACCTAATTAAATAAGTATCACTTGCTTTAACGGTGAAGGAAAACATCGTGATGAAAGCTGCATGCCTGATTTCTCTATAATATTCTCAAATCTCAATAGTAGGCATGTGAAGTCTGCCAAACCATGCCTTTTTTACCATTTTGGTACGAAACCCTACAAAAGAGACATTTGGAAAAAAAATTGGTGTCTTTTATTGTGTTCAAAGACAGCAATTCTTTTCTGGTTACATTGGTTTGGTACATAGCAAGAAAATTTTGTTTCGGAACATTTTTTAAACTTGATTCCACATGTTCAGCTGCTATAAGAATGTCGAGCATGTATGAAAATGTATGCAAATTACACGTATTACGCGAGCTTAAATGCGAATATAATGCGTTTGCCGTAAAAGTTTGCCGTACTAAATCGTATACGCATAATATTATAGGAACCCAATTAAATAAGAACCCCATTAAATAGGAACCCCGTTAAATAGGAACCCCATTAAATAGGAACCCCATTAAATAGGAACCCAATTAAATAGGAACCCCATTAAATAGGAACCCAATTAAATAGGAAGTCACAAAGCGTACCTAGTAGCTATTCAGTATAATATAATAGTAAGTTTAATGCATTCCTCGTGTTATCTACGTGATAACAAATATTTTTTCTGTCTTTTTGTCGGCTTGACCGCGTTATCTTGTATGTAATGGGCAAACATTAAATTTAATTTTATCTTATTTGGTTTGTCTTAACTGTTTAGTTTGATATGTAATTTATGGTCGCGACTTAATTTTGAATATTAGTTTCGAGAATAGTTTATTTTTTACCCATTATTAGAAAATTTATAAAATAATTTAATACATAATAATATTATTATCCATAATGACTGTCGTAATAATTGCGTTTGATACTAAACAAAGCTTCTTCCTTGTATGTGCTATGAAATTATGTTAAGTGAAAGTATGTGTAGGAATGTTTTTTTTTTCTCAAGCGATCTTGAAGAAAGACACGGAGATCGCTTGCATCTTAGAGAACGGACATTGGAAATGGAAATTTTATCATGGAAAATCGAAGATTTTTCTCGGGATTTAAAAAAAAACCTGAATCCACGCGAGTGATGTCGCGGGCAACAACCAATCGCCACTTATTCTAAGACATAAATGAATTAAAAGTAAGCACGTACCTTTTTGCACCTCGCTAGAGCAATGATAGTGATTAAATTCCCAGGAATGCCGACCAGCATAAACAGCACGCAGCACACCGAAGCGAACCGCAGCAGTCCTTCAGGATAGTCCTTGAACAATTCCACGGCAGCCAGCTCCTCATCCGTGCTGTACGCGTCCAACCCGACACTCCAGTTCTGCTCTACATCACTGGCCAAAGTGCTCTTGGCTATACTCGGTAGCAAATCACCCATTGTAACAGATCACACATTATTTTATCACTGAACTGTGCATTGTTCTAGCCACATCTCTCGGTTGTGAGTATTCCTTTATCAACGCTCATAGCATTAGGTCGGGATGCGCGCGGGCTTGGTCCACGACTGATAAATGCACCAGGAGGCGGTCAGTACGAAGATTTGATAAGGCATTCTGGCGTCGGGTCACGGATGCTCAGGAAGTGCGTATCGGATCGCCGTCGTCGCTTTACTCCCTGCAGATAAAATTACTTTGTTTTACTAATTGCGATAAGACATAATAATATTGGTTGTAATTGTGGGACATTTTTATGATAACATAGGTACCTATAAGATAATATTGTATACCTAACACTGAAATGGATATAGAGGTACACGCTGGAAATGGTTTGGCCATACAAAATAACAGTTATTTTTTTTTGTGCCCATTTGAAGCACCCGCGCCCCATCATCAAGCGTACTTGAACCGGGAATTAAAATTAACACTGTGTCAAATGATTTTCGTGTTAACACTATGTTGGCATATGCCTTATCACTAACATTTAGTTCCGAGTAAGCTCATATGACGCTCCTTGTTGCTTCAGTGCCAAAATGGCCTTAATAAAGTTTCTTTGAAAACAGGTCGGCAATCGCAAATCCAGCGTAGTTTTATTAGTAGAGGTCAGTGATACCTACTTAGGTACTACGTTTTATTTTAAGGCTTTAATAGGCAAAGCATGACGACCGGTAACCGAATGCCAGAAAATCACACTGATAGCACAGTTTTACGGTGCTAATAGCGTATTTACGACGCCTCCTGTACGATTTGAAATACAAGAAACTGTATGAAGCATAGGTAATTGTATGCAATTTTACATTTTTAACCCCCGACCCAAAAAGAGGGGTGTTATAAGTTTGACGTGTGTATTTGTGTGTCTGTGTATCTGTGTATCTGTGTATCTGTCTGTGGCATCGTAGCGCCTAAACGAATGAACCGATTTTAATTTAGTTTTTTTTGTTTGAAAGGTGGCTTGATCGAGAGTGTTCTTAGCTATAATCTAAAAAAATTGGTTTAGCCGTTTAAGAGTTATCAGCTCTTTTCTAGTTTTCTTGTAGAAAAGAAGGTTAGATAACCGTTAGGTTCATAATATTATGTCAATAGACAAATGTCAAGCTGTCAAGATGGACGTTGCCTAAATATATAATTATTTATTTGAAAATGATGTTTTGGAAAACTCAAATACTTTGGATCGTCGGGGGTGTTATAAATTTTTAATTTACACTTGTACCAACTTTAAAAGCTTGAACCGCCGACCTTGCGGATTTCAGTTCGCTCCTATAACCATTGAGCTATTGAGGCTTACTGCGTTCATTTTTAAACTGCGTGATTGTACCTATACTATCAGATTATAATCCTGATCGTGCTCAAGCGTTAATCTCTACCAGTGTAGATGCAGTACTTAGTTTAAATTTAAAACAGTTATCAATAAAGTTCAGGGGCAAAATAATTTGCGATTTTAATGTAGAAATAGAAATTGAAAGATTTTTAGGGTTCCGTACCCAAAGGGTGCCAACGGGACTCTACGTACTAAGCCTCCTTTTGTCTGTCAGCGAGATGTATCTCGTGAAACGTAATAGGTAAAAAATCTTGGTTGACTAATTATTTTTCATTTTGCTTCACAAGAATTTACAGATAACATAATGAGAGATAAAGTTTAGCACAAAGAGATGTTATGTCGCATCACCAATATGCGCGCCAGTGTGCGCTGAGCTTCAGTAATAATATTTAGAAAATGGCAGCGTTTTCGGTGACGTTGATAAATTGCCTGTCAACTTCCGGTTGGCTGTTCTGGCTTGAAATTAAGTACATCTTTTTCTGGTCTTTCGAAAGTTGAATAGCATAATTAATTTATTAACCCCCGACCCAAAAAGAGGGGTGTTATAAGTTTGACGTGTGTATCTGTGTATCTGTCTGTGGCATCGTAGCTCCCAAACGAATGAACCGATTTTAATTTAGTTTTTTTTTATTTGAAAGGTGGCTTGATCGATAGTGTTCTTAGCTATAATCGAAGAAAATCGGTTCAGCCATTTGAAAGTTATCATCTCTTTTCTAGTTTTCTTATAGAGGTTTTTGTGTTGGGGGTTTTTAAATTTTAAGTTATATTAATATGAAGCCAACTAATCTATGAGTATACTTATAATAAAACTATAGGTAACTGGACAGTTCATTTTTAACCCCCGACCCAAAAAGAGGGGTGTTATAAGTTTGACGTGTGTATCTGTGTGTCTGTGTATCTGTGTATCTGTGTATCTGTCTGTGGCATCGTAGCGCCTAAACGAATGAACCGATTTTAATTTAGTTTTTTTTGTTTGAAAGGTGGCTTGATCGAGAGTGTTCTTAGCTATAATCTAAAAAAATTGGTTCAGCCGTTTAAGAGTTATCAGCTCTTTTCTAGTTTTCTTGTAGAAAAGAAGGTTAGATAACCGTTAGGTTCATAATATTATGTCAATAGACAAATGTCAAGCTGACAAGATGGACGTTGCCTAAATACATAATTATTTATTTGAAAATGATGTTTTGGAAAACTCAAATACTTTGGATCGTCGGGGGTGTTATAAATTTTTAATTTACACTTGTCGATTAACGCGACAGGTTGAGATGTCAAACGGGGTGAGGACTGGGGACGGCCCGCACACCCACAGTGCCCACACAGCCCTCTCTGTAACCCGCTGCGGGTGACGTGCAGGTGTGCGGGGCGCCTCTCCGCCTCATACCCCGATTGCCATCTTAACCTGTCGCGAATTATACATCTATTTAGAAAAGGAAAGGTAACCGATTCACTGACCGACTGATTGGCTAATCTATCAACGCACAGCTCAAACTATTGGACGGATCGGGCTGTTTGGCATGCAGATAGTGACCACGTGTTTTGTGTGCCCAGGCCTTAAGCTAAGTGAATTGTAAGGGTGTGAATTAAGTTAAAGTTACAGGTTGATAAAGGTATCTTGGAAAGTTCGTACGTAGTGTGACATTAAGCGTTAAAGTGAGATAAATGAAGCGATGAGCTCAAGGATAATTAAGTTGAAAACGATAGTTTCCAACTCAAAAGTTATGAGGGCAACTTTTCAGTTGGGATTTTATTAAGGTTGGAATAATGAGACTTTATAAGTTTATATAATTGCAACTTATTTTTAGTTCGTAGAGTTTAATTTCATCTTTCTTTGTAACTTGGTTGTCATGTAATAAAGTATGAGTTGAAAATATACGTGTACAGTATTTTGCAACACACGGGAAATGAGATTTTCATGCAGATGTTTTGTCTTTTTGTTTTACTCGTAGAACATTTTCGGAAAATCCCGGAGAAGTTTCCGTATAACAGTTATTGCTGTAATTCCTGTAAATTAAAAACTAAGTATAAAGTATCAATTGAATAATAATTAAGTATTTATATACTAGGTATATTGTTTCACATAATATTATATCGTTTTTATTCAAAGGATGTTGAAGGCCATCGACATGCAACAGAACTGTATAAAAATGTAGAAATAACTAAGTACCAATTTTTTTGGGAAAATTATCCATAAGTACTTAACTAATTACATCTTAAAAGTTAACACGATATTGGTGACATGACTTTTGTTGTAAAACACTCGTATTAAGAGGGCTCTCTCCGTCACTCGTTTCATACAATCGTAGTTCCAATTTCATTTGAATATTAAGCAACCAAAGTCCATGAAATTTTGTAGACATATTCTAGAAACTGATATCTATGTCTGTGGTTTTCCAGATTTCTGTTAAAATATTCGGTTACAAAGTTACGCGGTCTTAAAAAATTTCATACAAATATTTGAGCCCCTATAATTTTAAAACTACAGCTTTTTAGAAAAATCTAAAACACCACAGACACAGATATTAGTTTCTAAAATATGTCTGCAAAATTTCATGGACTTTGGATGCTTAATATTCAAATGAAATTGGAACTACGATTGTATGAAACGAGTGACGGAGGAGCCCTGTTAAGTTAATTAGATATTATGTTTATTTACAATAATTTTCTTGATCATAATAATATTGCATTAAAACGAATTTAAAGGTAACATCTAGAAAGGATGGAATGCAGTACATAATTACAGATCTGATAAGCACAGTGTACCTATAGCAAAATAAGGTCACGCTTTCAAAGTGAATTGAACTTTAATAAAGCACTCTTGAGGTTTACTTACCGGTATCGGTCGGACGTTTCCAAGCCTCGTACCTAATTGAAGTGTAAAGTGTTTCAGTGGGGTTGATTAAAACGTAGGTTTGCATCAGGAAATTACAATTCTGTGTAACTTACAGGCATAAAAACAACCTGACATGTTAATTTTAGTGAATAAATTGTGAGAGCAGTATTTTTAGAATAAAATTCTAATGTACTCATTTCTATTATTGATTTGTATAAATATGGGTATGTGTAGGTACATACAGCCTTGTTCAGCTAGCCTTATTATGGCGTGCAAAAACGAAATTAATATAATATGTGGTAGGTATATAATTTACATCCAACAAACGTCTCATTACTATAATAAATTACAGTAGTAATATGGTTAGTCATATTTAATTGGTAAGTTAAATTTTATGTCTATTTTTTGCCCTTAAAACTCCTTAACTGAATAAAAATAATTATAATTTAAGAGCGACTTTCTTAGCTTATAATTTTTGCAATTTTAACAACTGAATGTTATGTGATGTAATGTAGCTGTGTTCGGCTGCATCAATATGCTTTGAGCTTAACATTTTAATATGATAGGTACCTTTTTATCACAAATTATAAAAAAATCTAAAAAATTGTGAGCAAAATTAAAAGCTTAAAAGCAGCTTCACGCTGCTTCTTCCAAACTTACCTATTACCTTTTATGATCGTTGACACTAAGTACAGATAAACACTAATGCAAAAGTCAAACAAGATTGATTATATGAACAGAATCTAATTAAGTAAGTACTATCACTAATTAGTTTTGAACTTTGAATATTTGCATCCAACATAGACTTGATTAGTTTAATTTTATGGTCTGCTTGACTTAGGAGTATGCAGACAAATTTAAAGTTTATAGAGTGCCAACTTTATTAAGTTGTCCATATTAGTTTTTGAGTTTCGTTAGAAATTCACAGAGAAATGCGACCGAGACCGCCAAAGTTTGTCACGACACATCCTCACTTACTAAAAGACATTTTTTTTTAAATTTAGGTACAAGTTAGCCCTTGACTGCAATCTCACCTGATTATCTGCCAGCGCCAAGGCCAGGACCAAGGTCGACGACCGAGACGAGCAAAGCAAAAGCAGACCACGTAGACACATCCTTACTTGCTAATAGACATACTAAATACTAAGCCTCCGCTTTGCGTCCGTCTGTCTGTCAGCGGGCTGTGTCTCGAGAACTGTAATAGGTAGATAGTTGAAATTTTCACAGAGTGTGTATTTTTATTGCCTCTATAACAACAAATAATAAAAATTTCAAATAAAAAATAAATAAAACATACACAAGTATTATATCTTGTAAGACGGTACGGAACCTTTCGTATGCACAACTTGCATTTGAGCAGTTTTTTAATTGTTTTATAAGTTACCCCTTGACTTTTAGGGTTTCCTACGCAAATGTTAAAACGGAGCCATATTATTATCGTCACTCTGCTATCAGTTCTGTCTGTCTGCCGGTCTGTCCGCGTGTCACGGGTGTCTAGCTTGTAGACGAAATGAGTCACAAACATCGATGTATATGGATGGGCCCTTCGAAGATAAAAAACGCGCTCAAAAAGTCAATAGAATTTGCAAAAGTCTCTTGACTTTGTCAATGACGATGACGTAAGATTCAAGCGCATTTTTGCGGATGCGGACGGAATTGTATGGGAAAGGCTAATCCATATACATAGATGGTCACAAAACTCTGGTAGGTATTTGTTTTAGAACGTTGAGCCAAAATCGAATATTGAATTAGAAATACTAAATTATTTTTCAGGGGGCTCCCATAAATGAAAAAGGAGCCGGATTTTTATTCTCACCCAAACATTTCTGGGTTTCATTGTGTGTGGACAATGGACATGGCCTGTAAGTAAAGGTACCTGAGTAAGTAAGTAGGGAAGTAAGCAATAAATCGCAATGAGTATAAACTCGCCTGGTGCTGGAAAGAGCTAGATAAATTTTACTGCACTTTCACAATGCAATAAATATTGTGAACTCTTAACTTTGCTCGAGGAACGGGCTTTAGCGACAGAAGTAACGACAGAGAAAGAATTAGCTTTTAATTTACTAAGGTACCTTTTACATTTACGTTATACACATACACTTACATTCTCTTTACTGTAATGTTAGAAAGTTCACTTTATTCGCTGTAATAGATGACAAAGGTTTCTGATATACAAAAATAGTTTCACAAATTGTTCTCGGCGGAAGATTTTCCTTAGGTAATTCGGACTTAATACTATTATCGAGAAAAATAACACCTACATCAGCGGGTGTAATAAGAAAAAGGAAACGGGGCGAGACAATCAGATGTATAACTGCCACTTTCAATTAAGGGCATAAAAGACGGCCTGGGGTGTTAAGTAGACCCTGTCACAACATTATCTTCTTTGTTCATCCCGGGCGCGACCCGGTTCCTTTTTGGGTCGTGGTGCTAATGAATTATTGTTTACCATTCAAACGACTTGGTTTGCCGGGTTATGCGATGACGTTCGTTCACGCATTGACGTCAAGATGCTGGTCGAAATATAAGGGGTGAGGTGTCAGGGTTGGGGAACATCACCACGGTGCGAGCCGTGGTCGCGCGGCATGCAGAGGCGCGTTGTGATGTTTACAAACCCGTCGTGTATGCATTCGTCTCGTAATATAGGTACTTTATGGCAAATAAACTTGCGGTATAATTTAGGAATCGTCTGCAATATTTCCAAAAACCCTCACCCTTAATATGTAACTGTTATAAGGAACGACGATCACTAAGAATTTTTGATTCATGACCATTGTATTCATGTTATTAGTTAATTAATTGTTAATTATCTAATTTAGGTAAATTAGATAGTTAAATTAAAATCAGATTTAACTTTCTCTTATTGAAATTGAATCTTATTGAATCAGATTGAAATTTATCTTATTTGAAATTCTCAATTTAATTTAGGCAACTAGGCTTAAAATAAAATAAAAATGATCAAATTATATTACCTAAATTACTTATTATTTTATTAAAGAGGCGTCTTGAAATATTCTTCAAATCTTCTTTGATATCTTAAAAGCTGTGATTAGATGAGTGGAGTGGTGAAATTAATGCCGCCTTAGGGACAACCGTTTGATAAAATCTTTTCTCGGAGGGAAAAGAAGACCAATTACCTAAGTATTGGAGACACGGCTGTAGCCATCTACAGCTGTATTTACAATACCGTACCTTTGGAAACCGCGAAGAGTACTCTTTGGTCAAGTATACGTCTTTTAAGTACACCTTTATTCCGATGCTGATCTTTTAAGCTTGGAGAACTAAGCTCAGATAATAATCACTCAGTGTAAAAGTAAAATCCTTATAAGCCGGAAAAGTGCAAATAAAGCAAAGAAGGAAGAAGCATAAATATGAAGCTTAGCTGTGATACGAAAATACTGATGTTATCGCAATAAAATTATTCAGCAACATGATTCTGGATTAGTATGCTGGTCGGCTTTGAATCCTCTGTGACATTGAATAATTTAGAACAAAAAATGGTAATTTTTCTGTAAAAATATGGCCCTTACGTACTATGTGAAAAATAGGTTCATACCTACCAGTGAAGTTGTTTTCTCTGATTTGTTAAGAAGAACGTGTTTGCGCCAGACTTTATATCACACGTAGCTTTTGCCAATACATATCTATACATATAATAAAATTGTAGAAAAGTGGTGTCTGTACAATGGAAATATATAAAAAAAAGTAGCAGGGGTTGTTATTATATCGATGCCGAACCCGAAATTGTAATTATATATTTTTTTGTCTGTTTGTCTGTTTGTCTGTTTGTCTGTGTGTTTGTGCACGCTAATATCAGAAACGGCTTATTCGATTTAGATACGGTTTTCACTAATATATTGTAGTAAATTTCACTTAACATTTAGTGTTTATTTCATGTCAATCGGTTCATAAATAAAAAAGCTATGTCAATTTAAAGAATCACGGCGAACATTTTTAACGTACAGAGTACGTACTACACGCCTCGCGCCTGAGCGTCCGTGGCTATATATTTTTTTTTTTATTTTTTTTTTTTATTTTTTTTTTTACAAAATATATACAAATAAAAGCTTAACTAAAACACCGAAAAAACCACAGAGGTTTGTCCTCGGTGCCTAGCTGCAACGAAGGTACATAAGGGTCAATAGGATTAGCACTAATATAAATAACTATAATATAATCTACATAGACATAAAAGACTCAGCCATCTAACTTTGCTAAAAAATATTCTTTTAATTTATACTTAATGTTTTTAATATCTATTTTTTTAATCAGCGTTGGAGGTAGTTCATTTATGAATCGCGGAACCAAGTACGCGGTGGTTCGCTCGCCGTAAGTATTGTTAGCGCGCGTAGTGTGCAGGCGGTTAGCCGTCATCGCTCGCGTCTGTACAGGATGTTCTATTTTCCGGAGTATCTTCTCGTTGAAGAACTCCTCCTTTAACAATGAGCATTTAAACTGTTCCTGAACGGGTAATGTTTTACAGTGTTTAAATAGCCCTAGTTCATTGCCGTCGTATTTCGATTTGATGGAACTGGAGACAATAGTTTTTAAAATTCTTAACTGTAACTTATATATATTATTGAGGTAAGTTTTATAAGTTCGGCCGTAGCTACTGAGACCATATTGTACGTAAGTTAGAGCAAATGAGTTATATAGCATTAATTTGGTTTTAAATGGAATCCGTCGATTCAAGATAATTATATTAGCGAGATATTGCCTTAGTTTGTTACATACATAATCTATGTGCAAACCCCAGTTGAATTTACAGTCAATGGTGAGACCGAGATAGGTATATCGGTCGACTAGCTCAATCGAAGGGCAATTACAACAGTTCAGATTATCACTGTGTAGACAGACATGATCGTGAGCTATGATATTTTTAAAGGGGAGATATTTTAGATAGGCTGATCTGATGTGAATCAATTTGGTTTTTTTGACATTAAGAACTAAACCCGCATCGTGACACCACCTGGTCAGGGTGTTGAGGTCCGTCTGCAATGCATCACAGATCTTATCAGGATCCCGGTCAGCGAAAAGGATGCAAGTATCATCCGCGAATTGGTAGCATGAACAATGCTGGATACAGTTTCTCATGTCATTTACATACGACAAGAAGTGCAACGGGCCAAGGACGGAGCCCTGTGCCGTGCCTTCACTAGCCACACGGGTGTCGCTGTAGGCGTTACCAATCCGTACATTGAATGTACGATTACGGAGATAGTCTGTGCACCAAGCGAGCAATGGACCTCGAACGCCGCATGTTTCTAATTTACTTTGCAGGAGATTATGGTTCAGAGTGTCGAAAGCGCGTGAAAAATCAATAAACAGTGCAAGGACGTGCTTTTTTTGGTTAAGGTATTCATTTACTTGGTCACTGAATTTTGAAAGAAGATCTATTGTTCCCTTTCCCTGCTGAAACCCATATTGATTGTGGTAAATGACTTCATTATTCTTATAAAACGCGTGAATTTGTTCGCAGATAAATTTTTCCACAATTTTATCTACCGACGACAAAAGCGTGATCGGTCGATAGTTAGAAAAGTCATTGCGTTTCCCTTTTTTAAAAACTGGTCGCACACATCCTTTTTTTAGACTGTCTGGGTAAAAGCCGCTTTTGACACTGCTGTTAATATAAAGCGCGGTCACTATTCCACGCGAACGAAGTCGCGGGCACAGCTAGTTTTTACAATATGGTTACTATTTGTAAAGTAGCTAAAACCTACATATTATTGGCGTCACTCAGAAAAACAGGTATTATTTAAATATTTTTATCGAATTATTGGAATGTCCTCTCCATAACCAACACAAAAAAACACAAGTTTAATGTGCAAGGTTATCCGAGAGTTTTAATCTAAACAAACTAATGGCAAAATAAATAATTTAATTAGAGCGTGATTGCTATCACAACATCTAATTATCCAGTTCACAACCCAAATACCGAAAATATGCGATATCGCTCCGAATCTCAGAAGGAGACTGAACTAAAACCTTCGAAACACCCGTATTTATGCAAGTTCAATCTTGTTGGCCTCCTAGCAACAGATTGTATGACATCGAATGAGCCAAATATCGATTTTATCAAACTACCTGCATTAGGTAAATTAATAATTTTATATTATTTTTTGACAACTCAAATCAATTTTCAAAAATAACCTTACAATAGTAATGTACAAACTTACCCAGTGTTTTATAAGTTGCAAAAATATTCAAAATTAAGATCTCAGAGTAGTCGTAACAAAATTTTCCAATGGCTCAAGTTATATTTCTAGTAGTAGGTATTCATAGTTATTCAGTATTCATTTTATTTTCAAAGATTGAGTCTGTTCATAAAGTTATAGAAGTTGAAAAAGCCTATTTAATAAACATTATCTATTAAAACTTTTAAAAGAAATGTGTATTAATGAAAAGCCCACGATCAAGTTTTATTGGAATACACAAAATACACGTATTAAGTATAAGTATTTTGTTTAAGGTTTCTATTAATCCAAACAAATCTTATTATGAAATCTTTTCCTCGAACTTATTTTAAGTCAGATGGGACATACAGTAAAAAGAAAAGTCTTGACTCACCCACTGCTAAACTCATCAGTGCCCAGCTCAAGCCCTTGAACCTAGAACACTGAAATTTTACACAAAGTTTTCCTTTGAATATAGACAAGGGATAAGGTCAATTGTTTTTAAATTCCTAAGGGAGCGAAGCCACGCGCGGTCGCTAGTCATTAATAAATAAGATGAACCCGTCCTAAATTCTTCAGTGGACCCTACCATATACGTGACCAGCTTGCTCGTTCAGATTCTATGTCTTCTACATTACTAGTAATCACATTTTCAGTGATGGATCGTACCAAAGAGATCATGAACCAGGTGTTTAGGATACTTAGGAGGATAATAGACTTTTTTGACGTTGATTGATGTATCTCCGAGCTATTATAACGACAAAAAATGATGCATTCTCTCGCTTTTATACTCGATGAATAAACTGTTTACTAAATTGTTCTCCTTTATGTTCACTGGATTTTTATAGTCAGCAGCTTTGGATAATGATCTCATTTGTAGTTAGTTGCAGTTTGCGATAAAAATTTCCAACCTTCAAAATAATTAATGAATGCGATACTTAGCATAGAGGAATACCAAGCGTTCCTTGAATAATTTTGATACCAAGTATTTAAATTAACGAATTTCTAGTGTAACTTTGAATTGACGTTATTGAACTGTATTGACTTTATTCGCTGCTAGAAATTGTTTTTTTAGTCATACTTTTTGGTGAGCTCAAACTCGATTTTGTTTTTTGAATATTATAATCTATTCAAAATTGAACAAAATTATTGAAAATTGAACTGAGCTTAGCCTACGAATAGATAGGTACGGCTCATGTTCAATTTTCGATTGCGCAACTTTAACGATTTTACTCGACTAATCTAAAGATTGCATTTTGTCGAGTACAGCTTATACATGCATGAATAACTTATACATACATGAATAAGCTCTTATCTTGAGTATTAATATTATGTAAGGAACATTTTCTGAGAAAATACTGCAATGGTTCTACTGACTAATATTATGGAATAATAGTGATATTGGATGTACAAAATCCTAAGCAAGTAGTTCGGCTTTCTCAATTTTTTTATGAAACACCTATCAGGCTGGTTATGTCTAAGGTATCCCCAATAATCTCCAATAAAGGCATCTTATCTGCCACACCTTATTTATGGAATTTCAATATTTATGGAAAATACGGATTGATTTTGACCAAATTATCCTATTTTAACATAGTAAATAGTTATCTTATTATCGACTTTTGGTTTTATTTACTAATGTACTGTCTCTAAATTAGGCAATGATAGTGATATTGGACGTACCAAAACATGAACATGTAGTTCATGTTAATACCTCGCTGCGGTGGTCTCGATGAGGTTTTAGATTTAATTTAGTTTTTAATTTAATTTAATTATTTTTATTTGTTTTCAGATTTAATTTAGATGTAAGTTTATTTTATAAAAAAAAACTCTTATGTAAATGTCAATTTAAAAGAAATAAAACTTTAGTTCATGTCTAAGATATTTTTTCTAATATATGTAACGATAGTGATATTGTATGTGCAAAAACATAAGTAGGTAGTTAGTTCGTCGCTCTCACATATTTTTCTGAAACAAATATCAGCGTTTTTTCAGATTCGATCACGCACTAGTCATGAGGAACTGCTCTACATTTATTCAGACGTATATTTCCGAACTCCACCCTTGGGTGGAGTATATTGGTAATATCAAATATCGTTCCGGAAGCTGAAGCTTTCCCGAAAGTCCCTTAGGGGGAGAAAATGATAGTTTGCTATAAAAGCTCAATGCTTTGATGTCTCTTAACACTTATCTCGCGTGGCGTATGATTACACTAGGGACCGTATTTTTTTTGTCAAAATCCATACTTCCATACTTAATATTATAAATGCGAAAATGTGTCTGTCAGTCTGTCTGTCTGATAGCTTTTCACGGCCCAACAGTTCAACCGATTTTGCTAAAATTTGGTTCAGAGTTACCTTACATCCTGGGGATGGACATAGGCTACCTACTTATTATCCCGGAAAATCAAAGAGTTCCCACGGGATTCTTAAATACCCATCTGATTAACCGACTTATATGAAAGGTACGGAGGTAGCTTGCGCCCCAGAAATTGAAATGGATAAATTTCTATCCCGGGAAATTAAAGCGTCCCCACTGGATTTAAAAGACCTAAATCCACGCGGAAGAAGTTGCGGGCATTACATATCTAGTTTTAACATAAAAACACGCTGAATCTTCACAGCATGATGTCATACTGAAGGCGCGCGTACGCGTGTTAGTAAAGAGCATAGACACAGTGGGAATAGAGACACAGTAGTCCGCCGCCTTTGATCTTGTGGTAAATGACGACCACGAGTCGCTCCTTTGTCCCATACTTACCGCACGATTATTCTGTCTACACGGCTCCGACGAATCTTTATATGTTAATATTATAATCCTTATCTATTCATGGTAGATATGAGACTAACAGTCCAAGCACAGATTTTCAAAAAAGTTACTCGTAACTTTTTTGCCTAAACGAAGAGACTGGGGCACCTTGTATTTATTCTTGACAAGTAAATTCTTAGTAATTTTGGTTACATTGCCCGACACCTGCCTAGTAACTTTGAACAAACTTATATAATAGTCTGAACAAAAAACCACGCGGCAGATCCCATGTCACTGGTCTAATTAGTCAGGTCAAATCACTCACTGATCTTCCACTTACAGCCACAGGGAGAAAATCTAAATACCGATCAGAGTTGAAGGCGATAGTCATTATTGCAATGAAGGCGGATACGACATTCACTCATAAAGCATAAGACCAAGAGTTAGAACGCATTGTATTAAACTATTAGGAGCCAGATACGAGTACATTATCGTTATGCGTTCTGTTTGTTGAAATCTTTACAATTTTTCAATTTCCGCTCATACTTGTGGCCACACGAGCATGTTGCATACGTATAAGGCAGGTTTATAGTGAATGGGAAGTGGAAAAGACGTGGCCTAGACACATGTATCCTCCATAGACTTGTTCAGCTGTTTGTCAACGTCTATGCCATATCAAGTGTGTACTAAGTACTTCCGCCACTTGTCACAAGCGATTGTCTCTACCTATACTGCGATCGAGCCTCACATTATGCCTGCAGGTGAAATAAATTGGATAGGTAGTCACAAATCTTAACTCAGCGTATTTTTCTTTCTATGATAACTAGATTTCTTTATCCGAATAATCTCAATAGACAAAATATTCTGTCCAAAAAAGATTTGCTAAAAATAATTGAAACTTATTTTTAGCGAGAATATTTTTCCTTCAGTTTCATAACAGAAACACAGTGTCGTAGAAATCATATCTCGAAGTATGCTCGTCGCAAAGTGGAAATAATATTTGGTCTTAACAATATTGCAGTACCTAATGTACTGTCTTCTAGTATATTTCAACATTCTACCATTTCATAGCATTGACCCAATTTGTGTCCAGAAACAAGGTTCACAAGACGACTCGAGTTCGACATTAGTGCTAGATGCTATTGCCTATTGTGTTATAACATATTATTACGGTACTAAAAATAATGCTAAAAAATCCTTTGACTAAAAAGCCGTTAGATAAGTGTTAAAAAACATTATTGAGTTATTCTCAAAAACGTGGATCAAAAACTATTAATAACACTCAGTAGAATTCAGGTTTTGAGTTAGTTTTTAATTTGTTCCTAATATAGGTAGCATTCTGTTTTAAGAAACATTAGTTTTTGATTTTTTCCTTTTTTGGCGACGTGCGTGACCTACGAGCCGTGCAAAAAAATGGCAGCCTGTTACAGGGTTGTTTTTATCATGCTATAAGTTTCATATAAATAAAAATTAAATTAAAAATTTAAAAAACCCCCGACACATAAACCTCTAAAAAGTAAAAAATAATAGGTAAGTATGTATGGGCCCTTTAAGAATAGTATAAATAGTAAAGTTTTTATCCAAGCGCTCGTTGCGCCAGGGGACCGCTACCTATCATAAACTATGAAAGTCATCTGTTGTAGAAAGAATAGTCTTTAGCGGTCCCCCGACGCAACGAACGCTTGGATAAAAACTTTACTATTTATACTATTCTTAAAGGGCCCATACATACTTACCTATTATTTTTTTACTTTTTAGAGGTTTATGTGTCGGGGGTTTTTTAAATTTTTAATTTAATTTTTATTTCACGCTTTTTAAACTTTTATTCATAAATTACCGTTTATTTGTGCCATTCTAAAACCCAATTTCTATAATAATATAAATCCAATAAGGCAGCTAATATCTCTTCAAAAGTAACATCAATGTTATGTTAATTATACGTTCCATGAAATATTTTTGACCGAACATCACTAAATCAAGAATTATCTGAATGACTCACATAGTTTAACATGACCAAAACGAAATATCTCTTTCTAACATGTCGTTGCTTTAAAAATGTACCCATTTTACGTAGTCGTATAATAGTTCGCTTTTCAAGATACCTACGATTAAATTGAAATCGACTTTCACCCGATGAAATAAGGAATAAAGTGGCTTGTATTTCATTTTGTTTGTTATTGCATGTCAAATTTTTATTTGACATAACTTTCAAATACCGGTCAAGTGCGAGTCTGCCTCACACAGGAAGAGTTCCGTACAAGTTTTTTTTTATGTAATGACAATTCAGTTGTCGGATTTTTCTGTTTACTTGGGCCACAGGAGTAGAGTGCTTGGGCTATAAGATATTGCTACCTGCCTTTCATGATTCTACGTAAACGGGAAGTACCCAATTTATAAGTTTTGATTCTCTTGAAAGATGACACACAGACAGACAACGAAGTGGTGAAGGAAAACATCGTCAGGAAACCTGCATGCTTAAGAGTTGGCCATAATGCTCCCTCAAAGGTGCGTGAGGTGTGCCAATACGTGCTTGGCCAGTGTGGTAGCTTCTCATTCTGAGAGGAGACTTGTGCTCAGTAGTGAGCCGGCGATGGGTTGATCCTGATGATGATGAATTTTAAACGTATTTTGTCAAAGTAAATAAGCTGAGTTCAAGCAGATAAAATATAAAGAAGGTGCGCCTAATGCATCATCCAAACCTGCGCGACAAAGCGACTACGATGCGGGAACCTCAGCCGCGCGGAGGGTCATCGCCTCCTACGATATTTAATGGTGACATGCACACCTACGCGACTACAACAGTCGAGGCTACAACATTTTTTTTTCTACAGATACCTACTGAACCCTAAAAATAGTTTGACTATGGTTTGGGTTTGGGTTGATTATTCGTGGCCTTTGGTTGACTGTTGGATATTATAATTGAATTGATGTTTTCTCGTTTAACTGTGATTATAATATTTTATAAATTAGAAACTCCGCGCCTACGATCCAAAGTATCGGAGTTTTCCAAAACATTATTTTCAAATAAATAATTATGTATCTAAGCAACGTCCATCTTGACAGCTTGACATTTGCCAATTGACATAATATTATGAACCTCTGTTACAATAGTGAAAGATCCCAGGGCCACCAGCCGTCACGTATTTTCTGACGAACGAAATGTGGACGATTGAGTAGTGTTACTATGTACTAAGAACGCATGCCTACAGACCTGCTAGCTTGCTTAGACGGCCAATTTTCAGGTATCAGGTAATCGAGGTACATAAAAACATTACTTACCTCACGTAAATTCTCCAATTTTTTTAATTTTTAGCAGATTTTTTTTTAATATTAATAATTAATTGACATAAGTAAACTATAAGAGAGTGAGAGAGAAGTCAATATATCCTAATACATGTCTTACTCAGTCTCATGCGCGTAGATAATGATGCCCTCGCGCTCAAACCCACAGAGGCATTAAAATTGAATTTAAGGGATGATTGGCCCTCTGGATGGGTCTGTCTTCTTGTAAAAGGTTTTAAAATAGTTGTCTGGTGGACATATATAAAAATGGAGCATCAGAATTTACGTGCAGTTAAGTAATTACTTATTTTGGGAGCTTTAAAGCATCTGCAAAGCAATACGGCCGACGCGGGAAGTGTCTGGGAGTATTGGCGACATATTTTTAAGGATATTGCCTAAAATATACGTAAAAATCAGTTTGGAGAATTTACGTGAGGTAAGTAATGGTTTTATGTACCTTGATTATCAGATACCTGAAAATTGGCCGTCTAAGCAAGCTAGCACGTAGGCTAGGCATGCTTTCTTAATACTTACTAACACTACTCAATCGTACATATTTCCTGTGTCAGAAAATACGTAACCTCTGGTGGTCCTGGGATAAAAGTAATAAGAAAACCAGAAAAGAGCTGATAACTTCCAAACGGCTGAACCAATTTTTTTGGATTATAGCTAAGAACACTCTCGATCAAGCCACCTTTCAAACAAAAAAAACTAAATTAAAATCGGTTCATTCGTTTAGGCGCTACGAGGCCACAGACAGATACACAGATACACAGATACACAGATACACAGATACACAGATACACAGATACACAGATACACAGATACACAGATACACAGATACACACGTCAAACTTATAACACCCCTCTTTTTGGGTCGGGGGTTAAAAAAGATAAAATTCACTATAGTTATAGCTACTTAATACCGGCTGAACTTACGTGGTTAGTCAAAGTAAGCCCGATTAGTTTCGAATCCATCCGGGGACCTTTTTCAAAGGGACTCTGCTCGCGACGTGGTGCGGTCTTTCGACTGCGCGCTGCTTGAAAGCTGCGGCTCTCACCGCTAACCACCTGAGTTAAGCTAATATTAGCTATATTTATGATGGATATCACTCACAATAGTTCAACTAAAAAGGTGAAATTCTTCTAGACTTGACGAAAAGAGAATTTTCTGTAAGAAAACTACAATGGAATTCAGCGCAAACACAGTCGTAAGCAAGCAATAATCCCTATTTCATATGAGAGGGCGGGTTAAAGGCCTCAGGCGATTATTCGGATTACGCTATAACATGTAACAAAGCATCGCCGAATAAATGTCCATCTTCTCTTCATTGTAGCGAAAGAGCTTTGTCATTTTCATTGAAAACGAATTTCGCCTGTAACAAGAGATTGTGGACGTATGATTAATTACATTGATTCAGTAATAATAAATAATAGGTTGTTCAGAATAAATACGTGCTCTCAACGCGAATTTAGCAAATGGATTTCTGAGTGGCAGAACGGAGATTAAAGGAATAGCTGTTGATGTTGACGTGACACCAAGTGAGGAGACAAATTAATTGTTGAATTGCACGAATCTGACTAAGAAGAAGAATCTGATCGGTAGGTACCTACTTTCTACTACGTTTTCAATGCTGGTTATCCAGTAATATAATAAGTCTATGGAAATAAACGTCTCCATAGTCAAAGAACTAAAAATAAATCAAAGGCTTTCGTTGCTTTAAAATTTATGAATCCTCAAGTTCTTTGGGCACATTACTAGAAACAGTAGTGCCATTGAATACTTCGTGGTACAAGGGCGAGTGAAGAGCATACGTCAATGTGGTCTTTTCCGAACTAGGTGGACGGATATAATCCGTTCAGCAAAGAATACACACGTCTTCTCCGTGAGTGCACTTAATGCCACCAACAGAAGTCGCTGGGAGGAGATCGCACGAGCAGCAGTGAAGGAGTATTCATAGCCACAACCACGCGCTATGAGTGGATGATTGAGAAGATAAGAATGGATGATGATACACAAAAATATCACCCAAAAATGTTTGCATGTATCCTTTGGCGTACATCCGAAAAATGTGAAACTTTATATTCCATTTACTGGGAGCAGCTGGACACAAGCGGCACAAGACCATATTTCATTAAGATCCCTGCGGTACTGAGGATGCATATAGCCATCCATTGAATCAATGATGACTGCAGGCTACAAGGCCTGTCTCGTTATATGATTGAAACAAAAAATGTCAACCAAAAGCTGCCGACGCGATGCTATCTCTGTCCATGATACAGAATTGTATATTTAAGGAGTACGATGGAAGGATGGCGTACGGATAAACTAAGTCATTGAGATCTACTTTTGCGAGAGTTAAGTGATTAGTCTGTCTCAGTCACTTTAATAAAAGTCTAAGCAGAGTCAAAGTACGATCTATAGATAATAAGCCTTGATGTCAAAAATCACAGCTGGGTCAGAGTTGAAAGCAAGGATGTATATTTATCATTGAAGGCCTGTTATATAGGCGTAGCTTGGGTATTGAAGCAAATATTATGACAACATGGAAGCTGTACACATCCTCACATTTATATGGAAATGAGGGGGTTCTTTCGGAATTCTTCTATATTATAGCGTGTGGTTGTGAGTGAACTACTTAAATATTGAACAGAGTAAGGATATTACATACAGAGGTTTGACGAAGCCGTCCAGACCAGATAGAACAATCGCGCATTAAGTGTGGGACAAAGAAGCGACCCGAACTGACCTACGCAGTTAGGGACCAGAGGTCAAAGGCGTCAGGCTACTGTGTCTCTCTTTATACTGTGGTTATTGTTTACCGACATTGAGGTTTGAGGAAAAAGTTTTGTTTATCATTTTGTCCGTGTTATTGCTAGCTTTGTTGAAATTGGTTCGAGGATTGAACCAATTCCATTGCTAAATGCATAGGCCTGTGAGGCTCATAATATTGATCCACTCGTCAATCAGTCGTATGGAGAGTATTGCTATTGAAACATGCACCTATCTTTGTTGCGAGTTGCGAGTGAACTTCCTTACCAACCTATCTTGATATTACTTTGGCGTAGACCGCGAGGCTGTCTTTCCAGAGAATTTAGATGGTATGTGGGATATAGCGAGGTTAAAGCTAATTTTGTAGCTGATCGATTTCCTTTATTCCTTTAATTTCCCTGAATTTGGCATTGTGAGGGTTTCTGAATTTTAGATTACCTGTCAATGACAGCTGGATAAGGGGAAAACACTTGTAGAATCTTATTTTTATTCGATTAAGTTGGAATATTGGATATTTGAAATTTGAGAGATTTTTGTGACATGTTTATTTATGAGTACGTTCTGGCGATGCTAGGATCTTCCCAGCCTCGCCGGAATTAACTTATTTTTTGAAAAACAAAATGTATGGGATAGAGTAGTGCTAGTATGTACCTACTATTAACCTACTCATACTACTAACTACCTGCTAACTTGAACCGACTGCATCAGCTGCTAAAAATACCTATGTTTAATTTTTTAAAGTTGGCGTTTAAAAAATAACTATAAAAAGTGCTTAGACCTTTCTATTGAAATTTTTACATTCTTTGTAAATTACGAATGGGGTAAAATAAGGGAAACTCATTGAAGAAAATACACAAGTTAATTATCTAGAGGAGAGCAAATTAGAGAAAACTAACACGTATAAGATTAGATCTTATTTCAAGTCTCGTATTACCATATAAATGTATGCTAACTGACATACATTTATCCATATGATAAAATCGAGACTGCCTTTGTTTTAACGTTTTAGTATTACAAGTAGGTACTATTGCGAAATACCTATAGTGCGCGACAGGTTGAGATGGCAACCAAGGTCGGGACCCACACCCCTCTCGCTAACCCGCTGCGGGTGAGTGCGAGCGACGTGCGGGTGTGCGGGGCGTCCCCTCGCCATATATCCCGATTGCCATCTTAACCTGTCGTGTACTATACCTACGTTGGCTTTCAAGACAACAAATATACAAAGGTGATTTCGTGCGATCCTTGCATTTAAACAAGACTGAACTGTTTTTACGTTTCGTATGTGCTTTATATTTACATTTTTATTGGCACTCTTAGGGTAGGGAACCTTAAAAATGAAAATAGCAGCAATTCTATATTTTACAGTGTCACTTCATATTAGGTTTAGCCCGCGACTTCATCCGCGTGAAATAATAATTTATAGCCTACTAAATGATGCCTGCGACTTTTTCACAAAATTATATAGAGCTTGATTAGTTAATATTCAAATGAGAATCAAACTAGATTTGTATGGAGCACGCCACGAGTAAACTTCTCTTATATGTGTAAACTGTCGTGAGTGCACATAATTTTGCATAAAACCCTTCCCTTGAAGTTACACAAACATATTAATACGTCTTTATGTGCAAAGTTGAAGGCAAAAGCTTTGGAATATGTAATAAATTTCGTACCAAATCTAAATAATCACAAAAAAAAGGTTGTAAAATTTTATGAGCAACATTTGTTTTATCCTCGGAAACAGTAATGGTTGCACAGATCTCACAATTAATCCATGTTGAGTTTATACGTTTACACTTTTAAACACAATTTAAAAGCGTATTTTACCAAAGTCGCGGTTAACGGGTCATTTATTGCTTTTTATAAAGGTCGAGTCAACGCAATACTCTAAACCAGAGCTGACAAACCTTTATGGACAGTTAGGAAATGAGTATTTTTGAAAAGAGATAATCTTAAACTTGATACTGGTATTGCAACAACGTCGCCATTGTATACCTACGACTTTCATTGATTTAGGTGTAAAATACAAATATTCCAAACTGAACCAATAAACTGAAATTTGAAATCAGATAAAATAATAGACGAGAGCGAAGCGAGCTCAACTTTTCCATTCATTTTCATATACATCGATTAAATAAATTAATTTTTAAGTGGAGGAAAAGTGAAAACAAAATGTTAATCCCTGTGCCAACGATAAGGCTGCTTATTATACTATACAACGATAGTATCTAGTATCTAGAATCTAGATAGACTATAATTTATTAGTTAGATCAAACACAATACAATGTGTTCATTTTAGTATATTACAAATAGCTAATCAATTTCCCCAAATATGCTCATGCTCAAAATTTTGCCATCATCGTAGGTCTTGCCACTACTCTTGCTGAAGGTTTGCCATTCCTGCTCCAGACAGTTTGATATACCTATTATGTCAAATAATACATTACACTATAATCTATGCACACTAGATTTCTTTGCAGTTGTTTGAGATAGCTAACTGCTCTCCATGGCTATCGTAGAGTCTACGGCGTAGCACTATTTATTGTCGGTACAGCTTGTTAATTGATGGCCTTTTGAAATCCTAATATTTTTACCTAGCGTTTTTGATATTGTTGATTAAATACAAATTAAGACAATATTGAAAACAGTGCTAATTTTTATTAGTGTAATAACAGCATGATTTAGTGTGCTACAAACTTAGTATTTGTTTACTTTTGTACAAAACGAACGAGTTTAATTAAATAAGCCTCAGTAGTTCAGTTACCCCTTAAAATGAAAATATAACTACTAAGCACATACTATCGACGCTATTTTAGCGTAAACGCTATTTTGTAAAGTGGTGATCTATACTAATAAATAAAATTGGAGTGTCTGTCTGTAATTTCGAAATAACTACCTCATATAAAGCTCATATGGTTATTTGAACGATACCATAACCGAATCACACGTTTTTAAAATTTTTGTCTGTCTGTCTGTCTGTCTGTCTGTCTGTCTGTCTGTCTGTCTGTCTGTTTGAAAAGGCTAATCTTCGGAACGGCTGAACCGATTTTGACGGGACTTTCACAGACAAGTAGAGGATTCATCAGGGTGTAAAATAGGCTACTTTTTTAACCGACTTTCAAAAAAGGAGTTGTGTTTTTCTACCTATGTATACCGAAATCTCCGAGATTTCTGAACCGATTTGAGTATTTTTTTTTTTAATCGATAGAGGAACTTTGCGACATTGCCCTATAAAAAATTTAGATTCCAACTCCTCAATCCTGATGCTGCAGGGGATCTGATCACCAAAGTGGATGGGATTTAGAAACTGTCGTCGGTTATAACTTGATATTGAAGGTATATTTACCAAGTAAAGACTTTGTCGCGCGGTACGGATAAACTACTTTTGTCCTGGGAACTCAAAAGTTCCCACGGGATTTCTAAAAACCTAAATCCACGCGGGCGAAGCTGCGGGCATCAGCTAGTAATAAATAAAAAAGAATACCCGGCTGAGTTTGTTCTGGGCTCTTCTCAGACTTGGGCGCGTTTGGAACCCTCGTAGCTTTAGTTTTAAGATCCTTATTAATTTTATCACCACTATATCGTACAAATTTAACAATTTCGACCATCAAAAGCAGTACAATTGTACCTACTTTGAATAAATGATTTTGACTATGACTTTGAGCGTTAAGGCCGCCTTTTGTACTCATACCCATTACATACGTGTTTTACGTGTATTTTTATAGCGTACATACAATAAAGTAGTATATTTTACCTTTATTTTATTACCTGTTTTATTATTGTAGTACCCATCCCTAGAACTTACTTATCTAACAAAACTTAAAACATCAGTAGAAGAGGAGAGCCTAATTCCTTTTTTTGTTTTAAGATTCAATTTTGCGTATTCAACATTCTGGGACTAAACATTTTGGGAATTTAAATTCAACATTATAAGAATTCAACGTTTTAGGAATACAACATTTTGGGCCTGAAGGTACATGGCTTTTATTTAAAATAGACTAAACTTTCTATACTTTTAAAGTGAAAAACTCGTAATATATAAGTGATTTGTGGAAATGGCCTAGAATCCTTGTTTTCTCTGTTAGGCTTTAAGCTCAAGATAGTGCAACGTCTAGCGTCTCGGTGGCGCCTGGCAGGATGTGCCCGTCCCCGTTCAACGACCTCTCTCTAATATTGTTTATTATTTGCAATCTGTTTCATCCCGGCACTAGTCCGAACAAAGTTTTTTGGGAGGAAAGAATCTCGGATACTGATTCAATGAATGATTATTTTACAACCTTGTTACGTAGTAAACAAGAAGTTTTAATATTCTTCATAAAATTATCGGTTATCCATAAAATAATATTAGGTACATCATTATACATGTTTCGGAGAAAAAATAAAGAGGGAAAGAAATAACACAAAAAGAACTAAGTTCCGGCTCTTTAATAAAATTGTTTTCCTCATATTTTTATAGATCTGTGGGGTATCTATAGAGGGGATTATAGCGAGGTGCAGCGTCATTAGGTAGCTAATTAAACTCAGCTTTATTTACTTTGATATACGGCTAGGATATCAATAAATAAAGTCTGATTATTTGCTCACTATTCATATTATATTTAAAAAAAAAACACGGAGGAAACTCAAAGGCTATGATAAAATAAGTACATGTTTCATTGTAATCCTAGCCAGTACTTACTAGTCAGTACTTATCCTTATCTAAACCTCTATTGATAGAGTTGTCGAAAGACTAATTTTAATAACAGGACCGAGTGTTCAAAACATCCACTAGGAATGTTTCTTATCAACTTTAGAACAGTACTTACGTATCATTATCATTATCATGATCAAGCCATCACCGGCTCACTACAGAACACGGGTTTCAGAATGAGAAGGAGTATGACCATAGTCTACCACGCTGGTCAAGTGCAGATTGGAGAACTTTCAGGTGTACAGGTTTCCTCACGATGTTTTCCTTCACCGTCAAAGCTTACCGTTAAATTACTTAAAGGATGGATCGAACCGCCGACCTCCGATTAGGAGACGGACCTTAACACCAACTGAAATCGCTCTCTGTGGAAATTGACTGGTTCCTCATTTTCCGTTCAGCTCGCTCCGCTCATTTCTCTCCTTTTGCAGTGGAAAACAAAACACAAAACTCTGTGTTAGTGGAAACGCAAATCTATTTTTAACCCCCGACCCAAAAAGAGGGGTGTTATAAGTTTGACGTGTGTATCTGTGTATCTGTGTGTCTGTGTATCTGTGTATCTGTCTGTGGCATCGTAGCGCCTAAACGAGTGAACCGATTTTTATTTACTTTTTTTTGTTTGAAAGGTGGCTTGATCGAGAGTGTTCTTAGCTATAATCCAAAAAAATTGGTTCAGCCGTTTAAAAGTTATCAGCTATTTTCTAGTTTTCTTGTAGAAAAGAAGGTTAGATCATAGACATACAATTTTCGGGTTAGATAACCCTTAGGTTCATAATATTCAAGTGTCAATTGACAAATGTCAAGCTGTCAAGATGGACGTTGCCTAGATATACATAATTATTTATTTGAAAATGATTTGTCGGGGGTGTTGAAAATTTTTAATTTACACTTGTATATAAACGGAGTCCGTCCCACCTAACCATTTCCCGCTCATTACCCTTTCGCGGTGGAAAACCGTCATTAGGCTATCACAGCTTTTTTATTAGCATTAGGTATCTAAGTATAAATATATTATGCCTTCAAATTGCGGAAGTTTTGCTTTAACGGAACCAGTTGTACGTGCACAAACAATATAAACAGATCATCTATTATTATTATCTACCATTTTTATTTTACATAAAAGTAGAAATTATTGTGAATAGGAGTATAAAAATATCATAAATATATTTTTATATCGTGTTTCCAATATTCCACATTTAGGTTATACCAACAAAAGGATTTCATAAATCTTAAGCTGTCTGATATAAAACCTTTTCCTTTGACAACAATAGCTGAATGATGATATTCTCTTGATACCTATTCTCTATCAAAATATATCAGGATATACTATAAAAGATTTCTCGTGATATCTCATATTGTTATTACGTTATAAAAGACGTCTGCTGTCGAAACGACTACGTAAAAGATTTGTATTCAAATGTTTACTATTCAGGTTTTACAAGTCTGTGCATAAAGATTATGTTGTCAACATGTGTGTTGTGTATAAATGTGCATCAAGACTATGTTATGTATACCGTGAAATTGGAAATACCGTTACTTAGATAATCTAAGTTAGACTATAACAGAATCAAACAGTTTCCAGGTAAAATTATCACATGACTGGACTAAAACTATCGAAAGATTGGGAACCTCTATATTTGAGGTCTATTATATTATTATGTCACCAGTAATTGCACTGTTGTTGTAAATACTTAATCCTAACACTAGCTGGGGGGGGCAAAGCAACGGGGGATATTAATTAATCATGATTAATATGGCCAATATTCTTTAAAAAACAAAGATACTAATAAGTAGGTATGAAGAGTTTATCGAATGAATCTGAACACATTTTCCTGTTATTCAAGCTACGCTACGGAACGACGTAAAAGAAGCCGTGAACAGATATCTGATATGAATGGATCTTCATTTACATTCACTTAGCAACATAACCATATAGTATTCATTCCGTAGAAATCCTCATTTTTCTCAATCATCGAATGTCTTTCACATGCCTATATCGCTGCTTGTACCTAATATTTTTGAACTGTTTTTCCTTCGTGAAAATGGACCTGTAAAGCGGTGATTTAAATAGTTACCTAAATTATAAGCCTCGTCTGGTTTTTGGTCACCAATTGGTACCTACGTTAAGTTACTTAGTGTAACTTAACTTAATTTTCGCGCCATAATTTAAGTAGTACGAATAGGCCAAAGGGCCGACGTGATTTGACGTGGTCATTCGAATTACTAGGGCCAGTGTCCAGTGTGCTCGATATCATATTGGAAAGCGTCAAGAACATAAATATTTTAGTCCATAAGAAATATTTCTAACACAACATGTCAAATTAGCCAATATGAAATTTTCATGAGCTAAAAAATTTAAGGTATCTATTAAAATCGGTCAAGTACGAATCTGACTCGTACATGACTCTACCTGTGACGGTTCACGGGATATAGCCTGCTGACAGACAAACGGACGAACAGACGGACGAACGGATGGACGAACAAACGGACGGAGAGTGGAGGCTTGATAGGTTCCCGTTTACACTCTTCGGGTACGGAATGCTAAATATATAAAATAGGTATACAAGCGTAGAGTAGGTTGGTATAGATACGTAAATAAAGAAATATTGGCAAAGCTAATGCAAATGTTTGCTTTTTCAGTCGAGAACTAGGTACATCATTGTAAATCAATCACTTTGATTGATCTTCAATGGTTTGTCGAACATGTGAATTTATTTAGAGCACTGAAGTCGCTGACCTCTACTGATAAAAGTACGCTGGACCTGCGATTGCTAACCTGCTTTTGGAGCAACTTGTTTTGGCTATTTTGGCGCTGATAACAGCAGTGAGCGTACTCGGAACTAAATGTGAGTGATGAGACATCTGGCAACATAGTGTCAACGCGAAAACCATTTGACACAAAGTGTCAATTTTAATTCCAAATACGCTCGGTGAGGCGCTCTGAATCTGCTCAAAAATGACAGTTACTGCCATCTTGTATGGCATATGTCACTTTACGAACCGCATGTAAATTAACTACCACAATACCTGTACGCCGCTACGGCTAATGTGTTGAACTTTTGTAATAATATACTATCATTTTTGTAACACATTACACAAATAAAGAATTTCTAATTTCACACCGATCACACCTCTTCCAGCGTACTTGCATATTTGTAATGTCCATTCTGAAGTACCTATAGAGGCACAGAGCAGTGAACTTGATTTCGATTGATTCGATTTTGATTCGATTGCGAATTTAGAATCGATTAGGTACTTCTACAGACGGCATCATCGTATTAAGTACAAACACGTCTTAAAGTGGTCGTATATTTTGCTTTGTCGAAACGGTATTTGATTGCTCTCTTTAGAAAACATTGTTTTTACGATAACTGACTGTTTTACGAGCTTTATTTTACCTTATTTTAGAGAATAGAGATTTTAGTTGAAAAACACCTTCTACATCTTAGACACATTATTCGCCTTTATTTTATAACTATATGATGCCCTCGACTTCGTCTGCGTGAATTTAGGTTTTTTGAAAATCCCTTGGGAACTTTTTGATTTCCTGGGATAAAAAGTTGCTTATATCAATTTCCGGGATTCAAGCTAATTCCTGTACCTTTCATCAAAATCCGTCAAACTGTTGGGCTGTGAAAAGCTAGCAGACAGTCAGACACACAGACAGACAGACAGACAGAGACACTTACGCATTTATAATATGGAGTATGGATTGTATTCCTTATTACTGATGGTCGTTCCTCATTCCCATTAATCACAAATTGTAGGAATCCTTCGGGATAGCAATGGAATGGGTCCTCCGAGCCTGAAGTCAAAAGTTTAACTTTTGACTTCCTGGCACCAATTATATTATGTACCGAAAAGCCTATGTGTTTTATCTATTATTGCTTTTCTGTAAACATCCATTTAGGGAAACATTCAGTAGAAGAAGAGGCTAAACTATTCCCAGACGAGAAAATGACGCTGTACTCGGCGCGTGAGTATCGGAGTGGAAATATAGATATTCGCTATGACAATAGAATGTTATCGGTGGATGTGATATAGGGATCTGAAGAATTATCATCATCATCAACAGACAGACGCCCACAGCTGGACATAGGTATCTTGTAGGGACTTCCACACGCCATGGTCTTGCGCCGCCTGAATCCAGCGGCTATTTGCGACTCGCCTGATGTGAGGGGTCTTCCAACGTTGCGGTTTCCGGTGCAAGGTCACCATTCCAGCTCCTTGTGACACCAACATCTATCAGTTTTTTGAATTATGTGATTTGCCCATTGCTACTTTAGCTTCACCACCCGCTTAAGTATGTCTGTTTCTCTGGATCTCCTCATTTCTGACGTAGTTTCTCATTTGATCATGTAGAATAACTCCAAATAAGACAGATAGACCTATAATAACCACATCAAATAAATCAGAAAAAGACTATCATCTTGCAAGAACGTGTTCGTGCGGTTAGCTATTTTATCTTCTGAGTGAACCCTTTTATGATATTCATAATCTCGTTTCTAACTGCAGTCTTTAGTTATACATATACTCCAATCGTAAAACAAGAACTAAGCACCGTTTATTTACAAGCTGGAGTATCTTTTAACTTCAAAGAATTCTTATAAATAATAGATCAGCTAGTAAGGTTTATCGTGTATAGGTACATCCTGCAATTTATAGATAATGGCTGGGTAAGGAACTATCATTAACTTTGAACGGTAGTCAATTTATTTTGTAAATACAATAACCGTACCAAACTGTGCTTAATAATGTGGTCCTAATTTGCATAACTTTTATTAACTCATTAGAATTTCGAATTCCGTGTGAAGTTATTACAAGACAAACATATTTTTGCGGTCAATTTATACAAACGCGAGCGCCGTGCCAGCTCAATAAAAAGTTTTAAATGCTAAATCTTTTACTGTTACCGCTATACTGCTCTGGAACTCTCTCCCCTTGGATATCAAACAGTCTAAATCTCTGTCTATTTTCAAAACGAAACTGAAACTATTCTATTTATCCTCAATCTGATGTGTTTATTTATTTATTTTTACTTTTTATTCCTCGTATCTGTCGTCTATTCCTATCCTTATTCCGTTCTTATTTACTGTAATATTATTATTATTATATACTTAATTATTTATTTTAAATTTTATATATACATTATGTTTATTTACTTTATTTTATTAGTACACCCCTTCCACTTGCTTTAATTTTTATTATCTCCTCACCCTAAGGTTGCCTGGAAGAGATCGCTATTTTAGCGATAAGGCCGCCTTTTGTACATAAATCTATAATGTTATTTATATATTACTGTCTTGTTGGTGTACAATAAAGAATATTTTACTTTACTTTTACTTTTACTTTAAATATAAATTCTACACAAATAACTATTCCATTATTTCGACCTAATCAGGGCTAGACACACATTTGACCTTCTTTTTTCTTCTTTGTATTTTCATTTAAGTAATAGGCCTTTACAAGCTTTTTCATCATTCAATGTCATCTTTCACGTTTGGTCAACTGAAAAAGGTAATCTCACATTGTACCTAAATTTTATGAGAGTAGATCCAAAATCCTCTTATTTACAAGAGGGGCTCTATCATGAAAGCTTTCATACGAAATGGACCGTACACTAAATAAAATTCAGCTACATTAAAGACTATTAGGATAACCTTTATTTACTAAACATAAAAGAGAAACGTAGCTGTTTGAATAAAAAATAAGAATATTCTACTATGTAATGGCTACAAATGGATTCTATTTTTTCTAAATATTTTTCCTTGATCGTGGTGAGAAGAATAATAAAGGTACGCAAAGGTTATCTAAACTTATGTTTTTGCGTCATGAGGTGCATTAAATTCCATAGGTAAGCATAGGTAAGGTAATTTTTTGAGTTTACAGCTACACAGGAATATTACAAAACTAGGAAATATGATGAATGGTGGGGGAATTTTTTCAATGTAAACCAATTTTTTTTGAGTTTTTCATGTTCAGAAAACATGTGAATAGCATAACATTGATAACTTAAATATTTTACCTATGTAACACAAGCTTTATGCTGTGTTTAAGGTAGGTAAAATGCCCCAAGATTATTTAAAAGGAAAATGCTTGTCACTGTTCGTCACGTATATCGTTTCATGATGGTTCTAAAGAGCGTACGTATGCTTGGTATAAAAATCTATTCATTATCTAACAGTAATAAAACATTTCAATGGTTCACAGTAGCACGGTTGGTTTTCACGGATAATTTGCCCTTTTGTCGTGAGCAAAAAGAAGTCACAATAGAAAATGTTTGGCTTCACGGAGGGTCAAAGCTTCCACGTTCTAAATCATTATTTGCTGAAAGAAAAATAAAGATTGTATTGTCACGGGACATTATTTTTACATTTTTTGCTATTATGTTCCGATCCTTTCAACTTTCATGCTGATATTGGCTCACGTCCAAAAAAACACAGGCATACACGCATCGTCAATTTGTAACATGTCACTATATCATCAAGAGCCGAAATATAACTCTACAAATCGTAATCTATGCGACAAAGTAAATCGTTTATCTCGCAAATTCCAAAGTTATATAACAATGTGGTGTGCGTTTTAAGTAATTAAATGTCACTTGCTTTAACGGTAAATAAATTAGAGTGAGGAAACCTGCGTGCCTCAGTGTTCTCCATAATGTTTTCCATGTTGTGTGAAGTCTACTACACTTGGCCAGTAAATATAAGTGGCCAAGCACTTCTACTTCTCAGAGGAGACCCGTGCTTAGTAGTGTGCCAGCGATGGCTTAGTGATGATTAAGATGATGATGACGAAAGTGAGTCAGTCTGTTGACTACGTTTTCACGGCCCATCCGTTTAAACGATTTTGACGAATTTTTATACAGATTGAGCTTATATCCCGTGGCCGGATATAGGCACATCCACACTTAGCCAGCAAGATTTGTCTTCCAAAAAATATACAGTGCAAATGCCGTGTAAAACTACCCTTATGCAACTTAACAGATAGATATAGACGCTATGTAAATTAGATCCGAGTGATTCTTATGCGTATGGTTACTGTGAAAGACGCGCGGATTTAAACCGCACGGTTTCCTCCGCATCTGGACTAGTCTTACGCAAGGTCACCATTTGTATCCAAGGGAAAAAGGCTCGTCGAAATCAAAGAAAGAAAATAATAATGTTCATATTTGTCAAGGGTAAATAGAATTCATGCAGTTATGAGTTATCCGAGTATGACAAAGGTATTGAGAAAAAAAGGTCAAACTACTTATTCCGATTTTACTGTGAATACTAACATGATGAGGGTCCGGCCTTTGGCCTTACATATTGAATAACGGTTTAGGTTTGTCAATGTCTATCAGATTTCAAAATGGTCATTTATCTTTGACTTGACTCTGAAAGGTTTGAAATTAGTGGTACATACTACATAGTACATAGTTAGAGTGTAGGTGATCAAAGGCACTGTAAATAACTATGTACCTAAACCCATACGAGGATATCCCTTTAGATCTTCTCAGACCTGGGCGTGTTTGAAACCCTCTTAGCTTTATTTTTCTGTTTATGTAAATAAATAATTATCACCATTACATTGCTATCTTAAAATCCAACAAATGACATTCAAACAGTGTTAAATATTACAATCAATGTTACCTATTTTGAATAAATTATTTACTTGACTTTGACTTTGATTAGACGCAACGACTTCTATTTACGCACTAGCAAAAATTCTTGCGGGCTGGAACTTGTTTTTGCGTACAACATGATGCCCAGTGTCATACTAATTTCCTAGCTTCAGTGAATAAGATTTTTGTTTGAAGTAGCTCTTCTGAAAGCAAAGACGGTAATTAGATTTTTACCTGTACTGGAACTTTGGACAAAATATGCACACCCAATCGCATACATCGAAAACGAACAAGATTAAGTTAAAAGCTGTGGCCCGATTCTCAAATTGCCTCGCATGCAATTGCTAAATACACCTCTTCAAAATGTCAGAGGACGAGCGGTTCGTTTACCGGGAATAACGTACTTCTCTAGCGTATAAATTGACTGGTTATTCAGTGAAAATAACTTATTTAAGCTCCTACATGTTCCCCTTCGTCTATAAATTGCACTCTTTTATGACTGCTGTGAACTGTTTAACACAACATCGCAGTTAGGCACCAGATAGTGAATGTCGTAAAAAGGTTTTTCGATTTTATGGAATACCGATAGACTACTAGTTTAATTTTATATGCGCCTGTTAGAGGGATAAAGATAAATTTAATATGTGCATAATAATATACACAATTTGCAGTTTGGACAAAATTCTATTTAATCATTGAAGGAATAACTAATAAGATAGTTTCTCTTCATATTATTGGTTTTTGCTGAAGACTTGGATTTAGTTTCTCTTTGGAGGCATAAATTAATTTATTAGAACATAGGTACAAGCTCTTACATAGCTAACAACCTGATTTGTATTTAAAATATTATTAATACTGTAACATTCTGTTAAAACATGTCAAAAATATTAAAAGTGATTATTAACTATTATGGAAAGATTCAATGCGTATAGTTACCTTTTGATTAGATGATTTTCAGAGACAAAAAATAGCCCGTGTCTATCCTCGGCATGTAAGCTGTACTCTTTTAATAATATGTAGTCAACTTTGTACCTTTCATCAAAACCGGTTAAACGGATGTGGCGTAAAACGTAGCAGACAGACAGACGCGCACTTTCGCATTTCTAATATTAGTACGGAAGTATGGATTAGCGAATAAATTGACTAGGTACAATACTGTTAATCCAATTCTCCAAAGTTACAGAACACTGAATTCCCCATCCATAAATAGCAGGCTTTTTACGACGTCTATGAGCAGATTAACACAAAATTGCAGTTAAAACTAGTATAGATAGTGAATGTCGTAAAAAATGTTTTCGGCTTTTATGGGATACTGAGTGAGTCCAAATTTACGTGCGATAGTTGCTGTAATAAAAATGTATGTATAAAAGTAAAGAAAGTAAAAAATAGCAGTGACTGTAACTGCTGAGAAAAGTGATAAACGAAAGCATATTTAATACGTATTAATCTTATTTAGCACAACCCGGGTTTGGGGGCGTCCCCACCCCAATTGCCATGTGACCTGTCGCGTATTATACAGCGTACAGCTCAACGAACAAGTCTGCAAAATTTTGACTGCTGTTAATATTAAATTACGACTAATTGTTATACTTATTTTATCACAATTATGGCAACCCTACCAGGCGGTTATGTGTAGGTAATGGGCTCTGGAAAGTCATAATATTATATAATATCACTGAGACGGGAAACTGAGTCGTAGCCAAGCTACGGCTCTACGGAAATCTCTACGAAAATCTCTACAAAATATTAATTAATGTAATTATTTAGTTCTATATTAGTATATATATCTTTTTGGAGATAAAAGTAATTATTACTTTATTGCGAGTTTATCTTAATCGTAATTTAATATTATAAATGTAAAAGGTTTGATGTTTAGATGTTTGTTATTCCTTTACACCACAATGACAACCGATTTGCCTTAAAACCCTAAAGGCAGTTTTGCTTCATAGCACTCTAGGCTCGATATTGATATAGTTCAACATAATATTATCAGTAATTATAATATGTAAACCTAGTAAAGGTACCTACTTGATTACATTCTCTATAGTAAATATTTATTAGTTGAATTAGAATCGTAAAACTACACAGGGTTATGAAATGTCTAAACTGTGTCCCCATGGTACGTTGGCCTCGTACAACTTTGTGTTTCAGTATTTTCGAATAATTAAGTTACTAGTTTTGGGAACGTGTATGTATAACTAGCTGATACCTGCGACTTCGTTCGCGTGGATGTAGGATTTTAAAATTCCCGTTGAACTCTTTGATTTTCCGGGATAAAAAGTAGCCTATGTGCTAATCCAGGGTATAATCTATCTCCATTCTAAATTTTAGCTCAATCCGTCCAGTAGTTTTTGCGTGAAGGAGTAACAAACATACACATACACACACACACATACAAACTTTCTCCTTTATAATATTAGTGTGATGAAACGAATTTCTCTAGGTATTTGTAAATTAGATCTCTTATGACACCTTTATTATATACCCACGCCTTCATACCCCATGGATTTATGTTTTTACTCTCTTTGATTTTTTCGAATAAAAAGACAGCCTATATCCATCCTCATAATGCAATCTATTTTTATACCTTTCATCAAAATCGGTTAAGTGGGTGGATTGTGAAAAGTAACAAACAGACAGACAAGCACACAGGCACACTTTCTGAATTAGGTATGTCTAATAATAGTATCGATAAAAATAAATGTTTGCCTGTCTGTCTTTCTTATATGCAACATACTGGTAAACTCGTAATCATAATTATCTTACTACTGAGCACGATCTTCTTTCAGCATGACAAAAACTTGGCACTTGGCTGTAGTTTAGTAAGTAACCCCACTAGCCATGTACCGATTAGTAGACTTCATAATCATCCACACTAATATTATAAATGCGAAAGTGTGTCTGTCTGTCTGCTAACTTTTCACGGCCCAACAGTTTAGCTGATTCTGACGTTTGGTACAGGATAAGCTTATATCCCGGCGTAGGACATAGGCTACTTTTTATCCCGGAAAATCAAAGAGTTCCCACGGGATTCCTAAAAACCCGTCCGCTTAACCGATTTGTATGAAATTTGGTACCGAGGTAGCTTGCGTCCCTGTAATTGACAGGCATTTTAGCCCGGAAAATTAAACCTGTCGCGCCCACGGGATCTTTAAAAACCTAAATCCACGCGGATGAAGTTGCGGGCATCCTCTAGTTGAGAATATTGTGGAAAGCTCTCAGTCATGCAGGTTTCCTCACGATGTATTCCTTCACCCTTAAAACAAGTGATATTTAATTGCTTAAAACGCACCGAAAAGATTGCAATGCGTGCCCGCGCCCGAAGCCTCAGATTAGTGGTACCATCAAAATCCGAGCTATAACCACCAGGCTATGCCCGTTATTTTAAAACCCTAAAGTACTTATATGCTTCCCTACCTATTTATGTAATGAAATCTAAATGCTAGTTCTTACGGCTATTGGCTTTTACGACCTAATATTACTGGTCCCCTCGATGTCATTATAATACTGAATTCGATTCGTTGTCCCGATACATAAGCTGTCTCGAAACGATAGTTAATTTAATTTGGAAAACACCAGAATTGAAAATTGCGAGGCCAGTGTACCGTGGGGACACAATAGGTGTCTAATAGCCACTGAAGTTTTGCGATTCTAATTGAAACTTTACATATTTACTGTCTAGGTAATAAAATATTCATGTAACTCTACTAGTTTCTCTATTGTTATAGTAAGTAAACCCAAGTATTGTTGATGCCCGCGACTTCATCCGCGTAACCTGTTCAATCATTATAGCGTGAAGGATCAAGTGTAAATTAAAAATTTATAACACCCCCGACAGGTGAAGGTTACAGTAACTAGAAAAGAGCTGATAACTTTCGAGCGGCTGAACCGATTTTCTTGGATTATAGCTTAGAACACTCTCGATCAAGCCACCTTTCGAACAAAAAAAAAAAAATTAAAATCGGTTCATTCGTTTAGGCGCTACGGTGCCACAGACAGATACACAGATACACACGTCAAACTTATAACACCCCTCTTTTTGAGTCGGGGGTTAAAAAACATTCAATTTGATATTTATATTATTAGTAAGAAAGATAAGATAAGATTTTGTATTAAAAACTTCAACTAAAACTCGAACGTTTGAAAATAGAAATATAGGAATATGCGTATTAGGTACGTTACGTAACAAAAAATTTATATCTAGTCCATATATTTTATTTCACAGTTGAATAATATTTCCAATATATGGAAAATATAATTGGATACCGACTTCGCAATCAAATAGGAATCAAGTTCAACGCCCCCAATTGGCATGTTTAGCAGACAGTTGGGATCCATCATGGTGAGCGATTTACACTAATCGCATTTTGGTCATCCAATCAAAACGTTTTATCTGATACTAAATGATTGTTTAGGGTCGTGTCGCCAAATTACAGAATGTTGTTATACTAGTATTATAATCCATTCATAAATATTACATACTAGCTGTGCCCGCGACTTCGTTCGCGTGGAATTCTTTAAATTGACATAACTTTTTTATTTATGAACCGATTGACATGAAATAAACACTAAATGTTAAGTGAAGCTTACTACAATATATAAGTGAAAACCGTATCTAAATCGAATAAGCCGTTTCTGATATTAGCGTGCACAAACACACAGACAAACAGACAAAAAAAATAATTACAATTTCGGGTTCGGCATCGATATAATAACAACCCCTGCTACTTTTTTTTTATATATTTCCATTGTACAGACACCACTTTTCTACAATTTTATTATATGTATAGATAAAGGGGAAAGTTAGTGTGTATGTGTGAACCTGCCAAATTTCATGATTCTAGATCAACGGGAAGTACCCTAGAGGTTTTTTTGACAGACACGACGGACGGACGGTCGGACAGACAGACAGACAGACAACAAAGTGATCCTATAAGGGTTCCATTTTTCCTTTTGAGATACGGAACCCTAAAAATCTAAGAGTTGCCACGGGATCTCAAGAAAACCTATACCTAGGTACGCGGTAGAAGTTGCAGGCATCTGCTAGTTTTTTTTATAATTCTCAGCCAATATACATCTACTGTTGGATATAGGTATCTTATTGCGTTGTTATAAAAAGTATTCCTGGAAGACTGGCCCCACTGACCGTGGTTCTGCCTTTGATGAACGAACTTTGATATAAACACTATACCTATAGCTTAGATTAACATCCTTTGACTGGCCGAGTAGGACTCTAATAGGATTTCCTAGGTACGTTGATATTTCGTTTGATGACCGCTTACCAACTTAGTACGGGTTGGACAACTCAATCCTATATGCCCATCCGAAATTAGGTACCTTTCAAATGTTGAAGGAATTTTTCAAATAGCTGCAATGCCTCGACTTTCCGACTGTCCGGGTTGAACAATATAATAATGTTATAATATAGTCTGTGTCCATCTGAAATAATGTGCCTTTCAAAATATGGTAAAATGTTTTTTCATATACCTAGTTAAGGAATCCCTTCAATACGAACTTACAAAACTAGCACTCATTGTTTATAATAACACTAAATTTATACCCCGACCTCGTTCGCGTAATTTATAGCCCTCGGGGACAGTAGGAGCTATTTATCAGTGAAAGAATTTTCAGGATCAGTATAGTTTCTTATATTAACCCGTACTTATATCGAAACTTACAAACTTTACCTCTTTATAATATTAGTATAGAAATATAGATCTATGATTGAAAAATGTTACCGAAATAACCTGCACATGCCTTTAAGAGGGGCCTCTCCGTCACTCGCTTCATACAAACGTAGTTCCAATTTCATTTGAATATTAAGCAACCAAAGTCCATGAAATTTTGCAGACATATTCTAGAAACTAAAATCTATGTCTGTGGTGTTTTAGATTTTTCTAACAATATGTAGTTTGTGACGGAGAGTAGCCCTGTTAACGGTTAATGCCGTGCAAATAATTCGGTACACCAAAAAAGTCTGTGTAGGATAAGTAATTGGCCATGTCAACATAAATAAGTACGTACTTACAGGAAAAAGTCACGTAAAAGAAAGACACTTTGTTGTTTTACGAAGTGCGGAATGGTGTTTGCTTATTGATTGTATCAACTTTATGCAGACGACCGTTTTATTAGTTTACGGGTAGATTCCTTCTACATCAATGGATTTAATTACTCGTATCTACATAGTTACTTTGCTTTTTAGGGTTCCGTACCTCAAAAGGAAAAACGGAACCCTTATGGGATCACTTTTTTCCTAGCGCGTTCCCCAGGGCTTCCCGTACGAACATAGTTTGGGTCTCATTTGAATATTAACCAATCAAACGCAATGAAATATTGTAAACATGATCTAGAAACAAAATATCTACATCTGTGTTTTTCCAGATTTTCGTAAAAATCTCTAGTATCAAAGTTTCATGGGCTCAGAGTTCTATAGAACTAAGCTATGTTTGTTGAAAAAAAATATGTTAGTCATTTTAATTCTGACTAACATTCCCTTTTCCCCTCCAACTAAACGTTAAGCTTGTGCTAGGAGTGGGTACGTTTGGACCACGCTTTTCTCAAATGAGGATTATTTTGCGCCTTATAACCTAAACTAACACACCGAATACTTTCATTCCAGTAAATCACAGATTTCAGTGTTTTTTTCCAAAAAACCTATATCTACGAGGATGAAGTCGCGGGCACCATCTAAACCATGGGTTGCATAAGTTTGCAAAGTTTACGTTTGATAGTACAAAAAGAAGTTGACGAAAAGTACTGTAGTTGTTGGATTGTCTAACTTTGTTACGAAGTTACAAGCGAAGCTAATATCAAAAGGTATAAAAACAAGTTTGCTCAGATAAGATGGATTATACTAGGTATAATTGAACAACCAACAAATCGGTACGTTGACCAAACACCAATAGAAGCCGATCCGAGGAAAAAAGCTGACTGCGACACCCCCAATTCCATGTTTAATAACACCAAGCGACCTGCAAACGATAAAGTGCTCCAATAAATCAGTCCAGTGCTTCCCCCACAGATTTTCACGTAATAACAACTCCGCTTCGGGTAAAACTCTGTAATTTATGTTATGTCCCCAGGATAATCGATGCGTGACACTCTATTATATAAAGAGCACTAGAGAGCGCTTATATGAGCTATCGATTTGAGCTTAGGTTTGTGTATTGGACAACTTCATACTTACGGCAGCTATTGTGGTAGTGTCTTTATCTAGTAGGTAGTCTTTATGTAATCTTTTACATGATCTTTTTTTAAATTATTATTAGTAGTCAAATGACGATAGTCATGCCATAAGTAAAACAATGCCTAAGTTGAAGCGCGCTTGCTTAGAAGATCTTGCCTTGGAGGTAGGTACCTACCTCCAAGGCAAGATCTTAACTTAAGTACGTACGTAGTAGTAAGTGTTAAGGCACGTATAACTTAAGTAGGTACCTACTTAAGTTATACGTGCAGGAAACACGGATACCGGAAGAGCGTTCCAAACCTTAGCGGCTTATATCAGAACACATTGGATGGATCCAGGTTAGCCCGCTTTCATCTTAGATTACACCATCACTTACCACCAGGTGAGATTCCAGTCAAGGGCTAACTTGTATATGAATTTAAAAAAAATGTTGACTCATAAGGATGACAACACTCACGATTTCTTGCTGTTTGAACGGTGAAGGAGCAACAAGATTGTCGAGGTAATTCCTGTGCATACTCTTAAAAATATATCCGATGGAAGACCGAAAGGCAGGTGACATTGCGACAGTGTTTCAGGAGCACTGAGGTGATTGGATGATCACCAGTAATATTTTTCGGGCGCGGCGAACTATTGAGTCTATCGAGCTTGGCAGATTCATCCCAGATGTGACAACAGTATTCAATGCCAAAGGGAAGTTAACTGGCTATATCAGCGTATAGTTCAAAACTTGAGGATTTGCACCCTTAACTATGTAAGGATTTCTGAAACACCACACGAGACATTTCATGACGAGTGAGCTAGTAGTACCCTACATTATATTATGAAATCGGATGAAATGGTAGGTGTAACAATCTTTTGCGATATTATTGGACATCCTTTCAAGTCCGAATGTAGCATAAGGATTATAAGGCCATATTGGGATGGATTCCGGCCAATAATATGTCACTTAGAACGTGTCATGAAAAAAGTCGAATAACCCAGTATATCTTTCAAAAAAAATAATTTCTCGTATAGACTGTTTTAAAACCTTTATTTACGATTCTCAAAAATATACCAATCGTTTTTTTTTTTTGGTTTTAGGCTATAGTTTGCTATATTATTAACACTTAATACAATAACTAATATTACTATTCAACTTAACTTACTTAATATTACTATTCAAGTACTATATTCTACATTACTAAGGATCTATTTACCCTCTTCTTAGAACAGGTGCATTCTTAGTTAAGTGCAACTTGAAAACTCAAAGCGCTTACGAACTCGTAGTAGCGGTTAAGTATGATGTTTCCTACAATGTAAGGTCGCAGTTTTTAGTAATCCCGAGTATATCCTGCTTGGATCTTTTGAAGGGAATAAACTCTTCAAAAGATCTGTGCGCAAATATACCTACTCGTCACATAATGAGTATTACCTAGCTAGTCAACAAAATATTCCAAAACAAATATTACTTACTTAATTTTAACATTATTTGAGGAAACCCCACCCGACTTTGTCCGCGTGGATATATATTTTTGGAAAAGATCCCTTGGGAATTCTTTCATTTTGCGGGGAAAAAATAGCATAATACCTACGAGTAGTTATGTATGTAAGGGGATTCAAGCTATCTCTGTACATTTGGTCAAAATGGGTTAAAAAGATGGGCCGTGAAGAAGTAACTGACAGACAGATATTGATTGCAATTATTGTTAAGCAACGTTGACATAATTTAGTAACTGGATAGGTAACCGACTCTGGAGGTCTGAAATTGGCCTTTTCGTTTCCTCCGCGTTTCGGACAGCACGTTAACAGTCGGTCCTCGCTATTATCACTGGCATCTCATAATAACTGTCATAAGATAAGAATTCTCGTTTTCTTGGTCGAGTTGTATGCGGAAGGATCGAGAAATTCATGCGGTGGCTATTATCATTACGTGATTAATGCGAAACGGTCACGACCCTCATCAATGAGTTATACGTTGCAGAGAGAAAGATAGATTCGGTAAGTATCTACCTACGTTGAAAAACGAAAAACAGTAGGTACATAAGATTTGAGATAAAGCATCAAAATACTTAAGAAAATACCAAGTCACGCTCAATTCGTCATTCGTCTGATGGTTAATCCGACAGGGCCAGAATTTCTCATCTATCAGAGATCAGAGGTCAACGCACTAAAAGCCATTGTGAAGCTTGACAGACATCTGCAAATCTTAGCCGAAATTCAATATCCAACCTCAGACCCGTGTCACGTAAAGGTTCACAGTTGTGGTTTCATTTATTATTAAATTCGGATCAAGAAGGTTTAATCTTTTCATTGCCAATGTATGTAAAATATGTTTATAATTTAGAATTAGAAAGGCGATGATATTTTAGACTACTTGCCTGACTGCTATAGGTAGGTATTGATTGACAATGGGCTGGTTACTAAGTAAATAATTTTACTAGATAGAAAAGCTAACGGTCAGCTTACAAAGGCGGCTTTAAGTTCCCGGGGACGTCATAAAGCCGCCGCTCATGGCCTTTTTACACGATTACCCACAAAAAGGAGTAAGATATTCAGGGTTTGTGTATGTGAGTTTCTTTATTCCACTATAACTTCTATGCCTGAACAGATTAAGAGGTATAACTATATAACAGAATCCTTACATCATCACAATTAGTGACACTGGCTGTATATGAAATTGCAACCAAGGCTTAAATGGGCCACCGGCTTTCGGTGTGAATATTCCTTATGAAGTTGAACGTAAGCAGAACATATTTCAAATATTAATATTGTTTTCACCAAGCTAAGCTACCGGAGAAAATTTATAGAGCGACCGAAATCTCTACTTAATAAAGCGGAAATTTATAATGCGAATATTAAATAAAGCGGAAATTTATAAAGTGGAATAATATTCGACACTTTGATGTAGTAAAAATCTTAAAGAAAAGTTTAGCATCTTCGATAACTATAAAAGCCTAGAGGATGCCTGCGACTTCGTCCGCGTGGATGTAGGTATTTAAGGATCCCGTAGGAACTGCCTGCCTATGTCAATTATAGGGACGCAAGCTACCTCGGTACCTTTCATACAAAACGGATAAGCGGATGGATCTTTAGGAAACCCGTGGGAGCTCTTTGATTTTCCGGGATAAGAAGTAGCCTATGTCCATCCCCGGGATATAAGCTAACTGTGCCAAATTTCGTCAGAATTGAACCTGTGAAAAGGTAGCAGACAGACAGACACACTTTCGCATTTATAATATTAGTATGGAAGTATGGATTATAAAATTGCGTTACGTTACTCAAAAACGTAACGTTTTTAAAGTGGGTTTACGTAAAAATATTGTTTGTGTAAACTTTTATTTTATAGGTATCTTCACTGTGCATTCGCCCGCCTGTCTGTCAGTGGCCTGTATCTCGTGAACCGTAATAGGTAGAGGGTTGAAATTTCCTATTGCCTTTATAACAAGAAATTGTAATAGTTTCAAATTTTCCGCCTTGAAAATTTAAAAATTAAATTATTTCTTGTGTGATACGGAACACTTCGTGTGCGAGTCCAGCTCGCACTTGACCGATTTTTTCCAAAATTGTGATGATTATCTGCTTTGGCCGCGTTGCAACAAACAACATCCACTGCGTGAATAATCAAGGTAACAGCTGTTTCTGTTTACTTGTGAATATTGATGCTGTTTCAGTTGATATTCAGTTTTACATAAATCTGCAAAGTAAATTGACAGATAGATCTAAAATTAGATTTCCTGTGAAAAACGATAGCGCTTTCGTGTTGTGAAAAGTTGTGAAAAGATTAAAGCTAACTACTTTAAATCTATCAATTTGAATTAGTTGATGTACTTGTGAACAAATTGATAACTTGACGCCCTTTTGAAACAAAAAGCCTCTCAAGTTCGAGTCGGACTGGTACACTAAGGGTTCCGTACAAGAAACTGTTTTTTTTTTCTATGATGTAACCCCAAATTCACGGTTTTCGGATTTTTCGCTTTATTTGATGAAACATTGTTACCTGCCTTTCATGATTCTACTGAGTAACCTATAAGTTTCGGTTCCCTTGACCGGTCTTGACAGACGCGACGGATAGACAAACAATGAAGCCATCCTATCCTATCCTAAGGGTTCTTTTTTTCTCTGGAGATACGGAATCCTAAAAATGTTATTGTTCTTATGTTATTTCCATAATATAATTAATTTTTTTTTCATATCAAAAGTTTACTCGTACGAAATATTAACGTAATAAGTCAATAAGTAGCAGTTTTCATAACTTAGCAGTCGATCTATATATCGATCGGTTCACTAGTTCCTCCTTCATTGTTCTACTACAGAACAGCGAGAAACCGAGAACGTTGGTAGCCTTCCAAATTATACCGTACGAAAAGTTTTGGTCTATGTTTCTGACCGCTAAGGTGCCACATCCGTATTTTCTGCTAACTACAACCGAAAAATCTTCAAGGCAAGAGTGAAGACGTATTTTCGAAGCAAGCACGTTTCAACCTTTTATCTCATCATTGTTTTTATTAGGCATGATGAAAAGAAATAGTGAAGTAAGATAAAAATATGTAGTTAAAAAAATTACAATATTATGGAAATAAATATTACCTATTGTACTTAGGGAATAAATAAATTTTTTACATTGAAATGTTATAGAGACGAAACCATTTCCTTTAAGTAGATTAAAAATACCCAATAGCCCATTTTCTTTTCAGATAAGGAAAAATAAAAAAGTAGGCCTCGGTATTCAGTTTCAAATTTTTCTAATAAGATTAGTTTGTAAAATGAGAACCGATCCCTTGTAAGACTTTAATAAAAACGATTTTATATTTAAAGTACCTAAGCTCTTAGCTTCGCCTGCCTAAAATTCCGGTCAAACTGGTATCTCGGGTTTTAGTACAATGAGTTTGATCAAAGTTTTCAAAATGCGCAAAGTTTCATCTGGATACGTAATTTCATTCTAGTGGAATTGGAATTGGTTTGGACAAGATGACAAACTATATTTGCATAGATATAGAGAAACAGATGAGCAATTGCAAGTTCAGCAATACTTATGGGTATAGAGTACCTACTTATAGTGCACCTACTTGTACAGTCAAAGGCCGTAAGTCGTTTAGCACCTAAATGATCGTAATGATAAAAAATGAGTAGTTTCAAAGTTATACAAAGATTAGTATATGAAATCGTGTAACTTTGAAACCACATACTTTTACAGAAAGACAAACTAGAGTTAGATTTATTTATTTCTAGAGCATGTCTACAAAATTTCATTGAGTTCGGTTGCTTAGTATTCAAATAAAAATCAACTTCTTTTGTATGGAGTACGTTCAGAATACACTTCTCTTAAAGACTTACATGACTTAACCGTGTCTTTTTTTTTCAATAATAAATAAGCTAGGAAGCATAAGTCATCAAAGAAAATTATTACGGAATTTCCTTGAACACGAAATTTTATGATAACATAAACCTATTTTAATATTATTTTAATGATATCAGACAACCACATCCCTAAATAAAGATTTATAACAAAGGAAAGACATTTATATAAAAATAACCATATGCGCTTCCCGTAATAATATGGTTCCGCAGTCTTTTTAAGGAATTTTTCGAGACGAGAATACTTGTAACTTCCTTTCTCTGGATAAAAGACGCCTCGATCACACAATACCATAGACAATAGACATGTTGCATTCTGAATATATTCTGAATATTATATGGCGTAATTAATTCATCCTAGGGGAGGAGTAAGATAGAAAATTTAAAACCCACGAGAGCAGAAGACCGCTTTACAAAATATGCGACCTTATTTTATCCAGGCCTATCTTTGAAATGACTGAATTTACAGGTACCTGCCTGTGAAAGTCTAGAATAGAATAGAATAGATTTTTATTCAAATAAACTTTTACAAGTGCTTTTGAATCGTCAAATAATTTACCACTGTCTCTCGAAAACAACCAATGATAATAGTATATAAGTAAAATATGTTACAAAACATACATATCTAAAGTGAAGCCTTAAAATTAGGACATTTGGGTCACATTTGTAGAGCGCTATCTCTTTTACAATCGTAGGGTTTGTATCTTCTGTTTCATCAGCAAGCGCGAGTTTTAAGCACCTTGTATAATATGCTATGGTATCATGTCGTCGCGCCCGTCAGTGTTGATGCGACAAAATTATTCTCATGAGATAAGCTCTAACAACACACAATCACAAAGTTTTGTTGCAGCTATTTGGCTGCGGAACTCCGAAAACTCCGTTATCGCTCCGGATGGAAAGCCTTTATGAGTAAAACTCGGAAATACAAAATGTAATATGAGACCTCTGTAATGGAGAGAGAGCCAGCAAGTGCCAGACCTTTATAAAAGCTGAAAGTTTCTCTGCGTATTGTCCTTAATAAAGGCAGGAACGATCAGCGACTATGAAGTTTGGATCATGGTGGCTTTGGGAGATAACAGGTAACAAAGGTATAAAAAATCTTAAGTCAAAATGTCCTTTTTTATATTTTCGTCGGAATACTATTAGAAATTACGCCATGCACTGCCAGACAGTATCGTGACAACCCCCTGCCAGACACCCTTAAACTTTTAAACTTTGAGGGCCTCAGGTCGAACAAAGGTCTGGCACTGGCTGGCTCTTAGTCCATAACAAAAGCTACATTAATTTACAACGCGGCTCGTAGAAATATTAAATATCACAGCAAAAAAATAATGAAATGAATATTTATTCATCAAAGCTTGGTTACATATAACTGACTTCTATAAGTTTTATTGCTCGTGGACATGACCTTGGTAAACACATTAACACATACTACATCATATACGTACTGCATGATCATCATCATCATGATCAATCCTTAGCCATCTCACTACAGAGCACGGGTGTCCGCTTAGAATGAGTAGGGCGCTTGGCCACACTGACCAAGTTCAGATTGGTTTACTTCGCAAAGTTACAGGGATCGAACCCCCGACCTCCGATTTGGAGGCGGACGTCCTAAGCACTAAACTATCACAGCTTATACAATACATAATAACACATAATATTAAACGTTAACATATCAATGTATATTATCTCGATGAGTAATACAATTTCGCCGAATATACTCATTCGAATGTTATGCTAATAAATATGTTGACTGAATCTCAAAATCGTGATACGGCTCAGTGGGTCATGTTAGCGAATGGGTATTGGGTAGTACCTGATTGTGCCAATGGCCGACCTATTTCCACATAATATAATATTTAGCGTGCTTAAATACCTACCTATTCCTAATTAAAACCCGGCAAATAGGTTGGTTTAAAAATAGAGACCACAGATGCCAGATTTCTCATAACATTTGCAGCTTACGCAGATTTCTTGTACTATTACATTGTATATTTAAAGAAATTCATTCAGTTGTATAAAAAAATAGCTTCTAGCTGAGGTTTTATCCTTGTCGATTTATAAGTACCTACCTAGTAGGTATAAAAAGGAAAAGTCAACTAATTAAACAGCCTTTCTTCACTTTCGTATTTAATTCTTTAACTCACCTTGGTAGTAGCAGTTTTTAATTTTGAATTTCGAACATTTTTACTATACAAATAAAATGTTTGAATTCAAAGTACTTAATCTAAAAGGAAAAAATAATATGCTAAGTTAAATAAAACTAGTTTTGTTAAATAATATTTAAAGTTGTTGAAAAAAATGTTTACAGCTCCCAGATGTAGAGTATCTGGCAATAAAAATGTTGAGGGGCATAAAAGAAAGATACGAGTATATAAATTATAAAGTTTTTAAGCAGATAAAAGAAATCATCTTGTTTAGGCTGGAAACAGACAACTGAAAAATAAAAATTCTTGCCAAACGTAGATCTATTAAAATTGCTCAAGAGTCAAGATGCCTTTTTGGTAGCCGATTATCTGTAAAGAAAACTGAAAATCTATTTTGTGATAAATAATTTAATTACCCTGACCGACAGCCTAAGGAATTCGAGGCACGGAGGTGACGGACGAAAGGTAAAAGGCTAATTCAGTCCTCCAAAATCAGTAAATAATAAAAACCAATAAATTATACTGACTTAAAATGGCACAGCTTATACCGATTTGCCTTACTCTGCCTCGTTAGGTAATCAGACTTGAAAAGTTACACTAGGGATAAATACTAGGTAGGTACTATTTCTACTAATCTATACTAATAAATAAAATTGGAGTGTCTGTCTGTAATTTCGAAATAACTACCTCATATTAAGCTCATATGGTTATTTGAACGATACCAACACCGAATCACACGTTTTTAAAATTTTTGTCTGTCTGTCTGTCTGTCTGTCTGTCTGTCTGTCTGTTTGAAAAGGGTAATCTTCGGAACGGCTGAACCGATTTTGACGGGATTTTCACAGACAAGTAGAGAATTGACCAGGGAGTAACATAGGCTACTTTTTTAACCGACTTTCAAAAAGGGAGTTGTGTTTTTCTACCTATGTACACCGAAATCTCTGAGATTTCTGAACCGATTTGCATCACTTCTTTTTTAATCGATAGAGGAACTTTGCGACACTGTTTCATAAAAAATTTGGAGTCCAACTCCTCAATCCTGATACTGCAGGGGATCTGACCAATCCACGCGGGCGAAGCTGCGGGCATCAGCTAGTCTTAAAATAAAATTATTCCTAAAATGATTAGTCTGCCCATACCAACCTAATAATGATTCTGTTTGCTACAAATAACTTTCTCCCAAAAGTTTACGATTTCCTTTTATGACGGTGAAAATATACGCAACGAGTTTTCGGCCTGAATCCGTCTTAGGTTTTTACATATTTTTTATGGCAGCTTTTCAGAATTTATGTATGTTCATATTGTAATGATAATGTAACGTCAAGCGTGACACAAACAGTGCGACACGCCTGTTAGCCGCGGCTGACAGCCGCGACCATAGATAGAACTCGACTGATAGGTGAGGTCATTTTGGAACGCGGCTTGCGAAATATCTCTCGCGCGTCCGAGCGTTCAACTTCCGCGATTTACATCCGACATTTTACACAGTTCCGTGTATTATGTATTAAATCAGAATGAACCTGAGTGAGGGAACTCTCGATTTGATCCTGAATCGAAGATATATCAAATATTATGGGTGACGTGAAATCAAAGAAAAAGAGAAAGAATCTAGGAACATTTGATGCCTGCCAGTGATCTCGAAGCTTAGCTTGAAATTATGTTACACGGTCTGTCTGTCGTGAACTGTGGTATTATCCAGGTACTTATAAGTCGCGGCTGTCAGCTGCGTCCATCAGCCGCGTCCTGCCTTTCGTGTCAAATATCTGGATAGGAAATTGTCTGCCCCAGCAATCATCAAATTATTCATGACTGAAATTATAATTGACTCATTCAAAATCTATTGTCTAATGGACGCCTTAGAAAATGATATGGCACCGCACGCCGCTGCGGCCGCCTTTCCTACTCTGTCTCCGTATGTTTTGTTGTTAATTAGTCTTATTCTGCTGTATTCACACGAGCGTCGCGTCGTCGTGCCGACGGCGACGCAACGGTCTAACACGTGTTTTGTTACTAAGAATTTTTTTATTACCCTCATATGTCTCGCATGTGTCCTTTGAAAGCTTTTGATATCATTATAAATAATATTTTATGGATGGATGATTATTAGAAAGGCATGTTAACGATCTTCGGGAAACAGAAGCTTATTTTCCCTTTGAATTAAATTCTGCGTAGTATTTTGTATTTTAAGAGTGACTTTTTGTGGAAATTAACTTCGTACAACTTATTTTCTTAGCTACCACTAAGTATCGGATATTACCTAATTTATATAAAAGGAAAATACTAGGTTTCTATGACTTTTTAGGCAACGGCTTATTGCAGGGGAAGTCACGTGAAATAGGTATAACTACCTAATACCTATCTTATTATTATTTGGTTAAAAATAATACAGGGGAAGGACAGGGGACTTTGTCCGAGATTAACAAGCGGTAATATGATGATATCAAATGATAATATGATGAATGTCAACCTCAACTCATCGGTAATACCAACGTATTATATATCAGCAGCACTTTGAATGCTTATTCAATTAATTATTGTCATACATCACAATTCACAATCCACAGCGAAGCTGAATTCTGTTGAATGAAATTTTAATTTTGTACTACAATAAATAATTTGAAAATTCAAATAAAATAAAACTTCTTACTTCTTATTTCTTACTTTTATATTTCACTTTTGTCCCCAGTGACTGCCAATTTTTTCGTTTTTAACCCCCGACCCAAAAAGAGGGGTGTTATAAGTTTAACGTGTGTATCTGTGTATCTGTGTGTCTGTGTATCTGTGTATCTGTGTATCTGTGTATCTGTGTATCTGTCTGTGGCATCGTAGCGCCTAAACGAATGAACCGATTTTAATTTAGTTTTTTTTGTTTGAAAGGTGGCTTGATCGAGAGTGTTCTTAGCTATAATCTAAAAAAATTGGTTCAGCCGTTTAAGAGTTATCAGCTCTTTTCTAGTTTTCTTGTAGAAAAGAAGGTTAGATAACCGTTAGGTTCATAATATTATGTCAATAGACAAATGTCAAGCTGTCAAGATGGACGTTGCCTAAATACATAATATTTATTTGAAAATGATGTTTTGGAAAACTCAGATACTTTGGATCGTCGGGGGTGTTATAAATTTTTAATTTACACTTGTGTCTTACTTATTTGTCGCAGTCTAAAAATACTAACGGCACGCTAAGGTTATAAAAGGTTTATCAGTAAGGCGCTTAATTGCAGTAATCAATTACGAGACCAAAAGCTGAAGTAACAAAACAACTTGATTTCACCTCCTACACCCTCAAAAACATTAATCTTGCCAAAATATTCGCCTCGAATGCCTCCCATCGGGTCTGTTTATAAAGAATGCGTATTTAGGCATTCTCTTGGGATCTATTTAAAGTTTATGAAAGCATAAATAAACATAAACAATGGCTGTATAAGAATTGATAAATGACTTTGTTTCAAACAATACCACGATTGTTCTAAATTAAACTAAATTAAACTCACCGCTTCGCTCATTAGGTACGTACATTTAAGTAACTTTAATTTTCGATTTCCATGACATAGTTTATAAAGTTTTTGCTAGAAATATCTCTTAGTTTGCAATGCATGTATTACTAGTTACATCAGAGGAACAAGTTCCTATAAGTAAGGTAAGTTATTATTTTAGAAACGCTGAATTTTCGGAGTTTCGAGATTATTCTGACGCATCCATGGTCCGTCCTTGCCACTACCACTCTAAAAACTGCGCCTAATGTTACTTTACCTTGCGTAACATATTTTATCGTTTCATGCATCACTTTTACTAAGGTAGGTACCAAGACGGAGTATAAAAGTCCTGCAGAGATTCTTAAATATTAATAATAATAAATAGCTTAACAAAGCAAACTTTCATAATAAGTACTACATTGACCAAGCTTTCGGCTTATTATTTCCGCTTGCAAACTTCTGAAACAAACAGCGAATTTGGACTTAAAAAGTATAAATAAGTAGCACATTTCCGTGCAATGAATTACGTCTGGAAAAGTATTCTTTTAGGTGAAAAGAAATTTAATAAATCCCGAAGTAAATGTCGTTTGTGCTCCACGTTTATTATAATTAATAACGTTTCGTACCTTAACTTCCTACAATTTATTATCCTTAAAATAAGCTTGGGTAATAAAAAAGTAGGTGCTAAGTCAGGTTAAGCGCCAGATTTAATTTCTGTCCGCGCTACCGTCCGCCCACATCAGTGTAGGTACTGAAAAATGTTGTAGATGTGGATAGGTACCTACCTACTCAAATATTTTCGCTCGATTATATTTTTTGATTTTTTCGATTTGCCCTTATTTCCATCCAAATACCTACGGGAATATGACTATGAGATAGTATAATATTGTCCTGTCCATCTGTGATCGAATGTAAGCTATTTTTGTAATTTTCGTAAAGTTCGTAAACGGATGGGCCTTGAAAGCTAACAGGCAGACATACGCTTTCTCATTTATAATAATATTAAGTAGGTACCTATGGTTGCTTTTTTGGGTAGATAAAATTGGCTTTAGGGTTAACCTCACAATTTGTTGCAAGTTACGACCGTTATTTTAAAAGTAAACTTCGATTAAGAAACTTGTTGTTTAATTTTCTCGATTTAGTACGTTCGTTCCTTTTTTACAACTTTGTGAACGACTTTAAAAGCAGTTAAGGCAAACGCGTGTTACATTTGAAATACTTGATAGCTGTTTTGTTGTATCGTGTTAAAAGTTTAAATAGCTCGGAGTGCCATGTGGATTATTGAAGCGAAGTTTGGGAATAGGGATGGGGAACTAAATGGCAAAAAGTAAAATGAACGAACCTAATTGGCTGGGTAGCGTGTATGCCCAACGTTGAGTGAGCGAGAGAAATCATTATAGTTCCGCTTCTATCGTACCTGTGTTCTATTTCCACAACATCTTACGGTTATTTCTTATTTTATTTATGTTGACTATTTTTATTTATCTGAAGAGTAGGTAGGTACCTAATATCGAAGAAGAGTATCTAATATTTGAGAAGAGCACAAGAGTTTAGCTGGAACTTGGATTTTCAATATGGATACATAATAAAGAGAGAAATCCAGCGAAATGTAAAATTTGTACAGACGCCTAATCAAAACTAAGTCATATTAGAAATGCGAAAAGTACGTAGTGTCTGTCTGTCTGTATTACATTTTCATTGCCCATGAGCTGAAGAGCTTAACCAATTTTGACGAAACTTTACACAGGAATAGCTCGGCTCTCGGAGACGGATACTCTTACGGATACCGGAAAATCTTAAAATTCTAAAATTAATCACTCAAAACTGCGCTTATTAGTCAAAAGATGGACGTCCACCAATGGACGTGGGACCTTGTAAGGATTATTTTATGGCGGTGTTTCGATCTAGCGGCCCACTTCGCTTTCTGGTGTAAGGACGCCGTTTAAGGTTCTTGGGATAAAACTAGGTCTATCGCTATGTGCCCCGCCCATTGCCACCTCAGCTTGGCAACTTTTTGAACTCTTGTAGTTATACTCTGCTTCTTCTAAGGATCCCTTCGGATTTGATTACATTGAAAAACTCCGAATTATGCTCTCTCCATCACCCGTGAGTGAGACTTTACGGGTGTTATAAATGATGTTATTAATTTTAAAGAATTTCAACTTTTCCTCAGTTTTCCAACAAAGGAACTTACAAAAAAAGCTTTTAAAAAAGGTTGCAATTAAATTTGGATTCACGTTCTATCGATCGGAAATTTGGAAATAGTGTAACATGAAAAACAAAGTTTTATCTGAGCAACATTTTCCGATTGAACTTTCAGAACAAATAACGTTTGAAGGGACAAAAACAAAAAGTTTCCCGGTATTCAAAATATGCAGTAGTGAATGGAAACACAAACAAACTTAAAATTATTCGTTTCTTTGTTTGCCTGAATATTTGAAATGACATCTGTCTGTTTGTCAGTTAGGTACAAATATTGCAATCGATTTAAAACGAAGTTCTGAAGGCGAAAAATTAAATTCAGATTTATTGCGCAACCCTAAAACAATAAGTACTTTGGCTACTTCTTCTCATGCCTTAATAATATGTTACAAGTGTAAATTAAAAATTTATAACACCCCCGACAAGTGAAGGTTACAGTAACTAAAAAAGAGCTGATACCTTTCAAACGGCTCAACCGATTTTCGTGGATTATAGCTAAGAACACTCTCGATCAAGCCACCTTTCAAACAAAAAAAAACTAAATTAAAATCGGTTCATTCGTTTAGGCGCTACGATGCCACAGACCGATACATAGATACACACGTCAAACTTATAACACCCCTCTTTTTGGGTCGGGGGTTAAAAATAATGATCATTTAACGTACTAAATCATAATGTATATAATATATTATTTTTGCCAACTTCTTAGAAAGTGGTCGCAGTAATAATATTTTTATCTAACACTGACACGAACCACTGACCTACATCAAAATTAAGTAGGTACAATTACGAAGAAAAAACACTCCTCAAATAATTTATTGGTCGTTTCAGTTCAACCAATTTTGTAAGTGAATAATTAGGATGAAGTAATTTCCACATTTTATTTCAAACCTTTTACTCACTCGTAGCTGGTCTAGAATCTAGATTATAATTAGCATTTTTTTTAAATTTAAATACAAAGATAGGCATTGGAATTTCTGCATTCGTTTTATTTACGGGCTGCGCAAATTCGACTATGTCTCAGAATTCCATCGTCAACTGAAGTTATTCCTATAGATGATATACTTAGATACTTAATATCGACGGATTCTTCATTAATTTGAGATTATTTTTCAATTTTTTTATGAATTACGTACGTACAAGCCTACTCTACTCGTACCTGCTTTGTAACTTTGCTGACAGTATGATAAATTATGCCTACCTAAGTAGTAGGTATACCTTTTTTAGGGTTCCGTACCTCAAAAGGAAAAACTGAACCTTTATAGGATCACTTTGTTGTCTGTCTGTCTGTATGTCAAGAAACCTATAGGGTACTTCCAGTTGACCTAGAATCATGAAATTCGGTAGGTAGGTAGGTCTTATAGCACAAGTACGGGAATAAATCTGAAAACGTGAATTTATGGTTACATCATTAAAAAAAAATTAAAATGTGTTTCAATTTTCAAAATAAGATAACTATACTAAGTGGGGTATCATATGAAAGGGCTTTACCTGTACATCCTAAAACAGATTTTAATTTATCGAGCAAAATATTGGAAAAAATACCCGAGTACGGAACCCTCAGTGCGCGAGTCTGACTCGGACTTGGCCGGTTTTTTAATTGATAAACTAGCGCTTGGATGCAATCAGACCTGCTAGCAAGTGCCTTGCCTTGCCTAAAAGTTGTACTTACCTTCTTATAAAGTTACATCTTTTCCTCTTCGATGTCGAAGGATAAGGTTGCTAAAACAGTTTTGTCTTGTAAATTGCTTCTAAACATTCATAAAGCTAATCCGGCCTTAAATATAAGGCCTTACACTTTGCTCTTCTTATCGCGTTTCTAAAATATGGCACTTAGTTGTGTTCACATGTGTGACATAAATAAATAGGGGTCACTTAGTAAATATAGCAAAAATGTAGTGGCTATTTATATCGGTGGTAAAAGTTAAGACAAGGGTAAGGGTTATTTACGTAAGGGCAAAGAGGTCAGGTTCATAATATCGAAACTGTATACCGGCTTCATTAGCGAAACGAGATTAAAGGTTAGGTATTACTTAAGAAAAGTTTCTCTAGCGCACTCTTCAGCGCTCTGCATACACACGCAATTTGGTTCTTATTAGTATAGCCCCTACTATTCAAGTAGGGGCTATACTGATGCCCGCGACTTCGTCCGCGTAGATTTAGGTTTTATAAAAATCCCGTGGGATTTTCCGGGATAAATAGTATCCTATGTTTATCATCCAGATGCTAACTGTGTCGATACCAGTCAAGATCAGTTCAGGGGATGAGGTAACAGACAGATAGATTTTTTATTTATTTATAATGTTAATATGGATTAATGATAATAAAATTCTGTAGATATTTTCTGAAAACAGATTTGTAATATTATTTGCGTCTGTAATTGGTGTCCGTAAAAAGGTTTAGTTCCAAAGTTTCACGGCCTAACGACTCGTTTATAAAAAATTGAGACCATGAACTTGAAAATACTTACACATTTTTACAGATATCTGGGAATTCTGGGTATTTTACAGATGTCTGGGTGATATTTTTACAGAGAGACACAGGTGTTTACTGAAAACCAAACTGTGTAGGTATGGAGCGCGCCAGGAATTGGGTTTAAACCACCTGTGCCGGTTCAAGGTCGGGACGTTTCAGTCGTATATAATACCCGGGATCCTAAAACGCCTCATACCTGACGCAGACGGTACCGCTGGGGTTTTTAGTGGGTATGCTGTAGAGTGCTGCATCAAATGCATTGTTAGTGAGTACCGCATACCCGCATTTGTGCGGGATGCGTAACTGCATTTTTACCAGCGGGCAAAACGTTTTTACGTATTCTATATGTACGGCTTATTGCCGATTCACACCAAGCACGTACATGTGATACGCGCGTAGTGACGCGCGTGAATCCGTAGACATATCTGCACGCATTACGTCTACGCGAACGTTCACGCCACGCAAGCGGTATGCCATGTCTCATGCAGTTCCATACATTACAAGTTACAACGCATTAGTACGCGCTACGTCTATACGCTTACGCGACGCACACGCGGCCTGTGTGGCCGGCGCTTTCATGACCGTAAAATGACAACGTAAAAAGGAGTGCTCCTGATTTGGGTGTTCCTACCTACTCGTACGAACCTCATTTTCTTTTGACATGACAGGCTTTGCGACCCGTCCTAAACGTTTTAACTTTTACGGAATTTCAAAAAGCCACTTCATTTCCTCCTAATGAAGGATACCCCTTTTAAACGATGCAAAGCTTCATTTCGCTGAACAGAGAACAGGAGCATGAAATGAGACACATATTTACAAAAAATACCGGCTAAGTGCTAGTCGGACTCTTCCACAAAGGGTTCCGCGTACCATTTTAATAATTTTTGTGGTGTATCTACAAATTCAGGGTTTTCGCTTTTTCAGACAGACGGAATACGAAGTGATTCTATAAGAGCCGGTTTCCACCTGTCGTCTGTCGGGCCCGGATTTTAATCGGATGTTCCAGTGGCAGAACATTTAGTATGAAGCTATTTACACTTGATCTTTAATCGATTTTGTTTCAAAATGTTCTGCCATTGAAACATACGATTAAAATCTAAGGCTGTAAGGGTTCCTTTTTTCTCAGGAGATAGGGTAGTGAGTAGGTAAGTACTAAGCACCTACAGTTTGCCTACAGTGTATAAAATGTGGATTCAGCTCACACGTCAAACAAAACCATTCTAACTACCTATTGAGACGAAACTTTCGTTTTTGCAACTATGATAGAAGATGGAACTTATGTCAATACTTAAATAAATATACATACCTACTTTCGTAGTTGAAATTAGATAACTCCAGAATACTAACTACTAATTACTATTATCACAGAATAGTAGTACCTAAGTAACTATAATTTACCGCAACAAATAAGTAAACTACGGATTCCCGCTATAATTACTGACTTTGTTATTAACTTAGTATGTAGGTTTAAAGTAGCGTATGTTCATAGACAACTTCAAAATTAATTTAACTTGCTCCAAGAGCCTGCAAGTTACAGTTTACCTACCTCATCTAGGTAGCTATGCTAAAATTACTCCACACTAATAACACACTGCAAAATCTGTGTTATATCTACTAATTAACAGGGCTCTCTCCGTCAGTCGTTTCATACAATCGTAGTTCCAATTTCATTTGAATATTAAGCAACCAAAGTCCATGAAATTTTGCAGACATATTCTAGAAACTAATATCTGTGTCTGTGGTGTTTTAGATTTTTCTAAAAATATGTAGTTTTAAAATTACAGGGGCTCAAAGATTTGTATGAAAATTTTTAAGACCGCGTAACTTTGAAACCGAATATTTAAACAGAAATCTGGAAAACCACAGACATAGAAATTAGTTTCTAGAATATGTCTGCAAAATTTCATGGACTTTGGTTGCTTAATATTCAAATGAAATAGGAACTACGATTGTATGAAACGAGTGACGGAGAGAGCCCTCTTAATTAGTATTCATCATCATACATCTTTATTTATTTTAGGTAGTTAGTATTATCATCATCATTGTCATGATTATCAACTCATCCCCGGCTCACTACTGAGTACAAGTCTTCTCTCGAAATGAAAGGTCTACCACGCTGATCAAGTGCGGATGGGCAATCTTCGCACAACTTAAGGAACATTATGGAGAACTTCAGGCATGCAACCGACATTTTCACTCAACATTGAAAAGTAAAGGTACCTGTGCCAAAACTTAACTCTGAAAAGTTAGGGTTGCGTGCCCAAAATTGAACCCTGGACCTCCCAAATAGAAGGCCGACGTCTTAACCACAAGTCTATCACCGCTCTACTCTACTTTATCTCTAATAATCTGCAAAATATTTTTACGTACCCAATTTATATTGTAAGTCCCAACCTTCAACAGTTTACTCAAGAAATTATGTGTACACTTTGCAAAGAGTAGGTCCGCAAAATTCGCTGAGTAAACTGTTAAATCTCTTGGGAAATATTTTTCTACTAAGAGCTCTACTAAACTTATAATGAGGTGTAGGCAAAGAAACCGACAAAATAATATTGCAGAGTTTGTATTATTGCAAGAGGATTCTTAAGCTAATAAAATTTATCTCAATAATTACAAAAGGAAAAGTCCTGACTTACTGTCTGACTCATCTAAGCCCAGACTGTGATCTAGAAAGCTGACCACAAACAGAGAATAAGGCTGGATCCTTCTCTTACCTAGGTCTTAGATTCTACACAATCATCTTAATAAATAAAAAACAAAAATGTTTCTACCTATGTCCGTTATAGACTTTGAAACCACCCAACCGATGTGCTTTAAACCGGTTTAATTAGAAAGGCAATAATGAGAAAATGGTTTTAGTAAAAATGCATCAGGCACATTTTCTTTTTAGCGTAGTAGCACACGTAGTAGTATATTATGCATCGATGTATATTATGTCAATGAAAAAATTCTTCATAAATAAAGGTCCCTACAAAGACTGAATCAGCATGATAAAAGAAAACTTGAAGAGAATAGGAAGTATTGCGCTCTTGTTCTAGAGAAATCTAGATATTCAATTAATATACCTATATAATTTATACATTATAATTTCCGCATAGTAACAGCCTATATAAAAAATTTGAATAATTTCCAGCAGGTACTTACTATGACGGAATCGAGTACAAGGTTGAGTAATGACCACAGAGTAAATGGGGCAAACCTATCTGGGCCAATGGCCTTAATAGATCTTCATTTTTGCATGACAAAAATCGCATGGACATTCATCTCACACAGTGGCCCAGGCATTTTATGGCAATCGTTAGGATATTAAAGAAATTCAAACGTCCCTTAGGTCATTTTAATGGCTTTTGGTGTCCGTTTTATTGCCTCTTCGTCATTTTCAAGTACATCAATATGATATGCTGCGAAAAAGTGCGAGAGTACCACGGAATTTTCAATGGGTATAGAAAAAAATATGCAAAAAAAGTGCGAGAGTGCCATGGAATTCGGAATGGGAATAGAAGTGATTTTATGTTAAAAATAAACAAATACAGTTTTTTTAAATTTATTATTAAAATATAGAACCATTCATGTGTAAAGATGTTCGGAAGTTTCACCCTCAGTAAATTTTCAAAAATTCCATTCGAACGAAGCCAGAACGGGTCAATTAGTTGGCATATATATTACAAGAGATCGGATTGCGGTTTTAAGCAAGTAAGATTCAATTTCGGGAAGTTTAGGTTAAATCTATCCGTAATGGTTAACAAATTCGTCACTCGAGGGTGCGTTAATTTTCCACATAATTTGGTTGAACCTCATTTTAATTATTTTCCGCTGAATCTATCCGCTGCGCTGATGACTGACGTCCGACGTTAGCATTTTTAGGGTTCCGTAGTATAAACAAGGAACCTTTGTAATTACGCCATGACCGTCCGTCTGTCCGTCCTTCCGTGCCCATCTGTGAGCTGTTTTTTCGCTCAATGAGCGTTTTTGATCCACAAAGGGTTAGAATGTAGCCTAAGGATGTTTGCCCAGATGACCAAATCCTACATATTCCACCCCACGATCGCCCTACACTAACATTATAGTACTCAATAAGCTGTTTAGTGTGTCACTCATGATGCAATACTCTTCTTAAGTAACCATTAACATTTTATTAGACCTTAAGCGAGAGGATATATAGCCTTAACCTGCTTTAGCACGATATCGTTGTCCTCTTTACTAAGCCCACGCTTCTTTCTCGTCATTTTGGAAAAAAACAGCCACGCCCCACATGACAAGTACCGGTAATGGAATAACATTGAAGCAACCATATTGTTGATTCCCATAAATTTTCGCTTGGATGGAGATTTTATTAGTCTTAACCCCTGCATGTTTGACTTCCTCCCTGGCGGAGTGGTGAGCGCTCTGGTTGTAAAAGTGAAAGTTCCCGCGTTTAATTCCCGGAAGATACAACTTGGGAATATATAATTTCTACATTGTCTCTGGTCTAGTACTAGAATAGATCAGGTTGCCTTTAGGTTTCCATCGAGATGCTCGAGGGCGATTTGGGTCTCCGAGATGACACATTTAGCTGCCTTTAAGATGCTTCAGCTTCTACTTTAGATGCTACGTCTGCTAGAGAATGTGAAGCCATCCTATGAGCTATTTGGCATAAGAAATATCTCGAATACATCGAAGTAAAACGATTCCCAAAAAAAAATCAAGTAACTTGCGTGAAATAACTGTAGGTAGGTTACATAAGTATCTCGGGTCATAAACAAAGGGTTCTGTAAAATCCATTTGCCAAGAAAACAAACAAATAGATAAGTGGGTTAACGCTTAAACCTTTAGCTCCTGAAAGCTGATCAACATTGAAACCCACGTAGGCGTGAGCGCGAGCCATAAAATTAGCATAAAGCCACCTTAACAGCCTACAAGTAATTTGAATTAACGTTGTTTCGTTATAAATTGTCGAAAAATAATAAAAATCTAGACGGTCTAATCACGGATTTGTCCTTAATCTTTTTGAATCAAATTTTTCGTAAAAGCTCCGACCGTCGCGGGCTATTCGAAAGTAGCATTACACATTTTCATAGTTAGTACCTGTGTAGTATCAACGAGTTGCAGGAAGCCGCTGCATTTAGGCGGCACAGGATCATGGTTTGTGAAAGTCCTTACAAGAGACCTTTGTCCAGCGCTGGACATCTATCGATTGATGACGAATGACGATGTCAAGTCAATTATATTGACTGTTACTGGAAATTCATCTTTACTCTAAACCTAATTAAGAAAAAAAACTTACGTGGCCTTAAATAAGCCTTAAAAATAAGATATCTGAACTTGAATCCCGTGGGAACTCTTTGATTTTACGAGATAAAAAGCAGCCTACGGCAGTCTCCAGAATGCAAGCTTCTCTATACCAAATGCTAAAATCGGTTAAACAGATGGGCCGTGAAAAGCTAGCAGACAGACAGACACAATTTCGCATTTGTAATATCAATATGGATTAAAAATAGCTGAATCGCCATTTAGTCTTTACTGGACGATGCCCGCGGCTTCGCCCGCTTGGATTTCGGTTTTTTTAAAATCCCGTAGGAGCTCTTTGATTTCCCGGGATAAAAAGTAGCATATGTCTTCTTCGGGATGTATCCCAAGACTGTACCTTTCATTAAAATCGGTTTCAATAAAACGTAGCAGATAGATAGACAGACAGACAGACGCACTTTCGCATTTACTTATTGATAATATTAAATATGGGGATTAGTATGGATATGGATTTACCGTATCTGATTTTAAACTGCCTAAATTGCTAAATGAATGCCATACATTAACAATATTGAACCATAAACTTGTGAACTTTAGTTTTTCTTGTATTGCATTTATATTAAAAGGATTAAGTATAGTACTTTTTGCCACTGCAGGGTCACATTTTTGCCCTCGCTACTGCCTGCAAAAAGCCGTGTATGAAAGGTCTACAACTTTCTGAAGAGCCACAATATATTAAGTTTTTATTAAGAAAATGTGTTACAAGTTTTACAAAATTCAATATATTATTTATACCAGAGATTGGTAACAGTAAAAAGAAAAAAGATAAGAAGTGGACAGAGAAGCACTTATCTCTGTAAGAGATCTATGAGCTACCATTGACCATCGTTTCACTGAAAAGTAATGGTTTTAAAATCTTTGAACCGCTATGACCGCTTTTAAGTGAAATACGTCCAACATTTCAGTAAATTATTGTCTACGGGTCCAACATGATAAATGATTATATTTACATATAGAATGTCCCCAACAAAATGTACATCGCTAATGACCATAATTTGGCAATGTCGGCAACACGATTATGAGGGTTTTGTACCAAATTTATCATTCGGGTAGCCGGCATTAGGCCTTTTCCCCTGGAGATTTATAAACGAGTGAAGAGTGGATAAAGCTAGGACTTTACAAATAAGCAATTGGATAAAAATATAAACCACACAATATCTCCGCTCCGCTATTTCAGAAACACACCCATTATATTATAACCTTCTTCACTCTCGTTGTTCAATTTGAATAAAGATAATAATACCTTTATTCGATTCTATCCGATCCAATCCTTGCTATTTGAACTAAGATAATAGTCTGTATTCAAATAGCGGGATGTATGTAGGTCTGTAAATACGTATTCGCAATTAATTAAAAATTTGGTTAGAATAATATAATAATAATATAAAAACTCTTGCCAATACTTTTAGGGCTCCTAAATATTCCAGCTATAATTTCAAATCTAGAGATGGCGATCTGAACTATAAAATAAAAATTAAATTAAAAATTTAAAAAACCCCCGACACATAAACCTCTAAAAAGTAAAAAAATAATAGGTAAGTATGTATGGGCCCTTTAAGAATAGTATAAATAGTAAAGTTTTTATCCAAGCGCTCGTTGCGCCAGGGGACCGCTACCTATCATAAACTATGAAAGTCATCTGTTGTAGAAAGAATAGTCTTTAGCGGTCCCCCGACGCAACGAACGCTTGGATAAAAACTTTACTATTTATACTATTCTTAAAGGGCCCATACATACTTACCTATTATTTTTTTACTTTTTAGAGGTTTATGTGTCGGGGGTTTTTTAAATTTTTAATTTAATTTTTATTTCACGCTTTTTAAACTTTTATTCATAAATTACCGTTTATTTGTGCCATTCTAAAACCCAATTTCTATAATAATATAAATCCAATAAGGCAGCTAATATCTCTTCAAAAGTAACATCAATGTTATGTTAATTATACGTTCCATGAAATATTTTTGACCGAACATCACTAAATCAAGAATTATCTGAATGACTCACATAGTTTAACATGACCAAAACGAAATATCTCTTTCTAACATGTCGTTGCTTTAAAAATGTACCCATTTTACGTAGTCGTATAATAGTTCGCTTTTTTTAAGATATACGATTAAATTGAAATCGACTTTCACCCGATGAAATAAGGAATAAAGTGGCTTGTATGTCATTTTGTTTGTTATTGCATGTCAAATTTTTATTTGACATAACTTTCAAAAACCGGTCAAGTGCGAGTCTGCCTCACACATGAAGAGTTCCGTACAAGTTTTTTTTTATGTAATGACAATTCAGTTGTCGGATTTTTCTGTTTACTTGGGCCACAGGAGTAGAGTGCTTGGGCTATAAGATATTGCTACCTGCCTTTCATGATTCTACGTAAACGGGAAGTACCCAATTTATAAGTTTTGATTCTCTTGAAAGATGACACACAGACAGACAACGAAGTGGTGAAGGAAAATATCGTCAGGAAACCTGCATGCTTAAGAGTTGGCCATAATGCTCCCTCAAAGGTGCGTGAGGTCTGCCAATACGTGCTTGGCCAGTGTGGTAGCTTCTCATTCTGAGAGGAGACTTGTGCTCAGTAGTGAGCCGGCGATGGGTTGATCCTGATGATGATGAATTTTAAACGTATTTTGTCAAAGTAAATAAGCTGAGTTCAAGCAGATAAAATATAAAGAAGGTGCGCCTAATGCATCATCCAAACCTGCGCGACAAAGCGACTACGATGCGGGAACCTCAGCCGCGCGGAGGGTCATCGCCTCCTACGATATTTGATGGTGCCATGCACACCTACGCGACTACATCTTTTTTTTTTCTACAGATACCTACTGAACCCTAAAAATAGTTTGACTATGGTTTGGGTTTGGGTTGATTGTTCGTGGCCTTTGGTTGACTGTTGGATATTATAATTGAATTGATGTTTTCTCGTTTAACTGTGATTATAATATTTTATAAATTAGAAACTCCGCGCCTACGATCCAAAGTATCGGAGTTTTCCAAAACATTATTTTCAAATAAATAATTATGTATCTAAGCAACGTCCATCTTGACAGCTTGACATTTGCCAATTGACATAATATTATGAACCTCTGTTACAATAGTGAAAGATCCCAGGGCCACCAGCCGTCACGTATTTTCTGACGAACGAAATGTGGACGATTGAGTAGTGTTAGTATGTACTAAGAACGCATGCCTACAGACCTGCTAGCTTGCTTAGACGGCCAATTTTCAGGTATCAGGTAATCAAGGTACATAAAAACATTACTTACCTCATGTAAATTCTCCAATTTTTTTTAATTTTTAGCTGATTTTTTTTATATTTAATAATTAATTGACATAAGTAAACTATAAGAGAGTGAGAGAGAAGTCAATATATCCTAATACATGTCTTACTCAGTCTCATGCGCGTAGATAATGATGCCCTCGCGCTCAAACCCACAGAGGCATTAAAATTGAATTTAGGGGATAATTGGATCTGGATCGGTCTGTCTTCTTGTAAAAGGTTTTAAAATAGTTGTCTGGTGGACATATATAAAAATGGAGCATCAGAATTTACGTGCAGTTAAGTAATTAAGTACTTATTTTGGGAGCTTTAAAGCGTCTGCAAAGCAATACGGCCGACGCGGGAAGTGTCTGGAAGTATTGGCGACATATTTTTAAGGATATTGCCTAAAATATACATAAAAATCAGTTTGGAGAATTTACGTGAGGTAAGTAATGGTTTTATGTACCTTGATTATCAGATACCTGAAAATTGGCCGTCTAAGCAAGCTAGCACGTAGGCTAGGCATGCTTTCTTAGTACTTACTAACACTACTCAATCGTACATATTTCCTGTGTCAGAAAATACGTTACCTCTGGTGGTCCTGGGATAAAAGTAATAAGAAAACCAGAAAAGAGCTGATAACTTCCAAACGGCTGAACCAATTTTTTTGGATTATAGCTAAGAACACTCTCGATCGAGCCACCTTTCAAACAAAAAAAACTAAATTAAAATCGGTTCATTCGTTTAGGCGCTACGAGGCCACAGACAGATACACAGATACACCGATACACAGATACACAGATACACAGATACACAGATACACAGATACACAGATACACAGATACACAGATACACAGATACACAGATACACACGTCAAACTTATAACACCCCTCTTTTTGGGTCGGGGGTTAAAAATAAGATAAATATTCACTAGCATTTTTCTTTTTTTTTTTCTTCTCTCGTCTGGCTTTACAAAGATCAGCCAATATCAAGTTTGTAGTTATTTACAAGATAGGGAAACTATAATATAAGTATGGACTTCGTCTGTGCCGGCGCTCGCCGACACACGCGCGGCGCCCCCTTTAAGCGCTTCTCAGTCAGTTCTAGCATGGTTTCAGCACAAAAAAACACCAGTGAAACACAAAAACCGGCCACTTTTAATAATAAAAATTAAATTAAAAATTTAAAAAACCCCCGACACATAAACCTCTAAAAAGTAAAAAAATAATAGGTAAGTATGTATGGGCCCTTTAAGAATAGTATAAATAGTAAAGTTTTTATCCAAGCGCTCGTTGCGCCAGGGGACCGCTACCTATCATAAACTATGAAAGTCATCTGTTGTAGAAAGAATAGTCTTTAGCGGTCCCCCGACGCAACGAACGCTTGGATAAAAACTTTACTATTTATACTATTCTTAAAGGGCCCATACATACTTACCTATTATTTTTTTACTTTTTAGAGGTTTATGTGTCGGGGGTTTTTTAAATTTTTAATTTAATTTTTATTTCACGCTTTTTAAACTTTTATTCATAAATTACCGTTTATTTGTGCCATTCTAAAACCCAATTTCTATAATAATATAAATCCAATAAGGCAGCTAATATCTCTTCAAAAGTAACATCAATGTTATGTTAATTATACGTTCCATGAAATATTTTTGACCGAACATCACTAAATCAAGAATTATCTGAATGACTCACATAGTTTAACATGACCAAAACGAAATATCTCTTTCTAACATGTCGTTGCTTTAAAAATGTACCCATTTTACGTAGTCGTATAATAGTTCGCTTTTTTTAAGATATACGATTAAATTGAAATCGACTTTCACCCGATGAAATAAGGAATAAAGTGGCTTGTATGTCATTTTGTTTGTTATTGCATGTCAAATTTTTATTTGACATAACTTTCAAAAACCGGTCAAGTGCGAGTCTGCCTCACACATGAAGAGTTCCGTACAAGTTTTTTTTTATGTAATGACAATTCAGTTGTCGGATTTTTCTGTTTACTTGGGCCACAGGAGTAGAGTGCTTGGGCTATAAGATATTGCTACCTGCCTTTCATGATTCTACGTAAACGGGAAGTACCCAATTTATAAGTTTTGATTCTCTTGAAAGATGACACACAGACAGACAACGAAGTGGTGAAGGAAAATATCGTCAGGAAACCTGCATGCTTAAGAGTTGGCCATAATGCTCCCTCAAAGGTGCGTGAGGTCTGCCAATACGTGCTTGGCCAGTGTGGTAGCTTCTCATTCTGAGAGGAGACTTGTGCTCAGTAGTGAGCCGGCGATGGGTTGATCCTGATGATGATGAATTTTAAACGTATTTTGTCAAAGTAAATAAGCTGAGTTCAAGCAGATAAAATATAAAGAAGGTGCGCCTAATGCATCATCCAAACCTGCGCGACAAAGCGACTACGATGCGGGAACCTCAGCCGCGCGGAGGGTCATCGCCTCCTACGATATTTGATGGTGCCATGCACACCTACGCGACTACATCTTTTTTTTTTCTACAGATACCTACTGAACCCTAAAAATAGTTTGACTATGGTTTGGGTTTGGGTTGATTGTTCGTGGCCTTTGGTTGACTGTTGGATATTATAATTGAATTGATGTTTTCTCGTTTAACTGTGATTATAATATTTTATAAATTAGAAACTCCGCGCCTACGATCCAAAGTATCGGAGTTTTCCAAAACATTATTTTCAAATAAATAATTATGTATCTAAGCAACGTCCATCTTGACAGCTTGACATTTGCCAATTGACATAATATTATGAACCTCTGTTACAATAGTGAAAGATCCCAGGGCCACCAGCCGTCACGTATTTTCTGACGAACGAAATGTGGACGATTGAGTAGTGTTAGTATGTACTAAGAACGCATGCCTACAGACCTGCTAGCTTGCTTAGACGGCCAATTTTCAGGTATCAGGTAATCAAGGTACATAAAAACATTACTTACCTCATGTAAATTCTCCAATTTTTTTTAATTTTTAGCTGATTTTTTTTATATTTAATAATTAATTGACATAAGTAAACTATAAGAGAGTGAGAGAGAAGTCAATATATCCTAATACATGTCTTACTCAGTCTCATGCGCGTAGATAATGATGCCCTCGCGCTCAAACCCACAGAGGCATTAAAATTGAATTTAGGGGATAATTGGATCTGGATCGGTCTGTCTTCTTGTAAAAGGTTTTAAAATAGTTGTCTGGTGGACATATATAAAAATGGAGCATCAGAATTTACGTGCAGTTAAGTAATTAAGTACTTATTTTGGGAGCTTTAAAGCGTCTGCAAAGCAATACGGCCGACGCGGGAAGTGTCTGGAAGTATTGGCGACATATTTTTAAGGATATTGCCTAAAATATACATAAAAATCAGTTTGGAGAATTTACGTGAGGTAAGTAATGGTTTTATGTACCTTGATTATCAGATACCTGAAAATTGGCCGTCTAAGCAAGCTAGCACGTAGGCTAGGCATGCTTTCTTAGTACTTACTAACACTACTCAATCGTACATATTTCCTGTGTCAGAAAATACGTTACCTCTGGTGGTCCTGGGATAAAAGTAATAAGAAAACCAGAAAAGAGCTGATAACTTCCAAACGGCTGAACCAATTTTTTTGGATTATAGCTAAGAACACTCTCGATCGAGCCACCTTTCAAACAAAAAAAACTAAATTAAAATCGGTTCATTCGTTTAGGCGCTACGAGGCCACAGACAGATACACAGATACACCGATACACAGATACACAGATACACAGATACACAGATACACAGATACACAGATACACAGATACACAGATACACAGATACACAGATACACAGATACACACGTCAAACTTATAACACCCCTCTTTTTGGGTCGGGGGTTAAAAAAAAACACTCTAAAAAGGCACAACACGCGCGCCATCAAACGTTACACAGACGAAGTCCTCACTAACATCTACTTATGTTATATTTATGAATTAACAGGTACCTCGTTATTTTTAAAAATAAACTATAAAAGCTGTGAAGTTGAATCACAGTTGTTATAGAAACCTATCACCGCTAGATAACCGCTACAATATTGAAAATTAAAAAAAAAATCAGCGTAGGTACCTATATCTCCTGAACAAGAAAGCGAAAACCGAAAAAAAAATTGATTTAGCCCTCTCAAGTTACTACATATACTTCGATGAGTTCCTATTTTAAAATCGTTTACAGTTAGGTACGAAAAAAATACCGACCATCCAACCGAGAAATAATGACCGTCCGTTTTTAGTTGCAACTAGCAATTCCGTTCCGTAGTTTTTTTTTAACAAATAAAAACGTTATATGCCATTGATGTGCAAATTTATTGACATAATACAGATATATTCATCACGTAAGCGGACTATACTCATTTTCTTGGCTAACCACACTAAATAATTAATTACTCATCTAAGCATGGATACACGTGCCAAAATAATTGGATCAGTAAATATGATTCCTGTGTGTAGTTCTATCTAATTAGGTTGTTAGTACCTACCCATTGGCTGAAATAATGCAATTCAGACTGCTATGCTTCCTTTACTTGTTTAATGTAGTCCTGTCTGTTCTTTAGGTACATATTGCGTTCGCGTATCGTTCATCTCAGAATTGAGTTAAAAATTTAAAACTTAGTACAACACAAAAATAATCATTAGTTGGACGGATCTTGTTGTTCTTTGTATAGTATGAACTTTTGCAAAGTAGGTAGGTAACTGAAAACAGTGGCGGAAGAGCACTGAGCAGATGTACCTACATGACATAATATTACATACCTGAGATTAAGGGCTTTGTGTAATGGACTTTTGCAAAGTAAAGTTCGCAAAGTGTCCTTTCCTTGAGCTATTGAGGCTCAATGAGGGGACTGCTACGGCCTACTGTTCCACACCAAGCTGCAACATCCGAACTGGGTATCCATATCCTTACCTTGTACAATGTACATAGTATTTACTCTAAATGTTATTTAAGGAATGTGTGTATGGAAAATTGCAATAAAGAAATTGAAATGGAATGTTTAAAGTGTTCTTTACGATTATGTTTTATCTATACTAATAATATACCTAAAGTGGTAAAGTATGCTAGTGCTATAAATTATATCACCTGGACGAAGTTGCAGGCAAAGCTCGTTTCATAATAAATATAGAAAATGCAACGAGTGATGGTTAATATAGACAATAATGTCTTGTTATTATTAAATGTTCGAGCAAACCAAAACATCCAGGAAAATATAAACAGAAAGTGTTGGGAATGATATTTTTGTAAACAAACCGACTTAAATTATGTAACCTACTTTATGAGAGCTCATAATATTACGTCACGGTCACGGGTGCTGATTGCTGACTGAAATAAAGAATATCGCATATAACGACGTTAGGTATGATGGGTATTTTTAATACCTATCAAGAAATGTGGAACTTGAATGGATTCAACCTCCATCGCGCTATCGCGGGGTTTTTAATTTTTAATTAAGGTTTTATAATCTAAATCTTAGAATAAAATCACAAACTTAGCACAAAGTAAAAATTTCTTTTTTTCTTTGAACTGTGACAAGTACAAAAGTAATCGTATTTTTTGGTGAAGCAAAAGTCTCAGATGATTCGAGAACATTCTTTGGCGTGACGAATTACATACCAAACGACGAAGGGCGTACAATTAGGTACGTCTACACTGTTTCACGGGCGAGCACACTACGAATTGATTTCGAATAAAACATGAGTTTGCGAATCTAAACTGAATGTACTCCAAAATGAGTTGGTACTTTGAGTAGCTACTACTATTTAAAATTTGATCTGACTGCCTTCGATTATTATTATAATTTCCTGGCGTCGCTGTCCAGGTCTTTAAAATACCTTATCCATGCATTAAAACAACAACGGAGCAACGGATGTTGCTCCGTTGAGATGCGATTGAAGGACAAACTAACAAACCTGAGAGGCTTTTCTGTTAGCAAGTCATCATCTAGTCTAGTACCTATATTAATAAACATCACACATATTGTCTGCCAAGGCGATCGGCCTCATAGTTAACCGAAAAATCGTCAATATACCTACGACAAAAGTAACAAGAATTTTGTATACAAAAAATATTTACTTTCTGCAAGATAAATCTATAACGCTAATCTATTCTACCCCTAAGGCTGTCCAATTTTCTTCGGGTCATCTGACTCAAGTAACATGAAAAGTTGCGGATAAAAAGGTGCGTGGCGTGGCCCCTTGTTTTTACCAAGCATCCACTTTGATGTAAGCTTTATGGGCCGAACAAAGGCCATGAATCAAAGTCTGTACAACTAGCTCGTAGTCTGTTGGCAGAAAAAATCGTATCGTATAATAAATATACGTATTTGATACAGCGAAAATGTACACGTGTTTACATTTAAATAGTTATTATAGCCGTTAGTGGATCATCACACTTCACACTAATATTATAAAAGAGAAAGTTTGTGTATGTTTGTTACTCCTTCACGCTAAAACTATACTGGACGGATTTGGCTGAAATTTAGGTACCCTGGATAGTGTGACTGATAACAATTAATGTATTATAGAAGCAGGCGTTATTTTGCGGAAGTCCATGATATACAAGGAACCAAAAGCTTAATTTGCTATAATCCGCTAAACCAAGGAAATCTGTATGGTACGCAGCACCACACAAATTCCAACACCACTCGACGCGCGTTTCGCCCCGACACCGGAGCATCCTCAGGAGATGTAGACCTTACAATTAGACATTGCGCGTCGAGTGGTGTTGGAATTTGTGTGGTGCTGCGTACCATACAGATTTCGTTGGTTTAGTTAGCGGATCATAGCAAATTAAGCTTTTGGTTCCTTGATAACAATAAATTAAGTAAATGTAATAAAATGGATCCGCCGCTGAAGATCGGCGACGCGATTTCCGCGCAATGTAGCGCCGGTCTCTATATACAAAGAATAAAAATTCAATCACACTAATATTATAAAGGAGAAAGTTTGTATGTGTGTGTGTGTGTGTGTGTGTGTATGTTTGTTACTCCTTCACGCAAAAACTACTGGACGGATTGGGCTGAAATTTAGAATGGAGATAGATTATACCCTGGATTAGCACACAGGCTATTTTTTATCCCGGAAAATCACAGAGTTCCCACGGGAATTTTAAAAAACCTACATCCACGCGAACGAAGTCGCGGGTATCAGCTAGTATTGCATAACGCCCGCAGCATTGAAAACACGAGTAGAATACAAATAAGTTCTTACTGGTAGCGTGAGTAAATAATCCACACAAGTATTTTCCAGCTTGGTAGGACCTCGTATGAACTTTACTGTGCCATATTAAAGTGGCTTTGTGAAGTTGCGTGGACACAGTGTGGTAATTCGCAGGTAAGTAATAAAAATATCTTCATATTTAATCAGCTGAAAAAAGTGAGTAGGAGGTTTTGTAATGGGGTGCAATAATTTAATTTACTAATAGATAATGCCTGCGACTTAATCTGCGTGGATTTATGGTTTTAAAATCCTGTGGAAATTTCAATTCTCCGGGGTAATGAGTATCCTAGGTCCATCTCCAGGCAAGCTATCACATATCTACGTATGTGTTTTACCAAATACTTAATAGATGATGAATTTAGGTTTTATAAAGTTTCCATGGGAACTCTTCGCTTTCCCGAGACTAAAAGTAGCCTATCTCCTTCCCAGGGATGCAAGATATGCCTGAACCAAACTTCGCTAAAATCAGTTTAACGGACCGTGACAGACAAACAGACAAATAGACAGAACACTTTCGTATAAGATGGATTAGTATATACCTACTTATATGGATATGGATAAAGAGAATGGACAATATGTAGTATTTTTTTATTTAATTATCCTGTCCGTCGCGACCAGGATGCAAAATTATGCTATAGGTATTATCTATCTATCTTTGCCTTTCATCAAGATCATTTCAACGGTTGAACCGTGGTCCATGGGAGACAGATACACAAGATATCCAATATTTTAATGGCACTTATAATATCACTTATTATGCAAGCCAGTCGATATTTAAACGATCATTTCGAGGCGATAAAATGCATCGGTAGTTGCAACGCACGCTCGCCTGCACGTGCGGCTATCGTCACGTTTATTTGTGTCCGGCTTTATTTTTATACCTTTTATTGCCTTATCGGTTAAGCTCCGTGTGAGATCGTCGAAAACCGCCGCACGCGTCGATAACATAGGCTTGATTCACAGTGACGGAGGGAACTCTTTGGCCTCCATTATCCACACTAATATTACAAATGCGAAAGTGTGTCTGTCTGTCTGTCTGTCTGCTACGTTTTGACGGCCCAAACGCTGAACCGATTTTAATGAAATTTGGTTCAGATTTGGGATACATCCCGGGGAAGGACTAGGCTACTTTTTATCGCGGAAAATCAAAGAGTTCCTACGGGATTAAAAAAAATGAAATCCACGCGGGCGAAGCCGCGGGCATCCCCTAGTATTACATATAATATAAACGTTTTAAGAAAAACCATCTTTAAAGTTTTAACCAAACCACTTTATGAACCTGTTCGTTCTTATGAAAATGGCTTTACTTAACTACCTATTTGTTGTGATCATGGTTAAATTAAACACCATAATCTGTTTAACTGGAGAGAAACAATATCACGAACGTCAGAAATAATTCTGAACTATTATCTCTTTAGGGATTTTTTAATATCACGTTATAAAATACAGGCAGCTGGGCGGGACCGTAACTGCACGGCAGGAGGTCTCACAGAACGCGCGCGTACATGTGTACGAGCTGTGCACTGTGGTATAAATAAATCTGTAAAGCTCACACTGTGTGCGACTCTTCCGAAGTGTGCGCACTTTCATATAGTTCCACAAATCACTAGAGTAAATGCGCAGTACCGAGTTTATTAACAAACCAACAAACACTTTCGAATCATGTGAATAGTGATTTATTTATATACTATGATATGATATTTAACGAATTCGAAGAATGAATAAATAGCCAGATATGTATATAACCTACTCCATACCCCACAACTATACCCAAATACTATTATTGCCCCTGTAATAGTTATAACTTTACAAAGATACGGAATATGCGAATAAACATGGGTGAAATGAAAATAGCTTCAGACTATATTATAATATATGTATAGTCTAAGCTCCCAACTAATAAATCGAAGATCTATTTGGATGAAAAATTACTCTTTACTCTCAAGAAGTCAAAGATAAAAGATGAAAGGAAAAATAATCTCTTAAAAGTAAATTTTCAATCTCTAAAGATAACTTTTGTTATACTATTTGCTTACCGCCTAATAGCTTGCTATGCAGAGTAGTTTTCAGCGTCTTTCAGCCGTGGGTATACTACCTAACCAATAACCATCCTACCGGGACAGACCTGCATCAAGTGATTCAGCATGCCGGCGATAGCATGATACTGGTGGAAACCGATTAGGGGGTTTTTAATAAATGTCCTACTCTGCCCAGATTTGCCCACTTAAATCTAAGACCGCATTTTTATCTCTAGACCTAACTTGAGAATAATTCACAGTCAAAGAAGAAACAAAACTTACATAAGTGATCATAAAATGCCTATTTGTTATCTTTGTGATGATCTTACTGTATTTGCGTTATGGTCCCAAATAAAGGAATAAGTATTTATTTTTATTTAAGTGCTGTGTCCAATATTTACATTTGCGACTTGCTCGTACACTACAATGTTTATTGAGTTATGATAAAATTCACTTAACCGAAACCGATATTGTAAATTTACCACACAAATATAGCCCTTTTCAATTTTCTCTTTATAAAATCTTGATTTATAAACAAACGAATTTCGAAGTATTTCATATACCTACTTATTCTACTTACAATTTAAAACTGAAACACGAATCCTCATTTTTATTTCAAACCGCTAGGTTAAAGCTAAGATATGGAACGCCATTCCAACATCAGTTTTCTCCTTTTAATATGGGTACCTTCAAGTCACGAGTAAATAGGTATCTTCTAGGAAAGCGCGCTACATCCTAGGCTGCATCATCACTTGCCAGATCTGATTGCAATTTGCAGGCAAGGGCTAGTCTATAAATTAAACAAAACTGGCAACGAAACGTGTCCAACGCGGCAGGCGGCTCCTTAACCTTGCAATGTAATAAATACAGTGGACGGCAAACTTCTACAGAAAGCGACGTAGTGGGGTTTTGGTGTATCGCGGAAAACGAGGAGCGACTATTCAACCAATCGTGTGCTCCCGTGTGATAGATTATATAGTAGATACGTGACAGGCGTTCCCCCGCCTCATACCCCGATTGCCATCTCACCCTGTCGCGTTAGGTACATACACACTTTTGCACATGCGTGCTGTCGTGGTCGTGGACTCCTCAGTGTGAGCCTTACATAACAATCTCTTGTAATTATTATTAAAAAAAACTACCTATAATAAGAATTCGACAAACTATTTCATAAACAACCTATTCGTATAAAATGTTTTGTTTAATTTTTCTGATACGAACCGCTTAGTTCCCACACCTTAGACATAAAAACATCTCATTTTAACTGAAACTTAAGTCTAAGCAAAGTCAAAGTGCGCTCTATAGCTTTCAACCTTAGACCATCTCACTGTTTTTTATTAAGCATGATTTGTCGTCAAGGGCAAGCCTATATCTCGCAATAAAAAATTTATTACAAATTATTATAATATGATAATACCTACATGCCGCATAAACGGAATTAATTTTGCAAAGATAAGAGATTTTGTCGTCAAGTAGGGAACAAGGGGATTAGTCTGAAAGTAGGTCACTGTCCTTTATCCCAGCGCTTGCATTACTCATGTCTCACTAACATTTGTTATATTATATTGTATCATATTTGTCGCTGTCTGGATAATAAATACGACTAGATGACGATTTTCAGCAGAAGGAATGCCTTTCATGTGATATTTGACATGGCAAAAAAATATTAGTTTGTCCAGAATCTAATTCTAGTTCTACTTTTTACCCGACTACGGCAAAGCCGAAAGGAAGGGTTATGATTTTATTATTAAAACAGGAAGTGTACTTATATGCGGTGCTGTTAGCAATATCTTATTAATTTCGGTTGCGAACTGTATGAGACATGGCATACCGCTTGCGTGGCGTGAACGTTCGCGTAGACGTAATGCGTGCAGTTATGTCTATGGATTCACGCGTACGTGCTTGGTGTCAATAGGTTGATCCCTCGAGTGTTTTTGTAAAACGCGAAGCCAGAAGCCTAAATGAACCGAACCTATACTAGGCCAAGTGCGGACCCACGACCTGCGTAGCAAAATTAATTTGTTAATTGTGTCAATTTTGTAACAAAAACTTTAACCAAAACATAACCGTTGTATTGACGTGTGCAAAGATAATTTATCTCTTGAAAAGATTTCTACCTGAAGCCTCAGAATTATGAGAACAAGGAAACTCAGAAAACTAGATAAGTAGGTATGTTACAAGTTGGTTGGAGTTGATGAAACTTTGAATAATTTATTATTATAACAAAGGAGTAACCGAAGTTTCATGAATTTAATATGAGATAATCTAGAAGTGACGGATTCCAAACTTCCTAAAACCTTCGAACTACGTACTCGACACTCGTACATGCAAACGTATGATAATGCTTTTGATTTGGACGGCTCAAAGCTCAAAGCTGTTTGGCTAACTGACCTAATTGACACATATCCATCTGTCTATCACTTCTGCCTAGCAATTTATGGTGCCTACATGAAACACAATGGATTCCGAAACCCAATATTGGTTGATTGAAAACTCGATATTGGCCAAAGGTAATGAAGCTTCACAAAATTGATTTATTTCATCAATTTAGTGGGCTTGCGAGTAGGCAGGTATGTGATGTATGTGTATATAAGTAATAGTATCGCTTTTTTAACTCAACTCTGCTCAGCATGCAGATTGTCCACATTGTTATAATTGCAATCAATAGATTGGCGGAACTTTTGCATTCTTGCTGCAAGAATGCATTTTAGCCAATAATGAGAGAGTTTTTATGAGCAAAGCTGTGAAAAAGGGGAGGCACTATTGTCGGTTTCATACACATCCCTTAATCCTTACACATACTGCCTCCTAAAACGCAATTTTCACTATATCAGGAGGCAGCCCCTCACTACTCGTCTGGCCTCACATTAAAGCTTGTAAACACTACGTTTTGTTAAGTTAAAAAGATTTATTTAGTTATACTGTACGTACGTATCATATACCTACGTACTATTATATTAAAACTAGAGCTTCATTTACATTTAGGCCAGTCAATTTAGCCTCTGAAGCCGAACTTAGTCGTGGCACTTTCATTTTTTAGTATGTTGTTTGGGTCGATAGTCCAAGATTTTATGCAAAGTTTCCACCCTCAGGGATGTACGGTAAGGGGTGAAAGAGGGTGAAAACTGTTTTTTTGTTTATAACTTTGTGTAAAAAAGACCGACAGGGTGGAAAATTTAGGAGATGGTATGATAAATAATTCCTAACATTGTACTAAATTTTCCACCATGTTTGTTTATTGCAAAATAGTTTATTTAAAAATACGAGCGTTTTTATGAATATAGTGATTTTTAAAAAACCTTCATCCACGCGAACGAAGTCGCGGGCATCAGCTAGTGTTCCATAAATGCGAAAGTGTGTCTGTCTGTCTGTCTGCTACGTTTTCACGGCCCAACCGCTGAACCGATCTTAATGTTTGGTACAGACTTGGGATACATCCCGTGGAAGGACGTAGGCTACTCTTTATCCCGGAAAATAGATTTCCTACAGGATTTAAAAAACCGAAATCCACGCGGGTGAAGCCGCGGGCATCCTCTTTTATAATATGAATGTAACATATCTACGGTATAAAATATATATTGTGCTATTGCTTGGAAAACACTAAAGTGTTATAGTAGCTTATCGCATAAGTTTGTTTCGTTTACTTTCCGACTTTCTGTACAAAGGTTTGGATATAAATAAAGCAATAAAGGTTGTACGTAATACACACTTATCTCAAGGCAGAAATACATTTTGATAATACTTTAGCCATTGTAGTGTCCCGTAAGTACATTTTATTTATGCCTCCATTTGAAATCGCGCATTTACGACATATATTTTCCCAAACGTCAGCTAGCTACCCTTTTTATCTATGCGATTCTGTAGTGAGCTCAGGCTACCTGTTTTTTTGAAGATAAAGGAGCAGACAGAGACAGTTTATTTGAAGATAAATAGGCATTCGAGGCGCTACTTTGCTTGGTCTCGACATTCAAGACACATAGGTATAACACATTCGCACATCAATCAGAGGGATTGGCGAAAATGTAACAAACAGTAAGGAAGTAGAAACGTCAATTTTTACTCTTCCTTACAAAATTGCTAGATTAAGTGCCCCTTCACACTAGCTTTTCCCTAACGTGGGCGTTCTTCAAAACTATGCCCAGCACCAATCCCAGCACAGACACGGAGACAACGTAATTTTCACTTGGTCGCGGATTCCATAATGGCCTTTTATCTTTATTCGTTCATTTTCGTAATAATTTTTTTAACAGTAAAGTAAACAATATTTCTCATTCAATAATTCTTCGTCGGAATCCATTTTATTAATGACAATACAAAAATGATAACGTAATCACGCGGAGTCTTCGCGACTCTCGCGCGTATTGTTAACGCTCGCGTTTGACTAACGTCTACGCTGAAAAAACGCTAGTGTGGGGCTCTAACGTATTTAGTTTTACGTATATAAGTACCTACATTCAGAGTTCTGATTTTATCCTCTTTCAGGGTGTGTAAAATATAGAGTTATTTCTTACAACTCGGTACATTTTAAACTAGACTCCATTCTAATGTAGGTACCAATATCATCAGGTTTAATTTTATTTTCGCACAGCACAAATTGTTGTCAGTAAAAAAGCTTTTTGTAAAAAAAAAAGACTAAATTCTATTCTATAAAATGAGACAATTTCAGCAATTTACTAAGAATGCTACAAGCTTACGTTCGTCCAAAGCAGTATGTTAAAAGAATCAGGGAGCATATTACCATATTATTAGGGAGCTCATGGCCCCATATTGAGGATAACGCAGTCTACAGAATGTAGACGGCATCATCAAAGTTACATTGTTACTTACTGAGAATAAAAATGTAGATGACAACGCATTCAGATCGAAAATGTTATTGATTTGAATTTACAAAGCAGTTAATAACCCGTTATAATTAATGATTTATTGGTACTGTAAGTACCCTTAATCGGTTTAGAAATGGCACACGATTAGTCTTTATGTGCATCGTATTCCTCTTTACTAAGGATCGCGATTTCCATTTATCACATAATAGTAAGGGGTTTCTTAGCATAATAAAGCGATGGATTTCCAGATTCTTCCGCATATTACAACTCGACTAACAGAACGAGATTTCGGTTTTTACAGTTATCATCAGATGTTACTAATAATAGTCGGAACTGTCGGGTTGGCTTACTCTCCAAGGCTAAATCTTTTTTATATAGCTAATGGTATCTACATTTTCAAGTCTGCCTTCAAAATTAATGGTAGCATGATACCTTTGTGTTATCCGATTCAAAGTGACTTCAAAATTTATGACTTTAATTTTTCTTTCTACCCTTACAACGGGAAAAACACTATCACACAAAAGTCGCCCTTAGGACTGATAGGTAAATAAACGCTGATAAAATCTCGAAACTAGTACACGGCCTCGAAGAAAAACTATGCCAAAAGGACGATTAGTGAGCTGAAAAAGATAAACAGACCGATTTAGGCTAAAAGCTTTTCGGTGCAATTTGTCACTAGATGAGATTTTGTAATGAAGCTTCAATCTACTGTGGAGTGGTCGGACTGAAATCGGAAACGTGTTCAAATCTCATCATCATCAACATCATCAACCCAATGCCGGCTCATTCATTGCCAAGCACGGGTCTGCTTTCAGAAGCGTTTGGCCATATTCCACCATGCTGGCCAAGTGTGACATATTTTCTTTCACCATTAAATCGAATAAGATTTATTGCTCAAAGCTATAATACATTTTTATTCGTAGCTAAAAGCGCACATAACTTATTAGAGTTAGTGGTGCGGGCCCGGAATCTTGAATAGGAGGTCGTTTCATCGCTTTTCATCAATAATTATAATTGATCTTATATCATATCTATTTCTCGCTCAAGTTATTCCCTTTTTTTTTAACTCTTTATTGAAAAGCTTAGTCACTAAGTGACTATGTCGCTTTATTATTTACAATCATCATTAACTTACCCTCGAATCTTAAAAAATATTCTACTTAACTTATATAGCAATTTAGCCCGATCACACGCAGGAAATGAAAGAAACAAGTTATTCCCTTTCTTTAGAAAGCGACTAAATTAAAACGAATAATAATTATGCAGACAAAAATGTCATGAGTGAATAGGCAGACACCATTTAGGCTGGAGCTTTCCACCTTAGACTAGGCTACATCATTACCTACCGTTAGTGTAAATCAGTCATCAAGCCTGTAAATAAAACTTTTCAGACTTAGCTCAAGCTAAATCTAGACCAACGAAACGTTTTACCGTGTACAATAATAATGACAATATTATTATCTTAACGAAACACGAACTTCCAACATGATTGTATAGGTACATATACATATAGAAGGTTAACGTACCTTACGTACATAGCTATCTCCTTACTCGTTTAATATGTTAGCTAGAACAGAGTCCGAGACATCTGCTAGAGATATTACAATAAAGATAATTAGGGATCTTCAAGGATAACCGCAGACCCGTCTAGAAACGTAATACGACGCCACAACCTCGGGTAATAATGACATACTTTGTTCTCGTCAAAACTAGACATTGTTGAATAGCCACGCTATTATGTGACGCACATTTTTTTTAACCCCCGACCCAAAAAGGGGTGTGATAAGTTTGACGTGTGTATCTGTCTGTGGCATCGTAGCTCCTAAACTAATGAACCGATTTTATTTTAGTTTTTTTTTTGTTTGAAAGGTGGCTTGATCGAGAGTGTTCTTAGCTATAATCCAAGAAAATCGGTTCAGCCGTTTGAAAGTTATCAGCTCTTTTCTAGTTACTGTAACCTTCACTTGTCGGGGGTGTTATAAATTTTTAATTTAGACTTGTTTTTTAATTGTAAGTAGGCACACTTTTGACCACAATCACACATAGAAAATTATTATGTAATATGCTTAAAAAATCACTACCTGTCCTGAAAGTTTTGCTGATGAATTGATATTTTAGGTACCAAGCAATGACTACGATTAAAATAAAAAAAAATATTAATTAAAAAACCGACTTCCAAAACTTTTTGTTTCCACACGTGTATGTAAGTATGAAGTCAGGCGAGCATGATAAAAGAAACTTGAAAAAGCTCGCCCGACTTCATTCATACATACACGACGTGTAGAAACAATATTATTTTTTTACTTTGACGTGGTTTTGGAAGCCGGTTTATTTAATACTAGCTGATGCCCGCGACTTCGTTCGCGTGGATGTAGGTTTTATTAAAATTCCGGTGGGAACTCTTTGATTTTTCGGGATAAAAAGTAGCCTATGTGCTAATCCAGGGTATAATCTATCTCCATTTTAAATTTCAGCCCAATCTGTCCAGTATTTTTTGCATGAAGGAGTAACAAACATACACACACACACACACACACACAAACTTTCTCGTTTATAATATTAGTGTGAAGTGTGACTAAAGGATGCCCGCGGCTTCGCCCGCGTAGTTTTCAGTTTTTTTTAAATCACGTAGAAATGGTTTATTTTTCCAAGATAAAAAGTAGCCTATGTCCTTCCCCGAAATGTATCCTACGTCTGTACCAAATTTCATTAAAATCGGTTCAGCGGTTGAGCCGTGAAAACGTAGTAGACAAACGGACAGACAGACAAACTTTCGCATGTATAATATTAGTATGGATTGTTTTTCAATCAAAAGCATTGCACCATCTTAATTTTACGTTCATAATGCATTGTCCCAGTAAACTAGTAGGTAGTTGTATCGTATTTCAGCATCCTTTACAACTTGTTGGTTGTTCGACGTCAATTTGACGTATATGACCATTATTCGAGATCTCCAAGCGTGAATATGACTTCTATTGTGCAAAATCTAGTTAGTGAAATTCCGACCCAGTTTAGTGTAGAATTTCTATTTTGTTTCGGTTTCGGTATTCGGTTGTTTAGAGAATCGTACAGTCAATATGTCGTTTAGTAAATTGGTGATGACCAAATTAGTTTCTGTGTTGGGTACTTAATTATTGTGCATTGTAAAACACATTTTGCTTTTGGAAATATGAACGTACCTGCAGGCCGATTCAGAACCCTTCGATAACATAATTGTCGATCGATTCGGCAAGTTGTCGTTCGATAAAATGTATTTTCAATTCAGAATAACCGAATCGACAGTGAAATTGTCGAAACCGAAACCGAATCGAACAGACGTAGATATCGTTCGATTACGACTATCAAACGCTATTCACAACAACCTAACCGAATAATATTTGTCGAACGTCCGATAATTTTTGATGTTTACTTATCGAAAGCTATAGGGCATTCGATATCTTTTTGTTCACCTAGTTTCGTACCATCGTACAAGAAACAACAGTTTTGAAACTTTGAAATTTAATATTATTTGTTGTTATAGCGGCAAGAAATACACATTTTGTGAAAATTTCAACTCTCTACCTATTACGCTTCACGAGATACAGCCCGCTGACAGACAGACGGACAGCGGAGTCTTAGTAATAGGGTCCCGTTGGTGCCCTTCGGGTACAAAACCCTAAAACCAGCGGACAAAAATCACAATACCGAGCTTAAAAAGGCTAGAACCCAGAGCCGTAAAACCAGTTAATAAAAAAAACCAAACTTGCCATTGATTGACAGACGTAATTGATGTTTGACATTTGTGTTGTATTTACGAGGATAGCTTTAATAAAACTTCACTAGTACATTTCGATGTTTTTCGCTCGAAATCAATAATTTAATAAGCTATCATTTTAAGTAATGACTTAAATTACCTTCAAGATGAATAAAAGTTATTTTTTAATGTTTAACTTGAATTTAAAAAGAAGTAAAATTTTGGTAACATAACATACTTTATAAATGCACATGTAATCGCAATGTTTCTTATCGAAAACGGTATCGTAATCGAAATCGAATCGAATCCTTTTCTCGAACGTTCTGAATTGCACGATAAAATTTGTTCGATTCGAGATCGATACCGAATCGAATCGATTCGTTATGTTATCGAAGTGTTCTGAATCGCCCTGCTGGTTTGTTAGGACGTAACTCGACAGTTTATTTGTTTAATATGAGACATAAAACTTTTTTTAATGTAAGTAAGTTCCTACTTACCAACTTGATTTCGCAGGTTTTTTTTATTCAGATACAATGTAGCCCTTGACTGCAATCTCACCTGGTAGTAAGTGATGATGCAGTTTAGATGGAAGCGGGTTAACCTGAGTATGCCAGTTTTTATTAAACTCATAGATTTTTGTGTGAACCTCTTGGTGTCTACACAGCCTCATACCAGAACCCTAACTTGCTTGGCGACACGTTTTTACAGGTAGGGGGGTAACTAGCTATGGCAAAAGCCAACCACCAGGCCGGACCAGAGATTAAAAAATAATTATATAAATAATAGAATATTAATTTTAAAGATAAATAAGCTTTAATTGCACATTACGTGAATATTATTCATGTAAGTAGGTAGTTATGTCATTAACTTTCTTGTTGTTATTATTTTTTTTTCATCCTGCTTCATACTTTTCATCTTATGGAGTAGAGATAAATTAGTTCGGTAATGTTTGGAAAATTTTAATCAGGAAGCACGTTGCTTCATACTAATGTGCCCTGAGCCTAACTGCTTCAAAAGAAAAAAAAATGTTTATTAAATTGCGCGGTTTCTTATTTTATTATTAAAAGCTTTTCTTTGTAAAAGTATTATTTGGGGGCAGACAAAACTGATAAGAGAGGCATTAAAAACATTAGATACGGCAACAAGGAAAACTTTTTTATTTAATTTCTTAAACTGGATTTTACAAAGGGCTCTGAACAAGTAGGAGAATGGTATTCGAGCGTTTGAAGCCGACGGGCGTTTCTTTTTAACCCCCGACCCAAAAAGAGGGGTGTTATAAGTTTGACGTGTGTATCTGTGTATCTGTGTATCTGTGTATCTGTCTGTGGCATCGTAGCGCCTAAACGAATGAACCGATTTTAATTTACTTTTTTTTGTTTGAAAGGTGGCTTGATCGAGAGTGTTCTTAGCTATAATCCAAAAAAATTGGTTCAGCCGTTTAAGAGTTATCAGCTCTTTTCTAGTTTTTTTGTAGAAAAGAAGGTTAGATAACCGTTAGGTTCATAATAATATGTCAATTGACAAATGTCAAGCTGTCAAGATGGACGTTGCCTAGATACATAATTATTTATTTGAAAATGATGTTTTGGAAAACTCAGATATTTGGATCGTAGGCGCGGAATAGTCCAAGAAAATCGGTTCAGCCGTTTGAAAGTTATCAGGTCTTTCCTAGTTACTGTAACCTTCACTTGTCGGGGGTGTTATAAATTTTTAATTTACACTTGTTATCCCGTAATAAGTTCACATTGTGCGAGAAAATATGACTGGTTTACCCCGGTTTCACTTTTGTGCAATTCTTGAAATCCTACGGTTGTGACGTCTACGTTACAAAAAGATGCTAACTACACAATAATTAGAATTTTAAAGAATAGGTTAAATATTAGAGGCGCCGGGATAACCTAACCCTAAAATTAAGTACCTATAACTGGTAATGTGTGGCACAGCTTTCAAAAATAAAAGTATTTTCATTCTTTCCAATTGTTAACCCCCGACCTAAAAAGAGGAGTGTTATAAGTTTGACGTGTGTATCTGTGTATCTGTCTGTGGCATCGTAGCTCCTAAATTAATGAACCGATTTTAATTTAGTTTTTTTTTATTTGAAAGGTGGCTCGATCGAGAGTGATCTTAGGCTATAACTTTATAATGTCTTATTGTATTAGTTAGTGTAGTAGTAATAATGTTTAAATATTTTATTGTATCTTTAGGAATATGTCCCAGATTCTGAAATGAATTTTAAAGTACTACAAAATCCCAAATTAATATATTGAAAATACATAGGTTCATTTTTATTCAGTCCCATCCTTCGGGCCTGTTCTCTGATTTGATAACCGCTCTCTGAATGCGAATTAACGAACCTAGTGTCCGAAATTCAATTCCAATTTATTCTGGAATCATTGGCATGCAAAAAGTGTGGCCCCAAAGATTTATGTTCGTGACAGCTTGTAATAGATTGTCCTTATATTATAATTAAGGGCTTTAGAAAAATTAACTTTTGGGGTGTTGCTGGTGAGTGCCACTGGGCGGTGCTTTTTATTGAGTCAAAGTCAAATCATTTATTCATTAAACTTGAATCTTGTATCGCATTTTTTTAAACTGTCTGCTCTGTGGCTCTTGCATTCTACGTGACATTGGCGAAGTGCATTGTGCTGGTGTGGCACTAGGTACTATAAGAAGAGAACATTTTACTCTTTTTGATGGTCAGAATTGTTACATTTATAAGATCATATTACCTATAGTGGTGAAAATTAATTACGTAAACTTAAAACTAAAGCTACGAGAGTTCCAAACGCACCTAGGTCTGATATTAATATCTAACGATTCATCATCATAATGATCAACCCATCACCGGCTCACTACAGAGGGTACGGGTTCTCCTCTCAGAGTGAGAGAGTGGCCATAGTCTACCATACTGGCCAAGTGCGGATTGGCAGACTTCACACACCTTTGAGAACATTATGATTTCCTTACGATGTTTTCCTTCACCGTTAAACAAGTGATATTTAATTATTTAAAACGCACATAACTCCGAAAATTCAGAGGTGGGTGCCCGGGATCGAACCGCCGACCGCCGATTAGGAGGCGGACGTCCTAACTAATAGGCTATCACAACCATTAGTTTAAACACTATCATAAAAATTATAAAATATTTTCTTCTTTTTAACCCCCGACCCAAAAAGCACCCCTCTTTTTGGGTTATAAGTTTGACGTGTGTTTCTGTGTATCTGTATATCTGTCTGTGGCGTCGTAGCTCCTAATCGAATGAACCGATTTTAATTTAGTTTTTTTTTTTTTGAAAGGTGGCTTGATCGAGAGTGTTCTTAGCTATAATAATAATAATAATAAGCCTTTTATTTTTCTCTCTTCATTTCACATTTGGTTATTTTACAATATAATTTACACTAGTCGTTATAAACAACATCATATTAAACAATTATAACTAATCTTACAGCTTTTAGATAAACAAAAAATTACAAAAACTAAATTACATTTTTAGAATAATATAAAGTAGTATACCTAAAGTTATTATAGATATTGTTTAAAATTACATTTTAATTCAATTTATTTTACTAAGTCTTATTAAGTATTCCTATTCAGTAATTACTGTTTATAATATGTACATTAAAACCGATTACTAATCTTACAATAATTTACATTCTTTTTATAAACAAAAATTTATCTATGTCAAATTACATTACAACAATTCAATTTATCTAGTTATGTCAAATTACATTACAACAATTCAATTCATCTATGTCAAATTACATTAAACATACAATAGAGTAGTACAATAGAGAGTATAATTATTATTTATTATTGAATTTATTTCAAATGATTTTCAATTTAATTTCTTTTACTATTATTCTTATTCTGTAATTTATCTCTCTATTATTCTATCTCTTTCTACTTGATTTTTTTTTTCTTTTTTTTTAATTATGTTTACATGTTTATTAATATACATATATATCTGTTAGTGTGAAGATGAGAAACCCTCTTGGGTGTAGGCCTCCTCCAAAACTGACCAGTTTTTCCTATTTTTTGCCAACTCCTTCCAGTCTCTGCCCGCAACGGATATGATATCATCTGCCCATCTAGAGTTAGGTCTTCCACGTCTTCTTTTGCCTTGAGGTCCGATCCACGTAGTGACTTTTTGAGTCCATCTCTCGTCCTGCAGTCTCGCAATATGGCCGGCCCATTTCCACTTTAATGAGAGAGCATGTTTTAGGAAATCTATCATATTTGTTTCTTCTCTTATATCTGATGCCTTAAATTTTTGAATTTTTTTAATATTTAAGAGACTGCGCTCCATAGCTCGTTGACATACTCTTATTTTGTTTTTTATATTTTTGGTAAAAACCCAGGTTTGAGCGCCGTAGGTAAGGCACGGAAGCACGCAAGAGTCCATGGCAATTTTTTTGAGAGTTACTGGCAATAGATTTTTAAAAATTTCTTTCATCGACCAGTACTTATTCCAGGCCATTGTTATTCTTCTTTCCACCTCTTCGGCATTACAATGTGGCTTAAAAGATATTTGCTTTCCTAGGTAGATGTATTTTTCCACATACTCTAGGATGTTTTCGCCCACATAAATGGGAAATTGGTTTGCGTTTGTCATAACTTTTGTTTTCCCTTCGTTCATTTCCAAGCCGAATCTTAGGCTGGCTTCATGTAGAGTCTTTACCATGTATTGCATGTCCCTACTATTTTCGGCGAAAATCACTAGATCATCTGCAAATCTTAAGTGTGTTAGAGAGGAACCTTTGATTTTTATGCCCAAATTTTCCCAATGTAGAGTTTTGAAAATTGATTCTAATACTGCTATAAATATTTTTGGAGAAAGAGGATCTCCTTGTTTGACGCCTCTATTTATTTCAAATGGCGGTCCAATTGTTTCCAACTTTACTCTACTCTTACTCCTTTTATAAATATCCTTTATTATATTTATATAATTACTGTTTATTTTGCAGTCTTTGAGGGCATCCCATATGCATGTATGGAAAATTGTATCGAACGCTTTTTTATAGTCAATAAATGCTACATATAGAGATGCTCTTTTTTCTTTGTATTTTTCTAGTATTTGCTCTACCGTATGGATGTGGTCCATTGTGGAAAAACCCTTGCGGAAGCCAGCTTGTTCCTTGGGTTGGTTTAAGTCAATCTGGTCGCTTATTTTACTGAGCAGACAAGAAGAAAAAAGCTTATAAAGACTGCACATCAAGCTTATTGGGCGGTAATTTTGTACATCTTTAGGATCTCCTTTTTTGTATAGTAGAGTAATGTGTGATTCTACCCATTGATGAGGGACTGACTCTTGAATTATTATTAATTTAAATAGTTTATATATAGGGGTTATCAAGATGTCCGCAGCGTATTTGATGGCCTCATTTGGTATGTTGTCCGGACCTGTGCTTTTTTCGGTTTTCAGGCGTTTAATTGCATTGAGTATGTCAAGTTCGTGCCACTCCTCTCTTATTGTATTTCCTTCATTCTCTATGTTGTGTATGAAGTGCGTTTCCGAATTCATGCTTGTGTCATAGAGCTTTTTATAGAATTTAGATGCTGTCTCTAGAATAGCTTTTCGGTTGGTAGAGATTTTTTGTTTCTCTTGCAAGCTAGGTATCCATGTTTTGTAAATTTCAAGTTCCCTATTGGCTCGCTTTATACCACGTTTCTCTCGAAGGGATTTTTCTATTACCGAAAATCTATAATTTTTATAATCTTCTTTAATTTTATTATTTACAGTTTTATAAATTTTTGTCAGTTCTTTTTTTATCTTAGGAGTCTTTGGGTACGTATTCTGAAGCTCTAGGCGCTTGTTTATAAGATTTTTTGTCTCTACCGATATAATATTTCTACCTATACTTCTTACTTCGTTATTCGAGAATTTTATGCCATTTTTAATGTAGTTTTCTATTTTATTGTAATAACTTTGGACTGTGTCTTCATATTCAAGAGCAACATCTGTACTATGCTCTACAAGATACTTTCTATATGCCTCTATCTCTTCGTCGTGTCTTAATATTTTTTTGTTATTTGAAAAGAGAGCTCTACTTTTTTTACCGGAATCGAGAGAGACAGTTGCTCTAACTAGCCTGTGATCCGATGGGTATGGTACTTGGTTCAAGATTTCGATGTTATGAATTATCTTTGGAATATCTGTTAAGACAAAGTCAATTTCGTTCCTTGTTTTCCCATCAGGCGAACACCAAGTCCACCTGGAATCAGATCTCATTTCATAAAAGGAATTCATTACTGAGAGATTATTTTCATATGCATAGCTTATCAGAATTTCTCCCCTCTTGTTTCTTTTTCCTAGTCCATATTTACCCAGTATACGTCGTTCTAATTGGCTTGGTATTCCAATTTTAGAATTAAAGTCTCCCATGATAATACATTTTTTCCCAGCCTCGTTCTGAGCTTTTTTTAGGGTGGTATAGAAAGTATCTACTTCCAGATCATCTGCATCCGTCGTCGGTGCATATACTTGTATTAGTGAAATTAAGTTATTGTTAATTTTTAATTGAAGCATTGCCACTCTATCAGAAAAACCCCGAAAACTGTGTATATTTTGTTTGTGCTTTTTTTGAATCAAAAAACCCACCCCATAATGTCCTTTTCTTTCTCCTGAATAACAAAGTATGTGTTTGTCGTATTCTTCTATGTTGCACCCCTGTCTTCTAGTTTCTGAGAGGCCCAGTATGTCGAATTTTATTTTTTCGGTAGCATTTATTAATTCTAATAATTTCTCTGTGGTTGCTAGAGTTCTAACGTTAAAAGTGCATATGTATAAGTTATTTTTTTTTTTTTTTTCTTAGCTATAATTGAAGAAAATCGGTTCAGCCGTTTGAAAGTTTTCAGCTTTTTTCTTGTTATTACTGTAACATTCACTTGTCGGGGGTATTATAAATTTTTAATTTACACTTGTTCTCTCTTAGCCCTTATTAATCCATTGTCCATAGGCCTTCTCACTTGCACGCCATTCTTCTTATTGGGTGAGCCTTCTCTAAGTTTTCACCGCAAGCTTGGTAATGTCGCCGTAATTATAAAATTTTGTGAAATGCTAGTTGTAAAGAAAGCAATAGTAACATTGTTCCATTCAAAATATTCAGAGTAGGTATTGAAATAGGTCTTTGGAATGTCAAACGGCTCGTGTAAGCGACATACCAAGAGTTTTCATGTTATTAAATTAAGGCTCGGATCTTCTTGAAGGGTCTTGACTCGTCCGAACTTTGGGCTGTCACTCCCAGGGCCCTCGCTGATGCAGAATCAAAAGTTTCCAACTTTTCCATTCCCAATTTATCTCCAAATCGCCATTTGGGGACGTCTACGACATTCAAATTAAACGTATAAGCATAAATTTAAACTTTCAGTGTCAGACGATCGGAGTAAGTATATTAGATTTTCGTTTCTTTATACTTATTAGTAAGCTTTGAATAGACGCTGATAATAGGATTTTGTCTGTCTTTTGCCTAAATATACTATCCCAGACGAACTTAGAAATAGTGATGTGCTCACAATAATCAAAAAGAATCGGATTGGATTGGAATCAGATTATTGTGTAGACCTTGGTAGCTAGATAGATAGATAGAAGTTTTTATTACACACAAAAACACGTAAACGAATAACACAGAAGGTAGAAAACAGAAAAAAACAATTGTGAGCAAAGGCGGCCTTATTGCTTAATTCCTTTGAATTAATTAATTTTAATTAGGTGCCTTGATGTTTGACTTGACAAAAACTTTTCATACACCTTTGAGAATATTATGGAGAACTGTCAGGCAGGCAGATTTCCTCGCGATATTTTCCTTAATTCTTTAAATTACGCACATAACTCCGCCAAGTTAAAGCTGCGTCTATGGCTGCGTGCCTGAAAACGAACCCCTGACAATTCGAATAAGAAGCCAACATTTTAACCATTAGGCTATCTGATAGACTAATGATTAAGATGTCGGCTCAGTAAAGCGCTGATAGCCGCTATCAGCGCTTTGCTGAGAGTAGGTGCCAACTAGGTACTTAATACTTATACATACTTGTAGTATTGTATTTTGTTAGAGACTCAATTCATGTGCAAAGTGTAAAATTTCAAAAGAATTAGATCAGTAAAAGTAATCAAAAAATCTCTCGCAAGATTTGAAACGAATACCTATATGGAAGTGAAACTTAAATACATTTGAAACTTATCTTCAATTTGTTCTAAACATATTGTTTTATAAAAATAGGAGTTGAACGTCTTAAACAAACAAATCGTAAGTAAAGTTGACGAAATAAACATAAATGTTTACACGAGCCATACACCTGTAAGCGCAGGTCCGCGTCTATAAATAAATGTTGAACATCAACATGTGATCAACAAATGTTACAACTTGTTGTTAAGTTGCTTTTAAAATGAAACTTTCAGATGACGTAAACAAAATCGATTTAATACTTGTCAGCGAGTGATACTGGATGTTGTGTCGAAGGAGTTTGAAATCATCATTATAACCATTATTGTCGTCACTCGTCAATCGATAAACGCAAACTGGAAATATTATCTGGGTACATTATGCATGTATGTAGGTCTCTTTTAAGAACTTCCATAGGTACAAAATCATTTCAATTTTCGAGATATAGGACAGTTTACAACGGACAACTGGTCATTTAGAAAGCTTGGGATAGTGCGGGTGACGTGCGGGTGTGCGGGGCGTCCGCCCGCCTCACACTCCGATTGCCATCTCAACCCGTCGCGTACTACAGGTACATTAAAACATTATTGAAGAAATTAGAACAGTGAATTCAGTTCAATTTAAAAAAAATACCGTAGATATTATTCCTCTGAGATCTTGAGGACTCTATCTTTCTACTTCTATTTATTTTATTGTATTTTATGATGCAATTCTGTACCCTCGTTAACATTGTTTGCTAAGCTTAAATTGTATTCTCCACTGCTACATTACTCTCTTTAGCGATGTTATTATTATAAAAATTATACACTGTTAGATTCTAGATTCTTAGAAGTCTAAATTTATCAGAGAACTTATTCCACTTCTTAGAACCTATATTCCCTTCTTTTAAAGTACCTATACTCGATGATGCCCACAAGTTAGGTTTTCAAAAGTCCCGTGGAAACTCTTCAATTTTCTGGGAAAAATAAAAACACTGTGTTCGTCTTGGGGATGGCTATCCCTGTAACAAATTTTGCCAAAATCGATTAAATGGATGGACCTTACAAATCCCTGGTAAATCTTTTCCGGATTCGATTTTTCGGAATAAAAAGTAGAGATGTCCGTCCCCGGCATGCAAACTATCTGTGCTCCAAATTTCTTCAAAATCGGTTTAACGGACATGCTGTCAAAAGTTAGCGTCTAGCTAGACACACTTTCGCGAAGTAATATATATATAAGTCTATGGAGCTATGGAGCAATAATAATTGTCATATTATTTATATGTATAAGAAAAAAAATTCTCCAAAATTTAGATCTTGTAGATACTAAATTAAGAAAGGCTCAATGCACGACTGAAATTTGGCATGTAGATAGCTATTATGACGTAGACATCCCCTAAGAAAGGATTTTTAAAAATTCTCCCCATAGGGGTAAAATAGGATTTTATATTTGTATAGTCCACATGAGTAAAGTCGCGGGCATAAGCTACAAAGTAACATACAAAAAATAAAACATTTACGGCCATTTTAGCAAAGCGTAATTGCAGCAAAGCGTAGTTTCAGTTTCCATCGTTCAATTAATTTCTTCTGAGCAAACTATGACTCTGAGCATGATGAAGAAAATCGGTCAAGTGGAAGTTGAACTTGCACACGAAAGATTCCATACCATCGTACAAGAATACTTTTGAAAAGAGGAACTCGACTAAAGAAAGGTTTGCTTTATTAGCAATTTGTTTTTGTTGGTTTGTTTGAGTATTAGTTTCCATAAAACTCTTTTTACGTTTTGATTAGTCGTCATTTTATTTATACTTGTTGGCTTTCACTAATTCTCTAGTCGAAGGTAAATAGAGTTAGTATAAAACGCTCAGATTAAAAAAGCTGGTTTCTGTTCACAAATGTCACTGTGGCATATAACAGGAAAGCGTTTTCTTGGATTTAAAACTTTTATAATGGAAAGACCTTCTAAGTAAATCTCTGGTAGAAATTCTCAAAAGGATAAAGGAAAATCTTAAACTGTGTTCTATTTGTTGAATAAAGGTGGACTTTCTCTAAATTATTTTATTTTATTTTTATTTATTTGGGACAACAAACAATTACATATTATAAATTACAACTATAACTTAAATCTATCGTGAAATATTAGTAAATATGTAATCAACTACACTGTCCACAGCTTAGCAATAGAACTAGGGCGATACAATATGAATAAACTATTTAACCTAATATAAACAAAGAACTTAGACTGTACAGTAATTAAAAACAACGAATAAATGTGGTTTATACAAAGCAAAAAAAAGTTACTATTGTTAACAAAATAAGGTTAATAAATAATAATTAGCTTGATATAGCTCTTTACAGGGGGAGGAGGAGGAGGAGGACTGACAGGAGGCGCAGTGCACAATCGTTGCCTGTTGAGCAGACGTCTTATAGGGTTCCGTACCTCCAAAGGAGAAAGAAAGAATTATACCCATAAAGAATTATACTTAGTAATTTATTACTTACTTAGTCTGTAGATACAATAGTAAAACATGGAGAATGAACTCAGACGTATAAAAATCTAATTTCAGTCTAATCTTAGCTACTTTGGGCAAAGCACACAAAATTAGCATAACAAATTCAATTTTTTGCCCGATTCATCCATATTTAAATTTCTAAACGCTTTAAGTGGCAATGCAAATGTTTTTACAGCTTCGACATTATTTTACGCAAAGGATTTTTTTTGTTTTTTTTTATTTTATTTTTATTTATAGACTAGCACTTTGCTGTTGTCAAACCTGCTGGCAAGTTGGTATATTGAACCTGTTCACTATTAGGCCGTGATTACACCAGACTTGTAAGTTTTACACACGTAAGTAGCTTACGTGATTAATTTACAACAAAACTAATCTACAAGTGTAAATTAAAAATTTATAACACCCCCGACGATCCAAAGTATCTGAGTTTTCCAAAACATCATTTTCAAATAAATAATTATGTATTTAGGCAACGTCCATCTTGACAGCTTGACATTTGTCTATTGACATAATATTATGAACCGAACGGTTATCTAACCTTCTTTTCTACAAGAAAACTAGAAAAGAGCTGATAACTCTTAAACGGCTGAACCAATTTTTTTGAATTATAGCTAAGAACACTCTCGATCAAGCCACCTTTCAAACAAAAAAAAGTAAATTAAAATCGGTTCATTCGTTTAGGCGCTACGATGCCACAGACAGATACACAGATACACAGATACACACATCAAACTTATAACACCCCTCTTTTTGGGTCGGGGGTTAAAAATAACCTACTTGTGATTATCATGTAAACTACTTAAGTAGGTACGTGAGTATAAAACTTACAAATGTAATCGCAGTCATATGTAATTCGTCGTACTTACATGTATTTTACCCGTGTTATTTGTTTATTCAATACTAGCTGATACCCGCGACTTCGTTCGCGTGGATGTAGGTTTTTTTAAATTCCCGTGGGAACACTTTGATTTTCCGGGACAAAAAGTAGCCTATGTGCTAATCCAGGGTATAGTCTATCTCCATTCTAAATTTCAGCCCAATCCGTCCAGTAGTTTTTGCGTGAAGGAGTAACAAACATACACACACACACACACACACACACACACACACACATACAAACTTTCTCCTTTATAATATTAGTGTGACGACTGACGCACATTAAAATCATAAATCTAACTAGGTACTAATATAAGTTAACAAAAAAAAGCGAAAATATTTAATAATATATAATATATTTTATAATTTATATAATTTTATAGTAAGTATTTTTATACCGTGTGAAATTATGACTTGATAACGTATTTTAGCTTACTGTTTTTCAAGTTATTTCAGAGTGTTGATAGTTAGAATAACGGCAAAAAAAATATTTCATAGTTTTGTTTATAAAAATTCTTCAACGTAAGATGCACGGCGCTATAAATTCTGATTTTGATGCGAAGAATAAAAACATTTTATTCGACGATAAATTGCCTTTTGACGTTGACTAGCGCATGATATCATACATATGATATTAGAATATAAATCAAATATTATAACAAGTGAGTGCTAATATTGAAAATTATATAATGGGCGCATCCTGTAGTTATTTGAACCGTTTTGCATCGGATTACCGAAGCTGGAGAATCTGTACAAATGATGCACAGTTAATTAGTATCTATAGATACCACACCGCCTGACACAAGAGCTATTTCCATGCTATTTCACACAATAATTTCTATGAAGCTGCCAAAATTAGTATGCTACTGGTAAAGTTAATCAAGGAGTAAGCATCATTAAAATGTATTTGACATGCTTGTCTCTTTTAAATTGTTATTGTATTTGGGATTCAGTGTAAAAATTAAGAATAATATGTTTCAGGATTTTTAAAAATTCCACACCGTCACCAATTTTCTAAAATTCCACTCCAGCGAAACCGGGTCGGCACAGCTAGTTATTTGTTAGTTATGAGTTAATACACCCTGTAGTTTGTGTGCCATTAGCAATGGACCACTAATATTTACGACTGCAGCATGCATTTATTGTACATCCTAATGGACTTCCGTATCTATTGTGGTAGAGTTTCCTATTGTAAAATATGACTGTGTATTGCGGCCTATGCATTACCTACTACTAATTAAACCTAATTGAGTTCCGGTAATAGGAAATAAAAAAACAAAATCCTTATAGGATTTCTCGTGTGTCTGTCTGTCTATATGCATAGCCAATTAGATTGTTTGGTAAATATTCTATGACCCACACATCCGTGTTTGAATCCGTCCGTCATAGAGTGTACAAACACCTGTCTAAAATTTCAACTCAATCGACTGATGGATGCCCTAACTCATGGGTAACAAACAGACAGACGGATAAACATTGATTTTCATAAATTAAGAAGTTAAGAAAGGTTCGAAAAAACCTTTTATTGCCTGAAAAATTTAACCACAAGACTTAATTATGTAGGTATACTTACCTAGGTATTAGACGAGATTTATTATCCACTTATGAAAAATTCGATTGAGATTACCATCCTTACTATCTGTTTTAATATATCGTACATATATCGTTACTAAATGATAAATACTTAATTTATATCCGTTACCTTTAGTGTAGCCACGTGCGGCAGTAAAATGTGTAATTAATTTTCAGAAAAGCATTATTGCAGAGGCGGTTTTCACAGAAAGTGATTTTTCAAATTATGCAAGTATCATCGTTTGCTACAATTTACTTAATAAAGAATAATGATCTTTTTTTTTAAACAGAAATAGCGAGCAAACGAGCAGGTGAGTTAAGTGATTTCCGCCGGCTATGAACATTTGCAGCACCATAGGAACCGCCAACGCGTTGCCGGCCTTTCAGGAATTTGTTGATCCGCCCCTTGAATAACTCAATTTTGCTATTTAATGGAAACACCACGCAAGAGAGTGTGCATAGGGCTCTGATCAATAGCGCTTTTTCTTGAAAAATGAATTTTTGCACTTATGATTGGAAGTGCGAAACATGCTTTCCGGTACGTTTATCGTAACTTCGATTATCATGTCGGAGGACAAAAAGTAAACACAAAAAATCTTTTAATATCGTGCATACGTTCAACTTCATACATATTCATTTTACGAAACGCTCTCCAAGCGAGTTCCACTCGCATTTGTCCGATTTTTCATTATTTTCGACTAAAACTATTTTAAACAAAGTTTCCTTCATTTAAACTTTTGTTTTGTTGTATACTAAAGTTCCACAAAATTCGTGGAAACAATACATCGAGACAGACAAGCGTGACATACATAATGGAAATGTAGACATGGCATGGCATGCAATAAATAAATTATTTTGGTCAAGCTTCTTTGATAGCTACTTTTTAACCCCCGACCCAAAAAGAGCGGTGTTACAAGTTTGACGTGTGTAACTGTGTATCTGTCTGTGGCACCGTAGCTCCTAAACTAATGAACCGATTTTAATTTAGTTTTTTTTGTTTGAAAGGTGGCTTGATCGAGAGTGTTCTTAGCTATAATCCAAGAAAATCGGTTCAGCCGTTTGAAAGTTATCAGCTCTTTTCTAGTTACTGTAACCTTTACTTGTCGGGGGTGTTATAAATTTTTAATTTACACTTGTAAACAAAGTTTCCTTCATTTAAACTTTTGTTTTGTTGTATACTAAAGTTCCACAAAATTCGTGGAAACAATACATCGAGACAGACAAGCGTGACATACATTACGGAAATGTAGACATGGCATAAATAAATTATTTTGGTCAAGGTTCTTTGATAGCTACTTTTAATGTAGTAAGCAATGCCGTGATAGCCTTGTGGGCCTTATATTGAAAACACCGCGAGGAAACTTTCATGCCTGAGTGTTCTCCATAATATTCTCAAAGATGTAGTAGATCGTAGTAGTAGATCTGGCTACTACTAGGTTACTACAAGTCAAGACTAGCAAGCCGCATCAATCTGAGGCAGCGGCGGCGGCGCCTCGTTCAGCCAACATAGCTATTTAAGAAAAAGGTACCTGGGTCTCTGGGAACCAAGGAACTTATACTTTGGTCAGTTTCTTGGTTACCTGGGAGCTATGGTGCTCTCTAACTTTGTTTTTTTTTTTAGTGTTTTCGATGAATTAAGAATATTTATTTATTTATTCAACTAGCAGATTTAGCAAGAACAGACTACAAAACTTAGAAAATGTGATTCTCTAAACTGACTCAGCCGGAAATCAAACTTCAAGCTTATAAGGTGACGAGAACAATTATGTGTGACTATACTTTTTTAAATGTATCTAAAATAGATATATATTTTGCAATACATGAAAGCGTTGAATATGGTAACCAATTAAGGAAGTGCTAAATTTGGCACGCATTCAAAGTTGATTGATAATCATAAGCTGAGGCCTAAGACTACATAATAATATTATACTCAATCAGGATTGCGTATTGCTTGCTAATGAGAGAAGCACATGTGACAGTGGTACCGATTCTGATGGCAACTAATTTTAGAGTATTCGCTTCTTTTTTTTTTATTAATGTACCTAATGAGAAAAGGACAGACAAACTTAATTTGATTTAAATCTGTCAAATCTCGTGACTTTAGATTTATTTTGGGTGCCAGGCTTGAGCATAGTGTTGGAATTTGTAGAGTAGCATTAAATTTCAAATTTCCGTCCTTTTTTCGCAATATTAAAATGAAAAAGATGCAGATAGGTAGGTACTTATTGAATTACCCATAAAAAGAGATTAATTTTATCTATTCTATGAAAGCGTGTCCAAAACTCTCCTTTTAATAAAATTATAAGTTAAAATGAAACGACTAATTTTATTCTCGCCCGACGAAAATAATAATCAAAATAATTTAAAACAAGAAGAGATCCAATCAACAAAATATTAATTATCCTGTTGTCTAGCCACGCGCAGCTAAAGAATAATTAATTACTTAATTCATATTTTTGAAGATCAAAAAGATGACTAATGAGTGTAAGTGCAATATTATAAATCATGCGTCCAGTTTAAAAAACGGCCAAGTGCGAATCATACTCGCGCACCGAGGGTTCCGTACTACAGGAAAATTTAAACGGTATTCACTTTTGAACACATAAAAAAAACTAGGATAGTTACAACAATGGTTTCATTTTTCCTGTAAAATGCACATGAACTTCTATCGATTATAATTACTTCAGATTTTTCGATGGGTAAACTTCAGAGATGGGGGTGGAACGGTATTTTTTCGACATTTAGCACGATGAAAACTATAATGCGTGAATTTGCGTAGTGTACAGGTAAAGTCCTTTCATATAATACCCCAATCGGTATAGTTATCTTAATTTGAAATTTCAAACCCCCAATTTTAGATAATGTAGCTAACATCATCTCCGAGGGCTATAGGCTCGGAAGTACGTATAAATTGTATCCGTAAAAAGCTAGTTATGAATAAAACGATGTCTATCTGGTTGATTGTTACCTTTCTACAGCTAAATTGATTTCGATGGGCACAGAAAACTTAGAATTCCATAGGTTGACAATATCCCTCTAAAAAGAGAAGTTCCTAGAAAAGCTCACGTTCTAGCCCATATTACGCTAAGATTTTCAAAATATTGCATTTCCTAGAGTGACAAAAATCACTTTAGGAAATGCGATATTTTGAAAATCTTGATCTCACCTACTTCTTACTTATAAATGTGAGTTTAGAGTTTTGTAACCTACTCCTTAACACCGCAATAGTATAACCGATTTGGCTGAAAATAGGTAGGATATAGCTTATACCTTGAGTCAACACAGAGGCTACAATTTATCCCAGCATATCAAAGAGTTCCCACGAAATTGTTAAGAATCTACATCCACGCTGACGAAGTTGCAGTCATCATTTAGTACATTTTTATATAACATCTACACTGACAAAATATACGGTCAACAGCTGCTGGTGTGTTATAAAGTAAATTGTGACAGAAACACGTGGTGAAATATTAAACAAACTGAGGCAAACTTACTGAGCTGCACGCCGGCTTCGAAGTTATTTCCAACTGCTATTATATGCGTCTCGAATTCGACGATTTCCGCTCGATGTCGCCGATGTTAAAGGAAGCGAGCTGATCGAAACACGAAATAACTCACTGACTATTACAAAACAATTGCAACGAACCAATCGTTTATTCAACGAGTACAATATAAAGTTTAAACAACGCCAGTCGTTGAAATCTCTATCACTATTTACAATTTACGTTATTATAACGTGTTTGGTGTACGGATTTCAACAGTTTCCGTACTATTGAAAATATGCAATAATGTTTAAATCTGTCTTTGTTTCAGATTTACGGGAAAAGTCTAGGATGCAAAGTTTATTTTATCGTTTTGTCATAATAGTCATAAATCTTAGTAATAAATACTTAATCCTAAAACTTTCGATATTAAAGAACTTTTCGGCTAAAAAGTTATGCAAAACACTGTTCAAGCACAATAACACTCAAAAGTTTATTCTTTCATTCAAGGAGAAAACTTTTTTCTGAAACTACTATCGATGTTATTTACGCGGCATAGAGTTAAAAGGTTAAAGAGGTAACAATACGTCTGCCTCTTAGCAGGCCTCGTCGCCGACTGATTTCAGATGCTGAAACTACGGTCTACTACGGGGCGCTGAAAAATTCTCCACAGTAGCTCAGCCTCCCGGTGTTTTCATGAAATGCCGCCTAGGGGTCACTCAACTTTATGAGGGATGCCGCTATCCTCTACATTCTCAGTTCTCACGCGGCGATTACGATTATAATTACTTTTTGTGACAGTTACGGCCGTTAGAATGATGATATGAAGATAATTACGAGGGTTTTCAGGACTTACAACGTTACGAGAAATTTAAAAACATAAAAATTCTTTTTTTACATGATTACTTTGGACACTTTTTTACCAAAGTTAATTAGCTTTGTAACGAATGCTTTTGCGGAAAAAATATACTTCTGCCCGCCTCTATATATAAAGTTGTATGAACCAATGTAAATGTAGAGTTGATTGATATCTTGTTTAAATATACAAAAAGTTTACGTAGGTTTTATTGGTCAACATTCATCTATTTTCTCAAATAACTAAAAGTATAATTTATAAATTATAAAAAAATATACGCATATTTGAGATCCTCAGAGTAATTGCTTTTATTATCTGATAGGTGCATCACAATTCACTCTACAGTGTGAAAAAGTTTAGGAAGCTGCACAATGTACAGTACATAGCTTGCAAAACTTTTTCTTTGATTTGCTTATTTGCCCCCCAGAAGCCCACCATATTCAAAAATCTGTTGAACATTAGATATCCGGTTTGAGTCCCAGCAATTTATAGGCCTAGGTTATTAACTACGTCATGGTGAAACACGAATACGTAGCTTTTTATATGTAGAGTCGGAAATTGCTATATTTTCATGAAGGGATCGCACCAAATTTGCGCGCACCAAAAAGTTAATTACTCTCTGTGGGCGCTGGTTTAGTGAAAAGTTAATTTATAAAACAAAATTCAACGAACTCAGATCGAATAACTCTATTGCAGGCTTTTTAATATAAGCCAATAACTCACAAAATATACCCCTAGTACCTCCCTATATACCTAACCCTAGTAAGTATACAATGTAAATACACCTACAACTTTATATCAGGTTAGGTATGTGTCATGTTTTCAAATACCTACCTACATGCAAAGGGTGAAGGCTCTTAAGACAGAGTGGAAATTGTAAATTTTTCTTGTTCGTGAATAATCTGTAAATTTTCAAATTAGAAAAAATATATGTATTTCTAGAATGTACAAAAAAGAAATAAATAATATTATATGGTAACTGATGCCCAAGACTTCGTTCGCGTGGATTTAGTTTTTAACCTCCGACCCAAAAAGAGGGGTGTTATAATTAAAAATCTAGTGAAAATTCAATCGTTTGTCAGGATAAAAAGAAGTATATCACTGTGCAGGATTACTTAACCATGAAAAATCACGTTGATCTGTCGTCGTTCCGTTGATATCCGACGTTATAGCCGACGGCAAGCCAACAAACAAACATACTTGAACACGATAATGCATATTATAATACTTTAGCTATGTAACTTCATCTTCATTCCCAAGAGTCTTAAACGCTATTAAACAAAGTGCTTTTCCTTCTTGAATATTTTATTCCATGAAGTAAGTACTTTGCGGTGATCTCTCATTTTAATTCTGATGATCTGGTTTTAAAGACTTCGGTGAATAAACTTCTATTGATGTCTTAAGATAAAACTTTAAGAGAGATACTTTGCTTGATTGGAGTTATCGTGGAGTTTTATTCGTCTTGATGTGAAATTCCTTCATGAAAATATAGCAATTTCCGACTCTACATATAAAAAGCTACGTATTCGTGTTTCACCATGACGTAGTAAATAACCTAGGCCTATGTTGTGTAGTTAATAAACTATGGAATTTTTAAATACCTATCAAAAATTGCGGAACCGGCAGAATTCGAACCTGCGTCTTCTGGGTTAGCGCCCGACGTTTCCTTGAAGTGTAGATCAAAACACTATCACAAAAATCATAAAAATATGGAATTTTTATTAATTTTGCCCGCGACTTTTTTTGGGTTCCGTACGTGTAAAATGTAAATGAAAAACGGAACCCTCACCGATTAAGTTCCAATTTGGGACATAGTAGATATATGAGTTGCTGGGACCCAAACCGGACGTGTTACTTTTAATTGATTTTTCTACTTGCGAATGTATTTCAGAACTCATTTCCCCATCTGTTTTTATCAAACAAAATTCATAGTATAGGACGTAGGTAATGTTTAAACGGGTAATGTAGAAAGGTAATTGCTTTATAATTGCTAAATAGCAGATTGTACGTGTACTTTTAATTACACTTAGGAATTTTACAAATAAAATTAATTTTCAACAAAATGTTTTTATTTTAATGCTCACGCCTCTTAAAAAGGGTTGTCGTTAGCAAACCCCTACCAGATGTCATCCAACCCAGCGGTTTTTTATTTACAAATAATAATGTTTAATGGCACCTTTTTTTTAAGACTACAAAATAAATCATGATGACTTTTAACTATAAATACCGGGATTCAGATTTGATGGCTAATAGTCCGCGCAAAACAAGTAGGTACCTACCTAGTCTAATCAAAAGTTGCAACATGCGGCGTGCGCAGGTCGTAGATTAAGGATTACCTAAAACACAAGTCTGGCTAAGATCAGCGTCTTAATCACACTAATATTATAAAGGCGAAAGTTTGTATGTGTGTGTGTGTGTGTGTGTGTGTGTGTGTGTGTGTGTGTGTGTGTGTGTGTGTGTGTGTGTGTGTGTGTATGTTTGTTACTCCTTCACGCAAAAACTACTGGACGAATTTGGCTGAAATTTGGAATGGAGATAGATAATATCCTGGATTAGCACATAGGCTACTTTTTATCCCAGAAAATCAAAGAGTTCCCACGGGATTTCGAAAAACCTAAATCCACGCGGGCGAAGTCGCGGGTATCGGCTAGTTATGGTAATAAAATGATAGGCTACAGTGTGACGCAATCACCTCTGATGGGTTGACGCTATTGGCTACAATGCATTGTTGCAACAAGAATATCACAAATTCAGCCAATCGCAAAAATTGCGATTAGCTGAATAATGATTGATGCACGTTTTCTGGACTCAACCTGTTGTTTTTTGTGTAACGCCTTCATAGGTACCGGTTCCGATTTAGTGGTAATATTACAAGTATTTCAAAACTGTATGACGTTTTGAGTGTTCACACAAGCTCAGATCACAATCCCGAATGCGACTGTTTTGCTTAGATACTATTCAAACACACTGCATGTTCTGTACACATCGCATTCATCTTCTACGGAGCTGGAATTTAATTCTATATGAGATACGTACCTGCTTCATGATTGGATTCTGCTAGCAATAGATTGAAATACAGATTGCTAGAGCATAGAATTCTAATATACGTATCAAGTTTCAACCTGGTATCAAAATAGATACACGTACCACACTGAGCAAGGGATTTCATTATCTGCGAGTTGATCTAACCTGACTTTACTCTAGTAGAATTTTTGAACATCGTTTCTTAATGAGGGTCTATGACGGTAATAGTAATGCGTTTCCGAGCATAAGAGCTGGGACACACCAAACGCGTGTGCAGCACGTACACGTGACCACGCGCGTAGTGACGCGCGTGAATCCATAGACATGACAGCACGCATTACGTCTACGCGAACGTTCACGTCACGCAAGCGGTATGCCATATCTCATACAGGTCCATACATTACAACGTCGTGGTACGCGCTACGTCTACGCTTACGTGCTGCATACGCGCTTGGTGTGTCCCAGCCTTAAATGTTATAGAGAAAACCTGAATTTTTTGCTAGCAATCCAGCTAGGCTTAAAGCGAGAACTTTCATACAAAGCAACAGAAGTTCACAAGTTAAACTTTAACCAGCGAATGTTGTGCTTAATCACTTGGCAGTACAACTTTCCTGAATCAATGAATATGAAAATTAAGTTAAGACCCAGGCCCAGCTTAGTAAATTTCAATTAGACATTTTAACAAAATAACTCCAAGTAGGTGGTACCTAATACATTTTGTAAGTTGCTCGACTATTGCGTAAATATAACCCATCGTCGACACACTACTGAGCACGGCTCTCCTCTCAGAATGAGAAGGGTTCAAGCCATACGCATGCCGAATCAGGTACAGCTTTGTAGCACCTTCATACTCTCTGAGCTAAGCCGCGGACGGACGGACAGACAGACAGACCGAAGACATGGTGAAACTATAATTTACTACAAACTACTAATGATTCCTTATTTACTACGGGTTTCTAATCAAAACGAGAAAATGCTATAAGTACTTAGTAAATTAATTAAAAAATTCCATTAAAAGAGCATCAGACTATCTGGCTCCACTCATAAATGTTACGACGGGCGCTAGACACTCGCAGTGCCAAGTGACTCTGGCTGACCCGAATGAGGAGTTCATAACTGGGTCATTGGAATGCGAACTACTTCATATCGTAGTTTAAAGCATCTACTTGGCATATCAATGAGACTGCAATGGAACAAAGGGTGAGATTTATAGAGCGCACTTTGAGTTTGCTCAGATTTAAGGTGCCCACGCACTCGAACTGAACTGCAGCTGAACTGCGCGTCGCGGCAGCGCCCCGCGCGATATTCTCTCCAGCCGCGACGCGCGTACCGCGTAGCGCGTCACTGCCGCGCGTCGCGTAGAATATCGTACGGGGCACTGCCGCGACGCGCAGTTCAGCTGCAGTTCAGTTCAAGTGCGTGGGCACCTTTAAGATTGAGTTAAAACGATATAGATTTATGTGACAGATTTATGTTTTAAGTCTAAGCAAAGCCAGAGTGCGCTCTATACTTAGATCTCACCCTTAGAATTTAAGGGCGTTTTAAGGGTGTTTCAGCACTCATAATTTCTTTGTATTCGATTCGTATTCATCCATATGGCCTAAAAGGCTTTAGGCCATAGTTCACCACGTTGGGCCAGCGCAGATCAGCAGATTTCACACCCTTTGAGAACATTATAGAGAACTGTTAGGCATGCAGGTTTCAACACCTGTTTTCCTTCATCGTTAAAGCAAGTGATATTGCATTATTGTGTAAACGCATATAAGTAACTCCAAAAAGTTAGAGGTGCGTGGCCGGGATCGAACTCCCGACCTTCCGAATAAGAGGCCGACTTCTTAACCATAGGCTATTTCTATGTGGATACATTTTAGTTTGATAGTCGATTAAAATAATTGACTCTCACATGATATCATTATTATATATCGATGTAAGAGAAAGATACAACAAGGAAAATTGTTTCATAAATAAATACAACATAAATATTACGTGTACTGGAAAGGTTTTATAACAATATGTAGGACGCGGTTTACGTGATCGAATTACACTACTAAACCTTGTCACGAGAATTGGGACAAGCCATAAATATGTCCATGTTTTTTTCTCTCTCACGAATGATGAATGAACCCGTCGTGATGACAGATGTAGAGTAGGGAATCGATCATGAGAAAAATATGACTGTACCTACCCTATGCCTAATTTTTATGGTTCCGTAAATCGCTATCCATCCGTCTGTCTGTCAGCCGGCTGTATCTCATGAACTGTAATAGGCAGAGGTGAAATTTTGATAGAATGTTTATTTCATAATTGCCGCCATGAAAAAAGAAAACAATAAAGTGCTATTTCTTATAGTATTTATAGTACAGAATCCTTCGTTTGCGAGTTCGACTCGCACTTGACCTTTTTTTCTACACAAACAACTAAATGATATACTACTCACATTAAAACAACTGAAACCATAAGCGTAGATTTTTAAAAGTGTTTTTAAGAGCGATGTTGATTTACATTAATTGAATCCACAGATTATTTTATTTAAAATTGTAAATTATGTTATACCTACTTAATAATTTATAATAAATGATCATTTTTAACTTAATTTATTTAAATTAAGTTAAAAATAATGTTCACATGACAAATAATGATGGGAGGAAAGAAAGTCATCTCATTAGAAAAATGTTAAGTATGCATGTGAAAAAAGAGGAGGGGATGACCAAAGATAAGGTGGATGGATTGCTTGAAAGTGGATATGCGTAAGAAAGGGTTGATTACGTTGACGGATGAGAAAAGTGAGTGGTAGAACAAGACATGTTGTGCGGAACCCACATAGCATGGGATAAGGTCAGAATTCTTTCTGACCTTATCCCATGCTATGTGAGCTATGTGGGTATGAAGAAGATGACCACTTTACCATACTTTATAATTTACCATACCTACATCTATAGTAAAATAAAGTACCTACCTAACAGTTAAATTTGCACAGGCCTAACAATACGGGAAGCAACTTTATGACAGACAAGCAATGCAAAACAGGATGAATTGCGCATAGATTATAAATTAAAACAGGAACTTTACAAATTGGCAGCTCGTCGCAAATGGACTGCTACAAATAAGGATCGACGCGATTCAACTTGTCAATTCGTCATAATATTTGAGGAATTATTTTTTGTGATGTAACCAAAAATTCACGGTTTTCGGATTTTTCCTTTACTTGTGTTATGAGACTTACCTGAATGCCTTTCATGATTCTAGGGCAAGGGGAGGTATCCTATAGGTTTTTTTGACACACACGACGGACAAACAGACAGACAGATAACAAAGTGATCATATAAGGGTCCTTTTCAAAGAAAATTCAAAGAGTTTCCACAGGATTCCTAAAGACCCATCCGCTTAACCGATTTATATGAAAGGTACCGAGGTAGCTTGCGTCCTTGTAATTGACATAAGCAACTTTTTATCCCGGAAAATCAAACAGTTTCCACGGGATCTTTAAAAACCTAAATCCACGCGGACGAAGTCGCGGGCATCCTCTAGTAACACAATGTCTCTCACTAACTGTTCTGCTATATCCTCTGCGAATAGCCGTAGAAATTTTAAGTCCATGTACGTGCCTAGATTCACAAATTAACACACTCGTGTTTGTTTAATATTCACCGCGTGATCTGCTTATACGTCCCTTTTATGTGTCATGGTGCATGCATGGTGCTCGCTGAATTTGCAAGCGGTTTCATCTTTTGCCAATCAATTGATGGTTAAAAGGTGAAACTGGTTTAATTTATGCTAATTAATTAGGTATGTGAGTACTGTGACTATTATCATCATCATGATCAACTCATCGCCGGCCCAGCCCACTACTGAACACAGATTCCCTCTCAGAAGGTTCTAGACCATAAACGCTACGGCAGCCCATTGCGAATTGGTGCGAAAGATTGATGATGTTGACCGAGAAAAGCTACACACGAAATCTCAAGTTTCAAGACCCAGGTTTAAGCTATAGGTATGTTGATAGTCAGTCAGTTTATCTTAAACCCTAGAGTCTAAGAAGCACTATATTTTATACTTATGTGTAGAACAAATTCAAGAGCATATAAATCTTCTACTCAATTTATATTGATAAAGTTACCAATTAGTGAATGTATCCTGTGACATTGAAAATTAAATGTTAAAATGTCTTTTCACTTTTGCAACTTAATGGGGTGTAACTTGAAACAGGTTCTAAACCGTCATTTTTGTCAATTAGTAAGATTAAGTCTCGCTTGAAACATAATACGAATAGATAAGACTAGTAGATCCGCCGCGACTTCGCACGTGGATCACCTATTCCATAGACAAACAGATAAAAATATTTCTCAGGATAAAAACTATCCTGTATGCTAACCCAAACTTTTAGATAAGTTCGCCAAGTTATATTCCGTTTAATAATTTCAGCGCGAAGCGTGCACAAAAAGACAGACGGACGGACAAAGATTCCAAAAATTTTTTTTGCGGTCTTGATCGATAATAAATAATGTTACCTTCGATTAAAATTTTCAAAATATATTTATTTAACTAGATGATGCTCGCGACTTTATCCGCGTGGGTTTAGCTTTTCAAAAATGCCGCGAGAACTCTTCAATTTTGCGGAATAAAATGTAGTCCTTGCCGTTCCTGAGATGCATGCTATCTCAGTACCACTCAAAATCGGTTAAACGGATGGGCCGTGTAAAGCTAGCAGACGGACAGACAGACATAAGTACCCACATATAATGTTAGTGTGGACAATATTTAGATATACAGAAATCGTCCATTTTCAGTTTTTTTATAAGTATAAAATAGATTATATTTCGCCGTTTGGTTCGACTTCGATCGTCTGGAATAATTACTTAATGGAACAGTAATGACATCATTATCGCGATTGTTATTGTAATCATTATTCCGTAATTACGGTATGAGTAATGATGAAACACCTGTTTCAACCTCATTCAATATGAAAAATGGTTTTCCACAATTTCACTCAAGAAGTCTAGAAAGGTTGGTCCAAAATAAATGAAATGAAACAATCTTTATTAAGCCCCAAGTTACCACATAAAGCGATGGATGTCCGCCTCCTATTTGGGAGGTTGGAGGTTCGATCCCGGCTTCTTATTCTTTGGAGTCATGTGCCGTTAAAGCAATTGATATTTAATTGCTTTAAAACCCTTTAAAGCAATTAAACTTAAATTAACTTGCTTTAACAGTGAAGGAAAACGTGAGGCAACCTGCATCCCTATGAGTTCTTCATAATGTTCTGCCAATCCGCACTTGACCAGCGTGGGCAGACTATGGCCTGAACCCTTTTTAGTCTGATAGGAGATTCATTTCTACATTCATTAACTTCTTTTCATGTAGAAAATATTCGAATGTAATGGAAATTGGAAAATTTCCAAGCAGGGCGCGTAATTTTAATTGAATTCTCTCTAAGAACATTTCACGAATGAAAACAGCATTTTCCGCATGATAACCTATGGAAGCAATTCAACAAGAGCAATTCTAAGTACGCATTATAACCACGAAACCGTGGTGACATCAATTTTAAACGAAACTAATGCAGTGCTACGAGTAAGTACAACATTCCGAACTGACCTACTTTACGTGTTTCGTAGAAATACTAAGACCATGTCCAGAAGAGATGAATTCGCTGCGAATTCGTACGCGCGACAATGAGGCACCTACTGGACGCCAGCCGCCAGTACATCGTTTCCACAAGCATCTTGCGAATTTCAAATACGTTTTACATATCGCATGCGCTACCCCAGACTCTCAACGAGGGTCGAGTCGAGTCTCGACGGCTCCTTGGTTTACAGTTTACGCCATGTTTACGCGCGAAGTTGTCTCCAAACGATGGCACGTTGCACGTTCCTTCTGGGACCTTCCTTCCAACGTACGCGTGAAACGATTCGCGGCGAATCACCCTTCTGCAATAGGTCTAAGTGAGTGTGACACCATGTAATGTCGGCCGCCGACTGTGAGCAGGCTCGCTGCAGCCCCAGTGTAATTATGAAGTCAGACTTCATTTTTCGTTCACATCGAACTGCATCGTCCGCGGTAGTAGGTACGAGTAAATCCACGCATAACATGTACCACAGAACACCTCTGCGGTACTCGTAGTAGCGTATTGTCATTTAGTGTGAACAAAAAGTTGAATATGTATGGAAAATACCAAAAATCATTGCTTTAAGGTCATAAACCAAAAAGAAAACAGGCGAGAGATGGAGAAAAGACCACTCGCATTTCCTTTTAAACTGCGTAACGCTCGCTGGCAATCGGCGGCTGACAATACGTTAGGTGTGAACACCCACAAAATTTTTGTACGCAATGATTTTCTTTTCATTTTTTGGATTGAAGCCAAAATACTGAAAGTATCAGATTAAAATCCAAACGCAGACAAAAGATTTCTATCTTGCGTAGTACAAAACGATTTTCATAATGACTTCTAAGAGCCAACAATTTTTGATGAGTTATCATTTTTGTTTTGTATCTCTATTTATTTTCGTAATTCATGTCAATGACTGAGCTAGTCTAATAGGCATATGGAATGCGCTAAATTAAAATAGGGATAATGTGTGTGTATGCTAGAATGAAGCAGGGATATTAGGAAACTCATTTACTTACTATACTTACATAATAGTTGGCGTTACAAACTAAAGGAGAATAAGTGCTTCTTTGAGAGTCTAATGATCGAATTCTTCAGGTAAGGCTCAAGGCTTACCTGAAGAATTCGCGCAGAGATGAAACGGCTGCTAGGCATGCGTATTTTTAAATGTCTCCTTACCCTATTACTAATTAAGAACCCTATTACTAAGTCTCCGCTGTCCGTCCGTCTGTTCGTCCATCCATCTGTCCGTCTGTCCGTCTTACCCGTTCGTTCGAACCGTCTGTCTGTCAGCGGGCTGTATCTCGTGAACCATAATTGGCACAGAGTCGAAATTTTACACAGTATGAGTATTTCTATTGCCGATATAACAAAAAATAATTAAAATCTCAAAATGGCCGCCAAAAGAATATAATCAAAAAAGTGTTATTTCTTGTACAATGGTACGGCACCGCACTCGCACTTGCGGACGAACTCGGAATGGGCGGACTCGCACTTGACCGGTTTTTGTTTTTCATTTTGCCTCACACTAAATAAGTGCATTACTTACCTAGTGGTAACAAAATTCAGTACACTTCGTTTTTAGAAAAACACCTCGCTTTGCGCCAATGTATCTCGAGCCTAATCACCTAATGTAAGCTAATTGAAGGTAGATAGAGTATTAAACTTATAAATAGGGCGTAGGTATTCTATCTTTGAGGATGTATCAATCAATAGCAAGAAGGTTCTTGATTAACTAAAGTACCCTCTAAGAAGGTTGTTGCCAACTTTCCTAATCTTTTATTCATAGCGTGCAAAGGGAACATCGAAGCTCTCGATACAAGTGATTTTCTTTGGATTCTACCCCTATTAATTATCTATGTAGTTACCACCTGATTCGCTATTGTCTTAGGTAAATATATTGTAGGTAGCACCTACCGTGATAGCCTAGTAGTTAAAACGTTTGCTTCCTATTCAGGAGGTCGAGAGGTCGAACTTTTCGGAGCTATGTGCGTTTTAAGCAATTAAATATCACGTAGACATATTATTTATTGTAAGTTTCATAATAGCATACAACTTTCGTGATCGGTGATGAGGAACACGGAAGATACAAAACACACGAGAGTAGAAGAGATGCACCCTACAAATGTGATCCATGTGTCGTAGTTTTAAGTCTCCGTTTTAGATAGGTACGTAGGTATAAGTATGTATTTACTTCTTATTTGCATAATATATACTTGAGTAACTTTTTTTTCTCTCTCTCGTCTGGCTTTACAAAGATTAGCCAATGTTAAGTTTGTAGTTATTTGTAACAAGTTAGTTAAACTATACAAGTATGGACCCCGTCTGTGCTGGCGCTCATCGACATACGCACGGCACTCCCTTAGAGCGCTTTCCAGTCAGTTTTAACAAAAACACTCCACAAGTGTAAATTAAAAATTTATAACACCCCCGACGATCCAAAGTATTTGAGTTTTCCAAAACATCATTTTCAAATAAATAATTATGTATTTAGGCAACGTCCATCTTGACAGCTTGACATTTGTCTATTGACATAATATTATGAACCTAACGGTTATCTAACCTTCTTTTCTACAAGAAAACTAGAAAAGAGCTGATAACTCTTAAACGGCTGAACCAATTTTTTTAGATTATAGCTAAGAACACTCTCGATCAAGCCACCTTTCAAACAAAAAAAACTAAATTAAAATCGGTTCATTCGTTTAGGCGCTACGATGCCACAGACAGATACACAGATACACTGATACACTGATACACAGATACACAGATACACAGATACACAGATACACAGATACACAGACACACAGATACACAGATACACACGTCAAACTTATAACACCCCTCTTTTTGGGTCGGGGGTTAAAAAAGGCAGAGCACGCCCGCCAGCTAACACCAACACAGACGAACACTTGAGTAACTTATACATTAACTCTGAATCTAGGTAGGTATGGTTTTTTGTTAGCAAATTCCAACTATTACACATCTCTGTCAGCTTCTTTCAATCAATTCAATAAAAGGCGAAAGGTTTGGCATACCACATTCCATATTATAGGTACCTAAGCCCGATAAGGTTTTTACCCCTAACCCTTTTAGAATTTTGTCACGCACTGAAGGATTGACCTTCATGCCTCTCAGTTTATTACGAATTGTTATCCAAGATCCAAATTGTATTTGTGATATTTTCACTGGCAAATAAACTTTGGAAGGCTGACTTTTTATACTATTCAGACTTTATTCAGATCACTGAAAAATATGATCGATCTGTGCTTCAGATGTTTGCGGCTAGCTTTGCCTGTGACTTCATCCGCGATACATAATAAAGCTAATATTACAATGTAGCCAGTCAGTGAAATAATTTTTGAAATCGGATGAATGGTTTCCCCCCTCATACAAGCTCACAAACTATAGCTCTTTATAATTTTAGTAACTAACCTTTCCTTGAATTATAAATGCGAAAGTGTCTCTATCTGTCTATCTGTCTGTCCTGCTAGCTTTCCACGGCCCATCTGTTTAACAGTTTTTGACGAAAGGTACAGAAATAGTTTAATACCAGAAAATCAAAGTTTCCACGGGATTTTTAACGAACCCAGAAAAGCCGCGGGCATCATCTATACTAATAAATAAAATTGGAGTGTCTGTCTGTAATCTATACTAATAAATAAAATTGGAGTGTCTGTCTGTAATTTCGAAATAACTACCTCATATTAAGCTCATATGGTTATTTGAACAATACCATAACTGAATCACACGTTTTTAAAATTTTTGTCTGTCTGTCTGTCTGTCTGTCTGTCTGTCTGTCTGTCTGTCTGTCTGTCTGTTTGAAAAGGCTAATCTTTGGAACGGCTGAACCGATTTTGACGGGACTTTCACAGGCAAGTAGAGGATTGACCAGGGCGTAAAATAGGCTACTTTTTTAACCGACTTTTAAAAAGGGAGTTGTGTTTTTCTACCTATGTACACCGAAATCTCCGAGATTTCTGAACCGATTTGCGTCATTTCTTTTTTAATCGATAGAGGAACTTTACGACATTGTTTCATAAAAAATTTGGAGTCCAACTCCTCAATCCTGATGCTGCAGGGGATCTGACCAATCCACGCGGGCGAAGCTGCGGGCATCAGCTAGTCTACTATAAAGTACCAACCTATAGTACGCGACAGGTCGAGATGACAATCGGGGTGGGGACGCCCCGCACACCCGCACAGCCCCCGCGCTAACCCGATACGCGATAACGCGATAGATATTCGGTATACCACAAAGCTCAAAGTTTAACTGTTGTTCCAATAAAAGGCAAAATGATACCAAAGTAAACATTAAGGGCAGGAAATGCGTTCCAAACGATCTTCCTCGGTATTTCATCACGGACTCTAATCTGTATAGTGAGGGTCAATATTGGCAATTACATCGAGGCGGATAATTCACGTGAGCAAGCGGCCAAGTGCGCTATTTACTTTTTCTTATTTACCTTGCCTCTATCCGGGATATGCCCTACATATTTGATTGATCATTTACTTAAACGAATCTCTTTATAGATCAATTTATTGGTCTCGGCTTTGGATGAATTCCTTTTTTACAATAAAACGAGAAATTAAAAAAAACCAACTTCAAAAACGAAAAACGAACGAGCTTCACACTTAGATTTCTAATTTCTTTTGTTATGCTCGCTGGACTTACACGTGTAGAAACAAAAAATATCTTTTTACTTAAGTGTTTGTGGTTTTTAACCCCCGACCCAAAAAGAGGGGTGTTATAAGTTTGACGTGTGTATCTGTGTGTCTGCGTGTCTGTGTATCTGTGTATCTGTGTATCTGTGTATCTGTGTATCTGTGTATCTGTCTGTGGCATCGTAGCGCCTAAACGAATGAACCGATTTTAATTTAGTTTTTTTTTGTTTGAAAGGTGGCTTGCTCGAGAGTGTTCTTAGCTATAATCTAAAAAAATTGGTTCAGCCGTTTAAGAGTTATCAGCTCTTTTCTAGTTTTCTTGTAGAAAAGAAGGTTAGATAACCGTTAGGTTCATAATATTATGTCAATAGACAAATGTCAAGCTGTCAAGATGGACGTTGCCTAAATACATAATTATTTATTTGAAAATGATGTTTTGGAAAACTCAGATACTTTCGATCGTCGGGGGTGTTACAAATTTTTAATTTACACTTGTTATGATAGTTTTTTACCAACTCTTCAACTAAAATTTATTAAATAAAAATTTACCTACCTATCCTCTACCTTTTAATAATTTCTAAAATTCTAACAGACACTCATGACGTGTAAGCGCTTGTAGTAGGTACCTACTCTACCAGAAGAGAATCGTAAATCAAGGCTTACAAGAGCAAGCCTATGCAAATTATAATGTTCCCGCTTATACGAATATTAGTATGAATATTCATAAATATACAAATCTTAGTTAAGTTTTGTGGGATTTGAACATTATTTGGCATTAGGAGGGTCCCAGTATTTATCTTAAATACAGGTTGTTAAATATTTTTTATATTAACTAATCTTTTTTTAGAAATTCCAGTTTGAAGTTGAGTCGAGTTAGTTCAGACCAAATAGACTTTCAATTTGTCTTATCTTTAACAATATAAGTGTTTCAAAAAATGAAAGTATTTTAAAATAAAAAATCCTATTCATACAGCATTTTTATAAGCCTAGTAAGCACAGTATGATAAAAGAGAAAAACGTTTTTATTGGAAAAAGGATTATATATTGGAAAAAATATTTTTAATCCGACAAACAAAATACTGCTAGTCTACTTTTCAAATGAAATGAAATTTTATGAAAAAAAAAATCCTAAAAATCGTAAGCCTATTTAAGTGTTGGTGCTCGGTTATTCAGAGTTAACAGTTTGCAGCCTAGTGGGGAAAAATGGAAGTGTGAAAATAGTTTAAAAATATAAGGCGGATGTGGTGTGTACAGGAAACTTTGAGCTTTTAGAACGCCAACATACGAGCGTTTGTTCAACGCAGGCATTGGTCGAACGTATTAGATGGTATTCGATTTTAAATCTTGCAATGTTGATAAAATTCGAGCGTGAAAATGGACCTACACTTCCTTGATTCCATTTTTGGAAGTGTAGGTCCATTTTTACGCTTAAGTCCAAGTCCAAAATTCAATAAGACTGATTTTAATTTTACAAGTTACCGCTTAGAGGGCTGGCTGTAGATATATGGATGAACTTGAGCTTTTACTTTAACATTGATGAAGTGTTTTGACGCTTAAATTCTGTAAAACATATTGGTAAGAGTAAAATCTTATACTAAGCACACTGTAGCTACACTAACATCATGCGTGTGTATATACTATGTAAGTATTCAATCAATCAATCAATCAATCAGTCATTTATTTTTGCTCAAATGTAGGTTAACAATGGTATGACAATTATTATTATTCATATAGTATCACTACACTTGCCATTTAATGGTGTGCAAAATTTTACATAGATACCTAGTATAAAATTGTCTACTGAAGTAGACATAATATTATTATAAAACATTATTCAGCGTCAAGGATAGATCCTTACCTCGCAGTTCATATCTTACGTACCTACTGGAGTGAGTCTGGAGGTGTAGGGCACAAAAAACACATTTTTTATAATTAGATAAAATATCTTGACAAGTATTAAAAATAATAGAAATATTTCTTTTCTTCATCGACAATTATTATTGCAAATGAAATAGTGCCAAGCATTTTCGCGCTAAACATCGAGACTGATACTTTGTGCAATAAATAAGGCAGCCGTTCTGTCACCAGATGAAACAATTAATTAAGCTTGGTGAATTGTCTCTCACAGATTTTACCAAGTATCAAAATTTCCCGCCAGCTCTCGGAAAATCAGGTTTAAGACATGAAACATTGAACAATGAAGAAAGGAGCCCCTCTGACATCACATCGTTCGGAAGATATGCTTTGTGAGAAGTTTGTGATTACATAATTTGTTATCTTTGTTTTCTTGATATAACAACAATTTAAGTAAAAAACCAGCTTGAAAATACTTATGTTGAAAAGCTTTTTCTTGATACGCTATGAAGGTTTAAGGAAATCACAGAGCAAGTATTAAATATCTTTGCTTATGAAAAGTGTAATAATTTCATTATAATTATGACGTGAATACAATTTTTTGTGGATGGATGAAATAAACTTGTGATGGGGAATATTCTAAAAAAAATCAACCTCTCTGTAAAATCGACACCGATTCTACTGTCTTTCTCTAAACCTAATTTAAAAAAATATTAGTACATGATCTTGTAAGTACTACTGAACGCTTATGTGCGAGTCCGACTCGCACTTGTCCGGTTTTATATAGAGTTATAAAGCCGGCGTCTACGAGTATATTAAGTACTAGAGGAGGCCCGCGACTTCGTTCGCGTGGATTTAGGTTTTTAAAGGAACTGTTTGATTTTCCGGGATAAAAAGTTGCCTATGTCAATTACAGGGACGCAAGCTACCTCGGTACCAAATCTCATACAAATCGGTTAAGCGGATGGTGTTTTGGGAATCCCGTAGGAACTCTTTGATTTTACGGGATAAAAAGTAGCCTATTTCCGTCCCCGAGATATAAGCTAACTCTGTACCGAATTTCGTCAGAATCGGATAAACTGTTGGGCCGTGAAAACGTAGCAGACATACAGACAGACACACTTTCGCATTTATAATATTAATAAAGTATGGATTTGAGTGGTTATGCATTCATCCGATCCGAATCCGTGAAAATACGGATTAATCCGATTACGCACTAGTCCGATCTATTCAGTGGACATCGTTGACATAAATCTACGTCATAATATGTCCGATTCGAATCCGAAGCACATGCGAGATATTCTCACGGATGACGGGGAGAACTCGGATGACGAAGTCGGAGCTAGTGCGTAAGCAACACAGATTTAGGAAAAGTAAGCAACCATACAAATAGTTCTATGGCTACTTCGGAACGTATTTTCACGGATTCGAATCGGATGCAATGCGTAATCACCCTTAGCCTTCTACTCTAGAAAGGAGTATCCATAGTAACAATTTACACCCTCTTTCTAAATAATAGAGAAGAACAACGAACATCCTTTACATTATTATTATGTTCGTGTACTCAGCCCATAAGCCTTTTCATCTATTAAGACTTTTCCTCACGCTACTTGACACAGATAAGATATAAACCTCATTTAATACTTTGTCTTATCGTTAGACCCTTCTCTGCTTTCGTGTAATATCCTCTTTGATCCTTGCTTATTTTGCTGTTATCCACGAGTACGCATTTCCACTAGTTAAGTATATAGCTCCAGCTCCAGCAGCTCCCTGCATCTCGTGTGATGTCGCCCATCCAACTAATGGGTAGGTCTACCTACCCTGCACTTTCCAGTGCGAGGTCGCCATTCCGGCACTTTAAGACCGAAAAAAGGTACACCCACTTTGAATAAAAGATTTAAATTATTTTGACTTCATTTATGAGAGGCAATTCTGTAAAAAAAAACCGGACTCGCGGACCGAGGGGTCCGGTATTTTTTTCGACATTTTGCACGATAAATCAAAAACTATTGTGCATAAAAACAAATAAAAATCTGTTTTAGAATGTACAAGTAAAGGCCCTTTCATATGATACCCCACTTGGTATAGTTATCTTACTTTTTTTTAATGATGTAACCACAAGTTCACGGTTTTCGGATTTATTCCTTTACTTGTGCTATAAGACCTACTTACCTGCCTTTCATGATTCTAGGTCAATGGGAAGTACTCTATAGGTTTTCTTGATAGACACGACGGACGGACGGACAGACAGACAGACAAACAACAAAGTGATCCTATAAGGGTTCCGTTTTTCCTTTTGAGGTACGAAACCCTAAAAATAGAGAACAAGGGCCTGATTAAGTTTTAATATCGCCTCGTGCCTCCGACGGCCTTAGTCCGCCACTGGATTTAGTGGTAACTATTTGTGTCTGAAGAAGCCGACAAACATATACTGCCAAAGAAAATGACGTATGTACATATTATATAGTTCACTTTGTATGACTTCGAATATGTTACGTGCAATTTCAGTAAGTTTCTATTAACTTCATAAGTTCTATTAAGTAATAGAAGCTGTATAAAATACCTATTTCTGTAATTAAAACCGTATACCTAAATAATTTCAATATTCCCAACTATCTTACGCCCGCGACTTCGGTCGCGTGGACTACACAATTTATTTCTAACCCCTATTTTACCTACTTAGCGGATTTACGCGGATATCCAGGACTTAATATACCTACAGCTGCCTGAATGCTCAGCCAGATATGTCCAGTAGTTTGACCTGTGCGTTGATAGATCAGTCAGTCAGTCTGTCACCCTTTCCTTTGATAGATATAGATACTAGAGGATACCCGCGACTTCGTCCGCGTGGATTTAGGGTTTTAAAGATCCCGTGGGAACTGTTTGATTTTGTTTACCGATTATCTTGGATTATAGCTAAGAACACTCTTGATTAAGCCACCTTTGAAACAAAAAAAAAACAAAATTAAAATCGGTTCATTAATTTTGGAGCTACGATGCCACAGACACATAGGCAGACACACAGATACACTGCAGATAGGTACACACGTTATAAGTTTGACCCCTATTTTTGGGTCGGGGGTTAAAAAAATAAGGAATAACATCAACAGTTTCTGTTTGAATTTGTAATATCTTAACTCAAAACCATTCTGTTACAAATAATTAAAAAAAAACGTGAAAAATTTTTCAAACTTATAAGGGTCTTGATCTCTAAAAAAAGGTTAACGTCTCATAACAAGGTGCCCAAAAATATTTACAAAGGCACCCACTATTGCCCGATGATTTTTAAGGGCTTCCCTCTAATGGCGACTGAATAAAGTTGTTTGCTTGTGAATTTTTCTGCGAGTTCGTTGGATTGGTACGAGTAGGTACGTGAAAGTTTACTTTTCGGTATCAAACCGAAAAAATCAACATTATTTGCTTAAGAATTTCTTTTATTGTAGACCTTACAATGTCTAATTGCATAGTCAATTTCACTTTGCAATTAGACATTGTAAGGTCTGCATCTCCTGAGGATGCTCCGGTGTCGGGGCGAAACGCGCGTCGGTGGTCTTGGAATTTGTGTGGTGCTGCGTACCATACAGATTTCGTTGGTTTAGCGGATTATAGCAAATTAAGCTTTTGGATCCTTGTATTATCATGGACTTTCGCAAAATAATGCCTGCTTCTATAATAAATATGAGCTCTTTCACAGGTGTACCTACATAACCTTATTTTGTGTAGCGTGTGAAAAATCACGAGGAAGTCTCACAAAGTTTGAAAAATTATTACATTTCGTTTTTTTATTCCACTGGATCACATGTTAAATCATTGCTAAGCAGAAAAAAATTCACAGTGAAAATTATTTGGTCATTCCAAAGAAGAATTTTTTGATGCGAGTTGTAGGCTTTGCTTATGGATGGATACTGGATGGCTAGTGGTCCCTTCTAATTTAATAAGCTAATTTATTAGCTGACGATGCCCGAAAATTGGTAAAACCTCACAGGGGTTTATAAACCTAAATCCATGTAGAATTTTTTATTTTGTTTGCATAAAAATAGCCCATGACTTTAATCTTTAACTATTTTCATGCAAAAAATCACGTCGATCCGTAGCAACGTGATTAAAGACCAAATCAACAAACCAACAGACCGACGAATAAACACTTTCGCATTTATAACATAGTAGTTCGTGACGAGGGAAGCGATGTGTGACTCAATGAGAATTTGCGATGCAATCTGTTCGATATAGTCTGTAGGTATACCCCGAATAATCAGTATTATTCTGTTTGCAGTAGAATACTAGATCTGGCCTCGGGTCTGGAGGGCCTTGGAGAAGTCCTTTAATAAAATGCCAAGTATATTCAGTAAATTAGAGCAAAATCGGAGCTGGAAGCCCTTATAAAGCGCAGCATACCTGGAAGGGAACCTCTGATTCTTTGCGTTATATCTACTTACTGATCAATAAAAGTTGGGTGCTTCTGGATTAGCTCGATAGACTTTCGCTCAAGCAAATAGTGCATCCAGCCCCAGTCTCTTTACGCACTGCATTTATTTTATTTATTTTATTATTACTTTAATTTAATTTGAATTAACTATGGACATATTGTCTAAAATAAAATATTTTTATTTTTTTTATTTATTCGATCAAAATACACAAGCAACATCTGTCGAAAAGAACACATTGTTTTGATCCGAGTTTTCTTAGAATCTGAATTTAATGCAGTGTGTAAAGAGCCTTAGACTGAAATCTCATCTATTGAATTTTATCAAACCCATTTGCAAAGGCTAGCTAGCTTTTCTGCAAAAGGAGAACTTTCTCAAATGTTATCGGACCGATTTGATTTTAGAAAAGTAAATTAGAAGTAGATTAGACCTATCTTCTAAATCGAGTTAATGAAATGGACAGAAAATAATATATACCGACCTATCTTCTAAATTCTATTACTGTCCACTAATGTACACAACATTAGTGGATAGTAAGCTTTGGAGGTCTTAATTTGGTCTTAACTTTTCCTCCGTGCCTTGGAGAGCATTGCCCTCAATTCTATACTAATACTAATACTAATACTAATAATATACTAATACTAATACTAATACTAATACTAATATACTAATAATAAATAAAATTGGAGTGTCTGTCTGTCTGTCTGTTTGAAAAGGCTAATCTTTGGAACGGCTGAACCGATTTTGACGGGACTTTCACAGACAAGTAGAGGATTCATCAGGGTGTAACATAGGCTACTTTTTTAACCGACTTTCAAAAAAGGAGTTGTGTTTTTCTACCTATGTATACCGAAATCTCCGAGATTTCTGAACCGATTTGAGTAATTTTTTTTTTAATTGATAGAGGAACTTTGCGACATTGTTTCATAAAAAATTTGAAGTCCAACTCCTCAATCCTGATGCTGCAGGGGATCTGATCACCAAAGTGGATGCGATTTGGAAACTGTCGTCGGTTATAACTTGATATTGAAGGTATATTTCCCAAGAAAAGACTTTGTCGCGCGGTACGGATAGACTACTTTTGTCCTGGGAACTCAAAAGTTCCCACGGGATTTCTAAAAACCTAAATCCACGCGGGCGAAGCTGCGGGCATCAGCTAGTTTCAGAATAAAACTATATCTAATACCTGAAATAAATACCTAGTAGTTAACTTCAAAACGATGATAGCCTAGTGCTTAAGAGGTCGGCCTTTTATTCAGGAGGCACGAGGTTCCAGGCACGCACATCTAACTTTTAGGAGTTATGTGTGTTTTAAGCATTTAAATATCACTTTCTTTAACATTGGTAATTATATTAATGATGTATATGGATTCAAGAATATAGAGAACTATATTCTTGTATCCTCAGGGCATAGCTCAGTGTCTCAGAAGTGAAAGCCCAAATCAAAGGTTACCGACATTAACATTGAAAATAAATTCAACGTGTATTTTCTCAACTTCATGCATAGTTCAGTTTGGGGCAGTTAAGTTTGAAGTCCCGGGAGAATAAATATTTGGATCTCACTTTGCATTTGATTCAATATCTCATACTCAATCGAAGGATTTGTCGACTGCGAGAGACCAGTTTCGATACAATAAAAAAACAAAAAATCTTAGTAAAACGCAAAACTTTTGCACTTTATTTTGTATCCTGTATTAAAAGAGTCAATTTGTCACATTTCTGACATGCAATGCGAGTGTTTTTGCTCGCGCGCTCTTTAGCTCAAGTCGATGACCGTGCGCGTGCGAAATTTAAACAATAAAGTAATGTAAAATGTAATACATGAAGGTTTGCTTCGTGAGTTTCTTATGCTGTGGACATTAGGAGTGAGTAAAATAGTAAGTAAATGTTACATATGAAAAGACTTTTCACGCGATTTTTCAAATGAAACTAGTGAAATGGCCCATCTTTATTTTCACCAGTATTATTTAGAGTAGTTCGATGATATAAAAATAAAGAGAGTCTGACTATTAATGTGAAACCATAAACCCATCATAAGTCTTTTTGAAGAGAATTTTGCTCTTTGATATAAATTACTAACTCGAGTCAAGTCGGTACTTATGTCTCTTCAGTCTATTTTGAGTTTCAGAGAGCACTTTGCCGCGGCAGTCTTGTCCTGATAAAAGAAAAGCTCGAGTCGAGATCACAGGGAAAAGTAGAAAAAAATAAAGAGGTTTTTACAATAGATGTCTATGCAATTTATTAAATCGGTCAAGTACGAGTCGGGCTTGCACACGAAGGGTTCCCTACCATCGTACAAGAAATAACACTTTATAATTTTTTTTATCTTCATGGCGAGAATTTTGAAATTCTTAGTATTTGTCGTTATAGCGGCAATAGAAACACAGATTCGGTGAAAATTTCAGGTCTGTACCTTATGGTTCACGAGATACAGCCCGCTGGCAGACAGACGAACGGACAAACGGACGGATGGACGGACGGGCAGACGAACAAGTAGTAATAGGGTCCGTATAGCAACCTTCGGGTATGGAACCCTAAAAAGCTTAGGATGATAGAAATAATTTTAAATTAATATACCTAATAGGAAATGTCTATCTTTGAAGTGCCCTTCTTTAAAACAAATACATTCGTAGCTACTAAAGATAACATGTTTAAATAGCAAAATCTCTTTTAATTTGCAAAAAAGTTACCTTCTTGGAAATAATAAAAACTGTTTAATTAGACTGAGCCGCCATTGCTACTTCAAAAATTAAACGTCCATTTGCGTTCATTTTGAAAACATTTTCAAGATAGCTCTTACTTTTTAATTTTAAACGTTATTAAGTAGTATTAAAATTCTTCCTATCTTTCTTGTTTTCTTTTTGATTATTGAACCTTTTAAAATTTTCCGCATGAACTTACAAAGTCAATGGTACACCGACGAAAAATTTTTTTGAAAAAACAACCAAAAATAATTTTTAATAATTATACAAACTGTTACTTCCGTAAACCTATTCCGTAAAAATTCCGTAAACGAAAAATCTTGATTTTTTAAAACTAAGTGGGTAATAATTACACTAATTACTAATTTTATTGAGACGTCGTTGCGCACAAATAGAAGTGTTTTACGAAAATATATCTACAGTAACAAAAAAAGCCTAAGCAAACGATACCTACTGGTAAGGTAAAGATAGGTAAGTAAAACTTAATCCAAAACTATGGGTTGATAATGATGATGATGAATATCAAAAGTTATTTTACTTACCTAATTATACATCAATAATACAACGGAGTACGATCACTCACAGAAAAACTTTGCCAAATTGGCCCGTAAATTTAGATTAGCCTACTAATCTGGATTAATTTAAAATGAAGAAGGAAATCTCTCAGTCCACATTTAGTGCCTTTGCACACGAAGACTTTTTACGCATAGTTGGTGGGCTTCAGATGCAACTCAAACGACTTGCATACGCACTCCAATGCCACACGTACTTTTAGCACATATAATATGCACATCTCTATAAATAGTTCTTTGGTCATAAAGTCATACACTTTGTACTTCTTACTGAAAATTTCTTTAGTTATCCCTAGAGCCGTTGGTTCTTGACAATTTATATGGATTCAACAACAATGAAAAAGCGTTTTGAATCCATCATAATCATCGTTAGGTACTTAGATTATTGTGACGCTTTTCCTTGAATCAAACATGAAATTATTCTTCCTGTTGTGCTGAAACGGGTTTGATCGGATAAAATTTCTTCCTGGATCAAATTATAAAGAAAACCTACAAAATACAGAACTTCAAGTTTCTAGATCCAGTTTTTCGTTTCGAGCACGGTGTGTCATCGATTCGTTACCAAAAACTATAAAAGCTCGTGTTTGGGGTAGGATTTTTATTTCTGAATTCGGTTAAATATCCTGTTACCAGTCGCGTACCTCAACAGCTCCAGCGATCATCATCACCGGCGCGTCACGCGCGGCACTCAAGTGACCATAGCGACGACGACGCGAGCACCACCGGCCTAGACACTGTCTTCGCGCACGGCGGCTTTATCATCCACTAGAGGATGCCCACGGCTTCGCCCGCGTGGATTTCGGTTTTTTTTAAATCCCGAAGGAACTCTTAAATTTTCCGGGATAAAAGTAGCCTATGTTCTTCCCCGGGATGTATCCCAAGTCTGTAACCAAATTTCATTAAAATCGGTTCAGTGGTTTGGCCGTGAAAACGTAGCAGACAGACAGACAGACACACTTTCGCATTTGTAATATTAGGTATGGATCAGTGATCGAACTGACATCATCACCTCGCACGACAGCGAGATCATCGCCAGCAGTGCGGAGAACAAACAGACATGACAACTGACCCTATGGTAATATCGTAAGCTTATAAGCTGTAAACTGTGGCCTAGATGCAAAGTGCATGAGGCCAGGGGAGTACATCCTCCACCGGCGCACGTTCATAACAGTTCCCGGAGCCTCTTAATATGCGCTGAGGATGACCATCGAGGGGGTTTCAGTAGATAGAAATCCAACATGACCCAATCTCTCCTCGAAGGTCCCCCCCCCCCCCCCCCATCAAAAAAAGGGTAATATCGGTTTAAAAACCAGCACCAGGTACTAAGTTATCTCGATGCTCGTACATATCTATCTACACATCCAAAAGAGAAGACCCGCGTAACTTGGCAGCGTTTTTGACGCGCGTTCGTATATTGGACATCGATTGGCTGGCGAATGGCTGGTGCACGCGATTGGTTAATCAGCCGGCGCGGGTGCACTCCATTGGTTGATAACTAACACCTTGCTGTTTAAGTTGTTTGCCGAGCAATATAGGTACATCGCGTGTAAAGGCACTCACTAAATAAATCTAAATCATTTACGAGTTCGTTTTAAACAATGAATAGCTGATGCAAATTGAATTAGCTTCGCGCTTCGAGAGTTTGGGTAATTTAGGTTATCAGATTCCAAGTTTTCGCCCTACTTTAACTAAATTTTACAAGCCCCTTTAAATAAAGCAAAAAGGTTGAAGGGTATAATAATACTATTTTTAGCATGTTTTCATAAGGCAGTAAAATGAACTCATCGCTAGTTCAAGAGTAAAACTATAGTAGGTGTATCTTACTAGATATACTTACTATAATTTTGCTTGCGACTTTTTCTTTGACGGTGAAAGTCTTTGAAAAATTCCATGGTAGTTCTTTGGATTTCAAAATCAAAATAAGCCTATGTCTTTTTTCGCAATGTAAGCTATCCCCATACTAAATTTAATCAAATGTCCCGGAAAATCAAAGAGTTCCCATGGGGTTTTAAAAAATCTAAATCCATCTGGAGGAAATCGTGGGCATCATCTATTGGACACAGAGATAGATAGCTTGCAACTTGGAGACGGAAAAAGGCTAATTTTCATCCTGGAAAAACAAAGGGTTCGCATTGGATTCCAAACCTAAATCCATGCGGACGAAGTCGTAGGCAACATTTAGTAAAAAAAAAAATAACGTTTGGGTTTTGGTAGGTATGGGTTTGATAAAATTTCCTATACCCATTCTAGATTAGGAACACTTTCATAGATTGCATTGTGCTTGTAGGTATCATCAAGTGACACCACAATCACGCGCTAACTTGCTGTTGCAAAAATTGTTATTCGTACACAACACTACAAAAAGTCTCAAGTTAAAATAACACCCGACCAATAATTTGATGAGTATTTTTCATAGCTAATGTAAACAAAAAAAAAATTGGGGCTTAGCAATGGAAATTGATATTAACTCAGAAGGAAATTGGATAAACAAAGGACGGGGACAATACCCTTGGTGAATTGAGGTTTGGCTTTTAAAAACACAAAAAATAGCGCCTACGTTCCATTGTTTGTATAGGTAGGTATATAAAAAGGTACTTTATCCCACAAAAACACTCGTACAAAAATTAAATTCTAGAGAATTTTCTCGGACATCGGAAAAGTTTCTACGTATCCGCTTGCTCCTGAAAGCTACTCGTATAGTTATTAAAATTTATAAAACGTTCGCGTTTGTTCAAACGGAAAAGTAGATGAATTTTATGTTTTAATAGCAAATCCCCTGACAAAACTTATTTTGAAGAAACTTACCTACTTTTACATACACCATGCATGATTTTCCAAAAAAGTAAATATTCTCGTTGATATGAACTGTTCACGGTGATGTTAAACTACATTGGAATAAAACGTAATAATAAGCGTAGTGCTTATAACCACAGTACAAGTACTGTGTTATAACTTAGGTAGGTATACCTACACAAACAAATTCGCGTTTTATATTGAGATTAAGGTCAAGTGGGGTAAGAGAAACATACTTTACTGGTTTGTGAACATTTTGGCCTTCAGCTATCAAAATTATACATTTATTTCGATATTAATTGAAACAAATCTTCGCTTTTGAAATATACTAACATTTTTTTTGATACAGAACTAGATTGTTCGTATAATTACGGCACAATTTAGCAACAAAGCTAGGTCATAAAAATGTTCCTCTTACCCGAGATTTGGGGTAAGAGGAACACTCGATACTTTTAAGTAATAACTTGTGTTTTTAAGTGTTTATATAGCATGTATTAAATTTTTTTTTGAGTTAAGGGAATGAAAACCTTACCTCGTTAAAAATAAGGTCTTATTTAGGCTGATAGGATACAAAAACGAAATTTGGGGTAACAGGAACATATAGGTAAGGTCAGAGGTGCTATACTTTTTCTGGTATTAAATGAACGTATTAAAAACTAGCTTTCCGCCCGCGACTTCATCCGCGTTTTGGTTATATCGCGCTTGGCACAATTTTTCAAAACATGAACCCCCTTTAGTGTCCCGTGATCGGTTAAAATGAAGCCTATGCCCCTAGCCCCGGGTGTCAAGCTACCTACCTTCCAAATTTCTTAAGATTGGTTCAGTGGTTTAGGCGTGGAAATGCAACAGACAGACAGACAGACATACAGACAGACAGACTGACAGACAGACAGACAGAAAGACAGACTTTCGCATTTATAATATTGGTCGGAATAGTTGGGATAGAAATGTATTCTAAAAACAGATATGGTTTTAGTAAATTTCTTTACTTAATTACAATTTAAAAAATTAACTCGTAAGAAACAAAACAAACTTCTAACAATTTTGAACTTTTCTCACTTTGGCCTATACGCGTAATTGTAAACAACAATGTATCACAACAAAAACACTGTCACAAACAATAACATTCGTAGTGAAATATAAACTATAACATAATGTTTTGAAATATAACTATAACATAATGTTTTGAGGCTGCATAACCTGACAAAGCGCCACTTTTAACGGCCCTAACTGCTTCTAATAGTTTTTCTTTCGGGTAAGAACTTCTATCGGTCTTTTTTTCGTAAGCTCGATGCATTTTGCTTTTTCTGTAACAAATAAACAGTTAAACAAATCATGGCTATTTACGGAACGTGTTATACCGGCTGACTTTCAAGTCCTGGCCAAAATTTGTAGGATAAACCTTAACCTTTTGTATGGGACCAACTTTCGTACTCGAAAAAAAAAAATCTACTAAGTATTTCATACATTTTGGTCACAGCTGATCGATACTTTTGTATGGAACAGCTGACTTTTTATTTAGAAAAAGTTGTTCATATTCATAGGTAGGTTTATCCTACAAATCTTGGCCAGTACTTAAAAGTCAGCCGGTATTTTAGTGGATTTTAAAAATGTTTGTTACCCCCTGAAACCGGGAAAGAGGAACATAATATGTTTCTCTTAACCTAGTACAGCCGTTCCTCTTTCCCAGCTTGCCATTTTGAAGGTTATGTTTTTATTGACATCGAAAAAGCACTAAAAACACACACTACAAACAATACAATACGTAGAAAATAAAGATTAAACGTAATAATTACACTTACCATAGCAATCAACCGCAAAACTGATGTTTTTAATATTTTAATAACACAAACAAGGAACGCCGCTAGGTCTTGGTTTTTTTAGTTTGACAACTGATTTTTTTTTCTCTCTTTTACTCGCTTATCTGCCGTGTTGTAGCGCCATCTATCCAAGAATATATAAACTACGCCTAATACTGTTATATCAACGTAGTGACCATAGAGCTCGCCGTTATAGTTTTCTTTTTACTAGTTACAGTTTCTCTTCCCCCCGCGTCCCTCTTACCCCACCTGACCTTATACTTAATCTTTTGGGGACCTACTTTTTATTTCTGTAAGTGTGAAGACTACGTCTTTATAAGACCATGTACAAATGTAGCGGAAAATACCAAAATACGCGGAGTTCCGCTTAGAAAACTTTTCTGCCGTGTGATATATTGAAATGGGTAACTAGGGACACGCGAAAATATTTTCGCCAGATTTGTCCCTGACCTAATTATGAAGTATGTGTAGACCGTACATAAAAATGTGCTATTTTTCCCCATAGAATTCAGGTGGGAGCCAACACGGTTGCATATACTTAACTACTGAGACAGTATTATAACCATGATGATGAACGTACAAAAAAAGGCTTTTTATACATGACTAGCCGATGCCCGCGACTTCGCCCGCGTGGATTTAGGTTTTTCGAAATCCCGTGGGAACTCTTTGATTTTCAGCCTATGTGCTAATCCAGGATATTATCTATCTCCATTCGAAATTTCAGCCAAATCCGTCTAGTAGTTTTAGCGTGAAGGAGTAACAAACATACACACACACACACACACACAAACTTTCGCCTTTATAATATTAGTGTGGTAATATTTCTAGCGGTTACCAAAATTTATGCAAGAAAAATATTCAAGAAATAACAGTATGAATTTTACTGAAGATCTTAGGTTTCTGAGTACTCGAAAAAAAGGTTAACGTCTTATAACAAGATGACTGGTGCTCAAAATATTGACATAGGCGCCCTCTGTTGGCTGTCACCCGCAGGACTGCCTCTAATGGCGCCTTGAATAACACTGTTTGTCCATCACTTTCAAATTCATCTGACTGTGTCGGGCGTGAAAAATAGAGAGAACTTCTGGCGTTGATAGGATTTAAGATTTGTGTGCTTGCGAATTTTTACGAATTTACGAAGTAAATATATGTGTTTTAACCCCTGACCCAAAAAGAAGGGTGTTATAAGTTAGACGTGTGTATCTGTGAATCTGTGTGTCGGTGGCATCGTAGCTCCTAAACTAATGAACCGATTTTTTTTTTTTTTTTTTTGTTTGAAAGGTGGCTTGATCGAGAGTGTTCTTAGCTATAATCCAAGCAAATCGGTTCAGCCGTTTGAAAGTTATCGGCTCTTCTCCTAGTTACTGTAACCTTCAGTTGTCGGGGGTGTTTTTAAGTTTTTAATTTACACTTGTTACGAACGTTTATGGCAGCTTTGCTGTGGCACAAGTTGCTAATTTCATAGCAAGGTGCGAAATTGGGGGCGTTTTTCTCTGAGACGAATCCAATGTGCGTCGCGCATGGACAGCACCGATGTGTTCGTACTTCGTAAGACGTCTCGGAGCCTCCCAATATGCGCTGAGCGCGGTTACCGATGGGGTTTAGTAGGTAAAAATCCTACATAACCCAATGTCTTTCCTAGGACGTCGACGGGTATCTAAGGGAGATTTCAACCTTATTAACAACATAAAAATCTATTATTTGGATAATTTGGATAATAGTAACCCGCACAAAAAGTTTCTGAATAGAAATAGAATATATAGATAGAATAGATAGATATCTTTATTCAAATAAACTTTTACAAGTGCTTTGGAATCGTCAAAGTAATTTACTACTGGTTTCTGTCAAATATATTTGAACTAAATCTGTAATCCATAGTGTGTTTTATGAGTGAAGCGAAAATTGGTATGTCTATGGTTTTAACCGTAGCGAAAATTGTTATGTCTATGGTTTTAACCGACCAATGATCTGTTCCTGAAGTATTGTACATGTGGGCATTAGGCATACGCCTGTAGGCAGCACTCAGCAGTCCATGAAGAAGGAAATGCTACTTTTCTACCTATAACCTGTTTTTCAAACCAACCAACCACACAATCATATACGACAGCGAGCCATATTTTCCGTAAATGTGTCACAAATCACACGCGTGAAATGGATCATTGACAAACTCTAGGTAGGTACCTCCTAATGGATCCATTAGTGTTGTTTTGTTAACAATAATATTTCCAGCTTGCCACGACTTGTGGTAATTTATGTGACTTGTGATAAACATAAACAAGGTCAAGAGGAAATGGGGAAAGAGACTTATGAAAAGAAGATTACCTAAGTAGTTGTCGATTAGAATTCGTCTTTCAAGAAAATATTTTGTTGACTTACTATTGGGTTTATTGGTTTTGTATTGATAAGTCAGTCCACTGCCAGTCAATGTGAGTCTCATATAAGCTTGTCCCCAGTTCCCACAAAGATAGATACACGACAGGTAGTACGCGACAGGTTCAAATGTTTATCGGGGAGGGAACGCCCCGCACATCCGCACAGCCCCCACGCTAATCCGGCGCGGGATATGGCGTGACGTACCACCCGTACGGGTGGTACGGGTGGTACGGGGCAAACCTCCCTCCCCCTCGTATCCCGATTGCCATCTCAACCTGTCGGATACTATAGGTGATAGTATCCCATGAAACTAGGCATCAGCTTAGCTTTAGAATTAATTTGTTCTGTGTACCTAGTAGCTCATGGGCAGCCAGTCTGACAGAAACTCATAACAAGAGGCTAGATATATTAATAGTAATGATCGCGAAGCTAACAGCGAGTGATTCCTTCCCTATTCTAATTTAATGGCTGCTATTGCTTATTTGGACTTAATAAATCCCCGAATAGCGATGCTGCGAACCTCCGCCGCTCTTAACAGGGCTCTCTCCGTCACTCGTTTCATACAATCGTAGTTCCAATTTCATTTGAATATTAAGCAACGAAAGTCCATGAAATTTTGCAGACATATTCTAGAAACTAATATCTGTGTCTGTGGTGTTTTAGATTTTTCTAAAAATATGTAGTTTTAAAATTACAGGGGCTCAAAGATTTGTATGAAAATTTTTAAGACCGCGTAACTTTGAAACCGAATATTTTAACAGAAATCTGGAAAACCACAGACATAGATATTAGTTTCTAGAATATGTCTGCAAACTTTCATGGACTTTGGTTGCTTAATATTCAAATGAAATTGGAACTACGATTGTATGAAACGAGTGACGGAGAGAGCCCTCTTAATGGCTTTGGCCTACTGCGGAAATTACGTTATAATATTTTACGACTAGCAGATGTCAGTGACTTCGCGTGCCAGTTGTAAAATATTTGCAACCTCGTCCCTGTCGGTCTAATTACTAGCATGTTCGACTGCGGATGACGAGGTCCTGGGTTCGATTCTCGGGAGCTACTCCAATTACCAAAAGTATACCTACTTGAGACTTTAATTAAATTTTAGGAACAAGTTTTAATAGCTAATTTATTTAGCATGTCGGTGACGCTACCTTGAAGTTTCTACGCATGCCAAAATCGCCCGAAGAATAAAGAAGATTTTATAGAGCCTCGATAGCTCAACGGTTGAGGAGCGGACTGAATTCCGGAAGGTCGGCGGTTCAAACCCCACCCGTTGCACTATTGTCGTACCCACTCCTGGCACAAGCTTTACGCTTAATTGGAGGGGAAAGGGGAGTATTAGTCATGATTAGCATCGCTAATATTCTTTAAAAAAAAGATTTTCTCTTCGAAAATCAAATGCTTGGGCTAGAGTTAATTCTGAAAGCGAACACTACACCTACCTACCTACTTTGTGGGTTAAACTGAATGCGAAAAAAACAAGTTATATTTAGAAGAAATTCAAAGGAAATCTCAGAGCTTCGAGTGTTTTAAGTAAATAAAGTCACTGGAGTTAGCGTAAATCTGATAATTTTGGTGAAGCAAAGCTTATAATATTATTCATTCTCTCCAATATTTATTTTTCCTTAGAAAATATTATTAAAATTTCTTGCCAGCCATTTAAGTAAATTCCTACGTAAAAATAACATTGGAATATTTCCACGCTACTTTTCAATCAAAGCAAATATCCATTCCGTATTTAATAACACGTATCTTTGTTAGAAGACAAAACAATTACCTAAACAATGATTTTCCTTTTATTGTCGTTTGCACTTAATGAGTATCAAGTGTTATCTCGGGACTAGGAGCTTATATTGAATCGTTTTGTTGCTAAAAACCATTAAGGGAGTAATAAAGACCTTCATAAAAGCTTTGCGTAAAGTTATAACTCATTTTAATTGTCTACAGTGTGATTTTCTTGGTAGTTTTTGTGCTTTAATCAGTAACCTTCATATTTTTAGATATTAAGACTCAAGATCCCAGAATTACTTAGTTTTTCGTCCAAGAGCTTTAATAATAATTGAGAAAGGATCTGACCCGAGGAAGCCATTGCAGAGCTGTCTAATTTGTCACCCAGGACAAAAAATAATAATTGAACAATTACACATAAAAAAGATATCCCGCCTTTGGATTCTGATTGGATTTAGATACGTAGGTACCAACCGGGCGATAAAACATCGGTTTTATTAAAAAAACTTAACTAATTTCAATAGTGCTGTGCTACTAACTACTACCCATAATAATTCAATTATTTATTGCAAACCATATTTAAAAAAAAAAACATGTGGGTTTTTAGTTAAATTGTATGTTTTGAATTATTATTGCTCCCATTATTTTATTGTACAATGTAATGTACCCACCTACTTCCTATTTTCAAGTTGATCAAAGTATTAAAATATTTACGTACGCAAGTTTAAATTAGTAAGTCATTTAATTATTTTACTGAAAAGGTGCTAAATTACAATTCAAAACTATTTTAAATGGAATCATGACCATAATATAAATGAAATTCCTCTTTTCGAGTTTTCAACTCAACTTCAAGTTGACCTAGTTTCTCCGCTTGCAGAAATCTTTCTCGCTCTTCAATCTATTTCATTTCTGATCTGTTGCCAACGACCTATAGAGTATAAAATATAGATCCTAGAAAGGAAACCATTTCTAGTATTAAAAACCAGCCAAGTGCGAGTCAGACTCACGCACTGAGGGTTCGGCACGCGGGTATTTTTCCAACATTTTGCACGATAAATCAAATACTACTGTACATAAAAATAAATAAAAATCTGTTTTAGAATGTACAGGTAAAGCCCTATATGATACCCAACTTGGTATAGTTATCTTACTTTGAAAATTGAAACACGTTTTAATTTTTTTTTTAATGATGTAACCACAAATTCGCAGTTTTCAGATTTATTCCTGTACCTGTGCTATAAGACCTACCTACCTGCTAAATTTCATGATTCTAGGTCAACGGAAAGTACCCTATAGGTTTCTTGACAGACACGACGGACGGACGGACAGACAGACGGACAGATAGACAGACAGACAGACAGACAACGAAGTGATCCTATAAGGGTTCCGTTTTTCCTTTAGAGGGACGGAACCCTAAAAACGAGGTTTCTGCGCTTCAGAGATACAAAAATTCTGCTACGATACATTTAGGTACTCTCTGGAAACGACGCAGACGAGTTTAAATAGGGGAACAGGTAGGATTCCTCCAGAGGTAGCATTCGTACAGCAGTCGTATTTACACTAGTTTTTGTTTGTATGTATATAATATTATGTGAGGGGTGAAAAAAAAACGGGGCAAGAAGGAAAAGTTAATCAAATAATGAAGGTATTAAAAAGTAAAGTAAAATATTTTTTACTGTACATAATTATAACAAAATAGATAAGTTACTAACTTACTTTCAAAAATATTACAAAATAGAATCTGTACAATAGGCGGCCTTATCGCTAAGAATAAGCTCTGCATATTGTCCCCAACACAAGAAGCAACAATTAGCGACTATGAAGTTTGTAATCATGGTTGGTTTTGGGAGATGGTAAGGTGTAGAAAATCTTACGACAAAGTACCTGTAAAGTTTTTTTTTTCTTCCAAATAGTGTTAAAAATCACGTCATGCATTGCCAGACACTTTGCAGCGTGGCCACCCTCTGCCATACTGCCATCATTCGATAAAGGCCTCCTAGATCCAATGGGAGAGAACTCCATAGCAGAACAGGTAACAGTAAAAGAATTAGTATAATAAAAGAGGAGTGTATAGGATTCGGCCGTACACAGAATAATTTATAGTAGAAACCTTGTAGGTATAAGTTCGAAATTCGAAGCTTTGAATCACTTGTAATGATTCAATTCCTAAGGAATTTATAGGTTCAAAAGAAATTACTTAATGGAAGTTATATTGAGGTAATAACCTAGTTCTCCCTACTTTTAAACTTTTAAATACATACTTATTCTATTTTTACTCTTTAAATGCTTGTATGTTTTCAAATGTTTAATTTCTGATATTATTATCAGATTGTTATCATCAGATGTTGATTAGTATCAGATGTTTTATAACAAATTAGATATAGGTAGGTACTTATTCTACTAGCGTAGCAGATTTTCACAAAATGTTCTGAAATTAGATTCCGAAGTCCGAACTAACAGGAACTCAGCATGGCGGCGGATAGGTATGTAGTGATTCTAAGTTCTAAATATCTAAGTTCTAAATATCTCTTGAATACTGATGACAAATTCCATTTAGTTTGGGGTCGCAGAACCATGAAAGTAAGTTAGTTAACTATTCGTACATAATCTTACCCGTGTTAAGAAGTTAGACAAGTATGTAGTTTAATACACTGTTGAGCACACAGAACTGTATGTTGTTTGACTGTATATTATGTAAGCGGAGCGCCGTTACGAAGTTAATTTACACGGAATAGTTTGTCGCTATCACGATGAGATTCTGGTAGGCGCTGGAATAAATAGTTTTAAATTACTGCGATTGTAGGGCTGTTTCAAGAGGTCTTTTTTGACAATTGTTAGAATGTAATGTACATAGTGTGCGAGTGTCCATACTCCATACTAATATTATTAATGCAAAAGTGTGATCAACCCATTGCCGCCGGCCCACTAATGAACACGGGTGTCCAATGTCCTGTCAGTATGAGAAGGGTTTGGCCAAAGTCTACCACGCTGGCCAAGTGCGGATCGGCAGACTTCACACACCTCTGAGAACATTATACAGAACTCTCAGGCTTGCAGGTTTCCTCACGATTTTTACTTCACCGTTAAAGCAAGGGTTATTCACTCTGAAAAGTTAGAGGTGCGTGCCTGGAATCGAACCCGCAACCCTTCGACTAGGAGGCCGACGTCTTAACCACTAGGCTATCACAGCTTGTCTTCCGGCCCAATTACCCGATTTTGACGTTTGGTACACAGATGGCTTGCAACACAGGAAGGGGCATATAGGCTACTTTTGTGACGGAAAATCAAACAGTTTCCATGGAATTTTTTCAAAAACTCTAAATCCAATTGGACCCAGTCACTGGCATCATCTAACATAAATAATTAAAGTTGGTACGGAATCAGAGGTAGGTAACCGGAAAAATCCTTATTCCTATGTTAAATTTTAATGTTAATTAACTAATTTACATTGTCTTATTTACCCACAGTAAATATGAATAATAAGCCCTTTCAAAGCTCTTCAAAATTCAAATAACGACCGATGTTACAAAGCTGACTAAAGATTGAAGAAGATCCCGTTGAATATTTATTTATGCTTAAATACTACTTAATATTTGTGGGTTGGTAGGGCATACATTTTATTTGCATAGACTTTCTGCCAGGACACAACTGCTTGATTGACTTAATTTTACATTTCCCAATTTTCCATAAAGCTTCGACTACCAAATTGATTTGAGCCATTGAAATATTAACATTTTAACTGACATGATCTTTATTTTTTAACTCCCGACCCAAAAAGAGGGGTGTTATAAGTTTGACGTGTGTATCTGTGTATCTGTCTGTGGCATCGTAACTCCTAAACTAATGAACCGATTTTAATTTAGTTTTTTTTTTGTTTGAACGGTGGCTTGATCGAGAGTGTTCTTAGCTATAATTCAAGAAAATCGGTTCAGGCGTTTGAAAGTTATCAGCTCTTTTCTACTTACTGTAACCTTCACTTGTCGGGGGTGTTATAAATTTAATTTACACTTGTATATAATTTATCCAGATCTAAATCCAGAAATAGATATATATCCTGTAGAGTGTAGAATATACCGACACACAAGCAATCTTGCGATAATCTAGTGAAAATAGACATGATACACAGATATAAACCTGCGTAAACTTAAACAGCCACTAGAAATGCCTGGTACGTAGGTAGTAAGTAATAATAAATGGAAGCAAATCCAGAAAGAAATCAATTTCAGTAAGCGCGCTATGAATTATTAAAGATTGAAAAACTTTGTAGGAATTTCCATAGGGTGTTCTTTTGTTAATCAATAAAATATGTATCCTAACCGATAATGTTCAAACTTAGTGGGCAAATTGTTAAGTTGGTCTAAATTACATAAAAGCATTTTTCCTTTTACTGACTGACTGACTGATGTATCAACGCACAGCTCAAACTATTGGACGGATCGGGCTGAAAAGAGATAGCTATTCTGACGTAGATTTTTGTTCAGAAAGGATTTTTGAAAATTCAAAACGAAGTCGGGAGCATAAGCTAGTGATAAATAAAAGATAAGTGATCATGATTAACAATTTTAGGTACACAGGTGTGACGCTTAAAGCAAATCAATCTATCAGCCTGTTTGTGGCCATGGCTGGACATAGACCTTCCCAAAAGCGCGCCACCACACACGATCTCTGCCTCTCTCATCCATCCACTTCCTGCTACCCTCTTAAGATCGTCAGTCCAGTGAGTTGACGGTCGTCCAAATCTGCATTCCAGGATATGTCTGCCCAAGCAGCCATCAGTTCTGTGACAGACAAGCTATACTTACATACTTAATATTATAAATGCGACAGTGTGTCTGTCTGTCTGTCCGTCTGTCTATCGGCTACCTTTTCATGGTCCAACAGTTTAACCGATTCTGAAATTTGGTACAGGGTTAGCTTATATCCCGGGGACGGAAATAGGCTACTTTTTATCCCGGAAAATCAAAGAGTTCCCAAATCAAAGAATCAAAGACCTATCCGCTCAACCGATTTGTATGAAATTTGTCACCGAGGTAGCTTGCGTCCCTGTAATTGACATAGGCAACTTTTTATCCCGGAAAATCAAACTGTTCCCACAGGATCTTTAAAATCCTAAATCCACACGGACGAAGTTGCGAGCATCCTCTAGTATTATTATATGGCCTTACCACTGCCGGCTTGCTACTTCGGAGCTATATTTGTTACTTTGGTTCTTCTACGAATTCCTCGTTACGGATTTTGCCCCCAGAGCAATTCAGTTTAAACAATTGAACGTATTTAATTCAATAGAACCAAAAGGTTTATGATCTCTGTACAAAATCACTTAGAACTAAATAATTTAGTACCATCAGGTGCTTTAATAGAAATCCAGTAAAGGGGATTACAACAAACTTCATAAAGTTTCCAAGCGGCTCGAACGACTGAATTGCTTAGAACTTTCGTTCAAACGCAATAGGTACCTACTTGAAAGGCTTCCGTTAACTTGAGTTAGAAATTATTTATTATTGAAAGTGAACGGAATTCTACCTGACTAATGAATATCCATGCTTCAGGAGATTATTTCGACGGTCGTAGATTGGTCTTATGCAGTTCACTTAAAATAATAATTTACTGCAGGGTGGTAACTTCGAGCGATACTCGAAACTTCAATTGCTACGATTTTAATTGGTATGGCGGCAGCTTGTGGTAATTAATAATTAGCTACGTTTCAATTAAGTATGTAATAGGTACCTATCCATAATATTATCCAATTTTCCCTTGCGTAGGTGGTCGATTGGTTATCGATACACATTTTGAAGACCGATAAGTGAGCGCCATGATCACAAATATCACACTAATATTATGAAGGCGAAAGTTTGTGTGTGTGTGTGTGTATATTTGTTACTCCTTCACGCAAAAACTACTAGACGGATTTGGCTGAAATTTAATTTGGTTTTTCGCAATTTGTAAATTAATACGACAAATTATATAAACCTGTGAGGATGATACTGCCATTTGCATTGGTGCAATTAAAGTGCCATAAGCCTACGTTGTCGTATTAGTTCACAAATTGCGAAAAACTAAATTAAATTTGAATTTCATGGGCAGACCGTCGCATCCACCTTAAAGTAAAACGCACATAACCCCGAAAAGTTAGAGTTGCGTGCAGGTATCAAACCCTCGACCTCTCAAATAGGAAGATAGACTACAACTAGGCTATCACGACTCTTGGATACGCATTACACATCTCTTGATATTCAGGCCTATAGTAAAATTATTACGATAATTTTCTTTTCAAAAACTAGATTTTTGATTAAGTATAATAATAATAATAATAATAAAAGCTTTATTTGATTCCTTACATTAATTATATTTTCTTAACTCTATAAAACTATTATAACTATGCTTAAAAAGTATTATTTCTTTCTTACATTTATTTTTCTAAACCTAATTAATCGTATGATATTTACATTTATTTCTATTAATAAACATGCTTGCTCTTTATTATATATTATATGTTTACATGTAAGGACCGCCTGTAGCGGTGTAAGCCTCCTCCATTTCTTTCCATGTGCATCTATCTCTAGCTAAAGTACTCCATGTCCTTCCCGCAATTTTTGCGATGTCATCATCCCATCTTTTTATTGGCCTTCCAGGCCTTCGTTTCCAATTCAAAGGATACCAGTTAGTCACGGTTTTCGTCCACCTTTCATCCTGGCACCTTTGAATATGGCCTGCCCATCTCCATTTAAGTCTTAGAATTTGTTTGATGGCATCTCTTGCTCTAGTTTGTCGCCTTATTTCAGAGCATTTCACACGGTCCTTCAGTTTTAACCCAACTAAGCTTCGCTCTAATCCTCTCTGACATGTTCTTATTTTTTTAATCGTTTTGATGGAGAGAGGCCAAGACTGGCATGCGTAAGTAAGACATGGAAGTAAACAAGTCTCTAAAGCTTTAGTTTTAATTTTTGTTGGAAGGTTTCCCTTGAAAATCTCTCTCATACTCCAATATTTCTTCCACGTATTTGTGACACGTCTTTCGATCTCTCTATCGATGGAGGAGTTTTCGAGAGAAATAAGTTGTCCAAGATATATGTACTCGTCGACATACTCTATTTCGACCTTCTCTATCTGTATGCATTTTCTTTCTGAGTTGGTCATCACTTTTGTTTTTTCACGGTTTATTCGGAGTCCCACTTTAACACTTTGTGAATTGAGTGTTATCAGCATATTCTGTAGATCATCCGCAGTTTCGGAGAGCAGCACAATATCATCCGCAAATCTGAGGTGTGATAGATATTTGCCATGTATTTTTATTCCGGTGCTCTCCCAGCTTAATTCTCTAAATATGCTTTCCAGTACAGCAATAAACAGCTTCGAAGAAAGCGGGTCACCCTGTCTGACACCTCGTTCCAATCTAAATGGTTTACCAACTCTGTCTAAACGTATACTGGACGTGCTTTTCCGGTAGAGTTCTTTTATGATGTCTATGTATCCTTTATTGACACCTTGTTCAGCCAGAGCTCTCCAGATAGCCTTGTGTGTTATAGAGTCAAAAGCTTTGGAATAGTCAATATATCCGATATATAAGGGTTTTCCATATTCCTTGTACTTCTCTATTATATTCTTTAATGTATTTATATGGTCGATTGTTGAAAAACCCTGAATGAAGCCTGCCTGTTCTATTCCTTGGCTTTCATCTATAGCTTTTGTGATGCGCCGTAGCAACGAGGTAGAGAATACCTTGTATAGACATGATGTAAGACTGATAGGTCTATAGTTACATATTTGCTTCGGGTCACCTTTCTTATAAATAAGTGTTATTTCCGAATATGTTCATTGCCATGGTAGCTTTTTTGTCTTGAGAATCATGTTAAATAGTTTCGTAAGTGGTTTCACAAGAATGTCCTTTCCAGCGATAATACACTCGTTGCTGATACCATCTGGCCCTGGACTCTTGTCTTGCTTTAATTTACTAAACGATAGCTCTATCTCGCTTTCCATAAACAGTGGTACTGGGTCTTCATTGGCATTTGCTTCTGATTAAGTATAAACGCACCAATAATTTTCTCGAGTGTCGTCAGTGCTCTATTTCTTATGAATAAAATATTTTCCTTACATTCAGCTGTCACGTACTCTTTCTCGTTAGTAATACCAGTACCGATTCTTTTATATTCTCTCTGGATCCGTATTAATTGTAGACCCTTTCTTAACCATCGGTTACAGTAAGCGATAGTAATTAATTATTTATTGTTTCTATTTATATTTCTATTAAATCTGACTTTATTTTAAACAAGTTATATAGTGTGACCAAAACGCTATCAAAAACGAAAATAGGAGATAGTACTGATAAGATACCACAAAAAAAGGCATGTATTTTTAAAAGTACAATAAAACTACTGACTGACGCTAGAGATCAACGAAAGTTGCGTAGATAGGCCACTCGGGGCCAATAGCACGTCGCCGTAGAACATTTACCCCAAGTTTTCACTCTATACATTACCAGTTTGAAAAATACTAAATCACTAAGACAACAAGATAAGGCAAATGGATATTAGCATTGGATTGTGTCTAGGTAGTATAGGATAATAATAATTACGCTAATTTTTTACTAGCATCCTGGTTACATTCTGTATAGGTATACTGTATAGGTTTTAGGTACCTATACGTATCTTCTTGGGTTGGCCTTTCTTTGGACCCTCGAATGGAATTTAGGCTCATCACCCGAGTCAGCTCGATTCAAAGTTTAATGATTCCCCAAACCCATTCCAATACGCAATTAATCTAGCAAAGTTTAATAGGTTTCTTCGACTGGGTTTTGTTATTAGACACTTTATAATTATTTGGAAATTAGTTTTCATATGCGAGAATATGTTTTTGGTGTATTCTATGTTATTTACCCACAATAGTAATAAATTAGTATGTCGTCATTGCCTCGCTGTAATTTTTTATCATAATAATATTATGTATGATTAAATTCTGCTATTTATTTTATATTGTACTAAACTAATTACGAGTGAATTATTCATTCCTCCATCTTTAGAGAACTTCCTTAGATCGTCACCTAATTTTTTCGTGAGGAAAATCATCATGGATACCACCAGCCACGGGGGAGCACAGTGATTATGTCGGACTCCTACCAACTAAAAATCTCATGAAGTTCCATCCCATCGCTGATGCCACCAACCACAAGTAACAACAACACATTTAATTTTGAAAGTTTTAAAATTAAAAGATGAGTTTATTATTGAAATCGAAGCCTACAACAGATATTAGAGTGCAAAAAATACCTGTTGAAATAATAACAGTCAGGATAAATTGAATCTACCTCAATTAGATGCCAGTAGGTAGTATAACACCCCCGACAAGTGAAGGTTACAGTAACCAGAAAAGAGCTGATAACTTTCAAACGGCTGAACCGATTTTCTTGGATTATAGCTAAGAACACTCTCGATTAAGTCACCTTACAAACAAAAAAAACTAAATTAAAATTGGTTCATTAGTTTAGGAGTTACGATGCCACAGACAGATACACGGATACACACGTGAAACTTATAACACCCCTCTTTTTGGGTCTGGGGTTAAAAATAAGGTGCGTAAGTACATTTTTCATTGTTCCCACATAGTTTGTTCGCGAAACATATTATTTACGACAAAAAATCACAATACATCAGAGTAGACAGTTAACACAAAAAACTGGATACCAAAGTTTCACAAAAACATATTTCATCATACATTGTTTCCAACGCGGCTATATATTAGGTACAGTAATAAATCAAAAAAGAAAAGTTTTGGACTCGGATTTTGGATTATGAATAAAATTTTTGTGAAACTTTTCCCAGAAGTGGAATTTTGCAACACGCATAAAAATATTAAGTACTTTCAAAGCCAAGTAACTTAAAGCTATAAGGGAAAGTTACCGTGCATTAATATTACTTGAATTCAAGCACCACACTGATATAAAGATCTTCCTAAGGTAAGCCTCATCGCTTAAAGTGAAAAGGACGTTACTCCTTCTATTAATCATTTTCTTTTTCGAACATTTTCTTGGGTTAATAATTAAGTGGTCTCGGATCCTTAAATTTCTCTCTTCTCGTAATATCATCTTTTATCATCTCTATCTCTTCTCTACTTTCTTTCTTCTCTCTGGGCTGGTTTCTTCACTTAAATGTTTCTGTCTGTTGAGCGCGCATTGCTTCTCCCCGCCAAAGTCTTCTTCACTTCCAGCCATACAAGCTCGCTCCAGAAGCCGAGTAGACTGTCCAGGTTGCCAAGGGCTTCATGGAGTGAGATTGGGGATCTAAAATGGCGTTGAGCTGCCACGTCCGTGCTTTTGGGTGGTATTGAGTGATATTAAATGTCGGTGCTTCATAACTTCCATACAGGCCCGGCACAGAGGAGTGTCACTGACACCTATAACGAAAACGTGTTTGTTTAGTGGGCTATGCCCTGTAATTAATCCCACCACCTTCCTAAGTTTACCTCTGCCCATCTCTTATCTACACAGTAGGTAAATTCACAATCCGCGCTTGTATAGTCGATAAACGCTTAATTACGCAGGTATTTGTTTTAATAATCAAGTTAATTAAATTGTTCATCGGAACGTTAACATTCCAATGAACGTAATCTGCTTGATCCATCCAAAAACGCTTTGATTTGAATCATTAAAAAAAAGATTCTGACGAATTGAGAACCTCCTCCTTTTTTGAAGTCGGTTAGTGACTCTTGTAAAGCTTATAAGTACCTAATCTTTATTTCATTTTATAAAATTTAAGACAAGAGTCCTTAGCACGCTTTCCAGCGCATTTCATACAAGCGTAGTTTGGTTCTCATTTCAATATGTACTAACCAATAAAACTTAATCAAATTCAGATATGCTATAGAAATAAATATGACTGTGAAAAAGGACCCCGGGGTTTGAAACTAGTCGGACTTACGTCGACTACCTAACCACGTGAGTACAAGCGGGAGCTTGTATAAGTACCTACCTAATATTTATAAAGGAAATCACTCACTATAGTTTAATTTAAACGCTAAAATATCTTATGCATTAAAATATGTAAATAACTTCAAAGTAATACGGGTTCAAAGATGGGAATGTAAGTAACGTTTAAACTATCGTGAGTGATTTCCAATACATAAGTAAGTATAAATTGTTACAGCTATACTCACGTACTGAAAAAGGCCCCGAATGAATTCGAAACTAGTCGGGCTTACATCGACTAAATAGGTGAGTATAGTCTTAACAATATTTACCTATCATAAAATTATTTCCCGCAATCATGTTTCCATAAAAAAATGGGAGTTTCAAAGAACCCGTGTTACTTTGAAACCATGCATTTTAACGAAAATCTGGCAAGCAACAAACATTACTAGATACCTAGTATTTTCTATAACGTGTCTTCAAGGTATGTTTGTTTAAAATTCACATACCTGCCTAGTGCCTATGTAAAATGTAAATTACTTACAGATAAAAGCCGCTTTTACGTACGATTACTTACACTGTACAGTCTAACTGCTCGTATCTGTTTCACGCCGCGCGGTTTTATTGCTCACCGAATCGAGAACATTCATTACCTACTCGAATACGAATTCAAAAACGAATCCCCGTTTTTATTGTCATTGTCGCTGTATGAAAAAAAGTCAACCTACATAACAAAGCAAATGTTTATCACTGTAAAAATATAAGTAAACCAGCGATATAAATGGTCCACTAGATGCGGCGCTTTATAGTAACAAATGTTCCACTTCCAACGAACTCCGCACCTGGAGTGCGTAATCCGCTTTAGACGCAGACCGTTTGTAAAAATTAAATTTGTGAATCATCATCATGATCAACCCATCGTCGGTTGAAGCTAAAGCTAAATATTAAGTCAGCTCACATAGCTTAGTTTGTATATTGTTTAGTTTGCAGTCTGCGCACAAGTGTGAAAAACTGCGTCAGCTGTGCAAGCTAAACTAAACTAACTTAGCTATTGGTTTGCAACCCGCATAAAGTGGATTACGATTGACAAGAGTGCGGACTGCGCGGCCACCGGTGTTAGTTAGAACATATTGTTATTATGAAGCGCCGCATCTAGTGGAATATTTATATCGCTGACCTAAGCAGAGTACAAAATATGCCTGGGGGCATTGTGGATTCGCATGAGCAATTAACGATCTATAAGCGCTTTTATTTCAATATGGTCTACTTTAATAAAGCTTTTTTATTCGGTAAAATATCGGTTGATAAAGCGCAGGCCACACCGCGAGCTAAGCCACGACTTTATTTAGCTTAGTTTGCATAACTGCGGCATCTTTTCAATGTTGGGTGTAAGCTAAGTTGTGTGAATTTAGCTAAACTAAGATAGCATTGCATAGCTCATAAGTTGGATGTGAGCTCAGTTGCGTGAATCAAGCTAAACTAAGTTAGGCTTGCTTAGCTCATACGTTGGGTGTAAGCTCAGCTGCGTGAACAAAGCTAAACTAAGTTAGCTCTACTTAGCTTATAAGTTGGGTGTAAGTTAAGCTGCGTGAAGTAAGATAAACTCAGTCACCTTAGCTTAGTTTCTGAAATGTGAAACTTTCGATGTTTACCTATTAGGTAAGTGCCTACTCGACCATCACGCAATAATGACAGAACCAATTTAGCAGAAATTCAGAACGGAGATAGCTTATACTCTAACATAGCACAAGCTACCGTACTTTGTATCCCCGAAAAGAGGTCCAAACTTTTCAAAACCTAAATCGAAGTCTAGGGCATCATCTAGTAAGGACGCGGGTTTATTTTTTTCTAATTTTTCTCATGTTAGTGGCTTACATGATTAACTTACGACAAAACAAATGTAAACACTCTTATAAATACATTTACATTAGTTTTGTTATTAATTAATCACGCATGAGTAAAACTTACAGGTGTAATCGCGGCCTACTTACAGTACTTACATCCACCGCACCACCCCAGGCACCCTCACAGCGCAGTCCGTAAGGGTGTGGTTCGCAGTCTGAACCAACTTTCAAACGGCTGAACCGATTTTCTTGAATTATAGCTAAGAACACTCTCGATCAAGCCACCTTTCAAACAAAAAAAAACTAAATTAAAATCGATTTATTCGTTTAGGAGCTACGATGCCACAGACAGATACACACGTCAAACTTATAACACCCCTCTTTTTGGGTCGCCCTTAAAAAGATCTCGTATGGGTTCGATTCGAAACTAGTCGGGCTTACGTCGACTAAATATGTGAGCATAGCCGTCAACAACAATCTATACCACAGTAGGTAGGTACATACACACATAAGTACAATCGAACTGATAAACTCATATAACCCCTCTAGTAGCTGGGTAATAACCCTAATAAAGGCACCAGGTCATGTGACACAAATCCTTACAATATAAATGTCACATCACCTTGAAATGAAGTGTTACCCGCTATTTGTTTGTCAGTCCCCTCGCGCCGTAATAAGGATGTTGTCAGCGTTCCCGCGCTCTCCATCACATTCATAACTGCCAAGCAGCTATTAGTTTGTGCCATGTCCATGTACTCTGACTGTTGGTTGGATGTATTCTTTACGAGATAGATAGATAGATAGATAGAACACTTTATTGCACACAAAAACACATATAAAGGAAACACAATACAGAAAGAAGAAAACAGAAAGAACAATTGTGTGCAAAGGCGGCCTTATTGCTTGGAGCAACCTCTACCAGGCAACCTTTGCTGAAAGAAGAAGCTAAGCTAGTGCTGCCCGCAACTTCATCCACGTGGATTTTTGGGAACTCTGCTTTTCCGGGATATAAAGTTGTCCATGTCAATCAGGAGGCCAACTACCATTGTACCTACCATATTTAATCCGGTTAAATAGATGAGACTTTAAGAATCCCGATGGGAACTCTATGATTTTTCGGAATAAACATAGCCTATGTTCGTCCCCGGGATGTAAACTTACCTACTCTGCACCAAACATCAAAATCGGTTAAACTGTTGGGCCGTGAAAAGCTAGCAGACAGACACACACTCTTTCCCATTTATAATATTAGTATGGAAGTATGGATTAGGGAAGAAATAAAAGGCTTTTCATTCTATGTATTTTATTTATTTATTTAAGTACTTATTTATAATCAGGGCTTCCAAGTAACTGACAAATATTAAAAATTCTCCTCACAAAGTTAAGCATACTATATTATTATCTTAGTACTTATTTCCAAGCAATCTCTCGTGCTTCGTTAACTACATCACGTAGGTACACCTAGACATCTCCAGACAACAGTGTTCCAGTAACGTGAAGCGTAAAATGTTCGAAGTCTGACATTTTACGCTCGCTTGATGCATTTAAATATGCATAAAAATGCAGTTCGGTGACCGTCTAGTACAAAAATTGCCACATTCTATCCAGGGACAGTTTGTTTATTACCTTTTTACTGTCTTTTATATATAATATTGACTCCCTGCCTGCCTGATCGCGTCGCGTCGCGGAAAAATCAAAAACTGGGTGGTTCAAAAGCGTTCAAAATTAATTAATTGATTAAATCTATACTTATAATAAAACTGTAACTGGACGATTTCTGTACATTAAATATTTTGAAAATTTTAATCGGAGGAAACATTTTTATCGATACAGACCCTAAAACAATTTTTTTTTGATTTTTGTCTGTCTGTCTGTCTCTCTGTCTGTCTGTGCCCGCATCACGAGAAAACTACTGAACGGATTTAAATGAAATTTGGTACAGTGGTAGTTGATACTCCGGGTTAACATAATAGGGTAGTTTTCATCCCGAAAAAAATTAGGGATTCCTAGGGAAACGGGATGATTTACCTGAGTAGCAAGTCGTTCTAGAAATCGAGTTTACCTGAGTAGCAAGTAGACACCTAAAAATACCATACGAAGAAAAGAGAACACGGTCATTGCGTAATAAAGTTTGTGGATGTCCGTCGTCGTTAGCATTTTTTGACGTTTATTACATTAAAACCTAGCATTCACATGCAAACCATCGGCTAAATTCATACTAGCCAACAGCTTTACAATAAAATTGCATTTTTAAAGTTCCGTACCTCAAAAAGAAGAACGGAACCCTTATAGGATCAGTTTGTTGTCTGTCTGTCTGTCGTTGTCTTATAGTACAAATACAGGAATAAATCTGAAAACCGCGAATTTGTGGTTACATCATTAAAAAAAATATTAAAATGTGTTTCAATTTTCAAAGTAAGATAACTATACCAGGTGGGGTATCATATGAAAGGGCTTTACCTGTACATTCTAAAACTGATTTTTATTTATTTTTATGCATAATAATTCAAATAATGCAAATGCAAATGTCCATAAATAAAATGTCCATAATGGAATCCATGTCCATAAAATGGAAAAAATACCCGAGTACGGAACCCTCAGTGCACGAGTCTGAGTCACACTTGGCCGGGTTTTACTATGATGAAAATCGTATGCGTTTGCAAAATGTACATTGCTTAAACTTTGCTAATACCGTCTAATATTAAGAACAAGAATGAAGAATATCGCAGATAGCATGTGAAAAGTTAGAAAGAGAAAAACATCGAGTTAAATTAATGTAGCATTATGCATTTTCGCATTTATCGTGAAACATCACCTTTGATATATTAGTGCTATTGATCGCGATTGAAAATCAAAGTGAAGATAAATAATAATAATTTCACCAAATTAATAGAAAACAAAAGAGATTAAAAAGTAGCAGTAATTCCCATCTCTACTAACAACCATCTTTTCATTTCTTTAATGGATTTATTCATAACTAAAGTATGTAATATGATTGGTATGTGTTTTTTTTTTTTTTTTTTTTTTTTTTTTTTTTTTTTTTTCTTCGGGGGAGGAAAAAATCCCTACGGACATCTGCCTGCTGGCAGGGTGTGTCCGACTTGCACGGACTAAAATAACCTCCCCATGTCTGCAAAGGTGAGCACGGAACTGCGTGGCATTACATCATGCTGACCTCCTAGATCTCTATCTTCTTCTTTTCTTCTTTTTCTTTCTCCTCCCTTCGCATCATGGTAGCCCTCAGCATTTGGCTATATCTTAGCCAGGTGTCTTCGCTCGACAGCATGCGCGCCATAAGATTTCCGGCATTCACGTCCTCCGCGTCGGTCGATCGAAGCGCTTTTGCCCTTATGTCGGCACTACCTGGGCATTCGAATATTGCGTGTCTCGGGGTGTCTTCCTCTCCACAAAAGTAGCAGCCTTCGCTCGGTGCTTTCCCAATTGCGAAGAGGTAGGTGTTAAACACCCCGTGACCGCTGAGCGCTTGTGTCAGCCAGCGGTCTACTTCCCCATGCTTCCTAGTGTGCCATTTTTTCAAGTCGGTGATGAGTTCTCTGGTCCAGCTCCCTTTTCCTGCTCCCGACCATTCGTTTGCCCACTCCTTCAAGGTGTCCTCTCGCACTTCTATAAGTGTTTGCTCCTTGCTATCGAACAGCTTAGCGCGTTCGCTTACCAGTTTCGCTATAGGGATAAGCCCAGCTATCACCAGCACGGCTTCAGTGGAGACTGTTCGATATGCTCCACAAATACCTATAGCCAGTCGTCTTTGGACTCCTTCCAATTTCTTCTTGTACAGTTCCACCTTCATAGCTTCCCTGAATATTGGTGCCCCGTAAAGAATTATGGAGTGGGCCACTGATGCCAACACCCTCCTCTTGCTCGCTCTAGGCCCTCCTTTTGTAGGCATAAGTCTGTATAGTGCCTCTGTCAGCTTCTGGGCTTTATTAGCTACCTCTTCTATATGTTTTTTGTAGTTAAGACTCTTATCCAGCCATATTCCCAAATATTTAATGTGCTCTTTTGGTGTTACTCTAGCACCTTGGATCAAAAAATTAATGGGGTTTAGCCTTCGCCTTCCACTAAACACTATCGCTTCAGTTTTTTCCGGCGCTAGGGAGAGCTGCCTTCCTTTCATCCATGTGTTTATTCGGTCAAGTGCTGTGTTTGCCCGTGTCATGAGGGTAGCTTCAGTTTTGGCCACGACTAACAGAGCCAAATCATCAGCGAACCCCACCAGTTCTATGCCTTCTTCCTGCGTTATTTGGAAAACGCCATCATATAGAATGTTCCACAGTGTTGGACCAAGTATGGATCCTTGTGGAACTCCGCTACTAACTTGGATCCTCTCCTCCAAACCCTTACTATCCTTCACCTCAATGTATCGGTTCTCCAGGTAGCTACTAAGCAGGTTTTGAATGTAGCCTGGGAAACCTCTCATCCGTATCTCTAAAAGGATCTCCCTCCACGAAGCTGAATTGAAAGCGTTTCTCACGTCAAGGCAGATCAGCGCACATAGCTTTCTGGTTTTCTTTGTGCCTTGCCTTGCCTTCATGGCGGTTTCCGTTACTCTCCTTACAGCCATGAGCGTGGACCGACCCTGTCTAAAGCCATATTGATGGTCGGAGAGGCCGCCGTGGTCTGGCAGTAGGTTTTCAATCCTGTTGAGAAGCAGTCTCTCCATCAATTTGCCATAACAGGCGAGCAGGCAGACTGGTCTGTATCCTGTTGGGTCATCTGCTGGCTTTTTGGCCTTCCTAAGTAAGACCAGACTCGCTATCTTCCAGGCTGCCGGAAATGTTCCTGAGGCAAAGGACATTTGCATTACCCTTTTGATTTTCTCGGGTATCATCTGCACCGCTAATTTAACGATCTCTGGACACAAAAGATCAGGTCCTGGGGCCTTTTTTGGCTTAAGCCCTTCTGCTGCCTTTCTTATCTCTTCTTCTGTTAATTCCGCCATTTCGGAGGCATCTGCCATAATCCGGCCGAAGTTTCCGTGAGATGGGAATAAGACTCTGACCACAGATTTAATGAGGTCCATGTCCAACTGAGGTGGGGTTTGTCGCAGTTTTTTCGTGACGATTCTGTACCCTAGTCCCCAGGTATCCTGGTCTACCTCGTCGCAGAGCACTTTCCACTTCTCGGCCTTTGACTTGGTAATGGCAAGTTGGAGAGCTATTTTCGCTGTCTTATACTCTTCTTTCATTTGTTGAATACTTTCTGCGTTAGTCTCATCCTCCTTTGAATCTTCCTTAGCCTTTTTCCGTCTTTCACGGGTGTATATTCTGCGGCGTCTTGTGCATTGATCTCTCTTTTGCTTTATCGCTGCATTCCACCAGTAAACAGGTGTTTTCCTAGGTAGCCCCTTTTTTGGCATTGCTCTATCACAAGCTTTCGTGGTTGCCATCACTAGCTCCTCAGGTGTGCTGATCTCCTTTTCCTTCAAGACGGTCTCCAGTATTTTCTGGTCTAACTTATCCAGTCTCCATCCTACCCGCTGCTGCTTTGGCGGTTTCCATTCATCCCGGGATATGTGGAATTTTATGTATCGGTGACCACTAAGGCTATCCTCGTCTAGGACCTGCCATTCAGTTATTCTCTGCGCCAGACCTGAACTAGCAAATGTTATGTCTGGCGTGGAATTCTTTGCACCTCTTTGAAATGTCGGGGCAACCCCCACGTTTACCGTTACCATATCTACACTAGCAAGCATTTCCATAATATGGCGTCCTCTAGCATTTTCAGCCTTGCTTGACCAGACTCTTGACGCCGCGTTAAAATCTCCGGCTACTAGAATATCACCACGTTGTGACACAATACTTTCGAAAAGCTCGTTTAAATCATGCTCAAATTCCTCCAAGCTTGAGTTTGGTGAGAAGTAGCAACTATATAACGTGAGCCCTGAGAGGTTTACTGCAATGAAACCATCTCCCCGAGCCACTTCCTTTATTTGGGTAGGGTATGTGTTTTATACCGATCACAATTCTTTAGAAATTTAATATTACCTAATAAAAATTCAAGTGTTGTTAAAAAAGACAAGTACATTTTGATGCCTATTCACGGTTAACCACTTAACTAATCTGTAACTAATCTGATGAAAGAAATCTGTTGGTTTGAGCTGGACCTGCGATTCCATTCCAATTTCCATTCCATCAGCGTGCATTCCATGCATCACTGCTGAATAGGCCTTTCCAAGAGCGCGCCACCAAACACGGTCCTCCGCCTTCCTCATCCACCCGCTTCCTGCCACCTTTTTCAGGTCATCGATCCAGCGGGCTGGAGGTCGTCCTACACTGCGCTTACCTGCGATTGCCAACCTTTTATTGAAGCAACTTGGTGTAATTGCTATTTTGGCGCTGTTCGCAGCAGCGAATGACATGAAAGTTTGCCTACTCGGAAGTCCTTAGGAAGGGATTATGCGAAGGGATACTTGAAGTTCGTCTTTCTGCTCATTCCATGTTATCATCATTATAGGATGAAGATATTGTATTTGATAAATAAAATATTCCTAACTACATGTAAAAAATAAAACGACTTCATAAATATTCAAGATGGCGGAAGTCATATCTTCCTTCACATGCGTTATAAGAGGCTTTAATGGCTTGTAAAAAGAAGATAAGTAGACAAAACACAATTTCCCTTGGCCGTTTAAATAAAATATAGTTGTCCCAGAGAGTCAGGGAATATAACTTAATTCACAAACTAGGTATCTCTAGCAATTGACATCCACAGCTGCTGAACTTAGGTCTCTCGTAGGGACTTCCACGCACCACGGTCTTGCGCCGCACATATTGTAGACCGTATCTAGCGGCTAGGCTGCCCGGGTCTCGTTTGATGTCATCTATTCATCTGCCAGTGCTACTTAGTGGTCTTGTATGCCTACAAGGGTTCCAAGGTTTTTTAAAGAATAGGTAGGTAAGGTAAGGTAGGTAGGTAGGTAGGAAAGGTAGGTAATTAGGTATGTTAAAATACCACAAGTCATAACTATTCCCCCTACAAAAATATAAGAAAACTCTACAAAACTAATCGGATAGTGTCGAATAGATGTTGCAATGTATCTATTCCTAGATGAAGTTCAGGTGGGTTAAAAGAAAATAAGAAAATTAGGTAAAATTATTATTAGTGCCGCAATTTTGCGTTCTCACAAAAAAAATGTACTTCTAAATCTTTGCAATAAGTTTCTTAATTGTTTATTCTACCCTTATATTTTTTACTATTTTCAAACGAAGTCTACAGTAATCCATACCTACCTACTAATATTATAAATGCAAAAGTGTGTCTATCTGTCTTTTACTTTCCCACCGATTAACCTATTTTGTTTAATATTGGTACAGAGATACTTGCATCCCAGAAACGGACAAAAGCTACTTTTTATCCTGAAAAGATTTCCAAAAGGATAAAAAGAAACTTCAATGCACGCGGACGAAGTCGCGGTCATCATCTAGTTTAGAAATAAGAGCATCTACTTAAAAATTAAAATTGAGTTGAGTAAGCTTTTAAATAAAAGGATCTTCAGTTTGTAATTTCGTTAGTCATTAGCTAGCTAGCCATTAGGCATTGGCAATAAAATTTGATTTGGAAGTTTGTCTATCACGTTTCACTTGTGCTTTTACGGTGCCGTACCAACATACGCAACGTAAAAATTGTATGTGCTCATTGGAATAAGATTGACTAGTTCATTTCCCTAGCTGAAACTAGGAACAAAGAACAAGTCAATCTTATTATTATATAACTATTGGTTAAGCATTTGTTAAACAATAATAGCCTTGCTCCCTAATCAGGTTTTCGGTGCAGTGGTCGGTGCGTAATTAATGATTGCACTAATGTAGGTGCTAATTTGGATATAATTAGATACCTTCCTATTGGTATTCGCATACCTTGTTGACAATATTAATTAACGATCTACTGACGCATAGATAAACACGTTATTTTGCATGCACATATTTAGAGAAAGTATTAACCTACCTAATATTTTTGATTGAACTACGAAAAGTTGACACTTTGCAATTTTTTTCAAGTTGTTGGATGGTCAACTCGACCGACAGTACAATACTGAGGTGTTTATATCTAGAGGTGCCCGGAATCGAACCCCCGATCTCCCGAGAAGGAGGCAGACCTTATTAACTTCTTGCTTGCATTCACATCGTGGCAGGCATCACATATTATTTGAGACCAATATGGAGAACTGGCAGGCGTGCAGGTTTCCTCACAATGCTTTCCTTCGCCGTTAAAACAAGTGATGACGTTTGATTATATTTAATTGCTTGAAAAGCACATAGATCCGAAAAATTAGAGGTGTGTGCCTGGGATTGAACTACCAACGACGCTGTAACAAATAAGATGGTTGGTTATTGAGATTGGTAAGTATCTATGTGTATTATCTTCTTCGTTGTCTACTGATATATGAAACCTAATAAAATTAATAAACGTAAGTACGTAGTAGAGCTAGCGGTTTCGTACGACAACGATCTCACGGTTGTGTATTTTCGGCCTATTTATCGTTAAGCCTTAGTTACGACTATTAAATAATTGTATTGAGTATAGTAGGTACTAATAAGGATAGCACATAAAAATAATAGAAATAGGACAACAGACGAATAAATACGGTAAGTATTATATTATGTTGATTGTATTGTGTGTGATTGTAGCATGTTGGGAGAGTGTCAGTAAACAAACTGGGTATCATTCAATCAATCTAGCACATAAATAAAAAGATAAAACAGATAGTGACTGGAAGAATCTAATTAGTGGACTCATAGTACCTAATTAAAACTTTGAGTGAGTGATACCAAAGATGATATTATACTTAGATTAGAGATTGTAAGATGGTTTCTATTGTCTATGGTCAATTCGGCGTAAGCGAATTATGTTACGCCAAGAAGGGTTTTAGGTTATCGTTTATCTTAAAATATTATACTTACTGTAATTAATATTATAGATACCGAATATAGAATAGATATCCCAGTTTCTTAAAAAAATATAAATCTTATCTGTTTACGAGTTTTGCGCTTGTCTCTTTATTTTCCATAGTTTTGTGAAAATTATTTCAAAATATTTTTGCCCTTACGTAGCTTGATCTGAATTGTAGCAGGCGAAACCTTATGCAATAGCTAGTTATTATAAGGATATCCTTATACTTAATAAAAGAAATCCTTATAATAGCTGGAGTAACTAATGTTTTCTACCCTAGTTAGTAGAACGTCGGCAGAGAGCAAACAAGGCATTATTCAATCTACAACGCAATATATCACGGTGGCATATCACCTCAATACGGTTGGCGAGATTGTGATTCATCAATCGGGATCGATCATAATAGAAAAAATATAATACCTAAACCATGTTTCACTTACCTTTTACCATTGAACATTATCATCATGATCAATTCATCGCCGGCCCACCACTGAGCACGACTCTCCTCTCAGAATTTGAACCACTAATTCACGGATTTCGGATTTTTTCCTTTACTTGTGTTATAAGACCTACCTACCTGGCAAATTTCACGATTCTAGGTCAACGGGAAGTACCCAATAGATTTTCTTGCCAGACATGGACAGACAGACAACAAAGTGATTCTATAGGGGTCTGTTTTTCCTCTTGAGGTACGGAACCCTATATTTATAGGGTTCCGCTGTTTACATTTGTAAGCAGCGAATCAACCAATCAGAGGGCAGAATTTGCTGTCGATTACGATAACGATGAAAACGTTTTTCTTACATAATCGGGGAGCTGAGTAGTCTTGAACAGAGATCTAATTATGATCATAATGAGAGCCTATAAAAGACTAAGTCGGTAGGTACATCAAATAAATTCAACCACTCACTGTAATGATTTATCTTCCTCAAAGCCAAAATTTTAAAGCCGATTCCGATTGTACAAATTACAATTGCTTCGCGTCTTAGATTTACGACCAGGAGGTTAGGGTAGTGAGATAAAACTCCGAACCAATCCGGCAAGTTAAATAGTTATGTAACTTTGAACATCTTAGATTTTCTCCTGAGTTAGGATTGGATAGGCTAACAAGATTGGGGCGCCAGCCAGGTAACCTCCCAGTGTGCCTGGATGCTGCTGGTCCCTTTTGGATGCGTCCGAGGGGAAGAGCAGTGTTCGGGCCGATGCGCCCCGGTAACATGGCTGATAATTTCTCTTCGGAGATATTGTTGGCTATGGCTAATGACCTGGCAGGGGGGGGAGGTTTCTCCGCGTGTCCCTCTGACTAGCAGAGGGCACAGTGGACGAAGCGGAGGACGGGACACGGGCGACGTGCGCGTCCCAGGGTCGGGGGACGCACTTCGTTGGTGCGTCCCGGAGGTGCGGTGGTGGGGACCGAGCAGGTCCCCAGTGGAGGGTCTGCCTCGGCAGACGTCGCTGGCTGGGTTGCGGTTGTTTGCTTCGGCCGTTCCCGTGACCCAGTCGCCAGGCGACGCGCAGTAGCGCCGCTGGGGTTTAGTGGGTATTCCGGTCGCCTCTCGGCCGGCGAGTCCCACATACCCTCCCTCCGGGGGGGATGCGTAAATGCATTCCCCAGCGTCAACAAAAAAAAAAAAAAAAAAGGCTAACAAGATTGTTTTATCTACGAGGCATAAACCAATTTATATGTAGGCACGACTCTACCTCTACTATCTAAGGTCAAAGATTTCGATTGTATGTTATTTCTTATCAGATATTATAGTACTCTATTTGTATCTGTAAGCAAATTTCTGTACCGATAGTAACTGAATTTCTAAGGTTTCTCTATCACGAATATCTTTTTATGGTTTGGTAGGTGTCCGAAGGGTGCCAACGGGACCCTACTATGCTAAGCCTTTGTCCGTCCATGTGTACGTCTGTCCGCCTGTCTTTCCCTCCGTCTGTCCGCCCAGCGGACTGACTGTCTGTCAGCGGGCTGTATCTCATGAACCGTACCTAATAGGTGGAGAAAACCTTCCACCATTTTCCTTATGAAGCAAGCGTTAGACCAAAATAATATGATGCTCGCAACTTCATATTATGAGTTTTAATTTAAAAATGCCGTGGAAATCTTTGATTTTCCGGGAAAGTAACTTATTCCCGTCTCCAGGATACAAGCTATCTCTGTACCAAATGTATGTGATGCCCGTGACGCCATCCACGTGAAATTAGATTCTTTTAAATCCAATGTAGCCTAGGTTTATCACTTCTTGTATTTATTTTAACCCTGCCTGTGAAAGTCTTTTTAAAATTTCCGTTCCTTCCCTTACAATTTTCTAAAATCCTAAGTAACTAACTAATACTAGCTAAATACCAAAAGCTCGTTTACTATATTAGTAATATTATAGTAAACTGTTTGTTTGTTATTCCTCCTGTAGGTAAAACTGGAAATAGTAGAATTATGTGATAACCTTCCTTTATAACAAGCAGTTCGAAGTTTTACCTACATAAGCTTTTAAATTCTACTCAGTAGACTATACATTATAATAATAACTGTTCTATACACCATCCTACTATTTCCGGGCTTACAAAAGGAATAACTAAGAAACGTTTTTCTTTTATAGCCTTTTTATAGCATCACCTAATCAGTTAACTACATGAATTCAGGCATGAATCCTAACAAAAACACGACGATTTCTTTCATATTATTATCTCCATTCATAGATTAATAGACCGGATCGCAAATCGCTTTCGTGTTCTCTTAAGCCGCTATTTATTAATCTAGTCAGCAAAAACATGTTTTGCTAATATACTTATTAGATACAATTAAATTCCCGCTACTTCGCATAAAAGGCGCGGCGGCAGTGACGCATGACAGCAGAAGCGTGGAAGGAGCGTTTGATACTATGGAGTCACCAAATGAAAGCCATCCAATTCATTTGACATTGGTGGGTTCTACATTGCTGCTTCACTGAGCGATATAAAAGTGTAGACTATATGTATTTAGTAGCTAATCTTCAATGGTATAAAAATAAATGCTTAATGATGATGATGAATGAAAATCACCGCCAAGGGCTGCAGTCCGCACCCATATATAAATCGAAATCCCACGGACTCGTACGAAGCGACTTGCTTCCTTGTTTCTAATACGCACTGGTAGAATATGGGATATTAACCTTTCGGCTTCCGTTCCGGCTAGCTATCATATTAGAACCTACCTTCAAAAGAAGAGTGAATAGGAAAGAAGAATAACGGCCGTATTCACAATCATTAATTACTATGAGCTCTCACTGTGCGCTCGAACGCATAGTATAGGTTCCATCCATGTTCCATCAATCAGATCATTGTATATTGACGTGATACAGTAATGGAACCTACACTGTGCGTTCGAGCGCACTATGAGATCTCATAGTAACGTTTGTGAATACCTTCCTAGTAAACACGCTTTTCCTTAGGCTGCATCAATGTTGCAGTCCAACGCAAGCCTATATCAAAGTTTTAAAAATGAGTTTGATAGCTTTCATTCAATGATGATCAATGAGTAGATTGCGTCTCAGAAGCAACTAAGGATGCATGGGAACAGGTGAAAAACTACCACGGATTTAATTCAATTATTTCCCACTAGCGGTGATAGCCTAGTGGTTCAGACACTGGCATCCTATTCGGAGGGGTCAGAGTTCGATTCTGGGCATGCACCTTTAACTTTTTACCCGACTGCTGCTAAGCCAAAAGGAAGGGTTATGATTATAGCAGTCTATGCTTAGCAGGTGGTAGTAGGCTGGCGATGGGTTGATGATGATGATTTCCCATTAATCTGTAAATAGAAAAATAAATGAAATGAAGCATTAAATCGTAAAACTAATTACAAGACCAATTTGCCTAACGATTTTACCCGGAAGGGTGTCACAGAAATTAAGGAATTTGGGACAGCCATAAAGGAAATTAAATGGAGCACACTTAATTAAACAAAACTCGACAACAGTGTAAAATAATTTATGTTACTTAAATATTTGTAAATTAATACAAAAGAAGACGTAAGCAAAAAGAATTCCAGTTATTTTTCCGGTAAGTAGGTAAATTGAGGCCTTTTCGAGGATTTACAAGTCTTTCTACGCTTCGTCCCTCCAGTGTTAGGTAGGTGCCATAGGTACCTACATTGCCTAGGTATCGCAGTATAGACGCCCTAGATCTTCGTCCTATAGGGTCTTATACTGAGTAAAAGGACCTTTTTCCTGTTGCATTTAGGGCGACCAATGTGCGCTCTTATTATTATTGTTTTTTCTTTCTTGAAAAACTATTACAATTGAACTTACAAAGTATCTTATTAGAATACCATCGATGTACTCGTAGGTATTACCAACAAAACTGATTGTAAAGTTTTCTGAAGTTTTTTATCTCAGTCTCATAACAATTTATTATTTAGAACTATGTAATTATAGAGTGGCAGTGCGGTTCTCATTGCACGATTCCTCATCACAAATTAGATCTCTGTTGAACTTTACCATCCTCTCCCATACTATGACTCTATGACAGAAGTAAATGTGTCCTAACTCCTATCTTATTCAAAAACATTATTCACCAAAATAATAAAGCTTTTAATTGGTTGCTACATTTGCATGCATCAGTGGTCATTTCGCGACAGTCATTGTACAATCAGAACTTGGAAATCAGGCAATCATCAGGTAAACATTTTTTATCAATGAACCACAACCTCTCTAGCTAAAGTTCGAAATCGTTTAAGCTAAGTTTCTGTACAAATAACATCTCTTGCACTAATATAAACTTTACTGCTCAGGCTTAAGGTGAAAATTGAATTGTGGCAGTAGTAATGAATGACGCAGCTGGCATTGAAAGGATGAGTCATCCGTCCCGCTCACTCGGCTCGTACAATGCGTATGCGCATGACGAACCGCGACGTTATGTCAGTTTTATTGACAGTCGCAAACATACAGCCAGTGACGATGCACATGTTCACGTGCAGATAAAATATTGGCGCGAATAATTTCATCGTAGTAAATAAACAGTGGGAAGTGATTTTGAATAATTTGTGATGACTGAGACATTAAAATATGTATTGCGTATTATCGTAGTGACGACTTTATACTATACTTTGATCTGTGTGTTTAAAGAAATCAAACGATTTATTTTGACTGGTGCACAGACGGAGGTTTAATAACATTGGATTGTTTTAGCGTGAAAATTGGTAAGCTTATATTCAATATTCATACACATAATAAAAATTATTATAAATATGCATATCATTGTAACTTAAAACCGTAACGATATTCAATTCTTAGTTAAACAAGACGTGAGCCATGCAGTGATTAAATGAATACCCATAGGTAGTTGGTAGCGTACCTACCTACGTGAACCAAAAACTTTGCAGATGTGAGTATGAAAACTACCTGCCTTTTTTTCAAAGAAAAAAAAAAGCATCTTAAACTTCTTTTAGGTAATTTTTGGTTCCAGCTAGTAATACTTTGTTAAGCACTCATTTTGGAAAAGTTTAGAAATTAAAGAAAAATTTAATAGTTAAATGCTACGTTTAGCATATTGTCGAATGAAAAGAAAATTGGTTGTCGCAACCAAGGGCCCTTATTTAACGAGTTTCGTTTTAATTAGACTTAACTCCTCTTAACCCTTTACTTAACTCCACTTTCCAAGTTTAGGTACATTCAAATAAAACTAAATTAAATCGTCAACAAGGGCTAGTTGTAAGTAGGGAAAGGGACCATTATTGTCGGTCTCTTTATTTTGACCGCCACGGCCTAAAATAATCCCTAAAAAAAGAAAATACCAAAGTTTTTTTTTAACTTAAGGTATAGGTACGGTCTACCTATCAAGAACAAAAAGGTAAGTAAAATTATATTTAGAAGACTTCTACAACATCGGAAAAGGAAAAATTCTTCCCAAAACGTCTTGTTTGAATATACCATTCAGTAGGCTAGTTTTAATTATTTTGCTGTGAAAACTATCACTTTGAATCAGGCGGCGCGTATTGTTACCTACTATAGGTAACTACGTATTAATTCTTGGTTTTTAGGGTTCCGTAACCAAAGTATAGAAACAAACAGGTGCCTAAAGAAGATTAACTTTAAAAAATATTAAATTAACAAAATGTTTTGATAGATATAGGATATGCATAACAAATTCAGTAATGCTCACTCACTTCACATACACCAGTTTACATTGTAGTAAAACTGGTCGGATGGCTGGATAACAAGGGTGTCGCGAAGCATGAAATGAGGTTATGTACGTACTAGCCAATAAATAACTATACCCATCACTTCGTTGTCGGTACTCGTTCCACGTGACTGAGGATCTAGAGCGCCTTAAATATATTACATAGACGTATTAAGTATTTATTTTATTTACGACGTCAGAGAACTAAGACCGATAACATCTTCGAAATTATGTGTTTGAAACCTAAATAAAATAAATAATTCTTTGTTTGGGGTAAGAGCTACACAGTTGACAGTGCAAAATAAGAAAAAATAAGCAACATGCAACATACAGTAAAATATCTTTTGTACAGTCAGCAACAAAGCTAGGTTTGCACCCGCCAGAACTACTAGCGCTATGGACGCGTGCAAACTTTGTTGCTGACAGTGCCATACCGGCAAACAATTTCTCTTCTTATGAGAAATTGAGAAAAGAAGAAGAAGAATAGGAATTATTTTGTCGGTTTTGAGGATTTGCTAGCTTTGAGGATCGCGGTTCCCTCGAAATCGATTCCATCACGGTGTTTCGATTTCTCCATATTGGAGCCCGTACGAAAGACATTGCAGAAGGGTCAAAAAGCTTAACCGCTTCTTTTTAGTTAATCACCAACTCAGACTACGGCGAGGTCTCTGCCCTCCGATCTTACAAACAAATTAAGGTAATAATATCTACTATCACTCAAACGTCTAATAATTTGTATCGTTCGACATTAAAATGTGATTAAGTGAAAGGGAACATTAAAATGTCGCCTTAAATTAGTATATACCTATTGTGGAAATAGCTTGAGGTTAAGTCGTTGAAATAGAATCGTTTTCCGCCTACCAATAAATACATAATTAGTATCATTAAATTACTGATTTTCCGCGACTTCGTACGCGTCAATTTAGATTTTTCAAAATCTCGTGGGAAGTTTTTGATTTTTCAGGATAAAAAGTTGCCTATGTCACTTTCCAGGTCTTTAATTATAGGAATGCAAAAAATCACGTCGATCGATTAATATGCAATAATAAAACGAACTCAACTCCGAAAAGTTAGAGGCGTGAGATCAGGATCGAATCCAGGACCTCCCGAAGACTTAACCAGTAAGCTATCACCCACCTAACACCTTATTCGCTCAGTTCAGGCACTCGGGCTTCAACCAGCAATATGTAGGTATGACGAAACTTCCGCTAGGGTAACGATTGTCATTGGACTGAAGGTAATTGATAACGCGTTAAAGGAAGAATTAACATATCAGCAGAGTTTAAGGTTAGCCGATACTATTAATTTTCCGCCTGAGCCTACCCAAATCAAGTAGGTACCCACTACAGCTTATGTGCTCTGCGAAACGTGAAGGAAATGTAGGCTTATTTGGTACAACAGTTAAGTGATCTATCCCTTAAAATATTGAATCTGACATGACCTTATTTACACTGCCTTAAGAGAGCTCTCTCCGTCACTCGTTTCATACAAACGTAGTTCCAAATTCATTTGAATACTAAGCAACCAAAGTCCATGAAATGCAGACATATTATTCTAAAAACTAATATCTATGTCTGTAGTTTTCCAGATTTCTGTTAAAATATTCGGTTTCAAAGTTACGCGGTCTTAAAACTTCACATACAAATCTTTGAGCCCTTGTAATTTTAAAACTACATATTTTTAGAAAAATCTAGAACACCACAGACACAGATATTAGTTTCTAGCATATGTCTGCAAAATTTCATGGAGTTTGGTTGCTTAATATTCAAATGAAATTGGAACTACGATTGTATGAAGCGAGTGACGGAGAGAGCCCTGTTAATGTTTAATGTTTGTGAATAAAATAAAACATACTAATAAATTATTATAAATGCGAAAGTGTGTCTATTTATTGTCACGTTCGTGGATTTTTTATCTGAAATGACATTTAAGCCCGGAATAGCTTCTGCGACCATCACGAAGTACAATACAAATTAGTAATTGTAACAAACTATTCCTTAAGGCCTTAAAATATGTTATGTCATGTAATAGTTTTACGAACATTAAACGGCCAAGCCGTCCTTTTTTTACCAAGATGTAGGGTTTGTAGAATCAGAGCTTGTAAGTAGAGTGATTTGCTATTTATTGTTATAAATGTGATACAGTCAAGAACATTTAAGAGCTATATTACTTTGGACTTCGGATAGGTCCCATGGCCAGCACAAATCTAAGCTCAGCTAGGGGCCTGCCTCTATTAGAGATCTCATAACTTTTTAACAGTGAAAACATTATGAACTTGTCAGTCTTGGCTACCTTTTTACATGAAATGTTTTTGGTGGGTTTATTTTACCAGTTTAGGTTTCCATCCCAGCCTAAGGCATCAGGCGTGTATTGCTAGGCGTACAGTACGTTCTTACCTAAACCTACGAGTATGTATGTCATACTAATGTTACTTAAATTATTTATTTTTAGTTATCATCGTTAGTTAAAACCTACTGTGTAGGTACTTATACTTCACTTTTTCCCGTTATATTATAATAATACAATTATTAAAATATACTTACATTACGTTGTTTTAAAAAACAGTGTAATAAATCTATGTTTATTATCTTTATAAGTACACCCAAAATCTTTACGGGTGAGCTCAGAAAACCGCAGTTTAGGTTTTATGCCTAACGGAAGTCTGGAGCGGAAAAAATAATGACTCATAAAATAAGTTAAAGTTAGAAGAATCTCCTTAGAGGGTGGGCCAAACTATATTTAGGCAACGCCAACACATCCCAGAATCCAGGTCTAAAATAGATATCATAACAAAAGAAAATATTTATCTGATGATGGTTGTACAGTACAAATATAAGTATATTAAAATAATACATTTTATTATTTTATAACTTACTGTATAAACGTAAAGTTCCAGTTCAAGTAAATGCAGATTTGATTAATGGTATTGTAGTCGTATATTATACAGTATGTCATAAAACTAGAATATTATACACACAATTATTCTAATAATTATGATTTCATAAATTAAATTTATAATTTTCTGAACAATTCATCTCATTCAAAGATTTCCTTGAATTAAGAAATAACAGATACCTATTTCATATTCAGAATAATTCATTATTCGCAACTAATACATATTATTATATTAATATCATGGTTGCTAAGTACAGCCATACCACCAAACTTATCTTACGTAAAGACCTAATAAGTTACACCAAAAAAAATTAAATCCATACTCATCCATTTATCCATTACTATACTTAATTGAGAAAGTATGTCTGTCTGCATGTTAGCTTTTGCCCATCTATTAAACCGATTAGCATGTTTGGCACAGAGATAGCGTGCAGCCCGGGAAAGCAATTACCGGCTATTTTTGTCCCGGAACATCAAAGGGTTCCCATGAGACTCATAAACCTTAATCCACCCAAGGATGTCGTGGGCACCACCTATTTGGTGCAGAGATACCTTGCATCCCGGGGACAAAATATATTAAGTACCACTCTTATCCCGGAAAATTGAAGAGTTCTCAAACCCAAACTTACCTACGTGAACGCAGTCGCAATGTACCTATAAGTAAGTAATAAAATTCTTACTAGCTAAAATAAAATATTTCTGGAACGTTTGAAGAATTACTTAAATACATATTCATGCAAAATTCAGTGTCAGGTCAATCGATAACGTATCTCGGTACCTACTACTACAAGAGTTCGTTATGTTAAAAAACTGAAATAATAATAAAATTGATGTCACACATGCCTCAAGTCGCGAAATGTTTGTGCAAATGGAAATATTTGGGTCATTTTCCACGAATGGATAGTGAAAATAGGAAATCTAATTTGAAAACATTTTATCTCTTGAAGTACACAGTAACTAGGTTATAATATGTCTAGTGTACCTAAAGGTGTGTGCAGATTACCTACAGCCGCAACGCAATACCCGCAAGAGCAGAATGCTGCGCATTTTTCAGCAAGTTTCCTGCTCTCTCGCATATTTTAACATTTTCAATGATTGTTAAAGAATCAGCGCATCCAAGTCCTAAGTATCAAAATAACATACATTTTAGACTAAATACCTAGTTTTGATAGAGAAAAATGGAGATGCAAAATATTGAATAAGACATAGTGAAAACACTATTTTGTTTATGAAAAAGAAACATTATTTTATTGTTTAGGACTTGGCTAGTCATTGAAAATATTAGAATGTGCGAGAGAGAAGAAACTCAGGTAAATACAAATACCGTATGCGGACCGGTAATGTGTGAATTTAGCACAATACATACATAAAACACTTGTAGCATTGGATGCTGATTCTATTTGTAAGCAGATCTCTACCAAAAAGCCTGAAAGTTAGGTAAAGACGAAGTGTTTTAGATCATAAAAGACGTGTATAATAAAATAACAGAACGGCTGAAATACCTACCTTTTTTTTTTTTTTTTCCGCTGGTAAAAATGCAATTACGCATGCCGCTCAAAAGCGGGTATGTGGGGCTCACTGGCAATGCATTTGTGCTGCATTCATATAGCATACCCACTAAAAAACCCAGCGGTGCCGTCCACGTCAGGTTGGAGGCGTCTCAGGATCCCGGGTGTCGTATGCGACTGAGACGTCTCAGCGTTAAACCGGCACAGTTTTAGTGAGGGAGAAGATGAGCGTAATGTCTCCTTCTTCTCCCCTGTCTTCTTCTGCGGCGTGGGTGAGCGTCAGCGGACAGCTCTCGCACCCGCTCCGCGGCCTCCTTCAGTGTTATGACAGTTTCACAGAAGGAGGCCATCACACTCCAGCTCGTCTTACTGCTAATCATGCCGTCTATTATGCTCGACAGCGAGAAGTTTCCTCCAAGCCTAGACGACACGATGTGGCGCTGAGGCCCCCATGCCGCGCATTCCACCAGAGTGTGATATGCCGTATCTTCTGGCGCACCACACTCCTGGCAAGCTGGAGTCTCCTCCCGTCTCGCGATCTGATGTAGGTACTTGCCAAAGCAGCCATGCCCTGTAAGTACCTGCACCAATCGGTACGTCAGTACTCCGTGCTTTCTCTTGAGCCAACGCTCAAGGTGTGGCCGGATCGCTTCAACTGACCAAATACCGGCGACAGGCGTCTCCAGATCCTCCTCCCATCTACGGATCAGCGCTGCCTCAGCCAGAGCTCTTCTTGAGCGGATCTCCTCTGCCTCCGGTTGCTCTCCACGGGCTCTCATTTCTGCACGGTAGCGGTACACCTCGGAGAGCACCTCAGCCTGGAGTTCCCACGGTGGGTCGCCCGCTAGAAGGGTTGCAGCTGTCCAGGAGACCGTGCGGTATCCCCGGATCGCTCGAACTGCGATGATTCTTTGCGGTCTCCGCAAAAGCATCTTGTTATGTGGTGTCAGGGCATGTATCCATATTGGCGCCCCATACAGTGCCATGCTTCTAACTATCCCCGCATATAGTCGCCTGCAGTTGGATTCTGGCCCCCCAATGTTAGGCAGCAGTCTTCCCAAAGCAGCGGCGGCATTAACGAGCCTAGTGCCCAAAAGCTCGAAGTGCTTTTGAAAACGCCATCGTCCATCCAACACGAGGCCCAAATATTTCATGTTGGCCTTTACCGCTACTGTTGTGCCTTGCACAGTGATTTGTGCACCCCGTGGCGGACCTCTGCGAGGACCATGAAAAAGGAGGGCCTCGGTTTTCGAGATAGAGACTCTCAAACCCAGCAACCGAATCCTATCCACAACCAGTGACGTGCCAATTTCCGCCAAACGAGCCGCCTCCTCATATGTCCTTCCACGGGCCGTGACGAGGGTATCATCCGCGTAGCAGAGGAGTCTCATCCGTGGAAGCAGCGGGGCCCGCAAGAGCCAATCGAAACCAATGTTCCAAAGCACCGGCCCAAGGACCGATCCCTGCGGAACCCCGCTGCAGACACGGCGCCGGAATAGGCTGAAATACCTACCTACTTTTTCTGAAGTAAAACAAAAATTACTTAGAATTAAAAAAGATTAACAGGTATTCTGTAGTTAGACTAGTAACTCAGCTCTTTAAATGACAGTAAAACCTTTTTACCTGTATTCAGCAAATAAAGAATATGATTATGATTATGATTATGATTAAAAAAACAGCTATTCTACAGTTTCACAAGCTGTTGTATCTAGTACCTACATGCAAGGTGCGTGAGGCCAAGCAAGTAAGTACATCCTCCAGGGTGAGCCCCATAAGTGACGTGCAAGAAAGGCACCGGCGCAAATTCTTCAGGACTCATGATCACCGAGGGGGTTGTAGTACGTCCAATCCCCTCCCCTCTCCCCCTGTCTATAAAAAAAGGTCTCTTCCACCACCAGAAAACGCAGTGACCTTATACTAAGTGTGTGAAAATCCAGTAGATAACTAAGTTATTAAGCAGAGGACATTTTTGCTTTTCTAGCCCGACCGCAAAAGTAGGCAAGAAAAATTATAAGTAAGTAATTAAAATACCTACTTAGATTATTTTTTTGTCGATGTGTAAAATGCCTTATGAAGTAGTAATTCACTTCTTTCCAATACTCGAAATAATTCACAAGCTCTCTAATTAGTATAAGTGGAACAGCTAACCCCATGGGTAAATATGGTGCCGGTTCGCTAAGTATTCACTTTACATGGTGGAAAGTCGAACGCTGAAAGTGTTAATTGAATTTAAAATAAAATAAAAATTAATTACCTAATAAAATGTGTGGATAAATGCTAAGGAATAAAATGATATATACGGATACTTAGGTACGTATTTACTTATCCATACTAATAATATGCGAAAGTGTGTCTGTCTGTCTATCTGCTGCCTTTTCACGGCCCAACAGTTTAACCGATTATGACTCAATTTGGTACAGAGTTAGCTTATATCCCGGGGACGGACCTAGGCATCTTTTTATCCCGGAAAATCGAAGAGTTCCCACGGGATTCCTTTGGAACGGATTTGTATGAAATTTGGTACCGAGCTTGCGTCCATGTTAAGACAACTTGTTATCCCGGAAAACCGAACAGTTTCCACGGGATCTTCAAAAACCTACATCCACGCGGACGAAGTCGCGGGCATCCTCTAGTAAATTACATATAATAACCATATTATGACTAACAGGTGAGTACTGAAACAAAATATTTAACTTATGTGAATTTATTATTCTACAATTATGTTCAAGCTAGGATTACTTATAACTAGTAGCATATTTACTTACCTATCATAATAATTAACCCACAAACGTATCTTGTTCTTCATTACAAGAAATTGCTAGTCGTTATTATAATAGGTTTGCCGAAATTGCTACTAGTGACACCAACTAATGCTTTTATGACACTTTTATAGTATAGGACATAATCGTAAGTGACTACACTAAAGGCTGGGACACACCAGGCGCGTATGCAGCACGTAAGCGTAGACGTAGCGCGTACCATGACGTTGTAATGTATGGAACTGTATGAGATATGGCATACCGCTTGCGTGACGTGAACGTTCGCGTAGACGTAATGCGTGCTGTCATCTCTATGGATTCACGCGCGTCACTACGAGCGTGGTCACGTGTACGTGCTTGGTGTGAATCGGCTCTTAATCATTATTATTATAATGTACTCGTACGTTGACACAATTTAACCAATTGCTACTATTAATAACCGGTACATGTCGCTTCTATTGTTTTTAACCCCCGACCAAAAAAGATGGGTGTTATAAGTTTGACGTGTATCTGTGTATCTTTGTATCTGTCTGTGGCATCGTAGCTCCTAAACTAATGAACCGATTTTAATTTAGTTTTTTTTGTTTGAAAAGTAGCTTAACCGGAAGTGTTCTTAGCTATAATCCAAGAAAATCGGTTCAGCCGTTTGAAAGTTATCAGCTCTTTTCTAGTTACTGTAACCTCTTACTTGTCGGGGGTGTTATAAATTTTAATTTACACTTGTATTATAGGATACCTATCCATATGATGAAAACAAAATATTTTATTAAATAACCAAGTAATGTACCTATTTACTATATTTACTTACTTATAGATAGTTTCCAGTTTTTCCACCACAGTACAGGCTTATTTGAATCATCATGACTTTATTTGTATGCCAATTATGAATGTGAAAGTTTGAATGTCTGGATGTTTGTTAGTAATTACTGAACCGATTTAGCTGAAAGAAATGGAGAGGTAATACCCTGAATAAACACATAAGCTAGTTTTTATAGAGTTCCCGCTGAATGAAAAAAAATGCACGCAGATGAACTCGTAGACATCATTTTTATCTTTGTAGGTATTAATATTTGTAGAGGAACATTTGCTGTATTTACCTACTTTCTAAGATAACCTCTGTAAGGCATATCTTACATATTTGAACTATGTTACATAAACTCTAGAGTCATAAATATACAGGAACATTATTATTCGCAATTAGTCACACATTATCTCAAAGGTCGGGACCTTGAGTGATGTATGCCTTTGTCGATTAGTTCAATTTATGGCCATTAATAAATAACTATTACTATTATGTCACCTGTGTATCTTAAAACTATGTTTATTTATGTTAGCTACTTTGTTACTCCTTGACGTCAATTTGTACTAAGAAATTATGAGTTAATATTCGTTATTATTTGCAACTTTGTAGTCTTAACCGGACTTTGTTTCATTAATTTCGTCGAAATTCTATAACAATAGCTTCTTTGTATTTCAAAGCAAATTCAGCGAGATGGTTACTATTTATACAAAAGTGGACTTGCATGGTATTTAATTATAGCGGTTTATACATATATGAAACACATTAAAAATTTATAACACCCCTGACAAGTGAAGGTTACAGTATCTAGAAAAGAGCTGATAACTTTCAAACGGCTGAACCGATTTTCTTGGCTAAGAACAATCTAAATCAAGCCACCTTTCAAACAAAAAAAAAACTAAATTAAAATCGGTTCATTAGTTTAGGAGCTACGATGCCACAGACAGATACACAGATACACACGTCAAATTTATAACACCCTTCTTTTTGGGTAAATAGTACAAGCAATGTGGCACAGGCACTGTCACGACTACAAACGCCACACAAATCTTTCCATAGATTCTTCTGACGCCACTTTGGTATAAATCATTGCCTAAAGCTCCAAAGCACTTTCGGGATTATTCCGTTTATCCACCCTTAAATTTCAACCCTATTCAGAAACGTGTTCGTTTATCCACCAAAAAAACCAGTCCTAGTATAAGTACATATAAAAAATCCAGAAGTATACAACTTCCTCTTGGGTCACGTCTATTGATGAAAATGCGTAGTTTAAAAGATGTAAGCGTTCCTACAGATGGACAGACGGCATGAAATGACTTTGTTTTATAGAGATTTCATACAAGAATTTCAAATTCGCGGTTCCGCTACGATCTATCACGTTATATGCCGTGCGCGTTACTTACTTAAAATATTTCGGCAATTTATCTCTTGCTTATGAAGTGTACCTAGATATAAAGCCTTTGTTATAATTACTTCATTTTAATAACCGTATTATTCAAATAAGCGTATCTAAATATTTAAATTAATAGAACATTTAATTTTTTTGTTGGAATTTTTAGGATTTAATTATAATTTAATTATATTATTAGGTAGGTACTTTATGTGCTAATTGCACCTACTCTAGATTGTTTTTACACGATCTTTCGTTGAAAGTAACTTTTAAAAGAAAGAAAATATTAGATTTTGACATTGTAGTGATCTGAACGTCATAAAAAGTTAAAGCCCTGAATTGAGGATCTTCTAATCCCACTTCTGAGACCATTATAATAATATATCACCAAGAAAATTTATCTCTTATTTACATATATGTATATTACGATCTAACCATATAGATAGAATAGAATAGAATAGAATAGATTTTTATTCAAATAAACTTTTACAAGTGCTTTTGAATCGTCAAATAATTTACCACTGGTTCGGAATGCCGTTCCTACCGAGAAGAACCAGCAAGAAACTCGGCGGTTGCTCTTTAGATGGGTAATAGGTATATAATATATTGTCAGTATCTACCACATACTGTAGACTTCTGTAACAGGCAATAAAGAATTGATAGAGGTTATAATGATATTAATATTTCAGTCATTTTACCTTTTAAAGACTTTTGTAATGCTTCGTCGTGTGAGGTGGTAGGTGGCCTAAAGGGCACATTGTTGACCACTGACTGGGTAGATATTATCATGTGAATTATTATGTATATACAGTAACATAATAATCTTTACAGTATGCCATTGTTTATTGAGACTCGAGCATACAGCTTATATAAAACTAACTAATGTTTGCGACTTCGTCCGTGTGGATTTAGGTTTTCGAAAATCTTGAGGGCACACTTTGAAAATCTACGAGACAAGACACATGTAAAGGTGACCATAGACTATGAGATTTTCTTCATTAAATAGGCATCCCGATTTATACCTATACTCAGGTACTTACTAACCTTTCTCACAGATATTCTTAAGAAATATTATAAACTCCAGTTAAATAAATAAAATAAATAAATAATATTTTAATTCAGACCATCTTATCAGTCTTATCATATTATCTTAGATAGAAAGTTAGTGTATTAGTAACAATAATTCTTTATAATTATGTTAGTAATGTTAGTTACAAAGTAAATAGGTAAATGAAGTAAGTATCCTATAACAGTGGTAACTCTAGTTGCCCGGTGGCCACAGCTAGCCAATGTTTTGTTATTGGACAGCCTATTCGATCCCTTATTGCACCAGAATGTCGTTGTGACTGCTACGAAGGCGCATGTATGTGCCAGTGATTTCCAACAAGCACTGCTCCTTTGGACTTACGTCCTGGCTAAAATAACTCAAGGATTTCAAGGGGGCGCCACATTAGTGGCATGGCAGGCTAGCTGACAATTAGGGCTAATTGGGGATCACTTGGGGCCACAGACCACTCGATGCGGGCCGCGACGATTACGTGGGCCACTTTAAGTTGATGAGCACTTTAGTGTCTGCTACACATTGCATGAATTAGACAATAGGCCGTCTAGATCGGTCTAATTAGCCCAATTACTATTGCTATTTGCTATGAAATTAAAGTAGGGCAAAACATGGCGATGTAGGTGCATTTTCATACCACAAAAATTATTATTAAATTTATTGACCCTTCAATGTGCACAAATAAACTAAAAACATATGGTTAATCTAATGGCTGCAGCGTGCAAAGGTGATCGTTAAAGTGATCTTTTCTGTACTTGGTTGGTACTTGGTGTGGCAAGCAATTAATTTGGCCTATAAATGTCATATTATAATAATGCATAAATAGACTTTATCTTATCCCTATACGCTATAGCCTCGCTTTAAATAAGGCCACGTTGTCGATCCACTAGGTTACCAAAGAACGAACACGAAGGTAGAAGGGAAGGGCGTACGTGTTTCCTGTCACCTCAATTTGGGCACTTTTCAAAATTGGAGAAAGCTAGGAATTCTAAGTAAGCACGTTCTGAATCCTTTCATCATTAGTTACATATTAGGCAAAATGTTCGTGATTTTCTATTTCATCCATACTAATATTATAAATGCGAAAGTGTGTCTGCTTGTATGTCTGTCTGTCTGTCTGCTACGTTTTCACGGCCCGACCACTGAATCGATTTTAATGAAATTTGGTACAGACTTGGGATACATCCCGTGGAAGGACATAGGCTACTTTTTATCCCGAAAAATTGAAGACTTCCTACGGGATTTAAAAACAAAACCGAAATCCACGCCGGCGAAGCCGCGGGCATGATTTAGTTTCAAATAAGTACCTATCTATGTAGGATTAAAAGATTTTGAATCTTTTTTTTTTTTTTCAAAGAATAAAAAGTGCAATTTTCGTCTTCCACAATATTTATTAATATTGTTGTATTATAATTAGTATGTTAATAACCCCTAATGTATATCACTCTAATAAATAATCAAATTCCCTTCAAACCATAAAAAATATAGTACCTATAGTACCTACCCAGGTACTTAGGTATATATTTAGGTATATTTACACAAAATATTCGAATATAAGCAATATAGTGAAATTGATACTTTCAGTTTGTTTAAAGAGATTAAAATTTAGGTGAACATAATCGAGTACCGATAAAACGCAGATCATAATATCGAAAGTAAACTAACTTTACGTAGAATTATCGTTCCCTACTTATTTGCTAAGTTTATTCAAGTGGTCGGTGACGTCATTTTTGCGTAACATACAATAATATGTACTTACTGTACCTACCTATTGTTTTGAGACGTAATAGACTTTACTTACCTAATTTACAAGAAAGATTTTATAGAGATTCATAAATTGTAAACTTTACTCATAGACTATACTACATACTTTACAACTTTTCGATATAAAATATTATGAAAGCGAAAACTAATTAGTAATTATGTTTTTACTTGATAATGATTTCTTAATCGACACGAGCTGCATTATATATATGCAAAAATTTATTTTAGTCCTTGTTTTAAAGGTGAACCGTAAGTACTTTTGACATGACAGTTGATCCATAGAGTTAAAATGGCGCGTGAGAAGTAATTTTGTACGGACTATATCTCAGATTGCTCATTTTTTCGCTCTACGGGGACGATAATATGGAAAACATTTTTTTTCATTTCCAATTTAGTTTAACTTCCTATTTTCGTCAAAACAAAATTAACCTATTCAGAATTTCCCTCATACTTATGCAATCCCGATTCTAATTTCAATATATTTTGCCAAGGAAGCAGGAAGCTGTAGCAATTTGTAACGGAAACTATTCTTTAGGGGAGTTGACATCTTAAATTACCTGCGAATATATAACTATGTCGTCCTATTCCGTGTAATGAATTGGAAACGTACGAGTCCTCTATCTCTACGCATAGGTATTAGATTACTTTAGATAAAATCTCGTTTGGGAAACTCCGTGATACCTACATCGATGTTTTTCATCCATAATGCCCCAGTTCGTTTTGCCCATATTTTGCCAGTGATGACTTACTACTAACTAAGTACCTATAGTACGCGACAGGTCCAGATGGCAATCGGGGTGGGGACGCCCCGCTCACCTGCACTGCACAGCCCCGCGCTAACGCGGTGCGGGATAGTGCGGCTGTGCAGAGCGTTCGGTACGGTCCCGTTGGCATAGAATAGAATATAATAGATTTTTATTCAAATAGACTATTACAAGTGATTTTGAATCGTCAAATAATTTGCCACTGGTTCGGAATGCCGTTTTTACCGAGAAGAACCAGCAAGGAACTCGGCGGTTGCTCTTTTCAATTCTTCAATTTACAATAATATTCCATACTATACAAGCAATTGCAGCCCCTCGCATCGCTGGAACGAGTCAAAGCCATGCTTTTTTATCATACTTCGGGTACGGATCCCTAAACAAGAAATATTTCTCTCTATAGACTTCTTATGTAGGAGACAATATGACTTATATACTCATAACTTCTATTACAAATGGTGACAAAGATATTATTGTTTTATTTATACATATTATGAGACCACACAATGAATTAACTTGCGTAACTAATTCATAACATTGGTGTCATATTTAAATATTGAGTCATTTTACACGAATCTCTGGTAGCTTAAGATCGCATTCTGCAATGTCGACAATTCATACCGAGGATTATTTGAAAAATCATCAAGCTCTAATAAAACATTTTGGATAAAAGTCAAAGACATTACCACTAACCGCCGCCATAAGTGGCTGGTAACCTGACGCCAGACGCGGCGTGGCACGCGACATGCATCAATTGGTGGTGAAATGATACTCTTCTCTCACACTTCTTGTCTATATTATGTATGGCACCTGGTTGTGCCATACATAATATAGGCAAGAAGACTAGAGAGAGTTCCGACACTATTATTTCTAATTAGATCTATCCAAGGTGCCGATATAAGTGTGATCTTGGAAAACACAGTCGCCTTATTTCCTCTTCTTAGGCGGCTTCCATATTAAGCCTAATATTCTCCTGAGTCTATCCTGTATTTTATTCTTTGTCACGTTTAAATTAGAATAAATCAATTGAAGCTTTTGGCCATATTATGTCTCTTACCTACCTCTGTCATTCGACGACTCCTCTGGAATACCAGATGATATTAGGCATAAAGAATGACCTTTTTTAGCAAGTTCCATTTCCTCACTATTACCTGCCGGTTATTTAAGATGTGGTAACTCGTGAAGGAGTGGTAAAGTGGCACGATAGAGACTTGTGTCAAAGTGTGTTAGGTGGCTTCTAGTAGCATGTTGCTGCAACAAAATGTATGAAAAGTTAATTACCTCAGCTTGTCGTTGGCGTTTGCGGCCCGTATGTGAAGACCGTGAATGTAAGTCACCAGCCCGTAACGAATTTCCAGTTATTACCGTATATTGAATAGCTATACTAATTGGATACATGCACACAAGAACATTTTTCTAAATAAACAGTCGTTTTATGGTTCGTAGAGTCACCTTCAAACTTCTCGAGATTGAAGGTAACTTGACGTGAAAGATTGCTTAGTTGACTCTGCTGTGTAGTAGCTTAGAAATTTAACTCCCACAAGGAGTTTCCAAATATTTTTGCTGCTTATTCTCCGTGGATGATATTCAAGTTATAGCATAGATGTACCATGTAACAATTCCTATTATAGGCATAGCTAACTACCAGCTGTTGTCATGAAATAAATTAATTTTAATTTTGATGCATTCATTTAATTCTCGCAGATTATTATTAGCAAAAAATAATGTAAAAAAACAAAATAAGAAATAATAATAGGTAATTATACCTACTTAATTATGTTTTTAACAACAACACAACACCCCCGTAAATCTAAGCACGTCTGGGCTAAAGCCCACGTAGTACCTACCTACGTACTAAGTAGCTCTTTACCATAATAATACTGTTAATTAGAATTACCAGTTCCAATCGCATTCCAAACTGATAACGATTTCCATTGAGGAAAGTCGCTTGAGTAACTAATTTGGCCTTGATTGTTTCATTCTAACGACTACCATTGAAATTATTTGGCTATGGAAATCTAACAATCGTAAGCCTTCGATAGGTAATACTCAAACCATCACTCAGTGACTCAAACTAAGTACTATTATACGATGGTTAATAAAAATTCCGCCATTGTCGCAATCGTTTGTTTCATCGGCAAGCCTTGTTATGATGATAGTTAAAGTGTTTTAAAATTTTTCTTTTGCGAATAACATTTATTACATATCGATTATTAACAAGTGTAAATTAAAAATTTATAACACCCCCGACAAGTGAAGGTTACAGTAACTAGAAAAGAGCTGATAACTTTCAAACGGCTGAACCGATTTTCTTGAATTATAGCTAAGAACACTCTCGATCAAAGCACCTTTCAAACAAAAAAAATTAAATTAAAATCGGTTCATTAGTTTAGGAGCTACGATGCCACAGACAGATACACAGATATACACGTCAAACTTATAACACCCCTCTTTTTGGGTCGGGGGTTAAAAAAAAAAACAATAAATAGCACACCCATGTGAAATAACTTATTGTTGACTCGATTCATGAAATCACGTTGGTACTGAATTAATTTCTTGTGAATGAATATTTTAATTTCTTAAGTACCTAACCCCCTGGTACCCAGCTGAAGATATACGCAACAATTCATTGTTGATACGCAATTACGCAAATCGCATACTAATTATTACGAGGTATCTCATTAAACTGAGACATTACCTACTTAAGAAGCTGTTAAATTATTATTGTTACAAACGCACAGTGGTGTCGCCGATGATTGTGAATCACCTATAGTGTTGACTCAATCGTCATCGTGATTCGTGATGACTCAGAGGCACGTTTGCTTGAAGGCTTTAATAAACAACAGGTGTTAAGGTTTTTCCATACAAAAAATTTATATCTGAGTGATTATTTCATTGAAATCGTGAGATTCCCGAAAACTTTGGATTGTTATCTATAACCACGTCATTCTTTGCGTTAAATAAATTAACTCAAAAATTATCTGACTTAGCTCCAATGAAATGAATTTCAAAAAAATTAGAGAGAGTGACATAGGTTATGTTTTATTCCGGAAAATCAGAGATCCCACGGGATTTTTAAAAAACCTAAATCCACGCGGACAAAGTCGTACTTAGGCATCCCGCATCAGCACTTCATACTTAGCAATTAATTTTCTCTCTCAAGACTTTCTTAATTTAAGTGCCATTACGATTTAAATTCGAAACCAACTGGGTTCAACTTGCGTTGAAAATCTAATTGATGTAAAGAATGAGACCAGCGAACTTTCGAAATGATGACGAACATTATGAATCATATTTTCTCTCTCAACGTTTGTAAGTAGTACGACCTGCCAGAATGCAGAATGATTGTTTGCCAAAAAATGTCCATAACAGCATTTACGGATTCTCATTGTACTAGAATCCACGTGAAGTTTTAAGTTAATTTAAATTAAAAGTAAAAATTTATAGACTTGCATGCAATTACTTCTACACACTCTAGACTAGAATGCAGTTCTATGCACTAGACGGGTCATTTCGAGCAAAATTTTTTGTGGGCTGGGTCTCGTTTTTACTTAGATACAACTTGACGTGAGGAAACCTGCATGCCTGAGAGTTCTGCATGTTCTCAAAGGCGTGTGAATTCTGCCAATCCGCATTGGGCCCGCGTGGCAGACTATGGCCCAAACCCTTCTCATTCTGAAAGGAGACCCGTACTCAGTAGTGGGGCGGAAATGGGTTGATCATGACAACTTGACGTCGGGTCATTCTAATTTAGACCGATATCTTTGTTTGAAATAGCCCTTCTATAGGTAGATAGGTACTAATTTAATTCAATGCTTTGCATTTTCGCTAATCTGTAAAAATACATGTCGTCTTTTACATTTTTTTACAAAAATGTGAAATTACCTTGTATCTTGATTTTTATTTATTACCAATCTAAATGACCATTTAGATTACCAATCTGGTACTTCTGATATAAAGTATTAGTAGCCCAATAACTTCGTGGCTATTTTATAAAGTTAACCTTGTCCACCCCATAAAATAAAATTAATTGCTTAATTTACCTAATTACCGTTCTATGCTAATCTAGTCGATTTAATATTATTTTTTTCAATTTTAGCACAATTTGACAGTTTTTCTACCAGTTTGAAATAAATACAAACAAATAAAAACTTAATAAAATTTTGTAAACACATTCTAAAAATTAATCTTAATTATGTCTATGGTTTTCCAGATTTCTGTTAAAATGTTAGTTTAGGTTTAAAGATATTTATTCTCATAAAGACATAGAAAAGTCATTCACATGAGAACTTAATATGTAGTTACGGGGTGAAAGTTAACACAAAGTTATGAGCCCGTGTAACTGTGAAACTGAACATTTCTACGAAATTCTGGCAAACCACAGCCACAGATATTTGTTTCTAGAATATGCCCAACAAAATTTCACTGACTTTGATTGGTTAATATTTAAAATATGAGAAGTAACCAAAATCCTATGGTATGGAGAGCGCTGCGGAGCATTTACTATTCTTAAAAACATGATGATTGTAACAATCGATTTAGGCAAGCTTGAAATGGCTTAATCTATTCTAGAAACTAAATGAAGTTATTACTTTAATTAATAGGTACAATCCCCGTCTGTCGTTACAGCTCTAAATAACCGTGACTATAAACTTTTGACGACTGAGGCGTTATAATAAGCGATTTAATTAAATTGAAACAGATTACAAAAGATTGAAAAGGTAATGAATTTCACTTTTAGGACAGTATATACCATAAAGATCGTCACAGAATATTAAATTGATAGTACCGCTAAAATGGAATGTAGAAATTTATACCTTAAAACCGTTGTCTGAGTCTCGTAAGCCCTGCAGTAATTTTTTATACTATAATTTTAGTAGCAGTAAACTTGCCAGTATAAAGAGTAAAGCATGAAAAAAATTCATTTCACAGTCAATTAATCTTACTACATCGATCCATTTTGGTGTAGTAAAATCGGTGCTTCGTAACGTTTTGTACTTTTCACTTGTGTAATAAACTTTTACATATTTTATAACCTTTCACACCATAACGTATTAAATGCCACTGACTCATATTTTTAACGATCGAAACAAATCTTGGACGATTAATCTTCAATGAACAGTATTATTTATTATATTCATCAATATTAATTAATTTTACCACGTAAATATTACTAGATGGGTACTTATTTTCCCATTTTGATTCCATATTTTAACTGTCGGAGATAGTTACAAAACCTTATGTTACTCAGTAGGTAGATTTCCGGGAGGAAGGCACGAATGATACGAAATTACTCAAATCCGACTGCGACGCCGCCGGGTTCTTATTTTGGAATAGAAAAAAACGGATGTCAATGAGATCTCAAGTCTAATGACCATTTCTATAATAACGATTGTGAGTGCTTTGTATAAAAGTATAGATTTTGAGGTATGCGACCGCAACACGCGATCATAACAGACAAGACAAGTATCGCACCATCGTTTGGTGTCGCACGTCGCGTTCGTTCAGTTCAAATGATTTCCATACATTTCTATAAAGTGTCTGTCGCCTTTCAAGTGTCGGATGTCGTGGTTGCGTACCTCAAATACACAAACAAAGTTTTACATTAAAGGTGACTATGAGCACAGAATATTTTAGTTTGAGGTATGCCATCGTAACCACGACACGCGACATTTGGGCACGATTTTATATAAAAATCCTCTCTCATAGAGCTCATTTGAGGCGCGTGACTACGACATGCGATACTTTGCACAAATCACAAGACACCCGCGCAACACTTAACTTATACATAAGTAGGTTAACTAGGTACTTATACATAAGTACTTCGCAGTTGGATGCAAATTATGAATAAATGAATGATATACTTCTATTGTACACCACAAAATTAGTACAGAAAAATATTATCATACATCGCGGTCGCTCACATCAAATAGCTTTCATTTCTGTCGAAAGAAAATGCACCTCCCTGTCGCGTATGATATCGCGGTCGCGCGTCGCTGTCGAGTAGCTTAAACTCTACCTTTAGTGACACGTATCGCCGTCGCGCGTCGCGGTTGCGTTCCTTAATTGCCACTTTATACCTAATATTAAATCATTCTGATACTAGTAAATCTTGTAAGTACTGTGATTGAATCTCCATTCAATACCTATCAGCGTCACTAATATAAATAAAGACATAAACCCTAAAATGCAAAACCGTCCTAGCCGTCCATACAGCGTAGGCGTTTCCTCCATTTAAGTCGAATTCATCCACTTAACATTCGTCGTGTTAAATTGGTTAATTGACGGTGCATCGCTCCCGTCGTCGCCGTGGGATATGATCCAGACAATAATAATAATATCGTCATAAGCATAACTGCCCACACGGTTAAATTGCCAACTAATTTTGAAGGATTTTAATGAGCCATAATACGGGTATAATATTTTGCGAATAACTTGAGTAGTTAATCAGATCTGTCTATTCTTTTTGGGGGGTTAATTTGTTAATAACTTGAATAATTAACCAAATCCTTCTATTCTTTCTGTCATATTATGTACGTATTTACGTAAAGATGTAAGCCAGAAAGCTTGGCATCATATAGACATGTAAAGTTGTATATTTTTTGGGTGTTTTTTAAATTATAATTATGTTTGTATCTGCGAAGTTATCATAATTATGAATTATTTATAGCCTCTCTTTAAAATATTAAGTACTAGCTGATACCCGGAATTTTGACCGAGTGGATTTAGGTTGTTAAAAATCCCGTGGGACCTCTTTGATTTTCCGGGATAAAAAGTATATCATAGACCACGTCACTCTCCATGCAAAAATTCACGTCGATCCGTTGCTCCGTTGTGGCGTGATTGGAACAAACCAACAAATAAACACAACCGCATTTATAATAATGTAAATCTAGTGCATAAGTTATTTCAACTTTCTTCAAAAAGGATTCGTCTGAGGAGGAAATACCTAAATCGGTGCTTTTTCAACCACAGTTATCTTAAAATCGACAGCTACGCAGAAACAGATTGAAGTACACACACAAACAACTCATACCAAACCCTACCGCAGTCGGATTAATTCCCTAAGCTAACACGCTGAGGACGAAAGGTTGCATTTTCTGAGTACAATAGATACTCAGTTATGCTGACGAAATCCCTGCTGTAATAAGATGACAATAGAATAGTCCACCCAAAAGTTTGCTCGGCCATCATTTGGATCTGCCCAAATTGGATATTGTTAGTAGAAAAGGGATCCATACATCAAAATATAAAATATATCATTTTAAAAAAGTGTGAATAGGCACCTTCTAAGCAGGCGCGCTTCGCTCCCCCTTAGGCTGCAACATCACATATTATATTATTTTTATGTAATTGCATTGTAACGCATGCCTGTTTAGTTTCAAAAAAACTTGCGGTCTTATCATATAAATTTACATCATATGAAATTTTCCCTCACATGAAAAACGAATATCAAAAAAACACCCGAATTGAGAACCTCTTCCTTTTTGGAAGACGTTCAAAAAATACGGAGCCCCTCGAGAGGACTCAATTTTCAAAATCGTAATAAGGTTCCTTCAGAGGTAGGTTTATTTTCAAAAAACTCCATGATAAGTCTCTGTTCAAATCGTGCTTCTTTACTAAACTCGAAATTTGTACACTATTGAAAAATCCATGAAATTACAGGTATGTAATCTAGCCTAACAAGTTAAAAGTTTCATTGAACAGATTGCTATTATTGAGAACTTTATAATAAACACAATCAAGAGTTCAAGTTCCGCCGGTGCCTACTTAAAAGTTTTATGTATGCACCGAGAAAATTTAATGAAGAGAAAATTTAATTGCATAAACAACTTTGTATTTATATTACTATTATTTAAGCTCACGATGAAACAAGTGTAAATTATAAATTTATAACAGCCCCGACAAGTGAAAGTTACAGTAACTAGAGAAGAGCTGATAACTTTCAATCGCCTGAACCGATTTTTTTGGATTATAGCTAAGATCAAGCCACCTTTCAAACAAAAAAACTAAATTAAAATCGGTTCATTAGTTTAGGAGGTACGATGTCACAAACAGATACACAGAATATATACCCAGATACACACGTCAAACTTATAACACCCCTCTTTTTGGGTCGGGAGTAAAAAAGGTTGCAGAACAGCGATTGCGTAGGAAGAAATTGCATTTTTCATGTTTATTACTTGTTTTATTTCGTCACACAATTCGGAGTTATGTGCGTTTTGAATAATTAAATATCACTTTATTTTACGGTGAAGGAAAACATCGTGACGAAACCTGTAGTCTGAGTTTTCCATAATGTTCTCAAAGTTGTGTGAAATCTGCAAATCCGCACTTGACACACAAAACCCTACTCATTAATTATATTAGAGACCCGTACTCAGTAGTGGACGCGGTGATAGGTTGATCATGATGATGACAATTATTTTATACAAGTGTAACTTATATGAAACACTAGCTGATGCCCGCAAATTCGTCCGCGTGGATTTACATTTTTCAAAATCCCGCGGGAACTCTTTGATTTCCCGGGATAATAAAAGTAGATATGTTAATCCAGGGTATAATCTATCTCCATTCCAAATTTCATCTAAATCCGTTCAGCGGTTTTTGCGTGATTGAGTAACAAACATCCAAACATCCACACTTTCACATTTATAATAGGGTTAGGATTAGGATTATTGTGGTTAATGTTTGTTCCAATAAAACACTATTAACGTTCATCCGTTAGCTAGTTAGCAGATTAAACAAGGCACTTAAAAACTATTTTAGATTCGTTACAGAAATCTTCCAAGTTTCACTGCATCCTACAAAGAGTTGTCATAACACTAGAACAGCAATGTCCCGCAAAATTAACTCGACCTAATACTCGTAGGTGTTCAAATTCACCCATCTTACTTTTGCGATTCAGTAAATTGGCGCCATACCTACCTGATTTTGCTCTTTGTCTGTTAATTATTAGGTAGGAAGCCCGCGACTTAGTCCAAGTGGATTTAGGTTTTTAAAGATCCTGTGGGAACTATATGATATTCCGGGATATTGCCTATGTCAATTACAGGGACGCAAGCTACCTCGGTACCAAATTTCATACAAATCGGTTTAGTGGATGGGTTTTTAGGAATCCCGTGGGAACTCTTTGATTTTCCGGGATAAAAAGTAGCCTATGTCCGTTTCCGGGATATACGCTAACCTTCTACCCATCAGAATCGGTTAAACTGTTGGACCGTGAAAAGACAGACACACTTTCGCATTTTTTATAATATTAGTATGGATAGTATATTTATCACTACCTTTTGCCTGCGACTTCTTCCACGTTTAATTCCACGACATAATTTAATTTCTTAGCCTCAGTTATATGTTTCTAGTAGTAGTTAGTTTGAGAACAAATACCTATTTATAATTTAGTAATTTGACGCAAATGCCGGTTAGGTATGTAACAAGATCACAAAAGATAGATCTCTTAAAACCTTCAAAATACATATTCCAAGCTACATCTTAGTAAATAGCTAGTCGAGCCATCTGCGCTGGTTATCTAAAATCTGAAAATAATTTGTACCTATTTTTGGACGAGTCGTATATGGAAGGATCTCTTAGTCCACAGTATTTATTGTTCTAAGAAAATTTGTACCACTGCAGAGATCATGTTCCACATAGTAGTGAGTAATTAACCCCCGACCCAAAAAGAGGGGTGTTATAAGTTTGACGTGTGTATCTGTGTATCTGTCTGTGGCATCGTAGCTAGTAAACTAATGAACCGATTTTAATTTAGTTTTTTTTTTGTTTGAATGGTGGCTTGATCGAGAATGTTCTTAGCTATAAACCAAAATCGGTTCAGCCGTTTGAAAGTTATCAGCTCTTTTCTAGTTACTGTAACCTTCACTTGTCGGGGGTGTTATTAATTTGCACTTGTATAATACGCAGTGATAGGATTATGATGTTTGCTTTTCTATAGGTTAGTGACTCAATGGCATCCTATCCGTTTCTTCCAGTTTCCTCTGTAAATAGACAGTCGTTGCAGGAGTGCTGTGAAAATAGAATCTTGTAGAGTTCATCGTTTCTCCAATGCATGTAGATTGATATAGGTTTAAAGGCAGCGAGAGATGAGTGCGTGGTTAACTTACAGACTAATCAAGAAGATTTTCTCATCGTTCAAAAAAATATAACAGTTTATAATTTTTTTTTTACCCGACTGCGGCAAAGCCAAAAGGAAGGGTTATGATTTCAGCATGTAGGTATGTATGTATGTATGTTTGTATCCAGATTCTGTGTGTTCCACCGTAGTGCCTAACCTACTGGGCCGATTTTGATGAATGAGCTGTCAATTGATTCGATGTAAAGGTTCGGATGACATAGGCTATATTTTATACGAAAAAATTTTACCTAACGGATGTTACATCAAAAAAAGTGGTCTCCAAAATTTTTTTGTTGCTATTGTATATCGAGTGGAATGTCAAATAAAAGAGGAGAAAATTCTGAGCTCATGTTATAAATATATTACCAAGCGACAGAAAAACAATTTAACTCTAATATTTCAGCGTTTATTAAGACAATCGCAGTCGGGTTTTAGTTTTCAACTTTATCTTGTTAATTTTCATGGCTATCATTTTTTTTTAAATATTGTTGTTAGGTACAGCAGGAAAATTTCAATTTTCTACCTATTGTGGTTCACTGGATACTCAGTGACTTTAAAAATTCGGGCTGGGCGTTCATAAGTCAGTCAGTGAGTGAACCAGGACTTTCCTTTTAATTGTGTGAAATTTTGTTTCACTTGTTTTTTCAAATAAGACACAACTTTGCTCTGCACCTAAATTACTTTACATGCAGAGGTGTATCTCAGAGCTTAATTTACGTATAGATACGCAAATCATGTTGCAAAACTATGTTGGTTTTCACAACATACAAGCTTCGTTCTAGTTGCAAAGTTGAACTAAACAAGCCCTCATAGGTGCAGCCATGCATGTATGGCTGACTTTAACCTAAGCCTCGTAGCTTAAGCCACAGCCAAAGGAAATAAACAAAGGGAAAATTAATTATGCTAAGCAAAAGCTAAGTTGTTTTTACTTCTTGACTGCTTGAGAAATAACGGTTGGAAGGGTTAAGTTAAATTCAGAAGTAAAAGCGATGTTACTTTTCCCATAGCAATCAAATAACTGAGCAACTAATCAGCAACTAATCTATAGTTTTCGACAATTCGGTATAATTTAGCTCCAAATACGACCATTAAAGTTAGAGGGAAGTTCGGTTTCCCATACCCGGAGAAAAACTTTGTGATTGAGTCTATAATTTACTCGTAAGTTATTTCATTGTACGGTTTTTCTATTTACTGAAAGAAGGCATTTTCATAAGTCCCACCTATCTTTGTTGTAGTTATTCATCTTCCTTTACAACCTCTCCCACTGCCAAGGGTCACTGGTAGAGATCAGCTTATAGAGATAAGTAAGTGCTTCTCTGTCCAAGTTGAAGAAAGGCTACTCAGGTAACTAGGCAGGCTTGTTTATCAATGAGATTATGTTTATTTTCAAGTAGGTATTCCAACTTGGCGACAGAACAGTCAGTCGATTGTGCATTTGCGTTGGCTAAGCAATATCATGCAATATTGACTTACGTCGGTGCCTGGATGGGTGACCGACTTTTTAGTTCTGAATTTGGCCTTTTTGCGTGCCTTGGAGATTACGTAAGTACAGAAATTGATTACAGGGTCAAATTTTTTGCCAAACTATTTTATGAAAAATATTTTTGGCCCGATACACACAGATTTTATTAAGACTATGGCTATTTGACAAATCGCAAAAATGCTGTACTTTGAAGTGAATTGTTTATTTTTCTAAAGCATTAACAGCTATTAAATACATGCAATTAAAAACTTCAGTTTGTGAAGATTATAAGTACTTCTTTTAATTTTGTATACATTATCCCAATAAATAAAAAAAAACAAGTTGAAAACATTGCTGTTCGCAACTTGTTCTGTAAAAAATTTCTTTAACATCTTGACACTTTGAAGCCAACCTCCAGAAAATGATATGTTTAGGTTTAGCAATCAATTTTAATTGTTAGTTTTATACTAAATGTTTTTCATTTCTTAAATAATCTAAAACTAACCAAAAAACTTCCTGTGCTATTTATTTTCTTGCAGGCGCTCTATGGAATTCAGTGTCCACTGGACTCTCATGGCGGAAGGACTGTGCGCGTCATTTCGTCGCAAAATATTATTTAAAATGAATTTAAGCTTATTATTTTTGAATGAAAGTTGTGTTTATAATCGTTGAAAAATAAAATAGGGATTTTTTCATTTCTAAATGAAGCCTGCTTATATACTAAATTTGATTCTAAAGTTACGGTTTTACCAGGTAAATACTCGGAGGTTGTCATAGATTATGATGACAGATAGTAAGTGTTCTAAATAGGTATTATACCTATGTTTTCTAGGAGATAGCGCGCCTCGTCCCGGGTGCCGTGTTCCGAAATGGATTTCGTAGTAGTGCAAGTTTGGTGCAAGCCCCACATGACGGAGGGGTATGCGTCAGGCATTTCCTGTGTACAAAAAAAAAGACCTATATTTCGGATCCATATTTCATCACTGACAATATGCACTATTCAAAGACTGGTCTTCAAGCATTGAGGAATTTTGGACGAGAGACATCTCGAAGATTCCCGAAGGCTGCCTGAGTTAGATTTGTCGGCTAGCTAGCTTTTTTCGAAATTGGACCTACTTAGCTGGATTGTGTGTTAGAGCTTTCTTATGAGATATTATATGTACATAATATAACCACGGGTCTCATAAGAAAGCTCAGATTCATGCTGCGGGCAATGGGGAGAGCCTAAAGGTTGGAACGCCATTTCGGGGGCCGTGTTTCCTGCCATATATACCTTAGATACCTGAAAGCCAAGAGTGAATAGGCATCTTCTAGGTAAGCGTGCTCCTACTTGGACCTCATCACTGCTTTCTTTAAAGCATGATTGTCGTCAAGCGCAAGCGCAAAGATTCAGGCGGCGGAAACCCGTAGCATGTGGAAGACCCTATTAAAGACCTATTGTTCACTGTGGACGTCTGTCGGTTGATGTTGATGATTATGTCTTTAGTGCAAGTAGTTCAGTAGTTTCAGAGTTTATCGATAACAAATAAACAAACCTTTCCTCTTCATAATATATGTACTTAGTAGCGCAACCTTGGAAAAAATCTCGTGGAAACTCTTTGATTTTCTGAGATAAATGTCATTTTACCTGGCAGCGCTAATAAATTATATCACTGATAATAATTCATAACCGTTAAAGAGTCAAAATCTCGTTTTTCTAGTCGAGTTCCGTAGGCTCTTTGAATCCACCTCATTATTATCCCAAGAAAACCTACCATTAGATGTAGGAATAATGGTAAGAGGTCACAACCCTCAGCAATAAAGAATACGATGCGGAGAGAGATGTCAGTCTCTAGGTCTTTAAATGTATCCATGCAAAAAACCACGTCGACTGGTTGCTCCGTTGCAGTGTGATTAAATATTAAACCAACAAACACACTTTCGCATTTGAAATATGGCCAGTGATTATAAGAAACAGTTTAAATCTCTCTCTGCTCTCTGAGAGACGTTAGGCAAAGTGAACACGAATTATGACACTTCTGTGTTCTTATACAAGCTTAGGTCTCTCAATTTTGTCAATTAATGTCAAATCTGGCATTCCAGCTTTCTCAAATCAAAACCTAGTAAGCGGCTTAAATTCAAGAGAATAGAATAGTCTACAACGCTGGTCCAATGCGGAATGGCATACTTCACACACCTTTGAGAACATGGAAAACTTGCAGGTATGCAGGTTTCCTCACGATGTTTTCCTTCGCCGTTAAAGCAAGTGATATTAAATTGCTTAAAACGCACATAACTGAAAAGTTAGTAGTGCGTGATTCCAGGATCGAACCCCCGACCTTCGATTAGGAGGCGGACGTTCTAACCACTAGGCTATGACAGTTTTTAAATTAAAGGGGTTTAAATATTTTAGTGTGAAGACTTGCCTACACATTTATTCATTACATTGCATCATTTTCTTTTTTAGGGTTCCGTACCTCAAAATGAAAAACGGAGCTCTTAAAGGATCACTTTGTTGTCTGTCCGTTTGTCCGTCCGTCCGTAAAGAAAACCTATACAGTACTTCCCGTTGATCTAGAATCACGAAATTTGTTTTCAGATTTATTCCTTTACTTGGGCTATGAGAGTTGAGACCTATCTACCTGCCCATAATTCTAGGTTAACGGGAAATACCCTATAGGTTTTCTTGACAGACACGACAGACGGACAGACGGACAGAAAGACAGAGGTCAAAGCGACTTACTAGCTTTTAATTTTACTTTAATGTGGGTGTCCTTACAATACAACGGGACATACTATGAAAGTTAGGCTTATGACATAAAACGATTTTCGGAAAAATGACATTTACTTTGTTTTGATATGGGGCGGTCGATATAATTAGGTACTAGGGTAAAGGCTCGAGTAAATGAACAGATTGGACGTTTTTACATGTATTAAGAGCTGGAATAAAAAACCGGCTGATATACCTTTTTTAAATATTTTCTTACAAATTCTTACACTGTTTTCAATTTCAATTTCAAAACCGTGTTCCGTTCAAACCGTTCAAAAGTGCGTGTGCGTCCATGTGTGTGTGTGTGAGTGTGTGTGAGTATATACTTGTCTGTATGTTTGTACGAGTGTTTGTGAGTGTGGTATTGCGTTGTATAACCACATGAGTAGCGAACAGAGTCAAAGCTTCATACAAGCGCGCTACGATAGGTACACTACTACAAGCTTGAGGCGCGTGTGTGCGTGAGCACAGGCGCTACGTCGCGTACGGAGAGAAATCGGTTTATACCGGCTCGGCCTGTGCTCAAGTTCAGGGGCTGCAGTACACGTCGCGCGTCGTGTTTTCATTTAATTTAATGTTAATGATAATAATTTAAATAGTGTTTAAAATCTATTTTTTTGAACTGTCATAGATTTTGTTCAAAATCAATATCTGAGGATCCCTAGGATCACAAAACAGGAAATTGTTACCAAAATTTAAAACAGTTGGCGCCATTTTGAAATTCTTTGTTAATTGACCGATTCCGTTCAAAATCGATATTTAGAGCTCCCTGGGATCACAAAATAAGAAACTGTTACCAAAATTTAAAAAAGTCGACGCCATTTTGAAATTCTTTGTTAATTGACCGATTTCGTTCAAAATCGATATTTAGAGCTCCCTGGCATCACAAAATAAGAAACTGTTACCAAAATTTAAAAAAGTCGACGCCATTTTGAAATTCTTTGTTAATTGACCGATTTCGTTCAAAATCGATATTTAAAGCTCCCTGGGATCACAAAAAAGGAAACTGTTACCAAAATTTAAAAAAGTCGACGCCATTTTGAAATTCTTTGTTAATTGACCGATTTCGTTCAAAATCGATATTTAGAGCTCCCTGGCATCACAAAAAAGGAAACTGTTACCAAAATTTAAAAAAGTCGACGCCATTTTGAAATTCTTTGTTAATTGGCCGATTTCGTTCAAAATCAATATTTAGAGCTCCCTGGGATCACAAAATAAGAAACTGTTACCAAAATTTAAAAAAGTCGACGCCATTTTGAAATTCTTTGTTAATTGACCGATTTCGTTCAAAATCGATATTTAAAGCTCCCTGGGATCACAAAAAAGGAAACTGTTACCAAAATTTAAAAAAGTCGACGCCATTTTGAAATTCTTTGTTAATTGACCGATTTCGTTCAAAATCGATATTTAGAGCTCCCTGGGATCACAAAATAAGAAACTGTTACCAAAATTTAAAAAAGTCGACGCCATTTTGAAATTCTTTGTTAATTGACCGATTTCGTACAAAATCGATATTTAGAGCTCCCTGGCATCACAAAATAAGAAACTGTTACCAAAATTTAAAAAAGTCGACGCCATTTTGAAATTCTTTGTTAATTGACCGATTTCGTTCAAAATCGATATTTAAAGCTCTCTGGGATCACAAAAAAGGAAACTGTTACCAAAATTTAAAAAAGTCGACGCCATTTTGAAATTCTTTGTTAATTGACCGATTTCGTTCAAAATCGATATTTAGAGCTCCCTGGCATCACAAAAAAGGAAACTGTTACCAAAATTTAAAAAAGTCGACGCCATTTTGAAATTCTTTGTTAATTGACCGATTTCGTTCAAAATCAATATTTAGAGCTCCCTGGCATCACAAAAAAGGAAACTGTTACCAAAATTTAAAAAAGTCGACGCCATTTTGAAATTCTTTGTTAATTGACCGATTTCGTTCAAAATCTATATTTAGAGCTCCCTGGGATCACAAAAAAGGAAACTGTTACCAAAATTTAAAAAAGTCGACGCCATTTTGAAATTCTTTGTTAATTGACCGATTTCGTTCAAAATCAATATTTAGAGCTCCCTGGCATCACAAAAAAGGAAACTGTTACCAAAATTTAAAAAAGTCGACGCCATTTTGAAATTCTTTGTTAATTGACCGATTTCGTTCAAAATCTATATTTAGAGCTCCCTGGGATCAAAATAGGAAACTGTTGCCAAAATTTAAAAAGTTGGCACCATTTATAATTCTTTGTAAAGTGACTGATTTCGTTCAAAATCGATATTTAGATCTATCGATCGATATTTAAACTAAGCAATCACAACAAAAAACAAACTTTGCCATCTTGTTGAACAAATACCTATTGTTTATTAAATTGTATCCTTCTGTGCCAACCCTACCAAAATAGTTATAAATTTTGTTCGCTTCTTAGAAGCTTTGCCTCTGTTCGCTACTCTGTGGTATAACACCATGTTAGTAAATCTTAGTATATTTTTAACCGACTTCAAAAAAAGGAAGAGGTTCTGAATTCCTCGGTAACTTTTTTTTTTAATGTATGTTCTCCGATTACTCAAAGACGCCTGGACCGATTTGGATTTTTTTTTGTTTGATAGGGTATACTTCGCAGGTGGTCCCATATAAATTTGATGAAGATCTGATGAATATCTTCCGAGATGGAGAACGGAACTCCTCAATGGATAAGAGCAAATTGCTCGCGATCAGTGTAATATCTTAGTAAACAGTAGGGTTTTAACTGGGTATGGCATATTATAGTAGGTACAGTGGGGCCACTAAAAATTGTGAAATAAAAAATTTTCAAAAGAAAAATAAAACCGACTTCAAAAACCACAATCACTAAAATTATTTTTACTTTTTAGTGTTTGTGGTTTTTGAAGTCGGTTTAATTTTTCTTTAGATTTTTTTTAAATATTTATTCTGGTATTCTTCTTTCTTGGATAAGGATCCCTCTTGGGTATCCCCATTTCTCTCTGTCTTTGGTACTATCAAGCTAATTTTCTCTCGCGATTTGCACAATAGCATTAGACCAACGCGTCTTCGGTCTACCTATTTTTCTTTTACCTGCTGGACCTGGCCAAGGGGAGATTTTTCCTGTCCTTCTTTCATCTGTAAAAATCGATACAATATGACCATTTGCATTTCAGTTTTAGGGCATGTCTCAAGGTGTCTGTAGGCTTTGTCTTTTTTCTTATGTCTTCAATTCTCACTTTGAATATTTTTTCCTTAAGTTATGCTCCTTGCCATCGCCCTTTAGCAAGTCACTATTTCTTTTTATATTCTTTGTCTGGACCCATGTTTGGCTGGCATAGGTGAGGCATGGCAGGATGCATGTATCTGTAACTGATCTTTTAAGATGTACTGGGTAAGCTCCTTTCATTCTTTCCTTTTGTGCCCAGTACTTGTTCGAACTGATGTTAATCCGTCTGTCTACTTCCTCTTCTGCACTTGTAACGCTGAATGAGACTTGTTTTTTAAGATACATTTAGGAGCATAGGTATTTGTAGTTCCAATACTTAATTGTATTTATTTGCCTGTTACTATAAATATGGCGGCTGATTGAATGAGGCCGATTGTTGTACCTCTGCGAAACTGTTCAAAAATAGTAAACTGAAGTAAGTAGGTACTACTTACAAAATTATGTCGCTTTTCATTGATAAATATGGATTTCGAAAATTTGACCACATTTCCAAATTTCGCGATAAGTATATAAAGTGGCTTCCGATTCCGAATCATTTCACTGGCATACAAAATTCAACTTTTTTGTTTTATTAGGTTTTGAAACTGTTTCTTACTAATTTGACGTCGCTTGAGATACAGGTACCCCCATATTTTGCACTATACTCACACTTTGTATGTTCACACTTTATTAAGATCACACAAGTAATTTCCAAAATTTATCGAGGTGAACATCAAGAAGAACATCTGCAAGTTATTCCAATCATTTTTGTACCATTTGGTGGCGAGTACGTATTAAAGAATGTCGTGCAAGTGTGTCTAACTTTGTAAAACAAGCATACTCGGGCTACTTTGAGAACCCATTAGCAGCTAACAGCAAGGCCTGGACTCCAAATTTTTATATGTGCGTTTATGAGCAAATAAGAATAGACCCTACTTTTACTAAAAAAAGTCTTATAATTTGGCGCGAACCATCTAAACACCATGATGATTATTATTTCTGCATTGTGAATATAACCAGAAGAAACAGCAAAAAAATTGTTCCAAGCGACTCTATTGTAACTTGCAGTCTACAATTAGAACGATTCTGACTTCTGGTGATAAATCTGTACCTCAGCCCCAACCCAGTACCTCCAATCTACTTCAAGAACTTTCAGAAGGTAGTGACGATGTAGTGACTTTTACATCTCAACTTAGACTATTCAATCAAAATGATTTAGACCACTTAATGAGAGATCTTAGATTGTCTAAAAAGCATCAGAATATGTGGCTTCTCGGCTCAAAGGAACAAATCTGATAACATGTGTTACGGTATATTGTTCTCACTACTCTCAAAACATTCAGCAGCTGATGTTGCACTTCCAGCGACTTGGGTGCAACATGGGCATTAAGTTTCATTTTCTCTGTAATCATTTAGACTGTTTTCCAGAAAATTTAGGTGACTTTCAACCTAAGATAACTATACCAAAGGGGATAATATCATATGAAAGGGCTCTATTATACATTCTAAAACAGGTTTTATTTATTATTATCATGTAAAATAGTGTTTGATTTATCGCGCAAAATGTAGAAAAAAATATACAATAAGTCAAAAACTGTGAAAATCTGTCAATTTTTTTTGAATTCCAAGCCGAAAATATATTTAAGAATTTATTTATTAATAGGAATCGAGAGTTTATGCACTAGATAGAGTTCGTTCATTCACTGAAATTCCCAGTTCATTTTCTGGCAATTTATCCTTTTCTTAAATAAAATAATTTATAATAATTAATACCACGCATTTTATTTGATTTTTTGATATTTAAATAATTTAAGAGTGTTTACCTACTGTGTACAGACACACAAAATATAAAAATTAGATATAGAACGATTCTCATATACCTTAATTTTAGGTCAATGTCAGGGTAGTCCTTATTCGTTCATGTACTGGATCTTTTACCCTCCTACGTCAAAATACTAAAAGTCCGCGTAAATTTCGCAGATTGAAATGTCTGCTTGATTAATTGTCAATAGAGGGTCATGACATGTCAAAATTGCTAGTTTGAAGGTGAAATCGTCTATGTCATTCGCATTGGCTTTCCTCTTAATCTATCAAAATATCCAAAGATATCTCTCGCTCGCTCAAATAACAAGATAAGAGCCAAATTCAAAAAGGTAATTTCCTTCTAGGAATCAAATTCGGAACTTGGAGTAATATCTTGATAAGCGATGTGATTATCTACATCTAAGCCGTAGATGTCATCTGAAGAGTTCAAGGTACTTTTGCAATAGGTAAACATATTAAAGCTTCGCCCTCAAAAAAACTGTTAAACAAAACGAAATTCAATACGTTTTGCAGTTTGTTTTGTCTGGCTCGGAAATTCAATCCAAGTCCATCGTCCTACATTAAATCTAGTCCCAGAGTAAGTTTTCCTACTGTTTTTTTTCAAAACAATAAGTAATGACCTTTCGTTAACATTGTTCACTCACAGTTCATTCTAAGTGAAGAAAATTCTCTAGTAATGAGTCATATTTGCTTTTGCATTTGAATCACTTTGACTCCAGTCGCAATAATATGTAGAAAACGTCACCTTTGAAGAATTTTACATTTGCAACTAGCAATTTCAATTTGCTTTGTTGCTAAATTAGACTACAGGCCCATGTTTAAAAATGGGTGGGTCATATTATGAACCACCAGGTGACGTATACAGGACGATATAAGAGCATAAAATAATAAGTTTCAGCACTATGCCGTCACTTGTAAGCTGTCCAACAGAGTGCTGGTGAGAATTCAAAAGTGCAGGTAGAGTGAGTACATTTTGGTCATATATTTTTGTACGGCATTTTTACCATCGATAGATCCATGAAAAATAATAAGAAAGCGCGCAGTGCCGTAAAAAAATGGTGCGCCACAAAGTCAGTAAATGTTTTGATTTTCTGACAATTTCCGGGGTAAATTTGGTCATTTAATTCTGTACGGCACTAGTTTCATACTGTTTCAATACAGCCTCTAATCCATTATTCCGCAACGCCGTACAAAAATCATGCGACAAGGGGAAAAAATTGAGGGTAGCAACCCCCTCTCTTTCCGTGGTCCGGGGGGTGATTTGACAAAGTACGGCTTTGGTTCCAAAACATTATCTAGCACTCAAAAGTACTATTAAAAATAATGCCGTAAAAAAATTAGTGTTCATTTGAATGTGTATCAATAATTATCTTAATTTCATGGTATACTTAATTTTTAAAGCTGTAAAATCATTTGACTCTGTACGGCAACTTTTTTTTTAACATGATAGTGTAAAATACTATTGTTATATAGTATTGCCGTTCAAAAGAAACTGTTCTAAAAAAAATTATAGATAAATACAAAAACTGAAATTTTTCAAATTATTGCAAAAGTTTAAATATTCATAGATTAATAAAATATAGCAATTTTCTACGCTTTTCCCTTGTTTTAAATAGTATTAAGATAAATAAATTAGGAAAAAATTATGCCGTACATTTTAATGCAGACCATATCTTTTAGGCTGATGAAAATGACGCTACCATTTTAAGGGTGTAGTACTTTATGGCCATCTGATACTGTAAGGCATTAACATATTTTTGAAGAGAACAATTGATAATATGATAAAATCACTATGCCGTCTAACTGAAGTGAACGGGTGTGTATATAATATCCACATCCCCTACAAACCTTTGGACCAACGAAAATGTACGGCATGTAAAAAAATATTATCTATGCATAAAACACTTTCAAAATAAATTAATTTTATGTTGTTTCAAATCACCCCCCGGACCACGGAAAGAGAGGGGGTTGCTACCCTCAATTTTTTCCCCTTGTCGCATGATTTTTGTACGGCGTTGCGGAATAATGGATTAGAGGCTGTATTGAAACAGTATGAAACTAGTGCCGTACAGAATTAAATGACCAAATTTACCCCGGAAATTGTCAGAAAATCAAAACATTTACTGACTTTGTGGCGCACCATTTTTTTACGGCACTGCGCGCTTTCTTATTATTTTTCATGGATCTATCGATGGTAAAAATGCCGTACAAAAATATATGACCAAAATGTACTCACTCTACCTGCACTTTTCAATTCTCACCAGCACTCTGTTGGACAGCTTACAAGTGACGGCATAGTGCTGAAACTTATTATTTTATGCTCTTATATCGTCCTGTATACGTCACCTGGTGGTTCATATGACCCACCCATTTTTAAACATGGGCCTGTAGTCTAAATGAGACATGTGATATTCCCATATGTGTAAGTTAAATAAATATTATAAAGATGTAGTTGCAAGCTTGACACATATTATACAATTCTTGGATAGACGAGATTTCATGCACTCTTTATTATCTTTTGTTGCTGTTTGGAAAATCATAGGAAAAACTAAACCCTTGCGATCTAGAATTATAGGTTGTTAGTAGTTTAGGCGTTGCGCAAACGGAACAACTTCAAATAATTGACGAAACTTTCAATGTTTTTAAAGTTTTCGTTAGAGATTGCGAGTTGCAGTAGTAAGTAGTTTAGATTGCAGCAATTTTGAATAAACTTTTGAAATTCAGATCATCGGTTATTGTGATTATGGTTTCGAAAAAGTAGAACTTGTTTTACTATTGCGTATAAACCATCATTGATGGCGACATCATCAACGATAAACTATTACTAATCATCGGCGCGGGACATGGTGAGAGGGTAGGTCACTCACATGTTATGGTAACCGGTTGTAGAAACCAGCAACTTGCAAAAAAATCCAGTTGCTAGTTGCGGCAATTTAGAATATTGGTTTTGCCACCGATTACAGCAACCGAAAACAGTTGGATCTCCGAAACTTGCAACTAGAGTTGCCTTGCTGCGCGGTTTCACGAAGTTATACGAAAATCGTAAAAAAAAAGCTAGTTGCGAGTTACCGGTTGCCGCAACAGGGAGCTCAAAGTTGCTAGTTGCTACGTCTGCGCAGCGCCGTAGTGTTGTACCTGTGGTACGCGACAGGTCGAGATGGCAAATGGGGTATGAGGCGGGGAACGCCGCACACCTGTGGCGGGTTAGCGTGGCGGCTGTACCGGTGTGCGGGCGTCCCCACCGCGGTTGCCATCTCAACCTGTCGTGCACTATATCTACTTAATAGTTTAGTAAGTAAGTAGGTAGTAGTTATTTTTAAATCTCAAATAGCGCTGACCACTCAATTTTTCATATATCTACCTATGTAGTTAAAAGTTTAAGAATAGGACTTCATATATTATCGTTGTAATAATTGTATGAAAGGGTAGTAAAAAATGTATTTAAGAGTAGTAAAAAGTGTATTAAAGAACAGACTTCAATCTTAGGAGTCCAATGACAAAAATTAACATTCCGTTTTTATGTTGGAAGTTAAACTAAACCGCTGTTAAGTTAAATAAACTGGAAAATAATATCATAAGCTGCTAAGAGTAAGGGTGCGCGTACACGGGCAATTAAATGACCACATGAAGTAATTTATCGCAATGTTGCTCCATATAGCGCCACATAGTATTGAGGGACATGGAGTACCATGGATCAGTTTTTTTTTTATTTAAAGAATATTAGCCATGTTAAATGACTAATATTCCCCTTTCCTCTCCAACTAAGCGTCAGGCTTGTGCTAGGAGTAGGTACGACAATAGTGCAACGGGCGGGGTTTGAACCGTCGACCTTTCGGTTTTCAGTCTACTCCTTTACCGGTTGAGCTATTGAGGCTCTATCAGTATAGAACAACTAGTAGTCCCTGGCAATGGACGAGGTTTTACTGACAGCGGCTTGTAGTGCTTTTATTAACATGATTTGAAACGGAAAAAGGACGACGTAATACAGATTACGTCCTTTGGGTGCGAACATTGCTACTAAAAATTTTTGTCGGTGACATTGAACAATATGCAATATATGGAGCAATTAGAACCAATCTTGCCGAAACTATTGCCCCATTTTATTGAAATTGAACACTAATTTTTTTACGGCATTATTTTTAATAGTACTTTTGAGTGCTAGATAATGTTTTGGAACCAAAGCCGTACTTTGTCAAATCACCCCCCGGACCACGGAAAGAGAGGGGGTTGCTACCCTCAATTTTTTCCCCTTGTCGCATGATTTTTGTACGGCGTTGCGGAATAATGGATTAGAGGCTGTATTGAAACAGTATGAAACTAGTGCCGTACAGAATTAAATGACCAAATTTACCCCGGAAATTGTCAGAAAATCAAAACATTTACTGACTTTGTGGCGCACCATTTTTTTACGGCACTGCGCGCTTTCTTATTATTTTTCATGGATCTATCGATGGTAAAAATGCCGTACAAAAATATATGACCAAAATGTACTCACTCTACCTGCACTTTTCAATTCTCACCAGCACTCTGTTGGACAGCTTACAAGTGACGGCATAGTGCTGAAACTTATTATTTTATGCTCTTATATCGTCCTGTATACGTCACCTGGTGGTTCATATGACCCACCCATTTTTAAACATGGGCCTGTAGTCTAAATGAGACATGTGATATTCCCATATGTGTAAGTTAAATAAATATTATAAAGATGTAGTTGCAAGCTTGACACATATTATACAATTCTTGGATAGACGAGATTTCATGCACTCTTTATTATCTTTTGTTGCTGTTTGGAAAATCATAGGAAAAACTAAACCCTTGCGATCTAGAATTATAGGTTGTTAGTAGTTTAGGCGTTGCGCAAACGGAACAACTTCAAATAATT